>NC_053036.3:402410561-403660561 GCF_002575655.3 Aegilops tauschii subsp. strangulata | reverse complement strand
CGTGTTGCCGAGCTGCTGGATGCAGCGGCATCGGGAGCACCACCTTTCTGCTATCGACTTTCCCCTCAGGCCGCTTCAGGGCCACACAGCGGGCCTCACCACAACCGCGCGCCATCATCTACGCCCGGGGGCTCCATCAACATCAGCACGGCCAGCGGCGTAGGGGGCTCCGCCGCCCCCATGCCGCCCGCGACAAGCATGGGCGCAAGCGTCGCCCCCCATGGTCCAAGCTGGATGCCACGTTACCATCCTCAGGACGCCACCCTGGGCCGAGCAACTTGGAGCGTGGGGCACTACGGCGAGGTGTTCGGGGTGACGGCCCCGGAGGCCTACGTGCCCCGCATGATGGACCAAGAGTACGCACCGGAGGACGACCGTGGCTCATTCGTTGGAGAAGATTGGGGAGAGGGGCGCTAGGAGCCAAAGCTTTCCAAGAACCAACGGAGAACCACGACGATCGCGCCGGCAATGGCAACTACAGGGTACCGCTAATCTCTCATGAACAGGCTTACGCTAACCATGGGCTACAGATGAATCAGGTTGCAGCGTCGATCGACGACCCTGGCACGGCAGCATCCCTTACAACGAGGGAAACACGCTGGGGGCCGCCAGGAGGGAGCCAGGAGCAAGGCCCCTCCCCACGTCGCACGACGCCTGGCGACACCCAGAGGTAGGCCCTCTGCCAGGGAGGCCTCGACGACCCTTCCCCCGGCAGAGGACCTGTGGTCGCCGAGGGCACCGCTGGCGTCCTATTTCCCTCTTTTGTGTCGTCCCGATGACCGGTCGGCTCAAAGGAGGTCAAGGGTGGCGCAAGGCGGGGCCCTCGTCTGGCGATATGAAGCAAGGCCGGTACCTGTGAAGAAGGCCCAGTGCCTGTGAAGCTCACCGCCCGTGACACTCTCACGTAATAATGAGTTGGGGCTGTACACGCCCCGGAGTCTCAGGGGTGCCGGCCTCAGGCCCTGGGGCTCCCTCCCACGCCTAGTGGCAGCACTTAGTTCCGCGTTGGTGAGAAGACTTGAAGACCAGAAGACTAGACTAGGTGCCGGACGCGGCCTTTTTCTTTGGATCTCTCTTTCTGTAGCTTTGCTTTCTGGATCTGGATTTGAGTTGAAGCCGAGTTTTTATCGATGCGCGCGGGGGGAGCCTTTTCTTGTTCGAGCAATTTCTTGCCTTCTGGATCTCGTTTTGTCTGGGACTCATGTCCGTCACCTTCCCCTCACGAGCTCCTCGCGAGCGGGACTGCGCGAAGCACGCGCACGCCAAGCGCGCGCTAGCACTGCAACTGGTGCTCACCTCTCGTGGGGCCCCTTCTAACGGGGCGACAAGCTCCGCAGGATTCTCAGAAACTTGACGCCTCGCGACCCAGCTCAAAGCTGGCGCTGACTAAGGTAAACCATGACAGGAAACTCGCACCTGGATTCACGAGTCCGCGAGGACACAAACTCACACCGCATAGGAAAGTAAAACTGCAATTTGCTTACATGAGGGGCTCCCCCTCTCAAAATGCTCTTACAAGTTTTCCAAGGGCCACGCCCGAGTTTTGTGTGCAGGATGAAACAACAGGAGAACATGGGGTCAGCCAGAAATGTCGCTCGCTGCATCACCCGCGGACGCGTCACTCACGTCGTCATCGTCTTCGTCGGCATCGTCGCCGCCATCGGCGACGCCCCCGTCGCCGTCGTCAACCACGTCGCCTTCGTCTGCGGCGACCACCACCGCGTCATCCTCCGAGGTGAAGGCCCTGACCAACGCGTCCACATTGTCCTCAACCCAACGCGCCAGGTCGCCCCGGACAGCAGTGGGTACGGGGGTGATGGCGGCGTCGAAATAAAAGTTGGGGTCGGCATTCAGGAGGTGGCTGAAGACACGGGAGAAAGCGCGCTCGAGCAGGCCACGACCCCTTTCCTCCACAAGCTGGCGAGCTCTGGCAGATCGAGCCTCCAGGCGCGTCACCACCTCGGTAAAGAAGGTCAGGTGGCTAGTATAATCATTCGAGTGAGGGGCCGGCGCCTCCACATCACAAATACGGCCCAGGGCGATATTGGCCCTGTTTCGGAGATCCTGAAGCATAGGGGCATGCTCGCGCTCCAGCGTTCGTCGCTGGAGCACTTCCTCCGTGTTTTTCCGTGCAATGGCCTCAGCGTCATCAACCCGCCTCCGAAGGGAACGCAGCTCGGCGCGGGCGGAGGCCAAGTCCGCCTGCGCCGTAATCAGGGCGGCGGCCGTGGCTTCCGCGCGCCTCTCAGCCTCATCCAACCTGGGCCTGAGGGCAGCTGCCCTGCCCGCATCCTTCGTACCAGTGAGCTTCAGCCTCAGGTCGTACCTACCCTCCAGGTCTGCGCGAACCTTGGCCACCCGGCGATTGACCTCCTCCTCAACTCTGGCCTCGCGAGCCCCGACGGCATCTTCTACTTGAGCAACTTGACGCTCCCTCGTCTCCAGTTGCTCGAGCTCGAGGCTGCGCTCCACGCCTTCCAGGGCCAGCGCCTCGTCATGCTTCCAGACTTCCTCTTCCTCCACGAGCGTCCCCCTCAGCGATGCAAGAGCGGCCCTACGCGCCTCCACCTGCTGCTCAAGGGACGCGCTCTAGGCTTGGAGCTCCCACGCGCGCTTCTCCGCAGCCTCGCGACGACGGTCAGCTTCGCGAGCCTCTTCCAAGGCTCGCGAGCGGGCTTCATGGGTGAACTTGAGGGACGCCTCGGCCTTCGCATTCTCAAGGTCGCGTTGATAGCGACCGAGGTTGATGGCCACCTTCAGCTTGCGCCGCTCCTCCACCAGCCGGAGGCCTTCAGCCTCAAGGCGCGAGTCGACACCAGCGAGCTCCTCACCTAGTCGACTCATCGTGCCCATCGCCTCCTGGAAGAGCTCGTGACGAACTACGCTCCGCCCACGCTCGAGCTTGAACGCTCGACTCACCTCGTCCTCCACCTCTGGGGCAGCGGGCGGGGCGCCAAGTGGCGCGCCACCTCCCGGCAGGGGGCTGGGGGCTGACGCCGCACCTGACGTCAGCCAGTCCTTGCGAGAAGCCCGAGCCGATCGGGGCACGCTGCATGAAGAGGAGCCGAAGATCAAAGCCAACCAGCTGCTGTCCATGAGCAAAGGAGGGGTCTTGGGCATGCCCGCCAGGCTCCACGCCAGACCGTGGGGAAGGAGTGACCAAGCCGCGGGCTCAGCGCACCGTGAATGCGGAGATGCTCCCCCAACTGACCCTGCTCCAAGGGCGGTAAGCAGACCAGGAACGCTCAAGGCCGACGGGGGAGTCGAGGAAGGAGGAGGCCGTTTCTCAGGAGGCGCAGCCGCCTCGACGGAAGGAGCCCTGAAGAACTGACGTCAGGAGATGGAAAACAGCACACAAGGAGCCACAGCAATACGATACTTACACGTCAACGGCGATGTACTTCCTCCGCTTCAGTGGTCCAAAGATGTTGTTGCCGCTCGGGGATCCTCTCCTCTTGCGGAGCTCTGCGAAATCAACGCAGAGCCGGCCGTGTCGCTGGACGTGGCGGCCTGCATGGGGCGAAGAGCTTGGAGAGACAACTTCAGGGGTGCCCGGATGCGGCAAACAGCCGGGCACCGCCTCACCACCAACTCCCGAGGCTTTCGGGGCCTTATCCTTGGGAGCCGCACGCTGCGTCTCCTCAGCGACTGGCGTTTCAAGAGGGGGGTCGCAAGCTCCCGAGAATGACGCCCCAGGATCACCACTCAGCATGTGCTCCTCAGCACTTGGGCCACCAGCCTCCGTTAGAGCTCGCCCTCCTGCATCCCCACTAGGGGTGAGCTCGGCACCAGCGGCAAGGAAGGGAACCACGACGACGGGGTTCTTGCGGGGCCCCACTAGACCGATTGGCCGCAGCCCCCATTTGTCAAAGGAAGGCATGCTCGCTGCAAACTCGTCCTTGTTCTTGCAGCGATACAGCAAGCAATTCTTCCCAGGCATTTCGGCCGGCAAAGGGACACCCGTCAAGATCCTGAGCACTGTCTGCTGCGTCCCGAGAGGGAGCCCAGACTCCTGGAACCTCATGTGGTCCTGACTGTTGAGCAAGGTCCACATTGGGCGAGAGTGGCGCTGAAGCGGAGCAACCCAGCGCTTGACGAACTCCTTCACCACCATAGGCGCGGTCACACCGCGGTCCTTCAGCAGCCTCAGCCTGGCCCAGACAAGAGCAAGGCGAGGGCTCGAGAGCCTCTGGTGGCCCCAGCCGGAGTTTGGGACAGCGGGCCCCGCTGGAACTTGGAGCAGAAGGCTGAGCACGCCGGCGTCAACAAACACCCATCAAGTGCGGAACTCGCTCGTGGATGAAGGGAGCTCGAAGTCAATCCCCGCGCCCGCAGTCGCAGCCACGACCTAGAAGCTCACACACCCCGAGCTCTGCCGGGGACCGGTCAGATGCAATGAGAAGAAATGGCGAAGCAGGGCCACGGAAGGAGCGATGCCCACCATGGCCTCGCACAAGAAGGCGAAGACGGCAAGAAGGGTCACAGATTGAGGGTCGAGATGAAGCATGTGGATCTGATAATGCTCGAGCACCGCGTTGAAGAAGGCAGAGAAGGGAGGAATGAAGCCAGCCCAGAGGGCATCAATGAAGATCGGGACCTCAGTGGCTGCCCGGTCCATGCGAGTGCGGGACGCGGGCCAAGCCATCGACTCTCCCCACTCGTTGAAACTGGAGGCAAGCATGGGGCGCACCTTGTCCATGGCCTCGTCGGTGAGCACCCGAGGCCGGCCGAGCGCCGGCTCAAGAGACGGAGGCGCAGTTGGCAACGACAGGGGTTTCTTCCCCTTTTCAGCTTGTTTCGGCGCCATGGCGATGAAGCAGGCGGAGCGTAAGCCGGATTGGCAGGGCAGAGCGGGGCCTCGAGGAAGCAGGGAGATTGGAAGAGCCAGGCGTGGGCGAAGGAAGAATAACTGTGTAGGCCGCGGGGGTCGCATAGCTAGGCGGATTCAAAGGCTGCATGGGGAAGCGGAGACGCCCACGTCCAATCAACCGCCACGCGTCAATCGAGGCCACAGGCTTTTGGGGCCCGCGGCACTCCGTACTTGACCCTTGGCTTTGCCGCGAAGCCAAGCTCGAGTGCACCTTGGGCCCGGGGGCTACTGTCGGCATCCTGGGAACGGGGGTCCCCAGACTTGCCTGCCTGCAGCCCACGGCGTGGCTAAGCCAGCAGGCCGTACGGTCCATCTTCATCAACAAGGCATCCAAGACCCTCGCGAGGGTCCAAGCCTCGCGAGGCGGGAGACGCAAGACCTCCTCGGGAGTGGCCTAGTTAGGCGGGTCACGAGGAGCGGAGATATCAAGGCGGGGCAAACCTGACGAGGCTCTCGTGACGTGAGCCATGACGGTCGGCACCAGGCGGGCGCCAGCGCGCAGCGTCCTTGTTTCCTCTTTGGTGCTAAGGAAGCGGGCGCAGGCGAGGAGTACCGAGGCATCAGGCAAAGGTTGCTATATTGATGCAACGAGGCCAAGATCAGGAGGACGGCAAGACGGAGGTCATCGTGGAGCCCAAGACGGTGTCACCACCAGAGCCTTTCGCAGGCGAAGACCACTTTTGTCAGGATAGCTTGTACTAGCTGTCCCCCTTCAAATTTGCCCGTCGTTGTTGGCTCCCTTCCCGCTCAATATTTGGGAAGAGGACCAGGGCCTATATAAGTAGAACTAGCCACCACAGTAGGGGAGGGAGCAGTTCACCTAGCTCTCACCCGCCAAGACACCAAGCACAAGAACACCTCAACCTCAGGAGGCTGTTCTTCCCTCTGTACTGTTCATCATCAGCCCAAGAGGCAATCCATCCACCACCACATTGGAGTAGGGTATTACACCACAACGGTGGCCCGAACCAGTATAAATCTCGTGCCTCTTGGTGTTGCGAGTTCGTCGAGTTCGTCTGCGAGATATTAGCGAGCTAGGGCGTAGATCGGTAGGAGGGAAAGACTTCGCGCGCACCCCAGTGTTCGAACCTTAAGGGTTTGCCGGAACCCCACATCCGACAGTTTACCCAGGTTCGGGCCCTCTCGATGGAGGTAATACCCTACTTCCTACTTGATTGATCTTGATGATATGAGTATTACAAGAGTTGATCTACCACGAGATCGTAGAGGCTAAACCCTAGAAGCTAGCCTATGATTATGATTGTTGTTGTCCTATGGACTAAACCCTCCGGTTTATACAGACACCGGAGGGGGTTAGGATTACACAGAATCGGTTACAAGGAAGGAGATCTACATATCCAAATTGTCAAGCTTGCCTTCCACGCAAAGGAGAGTCCCAACCGGATACGGGACGAAGTCTTCAATCTTGTATCTTCATAGTCCAACAGTCCGGCCAAAGTATACAGTCCGACTGTCCGAGGACCTCCTAATCCAGGACTCCCTCAATTGTCACTTAGTAATTGAGAATATCAGCCTCTACATGTGTGAAGGTACTGAACTGTGTTTCCTATGTAGCAAAGAAAGGAATTGCTTACCTGAACCAATGATTATTTGTACCGCAGTTTGAGCCGAGGAAAAGCATACCCGCTTAACGCTGGTGAAATCTGGATGAGTATACCAGAGAAGTGACGGTCTCTCCTGAGCCAGTCCGCGAGCGCCATTGCATCTTCGAGTGGACCACTGTACTGCTACAAGAGAACAACTAAGAATAGGAGTTTGGAAGGATAATAATCATGCAATGGACAGAATCTGCTTGCGCGGCATGGGAGGACCTAGGACATTAGCATGCACCAATCTAACCGCTCTATAGTGAGTCCTGGTAGGAGCAGTGGCACCAATCCTCAACCTAAAAGGGGTTACAAATTATTGTGCCTTCCAAATTAATTCACTGACCATCAAATTGCAGTCCAAACTACTAAATTCATAAACATCTTAATTACTCTATATTAAATGTTTCAAACATCAAGCTTTTACAGTAATTCACATCACTCCGTGCCTAATTGCTGCCAAAAATTCAATTAGTACTGTACGGCCTTAATTGATTCACTGGCCATCAAATTGCATTTAAACTAATAATTCAAATCAAGCTTAATTAGATTATTAAATGTTTCAAGCATTAACCTTTTCACACTAATTCATTTCACACCATGCCTACCTGCTGCCAAAAAATCAACCAACACTTCACGGCCTAGATTGATTCACTGTCCATCCAATTGTAGTTAAAACTACAAATTCATATCCAGCTTAATTAGATCATATTAAATGTTTCAAACATGAAGTTTGCACTCTAATTCATATGGCACCATGCCTAACTGACGTCAAAAATTCAATCAAGGCTACACGCCCATACACAACTTGCAACAACGTTGTACTGAAATTATTCATAGCACTGCTCAAAGTAAATTCAGTTCCCCTAACCTCTTATTCCAACCAGGAGGCGAGTTGTCCCTTCTCACTGCCGCCTCTTGAGCTACGCTGCAGATCCGCCCTTCTCCGCTGTCAGCAGCTGCTCCAGACACGCCGCAGATCTGCCCTTCGCCTCTCACACCCATGCCCTCCGGCAGCGCCACCTCCACGAATGTTCGCCTGGTTCCATCCACCGGCGTACCTTCCGGCACCAGGCTATCGCCGACCTCCTCAATCAGGTGGATCTGTGGCAGGGAAATCAAATGAGCTCCAATCTTCAAATCACACGCTATAAGTTGGAAAAAAATCACATCGGACAGACATACCTCCCTATCGGCTGCAAGAAAAACTCCATTGCCGTCCGTCGCCTCTACTCCCTCTCTCCGTCGTCACGTACAGTATTGGCGGCTGGCCGGCCGCAGTATGGAAATTGTCTGGGCAGAGGCATTCTATTCGAGGCTGCCACCGCATGACGAAAAGCGACTTTTCCGAGCCACGGATCAGACAGACATACACGAACCTGGGCCACGGCTCAGCCCGTCACCTGTGGACGGTCGCCCCTGAGCTGGCCCACTACCCAGGCCTGACACCTACGTATTCCTGCACAGTGCGGACTTTCCAGCACTTCTAAGCCCACTGTATAAAGAATTGGCCCAGATCCCCACGCACTAGCGAACGCCCATGATATCGCTAGCATTTGCGCTCGAGACTAGTTACTCCACGTCCATTTTAGACACTTGTTTTTATTGATTTTCAATTTTGTACCTTTTTCATTAGATTTAGTTATTTTACTAACTACTTACACACTTTTTAACAAAGTTACCGCAGCAACGCGCTGGGAGAGAGTCATCCCCACCACTCTATTTATCTTGGCATGCACACATGGCAACTCAGCTATCATGCCATATCAGCAAGCATGCAATTAAACTACCGAATTTCTCTCCTCTACCATGATGCCATGTCATCACTTATGTTTTTCAAATTTTTTTGTTTGCTCCAGTTTACTAACCATGAGTCCATTATCTCCTTCAAGTAAAACGAAGCAGCAGAAACGATTGATTGTTCACATCTCCACTATCTTATTGATATTCAACTTCTCCACGAAACAAGTCTAGCAGTAAAAGTTGAAGGTATCACTTTATTCCCTCGTAACATGTTGTTCTCACATGGGTTCTTCTGATAAATAGCAACGACCTCATCACCTGACGAGGATCCATGATTTTTTTCCTTTCATTGCTCGATCTTTTTTGCAGAACCCAGACCAACGTGGGTAATGTACGATTGTACATACCTAAAGGTTCAGAGGCTGACGTTGGTGTGGGAAGACGATGGCACCGATTGTGCTGTGGCCGTCGGCAACGTTGGTGTCGAGATAGGGACAACAACAAGGCAGGACGAGAGGGCGAAGCGCTACATGTCATCGACCATGATGGCCAAATTGGGCAGGGGCGCACTGCCGCTGAGGATGTTGCCGCAGGCAACACCATGAAGCCACCTCGATCAGGCCATCTGGCCCGCCTTCTCCCGCAGTGTCATGCAGCCCAGCATGGTCAGACATGCCCGTGTCCCACATCTCTTATTGTTCCTCCATGTTTTTCCACCACTCGTCATCAGTCTGATTTTGATCCACTACACGACCAGGTCATTGCATTGCGTCACCGCCGCTAGGATACCTGGTTGGCCTTCGCCTGCACGCTCCACCTACTCCTCACAACATCTGTTGATTCAACTGTAGCACATCGAGTTGTAATAAAGGGGAGAAACAACCTTCATGTATGGCTCTTAAATCTCGTACTTTCTTTGTACCGATTCTACCATAAACTGCCGCGACGTCTATTTTACGATCTAGATGCTATACATACATATAGCACTAAGTAAGTTCAGCGAAGTCACATACCTAGGAAAGTTTAGTGCGGGGAGTTTATTCAAGGTGCAGACATGTAATTTGTGTTGCAATATTAATTGCTACTTTTGTATTAGCAGCGCATCAGATATACTGTCTTATTTACATTGAGATGATCAAAGGTAAGAACCTCTGCGAATTTGGTTAGAGAACTTTTCATACTAAGTAAGTTGGTTTCAAAGTTACACATTAAATGCAAGCCATCTTCTGCTGTAAAATATTTCTTTTTTTATTTTTTTACTTTTTTTATCGTGTGTTTCTCTTTTTCAAATTCTTTATTAGACTACCACCCCGCCGCAACGCGCGGGATATTGTCTAGTAAAATAAAAAAAGAGGTGCCACTTTTTTGCGTGCATAGAACTAGCTCGAAAGTACCGGATAAAGGCAACGTCTCGGCCGTACCGTAGTAGACAAATGACAACTATGAAAAATGTCAAAGTTATAACTCAGGTACCGGGTGAATTTGCTCAAAAAACATCGGACCTATATTGTGACCTGATTAAAGAAGCAAGCCGAACTGTTCAAAAGTGGCAACAAAAAATGTTACCCTCGGACATGCCGAAGTAAACAGAGAAGGTATTGGGAAGTTCCGTGCTGGTGGAGTAGGAAGCCTCTGTTTTTTATAGCTGAGAGTTGATCGGATGTTGTCGGTTTGTAGTTGGTATTCATGGGGTTGGTTTCATGACTGAAAGCTAACAGATTTTGAAGGTGCAAGTTGATGTGGCATTCGGGTTAAAAGTTTGTGTCTGGATAGCTGAAATGCAGATTACCTGGTTCAAACCTGTATCCCCAAGAGCAAGAGGCCAAGATCAATAGTTTACCTTCGCCTTTCTGCTTACATGTACGATCATTCATGGCATATATATACACACAGGGAGCCACCAGAGCCCGCGACGGGGCGCGACTTCACCGGCGACATGCCTGAGATTGAGAGTACTCCTCTCATCTGTAGAAACTATGGGCTGTACGGACACTATTTACCAGCTACTCCATCTCTAGAGAAACGTAAGAGCATTTAGATCACTAAAGTAGTGATCTAAACGCTCTTATGTTTCTTTAACAGAGGGAGTATTTACTCAGTAGCATAATTACATTTGTGCAGAGAACTGGTGCGCACTATCAGTACGCACTCGTCATCAGTAGCTATAGGTATAGGCTCGGCTAAATCGCCTAGAGGTCGAAGCTGTGGCTGTTGAAATGGAAGACGGCGCCGCCGCGGCGAAGGTTCTGCGACCTGCACTCCCTGGCCACGCTGGCCTGCAGCCCCGACGGCCCGCACACCAGCACGCCGATATCGACCGCCGCGCCCCCGCCCCGCTCCGCGAACGCCGCGAATTCCGCTGCAAAGAAGATCGTCCAACACCACAAGAGAACCCATCACCACATGGCACATCAACGGATGCTACAGCTGGTTTAGTTCAAGGCTAGGCGCGTTACCATGGAACTTTGGCCGGCACCCGTACCGCGTCGTCCGCAGGGCGGCGAGGCTGGCCGCGGAGGCGTCGGCTCCACCAGCAGCGTTCGTTGTCTGTTCGGCGTCCGCCGTGGCACGGGCGTCGACGTCCCACCTGTCGTCCTGCATCCTCCGCTTCTCCGAGAGGTGCCAGAGGAGGACGACGAGGCCGCCGGGGAGCACGATGCCGGCTGCCATGCACAGCAGGAGCAGGAGGCCCAGGTGCCACCAGGCGTACACGTTGAAGCGCTTCACGTAGTACAGCTGCACCAGCACGAACGCCAGGACGGAGCCCAGGGTGGACACCGCGAAGTACATGGCCGCCCAGAAGTTGTCCCCGGTGCCCACCAGCCCGGACATGGCCGCCCCGTTCTTGACGAATATGCCAGGGGCCTTCTGGTCATCCCCAACAATGCCATCTTCCTGTAAAGCCATGTTGCCATTGCCATGGAATCATTGACGATTTGACGTGAACCATCCAATCCAAATCTTGTAGCCAACTGAAGCACACTGCTTCCCATGGATAAAACGGAGAAGACAATAACTGGGTATCTGGATCATCGATCAACAATGGAGTAAATGCTCTTACCAATGGAGGATCGGTTTCCTGCGTCACAAAGGCTTGGATGTCCAGATGCAACTTGTCACAGACGGATGAGCTGATGGACTGAGCATCGACGGCCAACAGGAGAGATAGCTCCGAGGTCTTCTTAACTGACCATAGAACCAGTACATTCCTGGGTGCGCACGGCATACCTTGCTCGACCCTGTGGATTATGTCGCTTAAAATCGCCAAGAATGGCGAAATGCCAATGCCTCCTGCCACCAGGATGAGATTCTCATACCTGAAAGCACACACAACGCAAACAAAGTATTGACTTGAACTTTTCCCAATGGTGTCGAATCACTTAACCGAAGAAAGACAAACTGAAGAACTTACATCAGGTGGTAGGGTGATTCGTGCCCATACGGCCCTTCGATCGAGGCGGTAATACGACCAGTTTGCGACTGATCAGATTCAGAGTCGCTCCTGCTCTTCTGCTCTTGGACATCGGTGATGATGCGCTTCAGCGTGTCAGTCCATGTGCCAAGAACTTTTATGAGGATGGACATGTGGTACCTCCCATCCATGGGGCTGGAGGACACACTGAACGGGTGCCACTGCAAGAACGACAGCTCACGCACTTGAACAAAGATGAAACTGAGAGCATTGTACCGAAGACCTGCAGAAATCGACACACAATTGTGTACTCTCGGTGAGTTTGTAGTGACAGTAACCAAACACTTGTGAACATAATGCAGAAAATGATCTTGACATACTTGGTGGCTTTGAGAAGACTAGCTCCACCGTTCCGCATGGTCGGCAGGCCGCAGAAACGATGTCGACCTTGGCCCTGGATTGCCAGAACCTCAGGAAGCGGTCGAGCATGAAGAGGAAGACGGCGCCGGCCGAGATGCTGAAGACGAAGTCGCCGACGTGGAGTACCAAGAACACCACGAAGACCACGTAGAGCTGGTGGGTGTAGAAGAAGAGCTCGAAGAACCTCTTCCGTACCGGGTGAAGCGATGTCACCCACATCAGTAGACCAGCCATCAAGCTGATCACGCCGGCTAAGTTTGCTATTCCGACTTCTTTCCATTGGGTCAGCTATCAAGAAGGCCAAGAGTACCATTAATAGGTTTTAAGATGGAGAACGCTTACAACAAACATGCTAATATGCCCTCAGTCCAAATTTGCATACTTTTTTTTGAGAGGTCAAATTTGCATATTTAACTGCCAAAACAGATTTGCATACTTTTTTTCAGGCATAAAATAGTTTTCAGCCACATAGGCCCTGTCTATTATGTTCAGCACATTATGGTTGCTTGTTTGCAGTAACAATATGAAAATTGCACATAACAAAATTGGTAGTAGTAAATAATCACTCTAAATTGTTCAATATATTTTTTGAACTTACTTCTTCTATTAGGCGCCCCAGGAGGGAATACGAGATCACATAGCACAAGCCATGCAGTGTAAAAAGAGCCATTGTGAGATGCCCCAACCAGACATGGTATCTAGTAGCATGCTCAAATGGAATGTCGATAAGCCGGAGAAGAACTGAACCCCTTGAGACAGGCAGGAACAGGAAGATCATGCAAAACAAGCCAACTGATCCGAAACGGAGGCCTATGAGAGCCAATAACAACTCACTGCAAGGCAAAACCTATGTTGTTTTAGAACTGTGTTGAGATGACAACTAATTTATACTATTACAGAGTATGTTTCAGCAATATCATCAGTTTCAGCAGTAGCATGTCAACTGAGCATTCTGGATCAGTTACAGGACAAAGGTATCATCAATTCATATCAATAAGGATTTTACATATACAGAGCATTAATTTAAGTTACTGCAAATATATATGTGTATGTTGCATTTTAATTTCCAGGCCAACTAAGTGATAACTCTACAAATGACTATACATGATCCATCGTCCATCACCAATCTTTTCTGAACATCATAACTTCAGTTTCAACTACGTAAAACTTAACCCCTAATAAAACTACATAATGCTTGAGGCTTAACCATGTGTTTTTTGAGGGAAACAGCAGGACTCTGCTGTAATTTATTATTTTTCATGCTCAGTAACTGTAAAGATAACAACATGATATCTTGATCAGTACTGACATAAAACATTTTTTACTAATAGGTTTCCTTCATAATACAACATACCTGCGAGTAGTTGGGGGCAAGTGCGCTTTGGAGATGAAGCTCACACTGTCTACAACATAATAGGTCATCGAGAAGACAATATAGACGACGAACAAGACGATCCCGATAAACTCAACAGCGGAGACAACACCGAGGGGACCATCAACAAGAACCGGAAAAGTCCAGAGACGGAAACTCAGTGACCTCAGCTTCTTCTTTCTGGTAGCAAAGAGCAGGTAAATAATTAGCGATGGCAGCATAAGGCAGGCCATTCTTATGGTGGTTTGGAATTTCTATGGTATGAGTAAGGGAAAACTGTACTACTCCTCCGTTCACAAATAAAATATGTTCTAGTAACTTTTTTGTGAATCGGATGTATATAGACACGTTTTAGTGTGTTTGGTCACTCATTTCAGTCTATATGTAGTCCATATTGAAATATGCAAAACATGTTATATTTGTGAACAGATGGAGTACTATTTTGTTAGTTCGAGTCTCTATGGTGGTTCAGTTCATCGTGCTGTTTTCATGTCAAAATGAGCAAGCCTATGTAACTCCTGCAATAACACCTTATACGAGAAATGGACTGCAGCTGCAAGATTTTGCTATATATCCAGAGAATCCAGTGCTTGAATAAAAAAAATATACTCTGAATTTTTTGTGCAGGTGCTCTATCAATTCAGGGAAAGAAAGGGCTCATCTGAATCAACTCTAAATAAATGAACTAAAAGCATCAAATTGCCGCAGAATTCACACAAGGAGGAATACTCACTGGACGTGATCACCCGGGAAGGCGAAGATGTAGACATATGCCAGAGCTGCAATTAGCAGAATGGGCCCGCTGAAGAAAAGAAAAACGGTCCCTGCGAGAGGCAAGAAAGCGAAAGGGGAACCCAATTAGTACGAACGAACCCCTTCTGAGCGATCACCTACTTTCCCCTGCCTCAACGGAAGGGGAGAAAGAGAAAGGGGGCAGGAATTCGTGGAGGCCGCGTACCGGTGAGGCCGGCGATCAGGCCCTCCGTGCTGGTGATGTCCGCCCACTTGCGGAACGCCGTCTGCACGGGCGCGGTGGGGTAGAAGAAGATTCCCGCGGCCCAGGTGAGGAACACCGCCCACATGAGGAACTTGAGCACGGACCTGGCCAGGGACGGCAGCACGGCCGGCGAGCCCTTCGCCCCGGCGGCGGCATTGCCGGCGGCCCCGTTCTGCTTCAGGAGCGGCTCCCGTTCTTGGGTCATGGTGGCGGCGAGGGGGTGGAAGAGTGAACCGGCGGGAGAGAGGTCTGGCTGTGGGTCTCTCTGTGCCGGGACCCGCTGCTTTATACGGTCCAGAACTCGGCGTACGAGGGTCTCGCTGGTAACGGCGACTGCGACGGACGGGTTGCGGGGTTGGGGTGGGAGGGTGCAGCAGCATGCATACGCGACGCCAGCACCATGGATAAAAATATATTTTCTTTAGGCGAGAGAATAGACATATTGCTAGTTGCTGGTCGTTGTTAATGGCGACGGCGATCGACGGATGGGGGCCGGGAGGGTGAAACCGATGCGTCTTTCACACTGCTGCTCAGGTGGTCACGTCCAACGTCGGTGTGGAGAAGCGGCGAGCCACACAACCAGCGTGTGTGCCAGAACAGAGTTGGATAACCGGAAGACCCGTGAAATCAGAACAGATAAACATGGTATCCTGGAAGAAGAAGAAAAAGGCATATAGGAGTAGTAAGATAATCATAGGCGGGCGGAGTTTCAGAGATCCAACCGTTTCTTTTTTCTGGATAAGATGTACACTCTTCTTTATTTAGAACAGGTAAACATATGCAGTTGATTCATCCAGAAAAAAGAAAAGAATATTTGCGGTTGATGAACTCCTATAGAAAAGTGACCTTTGAGATGTAGTTTGTGACGAGGACGAGCTGTGACTCAATGGTTGGGGTTGGCAGTGGTCACCCAGCCCGCCCAAGATCGATCCAGCCATCCAGGGATCGACGTGGGTGTTTTCTAGGTACCACACATGTCTGTGTCATAAGGATTGATAACGTACTCGTCGTTCACAAAGTTAAACGCACGCTTTGCCGCGCCGTTTCTCTGTTGTGAGTTAATTTTGAGGCTATTACGGTTAAAGATGAGTACTTTTACACCGAAAATGAAGAACCAAACTGAACTGATTTGAGCGGTATTTTGGTTTACTTGGTTTATGGTGTTCACTTTTGTGCTTCCATCGCTAGTTGTTTGTGTCTTGATATATTGCCAGTTTTCATTATATATAAGCCAAATTGATTATCAAACCATTTACACAGAAATAGACCTTTCTTTTTTCTAACTTCCCTACTTTCGCACGTGCAGGCATAGCCCTAGACCCATGTACCTCGCACGCCCTGTGCACCCTAGTTCACTCGTGCCTCTGCTCTGAGAGTCACTCCCCTCACACTGGTTTACGTTCCCAAAAGGACTCTAATCTCACAATTTAGTTACCTCCAAACATGAGGTAATGAGGTTAGGTTTTGTGCCATGAGGCCTATCTACAATGGCTCTCCGACATGTGCTCATGTTGTCTTGGCTCTTCAACGTTTGATATTTTCGTTGTAGCTCTTCCCAGCGCTAGCACAATGTTGGTCTTTCATCACAAATCCATCGCCTGAAGAGCCCAATGGAAAGACGGAGAAAGCGGTGACCCAATTGCTCGTCGTAGAACCAACAAGCCATCACCACCCACTCACAAACAGACAAAGCAGAAAACGGGTTTGCACCCTCCACCGGCATCAAATAACCCGCACCACAGGAGGTGCTATTCAGCATGCAACGCTTCGAAGAGCGACCAGGACATTCGCTTCAGTTGGCTACCAGTCCCCCTATTAGGCCTCAACCCACCCAAAGAAGCGGACGAAAAATAAAGAGAACAAAAAACTAAAAAAAGTAGTCAAGATATTTCAAATGTTACAAAAAATAAAAAATACTGGCAGATTTAAAAAATGTTCATGAATTTATAATTGTTTACAGATTTGAAAAAAAAACTGCTCAGGAATTTCTAAAATGTTTTTAAATTTAGAATTTTTTTTGTGAATTTCTGAAAATGTTCCTCACAATACAATCTTGAATTAAAAATATATTCATGAATCCAGAAAATGTTCTCGGATTGCAAAAGAACTTCCCCGAAATTCAGAAATGTTCATAAATTTAAAAATATTCATGAATTTAGAAAATGTTCACAAATTTAAAGATTTGTTTATCGATAAATATAGGATCATCACCTCAATGTGTGAATGAAAATCCAACCGGAGCCCACAGTCGATCCACTTTCTGACATGTGTGGCAACAGATGCAAAAACCACCTTATACTGGGCGGTGGTCGGCACCGGGAAGACATAGGGTGCGGCACTCGGGAGAATGCTAGATGTGTGTGTGGTTGTGTGCATGGTGCGAATTATGTAACGCCCACGATGCGGCTATATCACTACAACAGGAACCCCCCTATAGCAACGCAATTTTCCGTATCTAAAAGTTCATATATGCGTTGTTAGTGTCTTTACCAACGGAATAGGATGCGTTGCCTTACACGGCGTTGCTAGCGCATAATGCAACGCTTATATTGTCGTTGATAAAAGGGACCGTTGCAAGAATACAACACATAAAAGAGAATTGTGCAACACTTCTATATGTTGGTGCTTAATGTACAGGAAACAAAATCCCATTGCTTGGCAACGAAGAATTTGCAACGCTTCAAGTTTTGGTTCATATATAGCGTAAACAATATTATTTTTAGTACATATTGCCAGCAATTAAATTAATGCTTCACATAATGCTGATAATTATTTATTTCAAGTGAAGAAAAATGAGAGAAAATACTCATGGGAGACAAAAATCATATATTAGATAAAACTGTTTGATTACAATGGTAGACATTACATGAGGAAAATCATCCAAATGGGATGTACTCCCTCCGTTCCTAAATATAAGTCTTTGAAGAGATTCCACTATGGACCACATACGGAACAAAATGAGTGAATCTATACTCTAAAATGCATCTAGATACATCCGTATCTACTCCATAGTGAAATCTCTACAAAGACTTATATTTAGGAACGGAGGGAGTATAATATAAATGTTCTCTTGATGGTGAAACTTAAATTGAAAGCATGCATCAACATCCCTACAGATTAACTAAAACATAATTGAGGAACATCGTCCAACAGGAACATCATCCCTACAACTTTACTAAAACTGAAAGCATCCGTCTCCATCATCATGAACACAAACATCATCGTCATCATAGTAGTATGCTTGCCCACACACCCATATAATCATCCATTTATCTTTTGAATCTACAAACAAAAAAACAAAATGAACTGTTAACACACAAAGCATGATGCAATTCGTGATAGAGGCAGGATATTAGTCACTTACAAAGGTTGCCATGCAAAAAAATTCTGCATTACCAAGAGTATTACAGTTTTTGCGACTCCATACCAAATATTTAGTTTTCACAAGTGCCATATCGACATGCACTACCTACAATTCATTAGTAATTTCAGCACCATCAAGCTCAGATTTAGGATCACAACTTACAATTGTAGCAATACCAGTCTCTGTTATGATTTTTCAGGCTCATTAAAAATACTTTTGGTCCTGCCTGTTAGAGAAAATCAAAGTTACCATTGGCAGAAACATGTCGAGCAAAATAATTAAAAGAAAAGTGACATATAACAGAAAAAGTTCAGAGGCCAAGACCTATCGTGTTTGCATCTTTTCCTTTACTATATGGTCTCTTGTGTTGTCCCATGAGATGCCATCTTTGAAGTCTTTCAAGGGATAAGAGATTATAAGCCAGCTAACACTGAGTTATATTGTGCCATCACACATGTACCTGCCTGCTATTTAAAGGACATACCAATATAAATGGGGCGGGAAATAATGGAAGCGTGTAAAGAATTTAAAATGCTCAAACCATGCCACATTGTAAAAACATACGTCTAGTCAATGCACATAGAAGAAAATGGAAGGAAGCAAGGGAAAAAGCCTTTCAGCATACAACGGCTATAACCCAACATCACACACGTCATATGGTTATGAATACATTCTTCTACGGGTTAATCTCATGATGTGCAACATCTATGAAATTCTATGAAGCCTTTCACTACCAACAAAGTAGTTTTGGTGATGAACGCTTAAAATAATTAAACTTCATATGATAGCTTCAGTGTAGAACACAAAGATAAACATTTTTATTCAAGTAGCAGTATGGTACGATCAACTGCATAATTCTGAGGCACCTACTGGGAGATACTGAAGCAGTATGTTTGAGCTTTAATCAGGTAACAAAATATTACTATATCAATACCTTGGACATATTAAGCCAAAAGATAAATTAAATTTACTGAATTAGTACAAATAAAACATATTAGACAATATAAATAAGCTTTGAAGTATAAGATCCATCATAAATGAGGTACTCCCAGTACCGGCCCAATGATTTTGCATGAAGTGCAGCGAGGACAGCAGGGAGGATCGACCATTAGTTCATCTTTACCACCAACTCCTAATAAAATAGCTAGTATATATCTATATCAAACTCTAAATAGCACATCTGAGCAGATCAATCAGTAGTGACACTACTAAGAAAAGGAGAAGACACGGCAGAGAAAACAAGACTGTAGCATGCTCGAACAAATAATTAGGACGCCCTGTTTGTAGACTACAAATACAAATTTACTTCTCTTTTCCCCATGGTGTGTATTCTTCTTTGTAAAGGAAAAGCACGTCAAGGGAATAAAGGAGTGATATTACGAATGTAGGTAAGCATAGTACAAAGAGGAAGCATGGACCACACAAGAAGTGTCTAGAATTTGGCAAACCAGTAGAGAGAACCGTGTAGGTATATGTTGTTAATAATATGAGAAAGGGGACATCAATCAAATTCCAAAAGCCAAGTGAATAAATGGAAAACATCCATGGTTTTTTATTCCTGGAACACAATCTAGTTCAGCTATCTTTACAAAATACAGAAGTCAGATAAGTTGTAATAGGTGTAGAATTTTATCTAACATGTCACTTGACTAAATAAGTACTACTCGCTCAGCGTAGTTTTATAAGACCTGCTTCTCTAATCTCTTCTACTGTATTTAGGGGTTACACAGTAAACATTTTCTGTTCATAAATCATAAGTAAATCCCAAGATCTGCTTGCTTCAAAAAAAATTGATATGACATGAAGCTCACATAAACATCTTTTAAAATGGCAAGCATAGCTCATGGTAGATGTACTCAATAATATTTTCAGAGTTTTCTGACAAGCAACAGTGATTGATCACCAGATTACCTTCCTTACGCTCTTGAACTCCAACTGTAGTGGGCAGAAAGCCTTATGAAGCTCTGAGTGCTAATAATGTCACCAGATGCTGATGGATGATGATGCGGAGAACTGTGGATCAGAAGCCCTAAGATCCAACAAGTACTCGGCCTTGCCATGCTCTGCACCGATGTCCTTCTCCCCCAGCGTCACAGTGGCTTAGTCGACCGAGCTGCATAAAGTTGTCAAGCTGCTCCTCAGTTTGTAGTAGCAGAGAACATAGAGATCGAAATGGTCTTTTAAGCGGATGAAAATATGCAACAAAAAGTTACCAAACTGTGTCTCAAATAAAAGACAGGGCGAAAGTTTTGGGGTCATGTCCATTGCAACATATCAGTGCTTGAGTGTGATTGCATTTCTCTGCACCGAGTGTAGGTAATTATTACTTAGTAGAGAATTTTGATATTGTAACCTGCTCCGAAGTCTCGGAAAGAAATATGAGCATATGACGGCGTGAGTGATCAGGCCTACAACATAAGCAAGTGGCACCGTAAGCAGAAAGTGGAACTTTGAAGCATCAACATCAACCACGAGACTAAGACAACAAGCCTTATTATACAATCAGTCAATCACATAATCAAAGACAACAACCAACGACTGCACAATCAAGTTTCACTTCCATGGGCTGGTGACAAGCTCCTGAGCCATAACTAGAATCAATTCAATCACAGCAAGAGGCCTCAGCTAGAAGCTCCCCTCTGCACCAACCATCTATAATTCAACCTCTCGGTCATTATCAGGGACGAGCAAGTCGTAAGTAGCAATTCCCAACTAGACTGAAGTCGAGTAGAGCAAGATGGGGAAAATAAAATTGGAGAAGAAAAGCGGTCCGGCTCACCACGGCAGCGCGATTGCGAGGGTTGTTGTAGCGGTAACTCTGCCCGTAGCCGCAGGCCCTCGTGCGGAGGTAGTAGACGTAGTAGGTCGTAGGGAAGCGGTGACGAGGGGCGGCGCACCGGGAAGCAAGGTCGCAGAGGAGAGTTGACTAGGGACAGCGCGCCAGGATGGAGAATCGCAGGGGGAGTGGTGAGGGGCGGCCTTCCGAGACGGAGGATCGCAGGGGAGTGGTGAGGGGCGGCGCTCCGGGATGCAGGTAGGTTGAGGGGCGGTGGGCAGCGTGAGAGAGATCGAGAGGAACAGGGAGGCTGGGAAAAGGTAATGACCTAGATTAATTGTGAAACCAACTTGGGCCGGGCCACAAGAGTCTGGAGTTGTGGAGCACACATCTACAACGCATATTCTACAATGCTTATTATCTGTATCTGTTGTGAATTTTGCAACATACAGTCAAAACGTTGTAGAATATATGTTGCATTATAGGGGGTTTTCTTGTAGTGTATCTCCCACGTGTCGAGGCATGACTTAGAGGCATAACCGCATTGTGGTTTTATCGCAAGAAGGGTCATCTTCACACAATCCCATGTAATGAACAAGAATGGGATAAAGCGAGTTGGCTTACAATCGACACTTGACACAATACTTAAGTAATTCATACATCATCCAAAATACACACGTAGACTGACTACGGTCAAATCCAAATGAAAAGAAGATAACCCCAAATGCTAGATCCCCGATCGTCCCAACTGGGCTCCACTACTGATCATCAGGAAACGAAACATAGTAACGACCAAGGTTCTCGTCGAACTCCCACTTGAGCTCGGTTGCATCACCTGCACTGGTATCATCAGCACCTGCAACTGTTTTGGTAGTATCTGTGAGTCAGGAGGACTCAGCAATCTCAATACCCGCGAGATCAAGACTATTTAAGCTTATGGGTAGGATGTGGTAATGAGGTGGAGTTGCAGCAAGCGCTAATAAAATATGGTGGCTAACATACGAGTACAAGAGTGAGATGAGAAACTACACAATGGTCGTAAAACTAGAAGCGATCAAGAAGTGATCCTGAACTACTTACGCTCATTCATAACCCAACCGTGTTCACTTCCCGGACTCCGCCAAAAAGAGACCATCACGGCTACACACGCGGTTGATGCATTTTAATTAAGTCAAGTGTCAAGTTCTCTACAACCGGATATTAACAAATTCCCATCTGCCACATAATCACGGGCACGACTTTCAAAAGTTTATACCCTGCAGGGGTGTCCCAACTTAGCCCATCACAAGCTCTCACGATCAACGAAGGATATTCCTTCTCCCGGAAAGACCTGATCAGTCTCGGAATCCCGGCTACAAGACATTTCGACAATGGTAAAACAAGACCTGCAAGACCACCCGACAGTGCCGACAAATCCCGATAGGAGCTGCACATATCTCGTTCTCAGGGCACACCGGATGAGCAATCCGTACAACTAAAACCAGCCCTCAAGTTTCCCCGAGGTGGCGCTGCAAAGGGCTCTAGTTTGGACCAACACTCAGAGGAGCACTGGCCTGGGGGGTTAAAATAAAGATGACCCTCAGGCTCTGTCACGACCGGTTTTTCAATAAAATAATTATTGAGAGACCAATCCCTTTTACGGACCAGCAAGGAAGAATTCCTTCTCACTGGTAGACAATATCTTGGTCACAGAAGAAAAATACCAGGAGTACTAAATATAATACAAGGGTGAGCAGAGACTGCCCAACAATTTATTACATGCACGCCGCTAAAACAATACGGCGGATAGGGTGGCTACTACTAACTCACGATAATGATGGTGGTGGAACTATCACCGCGAAGCGAGTGATTATGATTCCAGAAGACTACCACTCATCGAGCGTCGGAGTGAGGCTCGAGAAGACTTATTGCGGGTGGCGGAAGCGTAAACGATACAAGTGACCAATATCCGGGATCGTGCAGGACTGACTGGGACCTCTAGGCGTCGGACGCGCTATCAAACTCTTCATCCAAGAGATCGCCTTCGTCAACATCTGGCCAAATCAACAAGCCAGGTGAGTACTATGAAAGTACTCGCAAGACAGTTCGGACATAAGGTATAACAAATGGAAACATGAAGCATACGGACAAGTTAACCAGTGCGATCAGACATAGAGGTAATAAATACTGGGTGCCAAGCGAGGGTCTGAATGACGCCTCGAGCGGAAACTGCAGAATAGTGATACTGGTGCCAAACGAGTGTCTGAAAGACTCCTCGAGAGGAAAATGCGGAATAATAATACAAGTGCCAAACGAGTGTCTGAAAGACTCCTCGAGAGGAAAATGCGGAATAATAATACAGGTGCCAAACGAGTGTCTGAAAGACTCCTCGAGAGGAAAATGCGGAATAATAATACAGGTGCCAAACGAGTGTCTGAAAGACTCCTCGAGAGGAAAATGCGGAATAATAGTGCCACAGTCGGGCGTCGGGGCGACACCACATAAAGGGCTTATAACAGAAAATAAAGACAGTACATGTCGCAGTCGGACGTCTGAGCGACATCACATAAAGGGCTTATATTTAAAGTGAGAAACGAGTACACGCCACAGTCGGACGTCTGCGCGACGTCTCATAAAGGGCTTATATTGTAGCTCAATAATACAATAGCTCGGGAACATAATTTATCACAAGCATGGGACAAATATAAAGTTAGTCCATCCACAGGAATAACAATAAAATCTGAATTTTACCACTTGAGCTTGTTCACCGGGGACAAGTTTTTCACACGGAGAGATATGGATATAATGTTCTCATTACTTGATCATGGATATGATGATTTGGAAAGAATTGACTCTGCAGAGTTTGTACTTAACCACAGCCAACGGATTTCAGTAGTCACGGGGACTAGTTCCGTCTACGGTGTTTTGGAAGAAACACGTCTAACCAGTACACACCCAATTCAACCATCCGAAGCCAGGGATCACCCTCGGCGACGTTCAAGAAAAACCTTGAGACGGGGAGGCTACAACCTCGCGTAGCATGGGATCAAATTTCTAAACGCGCGCTTTAAGGGGGTGCCCCCCCTCTCGGTCCCAACCGGAAACACCCATGCCCCCTGACCGGATGACTGGCTTTAATCCTGGGCCAAGGTACCATCATCCCGGCCTCTCTGTTTGGTGTGTACACGGAAAGAGGTTACCAACTTACTAAACCGCATCCTGGCAATGAGACATGTGGTAGCACGGAAAGGGGGAAGAACGGTAACGCGGCTCCACCCACGTTAACGTCGGAGAAAATCGGATGTCGCAAGGCTGGCATGCTACAACAGTACCACCTTGCTGCCATTCATGTCACCACATGATTTGGCCATCTCTCATCAGAGATCATCGCAACTTCGGAACATGCGGGAAAAGAACGATAACGTAGCTCCAACCACGTTAACATCGAAGAAGGTCGGATGACGCAAGGCTGGTATGCTACGGCAGTACCACCTTGCTGCCCTTCATGTCACCACATGAACTGGGCCACCTCTCATCAGAGGTCATCCTGACTTCGGGACAACCGGGCAGTTGCCTTACAAGCAACGAGATATTTACCGATACTCATATGCCACGCACAAACTCTCACGTGAACATGCAAAACATCTGCCATATCAAATGTTCAAAACATGCTTGCCTGGTTCGGAGAAGTCAGAGTCTAGCTCGGCGAAGTTCGCGGCTCCGTCACTTCTCCCGGAACCTACGGCAATCACGAAACGGGTACTAACGTGAAAACCAACACATACACAGAAACTTTTCCAAATATTTTTCAAATAAATCCCATAAAAAACTAGACAAAATCTGGAGATTGTCAGAAAAAGATCACTCAAAAATTCCTTTTTATTAAAAAGTTATAAAGGTTTCTGTCCAGGGACTTATCTGTAATGAAACAGAAAAGTTCCAGGGTTTTAACTGAGAAAACAGAAAACGCTTCGGCTGGGAATGCGCAAGCGCAAAGGAGGAAACGTATTCTGCCCGAAGGCGCCATCAGAAAACGGTTCGCGAATAAAAGAACAGAGGCTGACATGCGGGGTCCACATGTCAGGTTTGAAAAGCTCGCCGGCGCCCGAAGATTGCGGTGGACGCCGGCGTCGAACCACGGCGAGATAGGCGGAACGGAGGGTACCAAGAGCTTCAGCGTCCTCTTCCGCGCCGGTGGGTGGTGGACTCGTCCAACGGGGAGTACTATGTCGACGGTGACACTTTCTCCGGCGGACGGCGGCTCGGGTGAGGATGGGGAACTCCGGTGGAGGGCTGCAAGCTTCAAATTGAAGTGCGGGTCAGAAAGAGGGATGCATGGTGAAGCTACTGGCAAGAGGATGGAGGCGGAGGAGCACACACGGGGGCGAATCGGGCTGGTCCCGTGGCGGGTCTCGGCGGCCGGAGTCGAGGAAGGAGACCTCCTCGGGGCTCTTCCAGTGGCTAGGCGTGCTCTAGGGGGAGTGCAGTGCTGGTGGGTGCTCGAGTTGAAGCTCGGGGCCTCTATATATAGGCAGATCGACGGGGTGGCCGTGAACGGAGAATCTCCGGCGTGCGATTACGGCGGGGCAGTGGATTGGCAGGGGGTTTGAGCGGCCGGGCAGCATCAGTGGAGGTTACTGGACTCGTTTTGCAGCTAAACGGGGTCGGTCTTGGCGTAATGGCGTCGGTCCACGGTGAGGTGACCGCACGGGCTCAACGGCGGCAGAGAGCGCGCTCCGCGCCCTCCGGTTCACGACGAGAGCGGCAGCGCGATCGGGGGAGTGGAAGGCCACGCGGCGAGCTCCGGTGGTTTGGGCGGCGCTGGGTGGCGTCGTCGGCGCCGTGTCTCCTGCTGGCGCCCGCAAAGCCGCCGCCGGCGTCGGTCACGGGGCGGCGCACCTTCTGCTGCTCGTCGCCGACGCCCGCAAGGCGCCAGGCGCTCGTGCGGTGCAGGAACAAGAGGGCGGGGACGAGGAGCAAGGCGACGCGGTGGCACTGGCGAGATCGACGTCCGCTTTTGAAGAAAACGACAGCAGCCACTTGACTGAATCTCTGAAACTCTGAACTTGACAGTGACCATGCACTGCAGGTGTTCGACAGGAGGTTTTGGCCATGAGATAAATTTTTCTGGAGCTGTAACTTGGTGAGATACCACTCAATGCACCCAGAGGCTGCCTGATTTTACTTGGAATTTTTGGAGAAGGTTTGGAATGAATTTCACCAAATTTGGCAAATCTGGTCCAAACTTGTAGCAAGTGTAGTTTGAAAATTTTGAACTGAAGGCCAGTGGATCTTCATAGTTCTAGGTTGGGGTTTCAAAGGACTAGGAGGGAGAGTTGGTTTGGTGGCAAAAATCAAAACAGAAAAAGGAGTTCCTTTGTAAATCTCCAAGTGGTAGAATAGAGGACAGAAATTTGTTTGAATATAATTTGAATGGAAATAGATACATGGGGAGGTTCAACTTGCTGGATTTGGTGTAAAACATGATCCAAAGGTGAGGGAAGGGTTGGGAGAGATCATTTGCACTAGGGCCATGGCAAGGAGGAATGTTTGAAAGTGGCAAAGGACTTTCCAAAAGCCATAGTGCAAACTTCAAAAAGGTTTTCAAAAGTTACTTTTCCCAAATAAAAACATTTTGTCTTTGAGTTCAAATGAAAAGCAAGGACTTCCAAGATCAAAGGCAGATCTTGGGTGAATCCAAATAAACCTTTTGCCATAAGGAAAAATATATGAGAGGGAGAGTTCTCTTGGAGAAAAATTTAAATCACTCCCCTCAAGTCAAATAAAATCTTTTGAAAAGTCCAAATAAAAACTTGGGTGTCACAGGCTCGTGAAAACCCAAGGGAAAGTAATAGGTTGTTAGGCAAAAGTAAACCAAGGTTGGGCCTTGCTGGAGGAGTTTTATTCAAAGAGAACTGTCAAGGGGGTCCCATAACCCCAACCGCATAAGGAACGCAAAATCAAGGAACATAACACCGGTATGACGGAAACTAGGGCGGCAAGAGTGGAACAAAACACCGAGCAAAAGGCCAAGCCTTCCACCCTTTGCCAAGTATATAGATGCATTAAGTAAAATAAGAGATATTGTGATATCCCAACATGTTCATGTTCAACATGGAGCAATCTTGAACTTCACCTGCAACTAACAACGCTATAAGAGGGGCTGAGCAAAGCGGTAACATAGCCAAACAACGGTTTGCTAGGAAGGTGGGTTAGAGGCTTGACATGGCAATCACTAGTAGAAAAGAGGGCTTTGGTTCAGGCCGGGTCAGCCCATTAGTCCCGGTTCAGTCCAGAACCGGGACCCATGGGGGCACTGGTCCCGGTTCGTGAGGCCAGGGGCCTGCCGGGCCTCGTGGGGGCATTGGTCCCGGTTCGTCTGGCCCCTTTGGTCCTGGTTGGTGGGACGAACCGGGACCAATGGGCCTCGCTCCTGGCCCACCACCATTGGTCCCGATTGGTGGCTTGAACCGGGACCACAGGCTGCCCTTTAGTCCCGGTTCATGCCACGAACCGGGACCAATGAGGTGCCAATATATACCCCTCGCCCGCGAGCAGAGCACTCCAGTGCTCTGTTTTTCTCTGGCCGGCGAGGGGAGGGCTTTGTGGTGCTCTAGCTCACCTCCTATGCACATGAGGTGTTCGATAAAATGCCCGAGCCACACTAGTTAAGCTTTCTCCTCTCGAAGCTCGACCTCAAAGCTCCATTTTCCTCGAGATTTGTCTAGGTTTAGCGGCCCGTCACGTCCTATTCCCGTCTTCACCGCCGCCGATCGCCCGTGCCGATCTCGTCGCCGGCACCACCGTGGTGAGCCTCTTGTTCTTATCATCTTTCTGAAAAAAAATTCTTACTTTAGATGTATGGTTTAATTAATTAGATGCTCTGGAGAGCTATATGTTGTTAGATGAGAACTATGTATGTACTTTGGTTTTAATGTGATGATGAACTTCTATTAATTTGGTCACTTAATTATCTATTCATGATGTTCTGTAATGGTTTTTGACACACTTAATTATATATAATGCACGCAGATGAACCGGCAATGGATGTACGATGACAAACACACCTCCGAGTACGTTAAGGGTGTGCATGATTTTCTCGAAGTGGCTGAGGCAAACAAGCAGAATGGTTTTATGTGTTGTCCATGCCCTAAATGTGGGAATACGAAGTCTTACTCTGACCCGAAAATCCTTCACACCCACCTGCTTTACAAGGGTTTCATGCCACACTATAATGTTTGGACGAGGCACGGAGAAATAGGGGTTATGATGGAAGACGGCGAAGAAGAAGAGGACGATGACAACTATGTGCCCCCCTGAATACGGTGATGCTGCAACGGGGGAAGCTGCTGAAGATCAAGAGGAACCAGACGATGTGCCCAATGATGCTGCAACGGGGGAAGCTGCTGAAGATCAAGAGGAACCAGACGATGTGCCCGATGATGATGATCTCCGCCGGGTCATTGTCGATGCAAGGACGCAATGCGAAAGTCAAAAGGAGACGCTGAAGTTCGATCGCATGTTAGAGGATCACAAAAAAGGGTTGTACCCTAATTGCGAAGATGGCAACACAAAGCTCGGTACCGTACTGGAATTGCTGCAGTGGAAGGCAGAGAATGCTGTGCCTGACAAGGATTTGAGAAGCTACTGAAAATATTGAAGAAGAAGCTTCCAAAGGATAACGAATTGCCCGACAGTACATACGCAGCAAAGAAGGTCGTATGCCCTCTAGGATTGGAGGTGCAGAAGATACATGCAGGCCCTAATGACTGCATCCTCTACCGCGGTGCGTACAAGGATCTGAACGCATGCCCGGTATGCGGTGCATTGCAGTATAAGATCAGACGAGATGACCCTGGTGATGTTGACGGCGAGCCCCCCAGGAAGAGGGTTCCTGCGAAGGTGATGTGGTATGCTCCTATAATACCACGGTTGAAATGTCTGTTCAGAAACGAAGAGCATGCCAAGTTGATGCGATGGCACAGTGAGGACCGTACGAAAGACGGGAAGTTGAGAGCACCCGCTGACGGGTCGCAGTGGAGAAAAATCGAGAGAAAGTACTGGGCTGAGTTTGCAGGTGACCCAAGGAACGTATGGTTTGGTTTAAGCGCGGATGGCATTAATCCTTTCGGGGAGCAGAGCAGCAATCACAGCACCTGGCCCATGACTCTATGTATGTATAACCTTCCTCCTTGGATGTGCATGAAGCGGAAGTTCATTATGATGCCAGTTCTCATCCAAGGCCCTAAGCAACCCGGCAACGACATTGATGTCTACCTAAGGCCATTAGTTGAAGAACTTTTACAGCTGTGGAATGAAAACGGTGTACGTACGTGGGATGAGCACAAACAGGATGTAACACCCGGATAATCATGCTACAGTAATCCCACGCTAATGGTGCCACGTCACCACGGTTAGTTTGCTAATCTACCGTTAGGTCAAACCGTTTAAAAATTCAAATTCAAATTAATGTCAACGATAAAAGTTTTTCAAAATTTAAAACAAAAATGTTCGGGAGGTGCCATATTTTGCTTAAGTAAATATGGTGTAATAAACACATTTTTATAAAATTCCTAGATATATTAAAATGATTTAAAACAGAAAAGAAAATAAATAAAAGAAAAGAAAAGAAATTACAAAACAGAAAACAAAAAAGAGAGAAAACCCCGTGGGCCGTGGCCCAACTGGGCCAACCCATCAGGCCCAGCCGGCCACCCACTTCCTCCTCCTTATCCACCCCGAACCCCCCACCGACACCCCACTTCCCCCCCGAAAATATCTCCCCCCTCTCCCCCGATTGGATCGGGATCGAGAGGAGGAGACTGACGACGCCGCCGCCCGGACTGCCCGACGCCGCCTCGCCCTCGCCGGCCTGCCTCCTCCTCCCCGCCGGCCTGCTTCTCCTCGTCGCCGTCGTCCTCGACCACCACCCCGACCCCCGTTGCCCCTGACCCGACGGCCACCGTGAGCCGCCGCCTATTCTCTCCTCCTCTCCCCCTGTCCCCGTACGCACGCACGCGCGCACGCTCGCCGTGGCCGCGCCCTCTCCCCCGTTGCTCCCTCGTCCCGCAGCTCCACGCCAGCACGCGCGCCCGCGCCGTCCCGTGCTCGCGCCGTGGCCGCGCCCTCTCCCCCCCCGCTGCTCCCTCGTCCCGTGCACGCCCCGTCCGCACGCACACGGCACCCGCGCGCCGCGCCCCAGAGCTCCTGGCCGTGCCTGCCCCCGTCGATGCGCGCGCGCTCGCGCGCCCAGCGCCCCGCTGCCACCCCAGGGGCCGCGGCCTTCTTCCCCGTACCGCGCCTGGGCAGCGCGCCCCACCGTCACGCTCCCCGCGCTCGCCCGCAACCGGCCAACCCCGCGGCGCCCCGCTCGCGCGTCCCGCTCCGGCCGGTGCCCCATGGCCCAGTGCCTCGGCGCGCCTCGTCTCCGCCCTCTCCTCCCTCCCGTGGCGCCGCCCTCCGCCGCCTCCCTTGGCCGGCGTCGTGGGCACCGGCGGCCTCGCCGCGCCCGTGGCTGGCGCCCCCCCTGCCTGTCGATTTGGGCGCTCGCCCAGTCGGGCGCCGACGCCCGGCTCCGCCCAGCGCCCGCGCGCCCGCTTACCCGTGCGCCCGTTAGGCCCCTGGGGCCTATGACACATGGGCCCCGCCCAGAGAACGTTTTAAAAAAGATTAAAAAAATAAATTAAATTAAATTAATAGAAATAAATAAATAAATAATTAATTAATAAAGATAATTAATTAAGATAATTAATTCTGTTAATATTAACTAATTAAGATTAATTAACCTAATAACTAATTAACCTAATTAACTACTGTTAATTAGCTAACAGCCCCTGACAGGTGGGACCCACCTGTCAGGTTGACTGCTGACGTCATGCTGATGCATTAATTAAATTTTGAATTAAATTAATTTATTAAATTCTAAAAATGATTTAAATATTTAAAATTTAATATAAAATAAACCGTAGCTCGGATGGAAAAACTTTGTACATGAAAGTTGCTCAGAACAACGAGACGAATCCGAATACGTAGTCCGTTTGTCAGCCACACGTTCCTACCATTGCGAACATGGAACTTTGCCCCTCCGGTCCGTCTGTCCGAAAACGCGAAACATCGGGAATACTTTCCCGGATGTTTCCCCCCTTCGCCGGTACCACCTACTGTCGCGTTAGGGCACACCTAGCACCGCTCATTGTCATGTCACGCATCGTCATGCTTATGTTTGCATTGTATTCACTGTTTCTTCCCCCTCTTCTCTCCGGTAGACTACGAGACTGTCGCTACTGCTGCCCCGACCGACTACGCTGTTGACGACCCCTCCTTCTTGCCAGAGCAATCAGGCAAGCCCCCCCCTTGATCACCATATATCGCCTATTCTTCTCTATAATGCTTGCATTAGAGTAGTGTAGCATGTTACTGCTTTCGGTTAATCCTATTCTGTTGCATAGCCTGTCATTGTTGCTACAGTTGTTACCCTTACCTGCTATCCTACTTCCTAGTATAGGATGTTAGTGTTCCATCAGTGGCCCTACACTCTTGTCCGTCTGCCATGCTATACTACTGGGCCGTGATCACTTCGGGAGGTGATCACGGGTATATACTATATACTTTATATACATGACACATGTGGTGACTAAAGTCGGGTCGGCTCGTTGAGTACCCGCAAGTGATTCTGATGAGGGGGCTGAAAGGACAGGTGGCTCCATCCCGGTAGAGGTGGGCCTGGGATCCTGACGGCCCCCGACTGTTACTTTGTGGCGGAGCGACAGGGCAGGTTGAGACCGCCTAGGTGAGAGGTGGGCCTGGCCCTGGTCGGCGTCCGCGGATACTTAATAATACCACGCTTAACGAGTTCTTGGTATTTGATCTGAGTCTGGCCATTTGGTCTATACGTACTAACCAACTACGCAGGAACAGTTATGGGCACTCGGCGTCGTGGTATCAGCCGAAGCTCTTTTTGACGTTAGCGACTGAGTGGCGCGCGCCGCATTGGACCGTAAGCTCGCACTTGTATTAAGGGGGCTAGGTCTGCTTCCGGCCGCGTACGCAACGTGCAGGTGTGCAATGGGCGATGGGCCCAGACCCCTGCGCGCATAAGATTTAGACCGGCGTGCTGACCTCTCTGTTGAGCCTAGGTGGGGCTGCGACGTGTTGATCTTCCGAGGCCGGGCATGACCCAGGAAAGTGTGTCCGGCCAAATGGGATCGAGCGTGTTGGGTTATGTGGTGCACCCCTGCAGGGAAGTTTATCTATTCGAATAGCCGTGTCCCTCGGTAAAAGGACGACCCGGAGTTGTACCTTGACCTTATGACAACTAGAACCGGATACATAATAAAACACACCCTTCCAAGTGCCAGATATAACCCGGTGATTGCTCTCTAACAGGGCGACGAGGAGGGGATTGCCGGGTAGGATTATGCTATGCGATGCTACTTGGAGGACCTCAATCTACTCTCTTCTACATGCTGCAAGATGGAGGCTGCCAGAAGCGTAGTCTTCAACAGGATTAGCTATCCCCCTCTTATTCTGGCATTCTGCAGTTCAGTCCACCGATATGGCCCTTTACACATATACCCATGCATATGTAGCGTAGCTCCTTGCTTGCGAGTACTTTGGATGAGTACTCACGGTTGCTTCTCTCCCTCTTTTCCCCCTTTCCTTTCTACCTGGTTGTCGCATCCAGATGTTGGAGTCCAGGAGCCAGATGCCACCATCGACGTCGACTCCTATGACACTGGAGGTGCCTACTACTACGCGCAGCCCGCTGACGACGACCAGGAGTAGTTAGGAGGATCCCAGGTAGGAGGCCTGCGCCTCTTTCGATCTGTATCCCAGTTTGTGCTAGCCTTCTTAAGGCAAACTTGTTTAACTTATGTCTGTACTCAGATATTGTTGCTTCCGCTGACTCGTCTATGCTCGAGCACTTGTATTCGAGCCCTCGAGGCCCCTGGATTGTATTATGATGCTTGTATGACTTATTTATGTTTTAGAGTTGTGTTGTGATATATTCTCGTGAGTCCCTGATCTTGATCGTACACGTTTGCGTGCATGATTAGTGTACGGTCAAATCGGGGGCGTCACAAGTTGGTATCAGAGCCGACTGCCTGTAGGAATCCCCCTTTCCACACTCCTTGGCCGAAGTCGAGTCTAGACATTACAAAACTTTTACTAACATGGTTGTGTGTCTTACGGGCCCACGTCGCCATTGGGTGGTACTAGGATCTTTTATTCCTCGACCTTTACTCTGGGACTCTGAACTCTCTTCTACTCGGGTTAATCGAATTTACTAACTCTAACACTAGGATCCCGTGACCGCATTCACCCCAAAGTTGGATAAGCCATAGTTGTTTCTTAGAATAGTATTTTGAACAATTCACACACTGTCATTTGACTCCTTTGAAACGTCTTTGCTTTCAGATGGAACCCACGAGGCAGGTCGTGCGCCACACGACGGCCATTGGTGCCTCGGGATCACCTGCTGTGCTAGCTGAGATGATGACCTATCTGGGTTATCGCTGGCACCCTGAGTACACCGTCTACGAGGAGTACCAGGACTTTAACCAGGAGCAGTACTGTGCCATCGTCCACCTCTACTCGCGGGAGTATGACTCCACTATTGTGCTGCACACCGCTCATGGTGTTGGAGTGACCATCGATATGGCTGTCCACGATGCTGCTTATGCTGCTCTGACACGTCTTCGTGGAGAGTATCGAGAGTTGGACACCTCCCCTTTTAGGCACATTGCTATCGCATCTGATGTTGGTGCGGAGCGATACTATACTGCTGCCTACTCCACTGTCACCCGAGAGCCCTTCTACCATCAGAACCTGGTTCTGCATGCTGATGGGCTGGATCGAGCTAACCGAGCTCTTCGCCACGAGTTGTACACCACCCGTCAGCACCTTTACCGTGCTCTGACGCTGTTGCACCCCTTTGTCCGATCTAGGGAGCTGCCCCGTTCTGCGATCTACCCAGCCAGGACTGTGATGCCTCAGGGTGTCGGCTGGCCAGATGTGGGAGGCCACTCTCCCGCACTTGGACCTCTTCTGCCACCTGAGCGTCAGGTTCTGCACCAGAGTATTCGCGGACCCCTGGTTGCTGACGTGGAGTTCCCGATGCGACACTACCAGCTTTCAGGCTACACCTACCTCCACAGTACCTCTTGGGACTGATGTAGGCTTGCTTGTTAGTGTTAGATGCATTCGCCGCGAGCCTGTGTGCCGCCTATGTTGTTTTAGTCTATATACCGAACTCTGTGTACTGAACTCTATGCATGACCCCTTTTGTAAGTTATGCCGACTACTATGTAGTAGCTATCGTGCTCCTTTCATTATGCATGTTTCATCATGAATGATTCTTGTCTTTGCAAATTTCTCAATGCTGAACTACCCCTGTTATATATTAGCAGGATGGTTAGACCAGGTGGTCGTGGTAGTGGTGGCAATGCCCCACCACCACCTGAGTACATGGCTGGTATGATCCAACAGTTCAAACTGAACCGCCAATTCATGAAAAATATGATGGCTCAGTTTCCTCGCCCCAATATGGACCAGCAACCAACCCCAGTAACTCTGCAGGATTTCATGCGCCTCAATCCAACTGTGTACCGCAGTTCAACTCAGCCTCTGGATGCTGATGACTGGCTCCGTGACATCACCTATGAGATGGAGTCTACCGATGTAGCCCCTGCCAACTATGTCACCTTTGCTTCCTTCTTCCTGAAGGGACCCGCAGCTCAATGGTGGGACAGCCACAGGCGTACTCTGCCAGCTGGAACAATCATCACCTGGCCAGACTTCCAAGCTGCTTTTCGTGCCCGCTTTATTCCTCAGGGAGTCATGGACCGGAAGAAGGGTGAGTTCCGCAACCTCACCCAAGGCAACAAAACTGTTGAAGCTTATCAGCGGGAGTTTCTGGACTTGTCTCGCTATGCTGAAGAGGACATTGCAACTGATGCACGCAGACAGGAGAAGTTCCATGATGGCCTTCAAGCTGACATCAAGCTCGCACTGCTAGTGCATGATTTTGCTGATTTCGCCACCTTGGTGAACAAGGCCATCAATGTCGAAACTGGTCTGCAGGAATACCAGAGCTCTCACAGGCGCAACCGTGACACGGGCTCATCTTCGGGCCTGCCCTCACAGAAGCGTAAGATATGGATCCCGAACAGCATGTACCGTCCAAATGCATCTGCCCCAAGGCAGACCTATGCTGCACCTCGTCTACCTCCACCACCATCTAGGCAGTCAAGACTTCCAGCCCACCATCCCAAGCTCCTGTTCCCACTCCCAATAATGGTCTGTGCTACAAGTGTGGATAACCAGGTCACCGTGCCAGGGACTGCAATCAGAATCAACTTGCCCTTCCCGCAGCTGGCCGTGGTAACAACCAGCCCTGCAACAACAATGCTAAGTCTTATGGTCGTGCTCATGCCAACCACGTTGATCTGAGCGAAGCTCAAGACCAGCCTGCTACTGTGATGGGTACACTCCTCGTAAATTCAGTACCAGCATCCGTTTTATTTGATACAGGTGCATCGCATTCATTCATGTCAGAAGATTTTGCATACAAGCACGATGTTAAATGTGAGGAGATGAACACCTCGGTATTGGTCAAAACCCCCGTGGGACAGTGTCAAACCTCCCTGGTTGGCATCGACGTCCCCGTGGAAATCGAAGGGCTGGAATTCTATGCCTCTCCCATTATCCTGAAGTCGTCTAACATCGACCTCATTTTGGGGATGTATTGGTTGAAAGCGCATACTGCTCCAATCGTTTGCGCCACTAAGACCATCCATCTGCTACACCCTTCAGATGAAATAGTTGCTTACCAAGCTCATCTGGTGCAAAATGCCGAGGCCAGGCTCTATGCATTGAATGCATTGAATGCTGCACCACTCGAGGGCATTGAAAACATTCCCGTCGTGCGTGAATTCCTCGACGTCTTCCCTGAAGAACTTCCAGGGATTCCCCCTGCTAGAGTTGTCGAATTCATCATCGACTTGAAACCAGGCACCACTCCTATAGCCAAGCGACCCTACAAAATGCCACCGCATGAACTCCTTGAGCTTAAGGAGGAAATCGACAAATCTCTTCGCAAAGGATTCATTCGCCCAAGTTGCTCTCCTTGGGGAGCACCTTCTCTCTTTGTCAAGAAGAAGGATGGGACAAACCGATTAGTTCAAGACTACCGTCCTATAAACCAAGCTACCATTCAGAATAAATACCCTCTTCCTCGGATCAATGATCTGTATGATCAACTGGCGGGTTCATCAGTGTTCTCTAAGCTCGACTTGAGGTTGGGTTACCACCAGATCCGTGTTCGCGAAGAGGATATCCCAAAGACCGCCTTCGTGACTCGATATGGTTCATACGAGTACACTGTCATGTCTTTCGGTTTAACCAATGCTCCAGCCACCTTCTCTCATCTGATGAACTATATATTCATGGATTACCTCGACAAGTTCGTCGTGGTTTATCTGGATGATATCCTGGTATTTTCCAAGAACGAAGAACATGCTGAACATCTTCGGCTTGTGCTGGAAAAGCTACGAGAGCATCAACTACATGCCAAGTTCTCTAAATGTGAATTCTGGCTACCCGAAGTAACCTATCTTGGGCATGTCATCTCTAAGGATGGTATTGCCGTCAACCCTGAACGAGTCCAGGCTATCCTTGATTGGACTCCTCCCAAGAACGTTAAGCAAGTCAGAAGTTTTCTCGGTCTCGCCAGCTATTGCCATTGATTCGTCGAGAACTTCTCCAAGATCGCCAGGCCTCTGACTAACCTGTTGCATAAGGGCGTCAAGTTCCAATGGACAGACAAATGTCAGGAAAGTTTCCAGGCACTCAAAGACAAGTTGACTTCTGCCCCAGTTCTAGCTCCACCTGATACTAAGAAGGACTTCGTCATTTACTGCGACGCTTCCCGTCAAGGATTAGGCTGTGTCCTAATGCAAGACCGCAAAGTGATTGCCTATGCCTCTCGGCAATTGCGCCCTCACGAAGAGAACTACCCAGTTCACAACCTCGAACTTGCTGCTGTCATTCATGCGCTGAAGCAGTGGCGACATTACCTTCTCGGTAATCGTTGCGAGATCTTCACTGACCACCAAAGTCTGAAGTATCTGTTTACTCAGCCAGACCTGAACCTCCGTCAGCAGAGATGGATGGAGCTCGTTGCAGACTTTGCCTTGGGTATTTCCTATACGGCAGGCGAGGCTAATGTAATGGCTGATGCCTTGAGCCGCAAGTCTTACTGCAACCACCTCCAGGTTCACAAAGTTCAGCCCTCGCTTGTTGAAGAATTCAGGAAGCTGAACCTCCATATTGTTCCTCCGGGTGCACTCGCTCCCCCTCCTAAGGAGTTTCGCAAGATGAATCTCCGTGTTGTTTCCCAGGGTTCCCTCAATACCCTGGCCGTCGAACCAGATCTCTTGGACTCCATCAAGAGAATACAGGGATATGACTCTGAAGCCCACAAGATTAAGCGCTACCTTGCAGAAGGAAAGCCCTCATTCTTCACTATTGCTGAAGATGTCACTTTGTACTTCAAGGGCTGCCTAGTGGTGCCATGTGCAGAGAAAAACCTGGATATGACACAGGAAGTTATGAAAGAAGCTCATGATACGCCTCTATGTATCCATACTTGTAGTACAAAGATGTACCAAGACATCCGTCAGAGATTCTGGTGGTCTAATATGAAGCAAGACATTGCTCGTTATGTTGCTGAGTGTGACGTTTGCCGTCGTATCAAAGCAGAACATCAAACGCCTGCTGGAACTCCGCAACCTATCTCTATTCCTGAATGGAAATGGGACCATGTTGAGATGGACTTCGTCACTGGATTTCCCAAATCACAGAAAGGTAATGATGCTATTCTTGTCGTCATTGACCGGCTTTCCAAAGTTGCACATTTCCTGGCGGTCAAACAAACTGTTGAGGATATAGACCTTAGAGTCACCCGCCAGGAGGGGCCGGGTTATTCATATGGTCATTGCCAGAAGCCCGGCGCCAAGCTTAAAGACGGTGGGCCAAAGATGGGCTTAAGACCCGGATATGGCTTAAGGCCCATAGTTACAATCATTATTATGGTAGAACTTGTAGTGTAAGGCAAGAGTAGTCGAGAGTCCGAGCCGGACACTCTTATGAGCCGGCCGGGACTCTGAGAGCTGCTGGGCGTCAGCCTCCCTATATAAAGGGACGACCCGGCAGCGGTTTAGGGGCAAGCAAGATCTCATCGAGAGCCAGGCATAGCAGTTTAGCTCCCTGGTCATCGAAACCCTAATCAATACCACCTCAACTGGACGTAGGCTTTTACCTTCACCGTAAGGGGCCGAACCAGTATAAACCCTCGTGTTCCTTGTCCCGCTTAACCCCTTTAAGCTTCCTAGTTGCGATGGCTCCACGACTAAGTCCTAGTTCGAGGACATCTGCCGTGACAATTCCACGACAGTTGGCGCCCACCGTGGGGCCAGCGCACGGTGGATTTGAGTTCTTGAAGGGCAGCTTCGAAGGGCTCCAGGGATACGCTGTGGGCCGGATGACCAAGAGTCATCGCGGCAAGCTCTACATCGACGATGCAAACTGGGGCCCCGACGCCGGCTCAATTGAGTACGGGTACCGGGTCCCCTTCGGCGGAATTCATGTTTTCATTGGCAAGATTGGTGAGTCGGGCCCTGAGCCGGATCTCTGCGCCGATCTCATCGAGACGGCTCAGCGTGCACGACCCGCCCGGGCCCGGCCTGCCTTAAGGCATGCTTTTGTGGGATGTATCCATGGAGGGCCCTCTGATCGATCTGGATCTGGTGATGAGGCGGCCGCCGGCTCTGACGGCGAGTCGTCCACCGATGAGTCAAACTCGTTGTATCAACTTCAAGATGGCAGGCTCATGGGTTGTTCCGATGGTGACAGTATTCCGGACCCGTTTGAGCCGCCAAGTCAGGTTGGAGTCTTTATGGCCGGTGCACAGCCTGTTCAGAACCCTGCTGCTAGAGCGGGAAACCCGGTGCCCTCGCCGGCTCAGGTGTTGATGGATCTCACGGACAAGATGACGGCCCTGTTAACCGCCACGGTTGACCCGGCGGATCAAGCTCAGCATGATGCGGAGGTGGCGCAGTTAAAATTGGATCTGGTGAAAGCTAAGGAGGATCTGGCAGCGGAAGGGATCAGGATGGCCGCGGAAAGGGCGGCTCTCGACACCCAAACCCAGTTGATTCAAGCGCAGTCCTTCCGGCTCACGATGGATCAGAACGCGTCCAATGAAGTCATGAGAAGGAGGCATCAAAAGGCCCAATCTCGACTCCCTCCGGTTTACGATCCACGCAACCTCTTCAACACGCCAGGTGCAGGGTCTAGTAACCCGCCAGGGGTCATAGTGCCCGGGTCTGGGACCCCTATTCAGCCAATAGTGATGGGGCCTCCCCAGGTGTCCCCTGCCCGCCTCAATACGTGCCAATACCCCCGGGTCATTATAATAACCCACTGGAGAACATGGTCGCCGCGGCAGCCCGGCTGGCGGCTCTCCCAGTTGACGGCGACTCTCCGACGGCTATTGAAACCCGCCGGGTCAGGGAACTCCTTCAGACAGCACTGGCGCAGCAAGAGGCGTACTCCAACAGCCGGGACAGGATCCACTCGACCCCTCGTCCAGGCCGAAGCCCGAGTTACAGCAGGCACATGGTCTCGGCGACCGGCTCAAGTAACGTCCGACGCCATGACCCGCCCCCTGGCTGTGGCCCGGCTCATAATGGAGCCTTTCATGCAGCAGACCAGGACAGAGCGCGGCAAGAGGCGGAGCAGGTGCCCCAGTTGACGGCTTACCAGACTCCCCCGGCTTATCCGACGACTTCCGTCGACGCGGGTATCCCTACCAGGACTGGGGGTGTCCCTTGTTTGGTGCCAGCTATCCGCAATGAACGTCTACCCAAGGACTTCAAGGGCCCTAGGAAGGTGCCTAATTACACAGCTGACTTACAACCCGCAGCCTGGATCGAGAGTTACGAGATGGCCATGGAACTACTGGAGGTCAGTGAGGTGGCAATGGCCAAGTACTTCACCATGATGTTGGATGGGACTGCCCGCACTTGGTTGAAAGGGCTACCACCGAATTCCATCGGGTCTTGGGCTGAGCTGAAAGCCCGGTTCATCCAAAACTTCAAGGATACCTGTAGGCAGTCTATGTCAATTGTGGACTTGACTAACTGTAAACAGCAGGAGGGTGAATCCACGACGCATTGGGTTCGCCGGGTCAAGGAGATCATACATTCATCAGATAAGATGGATGCCGGCTCTGCAGTCTTAATGTTGGAACAGAATTGTCGCTTCGTGCCCCTGAAGATGAAACTCGGGCGGCTTAAGCGCGACTGCAATGATATGGGTACACTAATGGCGGCTCTTGTCAAGTACGCCGATTCTGATGGTACCAAGGATCCCCCTTCAGATGATGAAAGGGCAGGGAAGGGAAAGAAGAATGGAAATGGCAAGGGTTCTCAGCATAACCCGGGTAACCAAAGAGGAGGCAAGCGCAAGGCCGATGGCAGCCTAGAGTTTGTAGCCAACGCCAGCTCACAAGGTAATAACCAGCGACGCAAGGGGAGGCCCCCTCCCCGAGGCGGCGGGTCAGGCCCGACGCTGGAGCAAGTATTGAATGAGCCTTGTCCAAGGCATGGCTCTAGAGAGCAGCCAGCGACTCATCTATGGAAGGATTGTGCAATCATGAAGGCCTTTAAGAATTACAATGGCCCGGGCGGCGGCTCAGGCGCCGGCGGCTTTCATGGCCCGGGCGGTGGCTCAAATTCTAATCCTCAGAAGGGTCAAGGGGGCTTTAGTCAACAGTCTGGCCAGGGTCATCAACAGTAGCAAGGGGGTTATCAGACCAATCCAAAGCAGCTTAGCGGTGGACAGTATCATGTGTTTACCACTAGTCTGTGTAAGCGAGATCAGAAGCTTCATAAGAGGGCTGTGAATGCTGTTGAGCCGGCGGTTCCACGCTACTTGCGGTGGTCTGAGCAGCCTATAGTGTGGAGCAGGGAGGATCACCCTCCCCGGGTGGACAATCCGGGTCACTTGGCCTTAGTGGTGGCTCCTCAGGTGGGAGGATACAAGTTCACTAAGGTGCTCATGGATAGAGGCAGCAGCATCAACATCCTCTATTATGAGACATTCCGTCGTATGGGGTTGATTGACAAGAACCTCAGCCAGTCCAACACTATTTTCCACGGTGTGGTACCTCGTAAGTCGGCTTATCCAGTCGGCAAGATTGAGTTGGAAGTGGCCTTTGGAGATGAGAACAACTACAGGGTGGAGAAATTGACCTTTGAGGTGGTCAAGATAAGAAGTCCATACCATGCTATATTTGGACGGCCGGCTTACGCCAAGTTCATGGCACGGCCGTGTTATGTGTACTTACAACTCAAGATGCCGGGTCACAATGGGACCATTACGGTTCACGGCAGCCGGAAAGTGGCTCTGGAGTGTGAGGAAGGCGATGCGGCTTATGCAGAATCTGTTTGTGCAACAGAGGAGTTGAAGTTTTACAAAGACAATGTTGACCCAACAGATATGACCTCTCTAAAAAAGCCGACTACGGAGAATGAGCCGGCGATGAAATTTAAGTCGGCTGATGAAACTAAGCTTGTTGATTTTGTTCCAGAAGATTCATCTCAGCAGTTTAGCATCAGTGCCAATCTGGATCCGAAATAGGAAAGCGCGCTCATCGAGTTCATCCATGAGAATAGGGACATCTTCGCATGGAAACCTTCTGACATGCCAGGTGTACCTAGTGAACTCGCTGAGCACACTCTCAATGTTGATCCGAAATTTAAGCCGGTCAGGCAGTTCCTTCGGCGGTTCAATGAGGAGAGGAGGAAAGCTATTGGTGAAGAGGTGGCCCGGCTCTTGGCGGCCGGGTTTATTTTTGAAGTCTTTCACCCAGAGTGGTTAGCTAACCCGGTGCTCGTGCTCAAGAAGAACGGCACTTGGCGGATGTGTGTGGACTACACGGACTTAAACAAGGCGTGTCCGGCTGATCCTTTTGCCCTTCCCCGTATTGATCAAATCATTGATGCTACGGCCGGTTGTGCGCGCTTAAGTTTCCTGGACGCTTATTCCGGATATCATCAGATTAAAATGGCAGTTAAGGACCAGGAGAAGACGGCGTTCATTACTCCTTTTGGAGCCTTCTGCTATGTGTCCATGCCCTTTGGACTCAAGTGTGCACAGGCGACTTATCAGCGTTGCGTGCAGAACTGTCTTCATAAGCAGATTGGGCGCAATGTTCATGCTTATGTGGACGATATTGTCGTTAAATCTATAAAAGAGGAAACCCTGATAGATGATTTGAGAGAAACCTTTGATAATCTCCGGGTTTACAAGATGATGCTTAACCCGACCAAGTGTGTTTTTGGTGTTCCTGCAGGCAAACTCTTGGGTTTCTTGGTTTCTGACAGAGGCATTGAAGCTAACCCGGAGAAGATCAAGGCCATCACCTCCCTGGCTAAGCTGGCGTGTATAAATGATGTTCAGCACTTGGCGGGTCGCATTGCTGCTTTAAGCCGGTTTATAAGCCGTTTGGGTGAGAAGGCCATGCCATTGTATCAGTTGATGAAGAAAACTGATAACTTTGTCTGGAATGATGCAGCTAATACTGCCTTTGAGGATTTGAAGAAGCAGCTGGCAGAGCCCCCAGTCCTTGCTGCTCCGGTTGATAAGGAGCCCCTATTGCTGTATGTGGCTGCTAACACACGAGCCGTCAGTGTGGCCGTGGTGGTGGAGCGCAAGGAAGAGGGTAAGGAGCATCCGGTTCAGCGGCCGGTTTACTATGTCAGCGAAGTGCTCATTGAGTCCAAGCAGCGGTATCCGCATTGGCAGAAGCTTGTTTATGGTGTGTTCATGGCGAGCCGGAAGCTTAAGCATTATTTCCAGGGTCATCCCATCACTGTGGTCAGTTCTGCCCCTCTTGGTGATATCATTCAAAACAGAGAGGCCACAGGGAGAGTGGCTAAGTGGGCCATAGAGCTCGGACCTCATGGTCTCAAATACGTGCCACGCACTGTTGTTAAGTCTCAGGCCTTGGTGGATTTCATCAATGATTGGACAGAGTCACAAGTGCCCGAGCAAAAGCCGGACAACACATATTGGACTATACACTTTGATGGGTCCAGGCAGTTGGAGGGCTCGGGGGCTGGAGTCGTATTGGCTTCCCCTAAAGGTGACAAGTTTCATTATGTGCTACAGTTGATGTTTCCTTGCACTAACAACGCGGCTGAGTACGAGGCTTTGCTCCATGGTCTTTGGATGGCTAAAGAGATGAGCTTGAGCCGGGTAAGGTGCTTCGGCGACTCAGACTTGGTGGCTCAACAAGTATCAGGAAAGTGGGATTCCAAGGACCCTCTCATGGCGGCTTATCGCCGCGAAGTTGATGCCATTGCTGGGCACTTTCAGGGTTACCAAGTGGAACACATCGATCGCAGGAAGAACGAGGCGGCTGATGCTTTAAGCCGGCTGGGCTCTCAGCGAAAGCCGGTGCCGCCTAATACTTTCCTGGATGTCATGTATAACCCTTCTGTTAAGTTGCCTACAGAGGAAGACTTGGCTGTCCCTGACCCGGAGGCACGGCTGGTGGCGGCTCTTCACATCATACCGGACTGGACAATGCCCTATCTGGCTTACATGACCCGGGGAGAGTTGTCTGAGGATGAAACCTTGGCCTGACAGATAACCCGGCGGGCTAAGTCAATGATTGTTATCAATGGCGAGTTGCATCACCGCAGTGTTACAGGAGCATTCCAGCGTTGTGTCTCCCCTGAGGAAGGTCAAGAGATCTTGCGTGAGATTCATGAAGGGGATTGTGGCCATCACGCCGGCTCAAAGTCTCTTGTGGCCAAGGCTTTTCGTCATGGTTTTTATTGTCTGACGGCTCATGCTGATGCGGAGGACTTGGTCAGTAAATGTGATGGTTGCCAAAGGTTCTCACGGCGGGCTCATGTGCCGGCTCAGGAGCTGAGGATGATCCCAATTACTTGGCCCTTTGCGGTCTGGGGGCTTGATATGGTTGGGCCTTTCAAAAGATCCAAGGACAAGAAGACCCACCTTTTGGTGGCAGTTGACAAATTTACCAAGTGGGTAGAAGCAGAGCCAGTTAGCAAGTGTGATGCAGCCACAGCAGTTCACTTCATGAAGAAGGTGATCTTTCGCTTTGGTTTTCCGCACAGCATTATAACTGACAATGGCACCAATCTATCCAAGGGCGCCATGGAAGAGTTTTGTCAACGAGAGCATATCCGACTTGATGTTTCCTCAGTTGCTCATCCTCAATCCAATGGTCAAGCTGAGAGAGCTAATCAGGAGATTCTGAAGGGCATCAAGCCCCGGCTTTTGGTCCCTTTGCAACGGACGCCGGGTTGTTGGGTGGAGGAATTGCCCTCCGTGCTATGGAGCATTAACACTACTCCTAACAGGTCTACAGGCTTTACGCCTTTCTTCATGGTTTATGGAGCAGAAGCAGTCCTCCCCAGTGACATCCGTCATGACTCGCCTCGAGTGGCGGCTTACGTTGAGGCGGATAATGAACAAGCGCGCCAAGATGCTCTTGACTTGTTGGACGAACAGCGTGATGTGGCAGCAGCTCGCTCAGTGATTTACCAACAAGACCTGCGCCGTTATCATAGTCGCCGGGTTAAGTCCCGGGTCTTCCAGGAAGGCGATCTGGTGCTCCGGCTCATCCAAGATCAAACAGACGCGCACAAGTTATCCCCGCCTTGGGAAGGGCCCTTTGTGGTCAGCAAGAATTTGCATAACGGGTCATATTACCTCATTGACATTCGGGAGCACAAAGATTCACGTAAGTCGGAGGAAGAAACCCGTCGGCCGTGGAACATAGCTCAGCTTCGGCCTTACTACACTTGAGCCACCGGCTCTCATGATGTACATATTTCTTTAAGTCATGTATATATTATGATAAGCAATAAGGCAGGACCTTTGTCCTTTTTTCTCCTCCATATGTGCACGTGTTGTTTTCATTGCAAGATTACATGATAATCTGAAGGAGGATCCGGCTTATGATCGTATTCGAATCTAGCCGCAGGCAATAAGGTCACTTGGGGGCTTCCTGTTCAAACATGGGTCATATTCGAACCAAAGAGAACATAACTGTCGATACCCTCTTGATTGGCATCGCCACACCCACTGGGGGCTATATGATCGTATTCGAATCCTAGCATAACCCCTTTGGGCCGGGTCTCTGGTCGTATTCAAACCGGAAGCCCCTAAGTTCCTCTGCTTTATAGCAAGTTCCGTCTGATTATTTCCAAGTGTGTACGGCCGGGTCTCACTTTGCCGGCTTAACTTTGGTTTACAGTATTAGCTGAACACAATGGGTATTATTAAGACAGGTAAACCGGAATTGCGGTACTTACTACCCAGGTTATCTAAGCCGGAAGTATGCTTGCAGGCTGCTAAGTATGTTATTACGGCTGTATTCAGGATATCATTGAAGACCAGTCCTTTTTGATTCATATTCCGGGTTATCTAAAACCTATGATTCTCAGGGCGATAAGCCACCTCGAGGCTTGTGATTTGTCTTTCTCTGCAGGATAGTTAAAGGCAACTATTTTGAGAGTAAGGAACACAAATGATTAATTATGACCCGGAGAAACATAAAGGAGACAACTTCAAGAGTCTTCAGCATTCAAGGCGTGCACGATGGCACGACAAAGATAAAGTATTGGTTCTACTCTATTACAAGACTCATTGAGTCCAAAAGGGTGAGGCGTTGTTTGATAAGCCGCCAGCCGAGTTACGACGCTTGCTGAGTTGAAGTCTCCGGCTCGTTCCTCTCTTCTCCTCCGGCTGATCCCAAGACCTGGAAAGTTGATGACTTCCAGTCGATGCCGCTGAGAGCTTCGAATTGGGCTTCCTCGTCAATTAACCCGGCCAGGTCAATCTCCGGGGCGAAGGTGTGCTGACGAGCCGGCGGGATCAAGTTGAGGGCTTCATAGCGCGGATAGGGATCCTCTGATTTTCTGCATCGTAGCCCGGCTGATACTTAGTCAGATCTGTATCATTGCCAATCAGAGTGGCCACCGGGCGTACGGCTTTCACGCAAGCTGTGAAGTCCTTCTGATCGAAAGCGGAGCCGTCTTCCTTCAGGCTTGGATAGCCAAGGGCGATGTCCGCCGGGTCTAACTCTGGCAGGAACGCCTTGGCCCGGCTCAGCGCAGTGATCGCTCCGGCTCTTGCAGAGGCCCGTCGCAGCTCTTGGATCCGTTGAGGCAGAACAGCAAGCCGGCGAAGGACTTCCGCCAGATGAGTCGGCACCTCGTTGGATAGGGCCACCACAGCCAAGGCACGCTGTGACCCGGTGTAGAGTTGCTCCACCAGGGTATACACGGCCTTCAGCTTGGTTACCACACTCTGGTTGAGGTTGGCACTTCTGGGACCTGTTTAACAGAGTCAGATAAGCCGTCGACAAGGATGAATTATGAGATATAAAAATTCTAAACTTGATGAAAGCCGGTGAGACGACTTACCGAAGATTGCGGCCACCATCTGGGACACTTGGCGCTTTAGGCCGGAGAGCTCGGCGGTCTTCTCGGAGAGAGCCTTCTCCGCCTGTTCAGCCCGGTTAACCAATGCGGCCTTCTCTTCGGCCCACGCCTTCCGCTCAGCGTCAAACTCCGTCTTCAGCTTCTCTTGCGCGGCAATGCTGGACACAAATTTGGCATTTGCCTTCCGGGTCTCCATCTCTTGCATCTTCAGCCGGTTCTTGAGATCAGCGAGGTCAGCCTCAAGCTTCTTGCCAGCAGCCTGCATAAATTTCCGGGTTATGGCATGAACAGTTACTATACAAATTTAAAGTCCCAAGCGTTTTCCAAGCAAAGACACTTGGCACTTGGGGGCTAATGCATATTGAACGTTTCTATCTACAAATTGCCGGTTCAATTGGGTAAGCCGGAACCTAAGTCTACAACATATTCAATCATAAGTCGTCGACTTGGGGGCTAGCATGGTAAAGGTAACTATGCAGTAAGTAAGAGGACAGAAGACTAATACCTCAGATTTCTGTTGGATCTGGGTCACCATGGCAATCTCTGCGTCCCGGCTCTTGTGCACTTGGCTAACGAAGCCGGAGACGATCTCTCCAATGTTCAAATTGGAGTAGTCAGTGAGGTCCAGGTTAACCCGGCGGGACTCTAGCAGCTCCCCTTTCGCGGAGCACTTGGCCAGCGCGGTAGGTCTCCCCGGCTCAACAAACTCCGTCCGGGTAATTACCACGTCCGGGTCATCTGCTGGTTGAGCTGAGCTGGAGGCCTCCGGGTTAACAAAAGCTTCTGCAGTTGCCTTGGTGGTTGGGGCAGCGGCCTCGGGTGCAGAGGCAGCTGGCGGCTCTTGAGCGGCTGCCTCTGGCTCAGGCAAGTCCGGCTCATCGACCGGCTTGGACTTCTTCGCCCTCTTGGTGAGCTTGGCCTGGGCACTGAAAAGACAGAGAGGATAAGCACAATAGTGTAAGTAAAAATAAAATACAACATGAGGTGATTATCATTACCCGAGCGCGGTCTTGAAAGCCGGCAGGCTTGACTGCATAGAGTCGCCAGAAGAGGGGGAGGTTTCCTGATAATTTGAGTCAGAAGAGTTGAGCGGTTGACGTATAATACCTGCCAAAGGATGAAAAGTGTACAATTTTGAGATCACCTCGGTCCGGCATTTCCTCGATGCGTCAGGTAACCCGGAGGAGAGGTCGGTGTGTTTGTTGGTCCGGGTGTGCCACCGACTTTCATGAACCTGTCGCTTCAAAATAAATTGAGGATCTTGATAAGCTAAAGGATTGGAAAAGCTTACTTTCCGGATTACCCTTCGGACTTTCAGCCTTGGCAAGGGCTCCGAGTCGGAGGAAAGTGACATTACCTCTTCAACCACCGGGTTACTGGCTCCGGTGTCATCCTGTTGATGAACAAGTATTGGTAAGGCGGACAGAAATAAACAATAAATATAACAAAGAGCTTATAGGTTCAGGGGTTACCTCTGACTCGGAGCTGTCGCTTAGTTGCATCAGCTCCGAAGCAGTTGGCCTACTTCCCTTCTTGCGGGGAGTGGCTTTCTTGGCGGCTTTCTTCGCCTTTCTGGCCTTCTTGGCCGCCTCATGGTCATATTTGACCCGCCAGAACTTATCTTCAGCCTGAAAAATACAATGATGATTTCTTAAAACGATTCAGATGAAAGTTATATGCAGATAAGATGTTCAGATCAGCGACTTACCGCTGGGGCTGGGTTGGTCTTGCAGAAGAGGGCTAGCCCGGTCCTTCCGCAGTCTGCCAGGCTCTCGTTCAAGATAGCCTTGGTCATCTCCTCTGTAACATCTTCAGGAAGATCGTTGCGGCTGTGTCTCTGGGGGTCATCCTTTTGGCCCGTGTACTCACACATTAAGCCGGGGCGGCGGCTCAATGGGATCACCCGCCACGAGATCCAGACCCGGACCAGATCGATTCCGTTCAGACCATGGCCCAGGAGAGCCTTGATCTTGTTGATGGTGGGGAGCAGAGGTTGGCGCTCCGCTTGAGTCAGCTTGTCTGACAGTGGGTGAGTCGGCTCCAGACGCGAGGGGCGAAAGCCGGGCAACGGACTCTCATCAGCCGGCGACGTGTCTTGGCAGTAAAACCACGTCAGATTCCAGTCTTTGGGGTGGCTCGGCGGCTCTGCGTAAGGGAAAAGGCAGTCCCTGCGCCGCTGGATGGAGATGCCGCCTAGCTCCAAACTTGGCCCGTTGGCGCACCCGTTCTGGCGGTTTAAATAGAAAAGCTCTCTGAAGAGCAGCAGACTGGGTTCTTCTCCAAGGTAAACCTCGCAGAACACTTGGAAGTTGCAGATATTGGACACTGAGTTGGGTCCTATGTCCTGAGGCCGCAGATCGAAGAAATTCAGAACGTCTCTGAAAAACTTTGAGCCGAGCGGTGCGAAGCCCCGACTCATGTGATCCGCAAAAATGACCACCTCCCCGTCCCTTGGCTGTGGTCTCTCCTCTGATGGGTCGGGGGCACGGTAGGACATGACGTCCTTCTTGGGCAGATAGCGAGACTTGACAAAATCTGCTAACCTCTCGTTGGTGACATTGGACCTCATCCAGTTGCAAGTGATGGAGGCTTTAGGAGCTTTGGGAGGCATTGTGACTGTTGGAAGCCTATGATACAGGGAAAAATGTCCGGTTTAATAATGAGCCGGAGGAGACTTACAAGTCAAGGTTTAAGGTGGCGGCTTATGAAGGGGACTAATGACATATATCTAAGTGCACTGGGCTATTTAAGCCGCCTGAAGTATTGAGAGTAATTCGATTGTCTACGGTCTTATCACAGATGAGCCGGAAAATTCTATGGTGCATGGTCTCCTTTAAGTCGGAAGGTTCTACGGCGCGTGGTTTCTTTAAGCCGGAAATGTAAACCGCCATGACTCAATGAGGGCAGTTTTTTACTAAGTACGGTGAAAAACAGGTTTCACGCATTGCGGTAAATATTTTGGATCAAAATGGTCGGGCAAAAGAAAAGTTTCTAGACCTAGAAACAGACGCTGGAGAAGTTCTTGGGCTCGAACAAGGTTCTTATGCAGTAAAAAGAGAGCTGCTTGCATGTAAAATGGGTGCTAAACAGTCACCGCAATGGTTCTATGCAAGTCTAAGATCAAAAGGAGGCAGTAAAAATCAAATCTACTGAGGCCCGTGATGAACTACGAAGAACACGGACGAACTACTCGAGCCCTACTGCAGATCTGTTCTATAGGGCAGCCAGGACTTACAGAGGCTGGGGAGTCGCGGAGATCGTCGTGTTTCTCTGCTCAAATCAGGGTGATGCAGCGGCCTGAGCTGGTGACGACAAGAAGACCCGCGGTGGTGACGGCAGCGGAGCTCGAGTAGCACGGGAACAGTGAGAGGAAGGAGACGACAGAGGAAGGAGAGTGAGAAGGGCCCGTCGGGCCGGCCTATTTATAAGGGCGAGCTCATAAGTGGGCGCGAGAATCAAGGAGATCACGGCGTGGTTACCTCCCCACGAAACGCCTCGATTTTCGGGATGACAGTAAAGGTAAAGATCCGTTGCGGATCTGGCGGAGTAAAAAACGGGCTTAATGGAAGATGACGTCACGGCGGATTATCCGGAGTCCAGAGGATGACGTCATGCCGGGTTATGGCCTTCACACAATTGTAAACCAGAGGTTTTCTGTCGAAGGAATGGAAGATTGACATGAACCGGCTCAAATCAATCTGGGGCCTAATGTTGAGGATATAGACCTTAGAGTCACCCGCCAGGAGGGGCCGGGTTACTCATATGGTCATTGCCAGAAGCCCGGCGCCAAGCTTAAAGACGGTGCGCCAAAGATGGGCTTAAGACCCGGATATGGCTTAAGGCCCGTAGTTACAATCATTATTATGGTAGAACTTGTAGTGTAAGGCAAGAGTAGTTGAGAGTCTGAGCCGGACACTCTTATGAGCCGGCCGGGACTCTGAGAGCTGCTGGGCGTCAGCCTCCCTATATAAAGGGACGACCCGACAGCGGTTTAGGGGCAAGCAAGATCTCATCGAGAGCCAGGCATAGCAGTTTAGCTCCCTGGTCATCGAAACCCTAATCAATACCACCTCAACTGGACGTAGGCTTTTACCTTCACCATAAGGGGCCGAACCAGTATAAACCCTCGTGTTCCTTGTCCAGCTTAACCCCTTTAAGCTTCCTAGTTGCGAGGGCTCCACGACTAAGTCCTAGTTCGAGGACATCTGCCGTGACAATTCCACGACAGAAACGATCACTGTTAGTCAGCTGGCAATGCTCTATATGTCCAGGATTGTTTCACTCCACGGTATTCCATTGGTTATCAGCTCAGACCGTGGCAGCTTATTCAGTTCAAGATTCTAGGCAAGTTTCCAAGAAGCTATGGGAACTCATCTATCATTCAGTACTGCGTTTCATCCTCAGTCGCAAGGGCAAGTTGAACGCGTCAACCAAGTTCTCGAAGACATGCTTCGAGCTTGTGTTATTTCCTTCGGCAAGAAATGGGAGGAATCTCTCCCGTATGCTGAGTTCTCTTATAATAATAGCTATCAAGCTAGTCTGAAGATGGCCCCCTTCGAAGTGTTATATGGACGAAAGTGCCGAACCCCTCTGAACTGGTCAGAAACTGGGGAACGTCCACTCTTCGGTCCGGATATTATCCAACATGCCGAAGAACAAGTCCGCATTATTCGTGAGAATCTCAAGACTGCTCAGTCACGTCAGAAAAGTCAGTATGACCGTCATCATAAAGACATGGTCTATCAACCTGGCGAAAAGGCTTATCTTCGAGTCACACCAATGAAGGGTGCTCACCGCTTCGGAATCAAGGGCAAACTAGCTCCTCGATATATTGGCCCATTCACTATTCTCGAAAGGCGTGGAAAAGTGGCATACCAACTGGAGCTTCCGCCGAACCTTTCTTAGGTTCACGATGTGTTCCATGTGTCACAGCTCCGTCGTTGCTTCAAGGACCCAATTCGAGCAGTGGATCATGAAGTGCTCGAATTGCAGAAGGACCTCTCCTATAAGGAGCATCCGGTCCGCATTCTCGACCAAGCTGAACGCCGCACACGTCAGAAGGCGATCAAGTTCCTCAAAGTCCAGTGGTCGCACCATTATGAAGATGAAGCCACCTGGGAACGCGAGGATCGCCTGCGTGATGAATACCCCGCACTGTTTCCTTCTACCTCCTAAATCTCGGGACGAGATTTCTTGTAGTGGAGGAGTTTTGTAATGCCCGGATAATCATGCTACAGTAATCCCACGCTAATGGTGCCACGTCACCACGGTTACTTTGCTAATCTACCGTTAGGTCAAACCATTTAAAAATTCAAATTCAAATTAATGTCAACGATAAAAGTTTTTCAAAATTTAAAACAAAAATGTTCGGGAGGTGCCACATTTTGCATAAGTAAATATGGTGTAATAAACACATTTTTATAAAATTCCTAGATAAACTAAAATGATTTAAAATAGAAAAGAAAATAAATACAAGAAAAGAAATTATAAAATAGAAAACAAAACAAAAAAGAGAAAACCCCCTGGGCCGTGGCCCAACTGGGCCAACCCATCAGGCCCAGCCGGCCACCCACTTCCTCCTCCTTATCCACCCCGAACCCCCCACCGACACCCCACTTCCCCCCCCGAAAATATCTCCCCCTCTCCCCCGATTGGATCGGGATCGAGAGGAGGAGACTGACGACGCCGCCGCCCGGACTGCCCGACGCCGCGTCGCCCTCGCCGGCCTGCCTCCTCCTCCCCGCTGGCCTGCTTCTCCTCGTCGCCGTCGTCCTCGACCACCACCCCGACGCCCATTGCCCCTGACCCTACCGCCACCGTGAGCCGCCGCCTATTCTCTCCTCCTCTCCCCTTGTCCCCGTACGCACGCACGCGCGCACGCTCCGCGTGGCCGCGCCCTCTCCCCCGTTGCTCCCTCGTCCCGCAGCTCCACGCCAGCACGCGCGCCCGCGCCGTCCCGTGCCCGTGCTCGCGCCGTGGCCGCGCCCTCTCCCCCCACGGCTCCCTCGTCCCGTGCACGCCCCGTCCGCACGCACACGGCACCCGCGCGCCGCGCCCCAGCTCCTGGCCGTGCCTGCCCCCGTCGATGCGCGCGCGCTCGCGCGCCCAGCGCCCCGCTGCCACCCCGGGGGCCCCGGCTTCTTCCCCGCACCGCGCCTGGGCAGCGCGCCCCACCGTCACGCTCCCCGCGCTCGCCGGGAACCGGCCGGCGCCCCATGGCCCCGTGCCTCGGCGCGCCTCGTCTCCGCCCTCTCCTCCCTCCCGTGGCGCCGCCCTCCGCCGCCTCCCTTGGCCGGCGTCGTGGGCACCGGCGGCCTCGCCACGCCCGTGGCTGGCGCCCCCCCGCCTGTCGATTTGGGCGCTCGCCCAGTCGGGCGCCGACGCCCGACGCCCGGCTCCGCCCAGCGCCCGCGCGCCCGCTTACCCGTGCGCCCGTTAGGCCCCTGGGGCCTATGACACATGGGCCCCGCCCAGAGAACGTTTTAAAAAAATGATTAAAAAAATTAAATTAAATTAAATTAATAAAAATAAATAAATAAATAAGTAATAAAGATAATTAATTAAGATAATTAATCCTGTTAATATTAACTAATTAAGATTAATTAACCTAATAACTAATTAACCTAATTAACTACTGTTAATTAACTAACAGCCCCTGACAGGTGGGACCCACCTGTCAGGTTGACCAGGTCAACGGTCAACGTTGACTGCTGACGTCATGCTGACGCATTAATTAAATTTCAAATTAAATTAATTTATTAAATTCAAAAAATGATTTAAATCTTTAAAATTTAATATAAAATAAACCGTAGCTCGGATGGAAAAACTTTGTACATGAAAGTTGCTCAGAACGACGAGACGAGTCCGAATACGTAGTCCGTTTGTCAGCCACACGTTCCTACCATTGCGAACATGGAACTTTCCCCCTCCGGTCCGTTTGTCCGAAAACGCGAAACATCGGGAATACTTTCCTGGATGTTTCCCCCCTTCGCCGGTACCACCTACTGCCGCGTTAGGGCACACCTAGCACCGCTCATTGTCATGTCACGCATCATCATGCTTATGTTTGCATTGTATTTACTGTTTCTTCCCCCTCTTCTCTCCGGTAGACTACGAGACTGTCGCTGCTGCTGCCCCGACCGACTACGCTGTTGACGACCCCTCCTTCTTGCCAGAGCAATCAGGCAAGCCCCCCCCTTGATCACCATATATCGCCTATTCTTCTCTATACTGCTTGCATTAGAGTAGTGTAGCATGTTACTGCTTTCGGTTAATCCTATTCTGTTGCATAGCCTGTCATTGTTGCTACAGTTGTTACCCTTACCTGCTATCCTACTTCTTAGTATAGGATGTTAGTGTTCCATCAGTGGCCCTACACTCTTGTCCGTCTGCCATGCTATACTACTGGGCCGTGATCACTTCAGGAGGTGATCACGGGTATATACTATATACTTTATATACATGACACATGTGGTGACTAAAGTCGGGTCGGCTCGTTGAGTACCCTCAAGTGATTCTGATGAGGGGGCTGAAAGGACAGCTAGCTCCATCCCAGTAGAGGTGGGCCTGGGATCCTGACGGCCCCTGACTGTTACTTTGTGGCGGAGCGACAGGGCAGGTTGAGACCGCCTAGGTGAGAGGTGGGCCTGGCCCTGGTCGGCGTCCGCGGATACTTAATAATAACACGCTTAATGAGTTCTTGGTATTTGATCTGAGTCTGGCCATTTGGTCTATACGCACTAACCAACTACGCGGGACCAGTTATGGGCACTCGGCGTCGTCGTATCAGCCGAAGCACTTTTTGACGTCAGCGACTGAGTGGCGCGCGCCGCATTGGACCGTAAGCTCGCGCTTGTATTAAGGGGGCTAGGTCTGCTTCCGGCCGCGTACGCAATGTGCAGGTGTGCAATGGGCGATGGGCCCAGACCCCTGCGCGCATAGGATTTAGACCGGCGTGCTGACCTGTCTGTTGAGCCTAGGTGGGGCTGCGACGTGTTGATCTTCCGAGGCCGGGCATGACCCAGGAAAGTGTGTCCGGCCAAATGGGATCGAGCGTGTTGGGTTATGTGGTGCACCCCTGCAGGGAAGTTTATCTATTCGAATAGCCATGTCCCTCGGTAAAAGGACGACCCGGAGTTGTACCTTGACCTTATGACAACTAGAACCGGATACTTAATAAAACACACCCTTCCAAGTGCCAGATATAACCCGGTGATCGCTCTCTAACAGGGCGACGAGGAGGGGATCGCCGGGTAAGATTATGCTATGCGATGCTACTTGGAGGACCTCAATCTACTCTCTTCTACATGCTGCAAGATGGAGGCTGCCAGAAGCATAGTCTTCAACATGATTAGCTATCCCCCTCTTATTCTGGCATTCTGCAGTTCAGTCCATCGATATGGCCCTTTACACATATACCCATGCATATGTAGCATAGCTCCTTGCTTGCGAGTACTTTGGATGAGTACTCACGGTTGCTTCTCTCCCTCTTTCCCCCCTTTCCTTTCTACCTGGTTGTCGCAACCAGATGTTGGAGTCCAGGAGCCAGACGCCACCATCGACGACGACTCCTACGACACTGGAGGTGCCTACTACTACGCGCAGCCTACTGACGAGGACCAGGAGTAGTTAGGAGGATCCCAGGCAGGAGGCCTGCGCCTCTTTCAATCTGTATCCCAGTTTGTGCTAGCCTTCTTAAGGCAAATTTGTTTAACTTATGTCTGTACTCAGATATTGTTGCTTCCGCTGACTCGTCTATGATCGAGCACTTGTATTCGAGCCCTCGAGGCCCCTGGATTGTATTATGATGCTTGTATGACTTATTTATGTTTTAGAGTTGTGTTGTGATATCCTCCCGTGAGTCCCTGATCTTGATCGTACACGTTTGTGTGCATGATTAGTGTACGGTCAAATCGGGGGCATCACACAGGAGGAATTTAACCTGCATGCGTTGCTGTTTGTAACCATCAACGATTGGCCCGCTCTCAGTAACCTTTCAGGACAGACAAACAAGGGATACCACGCATGCACGCACTGTTTAGATGACACTAAAAGTATATACCTGGACAAATGCAGGAAGAATGTGTACCTGGGCCATCGTCGATTTCTTCCGACCAACCATCAATGTCGAAAGAAAGGCAAGCATTTCAAAGGCGAGGCAGATCACCGGAAGAAGCCCGCCATGCGTACCGGTGATCACGTACTTGCTATGGTCAATGATTTACACGTAATCTTTGGAAAGGGTCCCGGCGAACTAGCTGTTCCGAATGACGCTGAGGGACACACACCCATGTGGAAGAAGAAATCTATATTTTGGGGCCTACCCTACTGGAAAGACCTAGAGGTCTGCTCTTCAATCGACGTGATGCACGTGACGAAGAACCTTTGCGTGAACCTGCTAGGATTCTTGGGCGTGTATGGGAAGACAAAAGATACACCTGAGGCACGGAAGGACCTGCAACGTTTGCACGAAAAATACGGCATGCCTCCGAAGCAGTATGAAGGTCCTGCCAGCTACGCTCTTACGAAAGAAGAGAAATAAATCTTCTTTGAATGCCTGCTCAGTATGAAGGTCCCGACTGGATTCTCGTCGAATATAAAGGGAATAATAAATATGCCAGAGAAAAAGTTCCAGAACCTAAAGTCTCATGACTGCCACGTGATTATGACGCAACTGCTTCCGGTTGCATTGAGGGGGCTTCTACCGGAAAACGTCTGATTAGCCATTGTGAAGCTATGTGCATTCCTCAATGCAATCTCTCAGAAGGTGATCGATCCAGAAATCATACCAAGGCTAAGGAGTGATGTGGCGCAATGTCTTGTCAGTTTTGAGCTGGTGTTCCCACCATCCTTCTTCAATATCATGACGCACGTCCTAGTTCATCTAGTCGACGAGATTGTCATTCTGGGGCCCGTATTTCTACACAATATGTTCCCCTTTGAGAGGTTCATGGGAGTCCTAAAGAAATATGTCTGTAACCGCGCTAGGCCAGAAGGAAGCATCTCCATGGGCCATCAAATAAAGGATGTCATTGGGTTTTGTGTTGACTTCATTCCTGGCCTTAAGAAGATAGGTCTCCCTAAATCGCGGTATGAGGGGAGACTGACTGGAAAAGGCTCGCTAGGAGCGGACTCAATAATATGCAGGGACGGGCATTCTTGGTCTCAAGCACACTACACAGTTCTACAGAACTCTACCTTGGTGACCCTGTATGTCGATGAACACAAGAACAGTCTGCGCTCCAAACACCAGGAGCAGTGCGACGACTGGATTACATGTGAACACATCAGGACTTTCAGCAGTTGGTTGGAAACACGTCTCAGAGGTGACAACACTGTTTGTGATGAGCTATACTCGTTGTCCAGGGGACCATCTTTGACTGTATTGACTTACAAAGGATACGAGATAAATGGGAATACATTTTACACGATCGCCCAAGATCAAAAGAGCACCAACCAAAACAGCGGTGTCCGCTTTGATGCAGCAACCGAGAGGGGAAAGGACACATATTATGGTTACATAGTGGACATATGGGAACTTGACTACGGACATGATTTTAAGGTCCCTTTGTTTAAGTGCAAATGGGTCAATCTGTCAGGACGCGGGGTACAGGTAGACCCACAGTACGGAATGACAACAGTGGATCTGAAAAATCTTGGGTACACTGACGAACCGTTCGTCCTAGCCAATGATGTGGCACAGGTTATCTATGTGAAGGACATGTCTACCAAACCAAGAAAAAGAAAAGATAAGGAAGCGAATACATCATACGATGAGCCAAAGAACCACATAGTTCTTTCAGGAAAAAGGGACATCGTGGGAGTGGAGGGCAAGACAGACATGTCTGAAGAGTATGAAAAGTTTCATGAAATTCCTCCCTTCAAAGTCAAGGCCGACCCAAGCATCCTGATAAACGATGAAGATTATCCATGGTTACGGCGCAATAAGCAAATGACACAAGCGAAGAAAAAGTGAAGACTTTCTCCCGCAACTATTATGATGATACCATGCCAACTTTATAATAGACGAGTATGATACCATTGTCCGTTTTGTACACGAAGTGCATCCAGTTTTTGCCGTAACCCTCTCAACTTTCTTGCACATGCTATGTGGATGAAATGATGATACCATGCCAACTTTCAACCTTTTCAGAGTTCATTTGAAATGCTTTTCAATTTCAGGGTCTTATAGCTCAAAATAATCAATAAATGCATGAAAAATAACAAATGAAGTCAGAAAGGGTTGAAAATTCATGATGTGGCTTTGAATGGTGCATTTTGAACACACAAAATGTCAGGAGTTCAAATAAGTTTTAAAAAATGAAATCCCTTTGTAACAGACGAGTTTCCGTATGAAATCCTGATACTTCGAAAGAGATTGTCCGTTTTGTACACAAAGTGCATCCAGTTTTTGCCGTAACCCTCTCAACTTTCTTGCACATGCTATGTGGATGAAATGATGATACCATGCCAACTTTTAACCTTTTTCAGAGTTCATTTGAAATGCTTTTCAATTTTAGGGTCTTATAGCTCAAAATAATCAGTAAATGCATGAAAAATGGTGCATGAAAAATAACAAATAAAATAAATAAGTAATTAGAAACAAAATAATATAAACTTTAATAAAATATATAAGTAGAAACAAAATAAAATAAACTTTAATAACAAAAATAAAATTTATGAAACTAAAATTATCAAAGTATTTTCTGTTCAAAACATTATAAGCAATCTCTAGTATTATTGAAACTAAAATTATATAAAATTGATGCAACTAAAATTCTTGAAGTATTTTCTGTTCAAAATCATTGAAAGCAAAACGAATTTTCATAAAGAACTTTTTTTGTTAGAAACTTTAATAGCAAAAAGAATTATCATAAAGTAAAATAAATAAGTAATTAGAAACAAAATAAAATAAAATAAATAAGTTTTTTGTTGTATGTAGAAACAAAACAAAATAAATAAAGCAAACAAGAAAACAAAAAAAGGCAAAAAATAAAAAATATGCCACCTACTGGGCCACCACGGCCTGAATACGACTAGAAACCCATCGATGGGCCAGGATTCAGGCCCGCAGAAGGCCCAGTAGGCCCATCAGGCATAGCAGTGACAATTAGGCCCGTAAGCCTGTAATGGAGAGGAGCTCAAGAGGGGAGCGGCAGTGGGGCTTATAAACCACTGCGCGCCCCTCTCAACTAGTGAGGTGGGACTAAACTCTCGACGCGGGCGCAGCAGCACAAGGCCTTTGGTCCCGGTTAGTGGCACCAACCGATACTAAAGGGGTGCATTGGTACCGGTTCGTGGTACTAACCGGTACCAATGCCCCCCTTTAGTCCCGGTTGGTGCCACCAACCAGGACCAAAGGCCGCCGCTTCCCGCCCTTTGGGCTGCTGAAAAGAGGCCTTTGGTCCCGGTTGGTGACACCAACCGGGACTAAAGGGTGGCATTGGTACCGGTTTGTGCCACCAACCGGTACCAATGGGTTTGCTATATAAGCCAGCACTTGTGAAAATTTCGTCAGTTCTTCGATCCCTCCGACGACGCCGCCAGGCTGCCCGAGCTCACCGTGCCTCTGTCGCGCCCCCGACCACGCCGCCGTCGCCCTGCCCCCCGACCACGCCGCGCGCCCTCGTCGTGCCTCTGCCGCGCCCCCGACCCGCCTCGCCGTCGCCGTCGCCCGCGCCCGTTGTCGCCGTCGCTTGCGCCCTCGCCGTCGCCGTGCCCTCGCCCGACGTCGTCGCCGCGCCCTTGCTCGACGTCGTCGCCGCGCGCCGTCCCTGCCCCGGCGCGCGCCGCCCCTGCCCCGACGCCGTCTCCGCGCCACTCCCCGCGCCCCTGCTTGCCCCGACGCCGCCCGCCGCGCGCTCCTCCCTCTGTGAGCACCGCGCCTCTGCCGGCCCCGCCGCCGTGCTATTTTTTTACATGTTTTTAGATTTTCATATATGTATGTATGTATTTTTTAGATATATGTATTTTTTTATGTATGTTCATATATGTATGTATGTATTTTTTACATGTTTTATATGTATGTATGTATTTTTTCAATTGTAATGATGTTTTAAAAATACATATATGCAGAAGTTAGATTTTTAGAAAACTTTTATCTATATATGTTCTCTGATTTAGTACATTTTAGGTTAGTTTCATTTTTAGAAAAGTTTTATATATTTAGGAAGAAGGAATAGAAGGAAGAAGAAGGAAGAAGAAAAAGTTTTATATATGCAAAAGTTACATTTTTAGAAAAGTTTTATATATCTAGCTAGGAAAGGAAGAAGAAGAAAAAGAATGAGAGGAAAAAGGAAAATAAGAAGAAGAAGAAAGGAGAAGAAGAGGAGAGGAAGAAGATGATAAATAAATAAGAAGAAGCAAAAAGAAGAAAAAGAAGAGGAGAAGAAGAAAGGAATAGAGGAGAAGAAGAGAAAATAGAATATTCCTTTCTTCTCTTCTTCTCCTCTATTCCTTTCTTCTTCTCCTCTTTTTTTTCTTCTTTTTTTCTTCTTCAATCTTTTCCTATATTAATATCTTCTTCTCCTCTTTTTATTTCTTCTTCGTCTTCTTATTTTTTATTGGATATGTCGTTGTCGATATACCCCGTGTCCCGATAACTTCAACACGAGGGGGGGGGGGTTTGACCTACCCCCTCCCCGATAACATTATTTTCCCATGTATGTATGTCGTTGTTGTCGATATAACCCCCTCCCGGATAACTTCGACCGTGATAACTTATACCACGGGAGCACCCCCCGGCCCTCTCGCTCGACCAAAACTCTCGAGGACACCCAAACCCTAGAAAAAAACGATGTCGGTCTCCTACCCCCTCCCACCGCGCCACTACCCTTGAAGCGTTGCCGAGGCCACCCCAAACCCGGAATAAGCTAGGTCTACGTTTGCACTAATATATTGAAATGTTGAATGTTCCATTTGAGGAGTTCTTCCAGTTTTTCAATCAAAAGGCCCTCGATAAATCAACGATCACTTGCTACTGTCTGTAAGTAGTACTACTTCTGTCATTAAGTCTCTCTATATAGGTCAGCTCTTTCATTGCATGTATTTATAATTATCCTCACTATATTATGCAGATTGAAGATCGACGAATTGAAGAAATGACAAATCGGTAATATTGGATTCATTAACACAAATCTCATAGATGCAACTGAGGTTAAATATCATGCCAAAAATACCGAGGCCAACTTGCTACGATCGTTGGTAATAAATGAAAACAAAGATATAATACTCTTTCCTTACAACTTCAAGTGAGTGTTACTGTCTTGTGCATATTTGGTTTCCCTTATTAGTCCATGTTATAGTAATGTAATTGATGACTTATGCATGCGTGCGCAGCTTCCACTATATTCTCCTAGAGATTAAGCTTGAGCAGGGACTAGTAACCGTCTTAGACTCGAGACGAAAAGATCCCCAGGACTATGCGGACATGAATCAAATGCTTGAGAAGTAAGTTAAATCAATCATTATCCACCACATTAGCAACTTTATTCATTTCCTGATATCAAGTAATTGTTTTCTTTGTCTGGCAGGGTTTGGAGAAAATTCACCAAAAAAGCTCCGGGACTGCCGAAGAAGCTGCAATTTAGACACCCGAAAGTAAGTACTATAGTAGCATGTTCCGCGCATCTCCTAGTGATTCAAGCGCTAGTTTCATCAATACCATTTAGCATACTTGCTTATGAGTTTGATTGACCTCTATTTCTTGTAAAGTGGTTGTGACCTCTATTTGATTGACCTCTATTTCTTGTAAACCCTTGTCGTGGAATTAACACGTCAGATGTCCTAGGTGTAAGGACTTAGTCGTGAGGCCAGCGCATCTATGTAGTAGCTTGAGAGGGGTTGATTGGGATGAGAGACGTAGGGCGGATCAACGCACAAGACAAGGGTTTAGACAGCTTCGGGCCCCGGGAAACATCATCCGGTAACAACCCTACGTGCTGTTTGAGGCTAGGTCTCATTATGCTTATGAGAGTCGCCGGTAAGCCGACTCTTTGTGTCTAGCCCTAGAGATTGTTTCTTGTTGCTCGTCCCTCTTTGGGGTGCCCTGCCCCTCCTTATATAAGTTGGAGAGGCGGGTTACATGTGGAGTCCTAGTAGGACTAGGACTAGTCTATCTTTTCTTACAAGTTAATTACAAGTCCGGGTCTTGCTTCCTCGTAAAGGAAATATTTGTCATCCCTTTCTTCTTAAACCGGCCCACCATCATATGAGCCGGCCATCTGGGCCTTGGGCCTAGTCTTCTATCTGACCCGCCGTCGGGGTCATCCGTGAGTCGTCAGGCTCGTGAGTCGTCTGACAGTGAGCCGCCAGACCCGTGAGTCGCCAGTCCTCTGGCGGGTCACGGTGAAGCGCCAAGTCCGGCCGGGTCATACTTCCGGCCGGGTCATACCGCGGGGTATATCCCCGGCATTAGCCCCCAGTTTAATTTGGATTCATCCATGTTAAACTAATCTGCAATATAAACACAAGAACAAATTTGACAGGTTGTGTTCGGGGTTAAATGTTCTTTGTAAGCCGGCACTTGATCATCCTTAAGTCCTTGTCATCTTCCTTCTTGATATGTATCCATAATCTCATAGCAAATCTCTTTAGCGGATATGCTCAAATTTTGCCAATGCAAAAAATCCAGATACTTCCTTTGAAAAAATCCGGGTCAACAGGCCAGCTTCAGTGTCAATTTGCTGACATTGGTCTTTTGTTGAGAAATATTGTAAGAGATAATCCACTTGAATCGGTTTCCAAAGAACCGGCTTTAAAAGATATTGGTCTTGAAATACTCATCTGACTTTCAGCCGGCTTGAAGAGGTAAAAATTGCCGGTTTATCATAACCAAAATTGCCGGTTTGTAAATATTGATAGGACCGGGTCATAACTGTTACTGACGCCGGGTCATGATTATTTGGTGACACCGGATCATGATTGTTGCAAACACCGGGTCAACTTGATCTTCTCCAAACAGAGAATTTTGAAGATTTTCCCCCTTATATATATCACTCGTAGCCCCCAAGTGCCGGCTTAGTAAGATAATACTAAGCTGGGACTTTGTATATAATTTATTGATAATAACATCATATAATATAATCTCCACCATGGGGCTTGAACCCACGTCCACAAGGTTAAGAGCTTTGTACTCTACCAACTGAGTAGTGGACTGTTCAATATAATGAATTAATGCTTGTGTACCTTGAATTTTTGACAGGACCAATTGGTAGCCCCCAAGGGCCGGCTCATTTAGAATGTGATGAGTCGGGTCTTCAATAAGTTGAGCAAAAAATGACTTTGCATTAGCCCCCAAGTGCCATGGTGCATGCTAGCAGTGACATGGGACTTGCATATTTGATGTAATCTCAACTTGAATAATGTAGCCCCCAAGTGCCGGGTTGTAAGCCTGCAGCGACTCGGGACTATTCCTTCCGTTGTAGAATAAATCATATCCATTGATAAAATAATTGCGCTGAAGCGACTTTGAAAACCTCAACCATAATATTAGTTTCTTATCTGTTGACAAGTAAATCCGGAGTTTTAAATACCCGGCGGCTCTTGGCCGATGGCGATTTATTACGCCTCCATTGTAAGCCGGAAATTTTATAACCCGGCTATTTATAGCCTTTCGAGAAAATCAAGAATTGATAACCCTTTTGAGACACCAATGTCAATCTTTCGATGACGGGCTTGGACTTAAACCTTTATATAAGTCATAGTTCTGCAAATCCTGCATAGAGTTTAAACAACATATGCCCTGACGACTTAACGTCAAAAGCCAGGGCGGGTAACCACCCAAATGTAGTCTTATCCTGCACACAAGTAGATCACAAGACACCATGGCAGTTTACCGCAGGGCGGGTCATAATATCTCACATATAACCACTGTGATATTGATTTTGTACTGCCGGTTTATATGACCTGTGCAGTAAGGGTGATAACCCAATCCTTAGAAGCCAATGCTTCCACATAGATGATGATTGTCATAAGCTGGCGATTTACCATTGAAAATCAAGCCGGGTTAAATAACAACCACTCATATACACTTTAGATATGAAAAAGAGCTTCAAATAAAATCCAAAAATTGTTTGCAAAAAAAGACTTCAAAATTTTTGAGGCTTCTGATTCGAATACGATCAAAAAACTGTTCCAAAGGGGTTAAGCTAAGATTCGAATACGATCATATAGCCCCCAGTGGCTTTGGCGTTGCCGATCAAGAGGGTACCGACAGCTATGTTCTCTTTGGTTCGAATACGACCTATGTTTGAACAGGAAGCCCCCAAATGACCTTGAGAGTTGTTTAACGACGCTGATTCGAATACGATCCACGTCGGTTCCCAAAGGGGGTTGAGCTATGGTTCAAATATGACCAAGAAACTCCCCAATGAGCTCGGCAGTGTGCCGATCAAAAGGGTATCGACAGCTATGTTCTCTTTGGTTCGAATACGACCTATGTTTGAACAGGAAGCCCCCTAGTGATCATGAGAATATTTAACGACTCTGATTCGAATACGATCAGGGTCACACCAAAAGGGTTAAGCTAAATTCAAATACGATCAGCTCCCAATGGTCCTTAAAGCAGGGTACCTATATTTGAGTTGTGCTTTGTAACAGACTCTCTTTGGTCCCTTTATTTTTTCCTGAGAACTCGAACTTTGTGAGAGATAACCTCTTTTTGAACCGGAAATTTGTAAACCGGATATTAAGAGCTTCAAAGCTTTATAAGATATAAATTTACCTTGAGCCGGACGTTTGAACCGGATTTGAGAACTTCAAAACTTTGCGGGAGAAAGATATCTCTTGAACCGGATTTTAAACCGGAATCTTTATTTGAACCGGCAATTTTCTGACGGCCTTTAAAGTTTCATCAATATGGTAGCAGCCTCCGAAACCGGGTTATCATTCCCTTCAACGACCCGGGGTTCCCGAGTCATGCCACTGTAGCCCCCGAGTCTCAAGATGACTCGAGGAGTTGGCTTGAGATTCTCCATATTTAACCGTGATATAAGCCGGCATAACTTGTATATCATTGGTGTTGATAACACGATGTGTATCCACAGAAGGTTAAGGTGACTGCGGCGGGTTATAAATGATCCCGTATGAGCCGTGTCAGCAACTCGGCCAATGGTTCCTTCCAACTAGCTGTTTGAAGTTTAACCAAACTGTAGTGACGGCGACTCGTGCGCCTGCCCATTGAACCATCCAGTGCAGACGACGACTGATAATGTATGATAATTTTCCTCCAGTTTGTTGGAAGAAAACCGGGCTTCCCAAGTAGTGACTTGCTCATAATCAATAAACAACTCATCCAGACAAGTGCGGCCTGGTGTGTTGATGTAGATCAGGCCGCGAGAGACGGACGGTAAAGACGACCGTAACATCAGAGGTGGCACAGACAGATGAGTCGGCCGTGGCATTGTAAACCGGTGCGGACGGGTGAGTTGTCCTCCTTGTTGTAAGCCGGCGTGGTCGCGAGAGACGGCCACGGCGTGGTAAGCCGGCGCGGTCGCGAGAGACGGCCATGGCGTTGTAAGCCGGTGCGAGGGTCCGTTGAATAACGAAGACCACCTGTGCCAAAAGATGTTGGCGTGCCTCCATCTCCGCAGTATAATATCACTGATGTGTTTAGGCCGAAAATAATCCGCCATGAAGTTGATGATCCCTAGGTGAAACTGGAATCCTTCACGGGTGAATCGGCCGCGGGAGCAGACAGATAAACCGGCCACGGTGTTTGTGAGCCGGTGCGGATGAGCAAGTTGTCCTCCGCGTTGTAAGCCGGCGCGGATGCGTGAACCGGCCACGAGGGCGGACGGGCAAGTCGTCCGCGGCGTTGTAAGGCGGTGCGGACGGGCGAGTCAATCACAGGGACGGTTCCGATGAGTTGAAGTAGTCCGGGCCGCAAGGGTGGCGGCTCGCACGTCCATTTACCGGGAAACGAGGCACGGACGAACACCGGGTGCAATGTTGCAAGTACGTGCTCCGTACCCATGGTATAAACCACAATTGTCCTGCGTACAAAACATACAACAGGGCGGAGTAGTTTTTTGTCGAAGGAAATCAACATGTACCTAACAATATATGTAAGATAAATATCACCTGATTTTAGGTGACAGATGATCACCATATGGCATCTGTAGATAACCAAGAATTTTTGTGTTGATCCTCTCAAAGGCCTTGCGAGAGTTCGCCGCAGTTTGTATAATCTTCACTGCGTGCAAATTGTAGTATACTCTTTGGCCGGTTCAGAGGTGTGAAGGCCATAGATGAAGTCGCTTTGGCCGGGGTGGCTCAATGGCAACTCGGTCGGGGCGGCTCGCAACACTTGGAGGCCGGGGGTTTGGGAGGCTTGGGGGCTGGCGGCTCAAAGCAGCAGCGGCGGCACCCTAGGGTCGATGACGGTGGTAGAAGATGACCCAGTGCAGTGGTGGTTCAGAAGTGCAGCAGCGGCGACGGCAGGACCCAGTCCGGAGGCGCGACGATATCTTGATGATCGCTAGGAGGCGAGGCCGACTCCATGTGACCGAGGTCTCCTCCGGGTCATGCTTGGTTTGACCCATCAGTTTGACTAGTGCCTTCATACGTCATAGTGGATGATGGAGTAGTAGTTGATGACTAGATTTTGGTCTTTATGCACAAAGCAGCAGCGGCAGATCGTAGTGGAGGTGCAGCTGTAGCGCTCGTAGAAGGAGCAGCAACGGCGAGGCATGCAGGCGAACAGCAGCTTGGCCGTCTCGAGGCAGCAGCACAGCCATGGAGCAGCGTCGAGGTGTGGACCGAGGCAGAGGAGGCACATCGGAGGCAGCCCCGGCTAATGGTGAAGGCGGTGATTTGGCGCAGGCGAGTCAGATGTCCGCTCGGCTGGCTCACAGGCAGAAGCTTGAGCATCGTAGGACAGGGCCGAATCTGCGGCCACGTCCCTGTCTTTCTCCGGGTCGTACTTTGACTCGGCAACCCCACGCCCTTTTCTTTCTTTCTCAAGTGCAGCGCTGTTGATTGGACGGCTCTGCTCATATTTCCTTGTACAGCCTGCCTCCATGTATGTATAGCTATCCGAGATAGCAATTCTGAGAATTAAACTAGCACTCAACCCACGTGAGCAGCATAGATCTTGTTTTGTCCTTTGTACGATAACATGCAGCAGTAGTTGGCACGATTGATGGACGTTCTATGACTTGGAAGTCGCCTGTAGCGACAAAACACCTCGGGTCTGGGTGCGTCAGAAAAAACGTGTTGTAACAGGAAAACACGGCCTGGCGACTTGTGATTCAACTGCTCCCCAATCATACTGCAAAAAATTTCTCTTGCACTCCTGCTGGCCCCTGTGACGTGATCCTTGCATTGCTTGATCTCGAATACATCTCTAACTTGCGGCGGCGATAGTACATCCGACGCACTCTTAATCTTCTGGAACGTAAACCTTCATCTGTCTACTCGCGAGCTCTTCGATCCCTGAAAAGATCCCTCCAAGAACTCAACACCACCGTGCGCCTAGCCCCACGGTGGGCGCCAACTGTCGTGGAATTAACACGTCAGATGTCCTAGGTGTAAGGACTTAGTCGTGAGGCCAGCGCATCTATGTAGTAGCTTGAGAGGGGTTGATTGGGATGAGAGACGTAGGGCGGATCAACGCACAAGACAAGGGTTTAGACAGCTTCGGGCCCCGGGAAACATCATCCGGTAACAACCCTATGTGTTGTTTGAGGCTAGGTCTCATTATGCTTATGAGAGTCGCCGGTAAGCCGACTCTTTGTGTCTAGCCCTAGAGATTGTTTCTTGTTGCTCGTCCCTCTTTGGGGTGCCCTGCCCCTCCTTATATAAGTTGGAGAGGCGGGTTACATGTGGAGTCCTAGTAGGACTAGGACTAGTCTATCTTTTCTTACAAGTTAATTACAAGTCCGGGTCTTGCTTCCTCGTAAAGGAAATATTCGTCATCCCTTTCTTCTTAAACCGGCCCACCATCATATGAGCCGGCCATCTGGGCCTTGGGCCTAGTCTTCTATCTGACCCGCCGTCAGGGTCATCCGTGAGTCGTCAGGATCATGAGTCGTCTAACAGTGAGCTGCCAGACCCGTGAGTCGCCAGTCCTCTGGCGGGTCACGGTGAAGCGCCAAGTCCGGCCGGGTCATACCGCGGGGTATATCCCCGACAAATACCATTTAGCATACTTGCTTATGAGTTTGATTGACCTCTATTTCTTGTAAAGTGGTTGTGGCAGGAAGCCGGGAATAATTACTGTGGATACTACGTTTGCGAGTCCATCCGCTACACGACCTGTGAGCGGGGCTACTCTGACGAACAATATGAAGTGCGTAAGCAATAATATTCACAATTTTATTTTATTACCATCATTTGTGTTGAGTTTCATTTATTCATATATATATATGTGTGTGTGTGTGTGTGTGTGTGTGTGTGTATTGACCCCTTCTTCAAATTAGATCTTTCGAATGCGGGATGAACTCCTACCACCAGATCGTATGCGAGCAATTCAAGAGGAATTGGCGGCATTCTTCCTTGACCACGTGATCGCTGAAAACGGAGAATACTATGTGGACCCTGTGTACATATATAATTAGGAGATTATATTGTAAGAGATAATTATTGTATATATGTAGCCGGTAGTGTCGGATAGATATACGAGAACTTGTAGTTCGACCAATCTCTCAGAGAAGGAGAGGTGGTCGATATCACTTCTCTCTGTATGCATATATATGTTCATGACGATCTTCTGTTTCCTTCATTTGCTTACTAGCTAGCATGTCTAGTCCTCTCTATACGTATATGGTATGTAGCGTCGACCAAGCACGGAGATAAGAGAGGACACTTCTCCCTATTAATTAGCTAGCTAACACAATATATGAAACACCTAAATTAACCCCCCAAAACCCCCAACCCCCCCCCCCTTAAAAAAAAAAACCCAGCCCTGAAATGCTGACGCGTGGATGCCTATTGGTCCCGGTTAGTGCCACCAACCGGGACCAAAGGCCCTCCTGCCTGGGCTCGCCGCACCGGCCACGTGGAGGCCCATCTGTCCCGGTTCGTGTAAGAACCGGGACTAAAGGGCTAGGACATTAGTAACGACCCTTTAGTCCTGGTTCAACAACCGGGACAAAAGGCCCTTACCAACCAGGACAGATGACCCTTTTTCTATTAGTGAATATGTGAGGCATGATAAACAAATGGTAGGTAGCGCGACATAACGATAGAGCGAACAACTAGCAAGCAAACATAGAAGTGATATCGAGGGTAATGGTCATCTTGCCTGCAAAGTTCTCAGAGTTGTCGAAAGCTTGCTCCTCGTTAGCGTACTCAACAGGTTCCTCGTTCACAAAATCGTCTCCCGGCTCTACCCAAATCAAGAACACAAGCAACGGAACAACAATCAATCACGGTGCAATGCACAAGCAACATGATGCAAGACATGACATGAAATGCAAGGTATGATGTGCAATGCATATGGGTACTCCAGAAGGGAAAAGATGAACAAGGCATCAACTTGGCAAACCAAGCATGCCTCTGGAAAGATGAGGTGATTTCGGTCGAAATCGATATAAGGATCACCGGGACCGGATGCACGGTTTGCAAATGACAAGCAAAACAATAATGATGCAAAACTGTGATTAACAGTATCATAGCACTTCCAATACATCAAGAAACTATGGTCCAGCACTCCAACATAGCGACAAAGCACATGGTATTAAAGTACAGATGAAGCTCTACAAATCATGAACACTGAGCTCCTGATGGAACTCACTAGAACAAGCCTAAAACAGCATGGCAAAAATGCAAATGATAACAGATTCACAGACTTAGTGAAAAATACTAACATGACATAAACAGCATCAGGTAGCAATGTTTAGAGCTAGCAAACAACATTCTACAGGAACATATCGTGGCAAACAAAGGCATGGCATGCTAGTAATAAAGGCATAGAACAAAACTCCCTTAATGAACTTTAACCAAAGATACATGGATAAGATGGTAGCATCCATGCAAACATGGCAAATGATATGATCAGTTTCAGACTTGGTAGAAAAACAGAGCATGGCAGAAACGAATTCATGATGGCAACTTTGCAAGCTCATGCCACTCACCAAAAATCATTTCATTGCATCACAAGGTAACCAACAGTAATTAAACATATGCATGAAGCTAATCATGCCAAGAGAAAGTCCATAGGGTACATGGATCACTAGCAAAACACATGGCAAAACTGAATCTCATGTTAACAATCTGTCAGGAATAATATTTAGCAAAAGTAGAGCATGGAAAAGACATGCTACACCACTCCATAATTACAACCAGGGAGATGAATGGAGAGAGCCATACCACATCTTCAAAACACTCTTACTGAACTATCTCAAAATGTTCATGGATCTCATGGTAGCAATATGGAAATATAGCATCATAATGTAACAGGAAAAGACTAAAATAACCAAGTGTTTGAAAACAACATCATGTAGCCTACTTTGTATACTTGTGCTAGTCACCACAGAGCTTATAAAAAATACAGGGCTTGCACCTCTGTAAATATGGCATGATGGAGCTCCTAAAACATGTAGACATCATGTTCATAGGATGCACACACAAAATGCAACGAAAATGACAAATCATCAAGTTCTGTTAAATTCCAGCAGTCAACATCATATAGCACTTTTGCAACGAGGATAACGGCATCAATATGGACAGTAACATGCATGCAAGTGCACTAACATGAATAGCATCATGAGATGAACATTTCGACATATCATATGCATGAAACGGAGCACCGAGCGTGCAGATATGGCATGACAAAGGGGACATCAAAATATGAAGATTCCAGGACTTGGCGGAATTTCGGGGTCAACCTGATCCAGATCTAGGGTTGGCACGAACTTCAAGGCAGCCGGAGAAGCTCGTCGGAGAATGGTCGGAGGAGGACGGGACGGTCGGCCGGAGCTCGAGGAGCTCGCCGAAGCTCGAGGGAAGGTGCGGCGGTGTCGGAGTTGGCCGGATCCGGGGCGGAGGTGCGGGTTCCGGCGATGGTGGTCGCCGGGGACGAGGTGAGCGGGGCAGCGCCGGCAGGCGGGGAGGAGGCGGCGCAGGGCGCGAGGCGGCGACGCGGGGCGCGGGCGGCGGAGATGCGGGCCGGGAGGGCCTCCCACGGGCCCGGCAGGCTTCGGCGGTGGGTGGTGGCGGCGGGACGCGTGGCAGCCCGCGATTTGCGCGGGACGGCGGCGGGATTTGTCCGGCGACGCCCGAACATGTCCGGCGCGCGGAGGGAGAGGGTGGCTAGGGTTTGGACGCAAAATTCTGGGGAGAGGGCATATATATAGGTAGGGGGAGCTACGAGAGTCCAAATGAGGTGTGGTTTTCGCCCACACGATCGTGATCCAACGACGGAGAGCATGGAGGGGGGGGGTTAGATGGGTTAGTGCCTGTTTTGGAGGGGTGTTGGGCTGCAATGAAAGAGAGGCTTTTGCGGTTATCCGGTTAACCGTTGGGGCATCAAACGACCTCCAAATGGAATGAAATTTGACAGGTGGCCTACCGGTGATGTACCAGGGCCACTCGACAAATCTCGACCCATTCCGATAATGTTTTACTACCACTCACGAAACGAGATTTGAGGGTGCAACGGGTGCATGTGGGAGTGTTGGATTGAGAAACGGACATCGGAGAAAATGACCGGATGCATGAGACGAACACGAATGCAAATGAGATGCACATGATGACATGAGATGAAATGCATGACATGAAGAAAATGCAAAACGAAAGACAAAACCCAACCACGATGGAAATATCATATCACATAGCCGGAAATGGTAAGAGTTGGAGTTACAATTGTGGAAAGTTACATCCGGGGTGTTACAAGTTAGGTCCAAAGGCATCGATTTGAGCCAACCAGCTTGTGCCTGGGCCTTGGTGGCTTCATGTTTGGACTCAAAATGGTTGCATGCATCAATTGATATGCAGAGGCCGCGGGTATTCCTCCTTTTCAAGAAAAAAGTTTGGACGCAAATGAAATACGTATTGATAAATCTTGCACAAGTGACACACAAAACACATTTCTGGAGTCAGCTTGTACCCCTAAAAAATTCAGTTTAAACCAATGCTTACTCCCACTGACAAGTGGAGTCCACCACGAAGCCAAAGCCTGAATCGTTCACGGCTCCCTATTTCCATGGAGCTTAGTATCTTTAGTGATATTTTGATAAGCGCATAGCGGGTGTATGTAGTGTTTTTTTAACATAGTACAATTGAAGCCGCTTACATACACGAGCATACACTTACCCCTATGAATGCACACACGCACATCCTATCACTATGAGCACTACCGAGAGACTGAGCCGACACATCATCTTGAGATTGACGAAGTCGTCACAGACGCTTTTGTAGTCGACAAGAATGACTCCTCCCACTAAACGCACATCGCCGAAAGACCTAGAATAAATTCAAAATGCGAGCACCAATGCCAAGTTTAGGACTTGAGCTTTGGTGGGCTAGGGATACCACTCTCCTCATAATCATCCAACCACAGGTTGGTTCACAGTTGTATGTAGTGTTGCGCGTGCGTGTGGGTGATGTGTGTGTCAAGCGTTTGTACTAGTCTACGACCTGTATAGGTGTAAGTGAGTCTCAAAGAAACATGTAGTTTGTGACAATTTTTGTCTTGTTTAACAGAAAGTCCTACAAACTACGTCACTTAAGCAAGTTGCTTCCATTTTTACCCCTTCTAAAATTTTGCTCCGGTCTGTCAGGTGGGACCCACTACCAGACTGGTGTCACGTGTGGATTCAAATGCCAGATTCGCTAGGGTCTTTCGATCAACGCCACTTTTTAGACTGATGGGGGCATTTTTTTTGAAAAGGGGGAGCTCTCCGGCCTCTTCATCAGAACGATGCATACGGCCTTATTATTAATAAGCAAATAAGTTCAACTCAAGTCTTGATGTCTCAAACAAAAGAACAAAAAATGCTCACAAAGAGCAGAAAAATAAAAGTAAAGCCACTACTGGCTGGCATAAGAAAGATAGAAAAACTAATTGCCTATCCTATTACATAACCGCCATCCAAACCGGTTGAAAATAGCCCGTGCTACCATCTCCCATCGGATAGATCCAGTAACCATACGCTCCCTGGCCTCCGTCGGAGTGAGTAGCGACCACATACGGATCAACCCAGTGGCTCGGAAGATAACCTGCAAAAAATAAACATTTGTTGTTCTATTAAAGACCAAATCATTTCTGCAGTTCCAGACTGCCCATAATAAAGCACATACTCCTACATGAATGTGTCTCGCTGTTTCGAAATCTAGCCCGTCAAGCCACGTCCCAAATAACGTGATGATAGTATTCTGATGAGTAATATTAAAGGCTATGTGAACCGTCCGCCATAATTTTTTGCCAACGGACATTCAAGAAAGAGGTGTTTGATGGATTCATCCCGATCAAAAAACTACATCTTGTAGATCCTGTCCAGTTGCGTTTTGCCAAGTTGTCCTTAGTTAAAATGACTTGTTTATGTACAAACCACGTAAACACTTTAACTTTCAAAGGTACTTTGACTTTCCAAACATGTTTCGAACTAGGAATAGAGCTAGAATTGATAGCATCCAGATACATGGATTTAACCGTAAACTCTTCATTCCTAGTTAGCTTCCAGCACAACTGATCGGGCCGTTGAGAAAGCTGAACATCCATCAGTCTACGCACAAGATGGAGCCAGGCTTCCCAACGGTTTCTGGCTAGCGTCCTCCTGAAGTGAATATTGAGAGGAGTGGACCGAAGTACTGTCGCAACGTAAGTGTCTCTTCGTTGAACAATGCTATAAAGTGAAGGATATTGAAGCGTGAGGGGTGTTTCCCCTAGCCATGTATCCTCCCAGAATCTCGTAGTGGTACCGTTTCCGACTATAAACTTTGTCCTATTGAAAAAACTGATTTAACTCTCATCAGTCCTTTCCAAAAAGGCGAGTCTGTGGGCCTCACTGTCACCCGGGACAAAGTTTTGGAATGAAGGTACTTATTACGCAGAATCTACGCCCATGTGGCCTCGGTCTCTAGAGATAACTTATACAGCCACTTGCTGAGAAGACATCTGTTCTTCACCTCAAGATTTTCAATACCTAGACCCCCTTGGTCTTTCGGTCGACAAATAATATCCCATTTAGCGAGTCTGTATTTTTGCTTAAATTCATCACTCTGCCAGAAGAAGCGGGAACGATAGAAGTCCAGCCTTTTCCGAACTCCAACTGGTACCTCGAAAAAGGACAAGAGACACATGGGCACACTCGTGAGAACCGAATTAATGAGAATTAATCGGCCTCCGTATGACATCAGCTTGCCCTTCCAGCAGCTCAGTTTTTCTCAAATCGATCCTCAATGCACTTTCATTCTCTGTTTGTCAGCCTACGATGGTGAATTGGTATACCCAAATACGTGAAAGGTAAAGCCCCCAATTCGCACCCGAACAATTGTTTGTAAGCATCTTCTTCCTCATTAGCTCTTCCAAAACAGAACAATTCGCTTTTATGAAAGTTAATCTTTAACCCGGTCAATTGTTCGAATAAGCATAACACCAGCTTCATGTTTCTCGCTTTTGCCAAGTCATGCTTTCTCGTGATAGGGTGCATGGCGAGCTTTAAGTTCGACTAGTTGCCCCTACTAGGGCCCATCAGTTTTGTTTTACACACGGGGTATTATGGAGAGGTAGGGGCTAGTTATCGCGTGAGCGTGGTTGCCAATGCAAAAGTGAGCATGGTTATGCAATGTGGCCCACTTCGACTTCCTTTGAGTCGATCTCTTCGTGCACCGTATGTCCATGTAAACCAATAAAACAACCATAGTGTTAATCGCACGCATGTCAACCTCAGTTCTCGTCATTGCTTCCTCTGTTGCCATTTTGCCTTTAGCGTCGCTTCTCTAGAAACACTAACCTTCACACGTGATGAAAGTGAGGAACAATTTAATAGGTGCGGTAAGAGTATGCCAAGGTGATTGTCCTTAACTAGCTCTCCCTATACCCCCATTTTTCACCCTTGAAAGCGCCCCCAAGGAATGAGCCACCTATCTAGCATCTGACTCAGGGCCACGTCAGACAGACGGCAAACCTACTTGATAGAATAGGTAAAACTTTGAAATCGGTAAAAACCAGAACAAACTTGATTAACTGGGGTATCATGGAGGAAATTTTTAATTTGTGCTAGATGAGGCAAAAAAATAAGTGTGACAAATAGCAACTTAGAGATAAAATGAGTGGAATTCTCTAAAAAAATCATTGCCTATATAGCCACTATGAAAATAATGTAGGTTCGTCATAATTCAATGCATCCACATCTTATGCTAGCCATGGGATTACGTAGATAGTGTGGAACAAATATAGTAAAATACATTTACATCCATCCAGCTTGTCGAGGAGGTAAAATTTAGTCCCTAAACTCTGACAATGTTTCTTTGTGTCCTCTGTACATTTCTCATTTGTATCAAGCTAACGTGGCCTATGTGCTCAATCGAATGTGGTGTATCAACACAGATTGTGGTTTTTCCTCTCCCTTGTGTTTTCTATTTTGTTTCCCCAACATTATTCAATAACAACAGTAACACCCCTTCCTCAACTCGAAGCATACTTTAGTACTAATACTTTGTATTTTTGTTTTTATTGAGAGCCAACACGAGAAAAGGATATCATCAATGAAGCTTGAGAAGGTCAAGGACTAGGTCTAGTCCTCTAGGAACTCCAAAAAAGGGCCACGAAGGAAGCAGGGGAGCCCATGGTATAGCGTCAGACCCACGACTCCCAAGTGCAACTCATAACCTCTCCTTCGTAGAGGAACCCACATTTTCAAGCTCCAGCGGCTATCATAGGAGTGCTATTGCTCGTGGTGGTCGAAGTCGGAGGCCTTGTATAAACGCGTACTACTCATCATTGTGGCCCACATGGATCGCAAGCAAGGGGTATTGGAGACGACGGCGACCATCTATGAGGTCGAGGCGAATCTCAAAAAATGCGAGCGTTGATGTTGCGACACATGCACGATTATTGCACAGCGATGGAGGCGACAACTGGAGACGAGAGGACCACCATGGACTTGTTGCTCACCAACAACTCCTAGCTGTCTGACTCCTTAGATCTTGTCATCAATGAGCATGAGGACTCGTGCGCCAAGCTCAAGGACCACAAGGAGGAGGCATCGGTAACAATGCGGGCAAAGCGGTGCTTTCTCAGAGGACTCAAATGATGCCGAGCTAATGTCGGTGCTAGAGGACGTGGATGCCAGGTTCTAAGAAGAAAATATCACTAACACCATGAAGAAGTAGCGCACGTACAAGCTCATGGACGAGATAAAGGCAGAGTCATTTACGTGGTAATGCAAGCTCGTAGTAGTGGGAGCAAGCACCGAATCCAAGGTCATCTTCCTAAAGGCACTCCAACTCCTTTTGTGTTGTATTTGTGTTTTGGCCTCTCTGTTTTTCATCTTGATATGTCATGTTGGACAAAGCACGTCCAATACGTTAGCTCGGTACACATGGATAATCTACTACAAAGGAGGGTATGCAGACTCCCTTTAACAAGTCCGAAGACCAAAGCGAAATAGATTAAGTTAAGTTGCATCTCTTTGATGAATTTGATGATAATAGGTACATCTAACTCAAAAAAAATTTTTATGGGTGCAAGTGATGCCATTAGAACAAGAATATATGCAGTTTTTACCAACATAAGTATGGTCGTTTATTCCCCGCAAAAAAAAATATGGCCGTTTATGCCCTTCTTTACCCTAGGGGATTGAAGTGAGTGGACCTAGTTGTAATTTTTACTATCTCTGGTGTTCTTTGTACTGTCATCATTGTGAATGAATAAATCAAAAGTTTTCTCAAAAAAAAAAAGAGGTGAGTGGACTAAAATTCTACTGCAAAATGGCATCACGGGAAAGAAAAATCCTCCATGAGAAAAGAGTGCCAGTAAAAACCGGAAAAAATGTTCACATGATTCTTTTTTAAATCTCATTATAGGGATAATCTTGCATGTCTCTATCTCTGTGTCTTTCTCGCCATAAATAAATAAATTGACTCTGAAAGTGTAATCCACTGACGTAAGGCACGGATTTTCTCCATGCCAAGACTCAACATAGTGGCGTACGCCACCAGTTCTCCGGCCCCTCCGCGCCTCCTCGGTGACTGCTGCCTATTCATCCACCCGTGGGGCCGATAGGAATCTCCCATGGACATCACATGAAGCGGAGGTGAAAGGTACGGCAGTGGAGTCTACATCGGATCGGAACCTGTGTGGAGTAGACGAGGAAGGGCGGGCCCCACCTGTCGCTCGCCGGGGTACCCTGCCAAAGAAATGCGGATCGCCCCAAGAAATGCGGATCGCCCCGTTGCATCGTATCGTACGAACCCGGCGAGGCCAGGCAAATTTGACAAATTTGACCTATAGACGAAATCAAATCACAGAATGAATTGTCCGTGAAACTATTTCACGCGGCTGACCCGTGGCGCCTAGCTCTCAGACGTTGCACTAGTGCAAAGCCTAGGAGCTAGGCACTACACTGTATAGTGTGGCGCCTAGCTCTCAGGCGCTGCACACTGACTTAGTAATTTTCTGATCACACGGGTGCGACGCTGGCCGTGTAGCGCCTATCTGTGAGGCGTTGCACAGTGTAGTGTGGCGCCTTCGTGTCGGGCGTCACACAAAAAGGTGAGCCGCGTGAAATAGTTTCACGGATAGTTCATTCTGTGATTTGATTTCGTCTATAGGTCAAATTTGTCAAATTTGCCGCGAGACCACACATTGCATGCCAAGCCCCTTCCGGAACGCCAACCACTCTCCTCCATCCTCCGGATCGGGTCGACTCGATATTTTCGCCCACGGCCCTACGAACGAACGGATAGGAAGAGAGTTGTTTTTCTTTTCTTTTTCAGGTAACAACGACCTTTAGAGCCAACTCCAACGCGCCCAAATATTTCGTCCGTGTGTTTCCGTTTGGACCAAAATGAATATAAAAGTCGGCCAAACGTGCTGACCCAAATGAATGGACGTCCACTTTTCGTCCGTCAGACGATTTCAGGCCCACCTCATTTGCGTCAGAGCAGACATGAGACCGGCGCGCGCGATGCCCTCCGACTCCTTCCCTAGCCCGCCACTCGGTGGCACATAGACCACTCTCTTCCTCCCATCGCCAGCAAGCACCTGGTCGCCCACCACCCCTCCCCCGCCGCCGCCGCCCAGTTCCGGTGCCCTCGCCAGCCGTCCGCCCCACATACCTCCCACAGCATGCCACCTTCCAACGCCGCCGCCACCCCGCCGCCGGGCCACCGCAGCTTCCCCCCGACGTCGTCGCTAGCACCACCTCGCCCCCCGTGCCCCTAGCCAGCTCCTTCGACGATGACGCCACGCTCATCGGATGCCGCCAGGCCAGCTACTTGGTCCAGGGGAGGTGTGTGGCTCTTCCCCGGCCTGCTTCTTTGACGAGGCCCGCAAGTTGTTTGACAATTTGCCCACAAGGTACAAATGGACTCCGCCGACGAGTTCTTTTTCCACAATTTCATTTGCGACTCGACATACGGCGATGAGGAGATGGTGGTTGCTGTGTTGGTCATCCATGACCACCCGAGTAGGCAGTGACCGTTGTTCTGGGGCTCGATCCCGGGGAACACTCCGGCGTTGAATCACAACCGAGAGAGCGTCCATTTCCTTCTCTGGAAGGACTATTTCGAGACACCCAACCGGCTCTTCAAGCATCACCTATTCCAGCGCCGTTTCCGTATGGCTAGGCATGTTTTCAACCGTATCTGGAAGGGGATGGTGGCATACGATAAGTATTTCGAGTGCAAGGAAGATGCCCTTGGAAAGGATGGCTTCTCCTCTTATCAGAAATGCACTCCAGTTAGTCGGATGCTTGCATACGGAGTTCCCGGTGATCTCATTGATGAGATGGCACAGGAATGTGATATGGGTCGTATCCCGCACCTCCCTTGATTCCGTGTGAAATCCATCCTAAAAAGCACGAGTGTCCGTATGAGCGAGTCCACATGCCTAGAGTCCATGTATAGGTTCTGCAAGGCTGTGATAGCAGTGTTTGGCCCTAAGTACTTGAGATAGCCAAATGTTGCATATACAACCCGCTTGTTGGTGATGAATGCCAGCAGGGGCTTTTCGGGGATGCTTAGTAGCATAGATTGTATGCACTGGCAATGGAAGAACTACCCTTCTGCTTGGCAGGAGCAGTATATGGGCCGTGTCAAAGCTTGCACCGTCATACTCGAGGTTGTGACTTCGCAAGATCTATGGACTTGGCACTCTTTCTTCGGCATGGCTGGATCTCACAATGACATCAACGTGCTTCAACGCTCTCCGGTGTTTGCAAGGCTTGCCGAAGGCAACTTTCCGGAGGTGAATGTCAATATCAATGGCCACAACTACAATAAAAGGATACTATATAGCTGACGATATCTATCCTCAGTGGACTACTCTGGTGAAGACAATCTCCAACCTTGTAGGAGGGAAGAGGAAGAGATTTGTCCAAGTGCAAGAGAGTGGTAGGAAGGATGTGGAGCGTGCCTGGCCGCTTATGTTGTTTTGTCTCATCACAAACAGTTCGTATCACTACAAAAAAACCACATCCGTGACATTTTGGGCCGAACAAATTTTTTTCTGTCATGCTTATGACACTTCTATGACCATAATTGTGACAAAACCCGGTATCATCATAGATGTGGTGGGCTCCTACTTTTATGACAAAAAATCATGACAGAAAATGGGCTTTTCGTCCTGGGCGGGCCGGAGACGCAACTGCATGACACTCTTTGGGCCGTCCATGACGGAAAAAATCATGGTAGAAGCGAGGGCGAGGAAAATATCGGGGAGTTCCCGGTTACAGTGGGTGGTCAGGGCCGAGCGAAGCACGGAGGGATTGCGCGTTTCTCTCGTGCACGTATGCGCGTGGGTGCGAGGAGTTGGGCTCTAACTGAACCCGAGTGAGGCGTTCACTTACTGAACCCGAGCGATTGCACTGGCTACGCGTTACTGAACCCGAGCGATCGATCGATCCCTGGCTGTTAACTGAACCTGATCAAGGGATTCCTTCGCTACTGCTGCTAACTGAAGCCGATCGAACCTGCTGCCTCTTGAGGAATAGTGACCGTTGTTGGGGGTTGGATGAACAGTTCCCGGTGGGGGTTGGATGAGCAGGACCTCGTGGTAGTAGTAGACCATTGTTGCTGGATGAACAGGACCCCGACCGAGGAGGCCGGTGGAGGGTGGATGAACAAGACCCCGTGGAGGCTCCATGAACAGTAACCGGTGGAGGGTTGATGAACAGGACCCCGTGGAGGGCTGGTTGAACAGTAGACGGTGGAGGCTGGATGAAGAGGACCCCGTGGATGAACAGTAGCTGGTGGAGGCTGGAGGAAGTCGATGATGGATGAACAGTAGCAGGTGGAGGCTGGAGGAAGTTGATACTGTTAGAAATATGCCCTAGAGGCAATAATAAATTGGTTATTATTATATTTCCTTGTTCATGATAATCGTTTATTATCCATGCTAGAATTGTATTGATAGGAAACTCAGATACATGTGTGGATACATAGACAACACCATGTCCCTAGTAAGCCTCTAGTTGACTAGCTCGTTGATCAATAGATGGTTACGGTTTCCTGACCATGGACATTGGATGTCGTTGATAATGGGATCACATCATTAGGAGAATGATGTGATGGACAAGACCCAATCCTAAGCCTAGCACAAGATCGTGTAGTTCGTTTGCTCAGAGCTTTTCTAATGTCAAGTATCATTTCCTTAGACCATGAGATTGTGCAACTCCCGGATACCGTAGGAATGCTTTGGGTGTGCCAAACGTCACAACGTAACTGGGTGGCTATAAAGGTGCACTACGGGTATCTCCGAAAGTGTCTGTTGGGTTGGCACGAATCGAGACTGGGATTTGTCACTCCGTGTAAACGGAGAGGTATCTCTGGGCCCACTCGGTAGGACATCATCATAATGTGCACAATGTGACCAAGGAGTTGATCACGGGATGATGTGAGTTACGGAACGAGTAAAGAGACTTGCCGGTAACGAGATTGAACAAGGTATAGGGATACCGACGATCGAATCTCGGGCAAGTAACATACCGTTAGACAAAGGGAATTGCATACGGGATTGATTGAATCCCCGACATCGTGGTTCATCCGATGAGATCATCGTGGAACATGTGGGAGCCAACATGGGTATCCAGATCCCGCTGTTGGTTATTGACCGGAGAACGTCTCGGTCATGTCTGCATGGTTCCCGAGCCCGTAGGGTCTACACACTTAAGGTTCGATGATGCTAGGGTTATAGGGAAAGTATGTACGTGGTTACCGAATGTTGTTCGGAGTCCCGGATGAGATCCCGGACGTCACGAGGAGTTCCGGAATGGTCCGGAGGTAAAGATTTATATATGGGAAGTCCTGTTTTGGTCACCGGAAAAGTTTCGGGTGAAATCGGTAATGTACCGGGACCACCGGGAGGGTCCCGGGGGTCCACCAAGTGGGGCCACCAGCCCCAGAAGGCTGCGTGGGCCAAGTGTGGAAGGGGACCAGCCCCAGGTGGGCTGGTGCGCCCCCCCCACCAAGGCCCAAGGCGCATGGGAGAGTGGGAGGGGGCAAACCCTAGGTCCAGATGGGCCTTAAGGCCCACCCTAGTGGCGCCCCCCCTCTCCTCCCCTTGGCCGCCCCCCTTGGATGGGATCTAGGGCTGGCCGCCTCCTCTTGGGGGTGGAAACCCTAAAGGGGGCGCAGCCCCCTCCCCCCTATATATAGTTGAGGTTTGGGCTGCCCAAGACACGGGAGAACGTCTCTCTTTCGGCGCAGCCCTACCCCTCTCCCTCCTCTTCTCCCGCGGTGCTTGGCGAAGCCCTGCGGGATTGCCACGCTCGTCCATCACCACCACACCGTCGTGTTGCTGCTGGATGGAGTCTTCCCCAACCTCTCCCTCTCTCCTTGCTGGATCAAGGCGTGGGAGACGTCACCGGGCTGCACGTGTGTTGAACGCGGAGGCACCGTTCTTCGGTGCTTAGATCGGAATCAACCGCAATCTGAATCGCTACGAGTACGACTCCCTCATCCGCGTTCTTGCAACGCTTCCGCATCGCGATCTACAAGGGTATGTAGATGCACTCCCCTTCCCCTCGTTGCTAGATTACTCCATAGATTGATCTTGGTGATGCGTAGAAAATTTTGAATTTCTGCTACGTTCCCCAACAGTGGCATCATGAGCTAGGTCTATGCGTAGTTTCTATGCACGAGTAGAACACAAAGTAGTTGTGGGCGTCGATGTTGTCAATTCTTCTTGCCGCTACTAGTCTTATCTTGTTTCGGCGGCATTGTGGGATGAAGCGGCCCGGACCGACCTTACACGTACACTTACGTGAGACAGGTTCCACCGACTGACATGCACTAGTTGCATAAGGTGGCTAGCGGGTGTCTGTCTCTCCCACTTTAGTCGGAACGGATTCGATGAAAAGGGTCCTTATGAAGGGTAAATAGAAATTGTCATATCACGTTGTGGTCTTACGTAGGTAAGAAACGTTCTTGCTAGAAACCCATAGCAGCCACGTAAAACATGCAACAACAATTAGAGGACGTCTAACTTGTTTTTGCAGGGTATGCTATGTGATGTGATATGGCCAAAAGGATGTGATGAATGATATATGTGATGTATGAGATTGATCATGTTCTTGTAATAGGAATCACGACTTGCATGTCGATGAGTATGACAACCGGCAGGAGCCATAGGAGTTGTCTTTATTTTTTGTATGACCTGCGTGTCATTGAATAACGCCATGTAAATTACTTTACTTTATTGCTAAGTGCGTTAGCCATAGAAGTAGAAGTAATCGTTGGCGTGACAACTTCATGAAGACACAATGATGGAGATCATGATGATGGAGATCATGGTGTCATGCCGGTGACAAAGATGATCATGGTGCCCCGAAGATGGAGATCAAAGGAGCAAAATGATATTGGCCATATCATGTCACTATTTGATTGCATGTGATGTTTATCATGTTATGCATCTTATTTGCTTAGAACGACGGTAGCATAAATAAGATGACCCCTCACTAAAATTTCAAGAGAAGTGTTCCCCCTAACTGTGCACCGTTGCGAAGGTTCGTTGTTTCGAAGCACCACGTGATGATCGGGTGTGATATATTCTAACGTTCGAATACAACGGGTGTTGACGAGCCTAGCATGTACAGACATGGCCTCGGAACACATGCAAAACACTTAGGTTGACTTGACGAGCCTAGCATGTACAGACATGGCCTCGGAACACAAGAGACCGAAAGGTCGAGCATGAGTCGTATAGAAGATACGATCAACATGGAGATGTTCACCGATGATGACTAGTCCGTCTCACGTGATGATCGGACACGGCCTAGTTTGACTCGGATCATGTATCACTTAGATGACTAGAGGGATGTCTATCTGAGTGGGAGTTCAATAATCAGATGAACTTCATTATCATGAACATAGTCAAAAGGTCTTTGCGAATTATGTCATACGCTTTAGTTCTACTGTTTAAGATATGTTCCTAGAGAAAATTTAGTTGAAAGTTGGTAGTAGCAATTATGCGGACTGGGTCCGTAAACTGAGGATTGTCCTCATTGCTGCACAGAAGGCTTATGTCCTTAATGCACCGCTCGGTGTGCTGAACCTCAGCGTCGTCTGTAGATGTTACGAAACATCTGACATACACGTTTTGATGACTACGTGATAGTTCAGTGCGTAATGCTAACGGTTTAGAATTGTGGCACTAGAGACATTTTTGAAACGTCGCAGAACATGTGAGATGTTCCGAAGACTGAAATTGGGATTTCAGACTAGTGCCCACGTCAAGAGGTATGAGACCTCTGACAAGTTTCTTAAGCCTGCAAACTAAGGGAGAAAAGCTCAATCATTGGCATGTGCTCAGATTGTCTGAGTACCACAATCGCTTGAATCGAGTGGGAATTAATCTCTCAGATGAGATAGTGATAGTTCTCCATAGTCACCGCCACCAAGCTAGTAGAGCTTCGTGATGAACTATAACATATCAGGGATAGTTATGATGATCCTTGAGCTATTCGCGATGTTTGACACCGCGAGAGTAGAAATCAAGAAGGAGCATCAATTGTTGATGGTTAGTAAAACCACTAGTCTAGAAGGGCAAGGGCGAAAGGGATACTTCATGAAACAGCAAGTCATTTGCTGCTCTAGTGAAAGAATCCAAAGGTTGAACCCAAACCGGAGACTAAGTGCTTCTGTAATGAGGGGAACGGTCACTGAAGCGGAACTACCCTAGACACTTGGTAGATGAGAAGGCAGGCAAGGTCGACAGAAGTATATTGGATATACATTATATGAATGTGTACTTTACTAGTACTCCTAGCAGCACCAGGGTATTAGATACCGGTTCGGTTGCTAAGTGTTAGTAACTCGAAATAAAAGCTACGGAATAAACGGAGACTAGCTAAAGGTGAGATGACGATATGTGTTGGAAATGTTTCAAGGTTGATGTGATCAAGCATCGCATGCTCCCTCTACCATCAAGATTTGGTGTTTGCGTTAAGCATGATTGGATTATGTTTATCGCAATACGGTTATTCATTTAAGGAGAATAATGGTTACTCTGTTTATTTGAATAATACCTTCAATGGTCTTGCACCTAAAATGAATCTCGATCGCAGTGATACACATGTTCGTGACAAAAGATATAAAATAGTAATGATAGTACCACATACTTGTGGCACTGCCATTTGAGTCATATTGGTATAGAACGCATGAAGAAGCTCCATGTAGATGGATTTTTGGACTCAGTCGTTTTTGAAAAGATTGAGACATGCGAACCATGTCTATTGGTATATATGCATGAAGAAACTCCATGCAGATGGATCGTTTGGACTCACTTGATTTTGAATCACTTGAGACATGCAAATCATACCACATGGGCAAAATGACTGAAAAGCCTCGTTTTCAGTAAGATGGAACAAGAGAGCAAGTTATTGGAAGTAATACATTTTGATGTATGCAGTCCAATGAGTGCTGAGGCATGCAGTGGATATCGTTATGTTCTTACTTCACAGATGGTTTGAGTAGATGCTGAGTGTATTTACTTGATGAAACACAAGTCTGAATTATTGAAAGGTTCAAGTAATTTCAGAGTGAAGTTGAAGATCGTCGTGACAAGAGGATAAAATGTCCGTGATATGATCATAGAGATGAGTATCTGAGTTACGAGTTTGGCACACAATTAAGACATTGTGGAAAGTGTTTCACAATTAATACCGCCTGGAACACCATAGTGTGATGGTGTGTCCGAACATCGTAACTGCACCCTATTGGATATGGTGCATACCATGATGTTTCTTATCGAATTACCACTATCGTTTATGGGTTAGGCATTAGGGACAACCGCATTCACTTTAAATAGGGCACCACGCAATTCCGTTGAGACGACACCGTTTAGAGAAACCTGAGTTGTCGTTTCTTAAAAGTTTGGGGCTGCGATGCTTATGTGAAAAAGTTTCAGGCTGATAAGCTCGAACCCAAAGCGGATAAATGCATCTTCATAGAAAACCCAAAACAGTTGGGTATACCTCCTATTTCAGATCTGGAAGCAAAAGTAATTGCTTCTAGAAATGAGTCCTTTCTCGAGGAAAAGTTTCTCTCGAAAGAATTGAGTGGGAGGATGGTGGAGACTTGATAAGGTTATTGAACCGTCACTTCAACTAGTGTGTAGCAGGGCACAGGAAGTTGTTCCTGTGGCACCTACACCAATTGAAGTGGAAGCTTATGATAGTGATCATGAAACTTCGGATCAAGTCACTACCAAACCTCGTAGGACGACGAGGATGCGTACTACTTCAAAGTAATGGGTGATCCTGTCTTGGAAGTCATGTTGCTAGACAACAATGAACCTACGAGCTATGGAGAAGCGATGGTGGGCCCATATTCCGACAAATGGTTAGAAGCCATGAAATCCGAGATAAATGGAACTTTGAGAAGAAGACGGACGTGGACGGCAATGTTACCGTCTACGAAGCTCGACTTGTGGCAAAGAGTATTTTCACAAGTTCAAGGAGTTGACTACGATGAGATTTTCTCATCCGCAGCGATGCTTAAGTCCGTCGGAATCATGTTAGCATTAGCTGCATTTATGAAATCTGGCAGATGGATGTCAAAACAAGTTTCCTTACCAGTTTTCGTAAGGAAAGGTTGTATGTGATACAATCAGAAAGGTTTTGTCGATCCTAAGGATGCTAAAAGGTATGCTAGCTCAAGTGATCCTTCCATGGATTGGAGCAAGCATCTCGGAGTCAGAATATACGCTTTGATGGAGTGATCAAAGTTTTTGGGTTTATACAAAGTTTGTTAGAAACTTGTATTTACAATAAAGTGAGTGGGAGCGCTACAACATTTCTGGTAAGTATATGTGAATGACATATTGTTGATCCGAAATGATGTAAAATTTCTGGAAAGCATAAAGGGTTGTTTGAAAGGAGTTTTTCAAAGGAAGACCTGGATAAAGCTGCTTACATGTTGGGCATCAAGATCTATAGAGATAGATCAAGATGCCTGATGATACTTTCAAAGAACGCACACCTTGACATGATTTTGAAAGAGTTCAAAATAGATCAGCAGAGAAGGAGTTCTTGGCTGTGTTACAAGGTGTGAGTATTGAGTAAGACTCAAGACCTGACCACAGCAGAAGAGAGAGAAAGGACGAAGGTCGTCCCCTATGCTTCAGACGTAGGCTCTACAGTATGCTATGATGTGTACCACACATGAAGTATGCCTTGCCATGAGTTGGTCAAGGGGTACAATAGTGATCCGGGAATGGATCACATGACAGCGGTCGAACTTATCCTTAGTATCTAGTGGACTTAGGAATTTTCTCGATTATGGAGGTGAAAAGGAGTTCGTCGTAAAGGGTTACGTCGATGCAAACTTTGACACTAATCCGGATGACTCTGAGTAGTAAATCGGATTCGTATAGTAGAGCAGTTATTTGAAATGGCTCCAAGTAGCGCGTGGTAGCATCCACAAGATGACATAAATATTCATAAAGCACGCACGGATCTGAAAGGTTCAGACCCGTTGACTAATAACCTCTCTCACAAGCATAACATGATCAAACCAGAACTCATTGAGTATTAATCACATAGTGATGTGAACTAGATTGGTGACTCTAGTAAACTCTTTGGATGTTGGTCACATGGTGATGTGACCTATGAGTGTTAATCACATGGTGATGTGAACTAGATTATTGACTCTAGTGCAAGTGGGAGACTGTTAGAAATATGCCCTAGAGGCAATAATAAATTGGTTATTATTATATTTCCTTGTTCATGATAATCGTTTATTATCCATGCTAGAATTGTATTGATAGGAAACTCAGATACATGTGTGGATACATAGACAACACCATGTCCCTAGTAAGCCTCTAGTTGACTAGCTCGTTGATCAATAGATGGTTACGGTTTCCTGACCATGGACATTGGATGTCGTTGATAACGGGATCACATCATTAGGAGAATGATGTGATGGACAAGACCCAATCCTAAGCCTAGCACAAGATCGTGTAGTTCGTTTGCTCAGAGCTTTTCTAATGTCAAGTATCATTTCCTTAGACCATGAGATTGTGCAACTCCCGGATACCGTAGGAATGCTTTGGGTGTGCCAAACGTCACAACGTAACTGGGTGGCTATAAAGGTGCACTACGGGTATCTCCGAAAGTGTCTGTTGGGTTGGCACGAATCGAGACTGGGATTTGTCACTCCGTGTAAACAGAGAGGTATCTCTGGGCCCACTCGGTAGGACATCATCATAATGTGCACAATGTGACCAAGGAGTTGATCACGGGATAATGTGAGTTACGGAATGAGTAAAGAGACTTGCCGGTAACAAGATTGAACATGGTATAGGGATACCGACGATCGAATCCCGGGCAAGTAACATACCGTTAGACAAAGGGAATTGCATACGGGATTGATTGAATCCCCGACATCGTGGTTCATCTGATGAGATCATCGTGGAACATGTGGGAGCCAACATGGGTATCCAGATCCCGCTGTTGGTTATTGACCGGAGAACGTCTCGGTCATGTCTGCATGGTCCCCGAGCCCATAGGGTCTACGCACTTAAGGTTCGATGACGCTAGGGTTATAGGGAAAGTATGTACATGGTTACGGAATGTTGTTCGGAGTCCCGGCTGAGATCCCGGACGTCACGAGGAGTTCCGGAATGGTCCGGAGGTAAAGATTTATATATGGGAAGTCCTGTTTTGGTCACCGGAAAAGTTTCGGGTGAAATCGGTAATGTACCGGGACCACCGGGAGGGTCCCGGGGGTCCACCAAGTGGGGCCACCAGCCCCAGAAGGCTGCGTGGGCCAAGTGTGGCAGGGGACCAGCCCCAGGTGGGCTGGTGCGCCCCCCACCAAGGCCCAAGGCGCATGGGAGAGTGGGAGGGGGCAAACCCTAGGTCCAGATGGGCCTTAAGGCCCACCCTAGTGGCGCCCCCCCTCTCCTCCCCTTGGCCGCCCCCCTTGGATGGGATCTAGGGCTAGCCGCCTCCTCTTGGGGGTGGAAACCCTAAAGGGGGCGCAGCCCCCTCCCCCCCTGTATATAGTTGAGGTTTGGGCTGCCCAAGACACGGGAGAACGTCTCTCTTTCGGCGCAGCCCTACCCCTCTCCCTCCTCCTCTTCTCCCGCGGTGCTTGGCGAAGCCCTGCGGGATTGCCACGCTCCTCCATCACCACCATGCCGTCGTGTTGCTGCTGGATGGAGTCTTCCCCAACCTCTCCCTCTCTCCTTTCTGGATCAAGGCGTGGGAGACGTCACCGGGCTGCACGTGTGTTGAACGCGGAGGCACCGTTCTTCGGTGCTTAGATCGGAATCAACCGCGATCTGAATCGCTACGAGTACGACTCCCTCATCCGCGTTCTTGCAACGCTTCCGCATCGCGATCTACAAGGGTATGTAGATGCACTCCCCTTCCCCTCGTTGCTAGATTACTCCATAGATTGATCTTGGTGATGCGTAGAAAATTTTGAATTTTTGCTACGTTCCCCAACAGATACGTCCATTTTGCATCATGCTTTTATATTGATATTTATTGCATTATGGGCTGTTATTACACATTATATCATAATACTTATGCCTTTTCTCTCTTATTTTATAAGGTTTACATGAAGCGGGAGAATGCCGGCAGCTGGAATTCCGGACTAGAAAAGGAGCAAATAATAGAGACCTATTCTGCACAACTCCAAAAGTCCTGGAACTTCACGGAGAATAGTTTTGGAATATATAAAAATATTGGGCGAAGAAAGCACTAGAGGGGGCCACCTGCCATCCACAAGGGTGGAGGGCGCGCCCTACCCCCTAGGGGTGCCCTCCGGTCTTGTGGGCCACCTGGCAGGCCCTGCCGCCCATCTTCTGCTATATGGTGTGTTTTGACCCAGAAACAATCAGGAGGAAGATTTCGGGACGAAGAGCCACTGTCTTGAGGCGAAACTTGGGCAGAACCAATCTAGGGCTCCGGCGGAGCTGTTCTGCCGGGGAAACTTCTCTCCGGGAGGGGGAAATCATCGCCATCGTCATCACCAACGATCCTCTCATTGAGAGGGGGTCAGTCTCCATCAACATCTTCACCAGCACCATCTCCTCTCAAACCCTAGTTCATCCCTTGTATCTGATCTTTTTCTCAAAACCTCAGATTGGTACCTGTGGGTTGCTAGTAGTGTTGATTACTCCTTGTAATTGATGCTAGTTGGTTTATTAGGTGGAAGATCATATGTTCAGATCCTTAATGATAATTAATACTCCTCTGATTATGAACATAAATATGCTTTGTGAGTAGTTACGTTTGTTCCTGAGGACATGGGAGAAGTCTTGTTATAAGTAATCATGTGAATTTGGTATTCATTCGATATTTTGATGAGATGTATGTTATCTTTCCTCTAGTGGTGTTATGTGAACGTCGACTACATGACACTTCACCATTGCTTGGGCCTAGGGGAAGGCATTGGAAAGTAATAAGTAGATGATGGGTTTCTAGAGTGACAGAAGCTTAAACCCTAGTTTATGCGTTGCTTCGTAAGGGGCTGATTTGGATCCATATGTTTCATGCCATGGTTAGATTTATCTTAATTCTTCTTTCGTAGTTGCGGATGCTTGCGAGAGGGGTTAAGCATAAGTGGGAGGCTTGTCCAAGGAAGGGAAGCACCCAAGCACCGGTCCACCCACATATCAGATTATCAAAGTAACGAACGCGAATCATATGAGCATGATGAAAACTAACTTGACAACAATTCCCATGTGTCCTCGGGAGCGCTTTGCATTATATAAGAGTTCGTCCAGGCTCGTCCTTTGCTAAAAAAAGGATCGGGCCACCTTTCTGCACCTTGTTTAGTTTTTTTACTTGTTACCCGTTACGAATTATCTTATCACACAATTATCTGTTACCGATAATTTCAGTGCTTGTAGAGAATACCTTGCTGAAAACTGCTTTTCATTTCCTTTTGCTCCTCGTTGGGTTCGACACTCTTACTTATCGAAAGGACTACAATAGATCCCCTATACTTGTGGGTCATCAAGACTATTTTCTGGCGCCGTTGCCGGGGAGTGAAGCGCCTTTGGTAAGGAAACATTTATATAGTGTGCTGAAATTTACTGCCACTTGTTACTATGGAAAATAATCGTTTGAGGGGCTTGTTCGGGGTATCTTCACTTCGACCGGAAGAGAAAATAGATACTCCTCAACCTACTACACCTACTGAAAATATTTATTATGAAATTCCTTCGGGTATGATAGAGAAACTGCTAGCTAATCCTTATGTAGGAGATGGAACATTACATCCTGATATGCACCTAATCTATGTGGATGAAGTTTGTGGATTATTTAAGCTTGCAGGTATGCCCGAGAATGTTGTCAAGAAGAAGGTCTTCCCTTTATCTTTGAAGGGAAAGGCATTGACATGGTTTAGGCTATGTGATGATATTGGATCATGGAACTACAACCGATTGAAATTGGAATATCATCAGAAGTTTTATCCTATGCATCTGGTTCATCGTGATCGAAATTATATATATAATTTTTGGCCTCGCGAAGGAGAAAGTATCGCTCAAGATTGGGGGAGGCTTAAGTCAATGTTATATTCATGCCCCAATCATGAGCTCTCAAGAGAAATTATTATTCAAAAATTTTATGCTCGGCTTTCTCATAATGATCGATCCATGCTCGATACTTCTTGTACTGGTTCTTTCATGAAAAAGAATATTGAATTCAAATGGGATTTATTGGAAAGGATTAAACGTAACTCTGAAGATTGGGAACTCGACGATGGTAAGGAGTCAGGTATAAACCTTAAGTTTGATTGTGTTAAATCTTTTATGGATACCGATGCTTTTCATGATTTTAGCACTAAATATGGACTTGACTCTGAGATAGTAGCTTCTTTCTGTGAATCTTTTGCTACTCATGTTGATCTCCCTAAGGAGAAGTGGTTTAAATATCATCCTCCCATTGAAGTTAAAGTAGTAGAACCTATTTAAGTTGAAGAAGAAACTATTACTTATAATGTTGATCCTATTGTTCCTACTGCTTATATTGAGAAACTACCTTTTCCTGTTAGAATAAAGGATCATGCTAAAGCTTTAGTTGTGGTTCGTAAGAGTTATACTAGAACACCTACACCCCCTGAGAAAATTAAAGTTGAACCTAGTATTGTCATGGTTAAAGATCTCTTGGTCAATAATATTGATGGGCATGTTATTTATCTCTGTGATGAAGCTGCTAGGATTGCTAAACCCGATATTAAAGATAAACATAGACCTGTTGTTGGCATGCCTATTGTTTCTGTTAAAATTGGAGATCATTGTTATCATGGCTTATGTGATGTGGGTGCTAGTGTGAGTGCAATCTCTTATACCTTATACCAAGAAATGATGAATGCTATTGCACCTGCTGAGATAGAAGATGTTGATGTTACTATTAAGCTTACCAATAGAGATATTATATCACCAATTGGGATTGTTAGAGATGTTGAAGTCTTGTGTGGGAAAATTAAATACCCTACTGATTTTCTTGTTCTTGGTTCCCCACAAGATGATTTTTGTCCCATATATTTGGTAGACCTTTCTTGAATACTGTTAATGCTAAGATAGTCCGCGAGAAAGATATTGTTACTATTGCTTTAGGGGATATGTCTCATGATTTTAATTTCTCTAAATTTCGTAGACAACCCCATGATAAAGAATTGCCTAGTAAGGATGAAATTATTGGTCTTGCTTCTATTGTCGTGCCTCCTACTGATCCTTTAGAACAATATTTGCTAGACCATGAAAACGATATGTTTATGAATGAAAGAAGGGAAATAGATGAAATATTCTTTAATCAAGGGCCTGTTTTGAAACACAATTTGCCTGTTGAAATCCTTGGGGATCCTCCTCCACCCAAGGGTGATCCCTTGTTTGAGCTTAAACAATTACCTGATACTTTGAAATATGCTTATCTCGATGAAAAGAAGATATATCCTGTTATTATTAGTGCTAACCTTTCAGAGCATGAAGAAAAGAAATTATTGAAAACTCTGAAGAAGCACCATGCTGCTATTGGATATACTCTTGATGATCTTAAGGGCATTAGTTCCACTCTATGTCAGTACAAAATTAATTTGGAGCCTGATGCTAAACCAGTTGTTGATCACCAACGAAGGTTGAATCCTAAGATGAAAGAAGTGGTAAGAAATGAAATTCTAAAGCTTCTGGAGGCAGGTATAATTTATCCTATTGCTGATAGTAGATGGGTAATTCCCGTTCACTGTGTCCCTAAAAAGGGAGGTATTATTGTTGTTCCTAATGATAAGAATGAATCGATTCCACAAAGAATTGTTACAGATTATAGAATGTTAATTGATTTTTGCAAGTTGAATAAAGCTACTAGAAAAGATCATTACCCTCTACCTTTTATTGATCAAATGCTAGAAAGATTATCCAAAAATACACATTTTTGCTTTCTAGATGGTTATTCTGGTTTCTCTCAAATACATGTGTTAAAAGATGACCAAGAAAAGACCAATTTTACTTGCCCTTTCGGTACCTTTGCTTATAGACGTATACCTTTTGGTTTATGCAATGCACCTGCTACCTTTCAAAGATGTATGACTGCTATATTCTCTAATTTTTGTGAAAAGATTGTTGAGGTTTTCATGGATGACTTGTCTGTTTACGGAACTTCTTTTGATGATTGCTTAAGCAACCTTGATCAAGTTTTGCAGAGATGTGAAGAAACTAATCTTGTCTTGAATTGGGAGAAGTGCCACTTTATGGTTAATGAAGGTATTGTCTTGGGGCATAAAATTTCCGAAAGAGATATTGAAGTTGATAAAGCTAAAGTAGATGCTATTGAAAAGATGTTGTGTCCTAAAGATATCAAAGGTATAAGAAGCTTTCTTGGTCATGCTGGTTTTTATAGGAGGTTTATTAAAGACTTCTCTAAAATTTCTGGGCCTCTCACTAATCTCTTGCAAAAATATGTTCCTTTTGTTTTTGATGTTGATTGTGTAGAAGCATTTGAAATACTTAAGAAAGCCTTGATTTCTGCACCTATTGTTCATCCACCTGATTGGAATTTACCCTTTGAAATTATGTGCGATGCTAGTGATTATGCTGTTGGTGCTGTTCTAGGGCAAAGAGTTGATAAGAAATTGAATGTTATCCATTATGCTAGTAAAACTCTAGACAGTGCCCAGAGAAATTATGCTACTACTGAAAAAGAATATTTAGCAGTTGTATTTGCTTGTGACAAGTTCAGATCTTATATTGTTGATTCCAAAGTAACTGTTCACACTAATCATGCTGCTATTAAATATCTTATGCAAAAGAAAGATGCTAAACCTAGACTTATTAGATGGGTTATCTTGTTACAAGAATTTGATTTGCATATTATTGATAGAAAGGGAGCTGAGAACCCCGTTGCAGACAACTTGTCTAGGTTAGAAACTGTTCTTGATGACCCACTGCCTATTGATTTTAGCTTTCCTGATGAACAATTAGATGTCATAAATGCTTCTCGTAATACTCCATGGTATGACGATTATGCTAATTACATTGTTGCTAAATTTATACCACCTAGTTTCACATACCAGCAAAAGAAAAAGTTTTTCTATGATTTAAGACATTACTTTTGGGATGACCCACACCTTTATAAGGAAGGAGTAGATGGTGTTATTAGACGTTGTGTACCTGAGCATGAATAGGAACATATCCTACGCAAGTGCCACTCCGAGTCTTACGGAGGACACCATGCCGAAGATAGAACTGCACACAAGGTATTGCAATCTGGTTTTTATTGGCCTACTCTCTTCAAGGATGCTCATAAGTTTGTCCTGTCTTGTGATGAATGCCAAAGAATTGGCAATATTAGTAGACGTCAGGAAATGCCTATGAATTATTCACTTGTTATTGAACCATTTGATGTTTGGGGTTTTGATTATATGGGACCTTTTCCTTCCTCTAATGGGTATACACATATTTTAGTTGTTGTTGATTACGTTACTAGGTGGGTAGTAGCTATTCCAACTAGTAGTGTTGATCATAACACTTCTATTAAGATGCTTAAAGAAGTTATTTTTCCAAGGTTTGGTGTCCCTAGATATTTAATGGCTGATGGTGGTTCACATTATATTCATGGTGTTTTTCGTAAAATGCTTGCTAAATATGATGTTAACCATAGAATTGCATCCCCTTATCATCCTCAGTCTAGTGGTCAAGTAGAATTGAGCAATAGAGAGATTAAATTGATTTTGCAAAAGACTGTTAATAGATCCAGAAAGAATTGGTCTAAGAAACTTGATGATGCATTATGCGCTTATAGAACTGCTTATAAGAACCCTATGGGTATGTCTCCATATAAAATGGTTTATGGAAAGGCTTGTCACTTACCTCTTGAATTAGAACATAAGGCATATTGGGCTATTAAAGAGCTCAATTATGACTTCAAACTTGCCGGTGTGAAGAGGTTATTTGACATTAGCTCACTTAATGAATGGAGAACCCAAGCCTATGAGAATGCCAAGTTGTTTAAAGAAAGTTAAAAGATGGCATGACAAGTGGATACAAAAGCGTGAGTTTAATGTAGGTGATCATGTTTTGCTATACAACTCTCGTTTAAGATTTTTTGCAGGAAAACTTCTCTCTAAATGGGAAGGTCCTTACATTATCGAGGAGGTCTATCGTTTCGGTGCCATAAAAATCAACAACGCCGAAGGCACAAATCCTAAAGTAGTAAACGGTCAAAGAATCAAACATTATATCTCAAGTAATCCCATAAATGTTGAGACCAATATAATTGACACCGTAACACCGGAGGAGTACATAAGGGACACTTTCCAGAACGTTTCAGACTCCGAAAAGGAATAGGTATGTGGTACGGTAAGTAAACCAACTCCAAAACTGTTCTAATAGCAATTTTTCTCCGTTTTGGAATATTTAAAAAATTAGGAAAATTAAAAGTAGTCCAAAAGAGACACGAGGCATCCACAAGGGCGGAGGGCCTGCCCTACCCCCCTGGGCGCGCCCCCTACCTTGTGGTCACCTCATGTGCCCTCCGGACTCCGTTTTCTTGCACAATACTTCTTTTGGTCGGTAAAAAATCATTATATAATCTCCTGAAGGTTTTGACCACCGTACCACAACAATATCTTCTGTTCTTGTTTCAAGCTGTTTTTCTGACAGATCTAGATCACCATGACGTCTCCAAGCGCCCCCAAGGAGAAGTTTTTCGAGAAGGTCATCAACCCCTACCTTGCGGAGGTGCTGCAACACCCTCAAACCATTGAGATGCGTGAGGGGGTGCTGCACATCCACGATGTTGAGAGGCCGAAGAAGACCGAAAGCATGGAGACAAGACTCGAAGCAGTGGAGCAGCAAGTTTTCAAGTGCCAAAGGATGGTGGAACATGGACTCAACACTAATCACATGATGATCGCGGAGTTCACCAACAATCACAAGCTGGATGCCAAGAACATTGGGGAGGCCATCTTCAAGCTTCATGAGAAAATCAAGCATCTCCAAGCCCAGATCTGTGACCTGCAAAACCAAAACTGTCTGTATGAATACATATTTAAGAGGATGAGTTTGGCTGCAGATTTCAGGATCCCATTGACTCATTCATCTTTCCATGATGGTATGGGCACCTCCGAAGAAATAGACATAAATACATGGGTATGGGCACTCCCCTTGGCGACTGCCAAGCTTGGGGGAGGTGCCCCGGTATCGTATCACCATCACATTTTTATCTTATTGTTTTTCTTAGTTCGATCGTTTTGGTTATATCTTGATCTAGTAGAATAAAGTTTTTAGTATGATCTAGCTTTTAGTTTTGTTTTGATCTCTATCTATGTAATCGAGTCCTTGAGAGATATATAATAAAGAGTAGTTTTGAGTTGAGGGCTTGGCTTTCTTGCTATGATCTTGAGGGAATTAAAATAAAAGAAAGAAATGATAAAAAGAAATAAAAAGATCATATATTGATCTTATGGAGAGTAATGACTTCACATATAAAGAGTATGATGAATAAACATTGTTGAGAGTTGACAAATATAGTTTTGGTCATTGTTGCAATTAATAGGAAGTAATAAAGAAAGAGAGGCTTCACATATAAATATACTATCTTGGACATCTTTTGTAATTGTGAGCACAAATTAAAAAATGACATGCTAAAAAGTTGATGTTGGACATGGAAGACAACATAATGGGTTATGTTTTCTTATATCCGAATAGAAGTTTGTCAGATTTCGGGTTCCGCAAACCCTTGAGAGGTTCGAAATCTAGGGTGCGTGAGAAGAACTCAACCTCCCCAGTCTGCCTACTCGCCAACTCACGGACTAGCTCGTCGAACTCAAGGAAGAGGAGACACAGCAGTTTACCCAGGTTCGGGCCACCTTGCGGTGTAAAACCCTACTCCTGCTTTGTGGTGGATTGGCCTCGAGGGGCTGAGGATGAACTAGTATAGTGGGGAACAACCTCAGGAGGTGTGTTCTTGAGCTCAAGTGAGCTGGTGAGCTGGTCGGGGTGGAATGGATCCGATCCCCCTCTATGGTGGTGGCTAGGTCCTATTTACAGTGGCCTTGGTCCTCTTCCCGAATGAAAGCGGGAAGGGATCCCACAACGGCCAAATTAGAAGGGAGACAACTAGTACATATTATCCTGACAAAAGTAGTCTTCGCCTGCAAAAGCCTCTGGTTGTGACGCCGCGGTGGGCTCGGTGATGACCTCCGTCCTGCCGTCCTGGTGGTCTTGGTCTTGTTGCACGGGAATGGAAACCTTTGGCACATTCCTCGGGATTCCGCACCTGCGCTTGCTTCTTTAACACCGAAGAGGAAACTGGTACACTGCGCCCGCTGGCGCTCGTCTGGCCTTGGTCGTCATGGCTCACGTCATCTGAGCCTCACGAGGTGAGACTTGCATAGAGATCTCCGCTCCTCGGGAGCCAGCCTGAGGAGGCTGCTCCTCATGGAGGTCTTGGTGTCGTCCGCCTCGCGAGGGTCTTGAGTTGTCGATAGCGAAGCTGGGCCGTACTAGGCCGTCGATGGAGCCATCTGCGGGCCACAGGCAGGCAAGTCTGGGTACCCCCGTTCCCAGAACGCCAACAGTAGCCCCCGGGCCCAAGGCGCGCTCGGACTTGGCTTCGAGGCGAAGCCAAAGGGCAAGTGCGGAGCGCTGCGGGCCCTAACCGCCTGCGGCCTTGGTCGACGCGTGGCGATTGATGGGACGTGGGCGTCTCCGCTTCCCCACACTGCCTCGGCAATCGTTCCCGGCTGACAAAAAGGCTGGCGCCTGCTGCTAAGCCTTCATTGCCTTCCCTTCGTCTTGCTCCAGATCCCCTTCTCCTTTCGCTCAGAAAACCTCCAGATCTGCCGAATCCCTTCCCCCAGGTCGCGACCGATGGCCATCGACAAGGCGAAGTCTTCGGCTCCGACCGCGCGCTCGGCTCCTTGGTTTGAGCCAGCCCTTAGCGCATCCACCATCACCGAGGAGAAGCATCTCACCTCCACGCTCCAGCTGACGGCATGCAGCAGCAACAAGGGGGGAGAGACGGCGCTCCGGGTCGGCTCCGCCAAGCCGGAAACCTTGGGCGGCACCTTCTACCCCTTCTTCCTGCACAGTGTCTTCGCTGGGCTGGTCCCCCTTTCTCCAGTTTCTTCTACGCCATCCTTCGCGATTTCGGGCTCCATGCTCTCCATCTTCATCCGAACTCCATCCTCCTCCTGTCGATCTTTGCCTTTTACAGTGAGGCATTCGTGGGGGTGACGCCCTCCGTCGCGTTGTTCCGCCACTTCTTCTACCTCCGAATAAGCAGCGGCCAGTGCTCTGGGTGTGCTAGCTTCATCGCGGCCAATGGCAGCAATGCGATCTCGCGGGCCGGGAATAAGGTGGAGGACTTCCGGAACAAGTGGATCTTCATGGACGCCAAGCGCTCCCATGCCCGGCTGGAATTGCCGACCGCGCTGCTGACGTCCCTGGATTGGTGGGCTCACGAGAAGCTCACCGACCCCAGGGTGGAGCAGTTGCTGGAGAGGATGACGGCCGACCTGAAGGCAGAGGACCCGAAGGCGGAGAAGCTCACAGGGGCCATGATCATCAAGGAGTTACTGACGCAGCGTCTGGCTCCACTTCAGGCACACTCGCGCCCCCTGTGGAGCCTCAAGGGCGCGGAAGACGACCTCCGGCTGCGCCCGAACGACTTGTCTAATGAGGAGCTGAGCAAGTCATGCGCACCTTCCTCGGGAAGGACCAAGGTGGCCCCTCGAACGCCCATCTCCTGTTGTACCATCGCGCCGATGGGGAGAAGATAGCCGCCGCCATGCCTGTCTTCAACGAGCTGGGGCTTGTGCCGTTGGAGCCTTCCCTGCCCACGGGCTCCCCGGTGTCAGTGTCCTCCGGCGATCCCTCCGGGGAGGAGGGGAACGGGAGCTCTGAGGCCACCTTGGAGGAGGTGGGGGAGACTTCTCCCCCACGGCAGAGCGAGCTCATGCTCGCCTTCTCTGATGACGACGCCGGTGAGTTCCCAGTCAGGGAGCCGCCGCGCTCCGCCGGGGTCACCACGAGGTCCAGGGGGACCCCTCCGAAGAAGCCGAAGCAGGGGATCCTGAAGAGGGACAGGTCAGCGTTGCTTCCCGAGGTGGCGCTCCCGCTTCGTCACCGACCGATGCTGCCGTAGATCTGAGCGCCGCGCACTCGTCTGCCCCCGAGAGCGCGGCGGGGCTCGTGCCTAGGAAGCCTGCGGGCATCGCGCTCCTGAAGAGGACGAGGGAGTACGTCACCACGGACCAGTAAGTGCATTCCCTCGCCCTTGTTCTTTGATCTTAACGCAGTACCCAATATCTCCATCTTGATGCCAGGCTGACGCCAGCGGTGAAGAGGAAGAAGGAGGACGCCGGGGTCATCGAGGCCAAGCAGCCTGCCGCGGCCGCGTCGCCTCCGGCGCAGATGGACGAGGCCAGCTCGCGTGCTCCCATGGCAGGGTTGCCCTCCCGAGGCTCCGGGGCCCAGCCTCAGGAGAAGACAATCCCTGCGGCCGAGCCGACTCCGGAGGCGCTCGCCCCAGCTCGCCGGCTAGGATCTCGAAGGCTCCGGAGCCCCCGGTCCTCTCTGCCGCTGCTGCTTCGCCAGTCTTGACGCCGGCACCACTTCCTCCCCTAGCCATCGCATCAGCGAGCCGTGGTTCCTCTGCCGCGCCCGGTGCTCTGGAGCAGGTCCTCTCCGCGTTTCATCATCTCCGGAACGGTCTTCGGAGCTCCGACCGGCGCCGGGCGACGGGGCACTTGGAGCTGGTCTCGGGGTGGCTCCAGGCTGACTCGTCCGTCAGGGCGGCCTGGGCCCAGGTTGACGCAGCTGAAGAGGAGGGCCAGAAGGTCGTCGGCCTAGCCGCAGCCGCCCGTGACGTGGCGTCAAAGGCTGCCGAGGCCGCCGAGGAGTGCTGTCGCATGGGGGGGCCGAGCTGAAGACCCTCCGTGACAAGCAGGCCGCCCAGGCCCGCCAGCTCGAGGTGCGGGAGGAGGAGCTGAAGTCCCGGGAAGCTGCAGTTGCCGATCGTGACACCGAGCTGGAGCAAGCGGCCCGGGAGCAGGCCACGGAGCTCGGCAGCCTGGAGAAGTTGAAGGAGCAGGTGGAGGTGGAGAAGGCCCAACTGGAGGCCAGGAAGAAACTCCTTGCCGAGGCTGAGGAGGCGGCCGCCGCGGGGCGCGATGCCTTCGTCTCCCACGAGAAGAGGTCCTGCAAGGCGTTGCAGGATCTTTTCAGGGGCGAGTACGAGGAGCCGATGGCAACTCCGGAGCAAGGTCCCGTCGTGCTGCTCCCCAAGCTCGTCGCGGCACTCGAGGGCGTCGTCATCGGAGTAGTCCCCATGATGGAGGGAGAGGCCCGCACGCTTTCTTCCTCGGCCATGACGCGCGTCTTCGGCCACCTCTATCTCCGGGACACCAGCTTCGACTTCGGTGCCTTGCTCGAGCCCGTGGACCCCGAGTCCTGTACTGCCACCGCCGAGGCCGTGAAGGATTAGGTGGAGGCTCTGCTGAAGAAGTTCCTCGCCGTCGACCCCGTGGCTAGGGCTGATGGCAAGGACAGCGGCGATGTCATCGACAATGGGGCTCCCCAGGCGAGCGACGGCGGCGCCCAAGGTTGAAGAAGAGGCTCGATGGCAGAATTCCCCTGTTTCAGCCCTGCAACATGTATCGTGCCTCGCGGAGGCATAAGAACTTGTGCTTGGTACTTTTAAGAGAAAATATGCTTTGTAATAATTTGCTAGGGTTCCGCGATTTCCTTTCCGTTTGCTTTAGTGTTCTGCGTCGGCAGGGCCCGGCCCCGCGCATACCTCCGCCGCCGTTGGATCGTCCGGATCACCAGGACGAGGCCAAATGGTGAGGGGCTACGTGACCAGTTAGGCTCCTGAGTCGCGATGCTCAGGAGTCCCCCTTGACGTACAAGTAGCCCTCGGAAAGAGATGCGAGAGTAGGTCTTAGCGTTCTGCGTCGGCAAGGCCCGGCCCGGCCCCGCGCATACCTGAGCCGCCGTTGGGTCGTTCGGATCACCAGGATGAGACCAAGGGGTGAGGGGCTACGTGACTTTTTAGGCCCCTGGGTCGCGATGCCCAGGGTTCCCCTTGATGTATGAACAGACCACCATACCTTTCCTCACCGGGCTCTCGCCCGGGAGGGGTGCGCGAAGACCAGGTCCGTGGGACCTGGCAAGGTGGCGTACGCCAGGCGTGACCTGAGCGTAGCCCCCGTGCCCAGACCCCTCGCACAACTCTCCCGAGGGGAAAGCAGCGTGGCGAGGCTAAGAATTAAGCCTGGTGGCTCCCTGAGGTTAATGCAGCCGTGAGGCTACACCAGTTGTTTATCACTAGCGCGGAGCATGGCGCTTCCACTCTTGCACGGGCATAGCCGCTCCTCGACCGTGTCGACTACCAGCGCGGAGCATGTTTCTTCCACTAGTACGTGGGTGGGGACTCTCGTGGCGTGTACAGCCCCACCCTGACACGCGGCTTGCACGGCAGGGCTAGAGGAGGTGTGTCTGGGCACCCGTGAGCCAGCACGGGACTCACGGGGCCCTACCTCAAGGTGGGTTGCGCCTGAACTTAATTGGGAGCACTTGTGATAGTCCTGCGAGATGGTTAGGCAACCTATAGCGAGTGAATCTCTTGAGGTTATCGCATGAGAAGGCCAAACATCAACGACCCCAGGAGGTGATGTGAATGGGACCGTCCCGCCAGACGGAGCTCAGCCGTTGGGTTTATCGACGCTGCAGGGACGGACCGAGCATAGACGCCATGCCCAGTCTTCTCATGCAAAGGTCCTGAAGAAAGACAACAGGCATGCGGCTCCCGTGGTGACGAGGCACCGGGTCGCGTGCCCTCACTCATCCGCCCACGATTAGCTCATGCGAGAACAAGGCACCAAGGACCATGGGAGGTGACGTGCACGGGAGCTGGTTCGTGAGCCAGAGCTCAGCCTCTTGGGTTTAGCGACGCTGCAGGGACGGACCCAAGCACAGACGCCGTGCCAGTCCTTAATCATGAGGCGGTCGTGGGTGGGCTTGCAAGGGCGTACGACGTTCATGCCGATGAAGCACCGGATAGACAGATGATAACCATAAAGCAACTCATGAAATAAGGTAAAGCCAGTTCTGATAGATGCAAGAAGGATACATGCCACAGGGATGGAACCATGCGGCTTGGGGGTAATGTAGCCCGAGGGGCGCCCCCAACTGAACAAACTGAAAGATGTCACCTGGCACCGTTGCTGAAGGGGTGTTGGAGTAGTTGAAGACGCGTGCTGCAGAAGTCGCTTCTCATGAGTCGCCCAGGTCCTGAACCTCGGGAGGCTCTGGGGACCTGGGGGGCTCATGAGAACCCATCGCTATCTCCACCTAGATCGCCTGGCGCCTGGCCTCATGAGCTGCCAGGACGCCCCGCATGTGGCACTGGAATGTAGCAGCCGCGTTCAGCAAACTGAAAGGCATGTGAACGTAGCTGCGAGGGGGGGCCCTCGCATCGGCCAATGCGGTATGGGCAGAAGAGCTCCTGAGACGCGGCCCTGTTGAGACCAAGAATGTCGACGTAGACGTGCAGCTCACTGTCCTCGCCGGGGCAGGGAGCTGCGCCCGGTGGTGGGCGGCGATCGCCCCGCATAGCTCTTGCCTCCCGAATCTCCTTGGTTGCCTTGGTGATGAAATCCTGAGCGCCTGGCGCCTCATGCCCTGCGCTTTCTTCATGGAAGCGTGCGTTGAAGAACGCCTCTACTGTTGGGGAACGTAGTAATTTCAAAAATTTCCTACGCACACGCAAGATCATGGTGATGCATAGCAACGAGAGGGGAGAGTGTTGTCTACATGCCCTCGTAGACCGTAAGCGGAAGCGTTTATCAACGCGGTTGATGTAGTCGTACGTCTTCACGATCCGACCGATCCAAGTACCAAACGCACGACACCTCCGAGTTCTGCACACGTTCAGCTCGATGACGTCCTCGCCTTCTTGATCCAGCAAGACGGGTGAAGTAGTAGATGAGTTCCGGCAGCACGATGGTGTGGTGTCGGTGTTGGTGAAGAACAATTTCCGCAGGGCTTTGCCAAGCACTACAGAAACTATGATGGAGGATAAACTAGAGGGGACAGGGTTGCCGGCGCACGGCTTGGTGTTTCTTGATGTGTCTTGGGTGCTAGCCCTGCCCCTCTATTTATATGTTGAGCCCTGGGGTCGAAGCTTGGAGCAAAAGCCTCCTCAAAGTCGGTTTTGCCCGAAAGGCAAGAGTCCCACTCGGACTCCAGGACCAAATGCCACAATCCTTGGCGTCTGGCCCAGACGCCATGGGCCTCGGCGTCTGGCCCAGGGCCAGACGCCAGAGTCTCCGGCGTTTGGCCCCCTGGCCTCCGCAAAACTCCTTTTGCACCGACTTATAGCCCCGTGGGCCTGACCCCTTGGCCTAACCATATCATCCAATATATGAATCTTTACCTCCGGACCATTCCGGAGCTCCTCGTCATGTCCGTGATCTCATCCGGGACTCTGAACAACATTCGGTCACCAACATACATAACTCATATAATACTATATCGTCGACGAACGTTAAGCGTGCGGACCCTACGGGTTCAAGTACTATGTAGACATGACCGAGACACTTCTCTGGTCAATAACCAATAGCGGAACCTGGATGCCCATATTGGCTCCTACATATTCTACGAAGATCTTTATCGGTCAAACCGCATAACAACATACGTTTGTTCCCTTTGTCATCGGTATGTTACTTGCCCGAGATTCGATCGTCGGTATCTCAGTACCTAGTTCAATGTCGTTACCGGCAAGTCTCTTTACTTGTTCCGTAATACATCATCCCGCAACTAACTCATTAGTTACAATGCTTGTAAGGCTTATAGTGATGTGCATTACCGAGTGGGCCCAGAGATACCTCTCCGACAATCGGAGTGACAAATCCTAATCTCGAAATACGCCAACCCAACAAGTACCTTCGGAGACACCTGTAGAGCACCTTTATAATCACCTAGTTACGTTGTGACGTTTGGTAGCACACAAAGTGTTCCTCCGGTAAACGGGATTTGCATAATCTCATAGTCATAGGAACATGTAGTCATGAAGAAAGCAATAGCAATATACTAAACGATCAAGTGCTAAGCTAACGGAATGGATCAAGTCAATCACATCATTCTCCTAATGATGTGATCCCATTAATCAAATGACAACTCATGTCTATGGCTAGGAAACATAGCCATCTTTAATCAACGAGCTAGTCAAGTAGAGGCATACTAGTGACACTCTGTTTGTCTATGTATCCACACATGTATTATGTTTCCGGTTAATACAATTCTAGCATGAATAATAAACATTTATCATGATATGAGGAAATAAATAATAACTTTATTATTGCCTCTAGAACATATTTCTTTCAGTCTCCCACTTGCACTAGAGTCAATAATCTAGTTCACATCGCCATGTGATTTAACACCAATAGTTCACATCACCATGTGATAAACACCCATAGTCCACATCGTCATGTGACCAACACCCAAAGGGTTTACTAGAGTCAATAATCTAGTTCACATCGCTATGTGATTAACACCCAAAGTGTACTAAGGTGTGATCATGTTTTGCTTGTGAGAGAAATTTAGTCAACGGGTCTGCCACATTCAGATTCGTATGTATTTTTGCAAATTTCTATGTCAACAATGCTCTGCACGGAGCTACTCTAGCTAATTGCTCCCACTTTCAATATGTATCCAGATTGAGACTTAGAGTCATCTGGATCAGTGTCAAAATTTGCATCGACGTAACCCTTTACGACGAACCTTTTTGTCACCTCCATAATCGAGAAACATATCCTTATTCCACTAAGGATAATTTTGACCGATGTCCAGTGATCTACTCCTAGATCACTATTGTACTCCCTTGCCAAACTCAGTGGTAGGGTATACAATAGATCTGGTACACAGCATGGCATACTTTATAGAACCTATGGCTGAGGCATAGGGAATGACTTTCATTCTCTTTCTATCTTCTGCCGTGGTCGGGCTTTGAGTCTTACTCAATTTCACACCTTGTAACACAGGCAAGAACTCTTTCTTTGACTGTTCCATTTTGAACTACTTCAAAATCTTGTCAAGGTATGTACTCATTGAAAAAACTTATCAAGCGTCTTGATCTATCTCTATAGATCTTGATGCTCAATATGTAAGAAGCTTCTCCGAGGTCTTTCTTTGAAAAACTCCTTTCAAACACTCCTTCATGCTTTGCAGAATAATTCTACCTTATTTCCGATCAACAATATGTCATACACATATACTAATCAGAAATGTTGTAGTGCTCCCACTCACTTTCTTGTAAATACAGGCTTCACCGCAAGTCTGTATAAAACTATATCCTTTGATCAACTTATCAAAGCGTATATTCCAACTCTGAGATGCTTGCACCAGTCCATAGATGGATCGCTGGAGCTTGCATATTTTGTTAGCACCTTTAGGATTCACAAAACCTTCTGGTTGCATCATATACAACTATTCTTTAATAAATCCATTAAGGAATGCAGTTTTGTTTATCCATTTGCCAGATTTCATAAAATGCGGCAATTGCTAACATGATTCGGACAGACTTAAGCATAGATACGAGTGAGAAACTCTCATCGTAGTCAACACCTTGAACTTATCGAAAACCTTTTGCGACAATTCTAGCTTTGTAGATAGTAATACTACTATCAGCGTCCGTCTTCCTCTTGAAGATCCATTTAATCTCAATGGCTCGCCGATCATTGGGCAAGTCAATTAAAGTCCATACTTTGTTCTCATACATGGTTCTCATCTCAGATTTCATGGCCTCAAGCCATTTTGCGAAATCTGGGCTCATCATCGCTTCCTCATAGTTCGTAGGTTCGTCATGGTCAAGTAACATGACCTCCAGAACAGGATTACTGTACCACTCTGGTGCGGATCTCACTCTGGTTTACCTATGAGGTTCGGTAGTAACTTGATCTGAAGTTACATGATCATCATCATTAGCTTCCTCACTAATTGGTGTAGTAGTCACAGGAACATATTTCTGTGATGAACTACTTTCCAATAAGGGAGCAGGTACAGTTACCTCATCAAGTTCTACTTTCCTCCCACTCACTTCTTTCGAGAGAAACTCCTTCTCTAGAAAGGATCATTCTTAGCAACAAAGATTGTGCCTTCGGATCTGTGATAGAAGGTGTACCCAACATTTTGGGTATCCTATGAAGATGCACTTCTTCGATTTGGGTTTGAGCTTATCAGGTTGAAACTTTTTCACATAAGCATTGCAACCTCAAACTTTAAGAAACGACAACTTAGGTTTCTTTGCCAAACCATAGTTCATACGGTGTCGTCTCAACGGATTTAGATGGTGCCCTATTTAAAGTGAATGTAGCTGTCTGTAATGCATAACCCCAAAACGATAGTGGTAGATCAGTAAGAGACATCATAGATCGCACCATATCTTACGGTTATGACGTTCGTACACACCATTACACTGTGGTGTTCCAGGTGGCGTGAGTAGCGAAACTTTTTCACATTGTTTTAACGGAAGGCCAAACTCGTAACTCAAATATTTTACCTCTGCGATCATATCGTAGAAACTTTTTATTTTCTTGTTACGATGATTCTCCACTTCACTCTGAAATTCTTTGAACTTTTCAAATGTTTCAGGCTTGTGTTTCATCAAGTAGATATACCCATATCTGCTCAAATCATCTGTGAAGGTCAGAAAATAACGATACCCGCCGCGAGCCTCAACATTCATCAGACCACATACATCTCTATGTATGATTTCCAACAAATCTATTGCTCGCTCCATAGTTCCTGAGAACGGCGTTTTAGTCATCTTGCCCATGAGGCACGGTTTGCAAGTACCAAGTGATTCATAATCAAGTGGTTCCAAAAGTCCATCAGCATGGAGTTTCTTCATGCGCTTTACGCCAATATGACCTAAACGGCAGTGCCACAAATAAGTTGCACTATCATTACTAACTTTGCATCTTTTGGCTTCAATATTATGAAAATGTGTATCACCACGATCGAGATCCAACAAACCATTTTCATTGGGTGTATGACCATAGAAGGTTTTATTAATGTAAACAGAACAACAATTATTCTCTAACTTACATGAATAATCGTATTGCAATAAACATGATCCAATCATATTCATGCTCAACGCAAACACTAAATAACATTTATTTTAGGTTCAACACTAATCCCGAAAGTATAGGGAGTGTGCGATGATGATCATATCAATCTTGGAACCACTTCCAATACACATCGTCACTTCACCCTTAACTAGTCTCTGTTCATTCTGCAACTCCCGTTTCGAGTTACTACTCTTAGCAACTGAACCAGTATCAAATACCGAGGGGTTGCTATAAACACTAGTAAAGTACACATCAATAACATGTATATCAAATATAGCTTTGTTCACTTTGCCATCCTTCTTGTCCACCAAATACTTGGGGCAGTTCCGCTTCCAGTGACCAGTCCCTTTGCAGTAGAAGCACTTAGTCTCAGGCTTAGGTCCAGACTTGGGCTTCTTCACTTGAGCAGCAACTTGCTTGCCGTTCTACATGAAGTTCCCTTTCTTTCCCTTTGCCCTTTTCTTGAAACTAGTGGTCTTGTTAATCATCAACACTTGATGCTCTTTCTTGATTTCTGATTTCATCATCATGAAAAGCTCGGGAATCGTTTACGTTATCCCTTGCATACTATAGTTCATCACGAAGTTCTACTAACTTGGTGATGGTGACTAGAGAATTCTGTCAATCACTATCTTATCTGGAAGATTAACTCCCACTTGATTCAAGCGATTGTAGTACCCAGACAATCTGAGCACATGCTCACTGCTTGAGCTATTCTCCTCCATCTTTTAGCTATAGAACTTGTTGGAGACTTCATATCTCTCAACTCGGGTATTTGCTCAAAATATTAACTTCAACTCCTGGAACATCTCATATGGTCCATGATGTTCAAAACATCTTTGAAGTCCCGATTCTAAGCCATCAAGCATGGTGCACTAAACTATCAAGTAGTCATCATATTGAGCTAGCCAAACGTTCATAACATCTGCATCTGCTCCTGCAATAGGTCTGTCACCTAGCGGTGCATCAAGGACATAATTCTTCTGTGCGGCAATGAGGATAAACCTTAGATCACGGACCCAGTCCGCATCATTGCTACTATCATCTTTCAACTTAGTTTTCTCTAGGGACATATATAAAACATAGGGAAGCAACAACGCGAGCTATTGATCTACAACATAGATATGCTAATACTACCAGGACTAAGTTCATGATAAAGTTAAGTTCAATTAATCATATTACTTAAGAACTCCCACTTAGATAGACATCCCTCTAATCATCTAAGTGATCACGTGATCCAAATCAACTAAACCATAACCGATCATCACGTGAAATGGAGTAGTTTTCAATGGTGAACATCACTATGTTGATCATATCTACTATAGGATTCACGCTTGACCTTTCGGTCTCAGTGTTCCGAGGCCATATCTGCATATGCTAGGCTCGTCAAGTTTAACCTGAGTATTCTGCGTGTGCAAAACTGGCTTGCACCCGTTGTAGATGGACATAGAGCTTATCACACCCGATCATCACATGGTGTCTGGGCACGATGAGCTTTGGCAACGGTGCATACTCAGGGAGAACACTTTTATCTTGAAATTTAGTGAGAGATCATCTTATAATGCTACCATCAATCAAAGCAAGATAAGATGTATAAAAGATAAACATCACATGCAATCATAGTATGTGACATGATATGGCCATCATCATCTTGTGCCTTTGATCTCCATCTCCAAAGCATCGTCATGATCTCCATCGTCACCGGCATGACACCATGATCTCCATCATCTTGATCTATATCAATGTGTCGTCACATGGTCGTCTGGCCAACTATTGCTCTTGCAACTATTGCTATCGCATAGCGATAAAGTAAAACAATTATTTGGCGCTTGCATCTTATGCAATAAAGAGACAACCATAAAACTTTTGCCAGTTGACGATAACTTCAACAAAACATGATCATCTCATACAACAACTTATATCTCATCACGTCTTGACCATATCACTTCACAACATGCCCTGCAAAAACAAGTTAGACGTCCTCTACTTTGTTGTTGCAAGTTTTACGTGGCTGCTACGGGCTGAGCAAGAACCGTTCTTACCTACGCATCAAAACCACAAAGATAGTTCGTCAAGTTAGTGCTGTTTTAACCTTCTCAAGGACCGGGCGTAGCCACACTCGGTTCAGCTAAAGTTGGAGAAACTGACACCCGCCAGCCACCTGCGTGCAAAGCACGTCGGTAGAACCAGTCTCGCGTAAGCGTACGCGTAATGTCGGTCCGGGCCGCTTCATCCAACAATACCGCCGAACCACAGTATGACATGCTGGTAAGCAGTATGACTTATATCGCCCACAACTCACTTGTGTTCTACTCGTGCATATGACATCTACGCATAAAACCTGGCTCAGATGCCATTGTTGGGGAACGTAGTAATTTCAAAAATTTCCTATGCACACGTAAGATCATGGTGATGCATAGCAACGAAAGGGGAGAGTGTTGTCTACGTGCCCTCGTAGACCGTAAGCAGAAGCGTTTATCAACGCGGTTGATTTAGTCGTACGTCTTCATGATCCGACCGATCCAAGTACCGAACGCACGGCACCTCCGAGTTCTGCACACGTTCAGCTCGATGACGTCCTCGCCTTCTTGGTCCAGCAAGACGTGCGAAGTAGTAGATGAGTTCCGGCAGCATGACGGCGTGGTGTCGGTGTTGGTGAAGAACAATTTCTGCAGGGCTTCGCCAAGCACTACAGAAACTATGACGGAGGATAAACTAGAGGGGACAGGGTTGCCGGCACACGGCTTGGTGTTTCTTGATGTGTCTTGGGTGCTAGCCCTGCCCCTCTATTTATATGTTGAGCTCTGGGGTCGAAACTGGGAGCAAAAGCCTCCTCAAAGTCGGTTTTGCCCGAAAGGCAAGAGTCCCACTCGGACTCCAGGACCAAACGCCACAATCCTTGCGTCTGGCCCAGGGCCAGACGCTAGGGTCTCCGGCGTTTGGCCCCCTGGCCTCCGCAGAACTCCTTTTGCACCGACTTATAGCCCCGTGGGCCTGACCCCTTGGCCTAACCATATCATCCAATATCTGAATCTTTACCTCCGGACCATTCCGTAGCTCCTCGTCATGTCCGTGATCTCATCCGGGACTCCAAACAACATTCGGTCACCAACATACATAACTCATATAATACTATATCGTCAATGAACGTTAAGTGTGCGGACCCTACGGGTTCGAGAACTATGTAGACATGACCGAGACACTTCTCTGGTCAATAACCAATAGCGGAACCTGGATGCCCATATTGGCTCCTACATATTCTACGAAGATCTTTATCGGTCAAACCGCATAACAACATACGTTTGTTCCCTTTGTCATCGGTATGTTACTTGCCCGAGATTCGATCGTCGGTATCTCAGTACCTAGTTCAATGTCGTTACCGGCAAGTCTCTTTACTCGTTCCGTAATACATCATCCCGCAACTAACTCATTAGTTACAATGCTTGCAAGGCTTATAGTGATGTGCATTACCGAGTGGGCCCAGAGATACCTCTCCGACAATCGGAGTGACAAATCCTAATCTTGAAATATGCCAAGCCAACAAGTACCTTCGGAGACACCTGTAGAGCACCTTTATAATCACCCAGTTACGTTGTGACGTTTGGTAGCACACAAAGTGTTCCTCCGGTAAACGGGAGTTGCATAATCTCATAGTCATAGGAACATGTATAAGTCATGAAGAAATCAGTAGCAACATACTAAATGATCAAGTGCTAAGCTAACGGAATGGATCAAGTCAATCACATCATTCTCCTAATGATGTGATCCCGTTAATCAAATGACAACTCATGTTTATCGCTAGGAAACATAGCCATCTTTGATCAACGAGCTAGTCAAGTAGAGGCATACTAGTGACACTCTGTTTGTCTATGTATCCACACATGTATTATGTTTCCGGTTAATACAATTCTAGCATGAATAATAAACATTTATCATGATATGAGGAAATAAATAATAACTTTATTATTGCCTCCAGGGCACATTTCCTTCATCTACATGGTGCCCGAGCGCCTACCTCGTGACGTTGGCCAGGTCAGAGGCCCTCCAGAGGAGAGCCCCCGAGCTCAGCCTGAGAGGGGTGCCGGGCGCGCCTTCCTATGCGAGAGGGGAAGGCGCCCCGTCAGTGCGCGCAGGGCTTGAGGCAGCACCGCCGGACACCCCACCCTCCTGAGATCCTTGGTGGAGCAGCTGCTTCTTCTTCTTGGGGATGGCCTCAGGAGGGTAGACAGCGCCCTCGTCATCTGGGTTCTCGACCGCCGCAACCTGGTAGGCGCGCTCCAGAGAGCACACCGCGTCCTTCTCCTTGCAGGCGACCGTGATGATGCCGCAGCTTCCTGGCATCTTGAGGACATTGTAGCCATGGTGGGTGACCGCCATGAACTTGGCCAGGGCTGGGTACCCGAGGATGGTGTTGTACGGGAGGCGGATGTTGGTGACTTCGAAGTCTATGAGCTCTGTGCGGTAGTTGTCGCGCTTGCCGAAGGTGACAGGGAGGCGGACCTGCCCTAACGGGGTGGTGGAGCCGTCGGTCACTCCTGAGAAGGGCTTGGTAGGCTGAAGCTGGTGATATGGCACTTGGAGTCTGTTGAACGTCTCGACAGAGAGGACATTGAGCCCCGCACCACTGTCGATGAGTGTCTTTGTGAAGAGTACGTTGCTGATGATGGGTGAGCAGAGCATTGGGAGGGCACCGGCTGTGGCTGCGCACTTGAGCTGGTCGGAGGGGTCGAAGGTGATGGCGTACTTGGACCACCTGAGCGGGCGCGTTGGCCCAAGCTTGGGGAGGGTTGCATTCACCCCACGCGCGAACTGCTTGAAGATGCGATGGGAGGCTGGGGCTTGGGAGCCGCCTAGGATGCAAGCGATGGCACGAGGCTCCTGGAAGCCCCCAGCCCCCTCATCCTAGTGGTGATCTTTGTTCCTTCTTGGTGGTGGCGGCAGCGGGGGAAGGCCAGCATTGCCCTGAGGACGGTCCTCGCGAGGCTGATCCCTCCAGGCGCCCTCACGAGGCTGGCCCTGCCAGCGGTCCTCCCGAGGCTGGTCGCGCCACTCCTGACGAGGGTCGCAGCCAACCCAGCGTCCTCCACCTCGGCCTCCTCTGTGGCTGTAGCATCGGTCGTTGCGCTCGGGGCGACGACCAAGGCGCCTGTCATGGATGGCCTTGAGCTCCTGACAATCGTTGGTGTTGTGACTTTGCATGTTGTGGAAGACGCAGAACGGGTGGTTGCCCTTGGATGACTCTGGGTGATCGCAGCCGCGCTTCATGTCTGGCTCGGCCGCGAGCACGGCCGGTCCCTTGCGCTTCACATCCTTGGCCTTGGTCTTCTTCTCTTCTGGGTCCGCGTCCGGGAGCTCGAGGAGGGAGAGGCGTCCCTCCTTGGCTCTCGCACACTTGGTTGCCATGTTGAACATCGCCAGAGCCATGCACAGGTCCTCGTGTATGGCGAGCTCCTCCTTCATCTTGACGTCGCCGACGCCATCAGTGAATGCCGAGATGATGGCCTCATCCGACACCTTGGGGATCTTGAGGCGAACGCTATTGAAGCGCTGAATGTACTTTTGCAGGGTTTCTCCTGGCTGCTTCTTGATGCGCCGCAGGTCACCCGCGTCCGGCGGGCGGTCGCGAGTGCCCTGGAAGTTGGCGATGAAACGCTCTCGCATCTCGTCCCAGGAGGAGATCGATCCCACAGGGAGGTTCAGGAGCCACGAGCGCGCGCCATCCTTGGGGGCCATGGGGAACCAGTTCGCCATGACCTTCTCGTCGCCGTTGGCTGCCTCGATGCTCAGCTCGTAGAGCTGCAGTAACTCAGCAGGGTCGGGGGTGCCATCGTAGCATGGAGGCAGGTCGGGCTTGAACTTCCCTGGCCAGACGACGCTGCGTAGCTCCGGGGTGAACGCGCGGCACCCTACTGTGGTCACGGGATCCCGCCGTGGAGGTGGAGCCTGGTCTTGGCGCTCGCGCACCACCACCACAGGCAGGGCGCGGTCTTGACGTGGCGTTGCTGGGAGCGCACGCGCATCTTCTTGTGGCCGCTGCACCACCTGGCAGCTTGCCTCATCGCACGCAAGTGCTCGATGCTGCGGATTACACCGAGGAGCCTCCCGCCTTGGCTCGATGATGGCATCCTGCCTGGGAGGTGGAGAAAGTGCTCCATGGGTTACGTCGCTCGCAGCAGGCGGTGGTTGGGGCAGCGAGCGAGACGGTGCAGCAGAATCTCCAGCGACGCTGATGAGCTCGGCGATGTGGTCGAGCCAGTCCTCGTAGAAGTAGTCGACCGGGCAGTAGCGCAGGAGCTCGCGTGCCATGAGCAGCGCGGCCTGCGCGTTCCCCGGGCCATGATGAGCATGGGAGGACGAAGCAGCCGGAGTCAGGGACGGAGTAGCGGTGCGCCCATCACGGCGGACGGAAGAATGCAGTGACGAGGCCTGCTGCTCATCGCCCGCGGGGCCGGTGGCGGCGTTTGCCGCTGGCGACGGGGGACGACGAGGGCAGCTGTCGCCCACCGGTGCTGTCTGAGCGAAACGGGCAGCAAGAGCGGCCCAACGCTCGGCACGAGCACGACGAGCGTCAGCCATGGAAGCGGTGGAGCGGTGGCGGATCGACTAGTGGAAGAGAGGCTCCGACGCACCCCTACCTGGCGCGCCAAATGTCGAATTTCGGGTTCCGCAAACCCTTGAGAGGTTCGAAATCTAGGGTGCGTGAGAAGAACTCAACCTCCCCAGTCTGCCTACGCGCCAACTCACGGACTAGCTCGTCGAACTCAAGGAAGAGGAGACACAGCAGTTTACCCAGGTTCGGGCCACCTTGCGGTGTAAAACCCTACTCCTGCTTTGTGGTGGATTGGCCTCGAGGGGCTGAGGATGAACTAGTATAGTGGGGAACAACCTCAGGAGGTGTGTTCTTGAGCTCAAGTGAGCTGGTCAGGGTGGAATGGATCCAATCCCCCTCTATGGTGGTGGCTAGGTCCTATTTATAGTGGCCTTGGTCCTCTTCCCAAATGAAGGCGGGAAGGGATCCCACAACGGCCAAATTTGAAGGGAGACAACTAGTACATCTTATCCTGACAAAAGTAGTCTTCGCCTGCAAAAGCCTCTAGTTGTGACGCCGCGGTGGGCTCGGTGATGACCTCCGTCCTGCCGTCCTAGCGGTCTTGGTCTTGTTGCACGGGAATGGAAACCTTTGGCTGATTCCTCGGGACTCCGCGCCTCTTGTTTCTTTAGCACCAAAGAGGAAACTGGTACACTGCGCCCGCTGGCGCCCGTCTGGCCTTGGTCGTCATGGCTCACGTCATCTGAGCCTCACGAGGTGAGACTTGCATAGAGATCTCCGCTCCTCGGGAGCCAGCCTGAGGAGGCTGCTCCTCATGCAGGTCTTGGTGTCATCTGCCTCGCGAGGCTTGCCCCTCGCGAGGGTCTTGAGTTGTCGATAGCGAAGCTGGGCCGTACCAGACCGTCGATGGAGCCATCCGTGGGCTGCAGGCAGGCAAGTCTGGGTACCCCCGTTACCAGAACACCGACAAAGTTATATTGTCATGGATCATCCAACATGTTGAGCTTGCCTTTCCCTCTCATGCTAGCCAAATTGTTTGCACCAAGTAGAGATACTACTTGTGCTTCCAAACATCCCTTAAACCAGTTTTGCCATGAGAGTCCACCATACCTACCTATGGATTGAGTAAGATCCTTCAAGTAAGTTGTCATCGATGCAAGCAATAAAAATTGCTCTCTTAATATGTATGATCTTTTAGTGTGAAGAAAATAAGCTTTATACGAACTTGTGATATGGAAGAAATAAAAGCGACGGACTGCATAATAAAGTTCTTTTTCACAAGTGGCAATATAAAGTGACGTTCTTGCATTAAGATTTTGTGCATCCAACCATAAAAGCGCATGACAACCTCTTCTTTCCCCTGCGAAGGGCCTATCTTTTACTTTTATCTTCTACCCCTATACAAGAGTCATGGTGATGTTCACCTTTCCTTTTTACACTTTTTCGTTTGGCAAGCACTGTGTGTTGGAGAGATCCGGGTATATATATCCACTCGGATGTAGGTTATCATAAAGTATTATTGTTGACATTACCCTTGAGGTAAAAGGTTGGGAGGCGAAACTATAAGCCCCTACTGAAGCTTTGAACCCATAAGTGTCACGTGAGTGTTAGCAATTGTAAATGATTAAATGATAGTTGAGTATCTGGACTTGCTGAAAAGCTCTTATATTGACTCTTTCCGATGTTATGATAAATTGCAATTGCTTCAATGACTGAGATCATAGTTTGTTAGTTTTCAATGAAGTTTCTAATTCATACTTTATCTTGGGAACGAATTGTTACTTTAGCATAAGAAATTATATGGCATTATATGTTGTTGTTCTAAAGATAGTCATGATGCCCTCATGTCCGTATTTTATTTTATCGACACCTCTATCTCTAAACATGTGGACATATTTTTCGATTTCAGCTTTCGCTTGAGGACAAGCGAGGTCTAAGCTTGGGGGAGTTGATACGTCCATTTTGCATCATGCTTTTATATTGATATTTATTGCATTATGGGCTATTATTACACATTATATCATAATACTTATGCCTTTTCTCTCTTATTTTATAAGGTTTCATGAAGAGGGAGAATGCCGGCAGCTGGAATTCTGGACTGGAAAAGGAGCAAATATTAGAGACCTATTCTGCACAACTCCAAAAGTCCTGAAACTTCACGGATAATATTTTTGGAATAAAAAAAATTGGGTGAAGAAAGCTCCAGAGGGGGGCCACCTGCCATCCACAAGGGTGGAGGGGGCGCCCTCCGGTCTTGTGGGACACCTGGCTGGCCCCCGACGCCCATCTTCTTCTATATGGTGTGTTTTGACCTGGAAAAAAATCAGAAGGAAGCTTTTGGGACGAAGTGCTGCGGTCTCGAGGCGGAACTTGGGCAGAACCAATCTAGGGCTCTGGCGGAGCTGTTCTGCTAGGGAAACTTCCCTCCGGGAGGGGGAAATCATCGCCATTGTCATCACCAACGATCCTATCATCGAGAGGGGGTCAATCTCCATCAACATATGCACCAGCACCATCTCCTCTCAAACACTAGTTCATCCCTTGTATCCGATCTCTGTCTCAAAACCTCAGATTGGTACCTGTGGGTTGCTAGTAGTGTTTATTACTCCTTGTAGTTGATGCTAGTTTGTTTATTAGGTGGAAGATCATATGTTCAGATCCTTAATGATAATTAATACTCCTCTGATTATGAACATGAATATACTTTGTGAGTAGTTACATTTGTTCCTGAGGACATGAGAGAAGTCTTGTTATAAGTAATCATGTGAATTTGGTATTCGTTTGATATTTTGATGAGATGTATGTTGTCTTTCCTCTAGTGGTGTTATGTGAACGTCAACTACATGACACTTCACCATTGTTTGGGCCTAGAGGAAGGCATTGGAAAGTAATAAGTAGATGATGGGTTTCTAGAGTGACAGAAGCTTAAACCCTAGTTTATGCGTTGCTTCGTAAGGGGCTGATTTGGATCCATATGTTTCATGCTATGGTTAGATTTATCTTAATTCTTCTTTCGTAGTTGAGGATGCTTGCGCGAGGGGTTAATCGTAAGTGGGAGGCTTGTCCAAGGAAGGACAGCACCCAAGCACCGGTCCGCCCACATATCAAATTATCAAATTAACGAACGCGAATCATATGAGCATGATGAAAACTAACTTGACAACAATTCCCATGTGTCCTCGGGAGCGCTTTGCATTATATAAGAGTTCCTCCAGGCTTGTACTTTGCTACAAAAAGGATTGGGCCACCTTGTTGCACCTTGTTTACTTTTGTTACTTGTTACCCATTACTAATTATCTTGTTGCGCAACTATCTGTTACTGATAATTTCAGTGCTTGCAGAGAATACCTTGCTGAAAACCGCTTATCATTTCCTTCTGCTCCTCGTTGGGTTCGACACTCTGACTTATCGAAAGGACTACGATAGATCCCCTATACTTGTGGGACATCAAAAGTCGACGGTGGATGAACAGTAGTAGGTGGAGGCTGGAGCGAGGCAGTAGACGGTGGATGAACAGTAGCCCGTGGAGTCCTGTTTTGCGGTATGCCTGTCGGTGTGAAACGACACCTATGGGATCAAAGGAATCCCTTCTACAGTTGCGGGGCGCTGGAGTGGTGAGGAGAGCAGGATCAGCAGTCAGTACCAGCACAAGAATCGTTTACCCAGGTTCGGGCCGCAGAGATGCGTAATACCCTAGTCCTACTTTGGTGGTTGTATATCTGTGTTCTTGAGGAGCTCGAACTAGCTACAGGGAGCGTAACTTGTCCAAGGGTCCGAATCCTTCGCCTGGATGCCCCGGGTCTCCTTTTATAGGCCAAGGGATCGCCACAGTGGCACCAGGAGGTGGCATCGAGGTACTGTGGCTAAGCTTATCGCTAGCCATTACGGGACAAAGCGCATTTAATGCGTAGCTTAGGTGTCCCCTCGCTTTATTGGGGACAGGAGCGAGGCCTGTCCCGTCCGTCGCCGCTCCTCCTCGCTTCGACACGCACCTCGACCAGCGATGCATGCGGCGCCATGTAGGCAGGCAAGCAGCTGAGGTGGCGCGCTGGTGGAGCCTTCAAGAAGATCTGCATGCCACCACGTAAGCACGTGATGAGTTGGCGAAGGAGCCCTTCGTTGACACGCAGGTGCCTGCCCGGATGGTGGGCTGGCAGCTGCATGGGGTTGGTGAAGAAAAGCTTGTCGAATGCGGGCCTGGCTATGGCCTTGCGGACGCCCTCGGCATGGGTCTTGCCGGGGCCCCCGGCAAGGGTCTTGCCACGGCGTCATGGTCGTCCCCGGCAAGGGCCTTGCTGGGGGTCTCGTGGGCTTCCTCGGCAAAGATCTTGTCGAGGTTCGCCGTCTTTTAATCCTCTGTTTTAAGTGTGATACTCTTTTCTTCACAAATATCTGCATTCCACCATGGAGGTGCCTCCCGAGCCCTGGCCCAACGCAGTTGATGGTGTTGGAAACCGTGGGCTTAAGGGTGGCTCGCTCCGTTGGTGTTGGCGCGAGCTACCCCGGCAAGGGTCTTGCCAGAGCCCGCAGAAGCCGCCCCGGCAAGGACCTTGCCGGGGGAACCTGCTTCGCCCCTTTGCTCTCTGCGTCTTGGCCTTGGCGTTGCTTTGCTTTGTCTTGTGCTTCTGGTTCCACCTTGGTTCACCTCCCTTGCCTTGCCAAGTGTGGCCGCGGTGCGTGGCTCCGACTGCCCCTGCACAAGTAAAGGGGTAAAAAAGGAGTGCCCCTACTTTTGTACACCGACAGGAGCCCCCGGGCCTGGGCCACACATAAGCGCAACACGTTGTTGGGCCAGGCCCAGAACGGTGCGCGGGCAGGCGGGGCGGTTTTTTTACCGTGGTGAAATTTTTCCGTCTGCTGCGCTTCCCCACGACCCGTGCGCGATGTGGGGGTCGTGCGTGACGTGGGGGTCATGCGTGGGGCGGTTCCCGCACGCATGCGTCAGGTCGCAGTTAATGGAAAAGTAGGCGGCCCGCGCCTTCCCCGTAAAGAGGAATAACCGCGAGCGCGCTGCTCACTTTACCCCTTCTGCGCCCTCTTCCAATCTCAGAGCCGCCGCCCCCTTTCTCCTTCTTCTCCAAGCTTCGTCCATCGCCGCCGCGCTTCCGCTATCCTTCGCCTTCTTGCTCCTCGCAGCTGCCATGGCGCCCAAATCCACCAGAGGCAAAGGAACGGCTAAAGACGCCAGAGCGGCGGAACAGCCGGAGAGCGAGCTGGTGGCGCGACGGGCGCAGTTCGCCTACTTCCACCCTTCGACGGTCGGCATGCCTGAGCTCCGGGAGTTCGTCAAGGCCCTGTGGGGAGTGAAGACGGGAGGAGCAACGACGGGGCACCCAGCTACGTGCGTCATCCCGGCCAGCGCCGTGCCTGCCCCGAACCGGTACCCCTTCTTCGTCGACTATTTCTCCTGCGGGCTCTATCCTTCCTTCTCTGATTTCTTCAAAGACGTCATGCACACCTACGGTTTTCGTCTTCTGGATTTCACTCCGAATGCCGTGGCGTGCATGGCTCTCTTCGCGCACCTCTGCGAGGGCTTCGCCGGGGTGCACCCCAGCACGACGCTTTTTCGCCATTACTTCACCCCTCGGATCCAAAAGGGCGGCGCCATTGCTGGTTGCGTCGCCTGGATCTCGAGGTCCAAGGGGGCGTACCCAGACGGCGCCACGAAGGAGAGGTGGGAAGAATGGCGGGGCCGGTGGTGCTGGATCGAGGAGGAGAACCCGCCGGCCTTTTGTCGGGTCCGCGACGCGCCGCCGGTTCAAGGAAACGATTGGAGTGACCTCGACGCCGACAATGCGAAGCTCAGGATCGCCACCACCAGGATTCTTCGGCTTACCCAGGCCGGGCTCACCCTTGTGATGATCGGGGCGGATTTCATCCGCCGCCGAATCGCTCCTTTGCACACTAAGGGGAGGCCGGCCTGGCTTTACACGAATGCTGCTGACATCATGCGGCTTCGATCTGGCCTCGACCACAACCTCACGGTGCTGAGGCACGCCCATCTCTGCTAACGGCTCTTCCAGCTCGAGGTCAACGACGATGGCGAGGTTGAGCGGTTCGGCAAGGCCACGAGGGACGCAGCGAAGGCCGGCAAGGTCAACAAGGAGCCCGTCTTCAAGTTGCCGGCGGGAGTGGTCCCGCTGTGCAATAATTCCCGTCAGTCCGAGATCATCGCCATGATGCCGGACTTCAACGCGCACGGCCTTGACCCGAACTGGGTCGAGCCGGATGACCTCCAAGTGCAAGAATTCTTCGACACCTTGCATGATAGGTATGTCACCGCTGAGCCGCGGCTCATCCAGGACACCTCCCCGGTAGAGTTGGACTACATCGCCGCCAGGACGGCGGAGGCAAAACTTGCCGTGGAGGAGGCGAAGCTTGCCAAGGAGGCCGGCAGTGCCGGCGGCATAGCGGACAAGGACGTGATGGTCGCGGAGGAGGAGAAGCTCGCCAGGTGGGCGGAGGCCGCCGGGGAGGCCAGCAGCGCCGGCACCGGGGCTCCTCTTGTTGAGGATGTGGACGACGAGTCCTCGGAGGAGGAGTCGGGGGCTGTCGACCCTCCGGCTTCAAGGAAAAAACAAGTTCTGCGCCGGGCCATTTCTGGCGGCCCGGTTCGCCCTGTTGAGGCTGCGCGGCGGCCTAAATCTGCGGTGGAGTCCGCGCGCCAGGCGAAAGCCGTGGCGGCGAAGAAGGTGGTGAAGGCCGCGGCGGCGAAGAAGAAGACATCTGCTTCCTCTTCGTCCAAACGCGCATAGACCCCACCTTCCTCTCCTCCCCCGTCAGGCGCCGACGCGAGGGCCGACTTCGACTTCGGATCCCTTAGCCCGTCGAGGAAGAGGAAGGCAACAGATGAGGAGGTGGATGACGAGTAAGCGTCCTGCTCTCCCTGTCATCCCTGTCCCTTCAATCTGTATCACTTGTCTTGATTTGTCTTCGTCTTTGCAGGGACGTGGAGACGCTGGCCCAGAGAATAAAGAGGGCCAAAGCCTCGGCGGGCAGCCAGCCCCCAGCTAGTCCTTCAGGGGCGCCACTGGTGGTGCTGAGCAGCCCAGACAGCAGCCCCCGGCACAGCCCCCAGCGTAAGTTCATTACTCTTTCCTCGTCACCATGTGTTAGGGCTACGACACCCTGGTGCTAACCTTGCCCGGCGCGCAGGAGGAGAGCAGCGGCAGGAGGAGCCGCAGAGGGCTACCACCAACACGCGGCCCCCGTCGACCACGCCGCCCCGAGGGGCGTCTCCGGCAAGGGCGCCAAGTGCCGAGCCCACACACATGGAGGAGGAGGAGGAGAACTTGGGCGCTGGCGGCTTCGCCTCGACGCCAAATGTTGGCAGGGAGGGGACTTCCGCTTCCCAGCGTGGTACCGGTAACCTGCTCGCCCTTCGTCTCTGCTCTTTCCTTTCTTTTCGAATCTTCGATCTTGGCTTTTTCCCTCACCTTCTTTGTGATACCCAGATCCCCTTTCGACGGATCGGGAAGACCTGGACACCGTCATCGAGGACCTGGCCAAGGACGCTGCGACGGAGGCTGAGAAGATTGCTGCCGAGGAGGCCGCCAGGGGCGCTGCCGAGCAGGCCGGCAAGGGTTCTGCCGGGGAGGCCGCCAAAGAGCCTGCCGGGGAGGCCGACAAGGCCACCGCTGAGGAGGCCGGCAAGGTGCCCGCCGGGGAGGCCGGCAAGGCCGCCGCCAAGGAGGACGAGGAGATGGCTGATGACCGGCCTTCTTCCTCTGCTGCTCCCGGCTCTGGCAAGTACCTGAGGGTGTGCGGCGACTTGTTCGTCCACCTCCCTGGCGCGTCGGGCACTAGGACGCCTGTCGAGGGAGAGGTGCTCGACGGCGACGTGCTTGCTGCCGCTGGGCTTGAGGTCGTTGACGAGCCGAGCGTCGGCGGCGACGGCTCCAAGGAGCGCCAGCTTCTGGAAGCTCCAAGCGCTCCAACGTGCCCGCCTGGACAAGGCTAGGTCCAGGATGGCGGTGGCGGAGAAGGTGGAGGCAGACCTCCAGGGGCGCGTCGCCGAGACGCATGACTGGTTTCGCCGGGCTCATGACGAGCTGAAGGCCGCCCAGGGTGAGCTGGCCAGGCGCGACGTGGAGGTCACCATGAAGCTGGCCGACGTCGAGAAGGCCCAGGATCTGGCCACCATGAAGCTGCCCGGATCCAGCACGAGGCCACACTGAACTCCCAGGAGGACCTTGCCGCGCGTGAGGAGAAGCTTGCCGCCACGCTCCGCGGCAAGGATGAAGAGGTGGAAAAACTCGTCGTACAGCAGACCCAAGAGCTGGAGCAGAGGCACAAAGAGGCGCTCGATGCTTAGGCTTTGGTCTATGCTGGCAAGGTAAAGGAGCTGGAGGCGGAGCAGGACGGCCTGAAAGACCAGGCCCTGAAGTTGGCCGAGGAGAAGGACACGCTCAACAGCGCCCTGACGGAGGCGCAAAGCGCCAGCCTTGGCAAGGCTGAGCAGCTTTCCAAGGCCAACGACTCCATCAAGGACCTGACGCTGAAGCTGGAGGCCCTTGAGGGGATGCTCTCGGAGGCCAAGGCCCGGGAGGGGATCCTGGCCAAGGAGTTGGAGACTGAGAGACAGCTGTGGAAGGACGAGGCCGCCGCCCACAAGGATTTCATGGATGGTCATAACCGTTGGATCGGCCTCCTCGAGGACGTCGCTGGCAGGATCACCGCTCAGCTGGCTACCATGGGGATGCCACATGCGAGGTACGCCCCAGAGCGCAGCGGGTCCACCAACGCCAAGCTGACTCTGTTCTTCGAAGTCGTTCTTGGTGCCTTGGAGCAGCTCAAGTCCAACCAGGCAAGTGCCTTGGCCGACGAGTCCCCGTGAATGTGCCTGGGCGCCATGGGTCCTCACGAAGCTGGCCTTCTGGTACCCCGACCTCGACTTCAACGCCGCGGTGGATAGCTTGCCGGACGACGCGGACCTCTCTGGGATTGAGGAGCGCATCGAGCCCGTCACCAGCCGCATCGGCGGAATCCAGAGGGTGGAAGGCCAGCGCCGGGACTAGGCGCCCCGTTTTCTGTTGCCGCTGCGAGTTCATGACCAAGACAATTCATATCTTTAGTTAGAACCTCAGCAACAATTCGATGTAATATAACCCTGCAGTACTTTTGATGTTATGCATGTTATTTTCCTGTTTGATCTTCCCTCTGTATGTCCACCCTACGTTAGTTGGGTAGGCTTCCTGGCGCGTAAACCCAGGGTGGCACCTTGAGGATAGATCCCCAATGGCCTGCCGGGTGTGCGTGCTGCCGGGCAAACCACCTCGCCGCTCTCGACGCAGCTGCTCGACCTGTCGAGCTTGACTCGAGTCAGAGTCGAGAGTGTTGCCGATTGCCGAAGGCTACCCTGCCACTCTCGACGCGACCGTTTGAGCTGTTGAGCGGACTCGAAACAGAACAAAGGCGTTGCCGATCGCGGAAGGGCCCCTTCGCATGCAGGCTTTCATACATAGGGCAGGACCTTTGAGCACAATAACCTCATATGTAAAAAAGGGGAAAATTTTAAGGCTCTGAACAACTTAGCTTTTCTGTTGTCGCGCTGGCGTCCTTCGTGTTGGCAGGCAGCGTCTTTTCTCCTGGCCGCCGCCTCCTTCTTTGGAGCCATGGCAACGAAGAATTATGCTACTGGCTGTAGAACCAGATGCTCACTCCTGCAGCGCCCCCTACCTGGCGCGCCAAAGATGTCGGTGTGAAATGACACCTATGGGATCAAAGGAATCCCTTCTACGGTTGCGGGGCGCTGGAGTGGTGAGGAGAGCAGGATCAGCAGTCAGTACCAGCACAAGAATCGTTTACCCAGGTTCGGGCCACAGAGATGCGTAATACCCTAGTCCTGCTTTGGTCGTTGTATATATGTGTTCTTGAGGAGCTCGAACTAGCTACAGGGAGCGTAACTTGTCCAAGGGTCCGAATCCTTCTCTTGGATGCCCTGGGTCTCCTTTTATAGGCCAAGGGATCGCCACAGTGGCACCAGGAGGTGGCATCGAGGTAATGTGCCATTACGGGACAAAGCGCATTTAATGCGTAGCTTAGGTGTCCCCTCGCTTTATTGGGGACGGGAGCGAGGCCCGTCCCGTTCGTCGCCGCTCCTCCTCGCTTCGACACGCGCCTCGGCCAGCGATGCATGCAGCGCCATGTAGGCAGGCAAGCAGTTGAGGTGGCGCGGTGGTGGAGCCTTCAAGAAGATCTGCATGCCACCACGTAAGCACGTGATGAGTTGGCGAAGGAGCCCTTTGTTGACACGCAGGTACCTGCCCGGATGGTGGGCTAGCAGCTGCATGGGGTTGGTGAAGAAAAGCTTGTCGGATGCGGGCCTGGCTGCGGCCTTATGGACGCCCTTGGCAAGGGTCTGGCCGGGGGCCCCGGCAAGGGTCTTGCCGTGGCGTCATGGTCGTCCCCGGCAAGGGCCTTGCCGGGGGTCTCGTGGGCTTCCTCGGCAAAGATCTTGTCGAGGTTCGCCGTCTTTTAATCCTCTATTTTAAGAGTGATACTCTTGTCTTTACAAAGATCTACATACCACCATGGAGGTGCCTCCCAAGCCCTGGCCCAACGCAGTTGATGGTGTTGGAAACCGTGAGCTCAAGGGTGGCTCGCTTCGTTGGTGTTGGGGCGAGCTGCCCCAGCAAGGGTCTTGCCGGGGGCCGCAGAAGCCGCCCCAGCAAGGACCTTGCCGGAGGAACCTGCTTCGCCCCTTTGCTCTCTGCGTCCTGGGCTTGGCGTTGCTTTTCTTTGTCTTCTGCTTCTGGTTCCACCTTGGTTCACCTCCCTTGCCTTGCCAAGTGTGGCCGCGGTGCGTGGCTCCGACTGCCTGTGCACAAGTAAAGGGGTAAAAAAGGAGTGTCGGAGTAAATGGCCACGGGTAGCCTCACCGACTGCCCCTGGTTCTTCTAAAAAATTATCAGGCCTTCGGGCACTCCAAGCATTGGGCCGCCTTCCCTGGCCGGCTACCTCTGAAGCCGACTCCCGGAAGGCGACCCTGCCTCAGCGATCCCTCCCCAGGACGATTACGCGGTGGCCGACTCCAAGAAGCCGGCCAAGAAGGACGCCGACTCCAAAGAGCCGGCCGAGACCACAACCACTCCAAGCCACTCCCACATAACGGCGACAAGACGGGGTGTGGCCACAGTGCGGCCCACTACCCCCGAAGCCCGAGGCGGGCATGGCTACAGGAGGCCGTACGGGGCAGCCGTCCCCCGCGCGGCTCGGCACTGTAGCCATGCCAGCCTCGACGTCATCCACGACCGACTCCTGTACGGCCCGAGGGCGGCGGGCCCCTTCAGCCAGAGAGAGGTGCGAAGACGGCCCAGCCCCTCCCAGTCGGCCAAGGGCATAGCCGGCCCCCAGAAGCCGGCTACTCCCTTCCTCGAAGCAGGAGCCCCATTAAGGAGACAAGACGAGGTAAGGCTACAGTGAGAGCCCCCGAGGCGGCCCACTATAGCCACGCTTACCTCGACAAAGCCCTCGTCATCAGAGGCGCGGCTACAGTAAGCAGCCGCCGACAAGACCCTAGGCGGTGGGGCCGGCCTGTCGACCAAGTAGCCGGTAGCCGGCGGGACCCACCAGCCGGCGGAGAAGCCGGTGAGCGTAGACACTGACGGCTGGGACCAGAGCCCAGCCGGATTACCATTGTACCCCCGGGGGGTAGGCCTATATAAACCCCCCGGAGCACCCATGCAAAGGGTTGGCTTCCAAGCATAACACACACACCATAGATAGAGGGAAGCAAGAGCTAGCCTTGTTCTTCTTCTCCCTTGACCCCCAAACAGCTCTAGGAGCGATTGTAGCTACCCTTTCTCGATCTAGTGATCATGCGGAGACCCCGCAGAGCAGGACTAGGGGTGTTATCTCCTCGGAGAGCCCCGAACCTGGGTAAGATCCGCCGGCGTGCATGTCTTCGCCTCATCCCGTTTCCGGGCACCGGCGATGTTTTATTGGCTCCCACAATGATAAGCCATCTCTTGGCATATGTCGCACCAACCACCCGACATTTGGCGCCCACCGTGGGGCCAGGTGCACCGTCGTCCGGAGACCTGTTCTGGACGGGAACCCTCTTCCTCCCCCGCGAGCGCAGCCAGCCCGCTGCGCCCGATGGCGTTTGCCTCGACGCGCTGCAAGGCGTCAACGACGCCTGCGCAGCGAGTCGCCTCGCCGATCTGCTCGACGAGACTCGCGTCTCCGATGAGCCTGCGTCCGACGCAGGCACCGACTACCCCGAGAGCCGCCTCGTTAGCCTCCTCGACCTGCTTCACGTCTCCAGCGAGCCTGCTGCAGATGTGGAGTCGGTCGGCTCCACCGACCCGATGCTCATCGACTCCGACACAGCGTCGCTCGACGCCTACCCCTCCGACGTGGTGGTCTTCGACGACCCCCTCCCTCGAGCTGGCAGCGGCAGCAGCGCTGTCACCGAAGTGCTGGTCATCAGCCAGGTCGCCAACTCGGGCGAGAATGCCCACAACGCCCTGCAAGTGGCAATGCACGACCTCTCCGCCCCCATCCCGGCCGACGCCGACGCCGAGACCCTGGAGGCACGCCGCCTTGCCCTCATCGCGGAGGGCCAGAAGATAGCCTCGATGAGACGCCTCACCGAGGCCCACCAGCGCGAAGTCGACCGCGCCGCCTTCGGCACACCGCCGCCTAGAGGCCCGAGCCGAGCCGGCTTCGTCCAGAAGCACGGCGCAGCCGTCGCCAGCATGCTGGGCGCAGATCGCCCCATCTACGCCACCCCGCTCGAGAATCTGCGAGCCGCTCAGGCGGCTGCAGAAGAGCTCAATGGGCTGGGAGCCGATGAGCTCCCCTACATGACGAGACGGATCCAACAGCTGCTTGACGCGGCTGCAGAACGGCACGAAGCTGGCGCCCGTGTTGATAGTCATCCCCCGCGCCGGGAGCACGCCGCGACGTCCCGCTCGCCGACTGCGAGCGGCGCGCGCCAGAAGAAAGACAAGGAGCTGGCTGCCAGCCGCAGCCGGACTCGCATCACCATCGAGCGCGACGCGGATGGCCGCCCTTGAGCTGTAGAGCACCAAGGAAATCTGCCTCCTCCCCCGCCTCGAAGAGAAAGACGCCTCACTCCACCGCCTATCACACACCCGACTCTTGGCGACCGACTCGGCCGCCGAGAAGGAGTCGGCGAGAACGACGCCTGCCACAGGATCGACCGCCTTGCCCGATCCTTGGCGTTTGAAGAAGAAGACGATGTCGGCCCGCCATGCTTTGGCCCCCGCATCCGCGACGAGCCCTTCCCCAAAGGGTTCTCGCTCCCCAGAGACACGCCCAAGTACAACGGCTCGGTGAAGCCGGAAGATTGGCTCATCGACTACTCCACGGCCGTCAGCATAGCCAACGGCAATCGGCGCATCGCCGTGAAGTACGTCCCCCTCATGCTGCAAGGCACGGCGCGCACATGGCTCAACAGCCTCAAGCCCTACAGCATCAACAGTTGGCTGGACTTCACCGAAGTTTTCGTCCGCAACTTCACCAGCACCTACAAGCGGCCTCCCAAGCCTCGCCAGCTCTCCCTCTGCGTCCAAGGGCCCAACGAGTCGACCCGCGACTACCTCACGCGATGGGCCGAGCTCCGCAACTCCTGCGAGGGGGTGCACGAGGTCCAGGCCATCGAGTACTTCACCGCCGGGTGCCGAGAGGGCACCCTCCTCAAGCACCGACTCCTCTGCGATGAGCCGGCTACCCTCGACGAGTTACTAGTCATCGCCGACAAATATGCCACGGCCGACTCCTCGATGAAGACCGAGCTGAGAGTAGACGCCTCCGGGAAGGTGATTGCTCCGGCTCCCAAGACGCCGGCTGGCGACCCTAATCGGCACCCCTACCAGAACGACCACAAGCGCAAGGGCCCCATGCCGACTACCTCCAGTCAGCAGGTGGCCACAGTTGAAGACGAGCAGCCTGAAGAACGGCCCGCTCACAAAAAGAAGGGTGGAAGGCCGGCTTGGCAGCCGTCTTTCTCCTACGAACAAGCACTCGATGCCCCCTGCAAGTTCCACAGCGGCGCGAAGCCGTCCAACCACACAACCCGGAAATGCCACTGGCTCACCCGCATCACCAAGGGCGAGGGAATGCTGCCGCCTCCGCCTCCCGGCCCGCCGCCTCCAGCCCCTCAGCAGCCGGCGGCTCGGCCGGCAGTCGGCGCCATCCAAGACGAATTCCCCGAAGAGCATGCCGCCTACGTCGTCTTCACATGTCAAGCCGACGACAAGCGTAGCCGACACCGGCAGCACCAAGAAGTGAATGCAGTCGCCACTAGCACTCCCGAGTTCATGCATTGGTCAGAAAAGCCAATCAGCTGGAGCCAGGCCGACCACCCAGAGGTGATGCCTTCGCCCGGCTCCTATGCAATTGTTTTGGACGTCACCCTCGCGACGGAGAGGCGAGCTACCAGATTTTCCCGCATCCTGATAGACGGCAGAAGCAGTATCAACATACTGTACCGCGATACCATGGAGAAGCTGAACATCAAGGCCAAGCAGCTCATGCCGAGCCGCACCGTCTTCCATGGTATCGTCCCCGGCCTGTCTTGCTCCCCAATCGGCAAGATCAAAATGGATGTCCTCTTCGGAGACAAAGATCATTTCCGCCGAGAAGCAATATGGTTCGAGGTAGTGGATTTGGAGAGCCCCTATCATGCACTGCTTGGCCGACCTGCTCTGGCCAAGTTCATGGCTGTGCCCCACTACGCCTACCTGAAGATGAAGATGCCGAGCTCGAAGGGGATTATCACGGTAGCCAGTGACTACAAGAAGTCCATCGAGTGCGCCATGGCCAGTAGCCTGCTGGCCGAGTCCCTCGTGGTGGTAGAAGAGAAGAAGATGTTGGAACGGGTTGTGGCCATGGCCGGCAAAGCAGCCGGCCTTGTCCCCCAACCCCAAGGATTGTGATGCGCAGGGCTCCTTCCAGCCTGCAAAAGAGACGAAGAAGATACCTCTGGACCCGGAGCACCCGGAGAGGTTCGCTGTCATTGGGGCGAACTTGGACATCTTTGCATGGTCCCCAAAGGACATGCCGGGTGTCCCGAAGGATTTCGCCGAGCACAAATTACATGTCCGAGCTGACGCGAAGCCGGTCAACCAACCCCTCCGCCGGCTGTCAGAAGAGAAGCAAAGAATCGTGGGAGAAGAGATAGCCCGGCTCCTTGCCGCCGGCTTTATCATGGAAGTATTCTTTCCAGAGTGGCTTGCCAACCCAGTTCTGGTTCTGAAGAAGAATAACAAGTGGCGTATGTGTATAGACTACACGAGTTTGAACAAGGCCTGCCCAAAGGATCCGTTTGCTCTGCCACGGATTGACCAAGTGATAGACTCCACAGCCGGATGCGAGCTGTTAAGTTTTTTGGATGCATACTCTGGGTATCATCAGATCAAGTTGGACCCGGCTGACCGCCTGAAGACTGCCTTCATCACACCTTTTGGAGCTTTCTGCTACCTGACAATGACATTCGGCTTGAGAAATGCCGGTGCCACTTTTCAGCGTTGCATGCAGAAATGTCTCTTGAAACAACTCGGCAGAAATGCCCACGTCTACGTAGACGACATTGTGGTGAAGACAGAGAAGCACGGTACCTTGCTGGAAGACCTGAAAGAAACATTCGCCAACTTGCGCCGATTCCAGATCAAGCTCAACCCCGAGAAGTGCGTGTTCGGAGTCCCAGCCGGCCAGCTGCTAGGCTTCCTGGTCTGCGAACGCGGCATTGAGTGCAACCCCGTCAAGATCAAGGCCATCGAGAGGATGGAGATTCCCACCAAGCTGCGAGATGTGCAGAAGTTCACTGGCTGCTTAGCCTCCCTGAATCGTTTTATCAGCCGACTAGGAGAGAAGGCCCTCCCCCTGTACCGACTCATGAAGAAGTCCACTCACTTTGAGTGGAATGATCAAGCCGACCAAGCTTTCCATGAGTTGAAGAAAATGCTGACCACTCCACCTGTCCTGGCTGCGCCGACTGAGAAGGAGCCCATGCTCCTCTACATCGCCGCGACTAGCCGAGTCGTCAGCACTGTTGTTGTGGTCCAGCGCCCGGAGGAAGGCCGAGCCCAGCTAGTCCAGAGGCCGGTCTACTATCTCAGCGAAGTACTATCAAGCTCAAAGCAAAACTACCCGCACTACCAGAAGATGTGCTATGGAGTGTACTTCGCTGCCAAGAAACTGAAGCCCTACTTCCAAGAGCACCCCATCACGGTCGTGTGCACTGCCCCGCTCGCCGAGATCATAGGCAGCCGGGATGCATCCGGCCGGGTGGCCAAATGGGCCATTGCGTTGGCGCCCTACACGATCTTCTATCAACCCCGCACCGCCATCAAGTCGCAAGCATTGGCCGACTTCCTCGTCGGCTGGGCCGAGACCCAGTACCTACCGCCGGCTCCCGACTCTACCCATTGGCGGATGCACTTTGACGGGTCCAAGATGCGCACCGGCTTGGGAGCCGGCATCGTCCTCACCTCTCCCAAAGGCGACAAGCTCAAGTACACGCTGCAGATCCACTTCGCCGCCTCCAACAACGTGGCCGAGTACGAGGCGCTCGTACATGGGCTCCGGCTAGCCAAAGTACTTGGCATACGCCGGATCCTGTGCTACGGCGACTCAGACTTGGTGGTCCAGCAATCGTCTGGCGACTGGGATGCTAAGGACGCGAACATGGCGAGCTATCGATTTCTGGTCCAGCAGATCAGCGGATACTTCGAGGGGTGCGAGTTCCTCCACGTGCCAAGGGCCGACAACGACCAAGCAGATGCCCTAGCACGGATCGGCTCCACCCGACAAGCCATACCGACTGGCGTCTCCCTCCAGCGCCTCCTCAAGCCGTCCATCAAGCCGTCTCCAGAGTCGGATTCCATCTTCGTACCGCCTGCGCCAGATACAGTCGGATCCGACTGGAGAAATCCCGCAGGCGGCACGGGCACTTCGACAACCGGCCCGGGGACTACCGTAGTCGCACCCGGCTCGGGGACTTCAGAACCCGGCCCGGGGACTGCAGCAGTCGGCCCGGGGACTGCAACGACACAAGAAGCGGTGGCCGACTCCAATTCAACGCCACCCAACCCACCCACCCGAGTCATGGTGGCCACATTAACAGAAGAAGAAGTCACAGCTCCCTCATGGGCCCAGCCCATCCTCAAGTTCCTAGTCAGCAGAGAGCTGCCGGCTGACGAGATCTCAGCAAGACTAGTGCAATGACGAGCCGCAGCATATACAATAATCAACAGAGAGCTTGTGAAGCGCAGCGTCACTGGAGTCTTCCAGCGTTGTGTCGAGCCAGAAAAAGGAGTGGCAATCCTCAAAGACATCCACCAAGGCGAATGCGGCCACCACGCAGCCTCAAGATCCCTTGTGGCCAAGGCTTTCCGCCATGGTTTCTTCTGGCCGACTGCCTTGGGGGATGCTAAAGAAATAGTCAAGAGCTGCAGAGGATGTCAAGTTTTTAGTTCCAAGCAACACCTGCCGGCTTCTGGCCTCAAGACCATTCCCCTCACTTGGCCTTTTGCCGTCTGGGGACTGGACATGGTGGGCCCTTTCAAGACAGCCCGCGGCGGCCTGACACATCTACTTGTTGCCGTGGACAAGTTCACAAAGTGGATTGAAGCAAAGCCGATTAAGAAGCTCAATGAGCTGACTGCCGTTACATTTATCACCGACATCACTACTCGGTACGGCGTGCCGCACAGCATCATCACCGACAACGGCACGAACTTCGCCAAAGGAGCACTGGCACGTTTCTGCGCGACGCAGGGCATTCGACTGGGCTTAGCGTCCGTTGCCCACCCGCAGTCAAACGGCCAGGTCGAGCGAGCAAATGGACTCATCCTCTCCGGCATCAAGCCCCGACTGGTTGTACCACTGGAGCGATCGGCTGGCTGCTGGCTCGAAGAGCTGCCGGCTGTCCTCTGGAGCCTGCGCACTACACCCAACAAGTCAACCGGCTTCACTCCATTCTTCCTCGTGTACGGTGCCGAGGCTGTCATCCCAACAGACATCGAGTTCGACTCGCCTCGGATCACCATGTACACGGAGGAGGAAGCCAAAGAAGCAAGAGAAGACGGCGTCGACCTACTGGAAGAAGGCCGGCTATTAGCCCTCAGCCGGTCCGCCATCTACCAGCAAGGGCTGCGCTGCTACTACAACCGCAAGGTCAAGCCAAGATCCTTCCAAGAGGGCGACCTTGTGCTCCGGCTGATCCAGCGAACAGCCGGCCAGCACAAGCTCTCGGCCCCTTGGGAAGGCCCTTTCATCGTCAGCAAGGCACTCGGCAACGACTCCTACTACTTGATCGACGCGCAAAAACCAAGAGCACGCAAGAGAGACGACTCCGGCAAGGAGTCGAAGCGACCATGGAACGCAAACCTCGTAAGACGATTTTACAGCTGAAAGCAACAGGAAAAGCAACGACAGACTATGGCGCGACATGGAGGCCGAGCTGGTCGGTGAAGGCGGCCTCGCCGGCTGAAGGAGTGGCCGACTAGTGGGCCCCGGCTTGACCACCACCTGCGGCAGGAGACGCACTCGCGCGCGACGTAGTGCTGGAGGAGCGGTCAGGCTGAGGCTGGCCCGCTACTCCACCAGCCGGCTCGGCGTCTTCACCCTCTTCCTCCTCCTCTTCGCCCTCGTCGCTGGAGTCGATCTCCTCCGCCGAGTCCTCACTGTACACCGGGTCCAGCCCGAACCACTCTTCCGGCTGGGCGACTCCATTGTCGCCCACCTCGGGGGCGAAGACGCTGGTGTCGGTGTAGTCGGCGATCGCCGAAGCCCGCCGAATGATGGCCGGCCGTGCCGGCTCCAGCTCCGTGTCGGCTTGCTGCCGCCAGGTAGCCAGCTGGTCCAGGCTCAGGGTGGGATACCAAGCCTTGACGAACTCCAGCGCCCGCCTGGCGCCGGAGCGAGCCGCCGAGGCCTTCCAAGCCTCGAAGCGGCCGACTGCCACCTCCAGCCAGTCGGCAGTCCGACTGGGGGTGCGAGGGACCACTTGGCCGGGCCAGAGGGCGGCCAAGACCTGCGCCCGGCATGCTGAAGCCGGCGGAGCAGCCGGTGAGCCGGCTGGATGCGAGCCTGGATCGCCAGGAGCTGTTCCTCCAGCGAGCGGCCGGCGGTTGGCGAGATCTCAAAGCCGGCCTGCCTCCGCGCTTGGCGACGGGCCTCGATGGCCTGGTTGGCGGCAGTCGAATAGCCAGGGAAATACTCTGCACGAAGAAGAAGAAAGGAAGAAAAGAACACCAAAATCAGAAAACAAGCCAAAGTGGCAGATGGCAAGAAAGGACGAAGAGGTAGGCGGCTTACCGTCAACCAGATCTTTGATCTGGCCATAGGCGGAGACCAGAGTCTGCCTGGCATCTGCCCAGCCGGCCGCCTCCGTCTCGAACTCGGCCTGGAGAGTGGCTTTGCGGTCTTGCGCCGCCTTCAGTGCCGCCTTGTGACTTTCCTCCTGGTCGGCCAGCTTCTTGACCAGGCGGTCGCGCTCCTGCACCAAGGCGGCGAGCTCGGCATCCTTGGCACGAAGAGCAGTCTGGGACTCCCCCAGCTGTGCCCTCAGACTGGCGTTGGCCGCTGCAGAAACGGAAGAAGAAGAAGAAAAGTAAGAAGTCGTCAAGGAAGATCCGACCCGACTGCTCAGCAGTCGGCCCGAATCTCGGGGACTACACCCAGTGGGTGCGCTGACGCGCCCCCACATGAGATAAAGAACAAATCACGTACCTCGGCTCTCAGTAAGGTCGGCGGTCTTCTGAGTCAGCTCCCGAGCCTGGGAGTTGAAGGCGGCCGCTCGAAGGTTGTGGTAGTCCTGCAAGATGGACAGAAGACCGAAGTGAGAACAAAAACAGCAAAGACAAAACCTCCAAGAAGTTCCAAGCCGCCTGCTCAGCAGCCGACTCGGAACTCGGGGACTACACCCAGTGGGTGCGCTGACGCGCCCCCACGGAAGAAATCAAGATGAAGAAGAAACAAGACGGGAATACTAACCCGGATGGCCGCCCGCGTTGCGAGGAACTCGTCGGTGAACTGCCTCAGCGCCGCGGCTTGGCTTTGGAGCCGGGTCCGGACGTCTTGTGCAGCCACGTTCACTACGGCTGTCCCTCCGCCTGGCGTCCACCCTGAGGTAGCGCTGGCCGCCTCCGCGTCTCGGGCCGACGAGCTGGAGCCCACGGCCGGCTGTGGCTCCGACGCGGCCTTATGTGGCTCCGACGCGGCCTTCCCCGCGCGTGGCTCGGCGGCACCCGGACCGCCACCTCAGCCCTCGCGGCCGGCTCGCCCTCCACCGACTGTGCAGGCGGCGGATCAGGCCGGCCGCCTTGGGCCGCCCCAGTTGGCGGGGTCGGCTCCGGCGCCTTCTCCAAGATGATGACGTCGTCGCCGCTTCCCCCCAGCCCCGGCTGGTCGCCGCTGGCTCCCCCTGGCGAAGGCTCCATGTCCCCAGGCGCCATGACGCGCAGCGGGGTGACCATCAAAACCTCCCCCGCCGCCACCGCGGCCTCAGCCTCTGCCTGGGCCCTGGCTGCGGCCTCGGCGAGTGCCTTCGCCGCCTCCTCCTCCCGTGCCGCCTGGGCGGCGGCCGCCTTCCGTGCCTCCGCCTCCCATGCCTCCTGCTCCTCCCGCGCCTCCCGCGCGTTCCTTTCCGTCGCCTCCTGGAGGTCGGCGCGGGGGTCCACGCAGCGGGTGGTGCTCCCAGAGCCCCTTGGCGACTCAACGACGGAGCCGGCAGCCGCCCGCTCAAGTGACAACGGAGCTCTGATCGTTGAAGAAAAAGACGAGAGTTCAAGAACCACCAAAGAAAGAAAGAAAGAGAGTACCCAAAGAAAGATTCGGACTTACGCCGACACGGTCTGCGGTTGCTTCACCACCTTGCGGAAGCGAGCCGCCTTCGCGGCCACCTCTTCCCGCCTGGTGGCTGCCGCCCCGCCTCTGGGTTTCTTCGTTCGGCTGCCAAACAGACCCTGGGCGGCGCGACGCTTCTGCCCGCAGGCGGTGAAGCAGAGGAACCCGCGCCGCGTCCAGACGCCGGCTGGCGGCGCGGGACGGCTTCGGCCTCATCGTCGTCTGGCCAGTCGTCAAAGGTGGCGCTGAGCCCGGAGCCGTCTGCCTCGCCGCCGGCTTGGCCACCTCCCGGCTCGGCGTCGTCGTCCATACCGACCGCCCTCAGGTCGGGGTCATCCAGATCATGTTCGGTCCGGTCGGGGACGAAACGGCGCTCCGCGTCTGACCCGTCGGCCGGCCGAAGCAGAGGGCTCTGTCGAAGAACAAGCCGACTAAGTCAGAGTCGGCCAAGAGGTGCTCGGCAACAAGGAGAAAAAGAATAGACGAGGAGAGCATACCGTAGGCGGCGGGTTGGCTCGGCTGTATGGCTCCTTGCCGAACTGCCACTCCACGGAGAGTTTGCAGTTCGCAAGGTAGTTCACCATAAAGGCCACCTCCTCCTGCGGCATCTCCTTGGTGCACATCCGGCTCGGATCGACCTGGCCGCTCATCTGACAGATCAGATGAGGCCGGCTCTGGAGCGGAAGAACACGGCGCGTGACGAACGCGGCCAGAAGATCGGGCCCCGTCAGGCCCTCCGACTGGACCATCACCCGCAGTCGGGCGATGGCGGCGTTTCCAGCCGGCGTCAGCGTCACAGCCCGGAAGGACCACTGGGGCAGCCTGCCCGCCGATGGGCCGGCTACGTAAGCAGGCAGGTTGATGTAGTCGCCCCGCGGAGCAATGTTCCGCACGTAGAAGTACGACTTCTGCCACTTCTTCACCGATTGGATCAACGTGATGACGGGGAAGGGGTTGTCGGCAACCGATCTTCGCGACGCGATGAAGGCACCAGTCTGAGCCGGCACGCCCCGCATGCGCGTGCCTAGCTTCGACTGGAAGAACTCCCCCCAGAGCTCAAGGGTGGGGAGGACGCCGAGGTAGCCCTCGCACAGGGTGACGAAGGCGGACAGCAGCACCACCGCGTTTGGGGTGAGGTGGTGCGGCTGGAGCTGGTAGAAGTCGAGCCAGGAGCGGAAGAAGGCGCTCACTGGCAGGCCGAAGCCGCGCAAGAAGTGCGAGCGGAAGACCACCCGCTCGCCCTCCTGCGGCTCCGGCCTGATTTCCCTCGCCGGCGCGCGACGGACCTCCACTTTGTCCGTGCCGGGCAACCGCCGTGTCTGGCGGAGGAACTCGACGTGGTCTTCGTGCACGTTGGAGCCGTCCCAATCCCCGCCATACTGCTCCGTGGCGGGAGGCATGGCGAAAGCTAGCGCGGCGGCGGAGGAGCGTGCGGTGGAAGAGCACGGCGGCGAGGCGCTGTCGCAAGAACTGGCAAGAGGAAGAAGACGGTGGAAGTAGGAGGAGCGTGCGAGGGCCTGCCGCCCTCCACCTCCCCCTACTTATAGCCTCTCAAGGCCGAAGAGGCCGGACGTGGGGGGAGACGTGGGATTAACTGCGCCCGCTCCCCCCACGTCTCGCGATTATTGCGCATAAATGCGAGCCGAAACTGCCGCACGGAATGTGCGGGCGGTTTCGGGATGTAGACAATCCGCGCCTGGGCCGGGGCGCGGACGTGGCGGGCCCCCTCCCTGCGGCGACGTCCCATCACGCGCGTGGGCTGGCAGGCTTTCCGGCCCGCGGCCCGATGCACGGACTGGCGGGCTCCCGCCCTCCGACTCCGGAAGATTTCGACTCAGGCGGCGCGCCTGACCAAGGCCGGCTCCCAGCTGCCGGCTTGTCAGGATAGGAAGCTGATCGAGCTTCTCAAGCCCTACTCCACCTCGAAGCCCAACCAGCTTCGAGGACTACTGTCGGAGTAAATGGCCACGGGTAGCCTCACCGACTGCCCCTGGTTCTTCTAAAAAATTATCAGGCCTTCGGGCCTCCAAGCACTCCAAGAATTGGGCCGCCTTCCCTGGCCGGCTACCTCTGAAGCCGACTCCCGGAAGGCGACCCTGCCTCAGCGACCCCTCCCCAGGACGATTACGGGGTGGCCGACTCCAAGAAGCCGGCCAAGAAGGACGCCGACTCCAAAGAGCCGGCCGAGACCACAACCACTCCAAGCCACTCCCACATAACGGCGACAAGACGGGGTGTGGCCATAGTGCGGCCCACTACCCCCGAAGCCCGAGGCGGGCATGGCTACAGGAGGCCGTACGGGGCGGCCGTCCCCCGCGCGGCTCGGCACTGTAGCCATGCCAGCCTCGACGTCATCCACGACCGACTCCTGTACGGCCCGAGGGCGGCGGGCCCCTTCAGCCAGAGAGAGGTGCGAAGACGGCCCGGCCCCTCCCAGTCGGCCAAGGGCATAGCCGGCCCCCAGAAGCCGGCTACTCCCTTCCTCGAAGCAGGAGCCCCATTAAGGAGACAAGACGAGGTAAGGCTACAGTGAGAGCCCCCGAGGCGGCCCACTGTAGCCATGCTTACCTCCAGAAAGCCCTCGTCATCAGAGGCGCGGCTACAGTAAGCAGCCGCCGACAAGACCCTAGGCGGTGGGGCCGGCCTATCGACCAAGTAGCCGGCAGCCGGCGGGACCCAGCAGCCGGCGGAGAAGCCGGCGAGCGTAGACACTGACGGCTGGGACCAGAGCCCAGCTGGGTTACCATTGTACCCCCGGGGGGTAGGCCTATATAAACCCCCCGGAGCACCCATGCAAAGGGTTGGCTTCCAAGCATAACACACACACACCATAGATAGAGGGAAGCAAGAGCTAGCCTTGTTCTTCTTCTCCCTTGACCCCCAAACAGCTCTAGGAGCGATTGTAGCTACCCTTTCTCGATCTAGTGATCATGCGGAGACCCCGCAGAGAAGGACTAGGGGTGTTATCTCCTTGGAGAGCCCCGAACCTGGGTAAGATCCGCCGGCGTGCATGTCTTCGCCTCATCCCGTTTCCGGGCACCGGCGACGTTTAATTGGCTCCCACAATGATAAGCCATCCCTTGGCATATGTCGCACCAACCACCCGACAAGGAGTGCCCCTACTTTTGTACACCGACAATGCCACACCACTCCCGATGAACAGGACCCCGTTTCGATCGTAGGCGCTCCAACACAAGTCATCTATTTTGCGGTAAGCCACACCCTCCCGATCAAAAGAGCCCTATTTTGACCGTAGGCACTCGAACAGAAGGCCATTTCCTCCATTCTGGGGTACGCTAGTCCCCGTTCCGGCTGTTTCGTCCAAGCCGGTTGGCTCCCGATAAACATGACGCGTTCCGATCCAGTGGCTTGGCTGCTGATGAACAGGACGCGTTCCGACTGAGTGGCTTCGCTCCCCATGAACATGATGTTGTTTCCTTCATTCCGACCCAGCAGGTTAGCTGCCGATGAACAGGACAATGTCGCTGTCATCCGTTGCCTCTCCTTGTACACGAGCCCTGGTCATACAAATGCACGAGTGGGCGTTCGAGACCCCGCCCGTATGTACGTACGGGGCCGTATTTTTTGGCATCTAGCTGTATGTACGTGTACACCATTTTGACTGGACTGCCTGAATTGCTACATCGGGGGCTCTGCTACTACACGTGCCGCTGCTTGCTCGGCCATGGTTCATCGTTGCAAAGAGACTGATCGACCAGTATGTACGTACACATTCATGACCAGAATGACAACGCTACGTACGCTTCAACCAGGTGGGCCCCGACTATCAGGGAGGATAAGGAGGCACTTCCTTACGTGCAAAGTTATTGATGGTGGGTCCCAGCGGTCAGGGGGGAGAATCATTTTTTTGCCCGTAATATGGACGCACTTCCTTGCATGCGAAGATGTAGCTGGTAGGTCCTAGCTGTCAGGGGGGAAATGTTTTTTTCGCAAAATACGGAGTCCCTTCCAGTGGGTCCCCACTGTCAGGTGGAGGAATAATTATTTTACGCGTAATAAGGAGGCACTTCCTTGCTGCGGTCGTGGACCCAGCTGTCAGCCTCTCCACGTATAGTCCTCTTCCGATGGAAGTCGTTCCTTGACCACGTTGACCACGCCGCGCCAAGAGCACCAAGGCGGTGGACGACGGGGAAGCCTGGGAAGGGGACGACGCAGAGCCGGGGAAGACGCAGCAGTGGATGCCCACGCGGAGAGGAGTACGAGGGTTGACTGGTTCGGCTGCGGTGTGAGGCTGCCGTCGCCATAGAATAACACGGGTTGTGTGTGAGTAGAGGGATGGCCTGGGCAGCGGTGGAAGTAGGGTGGGGCGGTGAGGCTTGCGCGACATCATAGTCGGCCATAAGAGGAGGGAGCAGGCAGTCCCGCCAGCGCTGGTTTTGGCAGCTGGAGCAGGAAGATCAGAGATTGAAGAAGCACGTCGCCCATTGGATGGACATCCAACAACCATTGCTGCTAGAATCATGTGTTGACTGACAAAGCCTTGCGTAAACAAGTCAGCCTCAAAATATGTGGTGTGTACAACCCATTTGCTATCATTTTTATAATTTACAGTCCATTTGCTAATTCATATGGAATTTATTGCAGCCAATTTTCCATTTTTAGAATTGCTGCCCATTTTCTGGTCAGTGCCAGGGTTAAAATTTGAACTAAAAAATGTGCGAAATTTTAAAAATTTGCATATTTTTGCTCAGTAACAAAATATTCTTAATCCAAAAATTAGTAGCCATACTAAAACTAATTTAAAAATAAAGTAGTACTATGTCATGTTAAAATCCAATGAAATAGAAAATATCAGTGAAGAACAAAAACAAAAAAAGAAAACTAATTGCCCATTTGCTATTTTTTGGAATTAGCAACCCCTTTCATATTACTTTTAAGATTTACGGCCCATAATCTTTGGCAGGCCAGAATGCATCCCTCCTCGTCTTCAAAGATTTGCGGCCCAGTAAGTCGCAGAAAACAAATAGGCCTAGCTTGGGTATTCTTCAAACAGAAATAGTGGGCTACCTATTTTCCCAAAGAAAAAATGATGGGCTAGTCATGTTGTTAGACGGGCCACAAAGACTGCACAACCCAGTTTATAGCCCGCTCCTCTGAACAAATCCTCAAAAAAAAGTTGTGCAATTCTGTCGTTAATTGACTATACGTTGACAATGATGAGGGTCCCAGATATCAGCAGGGTGGATTAGAGTAAAAAATGAGGGGTGCATCTGAGTAGTAAAAGAGGCACTTGCTTGTGTTCAGGAGTGGACCTGGTGGGTTCTTACTGTCATACTCACAACTACAGTCCTCTCCGATTCACTATGTTGATAGGGCCGGACGGCGGCGCCGCTGCGAGCACACCAAGGTGGAGGACGACGGCGAGGCCTCGGACGGGAATGAACAGGAGCCAGGGAACAAGCGGCAGTATGGCCGTAGGCGGAGGGGAGTACGAGGTTCCCTGGTTCTGGTGCGAGGTAGGCTGCCATCGCCGGAGAAGAATAGGATGTCGGGGGGAGTAAAGGGATGGCCTGGCCAGCATTTCAGGGTACGACAGGGCGGCGATGTGTGCATGATAGCGCAACCAGCCGTAGAAGGCGGGGAACAGGCGCTCCCGCCAGCTCAGGTTCGGTTTTAGCGGCTGGACCGGTCAGACCCAAAAACTCATTATGCTGGATTATAAGAATAAATTTTATATGGCTAAAACTTATTGTAAAATGCTGCGGAGCACATTTTTCTTCTTGAGGATTTTCTTGAGACAATTTTCTTCTTGAGGTGTGAAGCCGAGCACATTCAGAAGCCCTGGGATAAAGTGGTGTCGCCAATGTGTTGGGCTGGGTTGGGCATGTCAAGACCCCGATTCTAAGTCACATCGATCTAGCCTGTAACACCTCATATCACTTTGCGGCCTCACGGACGGTATTCCCACGGGTATCGCCTTACCATGGCCCGGGACCATTTGCGCCTTTTGGCTCATGTATATGATAGTGTCGCTAGCAACCATATGACAGAGAACCCGAGCCGACATCGCTAGTCGCGAACCCAAAGCGGTACTAACTTACGGGGACAGGCATACATGAATCAACATCGAGCATGTCGGTCAGCAGCGTGTGAATCCGGGCTGTAGCACTGGGCTAACAGGACTCCGGGAACCCGGGCTGTAGCAGGCTAGGTAGGACTCCGGATGTCACCGCGTGACATTTCCCCAAAGGGACAGACACAGGAACGAAGTAAAACACATGCCGGCCAGTCTAAGTGTTCCGGAGCAGTAGTGCTGGGCTAGCAGGACTCCGGTATACCGAGCTGTAGCGGATTACCAAGGCTCAGTGGAAACACCAGACTACATTTCCCCATAAGAGAGGCTGCCAAGGATAAACAACTAGATAGTCGGATCCCACACATAGCAAGCATTTCAATCATACACACAATATGCTCGATATGTGTAAATACAACATGGCATCACAACAAAACTCTACAACTCAAAGTACTTTATTTAAAGGCTCCGGAGAGCCATACATACCATATCCATACAGATAGGGGTCACACGACCCGACACACAAGTCATACAAACATACAAGCACATGCGGAAGCAAACTTGTCTGAGTACAGACAACTAGAAAGAAAGAAGGCTTGACAAAGCCTGTCTATCTACATAGGCCCTTCACAAGCTCAGGTCACCACCTGGGTGGCAATCACTCGTCAACGTCGAGATCTACATAGAACCCATCGGAGGGGGCGGTGTTCTCGTCTGCAACAATTATTAGAGCAACATGAGTACAAAGGTACTCAACAAGTCTTACTACAGATCCTATTATACATGCACATTCTCAAGAAGGTAGTGGAGTTATTGCAGCAAGCCAGCTTTGACTCTCTTGGCTACGCTATCCTACGAGACACCACTTGTAAAATAGTTTTTGCACATGAGTCCACTAATCACCATCACAATACTCCACCGTGGATCCTCTCTCGTCATCCTACGAGAGGGCCATCCGCGGTACTCACAGTTATCTTGAGTCTTTTAGTAGTAACCATTAACTTGTCTCTGAACTGCATAAGCGACCAAGTAGTCCTTTACCGCAGACGCGACTATTCGAATAGTTTTATACCGTGCAGGGGTGTACTTCGTCACACATGTTTCCACCACTTAGCATCTGCACACGACATGTGCTCGGCAGACTTCAAGCGAAAGTCGACGTGGGTGTAGACCATGACCTGACTAACCACACAAGTCTCTAGTCCAGGTTTATCGCCTATTGGGGTTCCATCCGCAAGGAAATCCGGCCGGGGTGTCCTCAATGGCCCCAAACGATGTGTGCAGGGTTCCCGAGTCACCAAACGGGCGACTCGGTACACCGTGCCACGTGCCTACCGCATCACAGCCCACCCCTAAGGTCAGCGCTGCGCACGACCTCCAGCAACTACAAACACCAGAAACTACTTGCAACTCCTGGACAGAGGACGAGAGGGGTCAGTAAGTCGAGCGGGGTCATATTTCAGGGCCCAATGTGTGGTAGTAGCTGAATCTTAAATCACGCATACAGATCTCAGTTCTTAAGGACGGCCTCAATGAAACAACCCACCATGTACTCCTACATGGCCTCTCATCGATACCTTTACCAAATCATGTTCAACACTTCACTCTCATTACCGACACGACAATTCACTCTAGTTCATCACCCTGATGAGCTAGACATGACACGACTCTAAGCATAGCAAGCATAGCATGGTAGGAAACACAAACATGGCTCAATCAACTCTTACACATGCTAGTGGGTTTCATCTAGTTACTGTGGCAATGACAGGTCATGCAGAGGAAGTGGGTTAAACTACCGCAACACACAGCAGTTTGAAACGCGTTGTCTTAATGCAGTAAATGAGAGCAGAAGCGAGCAGTTGGGTTTGTATCGAAATGATCAATTGGTTGCTTGCCTGACAGAGTGGTAGTGGGATACTGCCCTTCAGCTAGATACTCGTGAATATCCTCGGAGGCAGAACCTACCACGAAAGATACATCAGAACAGCAAGGTTAAAGTGTTCTGACATGCATGAAACCACTACAGATGGAAAGATTGGATTTTTCTGATCAATTTTCATATATAAATCTTTGCATTTGGAGTTACAGATTAATTTCTATGAATTTTTAAAGTTTGCACTATTTTCTGAAATTTCCTGTATGAGAATAAATCCAGTAAATGATTTATTGCGTCAGGGTGACGTCAGCAGTCAACGGGGATGGTCCAGGTCAACCTGACCAGTGGGTCCCACGTGTCAGTGTCATTAGACTAACTAATTTTAGTTAGTCCTAATCCTAGGTTAATTAGCAGGGCAGGGCCCCACCTGTCATTGATCCAGGGGGGTCAAACTCGCCGGAGTTGACCCGAGGCTCATCGCCAGCAGGGCCAGGGACGGTGGAGAGGTGCGGGTTTCCTCCTCCGGCGACCAAATGGACGGCGGAGGGCATCTACGTGACGCGGGGAGTGAGCCGCGTTGATTGGTGGTGGCGGTGGAGCTCGGGGTCGCCGGAAACGTCGCCGGCGACGACCTTGGTGGACGCCGGAGCTCGGGCAAGCTCGGGCTCATCGCTAGGGGGCACGGCGAGGTGCGTGGAGTGGTGCTATGGGCTCCTGGGGATGCGGTGAGTGCGGTGGCATGCTCAGTTTCGAGCCAACGTGGTTGTGGCCACGACGGCGACAAGTAGAGGCGGCGGCGGGTGCGGGCAAGCTTCATGCGGTCGCTACGGTGCTCGAGAGCGAGAACGGAAAGGGGGAGGAGGTAGCTGGGCTCACGGTAGTCACGACAGTGCAGACGGCGAGGTCGCAGAGGAACCGGAGCGGTCAGGGCGTCGAGGGGGATCTCCGGCGGCGAGAGGTCGAAGACGGCTCGGTGGAGGCGGTGCAGAGCGTGCGAGCTCTTGGGGCTTGACCTGCTCGAGGAAACGGACGACGACGAAGCTCGTGGACACGGCGGGGCAATGAGGAGGCGGCGGTGGGCGCGTCTACGTCGGCGGTGCGGCTGCAGCTGCGTCGGCCATGGTGGGAGAGGGCGAGGGAGAGGTGCAGGGGGCGAATGGGGTGTCGGTGAGGTCGGGGCGGCACCGAGGAGGCGTTTCGAGGCATCGCCACGCTGTCCAGGCGATGCAGACGAGCAGGGAGCTGCGTGGCGAGCTCGGCGGCGTCGCGGTGTCCCTCCTCTGCCTACTGGCAGAGGTAGGTGATGACCGGCATGGGCCAGATGGGCCGGGCCAGCCAGGTAAGTGGCCTCTGGCCTTTCTCTCTCTCTCTCTCTCTTTTCTATTTGTTTTCTATTTTCTATTTTTCTGCAACTGTTGGGCTTTATTAAAATTGCTAAAACGTTTCCAAAAATCCTGAAAATAATTGGGGCTCTGTTAGGATTATTCCTAACAGCCCTCACTAATTCTAGAATTATTTGGGCATTTAAAATATTTTATAGCATTTAGATGCCCAAATGCAAATAGGTAATGATTTAATCCAGTGACCTTATGTGTCCTAGAAAAATGTGAACCAGTTTTGGCAGAGGTTCTGGACCAAGACAAAAATGATGGACATTTTAGAAGGGCATTTCCGGTTCATTGAAAATGATTTTAGTAAACCCTAGTTGTTTTAGGGGGGTGCTGGGGGTTAGTTCATCCCCATTTCAGGTTTCTCGGAAAAAAATTAGACATGATGCAACACTCTAATGCAGCACTGACTAGGGTTGTGACAACTCACCCCCACTCAGAAAAATCTCGTCCCGAGATTTAGGGTCCGTCGGGAAGAACGTGGGGTACTCAAGTCGAAGGTGATCCTCCCTTTCCCAAGTAGCTTCTTTCTCAGAATGGTGTGACCATTGAACCTTGAGAAACTTGATATTCTGGCGTCGAGTGGTACGCTCGGCTTGATCAAGGATACGAACGGGATATTCCCGATATGTGAGATTATCTTGGAGATCAAGCGTTTCGTGGTCCACTCCTCGGATAGGATCTGAGAAGCAACGCCTGAGTTGAGAGACGTGGAAGACATCATGAACTCTGGAAAGATGCGGAGGTAGTTCCAATTGGTAGGCAACTTCTCCTCATTTGGCAAGAATGGGAAAGGGTCCAATGTAACGAGGAGCCAATTTGCCCTTGATACCGAATCGATGGGTTCCCTTCAAAGGAGTAACCCGAAGGTATGCCTTCTCGCCAACTTCATAAGTCATGAGCTTATGTTTGCGGTCATATTGGCTCTTTTGACGAGATTGGGCTGTTTTCAATTTCTCACGAATAATGCGAACCTGCTCTTCTGCTTCCTGAATCATATCCGGGCCAAAGAGTTGTCTTTCCCCGGTTTCCGACCAGTTAAGAGGCATTTGACACTTTCGTCCATAGAGAACTTCGAAAGGGGCTTTGCCCAAGCTAGCTTGATAACTATTGTTATAAGTAAATTCGGCGAATGGAAGGCATTTCTCCCAATCCATACCGAAAGAGATGACAGAAGCTCGGAGCATATCCTCCAGAATTTGATTGACTCATTCTACTTGACCACTTGATTGAGGGTGGAAGGCGGTGCTAAAGGAGAGATGAGTTCCCATAGCATTTTGGAAACTTTCCCAAAATCAAGAGGTAAAAAGACTTCCACGGTCTGAGTTAATCTCTAATGGAACACCATGAAGAGACACTATTCGGGAGATGTACAAGTCAGCTAGTTAGCTAGCAGTTTTACTCTCACAAACATGTAGGAACTGGGCTACTTTGGAAAGACGATCGACAACAACGAAGATAGCATTATTCCCTCTCTTGGTCCTGGGAAACCCGGTAATGAAATCCATACCAATCTTATCCCATTTCCATTCAGGAATAGCCAAAGGTTGAAGGGTGCCAGCAGGCCGTTGATGCTCTGCTTTAACAGGACGACAGACATCGCAACTAGCAATGTATTGAGCGATTTCTCTCTTCATCCTAGTCCACCAAAACCTCTAGCGTAGGTCTTGATACATTTTAGTACTACCGGGATGAATAGTGAGAGGGGATTCATGAGCTTCCTTAAGGATCAATTGCCGTAGGTGTTGTTTCTTGGGAACCACTAGAAGGTTTTCAAAGAAGACAACACCTCGCTCATCCATGGAAAAACATTTAGCAACTCCGCTAGCGATGTTTTCCTTAATCCGAGATATGCCCTTATCACGCTGCTGGGTAGCTATGATTTGATCCGTAAGGTTAGGTTTCGCCACCAGAGTGGATAGGAATCCTCGAGGAACAATGTGAAGGTTAAGCTTACGAAATTCGTCGTGGAGAAGTGGTTGACTTTGTTGTAACATCAAGTTGTTACAATAAGATTTACGACTTAGCGCATCAGCCATGACATTGGCTTTGCCCGGGGTGTAAGTTATTCCTAAGTCGTAATCCGTGATCAACTCAACCCAATGTCTTTTCCTGAGATTCAAATCCGGTTGGGTGAAGATGTATTTCAGACTTTGGTGATCGGTGTAAATTTTGCAACGATTACCGAGAAGGTAATGTCGCCATGTTTTGAGTGCATGGACTATAGCTGCAAGCTCTAGATCATGTGTGGGATAGTTATCCTCATGTGGACGCAACTGTCGAGAAGCGTAGGCAATCACATGACGATCTTGCATGAGTATGCAACCTAGTCCTTGTCGCGAGGCGTCGCAATAGATAACAAAGTCCTTAGAAAAATCTGGTGGCACAAGTACGGGAGCAGATGTCAGGCGTCTTTTCAGTTCCTGAAAGCTGAACTCGCACTGTGGGGTCCACTCGAACTTTTTATCTTTCTTGAGGAGTTCAGTTAGAGGTTTAGCAACCTTGGAGAATTCTCGACGAAGCGGCGACAGTAGGTCGCTAAGCCTAGGAAACTCCGAACTTGCTTGACCGTTTCAGGTGGAGTCCAATCAAGGACGGCTTGAACTCGCTCGGGATTGACAGCAATACCCTTACCAGAGATTACGTGGGCTAGATAGGTTACTTCTGGCAACCAGAATTCGCACTTAGAGAATTTGGCATAAAGGCGATGCTCTCGAAGTTTCATCAATACTAGCCTTAGATGTTCGGCATGTTCCACTACAAAAAAAATACACTTCCGTGATGATACGTCTTTGTCACAGTAGGTCGCATTTTCTGTCATGCATGTACATCCATGACGATTTTATGACAGAATCAAGATAGTCATGCCTGTGCTGTCGTAGAAGTGTTCCATGACATTACCAAAATTATCATCACGGAAGTGTCCACTTCCATGATGATAAATCGCGCGTCACAGAAGTGCTTTCGTCAAGGGTGACCGACACGTGGCGTCCACCATAACAGAACGCCTTTAAGCTATTGGGTCCGGTTTTGGATCCGATAACCCGTTAACATCCCCGACCAATGGTGATTTTCCACATGTAAAATCATCATTGGCTGGAGGAAACACGTGTCGGCTCACCGTTGGGATAGATGTCATCCACTCATTGGACCCAAGGCGCCTATGATACATCGACATGTGGCATGGCCCAATAGAGGCCCATTCCTGTGAAAAGGCCGGCCCGTTTGACTTGGTCAAAAGGTGGCGGGCCGGCCCACGGAAAGCCTGTTAACGGCCTGTCCGCATATAGCCCATTTACAACCCGCTAACCCAGAGCCCGTTACACCCTATTCGAATTAGGCCCAGTAGCGTCATCTGGGCCGTCCAATATGATTCCAGCTCGTTTTAACTTCCGGCCCATGTGTGGCCCATGACTTCTTTCGGCCCATATGAGGCCCTTTGTAACTCTTGGCCCATTAACGGCCCGTGGTGAAACTGGCCCGTAATGAACAGTGTATCACTTTATACCCATTAACGGCCCATTATTCCACTGGGCCGTTTCCAGCCCAAGTTATCTTTTGGCCTTCTCAGGGCCCATTTATTCTTGGGCTCATTTGCAGCATTCGGTTACTTACGGCCCGTTACTATCATTTTCTGCTTGTGGGCCAAATTCAGCCCGTCATTACAGTCGGCCCGTTTGTGGACCGTTAATACGTTGGGCCGTTTTCATGTGAAAAAAACCCGTGGGCTGTTTTCATACAGTTATCAAATACGGCCCATTAATGGCTCGTTATGGTCCACGAATAGTACGGCCCATGATTGGCGAAATGATGATACGCCCCGTAGAAGGCCCATGGACCCTACGGCCCGTAGAAGGCCCATGGATCCTACGGCCCGTACAGAAGGCCAATGGATCCTACGACCGTAGAAGGCCCATGGATCATACGACTCGCAGGAGGCCCATGGTTACAATAGTCCGTGTGCTGCCATGATTTTTTTGGCCTAGTTACCAAAAATAGGCTATTGTGGCCACTAGAAAAACACAAAAAAAGAACTGCAGTGACTACAAGCAAACAACTAAACAAGACAATGAGGAAATAAATAAGCAAGCAATTAATGCTAGCCTATTACCGCTATTACACATATTACATCCACTAGGCATCACAGTTCGCCACCAGTGCAAATATAGGGAACAAAGCAGCATATTACATACACTGGCCGTCAAAATTGGCCAGCAGTGCAAATAAACGCGGCAGCAAAACAAGAGCATAACTGAAACAACTTTAGAAGAGCTCAAGAAACATTATCCTGGGTATCCACCATGCTGTCAATAAGCTTACCAAGCTTATTAGCTTTGTCCTGTTTGGCGCTAAAATCCTCCAACGCTTGCTGTTGCACCAGAAAGTATGCATCTGAATGCTCCAGGGACTTCCGTAGTCCTTCTGCTTCTTGTTGCAGCACAGCTGATCGATGTCTTTCAGCTTGTAGTTGAGACTCAAGAAACCGAATTGATTCAGACAGTGAGTTTGAATAGCTTGTGCAAGCGGTAGTGGCCAGTAACTCAAACACTAAACCAAGACAGGACTTTGGGGTTGTCTCACTATCTTCAAGATAGTCTTCCTTAGCTGTTTTATCAGCTTTGTTGGAGACCAACAAGGATGTGTCACTATCCTGAACCTTATCTGCATTACTTCCTTTACCATTGCTTAATAAGGCACTCTTCCCCAATATTCTGTCAGCATTCTAAAAGAAGAAACAAGCAGACACATAACAGGTTTAGCATGTACTAGTATATGAAACACATTTCGGTGAACCAGTTCATTAGTAAGGTGGACAGGATTAAACTACCAATTCTTCTATTGCCAAGTACTAGTACATAATAAAAGCATCAAACAAACATATATCTATGTCCTATGGTCACTGCATTGTCTTGCCAAATCAAAATAGACACACGGTTCAAATCATATCAGTTCAAGACAAAGCAGCAGTGAAAGAATACAAAGCGTGGGAAACTACACGGCACAACAAGATTTTAGATGGGTACCACGGGTCTACATGTACAACAACACTATTGGCTCTGTTGTGATGCTAGTAATATGCATGATATGAGAAGTCAACTGTATACACAATTGAAATTGAAATCAACAGAGCTATTGATAAGAGCAAACCTGTTAAAGAAACATGCGTGAACATACCTGTTGTGCCATTGGAGTTTCGATTGGATCCTTCAATTTAAAAATAAGTTTTATGAGTAAATACAGTGATACAAGAGCAAAGCAGTATGCACGATAGCAATCATAGTTAAAAAAGGCGCGCCTAGGCTCTAGGCGTTGGCAAAACGCATTGCGCATAACTACGCTTAATCTGTGCATAACTGCGCATAAGCATGCGCTTTGGTCAGTAAAGCGCAAGGCGGTGGCAAAACGCACAATTAACGCCTAGCGCTTTTTTGAACTATGATAGCAGTGGAATCTTAAATTAGAACAATTGTTCTTCAGGTTTAGGCACTTGTTCTACATGAACAGAGTATAGTAAGACGCAAGAATATAGTACTTAAAAATAGAAAATGAGCTCATAGACCTTACCACATTCTTGGTTCGGAACCAGTACACAACAAGGCGTTCCCAGTCATCGTCCAGTAAATGTGTCTCAGGAGAACGTAAGGGAATTTGATGAGTTTCTTTGCCGGTGAAGTACATTTTCTTCAGGTAATTCCGATACTGCCACCAAGCATTCTTGAAGATAGCAGAGATATTAGCACAGGTTACCTCATCCCGAGTTTCCAAATCGGTCCTTCTCTATAGAGAAAAATGGGAAAATTTGCTGTATTATAACCATCATGGAGGTAGGATGTATGGGACAAAGCAAAGTAATTGCCATGAATAACATTACTTACACATAACTCCTGGACAAACACCTGCAACTGGCATTTTCCTTCATCTTCAGTATAATATTTCCAAGATGGGAAGATACGCACATACGATTTGACAACATCAAATGCGATAGCTGCTAAACTACGACTAGCTGGTTGTGCTTCCTCCACAGGAATAGGCGTACTAACTGGTGGAGTTGGGGTTCGCCGTGGTAGTACTGGCCCTATGGGCACTAGAGATGCCTTACTAACTGCTCTTGTTTGGGAGCTCTGTGGTGGAGATGGTACTGTGTTAACAGGATCTGGGTTATTATCTGCTGGGGTTGGGGTTAGATTGGGTGAAGCTGGTTCTCTGTCCATCGCAGTAGGGGTACAATCTGCGTGAGTTTGGGTTATGTGTGGTATGGCTGGTTCTTGTGCATGTACAACCGGGGTGCTATCTCCACCAAGAGGTAGCACTGTTTTATTTGAAGACCGTGTTTTTAGTCCGCTGGATACTGGCATCACCCGCTCCAATTCACATGGCTGATAAACAGGAAACATAGTTGAATGTACAGACATTGTATGAGAGACAGATGCAATAGATAGTGTGGACAAAAGGCATGAAATAGTTTACATGTATATTGTTTAACTAAAACGGATAGCATGACATAATTTCACATATATGATGTCTATCTAAAATGGATAGCATAGCATAACATAATTCAAAGATATGATGAATAACTAAACATGATCGCATGACATAATTCACCTACATGGTATCTAAGTAATTAGGATCGCATCATTTAATTCACATATGTGATTTATATGCTAAACAGAGGGAATTCGATATGATGTCTGAACTAAGAACATGGTGTTGAATATTGTGTATATGATGTCTAAACTATGCAATGCAAGACACCATATGCATGATATGAGCAGTATAACCAAGCCAAGTTTGAGCAAACACCTGGGTGGGGGAATAGGACTGGTCATCTGTCTCTGAATCCATCTCTGAGGAGCTATCGGGACCCAACAAGAGATCTGCTTCGACAGGTAGCACTGTCTGCTCTGAAGGCCTTGTTTTCACTCCAGATTTTTCCATCTCCCACCCAAATGGCTGATTCACAGGAAGAGTAGTTCAATGTACAAACATTGTCGACAAATGGAAATGTAATGAAGAAAAGGATGGGAAAGATATCATTCAAATATATGATGCCTGGTTAAACAGGATGGCATTGCACATTTGACATATATTATGGCTGGCTAAAAGACATGAGACTGCATAATTCCCATATATGATATAGAAACTAAACAGGTGGATTATAGAACATGTCTAAACTAAGAAGATGACATATATGATGTCAAAAGTAGGCACTTCAAGGCAACATATGCATGATATGACTAACATCATCATGCCAAGGTAGAGCAAACACCTTGAGGGGTAAATAGGAGTGGTTAGCGGCGTCTGAATCCGCCTCAGAACAGATATCTTCCTCTGGATTACAATCTGGAGAGGGGTGGGAGGGTTTCCCATTGAACCCACCATGGAGCGATGTCTGCATGACATTGTATTGCCGCGCAAAACTCTTCTCTTTTTCTCTACATGTTCAGCATGACTGTGTACAATATCTGACATGCATACGAAAAAATATGGTGAGATTATGTAAGGAGAGCATGCAGAAATTTAGAGTGATGGTAACAACCAGTGGATGGATCCAAAAATAATGATAGCAGGCTGATAATTGCTTTAAATTAATAAAAAGACAGATGATGATTGCTTTACTATTTGCTTCCCACCTAAGATGAACAACATAGGCATACCCTAGGTGAACCAGATATTAGACAGAGATACTATTCATTGCTTCCTCGATATGTGCCCCACAACTAATTTAGAACTCAAGTTTGAACATTAATTTGGACCTCACTTGGAGTCCAAGAAGTGAACATGACGATAAAGTAGCAGGTAATTTTAAGCAATGCATAACATAAGCCGAAACAAAAGAGTGCGACCTCTCTTGTGGACCCGTGTACTCCTCAGGTTCATCTGCTGAGTCGGTGATGGTGATGCTGTTGCGGTGGGTGCCGGCGGCAGGGAAGGAGATCTGAGGCAGCGAAAGACGGTCAGGAGTCGTGATGTCTGGTTTGGTGGATGCTTCTGTCGATGGAGCAGCTCAGGTGAGGTGGACGACGTCTCGGCAGGAGCAGGACAAACCACACAAAGTTCCCTTCAACACGTACCTGTAACTGAAGTAATTCTGTAAGGGCTCATTTGGCTTGCATGATTCTTAAACGCAGGGATAGGAAAAACACCAGAATAAGATAGGAATGCACATGGTAAACAGAGCATTTGTAAACACAGGATTTCTGCCAACTTGGGTGTTTGGTTTACAGGAATTGGAAGAGCAGAGGAATGCAAAGAAACATGGCCAAAATAAAGTGAAACCATATGAAAGCGTGTACAGTTAGGATGTTATTCTGGCACTAATGCACTTGGTCTTGTTTTCATGCATAGGATTTTGAAAACTAGGTCCAGGTGGATGTTTTGCTTCATTCCTTTCAACAAAATGCATGAATCATTGAATAGTAGAGTGCCATTGGAAAATTCCCTATTGCTATGTTTTTTCGTCGAACCAAAATAGCCCTAATGGATCAATGTGAATGTATAGTAATAAGTGATGCAACAAGTGTACAACCTCTCTGCCGTAACCGTGTCAACCTCAGCATCATTGGGTTGGTCGCTGAAGCAGTTGAGACAGAGGTGGCTGTCGGAGGTGTGGAGGAAGATCTGAGGAATCTGTAGATGGCGTCCAGGGCACTGCTCTGTTGTGATGGATCGTTCTGTCGTTGGAGCAGCTCCGGTGAGCCGTAAGACGTCAAGGCTGAAGCAGCACAAGACAGACATCGTCAATCTCAAGTGGGATTCTAATAGCATCTCCAATAGATGATGTAAAATAGATGTAAAATTTACATCACCAAAAACCACCTGACTACAACAGATGAGGTAAAAACTGTTGACTCTGAACTTAACTGTCGAAACTGAAATTTACTGTGGAATCCGAATGCTAATGTCGAAACTGAACGCAATGGTAGCAGAGAGGCACTTGATATGTAGTTTAGGGAGGGCCTGTAGTTCATCTTCAACCTGCACCCCCCTGAGCCGCCAGCCACCACCGGCCCAAACCGCCGTGTAACGCCCACGATGCGGCTATATCTCCCACGTGTCGAGGCACGACTTCTTGCGACAAAACCACTATGCGGTTATGCCCAGTAATCTACAGGAGATGCTTGACAAAAGATGAACACTGAGCTACTGCTAGTTCACAACATATCAAGCTCAAACAAGCATGGCAAAAGTGCGAAAGATTACAGGTTCACAGACTTGGTGAAAAACTGGACATGGCAGAAAACAGCATCAGGTAGCAATGTTCAGAGCACGAAATCAACATGCCACAGGAACTTAACATAGCAAAACAAGGCATGGTAGTGTTCTACTAAATGCACATGACAAAAGTCCCTTACTGACCTTAAGCTAAAAAGGACTAGAAGATATGATGGCAAGCATGTAAACATAGCAAGTTTCGTTATCAGGTTTCAGACTTGGCAGAAAACAGAGCATGGCAGAAATATTAATAAGTAGGTCTCTTTGTGAGCTTGATGCACTCACTACAGAGCAATGCATAACAAACCAAGCATACCTACAGCAAGATGGCATGTTTATGAAGCTAACCATGGCAAGAACAATTGCCTAGCATGTATAGATCAACTACAATAAGCTTGGCAAATTTGCAAATCATGTTAAGAATCTGCTAGAAATATTTTATAGCAAAAGTAGAGCAAGATTGAGTCATGCTATGGCACTCCAGAATTGCAAACAATTGCAGGAATGGATCAATTACAACTATAGCTACAAAACATCCTTACTGAACATCTCCAAAATATGCATGGATCTCTCTGTAGCATCAAGTTTACACGGCAACAAAATTACAGTAGACAAGGACTTTTGAGAAATCACTGTCCCTGAAATCAGAAATATTACGGCGCCTACTTTGCATGCTTGTGCTAGTCACCACAGAGATCACAAAAATACATGGACTATACCACTGGAAAGATGGCATGGCATACTTCAAAACACATGTAGAGCTCATGCTCAAAAGATGCACAGAATAAGTGATACAAAAACAACAAATCTCCAAGTTCTGATAAGAACCAGAGAATAACAGCAACTAGCCCTCTTCCAACGAAGATTTCGGCATCAAGATGACCTCTAATGAACATGATGCAATTGAACAAAATGGAGAGCATCATGAGACGAACAATTTGACATATTACATGCGCGAATCAGAGCTACATGCAAGAAGTTATCGCATCTCGAACAGGAGCACATGCTGAAGATTTTTCAGGACTTGGAGGAATTTGGGAGTCGCGAGAAAAGTCAACGGGGGAGCTGTCGAGTACGCTTACGAGGATCAAGCTTTCGACAACTCTGAGAATCTTGCAGGCAAGATGACCACCCCTCGAAATCACTTCTATCTTTGCTATGCTAGTTGTTCGCTCTATTGCAATGCTCCGCTACCTATCACTTGCTATATCATGTCTCCCATTGTAGCCATGTCAGCCTCTAACCATCCTCTCCTAGCAAACCGTTGTTTGGCTAAGTTACCGCTTTTGCTCAGCCCCTCTTATAGCGTTGCTAGTTGCAGGTGAAGTTGAAGTTTGTTCCGTGTCGGAACATGGATATGTTGGGATATCACAATATCTCTTATTTAATTAATGCATCTATATATTTGGTAAAGGGTGGAAGGCTCGGCCTTATGCCTGGTGTTTTGCTCCACTCTTGCCGCCCTAGTTACTGTTATACCGGGATTATGTTCCTTGAGTTTGCGTTCCTTACGCGGTCGGGTGATTTATGGGACCCCCTTGACAGTTCGCCTTGAATAAAACTCCTCCAGCAAGGCCCAACCTTGGTTTTACCATTTGCTACCTAAGCCTTTTCCCCCGGGTTTTCGCGAGCCCGAGGGTCATCTTTATTTTAAACCCCCGGACCAGTGCTCCTTCGAGTGCTGGCCCAAACCGAGCGATGTCCGGCGCCCCCTGGGCAACCAGGGTCTATGCCAACCCGACGTCTGGCTCATCCGGTGTGCCCTGAGAACGAGATATGTGCAGCTCCTATCGGGATTGGTCGGCACATTCGGGCGGCTTTGCTGGTCTTGTTTTACCATTGTCGAGATGTCTTGTTAACCGGGATTCCGAGACTGATCAGGTTTTTCCGGGAGAAGGTTTATCCTTCGTTGACCGTGAGAGCTTATGATGGGCTAAGTTGGGACACCCCTGCAGGGTATTATCTTGTAAAGCCGTGCCCGCGGTTATGAGGCAGATGGGAATTTGTTAATGTCCGGTTGGAGATAACTTGTCACTTGACCCAATTAAAATACATCATCTGCGTGTGTAGCCGTGATGGTCTCTTCTCGGCGGAGTCCGGGAAGTGAACACGGTCTGTGTTATGTATGACGTAAGTAGGTGTTCAGGATCACTTATTGATCATTGCTAGATGACGTCCGTTCCGTTGCTTCTCTTCTCGCTCTCATTTGCGCAAGTTAGCCACCATATATGCTTTTGCCGCTGCAGCTCCACCTCTTTGCACCATTCCCCCCTTTAAGCTTAAATAGTCCTGATCTTGCGGGTGTGAGATTGCTGAGTCCCCGTGACTCACAGATTCTACCAAAACAGTTGCAGGTGCCGACGATGCCAGTGGAGACGATAGCGTCGATCTCAAGTGGGAGTTCGACGAGGAACGTGGTCGTTACTATGTGTCTTTTCCGGGTGATCAGTAGTGGAGCCCAGTTGGGACGATCGGGGATCTAGCATTTGGGGTTGTCTTATTTTCATCTGGATTTTGGCCGTGGTCGGTCTATATGATAGTATTGTGGATGATGTATGATGATATTTATGTATTGTGTGAAGTGGCGATTGTAAGCCAACTCTTTATCCCATTCTTGTTCATTACATGGGATTGTGTGAAGATGACCCTTCTTGCGACAAAACCACTATGCGGTTATGCCTCTAAGTCGTGCCTCGACACGTGGGAGATATAGCCGCATCGTGGGCGTTACACGCCGGCCCCAGCGCCGCCTCGCCGCCCCGAAACAACTCCCCACCGCCGCCCCAGCCAGCCCTCTAGGCCCCCTGCCCCCACCCTGAACCCTAAGATAGATAGTGGGGTACCTCTCCGGCGAGCCCCCGTCCCTGCTACGGGTGGTTCTTCCTTAACTCCGGCAAGTCCCCCAACCCCTGAAAATCGATTGACCCAAAAGTCGATTCAGCCGACTGAAGTGTGGCTAAATCGGAGCAGAGCAGCAGCATGAGCGAGGGGGGAGCAGCAGCAGCAGTTGGGCGAGCGAGCGATCGAGCGAGAGCCGGAGCAGCAGCAGCGTGTGCGAGCGAGCAAGAGCCGGAGCAGCAGCAGATCCGGCTGGTATGGACGCCGCCGCCGAAGGGGCCTCGCACTGGGGGAGAGCCGCCGTGGATATGTCGCCCGTAGCGCCGGCTTCAAGGTAGCCACTCCATGGGGGTGCGGGATGGAGCACCGTCCGCGCCGGGAGGTCGAGTTAAGGAGAAGGTGCGATGCGATGAGTGTACAACCTCTTTGGTGGCGCCGAGTAGACCTCGGCTTCATCCGAGGAGTCAGTGAGGATGTTGCGGTTCCGGTGGAGCAGGTTAAGGCGGCGCTGTGGGGATGGAGCAGCCGCAATAGACGAGGCGATCGTCGGAGCAGCTCCTTGGAGGTGGAGGACGGGGCGGCTGAACCAGCGGGACGACGAGATGGACAATGGATCCTCATCCGGGGAGGTGGACGAGGGACGTCGAGCTGTTGCGGTGGACGACGTCGTCGGGGAAGAGGCTCCTGCTGGGCAGCGGTGAGGTGGCGGACGGAGGAGGGTGGGGTTTCGCGGCTGGAGCGGAGAGGTTATGGCGGCCTGGGATTTCGAATGGCCAAAAGGGGGCGATGGGAGGGGGTGAACCATGACTTAGGGACGCACTTGTCCAAAATGTAGGTTGTGTTACAAAAGTACCCCCCACCGATTTGAACTAGCGGCCCTTTCGGCTCAGGGTTAGAAGGGGGATCTCGCGTGTCGGGATTTGGCAGCTGGAGGGAGTTTTCGTGCGCGTTGTGATTTCGGGATAGCAAGGCGCGGGTTGTGAAGGCGCTAGTTTTGGGAGCACGATATCTGAATTTTCGGGATATAACAAGACGCGGGTTGAGTTTTAGGGACAAGCCTAACGTGTAGTAATATTGTACTTGTACGTACCAAATCAATTCGCACTTCCCTCAACCAAAAAGAAAACGAAAAAAATAAAACTATTCACACCACACAAAGAGAGAGTCTTGCCCCGTTTTACTATACAAATGCTATTCAAAGCTACTCCCTCCTTCCATCTATATAGGGCCTAATGCATTTTTCGATGCTAACTTTGACCAAATATTAGAGCAATAATACATGACATGCAACTTACACAAAGCACACCGTTAAATTCGTCTGTGAAAGGTTCTTTCAATGATATAATTTTCACATTGTGCATGTCAAGTACTATTAGTGTTGCCAATAGTCAAAGGCGGTCTCAAAAAACTCATTACGCCCTATATAGATGGAAGGAGGGAGTATTAATCCATGTTATGTCCGATTAAATTTTTTCGCTTGCTGTATAATGCATGTAACCTACTCATACCAACATTTTAGTGTATTCCAAATGTCTATACTACCGCTGCAATTCGAACTAAATTTGAATTCATTTCTCTATTTCAATAAGAATCTACAATCATGATTGTTGCCAACTTCAACCGTCATTCATGTATTACCTTAATAACACACCACATGATTACTATAGAGATAGATATGAACTATGTGTACTACATGAACTCGAATTCTATTTTTTGAATACACTTGATGTTGATTCCAAATAATAGTACATTTGATGTACTAACTATATATTCATAATCTAAACCATGTTCCATACGTACACCGTGTTTATCACACAAAGTATAGTGCCCCGCCCCCTACATTATGACAAGTATTTAGACCTGAGCTGCAAAAGCCACACATTAGCCCAAATTATAATCAATGTTCTATGTATTATACGTAGTACTAGCAAGATGCCCATGCGTTCCACACAACATCAACATGATCAAGGGGCCTAATTTTCAAATATGGAGAGGGGTGTGGGTATCTTTTTTCAAACTTGCCATAGTTTCCTTCCTATCCGCTAGATATAAATCGAACGGCCTATATTGCAGGATGGCAGGCACACCATCATCAAAAACTCCGTTTTTTATAAGAGTAGAGATAAAATATATTATATGTAGTATACCATGTTCATAACCACACCATGTGTATCACCGTTATATATATTCACACATGCGTCGGTTTAAAACACTATGATAAATTCTTCAAATATCCGAATTCGCTTTTTATAATGAAGTATGATCTCTAATCGTCTTTTACACCCACACAATCCTCTTATCTTTGTAGCTAGCGCTAACTTTCTCTCGTGCATGCACATGCCCGCATCCCTCTCACCCTCCCTCAACATTCTCTAGCTCCATCGCGCAAATTCGTCTTTTCACTTTAGGTCGTTCACCCACGGTGTGTGTAGGCCCCCCAGCTCCTTCTTTACGGCACACATCGATCGATATGCCTCTCTAGCTAGGTGTGCCTAGGACAAACACAAGCTTCCCCTCTTCTCTTATCACCGACCATGCCTCACTCCCACCACTCTTTTCATCGGTCTCGTACTCGCACACTCCTTCCCCCTCGATATAGTATGCCTCTCATACCACCTCCTAGATGCATCCCTCTCTCTATCCTTCTCCTCGTGCCTCATTTGCTTCTAACACACACATGCATGTATACCGATGAATCTCCCAACATATACCTAGATCGACTTTAACTATCCCCCCCCATCGATCGACGTACCTCACAAGTTATGTCTCTCCTTTCTCTAACAAAGGGCGATTGATCTTCCTATGTAGTTACGTCTGCTTATCACAGCCATATCGTCCCCCTCATCATTCGTGCATGCCTCCTGACCCGTCTCTCACACGCACGTGGACAGACAACAAGCAGCCATCTCCTCTCTTATTGATATTGCGGGCGTGCCCTCCGTTTGTCTAGCAAGCCTATCCCACCATTTGTTAGAAGCAACTCCACTACCACCCCCTCCAACACTCTAGCTCTGTCTCTCTCCCAACCTTATTCCTCTTCTGCACATATGCATGGATGCCGATCGTTCTCCCTTAATACATGAGGCAAATCGATCTCCTTAATACATGAGGTAGGCCTCTCTCCTCCTCCACACATATACCAGCCATTGTACCACTATAGTTAATTGGGCCTCCCTCTTCCCCCACCACACATCGATAGTCGAGCGCTGCAGGTAGGTATCCATGCCACAAAGACAAACTGCACATGTCCCCTCTCACGTTCCAGTAGGCCAGCCACTCTATATCTTTGACGTGGGCACACACAAATTCGATGGCACTCTTTATCGATCGCGCGCGCACACACACACATCATCCCTCTCTTCGATTCTATGGACACCTCAAGCCGATGATACCTCCACTCTCTTCTCGTGGATCGCCCCCTCTATATATATGTTATATCCAGGACTCTATTTCACACACATTGCATATGTTACATTTTTTGATTGACCCCCCACCCCCCCAAAAACTCTCACGAACCCACACACTATATCTCTCTAGGTTTGTATCTCTCTCACACAACCCCACGTAGGTGGTGTACATATACAAGAAGAGAATAGGTGCACCGTGCACGTACTCACGCTTCGTGCCCAGCCACACCCGCGCGGGTACACGGTGGAGCTCATTTCTTTATGAAATGGCAGCCCACGTGCTAATTTGAACGCCTGTAGCGGTTGTTTACCTAGGGAGGTCGTGTACCACGCGTGCACGAAACAAAGTTCGACTTGACGTGTTGCCGCGTTATTTTTAAATAATGTTATAGCACTCAATGGCACGTACACAGAATATAAAACGATTTTTATGGAGAAAAAGGCAGTCCGCTCCACTATATACAATGGAGCTTGCCTGCCTGGTTTGTCTCTCTTCAGAGTATCTCACACAAGGCTGCGGTGGCCTCTCTCTCTCTCACCGTTGGTCACTGATCCGCCCGCATCCCATCCGCCGGGGGAAAGGGAGGAAGTGCATCGTTTCTCCGTTCGACAGCGCCGAGGCAGCACGTCCCGATCACCGGTACACGCCGTTCTCTCTGACCAAGCTCCGGCACGGCAGGGCCTACGCCACCTGCTCACTGTCGCAGTATGGGCAGATTCCGCCCGCCGCTGCTCACCTAGTTACATCCCAATGACCTCCAGGTATCCCCTCCGGCCTTGCTCCACTGCCCGTCTTCCCACGTCGCTGCATGTGGATCTTCCATAGTTCTTTGCCCAAAACGTAGCTCGTCCGGCGTACTTTCCATATTGCAATCTCGTCCTCACACCGTTTTAGACAAACACAACCGTGTTGTTATCTTCCCTTAGGACAAGGAATATGCTTCTTTTTTGTCGTTGCATGTGTCATCAACTGTTATTGGCCAGTAATTGTTTCCTTTCTACCTCTTTTTTGCAAACAGGGCTATCCATTTCACCTCGTTGCTATTGCGACCTTTTGGTGAACTGCACAAATCACTTTTTTCTTAAGAGTGTTTTGTGCAGTTGTACTAAAATGTCACACGGGCAACGTCTCTACATTTTAGTGCGACTGCACAAAGGGAGATTGGTTTTGCTCTATCCTCATCCAACTCCGAGCCTAATCTTCTCCAACTAGTTAGTCTTAAGAGAGACTGCAAAGGTGACCGGCTTCTATTTGTGTGTTTATTGTTTCATCAGCAGTCCTCTATTATCGTAATCACACTTAATATCTTTGGAACAGGGACGCTCAGCTCTATTTTAGTGGAATTGCACAAAATGATCGGAATGTTGCATGCTCCAGACAGCTACTTTTTTTCCCAACATGCCTTGTTGATTTAGACAGAGCTGGGGGGACGTTGCTGCCAATGAAATCATGGATCAATTTTAATTTAACACCTTCTCACAAGTCTGTCTTTAGTTGTGATGTAAATATTAGCTCTGATATGCTAATAATTGACATGCATTAGCAAGGAAGTTAGTTTTTTATTGTTTCCGAAAGAGCATCGATGGCAAGACACACGAAACAAAAGCTGAAAGCTCACACCATTGTACAATTTCATGTCACTGGAAAATTATTTGTATAGTACGTCAATTATGTAAACAAATGATGGAAGCTTGATAGCATTGCCAGAAGCCTCTTCAGCATCCGGGTCCATGTGCCATGCACAAAATTATACTCCTTCGTTCCTAAATATTTGTCTTTTTACAAATTTCAAATGGGCATATTTTAGAGTGTTCACTCATTTTGCTTCGTATGTGTACTCCCTCCGTTCCTAAACACTCTATTCGTCTTTCTAGAGATTTCAACAAGTGACTACATACGGAGCAAAATGAGTGAATCTACACTCTAAAATATGTCTATATACATCCGTATGTAGTAGTCCATTTGAATCTCTAAAAAGACAAATATTTGAGTAGTCACTCGTTGAAATCTCTAGAAAGACAAATACTCCGGAGTATATTTAAGAACCGAGGGGTAGTGCACAACCGCATGGGAGACTCAGCCCGGTCGTTGCGCCGCATTAATAGTGAGTAATGAGCTGTCAAATCATAAGCCCCACCTTTCCCACTGTAAGTTGCTCGGAAGAAGCAACCATCAATACACTCCACTTTGAATCCGCTCATACTACTCCATCCGTCACTGTTTATAGAGTGCGCTCCAGAAAAAAGAAAAAAATCTGTGGGGCCAAGGCGACTAGCGATCGGCCTGAAAAATAGCATTGGTAGTTATATCACGACGTCTATTACTACAGGGAATAATGCGTACACACATGCATGCAGTGTTTCCACCCCGGGTACACACATGCATGCACTTACTCCACTCTGTAGTAGTACATCGATAGAAAATTGTGGACTTGATTGTGGTTACTACGCCCTAATTAATTGAGCATTAAACCAAACGCGTCTAAAGTCTCTGTGGTGGTGGAAATGCATTGGGAGAAATGCATCATAATGAAGCGCGCCGTGTAAACTGTGACGGAGGGAGGAGTAGTATGAAGGTGCAAAACCAAGTATGCGTATGGCCAGTCGGTCAACGCACCTCCTCTTGGCATATCACTGACATGTGGGACAGGAGTGTGAGCAAACCGATTCTCAATTGACGGCAAAGAGCCAACCCGCTGTTCCTTGAGAGAGACAAGGAGCGAGAACACACAGACGGGCTCGCATGGAGGCCAAGATATATTCGAGCATGGTTGGTTGATCGATATCATCATTACATGTTGGGATGCCGTTTTCCGCCCTTCTCCGGAATAAACGTGTACTTTATCAGAGATTAAAAAAAAGAGTACAGACGCTCCACCATGCGGTTCTAGTAGTAGTACTACTCATACTACTAAACCTTGCGCTTGGCTCTTCGCCTCTTCGTGAAGTCGAACAATGATGGTACTCCGCATGTTGGGTACTACAGTGTATGCCTCTGACAATCTGACACCGAATGGACTGATGCATGTCCACCGAGGGTAGGTTGCATTAGTCAAAAGGCGTAAGCGAGTTTCACCTTGTCCTGCAAGCTTCTCCTCATTCTGCGAGTTGACGGCACACACCAAAAAGAAGTGCTAGTCCATACTCCCTCCTTTCCGGTTAATATGGCTTAATCTTTTTTGCGGGTAAATGAGAGATCTTTATTCATATATAAGCCTTATTAGGACGATCCGCCAAGACACTGGTCACTAGGAAGCGAGGTACCCCACAAAAAAAGAAGTAGGAAGCGAGGTGTTTCATCAAGCTAGCTCTCGACCACATTCAACGTGCAGCAAGCACGGTTCACACGAAGATGCGCTGCAAGGTTTGCTGACCTGTTTACATGCTGAATAACAAAAAAAGAGGAAATATTACCGAGCGCTCCTATTTGTAACAGGATATGAGCCAGAATTAAGCGAGAATTGTGGCGAGTGTTCCATGCAATCAACTTCCATTATCACATGCGAGAACCCTCGAAGAGAACCAAATGTGTTGAAGATTGCTTTATCACATTTTAAAATTATAATAAGAGTGCAGACGCTCCTCCATCCGGTTCCTAGTAGTACTAGTATAGTACATACCTCTATAGACTATAGTAGTAGTACTAGTACTACTAGTAAACTTCGCGCTAGGCTGTTCGCCTATTCGGGAAGTCGAACAATAATAGTACTAGTAGTATAGTGTATGCTTCTAGCAATCTGACACCAAATTAACTGTTGCACGTCCACCGCCTGAGCGAGGGAGAGCTTGCATTAGTCAAAAGTTTCTCCTTGTCCTGCGAGCCACCGCGCGCAAGCTTCTCCCATCCTGCAACCTTCTCCTTGTTCGGCAAGTTGACGGGACACAGCAAAGTAATGCTTGTCCATACTGCCTCCTCTTCGGTTAATATGGCTTAATTTCAAACGAGATAAATACACTATCTGTCACTGTATATTTGTAAAAATACGGTCAGTGGACTTCATAATACGCTCATTGCGCTCAATATATATATTTTCCGGTGTTTATACGGTCACTAGCTCACCCTGACTGAGTATGTGTGTGCGTGCACGTGTAGGTTGAGCACTTGAGCGTGACCGTGTGTGTTCCGTCGTGTGCTCGGACATGCATGCATTAGGGCGTCGCGCGCGTTTTTGCGTCCATGTGTACGTGTGACTGTTGCATACACGTAGGGGGGGTGCGTGCAGGGGCCACTAAGGAGCACTCAAATCACACAGTAAGTTAGTCGGAAGAAGCAACCATCATTTCACTCTTCAATGACACGTATGCAATATAAAATGGTTGATATGGAGAGAAAAAGAAAACCACTATATATACACTAGCAGGAGCCTAAGCTACAAGCATAGAACGACGGGCCTGATCCCGCAGCTGGGGGAAGGGAACAATGTTCTGCGTAGACGCGGTCGACATCGGCGAGGGAGAAAACCCACAGTCGGTGCGTCCCAATCGGGGGTCACCGCGGTATGGGCCGATGCCGTGTCCCAACCGCCCTTCTAGCTACAGCCCGACGTCCCAGGTAGTCCATCTTCCTTTTGGAGCCGGCTTGCTCCACTGCCGTAGCTCCATCTCCATGTCGATCTTTCTCTACTTCTACCGACTTCTACTTGTGATGAGTTTATGTCTCATGAACTAGTGCCAGTACTATTATTCTAATCACACTTCTTCAATATCTTTGCCATCAGGGATGCTCAGGTCAATTTTAGTGGAACTGCACAAAGCATCGTATGATCCGAGGGTGCCGGCCGTCTTTCCTTCGACAGGTTCTACCTTGCCAGGAAATTAAATCATGTTTAGAGTTTAGGGTTTAAGTCGTAGTGACCCCATCAGTAGTTTTTCTTTCGTACACGCTCTCACAACTTTTGTCTTTAGTTGTGAAGTAAATATTGGCTATGATATGTGAATCATTGAGATGCATCAGCATGCATGTTAGTTTTCCTTTGTATTTGATGGAATGTTGTAACGGGGCAACATTGGAATAGGAATGAAAATGGAGTGGAAAGTTTCCGTTTTTCTGGAGAAAAAATTGAAACGGAGAGAAACCAACGTTTTGTTTCGTTGGATCGCGCCATCGAGAAAAACCAACGTTTAAATCACGTCTGTCGTGTTCGTGTCTCACCCTCCTCCATGGCTCGACCCCACACGGTCGCTCGGCATGCCACTCACCGCAAACCGAGTATACGATAACTTTCCCGCCTACTTGTCGATGGATCGCGCCATGGAGTACTAGCACTACTGAAAGAGATTGATGAGTTGGGGGAGGACAGCTAGCTGTAGCACGGACTCCCAGGAACTTTTGACATGCATGTTGTAGTCGGCTATTGCGACCTTTGAACGTGGAGCAGTCGCGTCCACCAGGAAGCGGCGAGGGCGACGCTCTCTCGGCCGACGCGCCGCTTCAATGCCGGCGCCTGTGAGAGGTCGCGTCCGCTCCGGCCGGGCATGAATGCGGCACTGACCGTTTCGGACGGGAAGCACGCGCGGCTGATGAAGAGGGCTCGGGTTGGTCAGGACCGGCCGTGGCAGCGGTCCGGACATCCTCAAACAAGAGATGATGTACGTTAGTATTGCTGCATATATAATTAACAACGTAAATAATGTGTCAGTTGGACAAATATGATTGGAGATGGAGATGGAGATGGAAATGGAATTTTACGTAAACACGGATATGCATGTCTATGTCTATGTGTGTGTGCGCGACGACTCTTGCGACCTGGAAGCGGGGGCGTGTTTTTGATCGAGTTTTCTTTCTTGGTACGTTAAAAAATTGTCCGCCAGTTTTCGTTTCTTTTTTCCGGGAACGCGCGTATTCTATTTAAAATCACAGATCCGGCCGAATCCCGTCCGCTGCGGGAGGTGAGGAGGTGCAGCGTTGACGTTGTCGCCGTCGGCGATGGAGGAAGCCGATGCGCACCGTCCTCTCGGAGCCGGTGCTTGCGCGGACGAAGATCCTCCGCGCCCTTGTTCGCTGCCGTCGTGTGGGCAGATCCCGCCCGCCTAAATGACATCTCGCCCACCTGAGGTATAACTTCTTGTACTGGTCCAGCTCCCCAGGTCGCTGCGTGCGGGTTTTCTTCTATGCGACTACTCCCCAGCTCCCCATGTATAGTAGCTAGGGTTCGTCAGCTGGTCCAACATCACCTACTAGTACTATTATAGAGGAAATGCCACTTGAAAAGTTGTCCTGATTTATGCCTCGGTGGAGGTATACATGTTGTTTCGGCAAAAAGTACATGGTGGTTGTGCGGTCATTGTCCATATGGTGGTAGTACTATCACCGGTTAAATGAAGAAATGCTTTATTTCTCGGGTATCCTGGTTTAGTTCCCATCGAGATAATTATGATGCTTCTGTTTGTTGGTGTACTTTTCATTAATTCTTATTGACAATTGTTATCTCGTTGCTAATCTTGTAAAACAAAGTAACAACACTATCTCCCTTTTTTATATTTTTGGAAACAGCGATGCATATCTCCATACCCGGGCATGTCTTCCTCAATTTTAGTGGAACTGCACAAAATTGGATGGCCATTGTTGTTCTGCCTCACTGTCCTCTGCCACGTGGTTCTTCCTTCCTCGAGCTTGATTACTGAGAAGAAACAGACCACAATGAGGATTTGTCGAACTTCATAGGTGCCTCACCCAAACTTGATGCCAAATGGATGATGCATCACTACGATGACCTATCAATGCTCATGGTTGCGCCTCATGGTTGCGTCGGCTGGTGAAGCTGATCGATTTTCAATGAAAAACAAGCTGTCTTCCGTCAGTGCTCTTTGCGTGTTACGCACAAAGATGATATCCTTCGTCAGTTCACCTTGGTTGCGTTGGAGACGCAGTCGTCTTTCATGTTGGTGCAATTTTATCACACAATTGGCAATGAACCAAATGTTTCCTCGAAGAAGGATCAACGTTGGTACTAAGAGCATAAGTTTTGTATTGATTTCTAAGCCTTCTCACAACTTTGTCTCCAGCTCCCCTTTAATTTTATTTGTCCAGCTATTAACTTTGATTTAAAAAATGGTGTGGACTAAAAACCCGGATGGACGTAGTAGCCCTCCATTTTTATTTACTCCGCATATTAGATTTGTCTGAAGTCAAACTTTGTAATACTCTCAAACCTTTCCGATAATTGAAATTAAAATTCTTTATTTGTACACACTCTCACACGTTTCCGATAATTTTGCGCATGTGTGGTTGTTCACCTAAGGGAGGGTAGTGTACTGCACATGAAGGACAGGAAGTGCGACCAGGACGCGTGGATCGTTAGTTCATCGGAAGTAGTAGTAGTTTTCTTCACTGTACGTTAAATAAAGAGTTTCGTTTCGTACTTACACAATTTAAAACGATTGTTATGGAGAGAATAAGAAAACCACTCCACTATACATTTGTCGTATACACGACAGTACTATATGGACGCAGCTTCATTGACTTAGTGCACCTGCCTTTGGGTTCATGATAGGTGGGCCCAAAATGTGGCTGGCTCACCTGTCATACAGCCAAAAGTAGGTGCAGTGAAGGCACCGGAGCTCAGTCCGTACTACAGTAGTATATATATAAGCTGGAGCCTCAGCGCTTGTTCGCTAGGGTTTGCACTCTCCACACTCTCGCCGCACTACATATATATATATATACACACACACACACACACACACACACACACGCTGGAGGCTCAGCGTTCATTTGCTAGGGTTTGCTATATTCAATGTCCCTCTTCACCAGATCTAAACAAGACTGCGTTGGCCTCTTGTCTCTCTCTCCCCCTCACAGCTGGTGAAGGAGGCGTCCGTATCCCGTCGCACCGGGAAGGGGAGGAGGTGCAACGTTCAGTCTATCGCCTTCGGCGAGGGAGGCAATCCAGTGCCGGCTGCGCTGTTCTCTTTCACCCAGCGCCTGTGCGGGAGGGCAACCGACCCCTTCTTCCTCACTGCCGTACGTAGTGTGGGAAGATCCGGCCTCCCTCCGCACGCCTTGCCACATCCCGACGACCCTAAGGTATAAGTTTCTTTGAAACCGTCGTTGCTCTAGCTGCATGTGGATCTTTTTCGATCTGTAGTCGAATATATGTCTTGGTTCAAAGAGGAAAGAAGGGTGCAGTGGGCTGGAGCAAGAATCTAGGACGTGGTTCAATGAGGAAAGGAGGGACGGAAAGTAGTATAGACTGGCTATCCAGCCGCTTTGTTGGTCGAAAAGGGAAAAAGGGGGTAACCCAGTACACACATCTGTAAGGAACCGATCTCTTTGTTGAAAAGGGAAAGAAACTGGGGGTCGGGTAGTTTGTGTAGGACTAGATTTGCTGCCCTCACATAGGAAAAAGGTTCAAAGAGAACAAATATGGGACCAACGCATATATGCTGCTTGGCTACATACTCTGCATCACCCATTTATACGTGTGGACGCACATGGTGCTGGCATGTCCCATACAGCTATTTTGTTGTTGTTAATCTAAGAATGCCGCTGGAAAATTGAAGCAATGCCACTGTTAAAAGTAAATTACAATTTTTAACGAATGTTGTTTTAAGAGAATGTCTCTGTTAATATGAATCAATGCAACCGTTTTAGAAATGCTACTGTCCTACTTGTTTTGGTACTTGCCTTCATCCACATGATCGTGCAGTGTGTTTTGAGATGCTGTGCTACTTGTATTGGTACCGTTTTAAATAAATGTTGAATTGAAGCTATTGTATTGCTCTCTTTTCCCATTAAGTAGTGAACAAAAATGGTACCAACCCATACATGATGCTTGTTGCTTTGTTAGAACAAACTCTGCATCACCCCCTTTATAAGTAGATGGAAGCACATGGTGTTGTTGCGCCCCCTTTCCCCTGGAACTGTTTTTGCTTTTCGTTAATCTAATGCCACTGGTAAAATTAAGCAATGCCGCTCTCAGAATTAATTAACTACTGAATCTTAGTTCAAAACTGCAACACTTGTTAGGAATGGTACTATCCTGCTTTGTAGTTCTTCCTACATGTTTAACCAAGGTATTGTTAAGATAATGTCTCTGTTAAAATGAATCGGTTGCATTGTTTTAGGAATGGTACTTTTATGCTTTGTCGTTCTTTATACATGTTGAAACAAGGCATTGTTAAGATAATGTCTCAGTCAATATGAATGAATCACACTGATGGAGAATTGCTACTCTCCTGCTTTGTTTCCCATTAAGATAAGGTAGATGAGTAGATGCTTTTCTTCTGGGGGTACAAGTCATCAATCGTTATTTCTCAGTAATTGTTTCCCTTATACCTATTGTTGCTTACAGGGATATCAAAATTAAAGCTCGGTTTTATTCCGACTTCGATTTTAGTTGAACTGCACAAAAGGAGCCAATGTGTCCAAGGAAAACTGCTGCATTACTGGGTCCAGTTGGTCGTTCCACTTTACAGAAAGAAGCAGTCACTGTTTGCGCTACATTACAGAAGGAGTGACCGAGAAGCTTTACAGAGTATTATTAGACGCTGGTGACATGACTAGTCTGCAGAGAGCATTGGCAATTCTACAACACGTGGAGTGCACTGGGCAGAAAGTGCCCAAACAAGTACAAGAAGCTACGATAGGACTCCACGATCATAGGCTTTACATATTTTGAATGGGAAAAGCTTGTCAAAGTTTAATCATTGATGTTAGCAAGAAGACGTTAGTTTAATATATTGGAATTGGAAAACCTTGTCAAAATTTGCTCATTGATGTTAGCCAGAAGACATGCATTTGATATTTTTGAGTGGGATGCCCTTGCTGTGAGCAGCGTCGATTGTTTTTTCCTATTCCTGTGTTCAGTTTAGAAGTAAATAGTTACTTTGCTGAGATATTCCTGTGTTAAGAGTTTGTTCTGAATATTGTCTATGTAATGCCAGGTCTTGTGTTTGATTGCAAAGTTGAGCTTGGAATGTTGTGGCATGCGGCATCACGAGCTATTCACCGTGCCTCCTGAGAATAATGCCTCGTATTGTTTTGCATGTCGATCTAATGCCAGTGATTTGCTTGTTAAGAAGATCATCCTCTTCTGTTGTTTCCGTGCTTAAGAAGTTCATCGTCTTATGTTTCATTCCTAGCCTATACGACAAGTCAGGTAGGTTTGACGTGAAACCATATGATCTTCCGACCAACTCATGATATTAGGCCATGATTGGATCATCGTTTTCCAACCAAAACCGCTTGTAAAACTGATGCTTGTAAATAAAAGCAGATGGTCTCGGGAGAAGCGCTTGGTTGGTCGATTTCGACTAGTAAAATATCGGAAGTACTTTAGACACGATAAAAATGCTGAACGGCACTCGGACGATTGCTAATCCAGCCGTTAGCTGCTGTTTCAGCCTTGCCCATGGATGGCATGATACGCACGTCGTGCATGTATCGTCTGGTAATGTCGTCCATAGAGCAGTGCTCGTAAAATATACATTGGTCTCTCAAATTACACGCGTAACCCGCCGGTTTTACTTGCAGACCTCAGGCCCTCGGTTTCATTACACCTGTATTTTACGCGCTGTTTCCGATGACGAGTAAATTACACTTGTATGTTAATACATGTTTGAAATAAACCAGAGCTCCCAAGCGTGGCCTTACCGTTTCATGCTGTCTCAGTTTCTCGAAGGTGCTCATAGGTGTCCGATGATCCTGGCTTCCTGAATGAGCAGCGGGCGCTGTATTAGACCATCCGTAGGGCTCGCGAGGCCCTCTCCGTCGTCCTTTGAGTTGTTGCGATCGCCGTGGCGTCGAGCATTGTTAACATCGTCAACGAAGAGGATTCAGGAGATGACTTTTTTGACTGGATGACACTAGGGACCCACTAGGGCCATAGCCGTACGTACGCAAGTGCCTCCTTATTATGTACAACTATATTTTTTTGCTTCCTCCTGGTTTCCTGACATCACGGTCCCAAACCATTGTCAACCTATGTAGTCAATATAAACGAGAGAATTGCACAAGGTGCGGCCGACAGCTGGGACCAAGTAGCTCGAGCAATATTTGTGTTCTTGAGGCGTGAGCACTGCAGAGTTTTTCTTGGCGATGATTTCGTTGTTGTTCAGAGGAGAGCAGGGTATTAACTGGGCGGGCTGTGGCCCGTCTAGCCCAGGCCAGATATCCATCCCAGATATTAATTTTTTCAAGATGAAAATGGCTAACCCAGCTATAAGTATTTTTGAGGAATACCCAGGCAAGGTCAACTTGTTATTCTCCGGCGCGCTGGGCTGCAAATCTTTCCTAGGAGGGATGCATTAGGCTTAACAGGAAAATGGGCTTTAAAAAATAATAAATGGGATGTAATTATAAAAACTGGGCAGTAACTATAAAAAATGCACCAAACACGAAATTAGTTTATAAAATATTATTTATGGATTTTGAAAATCTTAAATTTTCATTGTTGCACGCGCAATGTTTCGTTGGATTTTTACGTAATACAAATTTATATTTAATCTGACTAGAAATTTCGGGATAAAAATATTTCTGATCCCATCAAAATGTGGGAAATTTTATTGAATTCTGTCTTCAACGGTTGGTTGAAATTATTAATCGTTGTCCTAGCTAGAAAATGGGTTGTACTTTTAACAAACTGTAAATGGGCTTTAGTAAATTCCATTAGAATTCAAAAATGGGCTGTACATTCTTACAAATCGCAAATGGGCTATAAGTTCTCTGCCACACACTTGTGGGCCTACTAAGTTGACGCGTCCCCTAAAAAAAATAAGTTGACGCGTATGCAAGGCTTTGTCAACTTATTATAGTCAACACACGGTTCTAGCAACAGTGGCCGTTGGATGTCTATCCAACGGATGTCGTGCTTCTTCTTCAATCTCGGATATTCTTAGCTTCGGCCGCCCAAAAAATGATTCCTCCCCCTGACATCTGGGGCACACCGTTTCAGAGGCTGACCTGTGGGCCTACTAAGTTGGCGCATACCAAGGGCTTTGTCAACTTAGTCAATATAAACGATTCTAGCTTCAGTGACCGTACGATGTCCATCCAACGGCCGTAGTGCTTCTTCAACCTCTGGTCTTCTTGCTCCAGCCGCCCAAAGCAGCGCCAGTCGTGCCGCCTGCTCCTGCCTCCCGTGGCCGGCTGTGCTGCCGCGGAGGCCTCACCACCCCCTACTACTCCCACCGCTGGCCAGGCCATCCCTCTACTCACCCACACCCCCTGTTATTCTGTGGCGACGGCAGCCTCACACCGCAGCGAACCAGTGAACCCTCATACTCCTCTACGCATGGGCATCCACTGCCGCGTCTTCCCCGGCTCCGCGTCGTCCGCTTACTAGGCCCCGCCGTCGTCCACCGCCCTGGTGCTCTCAACGCGGCGTGGTCAACGTGGTCAGGGAACGACTTCCATTGGATGTGGACTGTACGTGGAGAGGCTGACAGCTGGGTCCACGGCCGTAGCAAGGAAGTGCCTCCTTATTAGGCGCAAAATAATTATTCCTCCACCTGACAGCGGGGACCCACCGGACGGGCCACCGTATTTCGCAAAAAACGTTTCCCCCTAACTGCTGGGACCCACCAGCTACATCTTCGCACACAAGGAAGTGCGTCCGGGAAAAAAACAATTCACCCCATGACTGCTGGGACCCACCAGCTACATCTTCGCACGCAAGGAAGTGCCTGACAGTCGGGAACCACCTGGTCGAAGTGTACGTAGCGTTGTCATTCTGGTCGCGAACGTGTACGTACATACTGGTGGATGTAGAGGCGCACACGTGTCGTAGTAGAGGCGCGCACGTAGTATGTACACGTACGTACAGCGGCCAGTGTGCAAGAAAGAAAATACGGCCACATATGTGTACATACGGGCGGGGTCTCGAACGCCTACTCGCGCGTACGTACGGCCAGGGCTCGGGTACATGGCTGGGTCGGAACGGAGAAACAGCGTCGTCGTCCTGTTCATGGGAGCCAACCAGCTGGGTCGGAACGGAATGCGTCGTTGTGTTCATCGGGAGGGCTTGGACGGAACAGGCGATGGAAATGAGGCCTGGCGTACCGCAGAATGGAGGAAACGGCCTTGTGTTCGACCAGCCATGTTCGAAATGGGATCCTGTTCATCGCGAGGGGTCTGGCGTACCAGAAAACGGAGGAAACGGACCTCCTACGGTCAAAACGGGGGTCCTGTTGATCGGGAGGGGTGTGGCGTACCGCAAAACGGACGAAACGGACTTGTGTTGGAGTGCTACGGTCGAAACGGGGGTCCTGTTCATCGGGAGGGGTGTGGCGTACCGCAAAACGGGACTCCACGGGATACTGTTCATCTCCACCGTCGACCTCCTCCAGCCTCCACGGGCTACTGTTCATCCACCGTTGACCTCCTCCAGCCACCACCTGCGACTGTTCATCCACGGGCTCCTGTTCATCCAGCCTCCACCGCGCGCTACTCCACCGGCTCTTGTTCAACCACCCCTCTCCACGGGCTCCTGTTCAACCACCCATCCACGGGCTACTGTTCATCCACCCCTCCACCGTCTACTGTTCATCCAGCCCTCCACGGGGTCGTCCAGTTCATCCAGCCCTCCACGAGGTCTTGTTCATCTAGCCCCAACCGGCTCGATCGATCGGGGTCCTGTTCATCTAGAGGCAACGCAACGGGGTCCTGTTCATCCACCCCCACCGCTCACTGTTCATCCAACCCCCCTGCAACGCTCACTGTTCATCCAGAGGCAGCATCGACCGGCTTCAGTTAGCAGCAGTAGCGAAGGAATCGCTCGATCGGGTTATGTTAACAGCCATCGATCGATCGCTCGGGTTTAGTAACGCGTAGCCTGCAGTGCAATCGCTCGGGTTCAGTTAGAGCCCAACGCCTTGCTCGGGTTCAGTTAGAGCCAACGCCTCGCACACACACGCGTACGTGGACGAAAGAAACGCGCATCGCTCACCCCTCGACCACCCACCGTAACCGGAAACTCCCCGAAATTTTCCTCGCCCTCGCTTCTACCACGGTTTTTTCCGTCATGGATGGCCCAAAGAATGTCATGCAGCTGCGTCTTCGGCCCGCCCAGGACGAAAAGCCCATTTTCTATCATGATTTTTTGCCAGAGAAGTAGGAGCCCACCACATATATGATGATACCGGGCTTTGTCACAATTATCGTCATAGAAGTGTCATAAGTATGACAGGAAAAAAAATTCGTTCGGCCCAAAATGTCACGGATGTGTCTTTTTTTTGTAGTGTTCTTCCTCATTCTTGGAGTAGATGAGTATATTATCGAGGTATACCACGACGAATTTATCCAAATACTCCATGAAGATCGAGTTCATTAACCGAGAGAAAGTGGCTGGAGCATTGGTTAAACCGAAGGACATGACGGTGTAATCGTATTGGCCATAACGAGTGACAAAAGCCGTTTTAGGAATGTGCCCGTTCTTGATTTTGATTTGGTGGTAGCCCAACCTCAAATCCATTTTGGAAAAGACTGAGGATCCAGCGAGCTGATCATACAGCTCATTGATCCTGGGGAGCGGATACTTGTTCTTGATAGTGACCAAATTGACAGGTCAGTAATCTACAACCATCCGATCCGTTCCATCCTTCTTCTTGACGAAGAGGACGGGGCAAGCCCATGGAGAAGAACTAGGACGGATGAAACCCTTTTTCAAGGACTCATCGAGTTGTTTCTTAAGCTCGGCTAGTTCTAGGGGTGCCATCTTATAGGGTCTTCTAGAGATTGGGAGGGTTCCTGGTACAAGGTCTATCACGAACTCGACATTCCTGTCAGGTGGAACACCTGGCAGTTCTTCTGGAAAGACATCCGGGAAGTCACGGACAACCGGAATATCTTCGAGGTCTGGAAGAGGGTTGGCATTTAGGGAGTAGAGCTGACGCTTAGACACTCGGGTCAAAACATTGACTGGCTTGCCCGATGGATGGGTAAGTTGAACAGTTCTAGTAGAGCAATCAATCTTAGCATAGTGGACTGACATCCAGTCCATACCCAAGATGATGTTTATGTCCGAGGACTTGAGAGCTATCAAAGATGCAAGGAAAACCAATCTATCGACAAGAATTTCATTTCCATGGCTTATTCTAGAGGTTTGCCACTTAGAACCAGGGGTTTGAATTACCATGGAGGTAGGCATGTCACAAAATGTGGTGTTGTGCATCCGAGCATAACTCAAAAATAAATGAATGAGATGGTCCAGTATCAAAAAGAACAGTTGCCGGATGGCAATTAACAAGGAGCGTACCAAGGATGACGTTGGGATCCTCATGAGTCTCCTCAGCTGAGACATAGTTGACATGGCCACGTGCAGTGGTGGCCCTCTTGGCATAAAACGTCTTTCCCGCTGGCTTGCCACGACCAACGGACTTTCCGGGCTGATTGGGGTTGTTGATCTGGGGACACTCGCGTATGTAGTGACCTGTCTCTCCACACTTGAAGCATGTCACAACATTGGGGCGTGGAGCAGCATTAGCAGCGGGGCCACCATAGGCCTTGGGCGGTGCATACTGCTGGTTGGGGCGAGGCGCCTCAAAGGATGGCCTCAGAGTGAACCTGGGTAGCAGAGCTGTGTTTGGAATCCACACCCGACGCTTCTGAGGTCCAGAGCCGGATGAAGAACCAAAGTCACGGGAGTGCTTGCGTGAGGCGTCATAGTCAGTCTAACCTGTCTCAGCACTGATGGTCTTGTTCACAAGCTTCTGGAAGGAGGTGCACTCATGTAGACGGAGATCACGGCGAAGCTCGGGGCTAAGTCCCTTACGGAACCTCGCCTGCTTCTTGGCGTCGGTGGATACCTCTTCAGGAGCATAACATGCTAGATTTCCAAACTCACGGCTGTATGCATCCACGGTCAGTCTGCCTTGGGTGAAATTGCAGAACTCTTCCCTCTTACGATCCATGAGACCTTCCGGGATGTGATGCTCATGGAAAGCCACACTGAATTCAGCCCAAGTAGTGATTTGGCCAGCTGGGTGCATAGTCTCATAGTTTTCCCACCAAAGGCTAGCAGGGCCTTCGAGGTGATAGACAGCGTAGGTAACCTTATCAGCTTCAGCTACGTTGGCAGAACGTAGCTTATGGGTGATGCTGCGAAGCCAATCATCCACGTCGAGGGGCTCGACGGAGTGATGAAATGCCGGTGGGTACAACTTGATAAAGTCATTGATTGACACCAAGTCCTTCCTCCGGCGAAGTGCGGTATTCTGCTCTATGCGTTCTAGTAAGCGGTTGGTCTCACGCTTATTTCTTTCTGCCTCCAGCATAACCTTGGCCAGAGAAGGCGGGCGAGGCAGATTCCCATCCCTTGCTGCACTGGCTTCACCCTGCTCCGGAGCAGCAGGGTTGTTGCGGGTATTAACCATCCTAGGAAAGACAAAACAACGGTTTAGACAAGGATGGCAACATGCTGGCAAGGGAGTGCAGAATGTAATGGATGACGTGGAATGCAGAGATGTTCATCCGCATGACATGGTAATATAGAAACTGCCATATATATACCATTGGTCATACACACCGTACATAGTTTAGTAGAAGCTCAGGCTGAAGTACAACTACGGTGAAGGACGTTACATCTCATCGAAGGCATTCCAAGCTCCTATACATTATTTTTCTACACCTCTGGAACGTGATACACACCAAGTCATAGTTTAGAATTTCTAGGAGAAATCGGGCAGCATAACAGCTGTAAATGCTCAAAAAGGATTTTGAGACATTCTGCAAAAGTTTGCATAGCCACTCAACAACATCATAACAATGTTCTAGGTCCAACTTAACAACAATTTGGGGTAGTAGTACTGAACTAGGCTTGTAACCATCAATCATATAAGGTACTACGGATTAGTAACACGTGAACCTGATAGAGAGAAGAGAGCCTAGTCCTAACCCATGTAGAATGAGAAGAGAATAACTCAGATCAGAGGGCATAAGGTAAAGGAGTAAAAAGAGCCTTACGTCCCTCCCACAATCAATTCCCCTACATATAACTAAAGCATTTCTAGACTCGACATCGACCAGTTTGGCTTGACGAACCTACAGGCAGTCCGGCTCTGATGCCAATGCTGTCAGGACCCTGATTCTAAGTCACATCGATCTAGCCTGTAACACCTCATATCACTTTGCGGCCTCACGCACGGTATTCCCACGGGTGTCGCCTTACCATGGCCTGGGACCGTTTACGCCTTTTGGCTCACGTATATGATAGTGTCGCTAGCAACCATATGACAGAGAACCCGAGCCGACATGGCTAGTCGTGAACCCAAAGTGGCACTAACTTACGGGGACACGCATACATGAATCAACATCGAGCATGTCGGTCAGCAGCGCGTGAATCCGGGCTGTAGCACTGGGCTAACAGGACTCCGGGAACCCGGGCTGTAGCAGGCTAGGCAGGACTCCGGATGTCACCGCGTGACATTTCCCCGAAGGGACAGACACGGGAACGAAGTGAAACACATGCCGGCCAGTCTAAGTGTTCCGGAGGAGTAGTGCTGGGCTAGCAGGACTCCGGTAAACCGGACTGTAGCAGACTACCAAGGCTCAGTGGAGACACCAGACTACATTTCCCCATAAGAGAGGCTGCCAAGGATAAACAACTAGATAGTCGGATCCCACACATAGCAAGCATTTCAATCATACACACAATATGCTCGATATGTGTAAATACAACATGGCATCACAACAAAACTCTACAACTCAAAGTACTTTATTTAAATGCTTCGGAGAGCCATACATAACATATCCATACAGATAGGGGTCACACGACCCGACACACAAGTCATACAAACATACAAGCACATGCGGAAGCAAACTTGTGTGAGTACAGACAACTAGAAAGAAATAAGGCTTGACGAAGCCTGTCTATCTACATAGGCCCTTCACAAGCTCAGGTCACCACCTACGTGGCAAGTCACTCGTCAACGTCGAGATCTACATAGAACCCATCGGAGGGGGCGGTGTTCTCGTCTGCAAGAATTATTAAAGCAACATGAGTACAAAGGTACTCGGCAAGTCTTACACCAGATCCTATTATTCATGCACATTCTCAAGAAGGTAGTGGAGTTATTGCAGCAAGCCAGCTTTGACTCTCTTGGCTACGCTATCCTACGAGACACCACTTGTAAAATAGTTTTCGCACACGAGTCCACTAATCACCATCACAATACTCCACCGTGGATCCTCTCTCGTCATCCTACGAGAGGGCCATCCGCGGTACTCACACTTATCTTGAGTCTTTTAGTAGTAACCATTAACTTGTCTATGAACTACATAAGCGACCAAGTAGTCCTTTACCGCGGACACGGCTATTCGAATAGTTTTATACCCTGCAGGGGTGTACTTCGTCACACATGTTTCCACCACTTAGCGTCTGCACACGACATGTGCTCGGCAGACTTCAAGCGAAAGCCGACGTGGGTGTAGACCACGACCTGACTAACCACACAAGTCTCTAGTCTATCGCCTATTCGGGTTCCATCCGCAAGGAAATCCGGCCGGGGTGTCCTCAACGGCCCCAAACGATGTGTGCAGGGTTCCCGAGTCACCAAACGGGCGACTCGGTACACCGTGCCACGTGCCTACCGCATTACAGCCCACCCCTAAGGTCAGCGCTGCGCACAGCCTCTAGCAACTACAAACACCAGAATCTACTTGCAACTCCTGGACAGAGGACGAGAGGGGTCAGTAAGTCGAGCGGGGTCATATTTCAGGGCCCAATGTGTGGTAGTAGCTGAATCTTAAATCACGCATACAGATCTCAGTTCTTAAGGACGGCCTCAATGAAACAACCCACCATGTACTCCTACATGGCCTCTCATCGATACCTTTACCAAATCATGTTCAACACTTCACTCTCATTACCGACACGACCATTCACTCTAGTTCATCACCCTGATGAGCCAGACATGACACGACTCTAAGCATAGAAGGCATAGCATGGTAGGAAACACAAACATGGCTCAATCAACTCCTACACATGCTAGTGGGTTTCATCTAGTTACTGTGGCAATGACAGGTCATGCAGAGGAAGTGGGTTCAACTACCGCAACACACAGCAGTTTGAAATGCGTTGTCTTAATGTAGTAAACGAGAGCAGAAGCGAGAAGTTGGGTTTGTATCGAAATGATCAATGGGTTGCTTGCCTGACAGAGTGGTAGTGGGATACTGCCCTTCAGCTAGATACTCGTGAATATCCTCGGAGGCAGAACCTACCACGAAAGACACATCGGAACACAGTCATCACATGGCAATATGCAAAAATATGATGCATGCTATGACATGGCAGTATGGGTGTGTTTTGGCTAATGCAACTACAAACAGATTGGTTTGAGTCCATTTGAATCAAAGATTCAAATGAAAGCCCATGATATGAAGTCATATTAACGCATTAGCTTGTGTCTCTTAAACAGCAAGGTTAAAGTGTTATGACATGCATGAAACCACTACATATGGAAATATTGGATTTTTCTGATCAATTTTCATATAAAAATCTTTGCATTTGGAGTTACAGATTATTTTCTATGAATTTTTGAAGTTTGCACTATTTTCTGGAATTTCATGTATAAGAATAAATCCAGTAAATGATTTATTGCATCAGGGTGATGTCAGCAGTCAATGGGGACGGTCCAGGTCAACCTGCCCAGTGGGTCTCGCGTGTCAGTGTCATTAGACTAACTAATTTTAGTTAGTCCTAATCCTAGGTTAATTAGCAGGGCAGGGCCCCACCTGTCATTGACCCAGGGAGGGTCAAACTGGGGTCAACCCGGGTCAAACTCGCCGGAGTTGACCCGGGACTCGTGCCGGCAGGGCCAGGGACACCAGAGAGGTGCGGGTTTCCTCCTCCAGCGACCAAATGGACGGCGGAGGGCATCTACGTGACGTGGGGAGTGAGCCGCGTTGATTGGTGGTGGCAGTGGAGCTTGGGGTCGCCGGAAACGTCGCCGGCGACGACCTTGGAGGATGCCGGAGCTCGGGCGAGCTCGGGCTCGTCGCGAGGGGGCACGGCGAGGTGCGTGGAGTGGTGCTACGGGCTCCTGGGGATGCAGTGAGTGCGGTGGCGTGCTCGGTTTCGAGCCAACATGGCTGTGGCCACGACGGCGACAAGCAGAGGCGGCGGCAGGTGCGGGCAAGCTTCATGCGGTTGCTACGGCGCTCGAGAGAGAAAACAGAAAGGGGGAGGAGGTAGCTAGGCTCATGGCGGTCAGGGCAGTGCAGACGGCGAGGTCGGGGAGGAACCAGAGCGGTCAGGGCATCGAGGGGGATCTCCGGCGGCGAGAGGTCGAAGACGGCTCGGTGGAGGCGGTGCAGAGCGTGCGAGCGCTCGGGGCTCGGCCTGCTCAACGAAGCGGACGACGGCGAAGCTCGTGCACACGGCGGAGCGACGAGGAGGTGGCGGTGGGCGCGTCTACGTCGGCGGTGCGGCTGCAGCTGCGTCGGCCATGGTGGGAGATGGCGAGGGAGAGGTGCAGGGGGGCGAATGGGGTGTCGGTGTGGTCGGGGCGGCACCGGGGAGGCGTTTCGAGGCGTCGCCGCGCTGTCCAGGCGATGCAGACGGGCAGGGAGATGCGTGGCGAGCTCGGCGGCGTCGTGGTGTCCCTCCTTTGCCTATTGGCAGAGGTAGGTGATGACTGGCACGGGCCAGATGGGCCGGGCCAGCTAGGTAAGTGGCCTCTGGCCTTTCTCTCTCTCTCTCTCTCTCTCTCTCTCTCTCTTTTCTAATTTGTTTTCTGTTTTCTATTTTTCTGCAACTGTTGGGCTTTATTAAAAATTCTAAAACGTTTCCAAAAATCCTGAAAATAATTGGTGCTCTGTTAGGATTATTCCTAACAGCCCTCACTTAATTCCATAATTATTTGGGCATTTAAAATATTTTATAGCATATAAATGCCCAAATGCAAATAGGTAATGGTTTAATCCAGTGACCTTATGTGTCCTAGAAAAATGTGAACCAATTTTGGCAGAGGTTCTGGACCAAGACAGAAATGATGGACATTTTAGAAGGGCATTTCAGGTTCATTGAAAATGATTTTAGTAAACCCTAGTTGTTTTAGGGGGGTGCTGGGGGTTAGTTCATCCCCATTTCAGGTTTCTGGGAAAAAGTTTAGACATGATGCAACACTCCAATGCAGCACTGACTAGGGTTCTGACAGGGTATTCTTATCAAATAATAATAATGGATCGGAACTATTTATGACGTTGACTACGATTTGCATGGGTCCGCTGGTTCTAGGAAGAAAATGGTGGGAGAAAAAAGACTGGTTGCTATCTTTGACTAAGAACAATATCGATTAAATGTAACGATACTCTCATAGGAAATAATATCCTCCTGTTAAAATTTGACTTTTCAAATCGTAAATTTAAAGAACTGGTGCATGAGCATTTAGCTTTATTTATTTATTTTTATTTTTTTATTTACTTATTTATGTTTAGGGGACCATGAGCATGTACCTGGGCCGGATTCATGTGAGAGCCTCCCTTTCAATTAATTAGGGGCTCCTCTATTGGGCCTTCATCAGTGGGCTGCATGTTATCGACAAGTGGAAAATGTGTTCCGTACCAAAAATAGTATGCGCTACGTACGGGGCAGTAAAGGATCGGACCGTGCAACGACTTCCAAAACATTGTGTTTGTTGTTCTAACAACACATTTATTCAACCAACAGATGAAATATACTACTGATTGTACATTGAAAACAGTAGCAGTAGCAACCAGGGCTGGGGGTGCAACAGAAGCAGTAAGCAGGCCAGAAGGGCGAAGACGCAGTTCTCTCTTCCAAACCAAACATCATCCATCATTACAAAAGGGCTACCAAAAAAACAAGTGTATGCATCAAACTAAATAAAGATCCTACTATACCAAGTGTACGCATCTAACTAACTGGCTCAGTTAGACTTACTATTTATTAAGATGTGGAGATTGGCTGACGGCTTGAACCAGATGGGTGCCTGACAGGGGAAATTCTAGCCAGCAGGTCAAAGTATGATACTTGCGACCCTCTCTCCTACTTTGGGCTGCAGAGCGTGGCGGCACATATCAGGGTGTGGTGCATGGAGAGACGCATGGTACGCTGTGTACACACAGTTTTGCATGATGAACGAAACCGCGCTGCCATCATGATCCTTGCCGTTGGTTATCTCTTGGTTAATCGAATAATTCAGTCCGAGAAAAAGAGAGCGTAGTACCAAGGCTACTTACCAGCCTCTAGTCAAAAATTCCTGAAGGCCCAGAGAAGCTGGAACCTGCTCAAAGACCGTGTAGTGACTGTGATTGTATTCTGCGAAACAACACGTCCGGTACGTGCGAACGATCATCAATCGTTCACCGTTGTCTGATCGAGCCATGAACCACCTGCAACTTCCATGCCGCTTTTCTTTGAAAGGTTCTGGCATTAGGAAGGGTAGGGACACCAGGCGGCCTACAACATCATATCAAGTTGGAGTCAAATAAAAAAGGGCTCGTACTATAGTCAATCTTAAGAACAACATGTTATGAGCATGAATATTTTTCCAGTAAATGTTGACAGTAATATAAGCAAACCATCATGATATCATAGGAAAGTAACATACTGCTGTAACGACCATTTGTGCGATGACTGGAGTAGGCCAGCAATACGTCCAGCCATAGAAGGAGTCCACAGCGTAAATGAAGCCCCTGTGTTCAATGGCATCAGAGAACCATGGAGGATGTATGATCCTGCGATGCACGTGTAGATTTATCCACTTACCGCAGTGACCTGTCAGATAGGCAAGACCGCGGTTGAAGTACGCAATTAGCCTGAAGTCTTTATAATTCGCAGATCTTGTGGGCACTTGGCAGATTACAACCTTGAGCAAATCAAACTTGGTATCATGTTGGCTACTGTAAGATTCCGAGTATTCTGGGCTACGGTGCCAAAGCAGTGCAGTGTTAATCGAAGGAGGGGGGATCAATCGCCGGGTGTAGACCTCCAAGAGCATCCAGCTGCTGCGACCGTCGACGAGCACCATCCAAGACGTGTTCATGCCGACCCAGTACATACCGTTAATGTAGTTGAGGGTGACGGGGATAGAATCGCAGTCGAGGGGGTTGATGCTCGCCACCCTACGATCGTTATGCTGCATGACACGTCTTTTCTGAAGATCAGGCGGCATTAGCAAGCAGGGAGCTGGTTTAAAAAGCTCCAGCCTGAGGGATTTGAGTAAACGATACAACCCCGACGAGCACACGACGAGCGGCATGGTACTGAGATTGTCCACACGCGAAACAATGAGCTTGATTACCTGTGTGGGGAGCAAATTCCAGCCACTCTTTCGGAAGACACTGCTCGGTTCTGCCATTGTTAGTGCTTGGGTTTCAAAAGAGGGGGGAGGCGCCTAGCGGGGATGGAAGATTGGGCGATTATGTGTGGACGAGGATGGAGAAGCGAATATGTGCTGCGGGAAGTGGACAGGTGATGATGACAACAACATGCCGCTTGACTTACGAGACACATCCCAGCAGCGTAGGGTCATATCAATGACACACAACTTGCTTGAGTGATCATAATACTAGTACAATAAACTACAGTACCTACTACTATGCCCTAGTCTGCATATAGTGGAGTAGGACACTGCTCTACTACTAGCACCGGAGGATTAGTATATTCTAAAATACTTACAAACTTCAATGTCCGAGCGTGGAACGACTACGGATCGCCATCGGTGCTAACTCCAATCCATTGCAAACGTTCACTGGGAGACATGGCAGTTGCAAACGCCCGCGACGCAGTTACAATACGTGTGTAAGGGTGGCGGTTTTTTCAAATACTATGGCTTAAAACAGGCCACCGTCGGATGGAAATCTGACGGTTATGTGGGATTCTCCAGGATTGGGCTCATGGCGAACAATCGCTAGATAGCATTACTAAAAAAGGTTAAAACACCCGGGGCTACAACTTGCACCGGCTGACCACTAACAATGATACTAACATAGTTGTAAAATGGTAAAAGAACGTGTCTACGTGGTGTTTGGAATTATATGCAAGCTAGCAAGATGCCCGTGCATTGCACGGAACATCAAGATACATTTTTTTGCAAAACACCTGTTGTGATTGACCCATGCAGGAGTAATCCCATGTGTAAAAACTAATGATATCTCGAGAATTTCATCAGAAAAATGGTATCTCGAGAATTTAATCAAAAAATGATATCTCGAGAAAGATGGGAGATAAGGTGAGGAGGAGTGGGGCGTGGTGGTGACTGGTGGTCGGACTGGGCAGAGGCATGGGGATGGACAGCGCCGGCAGCGACCACCATGCCAGATTGTTCCAAAGACTACCATTTTTAATAGCTCAACAATGAGGTTGTGGGAGATAAGGATGAATGAGGCAAGGCCTTATTTGCGAATGTGGAGAGGGGTGTGGGTATCTTTTTGCAAAATTGCCATAGTTTCCTTCCTATCCGTCAGATATAGATCAGACGGCCTATATTGTAGGATGGCAGGCACACCTACATCACCAACTCTGTTTTTTATAAGAGTGGAGAAAAAAAGTAGAGAAGTAGAGAAATAGAGAGTAGAGAAATGGAGGGAGTACTAGTAAGGACACCATCCACTGCTTCGTGTGCTACCCCTGCGCTCCATTCGGCGGGCGCAACGTCCCCTACAGCCACTCCCGTTTAATGGACGGCCTGGTCGATGCCTGGAAGGTGCCCTGTGTCTACAAGAGTTTCGGCTACGAGAGGTACGTCGACTAGCACTCACTGGCGGAGCATAGTTCCAGATGTGCGCACGCGCCCTGCTACTGCTATGAGTGCACGCCGCCATTTGAGGGCTCACCGGCGAGCCTCGTGCATCACCTCGCGGCACCGTCCGTCAATCACTACTGGTCCGCGGCAGTGAACATCAAGTAAGAGACGTGCTACCCGTTCGCCGTGCCGGAGTCGCTGGAGGATCACCGACACCTGCTATTCGCGGAGGAGGACGGCAGCGTCTTCCTCTTGGCCGTGGGCACTGGCAAGGTCCGCGCAGGCCGCCGCCCCATCTCCGTAGTGTGCGTTAGGGGCAACGCCACTGACGCTGACACGAGGCCGCTGTACGGGTGCGTGTTCACTATTACCGCCAGTGCAAAGTACGGGGGCGCCCACGCCGCCTCCCTCATGCTGACTGGGACTATGACGAGCTGCTCCGGTCCTGGCAATGTGGACATGGAAGACGCGTGGTATGATTTTCACCCCAAGATGATGGACGGGGACTCAAGTCAACTGTTCATCATTAGTCTTTGCTTAATGTAAGCCGCTGTCTAAGCATGTGGAGACTTCTTATTTATATAGTATAGAACCCTCCATGCATGATCTTTCTCTATTAGAGTATCGCGCTTGAATAAAAGTGTATCCATTTATGGTTTAGTCAAGAATCTTCCATGTATGCTTTTGCTCCATTAGAGTTCTCACTTGCCATTTATGAGATTAATTGTGAATTTTTACTACAGTAACGGTGAAAGACTTAAGATGAATCATTTCTTACATCCCCTCTGCCCCCTTCCAAGTCATCCTGATTTACATTCATGGTGGTCTAGAGAAAATAAGCAAAATCGATACTCAAAAAATATTTCTTAAAGATCATTTCTTGCAAAGCACAATAAGTGTTATTTCTTCACAAGTTTTGGATGCAGGTTGAACAGTTGAACGCTTTTGTTTGTGAAAGATACCTTTTTTTAATCTATTTAGCCTACATTTACTATACACCCGGATGTTTGTGAGCTCTAGAGAAGAAATAATATCCGAAGAAACCTATCGATACTAGTTACACATGAGATGACCCCACACACTTTGTCAAAATAAACAACTCCCCGATAATTGCATTTCACTGTTCAGTGCAACGCACGGGCACCTTACTATATATAGTATGACCATAAATTTAACTAACATTATATATAGTACGATAAATGCTCATGCATGTCACCAAAAATTATATCATTGAAAACTATGTTCAAATATGAATCCAACGATATAGTTTTTGTTGACATGCACTAACATTTTGTCAGTTAAATCTTTAGTCAAATTACATGGGGGACTAATAAACCACGACGGAGGTAGTACTAGTGTAGAGGGCGGCGCTGCACGGGAGTCTCACCTCGCTCGTGGCGCGGCAGTAAAGTCGTCATATCACAAAACCCCACCACTGCTAGTAATAAGTGGCCTGGTAAAATAAACGGACAAGCAACCATCACATCCCTCTGTCTTTTTTGCATTTCATCTCTCTGGATTTACTTTGTCGGGTTCATCTCGCACACTCGATCCCTAGCTACTACTCCTAGTATCCCTAGTTAATACTCCTAGTATCCCTAGCTACTACTCCTAGGGCCAGTTCTTTTGGCGGCTTAAAAAATAAGCCGTCTCTTCCCCAGCTTTTCCCATAAGACTAGTCATAGTGGAGAGTAACATAAGGCGCCTCACTCATTCATTTTTGTTTTCTAAACTACTACCTCCGTCCTGATTTATTTATCACCATTGTAATTTGTGCTAAATTTGACCAAAGATTTAACTGATAAAATGTTAGTGCATGTCAACAAAAGTTATATAATTTTTGGTGACATGCATAAACATTTCATTAGTTAAATTTATGGTCAAAATTTGACACAGATTACAATGGGGACCAATAAACCAGGACGGAGGTAGTAGTTATGAGATTACTAATCTAGAAGCCTAAAAGAACTGGCCCCTGGTACTCCTAGTAGTAGTACTCAAGTTGGAATTCCAATTGCATGGCACAACTTGTTAGGCAAAAAAATTGATACAGGGTGTACGAAGCGGTTTGGGAATTTGCATGCCTTCCCGACCAGTGAGATACTCCGTACAAAGTATGATAGAGAAATAACCACAGAGAAGCAAGCTAAAAGTAAACAATCGAACAAGCATTTTTGCATTTCTTTTGCATTGAATCGTTTCACAAGTTTGACTAGTGATGTTTTTCTACTTTTACAAAAACCGCATCGTAATGTTAAAACGTGCATTTGCACGTACATAAGTAATAGTAGTAGCACAGTCTGCAAGCATATATAGAGAGAGACGTGTAGTGCGATATATAGTCAAGTTTGTGCTATATGCATGTAATTACAAAATGCGTACGGATACACAAGGTTTCCAAACTTTTCCTTTTACATACTTAATTAAGGACGCTAATAATTCCCGAACGTTTGGGATATATCATTTGCGTCCCAAAACTAATGAGATCGCCTTACGAAACTAAATTATTCCTAATAAAAGCCACGACGCTCACGGGAGCACTTCCGGCGCGCCACGAGGGCCCTGGTGCATGGCCGTTTCCCAGCGCGCCGACACATCGCCTCTTCCTCAGCCTTGCAACTCGTGAGGTGCTGATTGGCGGCTTGCCGGCGGGTGAGCGCGATCTCACCAGCGTGGTGATCCGGCGCCAACAGGTACTCCTCCTCACTGGAAGCGTGCACCCGGTCCACGTACCCCCAAGCGTAGATGAGGCGCTTGGGCCCGACTGCACTCAGGGCTTTGGCACGGGCGTCCTCCGCCACGCTCACGGCCCTCGCACATGCCTTCTGCCAAAGAGCCAATTGCCTGACTCTCTCGGACGCGACATAGGCCTGCCAGGCAGCATGCCTCTCGGCGCCCTTCTCTTCCTCGGCCTTCTTCTCCGCCTCTATTTTGGTGTGCTCTTCCGGAGGCAAAGCCTCCCACAAGGCGACCTCCATTTCTTTCCAAAGCTCCTCAAGGCTGGGGGCTCGACTGGCGGCGCGACGTTCCCCTCATAGCGGGGAGCCGACACCTCCTCCAACGTGCGTGCTGGCGAGACTGGGAACGCCGATGCGTCCACCTTGACGCGTCGCGGAGAGGAGAGGAACGCCGATGCGTCCTCCTCGACTAGTGGCGGTGAGGAACAAAACAGTGACGCGTGACCCTCCGTGTGGTGCAGCGAGGGGTGCCTAGGGCTTGGGAGGGATGATTCCATGGTGGTCGACGTGAGAGGGAGGGGGAGGGGATAGCGATGAACATGAACGTTCTTCCGAATGTAGTGGGAGGCGCAGTATTTATAGCGAGCAATGGCACACCAACGTAAGATATGTTGCATGATTAACATAACAGCTATGTGGGCATATTTGTTGGAGTAAATTATGGGGGAGGGAAGGGGTGGAAATATTGCTGGTCACAACGAATTGGATGAGCACGGGGGGAGAGTCATGCATGCAAATATTTTCCACACGGGGTGGAGTGGTGGGACTGCCGGAGGGAGAAGGAGAGTCAACCAGGCAGATTGTTTTCACACATGGAGAGGAAAAGATTTGGAGATGAACGGGCTTCCTGCAAGTATGGGGAACAATGCATAATAAGTCATCTTACATGCAATGAACTGACCATTGCATGACGGGCTAGGTATAGCCTCAATTCATTAAAAACATACACGCCCCACACATGTTTAGATTTCAAGGTACACTAAATTATTGCATGCGATGATTAAGGCTGGCCATAGTGGTGGTATCTTAGCTGGTATCATGCACACGGGAATAGCAAACATGCTGATGTGGCAAAGAATTAAAGAAGAGAGGGAGGTTATAGTAACATAGGTAGATACCGTATCATGTTTAACACTATGCTACTTTGTGACATGCATGGCACTATAAAGGTAGTCCCATATCATACACTAGTATCATGCACATGACACTAGTATATGATAGTTTCCACTATGAGTAGCCTAAAGAGAATATTGACTAATGCATGTAAAACTCTTTGTCATTTACTAGTGTTCATGCATACATGCAATGCGATAATGCATCGGTAAACACATTTTTTTGTGAAGAATGAGAGCATTAATTGAGTACTTTTGCAGACTACAAAAACTATTCGACCGCCTCTATCTTAGTAAGAGTAGGTGAAATTATTTGAATCGAGCCCTTTAAACTAGAAGGGAGGTAGTAGTACTCTAATAGCTAACCATGTTGTGATGACTAGATAGGACATGGCACGCACCTGGGCAGAGGAACTAGTCTGCATTGTGCATATAAGTTTTGTCTGAAGTCAATTTACCTCTACTTTTACCAAACTTATAGAAAAACGTATCAACATTCACAATGTCAAATCAATATTTTTATACTCATTATGAAATGTAGTTTCATAAAATATATATTTGGTATTTGTCGGCGTTCTGGGAACAGGGGTACCCAGACTTGCCTGCCTGCGGCCCACCGCGTGGCTTCATCGACGACCTGGTACGGCACATCTTCTGCACCAACAACACAAGACCCTCGCGAGGGGCCAAGCCTCGCGAGGCGGATGATGCAAAGAACTCCGGAAGGGGCTGCCTCCTAAGGCTTGCTCCTGAGGAGCGGATATTTTTATGCAGGTCCTCACCTCATGAGGCCCGGATGACACAAGCCATGACGACCAAGGCCAGGCGGGCGCCAGCGGGTACAGTGCAGCAGGTTTCCTCTTTGGTGCTAAAGAGGCAAGCGCAGGTGCGGAGTCCTGAGGTATCAACCAAAGGTTTCCATTTCCATGCAACGAGACCAAGACCGCCAGGAATGCAGGACGAAGGTCATCACCGAGCCCACCACGGCGTCACGACCAGAAGTTTTGCAGGCGAAGACCATCTTTCGTCAGGATAAGATGTACTAGTTGTCTCCCTTCGAATTTGGCCATTGTGGGATCCCTTCCCGCCTTCATTTTGGAAAGAGGACTAAGGCCACTATAAATATAGCCTAGCCACCACCATAGAGGGGGACCCAGATTCGGTCGATCCTCTCCCTCACCAGCTCACCCGCACAAGAACACACCTCCTGAGGTTGTTCCTCCACTTTACTAGTTCATCCTCAGCCCACCTCGAGGCTAATCCATCACAAAGCAGGAGTAGGGTTTTACACCGCAAGGTGGCCCAAACCTGGGTAAACTGCTTGGTCCCATTTCCTTCCAGTTCATCAAGCTAGGCCGCGAGATCATCAAGTTGGCAGACCGGGGAGGTTGAGTTCTTCGCACCCACCCAACAGTTTGAATCTATCTTGGGTCTGCGGAGCCCCGAATCCGACATTTGGCGCGCCAGGTAGGGGTGCGTCGGAGCCCCTCTTCTACCGGTCGACTCGCCACCGCTCCGCCGTTCCCATGGCTGACGCCCCTCGAGCCCACGCTGAGCACTGGGACGCTCGGCCCGCCCGGGCAGCGCCTTCCTTCCAAGAAGACCTCCACTCCGCGCTCCTTGCAGCCCGCATGCCGACCAGCGCCGTTGGCCGTGGGCGGCATGGACCACCACCGCCCACTCCCGCGCTGCGCCACAACCGCGCCACCACGCGATCTTCGAGCTATGCCGCGGCGACGGCGCTACACACCCGCTGGGAGCAGGCGAACACGCGAGCCGTGCTCATCGTGGCACGAGAGATGCTACGATGCAGGCTGGCGGAGGGCGGCCATGACGCCTTGCTGGAGCGGGTCGCCGAGCTGCTCGATGCCGCCTGCAGGGGCACAACACCTTTCTGCACCTTACCTGCACCGCAAGCGCTGCCGGGGGCGTGCTCCGGCCCCGCTACACCTGCACGCCCTTACACGAGGGGCCCGGAGGACCTCGTGGTAACAACCTTGCCCGCGACACCGCTCATCCTACCCAGCATACGTCACCCCGGGCATGGCGAGGCCGGACGGCCCCTCCTGGGGCCACACTGAGATGCCACCCTACGATCATCATGGCTTGGCGACAAGCTTGGCAAGCAACACCGCCGGACGACCAGGCGACGAATCGAGGGTCGCGGCTTCAGGCATCCCCGTACCTCCGCTGACAGACTTGTTGTTCGCGCCAAGAAGAAGCCCCTGCTCGCTTCCCTCGCCAGCCTGGACGTCGGGGCCGCACGAGGCCGAGGCTCTTCGTGAGCCACCCCGAAGCTCCACCAACGCCTTCAACAGCAGCCACCGGGTACAGCGTTTATCTCAAGGGCACTATTACGCTAACCATGGACCGCAGGTGAACCAAGACCTCAGGATGATGGCCCCGTTGCAGGCGGTCGAGATGCACTGGGGGCTGCGCGGGGGGAGCCTGGTGCCAAGGCCTCCTCCGCGCCGCATGGAGCAAGGTGCCGCACAAAGGTAGTCCCCTGCCGGGGAAGGCGCTGGCGAGCCCTTCCCCCCGGTAGAGGACCTGCAGTTGCTAGCGGCACCGCCAGCGTCCCCCTTGCCCCTTGGTCTCGTCCTGGTTTCCGGACGCCCCAACGGTGGTCGGGGGAGGCGCAGGGCGGGGCCCTCGTTAGGCGCCATGGATGCCTGTGAAGATCTCCGCTCGTGACACTCTCACGTAATGATGAGTTGGGGATGTACACGCCCCGGAGTCTCCTGAGCGTTGCCCTCGGGCCTCAAGGGGGCTCCCACCCACGTCCAAGTGGAAGCACGATGCTCCGCGCTGGCCGTCGACACTGTCCCCCAATGACTATGCCCACGCCTAGTGGAAGCACTTAGCTCCGTGCCGGTGAGAAGACTAGCTAGGTGCGGGACGCGGCTGTTTGCTTTTGCCATCTTTCTGTAACCCAATTTTCCATCTTTTGGAATGAGATTTGGAGTTTCGTGTGCTTATCAAAGGAAAAATGGGGGGAATTTCTCTTGGCTCGTGGCGATTCTTGCCTTTTGGTTTGTGTTTAAGAGTAAGGCTCACGCCCGCTACCCCCTGCGAGCACCCAGTGAGCGGGGGCTGGGTGTGGTATGCGCGCGTCGAGCATGCTCGGGCTAGCCCAGGTGGCGCCGAGCCCCCCCTCCCCCGGGGGTCAGGAATGCAACCGCCATAGGATCACTGCGCGCACACCTTGCTGTAATCCGCCAATCGGCTCCTCGCGGGGCCCTCTTGGGCGGGCCAGCAGACTCCTCGTGAGGCTTAAACCCTCGCGAGCCCCCGGAGGGCCCGCCTTGGGAGAGGGGCGCTTCCGCAACATCAGAACCCGCTCAGGACCTACGGAACCAAAGATAAGTCGAAACAGCTACTTCGCTCGGGAGCCTCCAAGCTCATGATGACACGTTCCAAATTATATCTCAAAAGCATACCATCATTTCATACATTATAAGCCCCCCTTCAAAAATGCTTTCACGCCCCATAGGGCCGTATCCGAAGGTTTTTTGCATACAGGTCAGAGCAGGAAGGGAAATGCAGGCCTAGCCGGATGCGCTGCCACGGGCGCCGTGGTCATCATCATCATCCGCACTGCCTCCCTCGGCTGCAAGCACAACTGCGTCATCTTCAGGGGAAAACTCTGCGACCAGGTCGTCCACATGGTCGTCCACCCAGTCGGCCAAATTGCCCTGGATGACCCTAGGAACGGGGGCTATCGCAGCGTTGAAGTCAAAGTGGGGCTCTAGGCTCAGAAGGTGACTGAAGACGCGTGAGAACGCATGCCCAAGGAGGCCCTGGCTTCTCTCTTCGACGAGCTGGCGAGCCCTCCCGGCCTGGTCCTCCAGACGGGTCACAATTTGAGTGAAGAAGCGGAGGTGGCTGGCGTCATCATCCTCGTGCAGGTGGGAGGCGCTCTCTTCACAGATGGTGTCTAAGGCCCGGTTGGCCCTGACCCTAAGGTCCTTGAGCATCGAGGAATGCTCGCGCTGCATCGTCCGACGATGGCATGCTTCATTTGTAGTCTCCTCCACAAGGGACGAGACGGCCTCAACCTGCTGCTGAAGTGAGGACAGGTCGGCTCGAGCGGAGGCCAAGTCAGCTTGGGCGGAGGCCTGAGCCTCCTTGGCGGTCCTCTCCCGCTGCTCTGTCGCGGCCAACTTCGTCCTGAGGGCGGTGGTCCTACCCTCAAGCTCGGCCTGCTATATTTCGAAGCGGGTCTCCTGGAGCCCCAACTCTCGGCGGAGCTCGTCGGCGAGAGCAACACGAATCGGTGCTACCCTTTGGTCGACCTCCTGCTAGATCCTGGCTTCGCGAGCGGCAATGGCGTCCTCAGCCGCAGCTGCTTGATGCTCCCCCACCTCCAGTCGCTCGAGCTCCATGTTGTGATCCAAGACCTCAAGTGCCAGCTCCTCCTCGCGTGCCTGGACCTCTTTCTCATCGGAGGGGGGCTCTCTCAACGGTGCGGCCAGGGCGGCCCTGCGTGCCTGGACCTGCCGCTCAAGGGTGGCGTTTCAAGCCCGAAGCTCCCTCTCCCGCTCCTCAGCTGCCTCACGACGGCAGTCTGCGGCCCTGGCTTCTTCCAAAGAACGGGCGCAAGCCTCACGAGAAGTGGCGAGGGACACTGCAGCGTCCGCGCAGGCGCGCTCATGTTGCAGATGCCCAAGGTTGATGGCGACCTTCAGCTGGTGCCAGTCGCGCGCCAAGCGGAGGCTCTCCACCTCGAGGCAGGCGTCGACACCGACAAGCTCTCCTCCAAGTCAACTCAGTGCGCCCATTACTTCCGGGAAAAGGTCATGGCGGACGACACTATGCCTGCGCGCAAGCTCCAGCGCGTGGCCAAGCCCTTCCTCCACGCCGGGGGCTGCCGAAGAGGCGCGGAGTGGCTCGCCGGTGTCCGGCAATGGGCTGCTGGTCGGCGCTTCCCCGGCCGCTTCCCAGGCCTCGGCGAAGGCACTGGGCGGCGCGGCCTCGCCGCTCGGAGCTGAAGCCGATGCAGGGGTCGCCCAGCCACCGGCGATGACCAGTGGAGGAGCCCTCGGCACGCCCCCTGCACCCCAGAGGTAGCCGCGAAGGAAGGGTCCTGGGATCGCAGGGTCTTGCACTGGTGCAGAGACCTGCTATACAAACGGTTTTTAACCCCTTTCTGCGACGGCGTTTGGAACTGTCGCCAAGTGAGTGTGGGCGATAGGGGGGGTCCGTCCCACACGACCCAGAAACCGTCGGGGATAGGCCCTCCTAGCACACAGGCTGGGGCAAAATGAGCTCGTGTGCGATCTGGCGGGGCATCGAAACCCAATTGCTTCCGTTCGTATGTACATCCCACACGGTGAATCCCAGAAAAACATTTCCATTCGTATGTATATCACACACAGTTTTTTGTGTGGAAACGTTTGTGCAAGGTGGCCTAACTCAAACAGTTCTCTACCGGAAGCCTTGTGTGATTGTTAGTTGATCGAACACGCCTACTTTCTAGAAACCGTGTCGGTTGTTTGAGTTCATCACCCATGGTGCTGTCTGAGTAACCGTCTGCAATAAAAAACCCCAATAATCAGGGTAATTAGCCTATTATTGATAATCCATGTACTAATCTAATTGATATTTCTTATAAAAACACACGAGATATTTGATATCCATATAACAACAACCAGGATTTCATAATCGAAATACACACTACAAAAAAATACACTTCCGTGATGATACGTGTTTGTCACAGTAGGTCATGTTTTTTGTCATGCATGTACATCCATGAAAAATTTATGACAGGATGAAGATAGTTATACCTGTGTTGTCGTAGAAGTGTTCCATGACATTACCAAAATTATCATCACGGAAGTGTCCACTTCCATGACGATAAATCGCGCGTCATAGAAGTGCTTTCATCAAGGGTGACCGACACGTGGCATCCACCGTAACGGGACGCCGTTAAGCTATCGGGTCCGGTTTTGGATCCGATAACCCGCTAACAGCCACGACCAATGCTGATTTTCCAAGTGTAAAATTCTCATTGGCCGACGGAAACACGTGTTACCTCACCGTTGGTATAGATGTCATCCACTCATTGGACAGGAGGCGCCTATGATAGGTCAACACGTGGCACGGCCCAACAGTGGCCCATTCCGGTGAAAAAGGCGGCCCAGTAAAAATTAGCAGGCCGACCCATATAAGGCCTACTTGTGTCAGGTCCATTTAAGCCCACGGCCCATTCGAGATGTGCCAATTTGGCCCGTAAACGGCCCGTTAAAGATTTGACACCATTGCAGCCCATCGTCAGTTCGAGCCCGTTAACAGCCCGCTATATATTTGGGCTCAATATCGGCCCGATGAGATTTCAGCTTGTTAACGGCCCATTCAGTGGATGGGCCAATTTTCACGATGTACATCTTCCGACCTTTTAGCGACCCATTTAAATGTTGGTCTAATTTCCGGCCCGGTGTGTCTTTCAGCCTGTTGACGACCCATAAATCAGTTGGGCCATTTGTAGTCGGACTTGAGTTTCAGCCTTTTAGCGACCCATTTAAGTGTTGGGCCAATTTTCCGGCCCGGTGTGTCTTTCAGCCTGTTGACGGCCCATATATCCGTTGGGCCATTTGTAGTCAGACCTGAGTTTTGGCCTTTTAGCGACCCATTTAAGTGTTGGGCCAATTCCCGACCCTATGTGCCTTTCAGCCTCTTAACGGACCATAAATGAGTTGGGCCATTTGTAGTCGGACCTGAGTTTTGGCCTTTTAACGATGCATGCCCTTCATGGTCCAATACCAGCCCGGTTTCTCTTTCGGCCTGCTAAAGGCCCACAACACAGTTGGGTCATTTACAATATGACCTGACTTTTGGCCTCTTAGCGGCCCATGCTCTTCATGGTCCAGTACAAGCCCGCTGTCTCTTTCGGCCTGCTAAAGGACCACAGTATAGTTGGGCCATATGTAGCCCGAACTTAGTAACGGCCTGTTAACAGCCCATGAAATCAATTGGGCCCACCTGTTGCCCACTTCGATGTCGGTCTATTAACAACCCGAGAGTTAAGAGGGCCGACCATTAACTTTCGGCCTGGTAACGGCCCATTAACTTAATGGGCCCTCTAAAGTTCGTACATGTCTTTAGGCCAAATTAGATAATTTGAGCCCATTACGATGAGCAATTATGCACAGGACCAAAACCGATCAAGCAAAGGTACGACATACAGGGAAAAACGTTGCACATCCAGCATATATTACAGGAGATTACATCCACTGGGCAATCAAAGATTGATGCTAGTGCAAATAAATGAACTGAACCTAACAATCTACAACGTCACAATCTGCAACCTCAGTAGGGATGACGCCCATACGCATGTGAGAAAGTTCTTGCTGCTTTGCTACACTGTGTCTGAAAACATTGATCAGTTGTTGTGTCGCACGACTCAGCACCTGTGATTCCTCCACCATTTCCATCATTCCTTCAGCCATTAATTGGTTCACAAACATACATTTTTTCCGTTGCATTCGAGACAGAGGATACTGAACAGATTCATATGGCGATTTTGGCAGGCTTGTATTATTGATAGTGGAGAGTGTCTCGACCACTGCATCATAACATAAATTAGGAGGGGAACCAAACAGATTAATCATGAGTTATTGCCATATTACCTGTCCTAGATTTATTGGAAAGAAACAATGGGGTTGCCTTGCTGTTTTCAGAGTTTGTCTTCTTATCTTCAGCAGCCTGCACCAAATTAAGGCACTAGCTTTGCTATCATTGGCCAAGTCAGATAATAGGAAAGCAACATTGGCACAATGAACATTTGGGAAAGTAGCCAACACCAAATTAACACAATATGGCACAGCTATCATCTGCCAGGTAAGGTAATACGAAAGCAACATTGACACAATGAATGAATGGGCAACCAGAGCAGCACTACAATTCAGTAGTGTGCATGATATGAGATAGTACACTCATGCAGCTCAGTATGCAAAACTACCAGGCAGTTTTCTTTACAAAAATCAACATTGGCGCCTCTAACATTTTGCTACAACTAATTTTAGATCAGATAAAGGTTGGATTCACGCCGATTAACAAAATACATGCTAATGTAAAAATATAGTGATATACAACAGGTACTTACATCAGCATTGGAGCACAGAGAATTCCCGCAAGATATTTTCCTCGAATACAATCCCAATGAAGGAAGTCTTCTATCATTTAACCTTATTTTCTAAAAGAGAGATCACTACTAGGGAAAACCTTATACACAGAATCTTAGCAGCAGCATGGCACAAAAAGAGGCACTACTGCTAATTAGCAGTAGCGAGGAGAAGGAAACCGCGCTACTGATGTAAATTTAGCAGTAGCGCGGGTTGTCTGAACCGCGCTGCTACAAAAATCCACCGACAGTACCCACAACCTAAGTTTACCAGCAGCGCGGGGTCATGACGCGCGCTACTGCTAATTCAGTAGTAGTAGCGCGCTTTTTAGTCACGTCGCTGCTGCTAATTTTGAAATTGACCGCACGGTTGGCCCGTTTAGCAGTAGCGCGTGTGACGAAAGGGCGCTGCTGCTACGCTCTTAGCAGTAGCGTGTTTTTCCTCCCGCGCTACTGCTAAGACGCAACACCCCTCCACCTTTTCCCACCCACCGCCATCTCCTCTCCTCCCTTTCCCCTACCTCCCACATCCTCCCTCTCTCACTCTTCTTCTTCCTCAATACTTCTCCCCCCATTACTCTCCCTCTTCTACCTACCTTTCTCTCTCTTCATTACTCCTAGCTAACTACACCACCTTCATTAATGCATCTCCTTTCTCTTTTTCCTCCCCCCTCCACTAGTTGAAGTTGTCTCCTCCCAAATTAGCTAGCTAGGTAGATGTAGCATTTAGTTAAGTGACCTATTTGGCCCCTAACTAGATCTATCTTTGTCGAGAAGAGCTTTGTGCACTTTTGATCTCCCTACATCATCATCTCCACCGTGTGCTCGATCTCGAGATAGAGGTGATTAAAATTTCATGCTTTTGCAAAATGGAAATATGTGTATGTGTGTGATATGATAATTGGGCAATATGATGGAAATTGTGTGTGTGGCATGAGTTGACGCCAAATTGTGCTTTTGAGTTGCCTATGTTTTGCCGAAATATCGATTTATTTCTGTTTCGGCGAATTCCGGGCAAACTCTAGATCTATATGTCCTATTTTTAGGGAAGGTCATGCCAAATTTTTGTATGACTTTGATGCATGCACACATTTTTATAATCAATTTGTTTATTATTACCGTGCAGACGTTCATGATGGTCAGTGGAACGATGGTGGACATGTGGTTGCGGTCGGCGGTGCAGGACATGAAAGAAAATCACCGGACAAAGGTTTTATGTCTGTGTCGAAAATGCAAAGGAATAGTTTGGCTCGACCCCTATGACTATGGTCGTGTCGAAGCGCACCTGCTCATGACTGGTTTCATGGATGGCTATACTCGGTGGATAATTGAACATGAAGATGATGATGTTGAGGACGCCGACAGGGCAGGCAATGACGACACAGGGCAAGACAAAGAGATGATCGATAATGGCGGCGGGGAAGAGGCTAGACATGGCGGCGGAGAAGGGGCCGGACATGGCGGAGGAGAAGGGGCCGGACATGGCGGCATAGAGAACGACGTGGACTCCACGCAGTAGAGTTCGTCGGTACTTAGTTGAATTGTGCGGGACTCACATGTTCAAGCACTGCTTCGCAAGGAGACGAGTACTGAGAGAGCTACTTCTAGAGAGGAGGCTAAGCTGGAGCAACTGGCGGTAGACTCGAACACTCCATTGTATGATGGTTGCAATCCTGAGGTGACCCGCTTGAGTTTCATGCTCCAACTCCTGAAGACGAAGGCTAAAAACAGATGCACCGACACTAGCCTCGATGAGCATCTCAAGTACCTAAAGGATGTTCTTCCCGAGGGGAATCTATGTCCTACCAGTGTTGATGAGGCCAAGAAGATCGTGTGCCCTCTTGATCTGCCGCATGTTAGATACCATGCATGCATCAACGATTGCATAATTTATCGAAGGAGCACGCGGAAAAAACAAGTTGTCCGGTGTGCAATGCTTCTCGATACAAGAAGGCCGGGAAGAAATGTCCCCAGAAAGTTGTATGGTACTTACCGATCACTCCCCGTCTCTAGCGGTATTTCGTAGATCCCAAGGAAGCAAAGCTAATGCGCTGGCACGCGGAGAGGAAGAAGCCCGACGATGGAGATGCTCCGAAGCTGAGACACGTCAAGGATGGAAGCCAGTGGAGATTGTCGGTGGGAAACGACACCTATGGGACGACGAGGATCCCTTCTACAGTTGCGGGGCGCTGGGTGGTGAGGAGAGCAGGATTAGCAGTCAGTACAAGCACGCGGATCGTTTACCCAGGTTCGGGCCGCAGAGATGCGTAATACCCTAGTCCTGCTTGGATGTGTATATCTGTGTTCTTGAGGAGCTTGAACTAGCTACATGGGGCGTAACTTGTCCAAGAGTCCGAATCCTTCTCCTGGATGCACTGGGTCTCCTTTTATAGGCGAATGGATCGCCACAGTGGCACCAGGAGGTGGCATCGGGGTACTGTGGCTAATCTTATCGCTAGCCATTACGGGACAAGATGCATTAAATGCGCCCCTGACGTGTCCCCTCCACTTTACTACCGCTTCGCCTCGTCTTGACACGCGCCTCGGCCAGCGAGGCGGTGGCCCCATGTAGGCAGGCAAGCAGCTGAGGTGGTGCGGTGGTGGAGCCTTTAGGAAGATCTGCATGCCACCACGTAGGCACGTGATGAGTTGGCGGAGGAGCCCTGCGTCGACACGCAGGTGCCTGCCCGGCTGGTGGGCTGGCAACTGCATGGGATTGGTGGTGAAAAGCTTGGCGGGTGCAGGCCTAGCTGCGGCCTCGCGGGCGCCCTCGGCAAGGGCCTTGCCGGGGCCCCGGCAAGGGTCTTGCCGTGGCGTTGTGATCGTCCCTGGCAAGGATCTTGCCGAGGGTCTTGTGGGCTTCCTCGGCAAGGATCTCGTCGAGGCTCGCCGTCTTCCACTCTTCTGATCTTGAATATTGTTCTTGTCTTCACAAAGATCTGCATACCACCATGGAGGTGCCTCCCGAGCCCTGGCCCAACGCGGTTGATGGTGTTGGAGACCGTGGGCTCAAGGGTGTCTCACTCCGCTGGTGTGGGCGAGCCGCCCCAGCAAGGGTCTTGCCGAGGCTGCCGAGGCTGCCCTGGCAAGGGTCTTGCCGGGGAAACCTGCTTCGTCCATCTGCTCTCTGTGGCCTCGGTCTTGGCGTTGCTTTTTGGTTTGTTTCTGTGTCTCCGGCCCTCTCCCTCGCCCTGCTTAGTGTGGTCGTGGCCGCGTGGCTCTGACTGCCCGTGCACTTAGTAAGGGGTACTAAAATAGAACCCCTATTTTAGTACACCGACAGGAGCCCCGGTCCTGCGCCACACATAAGCGCGGTGCGGTTGTTGGGCTAGGCCCAAAAACAGTGTGCCGGCAGGCGGGGCGGTTGTTTTACCGTGGCCACTTTCCGTCCGCTGCGCTTCCCCATGACCCGCGTTGATTGCGTGACGTGGGGTCGCACGCGCGGGTGACCGCAGCATGTTGACATCATCTGCGGTGAACAGTAAAGAGGTGGCTTGCGTGTCTCTTCGAGACCGCAGGGTCGCTGCTCATTTACTCTCCGCACTTGGGGAACCGCTACTCCACGCGTCCCATTACGCCCGTCTCTTGCACCACGTTTGCTGCATGCAGAACGAATGGCAGGCGCATGGGATACGGGAAGTCGCGCATGCGTGGGTTGTTTCCCACGCGCCCTCAATTGGGCGGGAAGGGCGGTCGATGGCCCCGCCCGCCGTCACTTCAATGAGCTGGATTGGCCGAGAGGGGCGGCCGAGCCCCGCCCCCGCCTCTTTATAAAGAGGGGAGCGAGAGGAACGGTGCCTCTCAATCCTTCGTCATCTGCTTCTCTCCATTCCTGCTTCCTCCTTCCTCTCATTCGCCATGGAGAAGGGGAACCCCGGTCCTTCGACGGTGGCGGCGAGAGTCTCCGCTCGACAGCGCGTCCCTCCTCCCCAAGAGCCGGTGGTGGCGGAGCCAACAGCGAGGGGAAAGGGTAGGGGGCGAGGCCGTGGTTGTCGTGGTGCTCGGGGAAGAGGAGGACGTGGCAGCGCATCGGCCTCGCCTCCGCCAGCGGCCCCTCCCGCGGTGGAGGGCCATGCCGGGGACAACCCTCGTGAGTTCTTCATCAGGCTGCGCCAGTCGCCGCGCCGTCGTCTTCGCCTTTCGACCCCGTTTGCACGGGAGATGGAGCTGAACCTGCCGCAGGCGCTGCGACTGCATATGAGGGGTTGTGGGAACAGCGGCACATGGGCCAATGTCGAGTTCCCCGCCCCTCACGTCATGTATCTTCGCCGAGGGTGGAAGACTTTTGCTCGCATCCACAGATGACGGAGGGGCTCACTCTCCATTTCAAATTAATGGAGAGCGGCCTCCTCTCCATCAAGACCTTTGGGCACTTCGGGACTCGCGTAAGGTGCTGCATGGAGAGCTCCTCCGATGGCGAAGACTCCTCCTTGAGCGAGAGTGACGAGGAGGACAGCGGCAGCGACGACGAGGGTAACGGGCGGAAGGATGACAGGTCCGACTAGGCGTCGGGCGCACCGCGCCTGGGCGGGTGCGGCAGCAGCAGCATCTGCACCTGGTCGCTCCTCCGGCGGAGTTTGCCGGGGGAGGGGCCAGCTCCTTGAACTTCTCGGGGCCGTCTCCTTGGGCGGCGGGCGTTGGGAGGCTGCGGAAGAGGAAGAGGGCGGGCGGCAAGGCCGTCAAGTCAGAGTACGCGGGCACCGACGCCTTCATCATGTATTGGCGGCCTGCCGCCTCGTCTTCCAGCTCTTCCTCCGGCGCCGTCATCACCGGCCAGCCTTTGGACGGTCACCGAGATGTTCTCTTGGTGCTTTCTGCTGCTCGTAGCTCGCCTAGGCGTTCCTTTTGCCCCTCTTCGCTTCCTTGACCCGCCTCCTGAGGAGAGGGACAAGAAAGGGATTACGGGCACCTTATCTTTTTTCAACTTGTAAGCCTGGGGCATTAGTAGAATTTGAAACTTGTAATCCCCCTTGCTCATGTTTTTCATTCCGTATGAACTGTACCTGTATGGGATGTTTGCTGGGTTTTTCGTTCGTGGGTGAAACCCGCGACAAGGAGCGAATCCTTGTTATTATTTAAGATCAATGTTTTTCGCCCGGCAACAGGCCTTGCCGTCCCTCCACTTCGCTCGACCACTCTCACGCCCATGGCGGAGGCACGGATGAAGCGGGCTTAGGCTCCTCGTTCCATTTCCTTGCTGCCGCGACTACAACCAAATCCGAACCCAGGAGATAATTCTTGGGTATAGAAAAGGGGAGCATGGTAGCCTAGAAATAAAATGAGGTTTCACATATCCCAGTTCTATACCGAAATGCATGACAGAGGATAAAAAGACTTATCTGGATCTGTAGCCCCCGGCAACCTTGGCTTGCCGTGGTTGGATCCTTGTACTTGCAGCCCTCGGCAACTTTGGTTTGCCGGGGTCGGGACACCGGTCCGTTCCCTTTCTTCTGAATAGCTCAGCAAAAGTGCTCTTGTGCCCTGTGAACCAAAGAGGACAAAAAAGAACAGAGAGACGCGCACTCGACCTCTAAGCTAGGGGTTAGCCGCTGCTAAGCACTATCAACCCTAACCGAGGAAGAGACTCAACCTAGCATGCATGCTATAACTTAGGGCGCCAGCGCTTCATTTATTTATGCTCAGGGTCTGCGCCTGGCTTTGTACAACGGGTTACATGCCTTGCTGGCAAGGCTTGTACAAAAGGGTGGCTTGCCGGGAGGCCCGGCAAGCCGCGCCTTATGGGTAAAACTTGCGAAGATGCTCGATGTTCTAGGAGTTGCTCACTGGAATGGCATCTTCGGTCTGCAGGCAGACTGCGCCGGGCCTGGTGACTCGTGTTACCCGATAAGGGCCTTCCCACTTTGGCGTCAACTTGTTGGAATTCTTGGCCGACTGAACGTGCCGAAGAACAAGGTCGCCTTCCTCAAAGCTCCGGGCATGAACCTTGCGGCTATGGTAGCGGCGCAAGGCTTGCTGGTAGCGCGCTGCTCTCACAGCCGCCCGGAGACAATCTTCCTCAAGGAACGTTGCGTCATCTTGCCGCAATCGTTCTTGCTCAAGCTCATCATAAGCGAGCACTCGAGGTGACCCATATATGAGTTCCGTGGGGAGAACTGCCTCTGCCCCGTAGACCAGGGCAAAGGGTGTCTGGCCGGTGGCTCGATTTGGCGTCGTTCTGATTGACCAAAGAACTGCCGGCAACTCATCAATCCAGCGCCTTCCACTCTTGCGCAGCTTGTCAAAAGTCTTCATTCTTAAGCCTCGCAGGACTTCAACATTTGCTCTCTCTGCTTGGCCGTTGCTCCGTGGGTGTGACACGGAAGCAAAACAGACCTTGCTGCCGAGATCCTCAATGTACTGCATGAAGGCGTGGCTTGTAAACTGTGTGCCGTTATCGGTGATGACCCTGTTGGGTACACTAAAACAACAAACTAGCCCTTTGAAGAACTTGATGGCTGACTGCGCTGTCACCTTCCTCACCGCTTCCACTTCTGGCCACTTTGTGAACTTTTCGATTGCAACGTACAAGTACTCCAAGCCCCCGACGGCACGGGGGAAAGGGCCCAATATGTCGAGCCCCCAGACCGAGAAGGGCCAGGAGAGAGGGATGGTTTGAAGGGCTTGAGCTGGTTGATGAAGCTTCTTTGAATGGAACTGGCACGCTTCACACTTGGTTACTAGTGCCGTCGCATCCTGGAGGGCAGTGGGCCAGAAGAAACCTTGCCAGAAAGCCTTGCCAGCAAGGGCCCTTGACCCTATGTGGGAGCCACATATGCCTCCATGTATATCTGCCAACAACTCTAGTCCTTCCTCCCGGGAGATGCACTTCAGTTACACCCCATTCATCCTTTCTCTGTACAAGACGTTGTCAACGAATTGGTACAGAGCAGACCGGCGGGCTACTTTTTCTACTTCTTCCTGCTCCTCAGGAAGCTCTCCTACTTGGAGGAATCGGACGGTGTGATGTGCCCATGCCGGAGCCTGTGGCTCGACGGCGAGGACCAAAGGCATCTCTTCTGCCACGGGGGCGGTTGTCTCTACAGCCATGGCCTGAGGCCCTGCCGGAGTCGGTTGCCCTGCGGCAGGATCGGCATCCACGGCAACATCTTCGCCAGCGGCTCTGGGGAGCTCGGTGGGGAAGTACTTGCCGAGTCCTAGCTTCCTCTGCTTGTTCTGCCCGGTTGACGGTTTGACGGATGGTTGAGTTAACTGAAGCACAAAAGTACCTGGTTCCACAGGTAGCTTGAGGGCAGCACGCTTTGACAGGTAGTCGGTGATGTCGTTCTCCATCCGAGGGACATGCTCTGCTTGTATACCGTTAGAGCGCTCCTCCAGTTTGCTCACTTCATCCATGTAAGCCTCCATCAACGGACTCTGATAATCTTTGTTGATCTGTCTGACGACGAGCTGCGAATCACCCCTGACGATGAGGTTTTTGACTCCGAGATCCGCTGCGATCCTGAGACCGGTAAGCAAGCCCTCGTACTCGGCGGTGTTGTTGGTTGACATCTCCCGAGGAAAGTGCATTTGGATGACATACTTGAGGTGCTCTCCGATGGGTGCGAGAAGCAGCACGCCAGCACCAGCGCCTTGCAGCGAAAAAGCCCCATCAAAGTACATGATCCAGTTGCAGTTTGTTTCCTTGCCGGGGAGAGTGGTCTCCTGTACCTCTTCGTCGGGCGTCGGGGTCCATTCTGCAACGAACTCCGCCAAGACTCTGCTCTGAATCGTCGAGGTGCTTTCGAACTTTAAACCGAAACTCGACAACTCCAGGGCCCATTCCATGATCCTCCCCGTTGCATCTGGGTTATGCAGTATCCGTAGCAACGAGACGCGGGTGACCACGGTGATCTCGTGCGCCTGGAATTAATGATGCAGCTTCCTCGAGGCCATAAGGAGGCCGAAGAGCAACTTTTGCACACCTAAATACCTCGACCTAGCCCCCTGCAAGAGGGAGCTGACGAAGTAAACTAGGTGCTGCACCATTTTCTTCTTCAGCGCCACTTCACCTAGTTGCACGGGCCCTGTCGCACTAGTCTCAGCCTCTGCCAGGGACTCAGTCTTGTCGGGACCGAGCCCTGCCGGGGAGGGTTCCGGCTCGCCATCCGCTGACTCTGCCGCCGCTGCTGCCTCTTCGTCGACCTCTCTCTGCGCCACTAGTGCGGCGCTAACCACCTGATTCGTTGCTGCTAGGTATAGCAGCAACGGTTGTTGGGGTTTGGGCGCAACCAGCACTGGGGTAGAGGAGAGGTACCTCTTCAAATCCTGCAGCGCTGCCTCGGCCTCCGGGGTCCACTCTATTGGGACCGTCTTCTTCAAGATCTTGAAAAAGGGAAGGGCACGCTCTCGGACTTGGAGATGAATCTGCTCATGGTGGCAACGCAGCCGGTGAGCCGACGCACGTCTTTGATCCGCTTGGGTGCCTCAATCTGCTCGATGGCCTTGATCTTATCTGGGTTTGCCTCAATCCCACGCTGCGACACAAAGAACCCGAGAAGCTTGCCGGACGGGACACCGAAGACACACTTCTCAGGGTTCAGCTTGAGGTTGATCTTGCGCAGGTTTGCAAACGTCTCCTCCAGATCTTGCACAAGTGTTGCTTTGTCCTTTGTTTTTGACCACTATGTCATCCATATAAGCTTCCATATTTCTATGTAGCTGGGGCTCAAAACCAATTTGGACTGCTCTTGCAAAGGTGCTTCAGCGGCAGGAGCAAGTGCCTTGGCGGCAGCTGCTGCAACTGCTTCCCAGTAGAGTAGGTCGGCGCAGATCAGCGCATCTTTCTTGTCGGAGGGGACGGTGATGATGTTCATCGGCCCGGGCATCTTCAGCGTGTTGTAGGCATAGTGAGAAGCCGCCATGAACTTGGCTAGTGCCGGGCGGCCGAGGATCCCGTTGTAGGGCAAGGGTATCTCGGCTACATCAAAGAAAATCATCTCCGTCCTGTAGTTCAACTCACTTCCAAACATCACAGGCAACGTGACCTTCCCCTTCGGCTGGCTCCTTCCCGGGTTGACCCCCTGAAACGTGCCCGTTTCCTCGAGGTCTCCATCAGGAATTTGCAGCCTCCCGATCACAACAGGTGATATCAAGTTCAGACCGGCCCCGCCGTCAACCGGATCTTGTTCACCTTGAGGTTGCGTATCGTTGGTGAGACCAACAACGGCAAACACCCGACCGCGGTTGTGCGGTCAGGATGACCCTCGGCGTCAAAGATGAGGGGCGTGCTGGACCACTTCAGCGGCTTCTAGGCGTTGAACGAGGGCTCCGCTGCTGTAATCTCACGCGCCCACTGTTTGAGCTGGCGGTGAGAAGCATGCAGCGAGGCACCACCGTCGACGCACATGGCCTCTGTAGCCTTCTGGAACTCTTCCTCACCGGACTCGTCGTCCTCGTCATGACTATCGTCTTCTTGCTTCTTGTCACGGCCCCGGGAGGGCCTCTCTTGCTGATTATCTTTGCCGCGGCGGCCTCCTTGGCCGCCACGTTTCTTGCCGGATCCCTCGGCACCCTCTTGGCCCTTCTCCTTATCCCGCCGCTCGTATTCGGCTTTCTGCTTCCCAGCGAGCAGCTCCACTTGCCGGCAGTTCTGGAGGGCATGGCCCTTGGTGCGGTGGATCTTGCAATACTGCTTGTCAGAGCCCCCTGGCTTGTCGGCAGCCGCCAAGGCCCGGCAAGCGGCACACCCGGCAATCTCCTTGCCGGGGTCGCTCGCCTTGGCCTTCTTGGTGGCGCCGGTGTCGTCAGACCCTTCAACGGCAAGCACGGTCTTGCCCTTGCGCTTCCTATTACGGCGCCGGCCCTTCTTCGCCAGGGTGGCGGTGTCATCCGTGGAGTCGGTTTCCGCGCCGGCGTCGTCGCCGGGGTACTTCCTTCCCTCTCCAGCTCGAGCGCACCGATCGGCCAGAACATAAAGCTCGGCCACATCCTTGACCTTGTTCATCGCCATCCCCTCGCGCATCTTGCGGTTGCGCACGTTCTGGTGGAACGCACTGATCAGGCCGGCGGGATGAACATCGGGGATGTTGTACTGCACCCGGCTGAACCTCTGGATGTAGTTGCACAGGGTTTCCCCGTCCTTCTGGGGAATGATATGAAAATCACTAGCCTGGCCGTGAGCTTGGTGGCCTCCACTGAAGGCACCAACGAACTCATGACACAGGTCCGACCAAGAAGAAATGGAATCCACCGGCAAGTGCATCAACCAAGACATGACATTAGGCTTCAGCGCCAACAGGAAGTAATTGGCAAGCACCTTATCATCGCGGGCCCCAGCAGCTTGCATCGCGATGGTGTAGATGCTGAGGAACTCCGACGGGTGAGTCTTGCCGTTGTACTTCTCGCCAACGGCAGGCTTGAACGTGCGGTGGGATGGCCACTGGAACTGCCACAGCTCATGGGTAAAGGCCGGACAGCCCACCTCGTAAGGTAGGCCGCCGGAGCCTCACGGAGCCGGGGGGTCCGCAGCGGGCCCTGCCCGCTTGTTCAACTGGTGGCGTGCATCGCGCCGGCGCTCGATGGTGGTTCGAGCGTCTCCGTGAGCTCGCTCCCGAAGAACTTGGCACTGGTCGCGGTGGGTCCACGGGTCAGACGACGCTATGGAGATATTATCACAAGCGTCATCACGACGGGCTGACGCCCGCGGTGGTTGGCGTTGAGGAGGAGAGTGCACCGTGGCCGCAGCACCTCCGGTCCTTCCTCCACTGGCATGCGGTGGCTCGACGGAGCGCCGACCCGAGGGCCCCATTGGTCACGGATCGTCTTTGTTGGCGATGGCAACGAGGCTCCGGATTGTGGCTCTCCACTCGTCAAGATTCTCCGCAGTAGAAGGGAAGTCGAGGAGCAGCTGCGCGCGCGCCAAAGCTTCTGCTGGCATGGGTGTTGGAGAAAGTTGTGTGGACCGTGGGACGCTTCGACTTCTAACCACGTTAGAAGGAGCTCCGTCACGGCCCAGCGGCTGCGTGCCACTTTCGCCAGCGCTTCGGCGGGCACGTAGGCCCCCTTCGTCTCGTGGATGGAGCACATGGCTCTTCCCACAACGGCGTCCAGGGTCACCAGTGTGGTGACGCTGCTCGTCGCGCACACCATGGGAGGAGCGCGCTGTGAGCGCCGGGATGGGCATCTTGGAGGTCGTCGCGCCACCTGTGGGTGGCACAGCAACACTCTTGGAGGGCCCCGCGCCGCCTGCGTGGGGCCCAGCCCCGTCTTTGGATCTAGCGGCGTGTGGCTCGTCGTTTGGCGTACGAACAATGCTGCTCGCCAGGCTCTGACCGCCAGAGCAATGCTGATGCTCGCGGGCTGCGGCTCGAGTTCTGTCCGCGACCGGTCCGCTGCTCGCCCGCACCGGATGTCACGTCCCTAGCCTTGCTATGCACTTGGACTAGCTTGGTTGCTGCATCATGTCTAAATTTCATTTAAAGTTGAAATGGGGATTGATAAACCCTAGCACCAAATGAATTCAAATAGGTTCAAATAAAAACATTTTCAATGAACCCAAAATGCTCTAAGAAAAGTTCATGATTTCTGGTTAAGGTGAAAACCTCTGCCAAAAATGATGAATATATTTTTAGGTCATTTTTGGATTCTTGAATTAACACAAAAGTATTTGAGTTGGAGCCATTTAAATGCTATATATATTTTAAATGGTCCAAATATTCTGAAGTTATTTGTGGAGCTCTGGAATAGTTCATCTAACATCCACAATAATTTTCAGAATTTATTAAAATGATTTAGTGCCTAAACTAAATCAAAACAAACAGAACAAAATAAAAAAAATAAAAACAGAAAAGGCAGAAAGGAGAGTACCTGAGCCACTTACCTGGCCTGCACTGTGTTGGCCCGACACTATTGGCCCAGCCCATCTCTTTCCCTTGTCTTCTTCCAGCTCACGCCAGAAGGACTGGAGCGCGCGTGGCCGACGCCCGCCGGCACGCGCACGGCCACCTCCTGCTTGCCACTTTGCCCTGGCCCTCCCTGGTGAAGCCACACCACCCCCTCGACCCTCTCTGGCTCTCCCAGCGCCTCTTCTCTCCTCTGGCTCCTCTCCACCTCGTGCCCGAGCGCACCGCAGTGTGCCGCCGAGCACCACCGCAGCCACTGCCGCCCCCTCGACGTCTCGAGCTTACCAAGAGCTCCGCCGCTTCATCCTCGACCTCCATACGGAGCCGCGCGACGTCGGACGCCCCACAACGCCGCCTTTGCCCTCGTCTTCAACCTCGGGCACCGGAGATCGCCACTGCCGATTCGACACCTCCGAGCCGTCCCCGAGCGCGCTAAGCATCCCTACAGCCTCTATGTGAGCTCCTACGCCGTTTCCCTCTTACCCCGACGCCGTTCGCGACCTGTAGCCGTTGATTCCGCGCTGACCGAAACGCCCCGTCGCACGAGCTCGACGCCGGCGTCACTTCGGTGACCATTTGGTCATCCGTCGGTGTGCAACGTGTTCGCAACCTCGCGTAGTGCATCCCTAGCGCACTGGTTCGCTCGACCGTGAGCCGCAGCAGCAAAACTCACAAACGCCAAACTCCGGCCGCCGCCTCGCTCGCCACCGCTGACGGCACAGTTCACCCCATCTCCTCTCACTTGCTCCTTTGGATGCGCGCGAACCCGAGGAACCCGTAGAAGCAAACGGCGAGGCAAATGGTTGCCCGTAGCTCGATCCCGAGGAGCATCCGTCGTCGGATGTGCTCGCCGGCGTTCAACTCCGGTGAGATGACATGGCGTCATTAGCTTGAGGCTAATTAGCGCGTTAATCCCGCCCTGTGCCACTGACAGACCAGCCCCACCCCCCTAGTTAACCGCGGGGTAAACCCCTGTTTAATTTTAACCTAACAAACGTGGACCCCACAGGTCAGTTGACCTGCTGACGTCACCGTTGACTGGCCCCACCTGTCTGTGACCCGAGCCAGCACTGTGAGACTGACCAGTGGAACCCACTGGTCAGGTTTGACCTGGACCCGGTCTGTTGACCTGCTGAGGTCAGCATGACGTAGTGCTGACGCAGTAATGCATTTTCTGGAATTAGTTTATTTCTAAATAATTAGAAAATCCAGAAAATTGCCTAAACTTCTAAAAATCATAGTAATTCAACCGTAACTCCAAATAAGATAAATTATATATGAAAAATGATCAGAAAAATCCAATCTATCCATCTGTACCTTTTCCATGCATGCTAGAGCAACTTATAGCTACTGTTTAGGACAAATCATGTAAATGGCATTTGAATTTCCACATATGGAGTTTGAATTTGAATCTTGGATTCAAACCAACTTCATTTAACCTGTTGCTAGTTGCATTAGCCCAAATCACAGCATATTGACATGTCATGATCATGCATCATATTGTGCATTGCATTGATCGTGTTTCTTCTCTGTTTGCCGGTGTTGTTCCCCCTCGGTAGACGTGGTTTCGACGATGAGTCCGATGACACTGATGAAGAGTTATATCATCTTCAGAAGTGCCAGGCAAGCAAAACCCCCTTGTTCATTCCGATACAATCCCACTCTCTCGCTCCTGCTCTCTTTTACTGCATTAGGACAACAATGTTTCATCTGTTACTTGCTGCGGTAGTTCAACCCCTTTCCTCTGCATGACCTGTCATTGTCACAGTAAATAGATGAAACCCACTAGCATGAGTAGGAGTTGTTTGAGCCCTGATGTGCCTACTCATTCATGCTTGTTTGTCATGCCTGCTATTGCTTAGAGTTGTGTCAGGTCTGATTCATCGGGAATAAATTGGAAAGTTGTGAACATGTCCTACTGTGTGAGAGCTAAGTGTGTGAACACGATTTGGTAAAGGTAGCGGTGAGAGGCCATGTAGGAGTACATGGTGGGTTGTCTCATTGAAGCTGTCCTCAGGAACTGAGTTCTGTGTTTGTGATCCATGCACAGTTACTACCACACATTGGGTTCCGGTAGCTCGACCCCTCTCGGCTTATTAACCGCCTCGATCTCTGTCCAGGTGTTGCAACTAGTATCTGGTGTTTGTAGGTTGTGTTAGTAGTCTACCAAGTTGTACCCGGTACAGGTGGGCTTGGAACAGACTAGGCACCGTGGCACGGTGTACCAAGCGTAGATCCATCCGTCGAGGTGGGCTTGGGAACCCTGCACACATCGTTTGGGGCCGTGGGCGACACCTCGGCCGGATCTCCTTGCGGATGGAACCCGAATAGGCGATAAACCTGGACGAGAGACTTGTGTGGTTAGTCAGGTCGTGGCCGACTCCCTCGCCAGGCTTCCGCTTGAAGGTTGCCGAGATACACGACGTGTACATGGTGGTAAGTGGCGAGAGCGTGTGTGAAGAAGTACACCCCTACAGGGTTAACATCATCTATTCGAATAGCCGTGTCCGCGGTAAAGGACTTCTGGGTTGCCTATAACAGTTCATAGACAAGTGAAAGTGGATACTCTAAAATACGCAAGATAAGCGTGAGTGCTATGGATGGCGTCCTCGTAGGGAGACGGGAGCGAATCCATAGTGGTGTATTGATATGGTGAATATGTGGACTCGTGTGCGCCACCTCAAAAGAGTTACTTGAAGTCGTAGTTCTGGATAGCCACCGAGTCAAAGCTGGCTTGCTGCAGTTAAACTCCACCACCCCCTTTGTTGATACCGATGCATATGTAGATAGTTCTGATGTAAGTCTTGCTGGGTACATTTGTACTCACGTTTGCTTATTTTATGTTTTGCAGAGAGACGTCAGTCTCGCCAGTAGTTCCGTGTGGACTTCGACGTTTAGCTTGATACCTCAGCTACGATCTTGTGCCCTCGGCAGGATCTGGTAGATAGTCAGGCTTCTCAGCCTTTTTCATTTGTAGATGTCTGTACTCAGACATGTTAAGCTTCCGCATGTGCTTTGACTTGTATGCTCTGAATGTTGGGTCATGAGACCCATATTTGTAATATCTGGCTCTTCGGAGCCTAATGAATAAATACTATGAGTCATAGAGTCTTGTTGTGATGCCATGTTGTATTCGCACATATCGAGCATATTGTGTGTATGATTGAAATGCTTGGTATGTGTGGGATCCGACAACCTAGTTGTTTATCCTTGGTAGCCTCTCTTATGGGGAAATGTAGTCTTGTGCTTCCATGAGCCATAGTAGTCCGCTACAGCCTGGTTCACCGGAGTCCTGCTAGCCCAGCACTACTGCTCCGGAACACTTGACTGGCCGGCATGTGATTCACTTCGTTCCTGTGTCTGTCCCTTCGGGGAAATGTCACGCGGTGACATCCGGAGTCCTGCCTAGCCTGCTACAGCCCGGTTCACCGGAGTCCTGTTAGCCCAGTGCTACAGCCCGGATTCGCACGCTGCTGACCGACATGCTCGATGTTGATTCATGTATGCATGTCGCCGTAAGTTAGTGCCACTTTGGGTTCAAGACTAGTGATGTCGGCCCGGGTTCTCTGTCATATGGATGCTAGCGACACTATCATATACGTGAGCCAAAAGACGCAAACGGTCCCGGGCCATGGTAAGGCGACACCCGTGGGAATACCGTGCATGAGGCCGCAAAGTGATATGAGGTGTTACCGGCTAGATCGATGTGACTTGGAATCGGGGTCCTGACACCGGATTGGGCCGCTTGGCTCCTGACAAGCCGACCATCGTGGCCGCCTTCTTCTTGGGAGCCATGGCGATGAAGAACCGTGCCACTGGCTGCAAAACCAGATGCTCACTACTGCGCCCCCTACCTGGTGCGCCAAAGAAGTCGGTGGGAAACGACACCTATGGGACCACGAGGATCCCTTCTACGATTACGGGGCGCTGGGTGCTGAGGAGAGCAGGATCAACAGTTAGTACAAGCACGCGGATCGTTTACCCAGGTTCGGGCCGCAGAGATGCGTAATACCCTAGTCCTGCTTGGATGTGTACATCTGTGTTCTTGAGGAGCTTGAACTAGCTACAAGGGGCGTAACTTGTCCAAGAGTCTGAATCCTTCTCCTGGATGCCCTGGGTCTCCTTTTATAGGCGAAGGGATCGCCACAGTGGCACCAGGAGGTGGCATCGGGGTACTGTGGCTAAGCTTATCGCTAGCGATTACGGGACAAGACGCATTAAATGCGCCCCTGGCGTGTCCCCTCCACTTTACTGCCGCTTCGCCTCGTCTTGACACGCGCCTGGGCCAGCGAGGCGGTGGCGCCATGTAGGCAGGCAAGCAGCTGAGGTGGCACGGTGGTGGAGCCTTCAGGAAGATCTGCATGCCACCACGTAGGCATGTGCTGAGCTGGCGGAGGAGCCCTGCGTCGACACGCAGGTGCCTGCCCGGCTGGTGGGCTGGCAGCTGCATGGGATTGGTGGTGAAAAGCTTGGCGGGTGCGGGCCTAGCTGCAGCCTCGCGGGCGCCCTCGGCAAGGCTCTTGCCGTGGCGTTGCGATCGTCCCCGACAAGGATCTTGCTGGGGGTCTTGTGGGCTTCCTCAGCAAGGATCTCGCCGAGGCTCGCCGTCCTCCACTCTTCTGATCTTGAATATTGTTCTTGTCTTCACAAAGATCTGCACACCACCATGGAGGTCCCTCCCGAGCCCTGGCCCAATGCGGTTGATGGTGTTGGAGACCGTGGGCTCAAGGGTGGCTCACTCCGCTGGTGTGGGCGAGCCGCCCCGGCAAGGGTCTTGCCGAGGCTGCCCTGGCAAGGGTCTTGCCGGGGAAACCTGCTTCGTCCATTTGCTCTCTGTGGCCTCGGTCTTGGTGTTGCTTTTTGGTTTGTTTCTGTGTCTCCGGCCCTCTCCCTCGCCCTGCTTAGTGCGGTCGTGGTCGTGCGGCTCTGACTGCCCGTGCACTTAGTAAGGGGTACTAAAATAGAACCCCTATTTTAGTACACTGACAGAGAGCGTTGAACAGCTTCTATCGGTATTTCGAATGTGATGCAAGGAACATCGTGCTCGGCGCGTGTACCGATGGCATGAATCCGTTTGGCGACCAGAACACCAACCATAGCACATTGCCCGTGTTTGTATGGATGTACAGCCTCCCCCCTGGTTGTGCATGAAGTCGAAGTACATTCACATGAGCATGCTTATTCAAGGGCCGAAACAACCAGGAAATAATATTAATTTGTATCTGGGGCTACTTCAAGAGGAGTTAGACACGTTATGGAAAACACCGGCCAAGACATGGGACGCCAGCAAAGGCGAGTATTTCTACATGAGAGCCGCGCTGATCACGAAGGTGCACGACTATCTCGGTTACGGATATCTCGCAGGCCAGGTGTGCCATGGATATTGCGGATGCACGCGGTGCATGGATATACGACGTCTCAGCAGCTAACGTCAAGGAAAGATGGCGGGTCTGGGAAAATCGTGTACATGGGGCATCGAAGATGGCTCGAACAGGACGACCCGTGGAGAAACCGTGGAGATCTATTCAATGGTCACGCTGAGCATCGAGGACCTCCACGTAAGCGGAGCGGTGCCGAAATCGATGAGCTGTTGAAAAACTGGAAGGAGTGCCCCGCGCCGGGAAAGACGATGAAAAAGGCGCCAGAGCCGCTGCTGAAGGTATGGAAGACGAGGTCTGTGTTCTGGGACTTGGAGTACTGGCACAAACTCGATACACCTCATTGCCTTGATCAAATGCATATCTGTAAGAATGTCCTTGAGAGCTTGCTCGCGACACTGATGAACATGGCGGATAAGACCAAGGATGGGCCGAAGGCAAGAAAAGACTTGCAAGATTTGAAAATCAGGGAAGATCTGCACATGCCGCCCCGTAAAATGTCAGAGAAGACAGAGACGGAGACATAGGCGCGGGAGAAGAAGGTCAAGAAAATAAAGAAACATGATTATTGCCCCCCTTCTTGCTTCACCTTAAGTCAGGCTGAGATCGGTCAATTCTTTAAGTGCCTTACCGGAGTCAAAGTTAGTTCCAGTTACTGTGGCAAGATAAGCAGATATCTAGACATGGACAAGAAAAGGTTCAGCGGGATGAAGTCCCGTGACTGTCATGTGATGATGACGCAGATACTACCTGTTGCCCTTAGAGAGATAATGGACAAGCACGTCCGTGACACGCATATTGGTCTCTGCAACTTTTTCGACGTCATCTCTCGAAAGTCGATCAGTCTGAAGCAGCTCCGAAGGCTACATGAAGAGATCGTTGTGATACTGAATTAGCTTGAGATGTACTTCCCACCCACGTTCTTTGACGTGATGGTGCATCTGTGTGTCCATATTGTGGACGACATAATAGACCTGGGGCCGTCATTTCTGCACAACATGATGCCGTTTGAGAGGATGAATGGGATCATCAAAGGATTCGTTTGTAACATGTCCCGTCCGGATGGAAGCATCGTCTTGGGCTATCTGACACAAGAGTGCATCTCTTTCTGCGAGAATTTTCTATATGGCGCAGACCTGCAGCCGCCTGGTGTTAGTGTTGGTTTGCCCGTTAACAAGCATGATGGGAGGCTCGAAGGAGAAGGTCACTCCAACGGTCGCAGGGAACTGCACGTGGCATACTCAGATCGATGGAGCGACTTTGACATAGCAAACTTGGTAGTGCTAGAACACCTATACGAGGTAGATCCTTTCATGGCACTGCACAAAGAAATTATCGCAAAGAAGTGTCGTGACCGGGGGGTATACAGGACGGACGCCGAAGTTACTAGAGAGTACAACTCCACTTTCCTGCATTGGTTCAAAGAGCATATTATTGCTAATCCCCCGGAGGAGGGCTAAGGACGGATTGCTCATATACACCTTAGCACATGGCCCCTCGCCCAACCTCGTAACCTATCAGGCATACGATATCAACGGATACACATTCTACACGGAGGCCAAAGATATGGACAGTGATGATCAGAACTCAGGGGTGACGATGGAATGCATGACCGGCAGCGACAACGGCGCAACTGAAAGATTTTACGGAAGGGTCGAGGAGATCTGGGAGCTTGACTACTCTGGACTGCACAACACGACGATGTTCTGTGTCAGATGGGCTAAGAATGTCGAAAGAGAAAACCGGAATTTCACTACCATGACTATACCCGACGCCAAGAGTACTACCGTGAACGCTATCGCAAAAAATGAGCCATGGGTACACGCTAATCACGTGACACAATGCTTCTTCATAACCGACCCGCGCAATCCCAGCCGTGTTGTCGTGAGGAGAGGCAAAAGGAACATCATTGGAATGGATGGAGTCGCCAACGAGGAAGACTACGATCAGTATGGCAACCCAATGAGGGAAGATGACGATGATGATGAAGTATACGTCAAAAGAAGAATCAATACTACATTACCTAAGAAAAATCGTACTCCATGGAAAAGGCAAAGTCACAATGAGGGGCTCAATTATTCTTCAACGAACAAGAAGGGAAATTAGCTGACTCAAAAACGAAAACGTCAACGCTGAGGAACCGTATGTTATCGGTCAAATGATGTAATATATATATATATATATATATATGTTCCTATTTTGTATACACACTTAGCCATTATTATGCATGGGTCCAATGATGTAATATATATGTTCCTATTTTCTATACATATTTAACTGTCAAATGATGCAATACATATCGCCTTCCCTTTGTTCACTGCTCTCAGAAAAAAAGTGAGAGAAAATAAAGGAAAAGAAAATAGAAGGAAACAAACAGGAAAACTGTTATATAGGTACTGGTTATAGCAGTAGCGCTTTACTGAAAAAGAGCTACAACTAGTCAAGATAGCAGTAGCGGTTTACGTACAAAACCACTACTGCTACGTCCACTTAACCCAAAATCCTCACTCTCTCTGCTTCATCCCGCCTCTTTTCCCCCCAAATCCCCACTCTCTCTTCCCCCGTCGCACTGCCAGGGCCCTGCCCTCGCCCCCGACCCCGGCGCTCGCCCCCGACCCCGACCCCGGCCCCGGCCCCGACGCCGACCCCGGCCCCGACCCTGACCCCGGCCTCGCCTCCGACCCCGGCGCTCGCCCCCGGCCTCGCCTCCGACCCCGGCGCTCGCCCCCGACCCCGACGCGCCACGCCTCCCTCCTCTGCTTCCTCCCTCCCAACCTCGGCCGTCGTCGGGCCTGCCTCCTCGCCCCTGCACCCTCTGTAAACCCCCCAGCGTTCCTCCTCTCTCTGCTAGCTAGGGTTCTTTGGTTAATTTACTTAGGTTTTAGTTAGGGCAGTAGGTTAATTAGGTTATCTATTTAGTTATGAATTTAGCTAGGTTTTTATGAACCGTAGGTTTTAAAATAGGACAGAAATTTAGGGTTAAGCAATTGTAGCTAAAAGAAAAGGCATCATTTAAGCAATTGTCCAAATCAACATCCCTTGTTAAAGCAAATTTAGGTAGGCTGAATTTATATGCAAATTTGAACTAGACATATGATATGTGGAGATGTGATGTTTTGGACATGTCATGTTTGGAATTTGGACATGTCATTTGGACATGTGATGTTTTGGACATGTTATATTTGGAAAATGATTATTATGTGCAGGGTAAATGATCCGAGTGGCCTATGTTTCGCCGGAATGTTGATTCATTTCCGTTCCGGTGAATTTCAGGCGCTCGATATGTCCATTTTTTAGCAAAGGTCATGCCGAAATTTTCCGTGAATTTTGGCATGATTTGCGCTAGATAGTAGGCATATCGAGTGCTGGGAATTGCTGGGAAACGACACTCCGGCAAACATAGATTTCTTTTTTATGTTATTTCTCATTTTTTCATACTTCTAGAATTAAACGAGGAGACTTAAGCATAGGAAAAATGTTGAACAACGAAGAAACTGGGCCTTCTGACCAAGCTGCAGACGAGATGGATTATGAGGGTGAACAAGAGTACCTCGACTATTTGACTGCTAAGCAATTTCAAAGTCAAGGTTTGCAGATCGGCCTCGATGATGGTACTGATGCTGACATCGACACCAACGGCGCTGGCACCGATGGCGGTGCCGAGACCGGCGGGGAAGGTACCGGCGGGGAAGATACCGGCGGGGAAGGTACCGGCGCCGATGCCGCTACCGAAATGAAGAAGCAGAAGAAGCAGAGGATACGAAAACCTAACAAACTAGGGATTGGACGACTAGTGATCATAAAGATGGCACCTGGCAAGTTTGAGCCATTAGAGCCGGAAGAACCCCGCAAGTGCTATGGGAACCAAGTAGGATGCATCCTACGGGAATGTGAGAGCATCAACAACGATGACTTAAGGAGTAAAGAACATTTGACGCAGTTGCTCCTGACGTAGTTGCACAAGAGATTCAAGTTCCCCGACCGGGATGATAACATAGAACAACCGTGGGATGATCCGAAGATGAAAAAGATTAACAATCACGCCATGGGCATGTTCAACAATGATTTGGCCTCCTGGAAAGGGAGGGTGAAAAGAGCTATTGAGGCTGAGGAACCCCTGTCCAAGATTCTGGAGGAAAATCCGACACTTACGGAAGAGGAGTTCGAAAAGTTCAAGGACACTTGCGCTACCGAGGCAGCCAAGGCTAAGGCTATGAAATTCAAGAGCCTTCAGCAAAGGAACACGGGGAATTATCGCCTCGGAAGCTGTGGCTACCTTGGTAAAAGGCCCATATGGGATAAGCAGGACGCGGAACGTGAAGCCGCGGGTATCCCAGACCCCTTCGCGAAGTTCACCAACCCCTTGGAGCGTGACTTCATCAGGGCCCGCTACAAGTGGGACAAGGAAAAGAAGGTTTTTTACACGAACCAGATCACGAGGAAATTGATTAGACTACTGGTAATTATTCTTTTACCACCTCGTTTAGCTCCATATCTAGTCGACTACACATTCCTAAACGGTTCACGCTCCTTCTGCAGGAGAAGCAACACCAGCTTGCAGCCGAAAGCCATACTTCTCCGATGAGGCCCAAGTGGGACACCCCTCTCAACCGGGCCTTGAACGAACTCAAGGGACTCCCTTTGGGCCAGCGGCCGCAATATGGTCGTGTGCACGGCGCTGGAGACGGCGCCACGTGGAAGGTGTTTTACAACGATGGCCTGGAGGCCAAGAAGCAGAAAAAGAAGTTTGGTCAGGCAGACATTGACGCGAAGGTGAAGCTTGCGATCGAGAAAAAAGCAGCTGAGGACGCGAAAAAATAGCCAAGAAGAAAAATGAGTTTCTACAGCAGGCAGTCAATGCAGCTGTAACTGCCTGCAGAAATGATTTTGCTACTAACTTGGTTCCAGCTATCATCAACTGGGCGAAGGAAAATCCAGACAAGACGGTACATGATTTCCCGTTGCCCATTTTCATCGGGAGCAACTCCATGAACAACAACACCACTGCACCATCACTTGCTCACGCAGCCGGGCCTCCTCTCGCAGTCGCTCCCGCTCATAGCAGCCCGTCGTCAGTCTCTCGTGTGCTAGGTGGGCCTTCGTCTTTGGCTGAGCTCGACGCCGTCACGGTAATTACATGTCGCACCAACATATATATAGAATATTCAATTTTCGTTGCCTTTCGGATGTTTTACGCCACATACATATGTGTTTGCAGGCCGAAGAAACCCCATGCACCATACTCTACTTGATCAAAGGCCAGAAGGTGGACGTGGGAAAGGGGATGATAATGAACCCCTTGCAACCCACGTTCCACAACCAACCAATCCCCGCTGGGCACTTCAGGGTTAGCTTGTCCAGTGTGAAATTGGGGCAAGAGGATTTGCTTCCTCTAGTACAGCATGTGGGAGAGGACGACGGACCCCGCCGCGGATTGGAAGCTGCAAGGGTTGGGTGCTGCTATGGCCGAAGAATCTTAGTCGGCTGGAGCCGGCCGAGAGCACACCAATAACCACACATCAACAAGCATGTGTGGATACCAACACCCCGCCTACGCAATTACCAGCTCCTGTAGTGCCGGGTGAGAGCGGCGGACGACGTGATGAAGGGGGCGCAATAGTACTGGCTGATGTAGTCGGTCCTGTAGAACAGAGAATGGATGATGAGACGGAGGTCGGCCCTATGGGTTTCCTCAATACAGACGCATATGACTGTGACATAGATATGATGAGTCAACCATATGACGAATCGGACTATCAGCATGCTAATGAGGATATGGATGATGTGCCCGGGCAGGAAGGTCGTAGCAGAGATTGAAAAGTCTCTCTTCATGAAATCCTCACAGGACACGCCTGAAGATGCCGCCTCAACACAAGCTCAACTAGCCGGGGGTCGTACAATACTTAGCCCGGGAACACTGGGGCAGGGGTTAAGGAAGGGTCTGGAAGGTGTGCCCAAGAAAAAGGAGAGGAAGAGATCGGGGAAGATAGCTGCCTCCAAACAAGCTAGAGCACATAGCTGCCAGACGATGGATTCTGAAGAGCATGTACCCGTGAAAGGGTGCGGCCATGTTCCATCTCATGGGCGAGCCGATGCTACCGCAGAAACCGCTGGAGGCACTACCAGGGGATCTCAGGAGACTTCACGACCATGTGTTGTCGACTGAGAAAAGCCTACTAGCCTCGAAGGATCCAGGATATCCGACATACGCGGCTCATGTGCCTGAGGGGAAGTGCTACGTCGACACACGGCCCGCGGAGGTGTTCTTCCTGCGGTTTTACCATATCTTTGAGATGTTTCTGACAAGGCGGCTAGATTTTACAATCGTCCGCCTTTTTGCGCTACATATGCGCTCCGTCATGAAGAGAGAAGAAGTCTCGTAAATCTGTGTGGCGGATCCGTACTACATGCACGAGTCTTTCTTGAGTCTCGGCGACTTGGAGCGTGAAACTGCTAGGGACTACCTCCAAAACTTCATGGTACAGAATAAGGACCAGGAAATTGTCCTCCTACCTTATCATCCAAAGTAAGTCAGTTCCGGACAACCCTTTCGTACATTTCATTCATTCCTTCTCGCTCATATGGAGAATAATTTGAGGTGTCTTTTCCCCGCAGCAACGGGCATGCCGTCCTTATCGTTCTTTACCCGCGAGTCTCCCACGCCGTGTATTTCGACCCTTCCAGAGACTATGAGAAAAAGGACTACACCCACATAATGAATATTCTAGAGATGCTCTCCAAGGCTTCAGCATTAGAGGTGGCCACATGCAGATCAGGAAACAAAGGAACAAGAAGATGCGTTTAGCGCATAAAACTAACTTCTGCTGCATCCATGTCCCAAAACCTAGCAAGAAGGATGGATTCTACATCGTCCATCTCATGATTGAGTTCAGCACGGATCACCAAAAGCTTCGCATGACAAGCAGAAATGATGATCATATCCACAAGTGGCTAGAATCTCATGGAGAAGCGGATTATAAACTTAGAGATCACTTCTTTCACATCCAAAGGGACATTGCTACGATCATCATGAAAGAAGTCGTCGATGAGAAGGGGATGTTCCACCACGGCCCTATATCGCGAGCTGACGTCCGAACTCGCATAGGCATGCAACGTCTAGACCTCACGCCATTCAAGAAGCTAGGGTCCATCCTCAATGATATGGAAGGATGGAACTTCTAGTGATTTACGATGCCGATGATGATGATATGTGTCGGTTGAACTTGTATACTTTCTGTAGCGATGAAACTTTGTGATGTCCACGGTCCCTGCTGAACTTGCGTAACGCTACTTTGTTAGTTTACGTACGATGACCTGCGTACCTCTAGTTAATTAGTTTGCGTACTGTATGTTGCATCTAGTTGCTAACCCTTTCTTTTTCGTGTTGCTCTAGTATATTTTGTTGCATATGATTGTACATCCTCTTGATGAAGATGCATCTCTAACTGGTACCTAGTTTCTTGATGGCGAAGTGCTATGTTGTGTATGAAGGGAAGGTTCCGGGAGTGTATGATGAGTGGCATGAGTGTCAGGCGCAAGTGCAGGGGGTCTCGGGCGCCAGCCATAAAGGCTTCAAAAGCAGACAAGAAGCATAAGCTAGTTACTTGGGGTTCACGCGAGCGTGAGAGATGACTCATGACCGCCGCCTCATGTATTGCATAGTTCCACTATCACTCATGGTGATAGCACTTCTCGCATATATCATTGTTTAGATGGGTGACGTTGTAGTTGCAAGTATTCGAGACTTGCATGTATCGCTATTTTCGAGATGATGACGGGATACCACTTTGTGTTGGATGATGATTATAATGAGACTATTTGTATGTATATGCTATGATTACATTTGTGGTCTCGCAGCCATTTCTATGTGTATGATGATGACATTTGTATGTGCTAAAGATTCTTGTATAAAGCCTGTTCAAATACAAAACAAATATGCAGAAAAAAATCAAAAACTACTAAAATTACAGCGAGTGGAGGAAAGTTAGCAGCAGCGTGACTATAGCAGTAGCGCGTACGGCCAAAGCGCGCTAGAGCTATTAGCAGTAGCGGGCTTCCACGCAGCACGCTGCTGCTACACTTGTATAGCAGTAGCGCGGGCACGCACGCGCTGCTGCTATGGGTTAGCTGTAGCGCCTTATTAGTAGTGTCGGTCCCCGCGCTACTGATATACCTAGAACCCGCGCTGCTGCTAGGCTTTTCCCTAGTAGTGGATGGGTAAGAAACATGTAGAAAATATGATCATAATGCTATAAAATTTCATGATGCGAGGATACGCACACGCTTCTTAGAATGGAGTTGACATTCTTTTGCTGGACTGGAGCGGACTAGTTCTTTGGCCACTGGAATCTGCTTATTATTAGTGGGAGTTGGGTTTCTCTATGCTTGTTGAGAATATAGGCCTTAGAGTCACCCGCCCGGAGGGGCCGGGTTACTCATAATGGTCATCGCCTGAAGCCCGGCGCCAAGCTTGAAGACGGCGGGCCAAAGATGGGCTTAAGACCCGGATGTGGCTTAAGGCCCGTAGTTACAACCGCTATTATGGTAGAACTTGTAGTGTAAGGCAAGAATAGTTGAGAGTCCGAGCCGGACACTCTTATGAGCCGGGCGGGACTCTGAGAGCTGCTGGGCATCAACCTCTCTATATAAAGGGATGACCCGGCGGCGGTTTAAGGACAAGTAAGATCTCATCGAGAGCCAGGCATAGCAATTAAGCTCCCTGGTCATCGAAACCCTAATCAATACCACCTCAACTGGACGTAGGCTTTTACCTTCACCGTAAGGGGCCGAACCAGTATAACCCTCGTGTTCCTTGTCCCGTTTAACCCCTTCAAGCTTCCTAGCTGCGATGGCTCCACGACTAAGTCCTAGCTTGAGGACATCTGCCGTGACAATTCCACGATAGTTGGCGCCCATCATGGGGCCAGCGCACGGTGGATTTGAGTTCTTGAAGGGCAGCTTCGAAGGGCTCAAGGGATACGCTGTGGGCCGGATAACCAAGAGTCGTCGCGGCAAGCTCTACATCGACGATGCAAACTGGGGCCCCGACGCCGGCTAAATTGAGTACGGGTACCGGGTCCCCTTAGGCGGAATTCATGTCTTCATTGGCAAGATTGGTGAGCCGGGCCCTGAGCCGGGTCTCTGCGCCGATCTCATCGAGACGGCTCAGCGTGCACGACCCGCCTGGGCCCTGCCTGCCTTGAAGCATGTTTTTGTGGGATGTGTCCATGGAGGGCTCTCTGTTGGATCTGGATCTGGTGATGAGACGGCCGCCGGCTCTGACGGCGAGTCGTCCACAGATGAGTCAAACTCGTTGTATCAAATTCAAGATGGCAGGCTCAGGGGTTGTTCCGATCGTGATAGTATTCCGGACCCTTTTGAGCCGCCGAGCCGGGTTGGAATCTTCATGGCCGGTGCACAGCCTGTTCAGAACCCTACCACGGGGTCAGGAAACTCGGTACCTTCGCCGGCTCAGGTGTTGATGGATCTCACGGACAAGATGACGGCCCTGTTGACCGCCACGGTCGACCCGGCGGATCAAGCTCAGCATGACGCGGGGGTGGAGCAGTTAAAGTTAGATCTAGTGAAAGCCAAGGAGGATCTGGCGGCGGAAGGGATCAGGATGGCTACGGAGAGGGCGGCTCTCGACGCCCAGACTCAGTTGATTCAGGCGCCGTCCTTCCGGCTCACGATGGATCAGAACGCGTCCAATGAGGTCATGAGAAGGAGGCATCAAAAGGCCCAATCTCAACTCCCTCCGGTCTACGATCCTCGAAACCTCTTCAACACGCCAAGTGCAGGGTCTAGTAACCCGCCGGGGATCATAGTGCCCGGGTCTGGGACCCCAGTTCAGCCACAAGTGATGGGGCCTCCCCGGGTGAACCCTGCCCCGCCTCAGTATGTGCCAATACCACCGGGTCATTATGCTAACCCGCTGGAGAACATGGTCGCCGCAGCAGCACGGCTGGCGGCTCTCCCAATTGACGGCGACTCTCCAACGGCTATTAAAACCCGCCGGTTCAGAGAACTCCTTCAGACAGCGCTGGCGCAGCAAGAGGCATATTCTTACAGCCGGGACAGGATCCACTCAACCCCTCGTCCAGGCCGGAGCCCGAGTTATAGCAGACACATGGTCTCAGCGACCGGCTCAAGTAATGTCCGACGCCATGACCCGCCCCCTGGCCATGGCCCGGCTCATAACAGAGCCTTTCACGCAACAGACCAAGACAGAGCGCGGCAAGAGGCGGAGCAGGTGCCTCAGTTGACGGCTTACCAAACACCCCCGGCTTATCCGACGACTTCCGTCGACGTGGGTATCCCTACGAGGACTGGAGGTGTCCCTTGTTTAGTGTCGGCTCTCCGCAATGAACGTCTACTCAAGGACTTCAAGGGGCCTAGGAAGGTGCCTAATTACACGGCAGATTTACAACCCAGAGCCTGGATGGAGAGTTACGGGATGGCCATGGAATTGCTGGAGGTCAGTGAAGCAGCGATGGCCAAGTACTTCACCATGATGCTAGATGGGACTGCCCGCACTTGGTTGAAAGGGCTACCACCGAATTCCATCGGGTCTTGGGCTGAGTTGAAAGCCCGGTTCATCCAAAACTTCAAAGATACCTGTAGGCCGTCTATGTCAATTGTGGATTTGACTAACTGTAAACAGCAGGAGGGTGAGTCTACGACACATTGGGTTCGCCGGGTCAAAGAGATTATACATTCATTTGATAAGATGGATGCTGGCTCTGCAGACTTAATGTTGGAGCAGAATTGTCGCTTCCTGCCCCTGAAGATGAAACTCGGGCGGCTTAAGCGCGACTTCAATGATATGGGTACGCTGATGGCGGCTCTCGTCAAGTACGCCGACTCTGATAGTACCAAGGACCCCGCTTCAGATGATGAAAGGACAGGGAAGGGAAAGAAGAACGGCAACGGCAAGGGTCCTCAGTATAACCCGGGGAAACAAGGAGGTGGCAAGCGTAAAGCCGACGGCAGCCTAGAGTTCGTGGCCAACACCAGCTCACAGGGTAATAACCAGCGACGCAAGGGGAGGCCACCTCATCGAGCCGGCGGGTCAGGCCCGACGCTGGAGCAGCTGTTGAATGAGCCTTGAACAAGGCAAGGCTCTAGGGAGAAGCCAGCTACTCATCTATGGAAGGATTGCGCAATCATGAAGGCCTTTAAAAATTCCAATGCCTTTAATGGCAACAATGGCCCGGGCGGCGGCTCAGGTGCTGGCGGTTTTCATGGCTCGGGCGACGGCTCAAATTCTAATCCTCAGAACGGTCAAGGGGGCTTCAATCAGCGGTCTGGCCAGGGTCATCAACAACAGCAGGGGGGTTATCAGACCAATCGAAAGCAGCTTAACGGTGGACAGTATCACGTATTTACCACCAGTCTGTGTAAGCGAGATCAGAAGCTTCATAAGAGGGCTGTGAATGCTGTTGAGCTGGCGGTTCCACGCTATTTAAGATGGTCTGAGCAGCCTATTGTGTGGAGTAGGGAGGATCACCCTCCTCGGGTTGATAATCCGGGTCACTTGGCCCTGGTGGTGGCCCCTCAGGTGGGAGGATATAAGTTCACTAAGGTGCTCATGGATGGAGGCAGCAGCATCAACATCCTCTATTATGAGACCTTCCGTCGTATGGGGTTGATTGATAAGAACCTCAGCCGGTCCAATACTATTTTCCATGGTGTGGTTCCTGGTAAGTCGGCTTATCCAGTTGGTAAGATCGAGTTGGAAGTGGCCTTTGGGGATGAGTACAACTACAAGGTGGAAGAATTGACCTTTGAGGTGGTCAAGATAAGAAGTCCGTATCATGCCATATTTGGGCGGCCGGCTTACGCCAAGTTCATGGCACGGCCGTGTTACGTGTATTTGCAGCTTAAGATGCCAGGTCACAATGGGACCATCACGGTTCATGGCAGCCGGAAGGTGGCCTTGGAGTGTGAGGAAGGTGATGCGGCTTATGCAGAATCTGTTTGTGCAACAGAGGAGTTGAAGTTTTACAAGGACAATGTTGACCCAACAGATATGACCTCTCTGAAAAAGCCAACTACGGAGCATGAGCCGGCAATGAAATTTAAGTCGGCTGATGAGACTAAACTTGTTGACTTTGTTCCAGGTGATTCATCTCAGCAGTTTAGCATTAGTGCCAATTTGGATCCACAATAGGAAAGCGCGCTCATCGAGTTCATCCGTGAGAATAGGGACATTTTTGCATGGAAGCCTTCTGACATGCCAGGTGTACCTAGAGAACTCGCTGAGCACACTCTCAATGTTGATCCGAAATTTAAGCAGGTCAGGCAATTCCTTCGGCGGTTTAATGAAGAGAGGCGGAAAGCCATTGGTGAAGAGGTAGCCCGGCTCTTGGCGGCCAGGTTTATTGTTGAAGTCTTTCACCCAGAGTGGTTAGCTAACCCGATGCTCGTGCTCAAGAAGAATGGCACTTGGCGGATGTGTGTGGACTACACGGACTTAAACAAGGCATGTCCGGCTGATCCTTTTGCTCTTCCCCGTATTGATCAAATCATTGATGCTACGGCGGGTTGCGAGCGCTTAAGTTTCTTGGATGCTTATTCTGGATACCATCAGATTAAAATGGCAGTTAAGGACCAGGAGAAGACGGCGTTCATCACTCCCTTTGGAGCCTTCTGCTATGTGTCTATGCCCTTTGGACTCAAGAGTCCACAGGCAACTTATCAGCGTTGCGTGCAGAACTGTCTTCATAACCAGATTGGGCGCAATGTTCATGCCTATGTGGATGATATTGTGGTTAAGTCCAGGGAGAAGGAAACCCTGATAGATGATCTGAGGGAAACCTTTGATAATCTCTGGGTCTACAAGATGATGCTTAACCTGGCCAAGTGTGTTTTTGGTGTTCCTGTAGGCAAGCTCTTGGGTTTCTTGGTTTCTAACAGAGGCATTGAAGCTAACCCGGAGAAGATCAAGGCAATCACCTCTCTGGCTAAGCCGGCGTGTATAAACGACGTCCAGCGCCTGGCGGGTCGTATTACTGCTTTAAGCCGGTTTATAAGCCGTTTGGGTGAGAAGGCCATGCCATTGTACCAGTTGATGAAGAAAACTGATGACTTTGTCTGGAATGATGCTGCTAATACTGCTTTTGAGGATTTGAAGAGACAGCTGGCAGAGCCCCCAGTCCTTGCTGCTCCGGTTGACAAGGAGCCTTTATTGCTGTATGTAGCTGCTAACACACGGGCCGTCAGTGTGGCTGTGGTGGTGGAGCGCAAGGAAGAGGGTAAGGAGCATCCGGTTCAGCGACCGGTTTATTACGTCAGTGAAGTGCTCATCGAGTCCAAGCAGCGGTATCCACATTGGCAGAAGCTTGTTTATGGTGTGTTCATGGCAAGCCGGAAGCTTAAGCATTATTTCCAGGGTCACCCTATCACTGTGGTCAGTTCTACCCCCCTTGGAGATATCATTCAAAACAGAGAGGCCACTGGGAGAGTGGCTAAGTGGGCTACAGAGCTCGGACCTCATGGTCTGAAATATGTACCACGCACTGCTGTTAAATCTCAAGCCTTGGTGGATTTCATCAACGATTGGACAGAGCTACAAGTGCCCGAAGAAAAGCCGGATAACACATACTGGACTATTCACTTCAATGGGTCCAGGTAATTGGAGGGCTCGGGGGCTGGAGTTGTATTGGCTTCCCCTAAAGGTGACAAGTTCCATTATGTGCTACGGTTGATGTTTCCTTGTACTAACAATGCGGCTGAGTACGAGGCCTTGCTCCATGGTCTTCGGATGGCTAAAGAGATGAGCTTGAGCTGGGTAAGGTGCTTCGGCGACTCAGACTTAGTGGCTCAACAGGTATCAGGCAAGTGGGATTCCAAGGACCCTCTCATGGCGGCTTATCGCCGTGAAGTTGATGCTATTGCTGGACACTTTCAGGGTTACCAAGTAGAGCACATCGATCGCAGGAAGAACGAGGCGGCTGATGCTTTAAGCCGGCTGGGCTCTCAGCGAAAACCGGTGCCGCCTAATACTTTCCTGGATGTCTTGCATAACCCTTCTGTTAAGTTGCCTACAGAGGAAGATTTGGCTGTCCCTGACCCGGAGGCACAGTTGGTGGCGGCTCTCCACATCATCCCGGACTGGACAGTGCCTTATCTGGCTTACATGACCCGGGGAGATTTGCCTGAGGATGAAACTTTGGCCAGACAAATAACCCGGCGGTCTAAGTCAATGGTTGTTATCAATGGTGAGCTACATCGCCGCAGTGTTACGGGAGCGTTCCAGCGCTGTGTCTCCCCTGAGGAAGGGCAAGAAATCTTGCGTGAGATTCACGAAGGGGATTGTGGCCATCATGCCGGCTCAAAATCCCTTGTGGCCAAGGCTTTTCGTCATGGTTTTTATTGGCTGACGGCTCATGCTGATGAGGAGGACTTGGTCAGTAAATGTGATGGTTGCCAGAGGTTCTCGCGACGGGCTCATGTGCCGGCTCAGGAGCTGAGGATGATACCAATCACTTGGCCATTTGCGGTCTGGGGGCTTGATATGGTTGGGCCTTTTAAAAGGTCCAAGGACAAGAAGACCCACCTCTTGGTGGCAGTTGACAAGTTCACAAAGTGGGTTGAGGCAGAGCCCGTTAGCAAGTGTGACGCAGCCACGGCGGTTCAGTTCATGAAAAAGGTGATATTTCGCTTTGGCTTTCCACACAGCATTATAACTAACAACGGCACCAATCTATCTAAGGGTGCTATGGAGGAGTTTTGTCAATGAGAGCATATTCGACTTGATGTTTCATCAGTGGCTCATCCTCAATCCAATGGTCAAGCTGAGAGAGCTAATCAGGAGATTCTGAAAGGCATCAAGCCCCGGCTTTTGGTCCCTTTGCAACGGACGCCGGGTTGTTGGGTGGAGGAGTTACCCTCCGTGTTATGGAGCATCAATACTACTCCTAACAGGTCTACGGGTTACACGCCTTTCTCATGGTTTATGGAGCGAAAGCAGTCCTCCCCAGTGACATCCGTCATGACTCGCCTCGAGTGGCGGCTTATGTTGAGGCGGATAATGAATAGGCGCACCAAGATGCTCTTGACTTGTTGGACGAACAGCGTGATGTGGCAGCAGCTCGCTCAGCGATTTACCAACAAGACCTGCGCCGTTATCACAGTCGCCGGGTTAAATCCCAGGTCTTCCAGGAAGGTGATCTGGTGCTCCGGCTCATCCAAGATCAAACCGATGCGCACAAGCTATCCCCGCCTTGGGAAGGACCCTTTGTGGTCAGCAAGAACTTGCACAACGGGTCATACTACCTTATTGACGTTCGCGAGCATAAAGATTCACGAAAGTCGGAGGAAGAGACCCATCGGCCGTGGAACATAGCTCAGCTTCGGCCTTATTACACTTGAGCCACCGGCTCTCATAATGTACATATTTCTATAAGCCATGTATATATTATGATAAGCAATAAAGCAGGACCTCTGTCGTTTTTTCTCCTCCAAAGGTAAATGTGTTGTTTCCATTACAAGATCACATGGTAACTTAGAGGTGGATCCGGCTTAGGATCGTATTCGAATCTAGCCGTACGCAATATAATCACTTGGGGGCTTCCTGTTCAAACATAGGTCGTATTCGAACCAAAGAGAACATAGCTGTCGATACCCATTTGATTGGCAAAGTGCCGAGCTCATTGGGGATTTTCTTTGATCATATCTGAATCATAGCTCGACCCCCTTTGGGAACCGACGTGGATCATATTCGAATCAGCGTCGTTAGACAACTCTTACGGTCATTTGGGGGCTTCCTGTTCAAACATGGGTCGTATTCGAACCAAAGAGAACATAGCTGTCGGTACCCTCTTGATCGGCATCGCCAAACCCACTGGGGGCTATATGATCGCACTCGAATCTTAGCTTAACCCCTTTGGGATGGTTTTCTGGTCATATTCGAACCGGAAGCCCCTAAGTTTTGATTTCCTGATTTACAACAAGTTCTTCTGGTTGTATCAACAGTGTACACGGCGGTTCTTAGTCTGCCGGCTTAACTTTGATTCACAAGTGCTAGTCACACACAATCAGCATTATCAAGACTGGTAAACCGGAGTTGAGGTACCAATCTTATTATCCGGGTTATATAAACCGGAAGTGTACTTGAAGACCTGTAAGTATGTTATTACGGTTATTTCCAGGACATAATTGAGGACCAGTCTTTGGTGACTTAGATTCATATTCCGGGTTATATGTATGAGACTATGATTTTCAGTGCGGTAAGCCGCCTAAAGAGTCTTGTGATTTGTTTTTCTATGCAGGATAGTTAAAGACAGCTATTTGAGCTTAAGGAAAATGAATGATCAATTATGACCCGGAAGAATATAAGGAAGCGACTTCAATGGAATTAAGCATTCAACACGTGCACGATGGCACGACAAAGTTAAAATGTTGGTCCTATTCTATTACAAGACTCCCCGAGTCCAAAAGGGTGAAGCATTGTTTAATAAGCCGCCTAAAGAGTCAAGATGCTGGCCGGGTCGAAGCTTCCGGCTCATCCCTCTCCGCTCCTCCGGTTGTTCCCAAGACCTGGAAGGTTGACGATTTCCAGTCAATGCCGCTCAAAGCTTCAAATTGAGCTTCCTCGTCAATTAACCCGGCCGGGTCAATTTCCGGGGCAAAGGTGTGCCTACGAGTCGGCGGGACTAAGATGATGGCTTCATAACGCGGAGTGGGGATCCTCTGATTCTCTGCATCGTAGCCCGGCTGGTACTTGGTTAGATCAGTGTCATTCCCAATCAGGGTGGCCACCGGGCGCACGATCTTCACACAGGCAACAAAATCCTTTTGGTCGAAGGGGGTGCCGTCTTCCTTCAAGCTGGGGTAACCAAGTGCAATGTCCGCCGGGTCTAGCTCTGGAAGGAAAGCCTTGGCCCGGCTCAGAGCAGCTATGGCTCCGGCTCTTGCAGAGGCCCGTCACAGCTCTTGGACACGCTGAGGAAGAACGGCAAGCCGGCGAAGTACTTCCGCCAGGTGAGTCGGAACCTCATTGGATAGGGCCACCACGGCCAAAGCGCGCTGTGACCCGGTGTAGAGTTGCTCCACCAGGGTGTACACGGCCTTCAGCTTGGTCAGCACGTTCTGATTGAGGTTGGAGCTTCTGGGACCTGTTCAACAAAGTAAGATAAGCCGTTCTCAATGATGGGAGTTATGAGACATAAAGACTATAAACTTGTTCAAAGCATGCAGAAGGACTTACCGAAGATTGCGGCGACCATTTGTGACACATGGCGTTTTAAGCCTGAGAGTTCGGCGGTTCTCTCCGTCAGAGCCTTCTCCGCCTATTCGGCCCGGCTTACTAGAGCAGCCTTCTCTTCGGCCCAAGTCTTCCTTTCAGCTTCAAACTTCTTCTTTAGCTTCTCTTGAGCAGCAATGCTGGATTCAAATTTGGCGTTGGCCTTCCGGGTCTCAGTTTCCTGAGTCTTCAGGCGGTTCTTCAGCTCTGAGATATCAGCCTCAAACTTCTTGCAAGCAGCCTGCACAATTTCCGGGTTATAGTATGAACAGTTATTATGCAACTTTAAAGTCCCAAGCACTTTCCAAGCAAAGACACTTGGCACTTGGGGGCTAATGCATGTCGAAAGTTTCTATCTACAAAATTACCGGTTCATGAAAGTAAGCCGGAAATTAAGTCTACAACATATTCTATCATAAGTCGTAGACTTGGGGGCTAGTATGGTAAAGATGATTATGCAGTAAGCAATAGAGTGGTACCTCAGACTTCTGCTATATCTGTTTCACCATGTCAATCTCTAAGTCCCGGCTGCTGTGCACTCGATTGACATAGCCGGAGACGATTTCTCCAATGCTCAGATTGGCGTAGTTGGTGATGTCCAGCTTGGCCCGGTGGCGCTCTAGCAATTCTTCCTTCGCAGAGCACTTAGCCAGCGCAGTGGGTCTCCCCGGCTCGACAAACTCCGTCCGGGTGATTACCACGTCCGGGTCATCGGCCAGCTGAGCCGGGCTGGAGATATCCGGGTTGGTGGAAGTCTCCATGGCTGGCTCATCAGTTGGAGTGGTGGCTTCAGGAGCAGAGGCAGCTGGCGGCTCTTGAGCTGAAACCTCCGGCTCAGGCAAGACCGGCTCTTCGACCGGCTTATTCTTCTTTGCTCTTTTACTGAGCTTTGCTTGAGCACTTAAAGGACACAAGGTTAGTACAAAAGTATGAGTAAAGATAAGCACAACAAGAGATGATCATCATTACCCGGGTACGGTCTTGAAAGCCGGCAGGTTCGATTGCATAGAGTCGCCAGAGGAGGGTGAGGTTTCCTGATAATTTGAATCAGAAGAATTGAGCGGTTGACGTATAACACCCGCCAAAGGATGAAAAGGATACAAGTTGGAGATAACCTCGGTCCGGCGCTTCCTTGACGCCTCAGGTAAACCGGAGGAGAGGTCAGCATGCTTGTTGGTCTGGGTGTGCCGCCGGCTCTCATGAATCTGTTGCTTCAAAAGAAATTGAGGATCTTGATAAGCTAAAGGATGTGAAAATCTTACTTTCCGGGTTACTCTTCGGACTTTCAGCCTTGGCAAGGGCTCCGAGTCAGAGGAAAGTGTCATTACCTCTTCAATCACCGGGTTACTTGCTCCGGTGTCATCCTGCTGATGATCAGTGTCAACAAGGTGGACAGGAATAAACAAGAAATGCAACAAGAGCTTACAGGTTCACGGGTTACCTCTGACTCGGAGCTGTCACTTAGTTGAAGCAGCTCTGAGGCACTAGGCCTGCTTCCCTTCTTGCGGGGAGCGGCTCTCCTGGCGGCTTTCTTAGCCTTCCTGGCCTTCTTGGCCGCCTCATGGTCATACTTGACCTTCCAGAATTTATCATCAGCCTGAAAAATACAATGAAGCCTTCTTAAGGTTCAGATGAAAACTATCTAAGGAGAAAATAAGATGTTTAGGTCAGCGGCTTACCGCTGGGGCCGGGTTGGTCTTGCAGAAGGGGCTTAAGCCGGTCCTCCCGCAGTCTGCCAAGCTCTCATTCAAGAGGGCCTTGGTCAAGTCTTCAACAACGTCTTCAGGAAGATCGTTGCGGCTTCCAGGACACATTAAGCCGGGGCGGCGGCTCAAGGGGATCACCCGCCAGGAGATCCAAACCCGGACCAGATCAATGCCGTTGAGGCCGTTGCCCAGGAGAGCCCTGATCTTGTTGATGGTGGGGATCAGAGGTTGACGCTCCGCCTGAGTTAGTTTGTCGGGCAGAGGGTGGTTTGGTTCCAGACGCACGGCACGAAAGCCGGGCAGAGGGCTCTCGTCAGCCGGAGACGTGTCCTGGCAGTAAAACCACGTCTGGTTCCAGTCCTTTGGATGGCTGGGCGGCTCAGCGTAAGGAAAGAGGCAATCTCTCCGGCGTTGAATGGAGATTCCACCAAGTTCCAGGCTCGGTCCGTTGGCACACTCGTTCTGGCGGTTCAAATAGAATAGCTCTCTAAAGAGCAGAAGGTTGGGCTCTTCTCCAAGGTAGACTTCGCAGAACACTTGGAAGTTGCATATATTTGACACAGAGTTGGGTCCTATGTCTTGTGGCCGCAGATCAAAGAAGCTCAGCACGTCTCTAAAGAATTTTGAGCCGGGCGGTGCGAAGCCCCGGCTCATGTGATCCGCAAATATTACCACTTCACCATCCTTTGGTTGCGGTCTCTCCTCTGACGGGTCAGGGGCACGGTAAGACATGACATCCTTTTTGGGCAGGTAGCCCGTCTTCACAAAGTCCGCTAAGGTTTCATCAGTGACGTTGGACCTCAGCCAGTTGCACGTGATGGGCGCTTTGGGAGCTTTGGGAGGCATGGTGAAAGTCGGAAGCCTGTGATAAAAGGACATGTCCGGTTCAATTATAAGCCGGAGGAAGTTTACAGTTCAATGTTTAAAATGGCGGCTTATGAAGGGGCCTAATGACATATGGTTAAGTACATCGGGTTATCTAAGCCGCTGAAGGTAGCGAGAGTAATTCAAATTGTCTACAGCTTTATCATAATGAGCCGGCAAATTTTACGGCGCGTGGCTTCTTTGAGCCGGAAATGTAAGCCGCCATAGTTCAGGAGATGCAGTTTTTTACTAAGTGTGGTGAAAACAAGTTTCACAGATCGAAGTGAATATTTTGGATCAAAATGGTTGACTAAAAGGAAAAGTTTCTAGACCTAAAACAGACGCAGAAGAAGTTCATAAGTTCAAACGGAGCCTTTATGCAGTGAGAAGGGATCTATATACATTGGAAACGGGCGTGAAACAACTACCGCAACAGTTCTATACAGTCTAAAGATCAAGAAGGGTGGTAAAAATGAAATCTACCGAGAACTCGCGAGGAACGGCGAAGAACACAGGAAGAACAGCGAAGAACCTAATGTGGATCTACTCTATGGAGTGGCGAGGGCTTACAGGTGCTGGTGAGTCGTGGAGGTCGCCGCCGTTTTCTCTAGACACGACAGGTTGATGCAGCGGCCGGAGTTGGTGAGGACGAGGAGATCCGCGGCGGCGGCGGCGGAGCTCAGGCGACAGCACAGTAGGCGAGAGGAGGAAGAAGAAGGTGACGAGTGACACGAGACTCGTGGGCCGGGCTATTTATAAGGTGATGCTCATAAGTGGGCGCGAGAAACGAGGAGGCCACGGCGCGGTTATCTCACCATAAAAACGCCTCGATTTTCGGGATGGCAGTAAAGATAAGATCCGTTGCGGATATGGTGGAGTAAAAAATGGACTTAATGGAAGATGACGTCACGGCGGGTTACCCGGAATCCAGAAGATGACGTCATGACGGGTTATAGCCTTCACACAATTGTAAGCCGGAGATTTTCTGTCGAAAGGATTGAAGATTGACATGAGCCGGCTCAAATCAATCTGGGGCCTAATGTTGAGGATATAAGCCTTAGAGTCACCCGCCCGGAGGGGCCGGGTTACTCATAATGGTCATCGCCTGAAGCCCGGCGCCAAGCTAGAAGACGGCGGGCCAAAGATGGGCTTAAGACCCGGACGTGGCTTAAGGCCCGTAGTTACAACCGCTATTATGGTAGAACTTGTAGTGTAAGGCAAGAATAGTTGAGAGTCCGAGCCGGACACTCTTATGAGCCAGGCGGGACTCTGAGAGCTGCTGGGCGTCAACCTCTCTATATAAAGAGACGACCCGGCGGCGGTTTAAGGACAAGTAAGATCTCATCGAGAGCCAGGCATAGCAATTAAGCTCCCTGGTCATCGAAACCCTAATCAATACCACCTCAACTGGACGTAGGCTTTTACCTTCACCGTAAGGGGCCGAACCAGTATAACCCTCGTGTTCCTTGTCCCGTTTAACCCCTTCAAGCTTCCTAGTTGCGATGGCTCCACGACTGAGTCCTAGCTCGAGGACATCTGCCGTGACAATTCCACGACAGTGCTGGATCATTATCTATGAAAAATGGAGTTGTTTTATTATCTCCTGGCGTTTGGATCTTTTGCAAAGACCTGGTTTGTAACCCTTCAGATTCTAACATAGTCGTCTTCCCCTTGCATGCCTTGTATAGAAGAATGATGCTTCAATTATAAAACATGCTACAGCAGAGATGGAATAGGTACCGAAGAATAGAAAGGCATGACATATTGACATGTATTCCCTCCATCCGGAAATAAATGGATGGGTCTGGGTTATTTTAGTTCTAGATACATCCAGTTTTATCCATTTCTGCGACATGTAATTCGGACGGAGGGAGTATGATGTAAGAGCTAGGGATACGAAAGGACAACGCAGTAAAAAAACACTGAAAACCCACTGCAGAACCAAAGTAATCAAACCCACTGATATGAGATAGTACACTCATGCAGCTCAGGATGCAAAACTACCAGGCAGTTTTCCTTACAAAAATCAACATTGTGGCCTTTAATCATACGTTTTGCTACAACTAAATTTAGATCAGATAAAGATGGATTCACGCCGATTAACCAAATATATGCTGATGTAAAAATATAGTGATATACAACAGATACTTACATCTGCATTGGAGCACAGAGAATTCCTGCAAGAATCTTTCCTCACAGACAATACCAGTGCAGAAATTCTTCTATATGTTAAGCTTATTTTTTAAAAGAGAGATGGGTAAGAAACATGTAGAAAATATGATCAGCATGCTATAAAATTTCATGATGCAAGGATATGCACACGCTTCTTAGAATGGAGTTGACATATTTTTGCTGGACTGGAGTGGACTAATTCTTTAGCCACTGGAATCTGCTTATTATCAGTAGGAGTTGGGTTTCTCTGTGCTGGAGCAGTATCTATAAAAACTGGAGTTGGTTTATTATCTCCTGGCATTTGGATCTTTTGCAAAGACCTGGTTTGTAACCCTTCAGATTCTAACATAGTCGTCTTCCCCTTGCATGCCTTGTATAGAAGAATGGTGCTTCAATTATAAAACATGCTACAATAGAGAGATGGAATAGGTACTGAAGAATAGAAAGGCATGACATATTGACATGTATTCCCTCCATCCAGAAAAAATGGATGGGTCTAGGCGTATTTCAGTTCTAGATACATCCTTTTTTATCCATTTCGGCAACATGTAATCCGGACGGAGGGAGTACGGCGTAAGAGCTAGGGATACGACAGGAAAACATAGTAAAAAAACACTAGTTGAATGTAAAACTGTATGCTAGCGGAATACGTACAGAAAAAACTAAGGCAACATACACGTGTATGATTGGGAAACTAAGATGGCATTGCAACAGAGCACTAGAACAGCACTTCAATGTAAAAAAACATGGTATGGTAGACAGATGAAGTACATACTGATGAATAACAATGCATAAGATATTCAGAAGCATGATGTCCAAATTAAGCAGATGGCATTATGATAGAGTACAATGACAGTACTTGAATTTGAAAACATGTTATCATGAATGGAATAGGTACTGAAAAACAGGAAGTCATGACATATTTACATGCATGATCAGCATGCTAAGCATATGGCATTGCAACAGAGTAGATACACTCCAGGACATTATATGCATGTTGTACCCATATCACGGGCCAAGTTAGAGCAAGGACCTTGTGGGGTGAAGAGGATTCAACATCTTTCTGCAAGTCTTCTAAAGAACTGCCTTTACATGTTCCATCATATTGGGTATCATTGAAATCAAGTTTATTGGCCTTTACATTGCTCCATGAGGTTCTTGTGGATATATCAGTGTGTGCAATTATATCTGACATGCATGGAAGACAACTAGTAGTTAGATTTATGTAATGAGTGCCTATAGGAGATGACATAAATAGTAGGACTGGGGTTAATTAGCAGCAACAGGTCTCAAAAACTAAAGGGAGAACACAAATGAAAGCTACAGAATATGTATCGTTTGTACTCGAGATTGACTAGATGGCACACAAAAGTATTAAAAAACAACATAGGTAATACTAGAAGTTGTATAATACTATAATCACCAGCCTATGGGATAGCATTGGCTGATGGATGATAACTATGGAACAGCGTTACCTAAAGAACAAGTATCTTAGCTGAACCATGGAACAGCGTTAACTCCTGAACAAGACCCGTAAGAGATCAGCATGAATATACAGTGAAATGTGATAATCTATTTTCCATGCGTAGATGAATAACAAAGCCATAAATGTTGCACACAAGTAAGATGAGGGTACAACCTATCTGGCCGCCATCCATAGGAGTGAGCATCATGTGCTGACTTGTCGATGGCCCTGCAGTTGTTGTGGCTGTCCATGTCGGGCACGCGCATTCGATGCAGGGAACTGTTGAGTGGGGACTATAGCTCCCTTCTGGTGTATGCTTCCCTTGTTGGAGCAGCTGCGGTAAGTCGGAAGACGGTGTGGCTGAAGATGCAGATAACGCATAATGTTAAGAACGACACATCTCTTTGATCTGAAGAAATACACTAAGAGATCAGCAGCAAGGTACGAGAGTGGTCACACGTCTGTTGACTGAAGACTAAATTGGGGTCACACGATTTTATTTTATTTTGGTACTGTCCGATCTACGCCGGATGGCCTGATGGCCGTCTTGTGCCTCCCGGCTGACACTGTTAGGAATCTTCCCCGAAGAGCCAGCGACCAACGGCAGAGTAGCCTGCCTCCGCCGTCCGTTGCCCCGGCCAAAACCCCGCTCCCCGCCCCACCGCACTGTCGTGGTTGCGCCGCCCCCGGGCCAATCCACAAAGACTCCCTGTCATCCAGATCCGGCGGTGTCAGTACCTTCAACCCACACAACTTTAAGATAGCCATCTAAGTGCTGCTTCCGCAGCGAACTTGCGGCCCCGCACCCTTATGTTAGACACCAGCCAACCGACAGCCTAGGAGCTTCGCCGCCTCAAGGGGTGCTGCTTCCCATTGGGAATCGATTGGCCCAGAATAAAAATTCAGGCAACTGACGCCTAAATAAAGTGATTTGAGATGAGGGTGCGACCTATCTGGCGGCATGGTGAAGTAGGCAGGTCCAGCTGCCGAGTCGGTGAGGCCGGCGCGGTTGCGGTGGCGACCGGCGGCAGGGAAACAGCGATGTCGCGATGGTCGATGGCTACGGGGAAGGAGCGTCGGGACTTTGGACGGATCCGAAGTTGGAGCCGCTCCGGCGCCGTGAACAACGACGGGGGTGAATCGGCTCCGGTATGGTTCACGCGGCCGTCGTCGAGGCAGCTCCAGCAGCACGGAGTAAGAGGCACATGGCCCAGTGCACGACAGCAAATGGACAATGTCTCCGGCATTAGGGAGTAGGGCGGCTATGAAATTGGTGTGGTGGGGGCGCCATGGAGGAGGGGATGAGGTTTCGCGGCTCGGGAGAAGGGAGCTTTTGGGGATAAGGTGATTTGGCCCCCACGAGGTATGAATGGGGGGAATTGGGAGGGGAGTGGAACCATGTTTTACGGACGCATTTGTCTGAAATGTGAGGGGGAGTTACAGTTCTACCCCTGCCTTTAGGCTTCTCGGCTTGGGTCTGTGTACTGAGGGTCGGGGATAGTAGAGTAACTTCGCTTCTCCCCAAATAGTGGGCAGGAGCGATTTCGGGCGAGGAGGGCGTGTTTTGAAATATAGTGGGCGTGAGCGATTTCAGGCGAGGAGAGCGTGTTTTGAAATAGTGGGCGCGAGCTATTTTGGGCGAGGAGAGCGTGTTTTGTCGACCATGGTTTATGAATTATTCGGCACATGTCATTTCGGCCGAGGAGAAGGCGCGCTTGGATGAAGTTAGGAACCTACCCTCGATGTACAACGGGCCAATTGATGTGTGTCCCACATAGGACGGTAATTTCGTGTCTCCCATTTATTTGCTCGGGCGAATTCCACCGAGCAGAGAATGTTTAACGGTTCATTCAAAATTTGGGAGAACGAGCATCCACGTCTACCTTACCAAGTCGATTCGAATCAAATTTTGAAATATTAGATTGCCACTTCTTTTTAGATGGAGAGATGATGCTCGGGAGTAATGTGTTTTTACATGCTCGTTGCTAGCGATTTACTATATGACAAATAGTTGACCCACTCAAAAACGGGAATCAAATCCAAAATGAAATATCTTGATTCAATGAAATAGCTCGTTGACCAGGTCAAAATAGTGAACTAAATCCAAAATTGAACACCTCAATCGAGTAGCATGTTGTACAGTATTATAGTACTCCATGAACATGTTGAAAGTCAAATTAATGAACTTGTTTGATATACGCATATATCCGTTCATGTGTGGATTGCAGACAACATGTTCTCCAATTTAAATATTTGAATGCAAGTTTATATCGAAACATGGTTTATATCAGTCTTTGATGCATAAAACGCGACCTCCCCCTCTCCCGGACTCCTGCTCTCTCTCCCTCTCTCTCTCTCTCTCTCTCTCTCTCTCTCTCTCTCTCTCTCTCTTCGACAATCTTCAATTCTGTCGCACGCATCCAACACACAAACCTTGTTGGTCCCTCTCGCTTTCTCTCCATCTCTCTCTCTCTTTGTGTGTGTGTGGGGGGGGTCTTTCTAGTTCGCATGCATATATACTCCATCTATAGGTCTCTCTCGCACACTATGTATGATTCTCTAGTCCAAGCTAGATATCTTGGGTGCACTCATCGTACGCACACAAATTCCTTGGCTCGTTGCCCGTAACTCTCTCACGCACCCCTCAGTCGTCTCGGAGTTCTTCCCCCTCTCTCTCAGACTCTCCATCTACCTAGGTCACACATACACATGCATATATCACTCGTACTCGATAGGCCCATCTAAAACTCTATCTCTCTCCCTCGTTCTATCTCCATCTCACAGGCACACACACAACCTCATGCCTACCTAGCCAAGTATGATGGTCTCTCACTCAATTGTAGGCACACGCAGTCCCCCTATATGTATATGACTAGCTAATCTTAGTCTCCATCACAAACATGTGCATAGTCTATCTCGATTTCTCTCGGGGCATCTTTCTATCACGCACGCACCTCCCTCGATCTCCCACCCATATAGTCCCCTCACGATCTCGAGGGGATCTCTCTATCACAAACACACCCTCTCGCCCTCCCCATGCATCCATGTTCTCCATGTGCCCCTCTCGACCGTTGTTCCTCGTTGGCCAGACCTCTATTGGACATGTGCTATAGGGGTGTCTCTCTCCGTTGCAAACAATCACACACTAGCTATCTTCGTGTATCGCCTCGCCTCGCTTTTCTATCTCGGAGATGCATGTGTGATATGTTCGCCTAAGAAACGAAAAAACACACACTCTCTCTTATTTATCGTTTGTTGTCACTTTCTCTTTCACACACATACTCTTTTGCACACTTACTCATTCTCCTTCACACGCACTTGATCTCTCTCGACTTAGGGACTCTCCTTGGTCCATAGCATATTGATTTATTGAAAAGTCAAACATCACAAAGTTTGACCATGTATGTGGAGAAAAACAATTACATCTAGAATGGCAAACATATACCATTAGATTCACCATGAGATGTAGTTCGTATGATGTATCTTTGGTATTGTAGATATAAATAACATTTGCGTAAACCTGATCAAAGTTTCCAAAGTTTGACTTCTAAAAAATTTACATGCACTGCATTATCGAGCAGATGGAATATCTCTTTCCCCCTGTCAGCTATCTGATGCACCACTCAACCTTATCGGGGCTCCTCAATCTCTCTCAAACTTTATATCTCCCTGGTTCACACATACACATGTCTCGCTCGCCCAATACATATAGACCCATCCAACACTCTCTGCCCTTGTTCTCTCTCTATGTGACACACACCCCCCTAATAAGTACCATAATCCCTCACTCCATCATAGGCGCAAGCACTCCCCCCTAAGTATGATTATCTCTCACTAGCCATCAGGAACACACGTATTGTCTCCTTCCATCTACGTCTATCTCGATATCTCTCAGGGTATCTTATATCGCGCACACACCTTGTCACTCGATCTCCCATCCATGTAGTCCCATCACGATCTCCAGGGGATCTCTCTATGACAAACATACACTCTCTCCTCCCCATGTCTGCATTTTCTCCGTACGTCTCTCTCGACCTCTCTCCCTTGTTTGTCAGACCCTTCTTGGCCACGTGCTAGGGGTCTTGATCTCTCGGTTGCAAACAACCACACACTATCTCCTCACCTTGCTTCCGTTGTCGAAGATGCATGTGTGATATGTTTCCATAAGACACACACGTTTTTTCTCGACTTTTATCGAGTGTTGTCCATGTCTCTTTCACGCACGCACACACACTTTTTTCACTCACTCTTTCTATTTCACACACACACACTCTCTCTCTAGTTAGGGACTCTCTCACGTCCATAAGCATATGGATGTTTTGAAAAGTCAAACCTCAGAAAAGTTTGACCAGGTATATGTGCAGAAAATTTTACATCTGGAACGATAATTAGATTCATCACAACATGTACTTACTTCATACTATCATTTATCTTTGGTATTGTAGATATAAGTAATTTCTTTATAAACTTGGTCAAAGTTTCAAAAGTTTGTCTTTTAAAAAAATGTTGGAACTACATTATCGAACGGAGGGAGTAGCTCTTTCTCTCTCTCTCTGCTATCTCTCACGGCCTCCCCTCTCACTTGAACACTCTATACCGACGGATTATACACCCACTGTGTCAGCGTATAGCTCCGTATATTGTTTAGTTGACCGGTCAACCAGTCCACATGCTGCCTTGTCAGCTCGTGTTCTGTATCTTCGTGTGCTGGCCCATGTGGCAGTGGGTGAAAATAAGTAAACTAGAGGCCCATTTGGCACGCGGTGAAGTAAACAAAGTTGAAACCACTCGGGGTAGCACCCCGCACGCTAGTAAATTGAGGGCGCATTGAGGACACACTTCTTCCGCGTGAAGGACGCACTCACGCACAATTCACCACTGCGCGGCGGCATGCACAGAAGGACGCACTCGCGCACACCCAGCACACAACATACACCAGCACATGTGTACACCGGTGTCGCCGCCGGTTGAGATGGACGGCGAGGCAGCCAACAAGCGGAGGCGGCTCGAGCAAAAATCGCATCCGGCGAGCCTGGACTTCATCAGCAGCCTCCCCGATGACATGCTACTCGTCATCATCGGCCTCCTCCCCACCAAATATGCCGTGCGGACAGCCCTGCTCTCCTGGCGGTGGCGCCCCCTCTGGCGCCGCGTCCCCCTCAACCTCACCGTCGACTGCTGCCTTTGCGATGGGGATTGCAAACGCATGGCCGCAGTCTCCAAGATCCTTTCATCGCACCCTAGGCCAGCCAGACGCCTTGACATCCGCATGTTCAGTACCAACTGCAAGGTCCAACCCAAGTTCGATGAGTGGTTCTTATCCCTCGCCCTAGATCAGCTCGAGGAGCTCAGCTTTGAAGCTGGACGATGTCGCTCTCTGCCGCCGTCCGCGCTCTGCCTCACGCCAACGCTGCGCCGCGCCAGCTTCAGCTCCTGCTATCTTCCTAGATTAATGTCGCGCCCACCCTTCTTCTCCCTCAACTCAAGTAGCTCGACCTCTTCGACGTTGTCATCTCGAAGAAGGCTATGGAGCACCTGCTCTGCAGCTGTACTGCGCTCGAGTACCTTCATCTTGAGCAGATCCACGGGTTCATTAGCCTCCACATCGCCTCGACAAATATCCGATGGATTTATGTGTCTTGGTGGCCCTGCAACAAGACATCAATTGGGAAGAGATCAGTCCAGCTATTCCACATTATGGTCATTGAGAATGCGCCTTTCCTTGAGAGATTGCTTGTATCAAATCTAGAAGGTCCAACAAAAATCAGGGTCAATGACGCGCCGAAATTGACAGCATTGGTGCACTCGTCTGCCAAATTCTCCGAACTCTTTATTGTATCCGTAATCGTTCAGGTACAGCACTCATCTTCTTCTCCGTCTTCTTGAAATTCACATTTTTAAATTTCTTCTTGATGTATTTACGACCGTCTTCCAGAAAATGATTCCCACAAGCTTGACCCAGTCTATGCGCACAGTGAAGATCTTGGCAATAAAATCTATCGGCCCCAATCTGGATCAAGTTGTTGGATTCCTTACATGCTTTCCGTGCATGGAGAAGCTACTCATCGAGGTGAAACTTCTTTCCTATTAGTAAACGGTAATCACAACGTAGCTCAATTTTTTCGTAATTTTCCCAAATTACGATGACAAGTGTAGTGTTCAAAACTGCATCTACGCACTACACCGAAAGAAATGTTTTTAGTATTTTTTCTCACATGATCACCTGCATCTTTTTTTGTTGTACTACTATAGTAGCCTAGGCTAGTCATAGTGGAAAGTAACTTAGACTACTCCAGTAACTCTATGGTTACCCTAAGAGCAAGTACTACCTCCGTCCTGGTTTACTCTTCCTATTTTGTAGTATCAAAATTTGACCATAGATTTAACTGACAAAATGTTAATGCATGTCACTAAGAACTATATCATTGGATTCGTATTTGAACATAATTTCAAATGGTGTAATTTTTAGTGACATGCATTGGCATTTTCTTACGTAAATCTATGGTCAAAATATTATACTAAATAAGAGGTAGTACAAAATTGGGCTATAACGGCCCTCCACTATGTAGGCCAAAACACGTGCCAAATTCACTTGGTATGCATTTGGCATCGATGCCCCTCCATTGCTCACCTGGTGCCCCAACCTGGATCACCTACTTTGCTCTGGTGCCAAATTAACTCACGCAATGAAAAAACACTTGCGTGGGAGAGAGGGAGAGGACGGAGGCAATAAAAAAACACTTGTTTGGAGAGTGAGAGGCTGGTGTAGTTGGTTTGATTGATTTGTTTATACATGTGGGTCTGTGTGCACAGTGGTGCCAACTCTCTCACATCGCGAGAGTGGTGCCAAAATCTTTTGATTTGACAACGATGCGTATTATGTGGCAAACTTTTGTGAAATATGGCATCGGCCACATAGTGGAAGGCAACAAATGCCCAAGCTCTTCACGTACTCCTAGGTAAATGAGAGGAAAGAGAAAGAGAGAGAGAGAGAGTGAAAAAATATCACTAGCCAGCCAACCCTGTCGTATGAGCGAATGATATTGGTACCTCTCGATGACACGGCAATCTTATACAGCCAGCTGCTCTAATATGTTCTCTTCTTTTGCAGATAAAAAAAGACCCGAAAGTGAAAAGTTTGCTGCACTATAAAAATCTCATCGAATGCCTTGATCTCCATCTTACAAAAATTGATTTGATCGACTACCAAGGCAGCACATCAGAGATTAAATTGGCCAGGTTCTTTGTTCTGGAGGAAAGTGTGCTCAAGGTAATGAGGTTTGGCGTTCTCTGGCGCAACAATGAATGGCGTGCTGATAACCACAAGCGTCTAAGCCTAAATGGCAAAGTCTCCGCAGAAGCTGAATTTGTTTTTGAAACATCAAGTGGCCAGAGACTCGAAAACTTATTTTCCCATTAGTGACTTGTCAGGGCGGTGGATTTTAGTTTGTACGATAATGCTGCATCCACCTAAAGTAACGAAAGTTCTTACATAAACTTCCTAGCAATTCCCTCTTCGTAGGTGCAGCATTACTCCTAACATTTGTAATATCAGTTTGAAACTTGTAATATTGTCGTGTCCTATTCCCGCGATTTCAAAATCCTGTGAATCAAACAGGTCCTGAGTTGGTGATGATGTTGTGCCTGCCATCTTTCACCAATAGCCATCGGATCTAGATCTGACACATACAAACCAAACTTCTCCAGTTTTGCAAAAAGATGCCCGCACGTGTTCCCTATTTACAAACAACTCCTTGTCTCTCACAATCAGCCTTATCTCCTCCCCACCAAATCTAGAAGGCCATGGAAAAATATGGCGCGATGGCCGCTGCCGGCGCCGTCCACCCCCTGCTACCTCTTGAACACTGCGTTGGTTTTCCCTTGAAGAGGAAAGGGTGATGCAGTAAAGTAGCGTAAGTATTTCCCTCAGTTTTGAGAACCAAGGTATCAATCCAGTAGGAGACCACGCTCAAGTCCCACACACCTACACAAACAAATAAGAACCTTGCAACCAACGCGATAAAGGGGTTGTCAATCCCTTCACGGCCACTTGCAAAAGTGAGATCTGATAGAGATAATAAGATAATATTTTTGGTATTTTTATGATATAGATTGAAAGTAAAGAAAGCAAAATAAATGACGCCAGAAATCGCTAGTTGACGGAAGATAAATATAATGGAAAATAGACCCGAGGGCCATAGGTTTCACTAGTGGCTTCTCTCAAGAGCTTAAGTATTACGGTGGGTGAACGAATTACTGTCGAGCAATTGATAGCATTGAGCATAGTTATGAGAATATCTAGGTATGATCATGTATATAGGCATCACGTCCATGACAAGTAGACCGACTCCTGCCTGCATCTACTACTATTACTCCACACATCGACCGCTATCCAGCATGCATCTACAGTATTAAGTTCATAAGAACAGAGTAACGCTTAAAGTAAGATGACATGATGTAGAAGGATAAACTCAAGCAATATGATATAAACCCCATCTTTTTATCCTCGATGGCAACAATACAATACGTGTCGTTTCCCCTACTGTCAGTGGGATCGAGCACCGCAAGATTGAATCCAGAGCTAAGCACTTCTCCTATTGCAAGAAAGATCAATCTAGTAGGCCAAACCAAACTGATAATTCGAAGAGACTTGCAAAGATAACCAAGCATACATAAAAGAATTCAGAGGAGATTCAAATATTGTTCATAGATAATCTTGATCATAAACCCACAATTCATCGGATCTCGACAAACGCACCGCAAAAGAAGATTACATCGAATAGATCTCCAAGAGTAACGAGGAGAACTTTGTATTGAGATCCAAAGAGAGAGAAGAAGCCATCTAGCTAATAACTATGGACCCGAAGGTCTGAGGTAAACTACTCACACATCATCGGAGAGGCTATGGTGTTGATGTAGAAGCCCTCCGTGATCAATGCCCCCTCCGGCGGACCACCGGAAAAGGCCCCAAGATGGGATCTCATGGGTACAGAAGGTTGCGGCGGTGGAAATAGGGTTTCGGCTCCTCCTCTGATGTTTCCAGGGTATAAGAATATATATAGGCGAAAGAGGTCAGTCAGGAGAGCTACGAGGGGCCCATGAGGGTGGGGGCGCGCCCAGGGGGGCAGGCGCGTCTCCCTGCCTCGTGGCCTCCTCGTTGATTGCTTGAAATCCACTCCAAGTCCTCTGGATCACGTTTGTTCCGAAAATCACTTTCCCGAAGGTTTTATTCCGTTTGGACTCCCTTTGATATTCCTTTCCTTCGAAACACTGAAATAGGCAGAAAAACCAGCAATTTGGGCTGGGCCTCCGGTTAATAGGTTAGTCCCAAAAATAATATAGAAGTGTATAATAAATCCCAATGAACATCCAAAACAGATAATATAATAGCATGGAACAATAAAAAATTATAGATACGTTGGAGACGTATCAAGCATCCCCAAGCTTAATTCCAGCTCATCCTCGAGTAGGTAAATGATAAAAACAGAATTTTTGATGTGGAATGCTACTTAGCATAATTATCAATGTAAGTCTCTTTTTTGTGGCATGAATATTCAGATCCAAATGATTCAAAATGAAAGTTCATATTGACATAAAAATAGTAATACTTCAAGCATACTAACAAGTAATCATGTCTTATCAAAATAACATAGCCAAAGAAAGCTTATCCCTACAAAATCATATAGTTAGGCTATGCTTCATTTTCATCACACAAAATACTCCCATCATGCACAACCCCGGTTTCAGCCAAGCAATTGTTTCATACTTTTTAACGCGCTTCAGCTTTTTCAACTCTTACGCAATACATGAGCGCAAGCCAAGGATATAGCACTATATGTGGAATAGCGTGGTGGTTGTGAAGAGGACAAAAAGGGAGAAGATAGTCTCACATCAACTAGGCGTATCAACGGGCTATGGAGATGCCCGTTAATAGATATCAATGTGAGTGAGTATGGATTGCCATGCAACAGATGCACTAGAGCTATAAATGTATGAAAGCTCAACAAAAGAAACTAAGTGGGTGTGCATCCAACTTGCTTGCTCACGAAGACCTAGGGCATTTTGAGGAAGCCCATCATTGGAATATACAAGCCAAGTTCTATAATGAAAAATTCCCACTAGTATATGAAAGTGACAACATAGGACACTCTCTATCATGAAGATCATGGTGCTACTTTGAAGCACAAGTGTGGAAAAAGGATAGTAACATTGTCCCTTCTCTCTTTTTCTCTCATTTTTTTGTTTTTTTCTTGGGCCTTTTTCTCTTTTTTTTGTTGGGCCTTTTTTTATTTAGTCCGGAATCTCATCCGACTTGTGGGGGAATCATAGTCTCCATCATCCTTTCCTCACATGGGACAATGCTCTAATAATGATGATCATCACACTTTTATTACTTACAACTCAAGAATTACAACTCAATAATTAGAACAAAATATGACTCTATGTGAATGCCTCCGGCAGTGTACCGGGATATGCAATGAACCATGAGTGACATGTATAAAAAAATATGAATGGTGGCTTTGCCACAAATACAATGTAAACTACATGATCATGCAAAGCAATACGACAATGATGGAGCGTGTCATAATAAATGAAACGATGGAAAGTTGCATGGCAATATATCTCGGAATAGCTATGGAAATGCCATAATAGGTAGGTATGGTGGCTGTTTTGAGGAAGGTAAATGGTGGGTGTACGATACCGGCGAAAGTTGCGTGGCATAATAGAGGCTAGCAATGGTGGAAGGGTGAGAGTGTGTATAATCCATGGACTCACATTAGTCATAAAGAACTCATATACTTATTGCAAAAGTTTACTAGCCCTTGAAGGAAAGTACTACTACGCATGCTCCTAGGGGAAGGGTTGGTAGGAGTTAACCATCGCGCAATCTCGACCTCCACACATAAGGAAGGCAATCAAAAGAGCACCCTATGCAATGAATTTGTTACATAACTTTTACCATACGTGCATGCTACGGGACTTGCCAACTTTAACACAAGTATTTCTCAATTTCATAATTACGCAACTAGCATGACTCTAACATTACCACCTTTATATCTCAAAACTATTATCAAGCATCAAGTTGATCATAGTGTTTAATGCACTTTCTATGATAGTTTTATTATACCCAACTTGGATGCTTATCATATTAATACTAATTTCACATTTAAAGCAAATTAACATGCTGTTTAAGACTCTCAAAATAATATAAGTGAAGCATGAGAGATCAATGATTTCTATAAAATAAAACCACCACCGTGCTCTAAAAGATATAAGTGAAGCACTAGAGCAAAAACTATATAGCTCAAAAGATATAAGTGAAGCACATAGAGTATTCTAATAAATTCCGAATCATGTGTGTCTCCCTCAAAAGGTGTGTACAGCAAGGATGATTGTGGTAAACTAAAAAACAAACACTCAAATCGTACCAGACGCTCCAAGCAAAACACATACCATTTGGTGAATAAAAATATAGCCCCAAGTAAAGTTACCGATAGACGAAGACGAAAGAGGGGATGCCTTCCGGGGCATCCCCAATCTTAGGCTTTTGGTTGTCCTTGAATTTTAACTTGGGGTGACTTGGGCATCCCCAAGCTTAGGCTCTTGCCACTCCTTGTTCCATGATCCATCAAATCTTTACCCAAAACTTGAAAACTTCACAACACAAAACTCAACAGAAAATCTCATAAGCTCCGTTAGCGAGATAAAACAAACCACCACTTTAAGGTACTGTAATGAAATCATTATTTATTTACATTGGTGTTAAACCAACTGCATTACAACTTCTCTATGGTTCATAAGCTCTTTTACTAGCCATAGATTCATCAAAATAAGCAAACAACACACGAAAAACAGAATCTGTAAAAAACAGAACAGTCTGTAGTAATCTGTATCTAACGCAAACTTCTGGAGCCTAACAAATTCCACCAAATTAGGAAGTCCTAGATAATTTGTTTATTGATCTTCTGCAAAAAGAATCAACTGAAAAGCACGTTTCTGTGATTTATGAAAACTAATCTCGTGCGCACAAAGTTTCTGTTTTTTACAGCAAGATCAAATAACTATCACCGTAGGTTATCCTAACGGTTTTACTTGGCACAAACACTAATTAAAACATTAAAACAAATCTAACCATAGGATAAAAAATTATTTATTAAAAAACATAAAGGAAATATATTGGGTTGTCTCCCAACAAGAGCTTTTTTAAAGGCTTTTTAGCTAGGCATTGAGATTTGGATGATGCTCACATAAAAGATAGGAATTAAAGCACAAAGAGAGCATCATAGAACACGTGATAAACACATCTAAGTCTAACATACTTCCTATGCATAGGCATTTTATAGGCAAACAAATTATCATAGCAAGCAAAAATTAGCATATGCAAGGAAGAAGAAAGAGACTATAGCAATCTGAACATGACGAGAGGTAATTTAGTAAGATGAAAATTTCTACAACCATATTTTCCTCTCTCATAATAATTACATGTAGGATCATAGGCAAATTCAAAAAAATAGCTATCACATAGCATATTATCAACACGATCCACATGCATGCGAAGTTGACACTCTTCCAAAATAGTGGGATTATCATTAACTAAAGTTATGACCTCTCCAAACCCACTTTTATCAAAAATACCATAAGTTTGAACATTCTCCAAATATGTGGGATCTAAAGTTGACACTCTTCCAAACCCACTTTCTATATTATTTCAAACACTGTTATCAATCTCATATTCATCATGGGGCTTAATTAAATTTTCATGATCATAAGAAGAATCACCCCAATCATGATCATTGCAACAAGTAGTAGACATAGCAAAACTAGCATCCCCAAGCTTAGGGTTCTGCATATGATTAGCACAATTGACATCAAGAGAATTTATAGTAAGATCATTGCAATCATGCTTTTTATTCAAGGAGCTATCATGAATCCCTTCATAAATTTCTTCATCACAATTTCCAGATTCACGAATTTCAAGCAAAACCTCATAAAGATAATCTAGTGCACTCAAATCACTAGAAATTGGTTCATCATAATTGGATCTCTTAAAAAGATTAGCAAGTGGATGAGGATCCTTAGATCTTAGGTTCTCTATTTAGCAATAAATACTCAACTATTCCAACCAAACGAGCAAACGAGCTAAGTAAGACATCAAGGCAAACAAAAAGACGAACAGAAAAAGGGCGAATAAAACAGCAAGGGTGAAGTGGGGGAGAGGAAAAAGAGAGCCAAATGGCAAATAATGTAATGCGAGGGATAAGAGTTTGTGATGGGTACTTGGTATGTCTTGACTTGTGCATAAACTCCCCGGAAACGGCGCCAGAAATCCTTCTTGCTACCTCTTGAGCACTGCGTTGGTTTTCCCTTGAAGAGGAAAGGGTGATGCAGTAAAGTAGCGTAAGTATTTCCCTCAGTTTTGAGAACCAAGGTATCCATCCAGTAGGAGACCACGCTCAAGTCCCACGGACCTACACAAACAAATAAGAACCTTGCAACCAACACGATAAAGGGGTTGTCAATCCCTTCACGGCCACTTGCAAATGTGAGATCTGATAGAGATAATAAGATAATATTTTTGGTATTTTTATGATATAGATTGAAAGTGAAGAAAGCAAAATAAACGGCGCCAGAAATCGCTAGTTGACGGAAGATAAATATAATGGAAAATAGACCCGGGGGCCATAGGTTTCACTAGTGGCTTCTCTCAAGAGCATAAGTATTACGGTGGGTGAACGAATTACTGTCGAGCAATTGATAGAATTGAGCATAGTTATGAGAATATCTAGGTATGATCATGTATATAGGCATCATGTCCGTGACAAGTAGACCGACTCCTGTCTGCATCTACTACTATTACTCCACACATCGACCGCTATCCAGCATGCATCTAGAGTATTAAGTTCATAAGAACGGAGTAACGCTTTAAGCAAGATGACATGATGTAGAGGAATAAACTCAAGCAATATGATATAAACCCCATCTTTTTATCCTCGATGGAAACAATACAATACGTGTCGTTTCCCCTACTGTCACTGGGATCGAGCACCGCAAGATTGAACCCAAAGCTAAGCACTTCTCCTATTGCAAGAAAGATCAATCTAGTAGGCCAAACCAAACTGATAATTCGAAGAGACTTGCAAAGATAACCAATCATACATAAAAGAAATCAGAGGAGATTCAAATATTGTTCATAGATAATCTTGATCATAAACCCACAATTCATTGGATCTCGACAAACACACTGCAAAAGAAGATTACATCGAATAGTTCTCCAACAGAAACGAGGAGAACTTTTATTGAGATCCAAAGAGAGAGAAGAAGCCATCTAGCTAATAACTATGGACCCGAAGGTCTGAGGTAAACTACTCACACATCATCGGAGAGGCTATGGTGTTGATGTAGAAGCCCTCCGTGATCAATGCCCCCTCCGGCGGACCGCCGTAAAAGGCCCCAAGATGGGATCTCACGGGTACAGAAGGTTGCGGCGGTGGAAATAGGGTTTCAGCTCCTCCTCTGATGTTTCCAGGGTATAAGAATATATATAGGCGAAAGAGGTCGGTCAGGAGAGCTACGAGGGGCCCACAAGGGTGGGGGTGTGCCTGGGGGGCAGGCGCGCCTCCCTGCCTCGTGGCCTCCTCGTTGATTGCTTGACGCCCACTCCAAGTACTCTGGATCACGTTTGTTCTGACAATCACGTTCCCGAAGGTTTTATTCCGTTTGGACTCCGTTTGAGATTCCTTTCCTTCGGAACACTGAAATAGGCAAAAAACAGCAATTTGGGTTGGGCCTCCGGTTGGTTAGTCCCAAAAATAATACAAAAGTGTATAATAAAGCCCAATGAACATCCAAAACAGATAATATAGTAGCATGGAACAATCAAAAATTATAGATACGTTGGAGACGTATCACCCCCCAATCTTGGTGTTCCGTGCAATGCACGGGCATCTACGCACGGGAAATTATGTCGAACATGACTAGTTGTAAGCAGGCTAGGTCTACAGCCATGATGATAGTGACTGCAGACGGTGAGGCTGACTATGGTATGCCGAACACGGCGCCTATACTCAGGTGTCATCTCCGGCGTAGGGTCTTGTCACTTCACTGTGAGGAGCAGCACGTAATAATTTGACCAACGGGTAGTACAGTGCTACTACATTGGTAGTACCACTACTAGTACTAGCACCACCGTCTGGATTTAGTAGTACTACCACGTCCATCTTGATTTAGTATTTGACTAGCAATATCTAGTAATGCATGTCACAGAAAATGTACTACTCCCTCTGTAAATAAATACATGGTGTATTGTTTTATTCCTATCGGCGAGATAACTTAATGTCTTTTTGCTACTCCCTCCGTCCCAAAATTCTTGTCTTAGATTTGTCTAGATACGGATGTACCTAATACTAAAACGTGACTTGATACATCCATATTTAGACAAATCTAAGACAAGAATTTTGGGACGGAGGGAGTACTTAATAGGATTACATGCAATGAACTAACCACTGCCTGTGATGTTTGGTAGTCTCAAGTCATTGAAAGCATGCACGACCCACATCTCTCATTGGTTGATATGTCATGAAATAAGAAACGAGGAGGGAGTTAACCACTTACACAACATTTTTTGTTACATGCATTAACATTTTATTAGTTAAATCAAAGGTCAAAACTTGGCGCAAAATGCAAAGGGGACCAATAAACCAGTAAACATCATAGTTCTCTCGTTTGGCCCCAACTAGAGGTCCGGTGAGATGACTATACTGCACCGGCACGGAGGGGGACGCAGCTTCATTGACTTACTGCACCTGCCTTTGGATGTATGACACGTGGGCCCAACGGGTGGCTGGCCAACCTGTCATACAGCCAAAGGCAGGTGAAGTAGAGGGGCGAGGAGTAGATGGCCAACACGCACGTGAATTCAACGCAGTCTGCACTTCTCATATAAAGGCTCCCGCCAGTCCAATCTACGAAATCCTACGCACCTACGCACCCAAGGGCAAGAGTGATCACTCCAATCGCAAGATCAGTTGATTAGAAGCTAGACCCATGGAGGCGATGAGCGCGAGCATCAGCGGGCTGTGCCAGATGGTCCACGATGCCGGCCTGCGGCCCGGCACCAAGGAACGTCTCCAGGTAGTGCTTGAGGCCGCCAGGGCGAGGGGCCACTTGGACGACAGCTTCGTCTCCTTGTTCGATGAGGTCTTCGTCGGCTTCCTCGACAAGTTCACCGTAGTCAAGAAGCTCACGGACGACCTTGATGTACGCCTCCAGCCCCCGCGCCCAGGTTCTGCGATGCCTGCCACCTTCAACGGCCTCTATGGTGACAACCTCTTCGACGCACTGGTGGCCCTGCGACTGCTCACCGTTGCACCGGAGAATGTCCACCTCGAGGTCGCGCTCGCCGCGCAGCGCCTGGCACAGCAAGACACCATCGACATAATCACCCACGTCTACGCGCAAATCGTCCACAAGGACTACTACATGCAAGAGGAGGACGATAGGACACTGGCCTTCTTGGACTGTAGGGCAACCTTGGAGAGTGAAGTTTGTTTTAAACCTTGAGGATGTAGAGCGTGACGCAAATGAACCCTGACGTCTAAATCCCTGAAGTCTATACCCCGACGTCTCTGATCCCGGTTGTAATCGCCCTTATGCCTGTTTTTGGACTGGATTTGCTGATGTGGCATCCTAGGAGGGCGGGATTGCAAATTAATGATGCCGCATGCGATCGGGTGCGCATGCCACCGAAGCCTACATCGCCCCCGCTGCTCCGGTTAGCCTCCACCGCCCGCCGCTGCTCCAGCTACCATCGAGCTCCCCAGCGCTGCTCCGTGCAGCCATTATGGGGCAGTGTGGGCCTTATGGTACCGTTCCTACGCGTCAAACGAGAATCCGGGCGTCCACGACATGTATGTGTTGACCTGTCTTGAGCACGCACGCACTCCTGTGCCGCGCACCATACACTTCAGCATTGAGCACCTACTGATCCTTTGTCCTCTGGCATCTCCTCCGTGCTCACCGCCGCCACGTCCAAAGCGAGGATGCTGAGCCCGTCCGCTTGCTGCACGGTGAGGGCCCGCTCCCGGCGAGCTGCTCCGCTAGAGACCACGCTCTAGAGCTCGCGCGCACGTCAGTGCCGGCCTCCCACAGTTCCAGCCGATCCTTGCACGTACATATAGTATCTCCAAAGGAACACACCCAATGTGTCCTGTGTGCATGCGTCTAGACTAGAGTATATCGATCAAATCGATCAGCATAGCTTGCGTACGTACGTAGTATCTCTGAAGGAAGACATCCAGCTCGTACGTGTCTTCACTAAGAATCAACCAGCCTGCCTGTCTACTTACGGAGTCAGCTCATGCGTGCATCTGTTTTGCTGCTAAAAGCATTGCGGAGTGACACTCGGAGCTCACCGACGTAGACACGGACCTTATCGGCTCTGTCGTGTATGCATGGTCGGCAACCAGCCCCACGCGCCGTGCCGCTGCCCCGAGCCCGGCTACGACACAAGAAGAAGGTCACCACAGTGAGAAGACGACCCATCGGGATTCACGGCAGTCTTGGAGTGCATTACTCAGGAATTCCCATTACACGGTGCGGGAGCGCGTCTGCAGAGCAAGCCAGGCCACCATGGGACCCATGTGCAGGTAGCTGACTCACCCGATCCCGTCCTTTCCCAGGCCATGTAGGAATCCTCCGTTTGGATAGGACCTAAAGGTCAAAAATGACCGGGACCAGTGAGGTCAGGGTACGTACTTCAGGGATTTAAACGTCGGGGTTCATTTGCCTTGGGCTCTACATCCTGAGGGTTTAATATAGACCTCACTCCAACCTTGGACGGCATTGTTCAGAAGCACGTTGAGCTTGCCGCCAACGCTGCTGCTCCTCACATGTCGGTTGGTGACCCGGTGCACTAGGGCGTGAGGATGTCGTTGATGGATCCATATGTATCTTTATCTTTCCATCAAATCCATGTAGTAATGTAGTAGTATATGGTACTACTAGTAATTATCTTACCTTTCGCATCAACTTCATAATTTTCGTACGTACTCCATGCATGAACCGCGCCAGAACCAAACTTCTAATTACTCTAGGGAAAATCGTTATTTCTATCTATCAATCACGCGATGGAGCAGAACCAAATTTTATAAGTTACAAGTTCAAAAGGAAAAGCCTACCGTGTTCGCGTCGCACCCCCACACGGATGGTCCGGCACGCCGCTCAAGGGGAAATGCGTGCTGTGTTGCATTTTCACTTACAAGTGGGACCGCAGTTGAGCAAACCGACTATCGGCAAACCCCCACGCCGCCCACCGCGCGATGGTTGAGAAAACAGGAGGGAGAAGAGATGGTTGTAGCACGGACTCCAAGAAAATTGGTGTCATATGGGACTCGTGCGGGTGGCGTGTGCCGTACTGTTAGACATGAATGCTAGTTATGGCCCATGCCACCCCACTATATCGAGGTGCTGGTTACGTTGAACAAATTTCCTAGAGTCCGTGCTCAGCCCTCCTCTATCTCTCTTCTCAGCCAGCCAGCAGACGCGCGGAGCCCATCGTTTGTTTGCTCATATGCGGTCCCACATGTTAGTGAAAATGCAAGAGGACCCACTGAAATTGCACATCTTTCACCTCGACGTGCTGGTGATGAAAAACAAATCCAATAAAGATCTTCGATGGCCGCTTTTGGAGTTACTCAAGAGTAGTAAGATTCTATTTTCAGTTTAACCCAAGATGCACATCACGTGGCTTCAACTACCACTCTATTTTCTTGCATGACACGACCTGGATGCTGGATGTCCCACGTGTCGGCAAAAGGAGGAAGAACTCGACCACGGTTGTGCTCTCGGATTAGACTAGTTGTGCTAACTTAAAATTTTATTGTGCAGAATGGATGCAAGTTTTGGTATTGGGAAGAAGAGTACAACGATATATTGATAGAGCGCAATTTAGTAGATGTTCTAGAACTTTTAGCTAGCATAGAGGCTAGAGATGAGACTAGTGCACTTGTTGATAGAATAGAGGCTAGACACGTCTACTTCTTTACACTCGAAGAAGAAAGAAGCACGCAAGATCGAGCCTCCGCAGATCAACAATGAATGCATCGAGAAGGCACTAATCCAACTTACAAGAGCAGTTATGGAAGTCGGATATCTTCTAAAATGTATTTCTTGTGGTTCTTGTTTTCTTTGGTCTTGCTTTTATAGTCAAAATTTTGGTGATGTATTTCCATGTACCAAAAAATTATGATGAAAAAATGATATGTGTTTGCAAAGAAAAATGAATGCGGCCGGGATGCGTCCGCGCGTTCGGCGCACGGCCACCGCATCCGAGAAATGGCCCGGACACGACCCCATTGCCCTACCCAAACGGACATAATCCGGGCAAAACGGAGGTCCGTTTGGGGTCGTGCGTTGGAGTTGGCCTTACAAGTGGGACCGCAGTTGAGGAAACCGACTATCAGCAAACCCCCACCTCGCCCGCTGCGCGATGGTTGAGTTAGAGAAACGACGAGGTTGAAGAGATTTCTCATGCAAAATGTGATCTGACCGCGTTGGCCCGAGGTGCCGCATTAGTTATCGACCTTTATTTTTTTTAACATACAATCTGAGTGGATAGCTCCTGTGGTCATCACACGTGAGCGGATATATAGGTGGGCTAGGTGGGCAGGCGGCAACAATCTAAGTGCTAAAAGAGTTGATCTCGAAAAAAGAGTTGATCCAATGCTTGGTTTTGTTTGGATTTTCCAACTATGACCATTGAATAGAGTGAATCAATGGCTTACGTTCAAAGTTATTCTCATACTATAGAATGGTATAGGAACGTGGAGAGATTTTGTTGATTTTATATTGCTGAATAATATAAAATATTATGAGTGTAGACGCTCCACCCTGAGGTTTGTTGCTCCTTCTCGGTCGTCGGGAATCTATGTTCTTCCACTCTTTCGTTTAAGACATGAGCTTTGTTCATCCTTTTGCCGACACGCGGGACATCTATATGCCTCCATTTTACAAAATCATACTATATGTTCCATGACACACGGGACATCTAGCATCAAGGTGGTGTGTCATGCAAGAAAATGGAGATATGCAGTGCGTAAGTGAGTCGTGCACTTCGATGGCACCTAGTACTACGCAATATTTTTTCTCCTCGATGGCACGTGAATAGTGCATGTACTCAATGATAGAGCACGGGATGGTAGCCATGGACATGGTCAGCCCTTTTTGAAGAGAGTACTAATAAATAACTTTGATGTGTCCCGTCAACTCGCAGAACGACGAGAAGCTTGCTTACTACACCTTCTCCATCGCCAACGCGTGCGCGGTGGCTCGCAGCACGAGGAGAAACTTTTGCTTACAAGCGGTGGAGGTGCAGCAGTTCATTTGGTGTCAGATTGCCAGTAGTACTAATGTAGTACCATCATTATTGTTCGACTTCCGGAAGAGGAGAAGAGCCAAGCGCAAGGTCACCTACTAACCTAGTACAGTACTACTATAGCCAAAGCTGGTCCACCTTTTTAGAGCATGGTTAATTAATATAGGCGGCTCTTGCAGCGGCACATCATTTAGAGCAAGTACTCCCTTCGTAGGAACAAAGGAAGTGAAACAAAAGTTGGAGTGGATGCTAGATTGCCAATTAAAACATGATTACATAGGAAAAAATCCTATAGCATTCTATCCTATGAATCAAACGACCAATGTAGGGAAATTATGAGGGAGGTCTCTCCAACAGTGTTCCTCGGCTCGCACCTAGAATCACGGTGGTCGAACTTGGAGTCATTCATCTAGTACACGTGGCATCTCAGATCTGGACACAAGGTGACGCGACCTCTCACTTCCTACGCCATTTGAAGCGGCGCGCCGGTGGAGGGCTAGCATACTACAATATTAGGTTGGCTCTATGTGATGTGGCAACTTCATATACTAACCGGATGCTGGCTATACTACTACGATACTCACACTCCAAGAAGTGACTCGAAAACCATTCATAAATTGAGTCTATGAGATGCATTTGCAAATGTACCATTCATAACATACAACAAGTCATCAACACAGAACGACAACGAGGATACATGTTGGATTATAGATTATTTCCAACAAAACATTCTAGTAAATACTGAAGTTTTCATCACACAACAAATAACAAGAAATGAAATGAACTTCAACTCAACCAATCCTCGGCGTTGGAGACACTTGCTTTGAACCATAGGTGCTCTGGGAAGGGCCAGCTATTGTCAATATCGAGAGCAACGTAAGACTGATCATCCAGGCTGAAGCGGCATATATCAGGACCAGGGTAGGGAACTACCGCAATGTCCGAGGTATAGATACAATTGCTTCTCATAAATGGTAGTAACATTGTGTCAACAGCAGCTAGATCGCCTTTCACCATCATTGGATAGTTTTGTCCAAGGAAGAGCGAGTTTTCTCCAAGACTATCAATACTGAACCAGGGAGAAGGTGTTGGCGCTAGCACACTAGTATCCATCCCGAATAACTTGCAACAGGTGTTGGAATAGGTCCGGAGAGGGCGACCATGGGAGACAACACCTGCTCCCTTAGTAGTAACAATCTCAATGCACTGTATACAGACAAGAAGAGGTGACCCATCGGAATTAGTTGCCAGGCGCCACTGAGTATATAAGTTCTGCTCGTCCTCATGCTCGTGATCATCACCATCATCATCTCCCCCTTGGTTATAAATTTTTTAAGTATAGGTGGTGGAATGTTCACAGGACCTTGGAAACACAAGAAGAAGGTTAATTAGTAAAGGGAAACTTGCTAACCCGCATGCATGTGGATGAAAAAATTATAATTATGGTGGAAGACAAACGTACCAAAACTACGAGGATCCCATGCAAAAACAGTTCCACGAGTGGTGGCAGCAAACACAAGATCCTGGTATTCAATTTCATCACAGTACTCATCCGTGTATAAAAACTTATTTTTGAGCAATATCCATGGATGGACCATGGAATCAGTAACGACGGCAACAAGCTTATCGAAGATGGCAACAAGTTCAAAGTTCTTGTAATTTCAAGAGCGGTTGGGAACTCGACAAATTGCTATCTTCCGTAGACGGCAGTCACCATGATCGTATTTGAACGTACGTAGACCATCTGTGTGCTCAACCTCAGGGCACTCTAAGACTTTTGGAAGTGGAATCCGCTGACGAGTGTACACATTCACAAGTTCCCACTCGCAATTGTACCCAATATAAACAACCCAATCTGCATTTGCGCCAGCCCAGGCCTTACCCTGAAGCGATGGCATCTTGACATCACACGTATCGTTATCAAGCGGCATCAACTTGCACAAGGCGAGGCCTCCGTCGTCCGCGCCCATGCGAACAGGCTTATAGCGAAGAAGATAAGGAAGATCAAACCGCTCCTGGACCCTTGGGTTCCTTGTAATGATGTTAATAGTTGAGTCAAGAATGGTCTTGAACGAACCTGCCATGCTAGCCGAGGTGATGACGTCGCACCGATCAATGAGTTCCCCCACCACGTCATCTTTCAGATCGGGGCAAGAATAACGGGGTCATTTCCAGCTTGTTCCCTCCATGGAGAAGACAATCGAACAATGGCAGAAGGAAGGGTGACGGCAATTGGAGGAGGGAGGAAGAGCGTGCGGCAGCAGTTCCAAATCGAGAGGGAAAGGCGAAGAGTCGGTGGACGGTTGCCAGTTTGCCATGGTACACGAAGAGGCGCCCCGGCCTACACGTCCTTTCGGAAATTGTACAAAAGGACTCGTCGTCGTCTCACTGACATGTTGGAACAGGACCACATGTCAACGAAACATGGTGTGTAATTTCTCTTGCAAAATGCGATCTGGCCGAGTTGGCCCGAGGTGCCGCATTAGTTATCGACCTTTATTTTTTAATGGCGTGCCGTTCAGTTTTGAAGCATGACTAACTGGAACTATTTGCAGAGAAACTATAAACTACTCTACCACTACTCCACCTCTGGTACTAGTAGTATAAAAAAGATATATAGGCTAGAGCTTCAGAGCTTTCTTACTAAGGGCTGCCCACTTGCTTCTCACACTATCACCCTCTCTCCAGATCTAAAAAAGACGGCCTCTCTCTCCCTCCTCACCGGTGGTCATAGATCCGCCGGGGAAGAAAAGGACGTGCAGCATTGACGCACTCATCGTCGGCGAGCGAGGTCACGCACTGACGACATGGCCGTCCTCTCAGACCTAGCGCCCGCGCGGGATGGCCTCCGTCCCCAAGCTCGCTGCCGTAGTGCGTGCGGAGGACGACGACCACGAGTGAAGCCACTTCCCGCCGACCCTCAGGTATGCTACCTCTTTTCGATCCATACCCTTGTTCTATTGCCCCACCTGCCACGTCGCTGCATGTGGACCTTTTTCCACTCCACCATCTTCCCAATTTCCTATCCTCTGCTCTGCTGGTCACGCTGATGAAAATGTTAATTTTCACTATTAAAGGAAACCCTACTTCATGCAGACTAATCCATGTCTGGGTTGAATAAGGAAAGGAAGGGAGAATGTACTGTCCAAGAGAGTAGGAATCGAACCCGCATCTAGGTTGAAAAGGGGAAAATCAGTAGCTAAGGAACGAGTCTCGTGTCTCTTGGTTGAAGAAGGGTAGAAAGGCATGACAACGCAATAGAGAATGACCAGGTCGATCGGTTTGTTGTCCTCACATAGGAAAAAGGTGGCTAAAGAGAACAAAAATGGGACGTAATCCAGATATGCTGCCTAGATATTTGTTGCTCTGGGCAACCATACCTCCCTCACCACTCTATGTGTCCGTGGAGGTACATCGTACTGGTGCGCCCACTGTCCGAATGGGTCTCCCTTGCTCTTATTGCCACTTTTTTGCTGTTAGTATAACGCCAGCGGTAAAGTCAACCAATGCTACTGCTAAAGTGATGCCACATTTAACTAATGCCGCACTCAGTCTAATGCCACCGATAAATTTAAGCAATGCCATTTAATGTCTCTGGATTATTTCATGGTTAGCTGTTGATTGTGGATGTATTAAAGATTTTTCAGCTAAGGCATTCTAATGTTGTTGCACAGCCAGTATACCAATGATGAAATTTGTTACTACCTTCAGATTTTTGCACTGTTAATGCTTATAGATTACATACCTCACTTTCATGAGATAAGTCAATTTTTGTACAGTGTCACCAAAATGCCAAGGCGCTGATGTAATTTTATTTTGGTTAAACTGCACAAAAAATTATGAAGACAAGAGGAAATTTCAAGAGTGGGCACCTCCTCCTTTGGCTATTGTATTGATTCGTTCGATCAAGTTTTTATGTTTGATCGGTTATCAAGATTGGGATAGCAATTTTTCATGTTCACCCGAGTTCGAAATGATATTTACCTTGAAGGTACATGGTTTGCAATTTTTTAATACTGCCATTAGTTAATAATGCTAGTTACCTTCAGACTTTTGTATTTGGTTTAATGCTCTTGCACAACTAGTATACCAATGCTGAAACTTGTTACCTTTACATTTTGTATTGTTAATTCTTATAGAAATCTTCCAGTGCTAGAGCTTATGTAAATCTGTTCAGTAAAACCATTGTACTGAACCCTGTAATAAAATAACTACTCTACTGTTGCACTAGCCACTGGATTAGTGTATATTTGTACTATTCGAATGGTGTTGCATTAGTGTATGGACATATATAAAGTGTGGCAAGCTTTCCCAGATATGTGCTCAAGAGAACTACTTCCTGTTTTTCTAAATACTGGACGTTTGGGTACTTTAAATTGAACTGCGAAAACATCTTATATTAAGGAACAGAGGGTGTAGAGTTCAATCAAATTATCCCGGTAAAGCTAGTCACACCTTTGTTAAAATTAATGTTCATTATGTTATCGGAGGAGGTCTGTATGTTTGTCTCTAATGCCTGTCGACTACATACCTGACATCATGATGTAATGTTCAGTCATTTCCTTTTGTACAGTGTCACTGAATTGTTAAGGTGGTGCTGGCATTTTATTTTAGTTGACCTGCACAAAATATGCTTAAAAGAAGAGGAAAGGTCAGGAATCGGCCATTCTTTCAGAAAGAACTATATATGCCTTTCTGACATCAGCAGTTGTTGCCTTATTTATTCCTTCAAACAGGTGGTTAGAAACAGTCTTGCTACCTTTTCCCATTAAGAAATTCCAATGCTTATATTTGTGAGTCTATGCTTCAACTAGTGCCACTTTTATAGTAATCACACTTTCAATATCTATGCAAACAGGGATGCTCAATTTTAGTGGAACTGCACAAAAAGTCCAACTGGTTCAACATTAGGAGCATGTTTTCTTCCAAACCTTTATATCCAATTGGTGGCACTATGAGCTGTTCATTACGAAGGTACATGGTTTGCTACTATCTTGCTACTCTTTTTGTACTGTCATTAAATAGTAATACTAGTGGTTTGCATGTGAATTTATTGGCAGGGTGGACCTACATTGGAGGTGCAGGACAGGATTCAATGATTGGATGCTCAATTTCGGTTGTATCGATTTCACCTCTTCCATCACTGCGAACATGGATATCCTTGGTCTGATGAAGAACATGCGCTATATTTCTGCTCTAAACCAGCAAATCAATTCAGTATGAAATTGTCCAGGGCAAAACATGACTGTATCAAATTGTCCAGTGCAAAACATGACACATGCTAAGCGGAAGAGACATGTTTAAACCGAAAATACAAGGTGGGGTATATGTTTACTAGCTGCTTGATATTTGTGCAGACAGAGATGTCTGCCCGTTGCTATTTGGCAACCACACAAAGTGACCGCAATTTTGGTTGAACTGCACATGAGAATAGTATAGTCACTGCATGCAGTGCCATTTGAAAATAGACAGAAAGATTGGATAGTCACTTCATGGACTGCAGAAAAGTAGTATTGTACTATTTATTGGCCAACACTAGGTGCTTCATTGCTTTGGTGTTATTATACAATGGGCATCATTTTGCCTAAGTTAAAGTTTGTATTCCGAAAATAGTCTCGCCGTGTGATCGAGAGAAGACCAAATCATATTGCAGTGGATGTTCCTCCATCTTGTGTGGTTCATTCTCATGGTTCCAGCTGTTGGTGAAACCACTTACGTTTGCAAGAGGAATTGTAGACTTCACAAACAAATTTGTCTTTCAGTCTGTACTGAATGTTGGCCAAGAGAAGCATCCATGTTAGTAGGAAGAACAGATGTTTTTTCTAGATCTTTGCTTTTGGAGCTACATATTTATATATGATCTGTGAATCATTGAGATGCATTAACATGTTGATCTTATGTATGGGAATCGTACTAGTTGGTTTTGAATTTGGGCTACTAATGTGAACATATTACAATGCCAGGCCTGTGAGTCTCGTGTGAACATTTTGAACGGATCGGCTCTTACTGCTGTGCACAGCATGATCCTTATTTCTGTGTTCTCAGTGCTTACAAGTTACTAACAGTTCCTTTTTCTGTTCGCTCAGTGTTTACAAGTTACTGATCGATCACTAGCTAGCCTACTAATGCGCTCCTGGCAGTTTTAGTTCCGACGCAAGATCCGAAGTGGTAGTTTTTTGAATAAAAATGCCTACCTCTGAAGAAACTGACAAGCTGCTCTGAACAAAATGCCATGCGAATCTGAAGAAACTGCCAGCAAAAACGTTCGCAAATGCCTTATCTCCCAGCGAACATTCATCATCTAATGCGATCGTACACGTACACCATCCGACCTACTTGTTCCTACACGTACACTATCCGACCTACTCGATCCTACACGGATAAGTAGCGGATCACGCATGTACTACCTCCTTTCCGGTTTGCAGGGCTCAATTCAAAAAAACGACCTACTCGATCCTACACGAATAAATAGCGGATCACGCATGTACTACCTCCTTTCCGGTTTGCAGGGCTTAATTCAAAAATCTAACCAACCAAGGTAGATGATGAGTGGTGGAATCATTTTTGACAAGGAGGGAGTACCTCATCTGGATTATTCGAGTGCACTCGTTTGACCGTCATGCCGGCGTGCGACCCAGCACGGACGGGACGCACCACTGACGGGACCAGACGGCACAGTCATAATTTAAGTTTTTCTAGTTTTCCACGGCAAGCTGGCGCGCTAAGCCATGCCTGCTTATGCATTGAATTCCGATGACTGCGATGACCGTCGCGTTTCCCGCGACACGCTAGTTCTCCTACCTTCCGCCTATAATTACTATTTCCCGGGCTTCTCCGGTGGCACCATCACCCAACTCAACCTATCCTCATAAGCCCCCACCGGCCCGACGTCACTCACCACTTATCCACGCTCTTGCCACGTCCGCCATGCCCCGCCCATACGTGATAGGCGACATCGGAGGCGGTCACCGCCAGAACTTGTGTTCGGTTTTTCACCGGAAGGCAGACGGAGGGAGGAGGCATTCTATCGGTCTTTAGATGGCAATGCGGACTATGAGGAGTTGTTGGAGCGCGACCACCTGGCGGAGGAGCAGCGTATTGCCGATTTGCGCTGCTAGCGGGACATGGAGCAGCAGCGCAACGACGCTCTGAGTCGCGAGAAGAGCGCCCGCAACTGGGCCGACTAGGTGGAGGCCGGCGCTCGGCAAATAGCCCTGGAGGCTGTCGGGCATGCACGCGTTCGCGATGCCGATTTTTACTACCAGCTCGTCAAGTGGGTTTCCCGCTTAGAAGCCGACGCTTTGGTGGACCACGCCGGCATGGAAAGGGCCAACACGCACGAGCAACGTGCCCTATCGCACCTCTGGCAAGTCCGAGGCGAGGCGGAGGACGCCGGTGCCGGCGTTTAGCGCGTACCTCAGATGGCGGCTGGCATCGTCTAGTTAGCTAAGAGTAAGTTAGTACTTGTTTGCTACTAGAGTATTAGTGGGAGTAGATAGTTAACTTGGCTATGATGGTTGTCAATGTGGAAGTTCAGTACTCTATATGTGGATCAGACCTGTTACTTTGCTCTGAATGTTGAACTTTCCGTTTGAACGTATGGAATTGGCTGTTATTTTTTTAAATGGGTTGTATTTGTCCTCCATGGGTTTAGAGGCTGACTTGTGGGCCTACCAAGTTGACGCGTACACAATCAGGAGATGATTGTACGTGGAGAGGATGAACAGGGACCCTCCAAGGTCATGGCAGTACGCAAGCAAGTGCCTCCTTATTTCAAGACAATAAAAAAGGCTCCTCCTAATGGATTTCTGACATCTGGGTCCCATGCCATTGTCAACGTAGTCAATAAACGAGAGAATTGCACAACGAGCAGCTGATACCAGGGACCCAGCAGCTCGCCCAGTTATTTTTGTTTTGGGTTAATTTGATAAATGCCACTCCAAATCTGGTGTTTCCGAGAAATGCCACTGCAATTTCCAAACTTTGAAAAATGCCATTTCATGCCATTTCCAGTGGCATTTTTCGAAGTCTGGATTGGCGTTTTTCAAAGTTTGCAAATTGCAGTGGCGTTTTCCAAAGTTTGCAAAAATTGCAGTGGCATTTTTCAAAGTTTGGAAATTGCAGTGACATTTTTATGAATCACCATAATTGGAGTGGCATTTATCTAATTTGTTTTTGAGACGGAAGCAGGGTGTCAACTGGGCTGTGCAGGGCACTCTGGCCTGTCTAGATAGCCTTCTCTTTTATGTTTACCACATGCCAGCCCAGTAGTATTTTTTTCTTTCTGAAATTGGCTAGCCCAGTTTTTTGTGATTTGCCAAGTAGTCGCTTTGTCAGGCCTGTTGGGCTGCAAATCTTTCAAGACGAGGAGAGCTTCATTTGGCTGGCCGAGAAAATGGCCTATCAGTAATGAGAAATGGGCTATACATTTTTAAAACACATAAAACCGGCAATTAGTTTCAAATTTCTTTTTTTCATTTCGAGATTTTAAATTGCATTGATTTTTATGCGTGGACAATTTTTTGGATTTTATATTGATATAGATTTATTTTTAAAATCAGTTTGAATGTGACTCGAAATTTCGGGATTAAAAACAGTTCGGACAGCACCGAAATATGCAAAATTTCGTATAATTTTTTAACCGTGGGCACAATATGGGCTGTAATGCTAACAAAAAGAATATGGGCTCCAAAAAAACCTTAAGAATTAGCAAATGGGCTGTAAATTATTAGAAATAATGGCAGATGGGTTGTATGCTGTTTTCCACAGATTTGAGGCTTTCCTAAAAAAAGGTTGACGCACAAGCAGTGACTGTTGGATGTCCATCCAACGGCCGTCGTGCTTCTTCAATCTGTGCCCTTCCTGCTCTAGCCGCTCAAACAAGCGCCGGCGGGACTGCCTGCTCCCTCCTCCATGCGGCCGGCTGTGCTGCCGTGCAGGCCTCACCGCCCCACCGTACTCCCATCGCTGGCCTAGCCATCCCTCTACTCACCCACACCTGCTGTTATTCTCCGGCGATGGCAAACGAACCAGTAAACCCTCCTACAGTCGTACTCCCCTCCGCGTGGGAAACAACTGCCGAGTCTTCCCTGGCTCCGTGTCGTTCCCTTCCTAGGCCTCACCGTCGTCCACCGCCCTGGTGCTCTCGGCGCGGCCTGGTCAACGTGGTCAACGACCGACATGCATCTGAAGTGGACTGTACGTGGAGAGGCTGACAGCTGGGTCCACGGCCGCACGCAAGGAAATGCATCCTTATTACGCGCAAAATAATGATTCCTCCACCTGACATCTGGGACCCACCGAAAGGGCCTCTGTATTTCATGAAAAAAACATTACCGCCGCTGACAGCTCGGACCCACTAGCTATATCTTCGCACGCAAGGAAGTGCCTCCTTATTACGCATAAAAAATGAATACTCCCCCTGCTACCTAGGACCCAGTATAGTGGCAGGCTGACTTGTGGGCCTACTAAGTTGACAGGGACTGAGGGCTTTGTCAACTTAGTCAATATGCACGATTCTAGCTCCAGTGACTGTACGATGTCCATCCAACAGCCATAGTGCTTCTTCAACCTCTGGTCTTCTTGCTCCAGCCGCCCAAACCAACGCCGGTCGTGCCTCGTGCTCCTGCCTCCCGTGGCCGGCTGCGATGCCGCGGAGTCCTCACCGCCCCCTACTACTCCCACTGCTGGCCAGGCCATCCCTCTATGTCGGTGTCAAAACCGGCGGATCTCAGGTAGGGGGTCCCAAACTGTGCGTCTAAGGCTAATGATAACAGGAGGCGGGGGACACAATGTTTACCTAGGTTCGGGCCCTCTCGATGGAGGTAATACCCTACTTCCTGCTTGATTGATCTTGATGATATGAGTATTACGAGAGTTGATCTACCACGAGATCGTAGAGGCTAAACCCTAGAAGCTAGCCTATGATTATGATTGTTGTTGTCCTACGGACTAAACCCTCTAATCCAGGACTCCCTCAGTAGCCCCTGAACCAGGCTTCAATGACGATGAGTCCGGCGCGTAGATTGTCTTCGGCATTGCAAGGCGGGTTCCTTCTCCGAATACTCCATAGAAGATTTTAAACACAAGGATCGTTCCCGGCTCTGCAAAACAAATTCCACATACCACCGTAGAGAGTATAATATTCCACAAATCTAATATGCTGACAACTTTTCATAGCGTGACATCATGCCGCGGCACGGTCTTTATACGAACCGTTTTTCCCAGCCTGCTACTGCACGTATTGCGAGGCGGTTTTATTGGCACGTCTTGTTGAAGCAGAGATCGTGTCCCCCTTATCACGGGATTCTCATCAATACGGACGTGGGTAACCCAATCGTGCTATTAGTATGACTCCTCGGCTTTAGGCAAGTTCCAAACGGCCACGCTGAGGACGCTTGATACTCACCCTCTTTATCAAGAGGTTCAGACCCGTCCTTTTCTCTCCACGCCCAATCCTTCCCTTCCCCTACCTCGAGTTCCAACACCCAAGGTTCAGGCTAAGCGCTTCGGACCTTCAATCATGTCCGGATCCAACCTTCAAGGCCGGTGGATGACCTCTTCTGTCATAGAGGAGGACATCAAGAAGCTTAGGGAGGCTAGGTATCTAACCGCCGAAATCCCCCACAGGCTACCTGCTCAAGGGCAGGTTATCCCCACTCCCGAACCCAACGAGAGTGTCGTATTTGTTTCCCACTTCCTTCGAGGGCTTGGCTTTAGTCCTGATCCCTTCGTAAGATGGCTCATGTTCTATTACGGGCTAGATTTCCATGATCTAGCTCCAGATTCCATCCTTCACATCTTGTCGTTTATTGTCGTGTGTGAGGCCTTCCTCTGCATTACCCCACACTTCGGCTTATGGCTCAAGACCTTCAATGTGAAACCAAAGATGATCGATGGGCGACACGCAGAGTGCGGAGGCGCTATAATAAGCAAAGGTGCCAACGCCCCATGGCCAAAGGGTTCCTTCCTAGAGGTGTCCGACTTATGGCAACGGGAGTGGTTTTACATCACAGCCCCCCGGGGTACAAAGTGGGTGGCCGCCCCAGCCTTTCGCCCAGGCCCTCCGCCCCAACTGGCGTCACGGGTCAACAAAGGGCTGGACTGGGGGCCAGTTAGTGACGTGCTGACATTGCAAAGCCGCATCCGAGATGTCCTCAGGTGGGACGTCAGTCTCGTCAAAGTAATACAAGTAATGCTGGTTCGTCGGGTCCTGCCATGCCAACGTCGATCTCTCCGTATGTTGGAGTTCAACCCGGAAGAACGCGAACTATTCAACACTTCTTCAGCATGACGCTCGAAGGGATGTATGGATTGTTCTTCGGATCACGAATAAAGTGTCTGGACACCACCGAGGATGCGGGTCTCAACTGCAACCGTCCAGATACCCAAGTAATTAATTCCGCGACCGAACATGCTGTCTTTATATTTGTCACAACTTTATTGAAAAATCCTCGGCCAGGATTGGATACGAAAGGCGGAGAGGATCAGGTGTTCGGCCCCCCTTCCCGAAGGCTCGCCGGATCCTGTACTAACCAGGATGCTTGAGTGTGCGCCCTATCAAGTGTCATCAAGAGAAGATGAAGGGAGGAATAGAGAAGCCGAGGGCGGGCTTCATACATTACACATCCAAACCGGGGGAATTAGTGCCTCCGCAAAGGAGGGTGACCGGGGAGGTGAATCTAAAATCCCCTCTCCCCACGGGAAGAAAAGGGGCGCCCCTGAAGATTTGGAAATGGAGGCTTCCAAACGAGGGAAGAAACCTTCGCCAGGGGGCCCTGGCCCGGAGGGCATCCTTGCCGCATAGCGCCCGCAAGGGGGCCAGCCATCAACCGAGCTGTAAGTGAACAAAGGCACTTTGATAAATATATCTTTTTTTCTTTGAGAATAACAACTGGGACATATGTTTTGCAGTCCGGCTCATAGCCCTTTTCAACAAAGTTCGTCTCCGGGGGATCTTCTTCCGGAGATGATGGAGAGCGAAACGCCTTCCCCTGCTTCCCCGCTTCATGAGACGGACAACCCCGAGATGTCGTCGCGGAGGATTTCTCCTGATCCGCAAAGGCCAGAAGGTAACTCTTCGGCCGCCCGAAGTCCGGAGTATCCGGCTCCTAAGGAGAGCAACAGAAAGAGCCCCAGATTGTCCGGTGCACAAACGGACACATTGATGGGTCTTCTGGAACAAGCGGCTATCTCAGAGGCGCATCGTACCTTAATGGGTATGGTGGTTGAGAGGATTTCATCCGCCAAAAATGGGTTGAATGAAGCTTTTACGAGCCTGCTAAGAGGCTTTGAGGTACGCAAAGTAATATATATATTTTTGACTGTACCGCACACGCTAGGTGTGCCCTATATAGACAGTAACCTCTGAGACTCTGGTTGCCATCCAGAGGCGGCAAACATAGGATCATAGTCCCAGGTAATGATCGCACTGCTTTCATGTGCAGGCGGCTGAGGGTCCGGCGGCTGACCGGACTGCTGATTTTGCCGAACTGAGGCGGCAGCTTTACGTGGTGGATGCCGACATCGCGCTTGTGAACAAGCGGCTTGACGAGGCGCAGGGTATGTATTTTCAGGTGGTCAGCAAATATCAAGAGGAGCATGATGCTAGTATCTATAATATGCTTTGACTGCAGATGGAGCTGCCACCGTGGAGACCCTTGGGCAGAACTTGCCCGAGCCGAGGAACAAGCCAGAAGAAGTGATGCGGCCGCCCTGAAGGCAGCCAAAGAGTTAAAGGCTGAACAGGCTGCTCATCGCCAGAGCGAAGACAAAATAGCCAACATGGCTCTTGAGCTGCAAAATGCCGCCAGCCGCTATGAGTTCCTCGAAAGGGAAAGCCAGGCGAAAGCGGCTGACTTGAAGAAGGCCTTGGAAGCAGCCAAGGAAACGCGCTCTGGAATCAGAGCGGCGCGGGAGGAGCTTCGCCAAGCCGGAGATATCATGGCTGGGAAGCCCTTCCTATTGCGGACGAAGTTCGGCGATCCGAAGTATGCCCCTCTGGATCAATTATGGAGTGCTGGAGACGCATACTTGGACTTAGCAAAGAGTGCTGTTGATGCGACTGAGTATTTCAAAGATCAGAAGGATCATGAGGTGGAAAGGTTGTTCTCGTCGCAATTCAGTGCTCCAAAGCGCTCGCTGCTGTTGAATGAACAAATGGCTGAGTGGGCCGAGCTCCATAGGTTGTCCGGGCTTGCCATGAGGTCTGTCGTGGATCATCTTTGGCCGAAGGAACCAAGTCCGAAAAGTTATTTTGGGTTAGTGCAACGATTTCTTCGTGCTGTGCCGCATATCGACGCTGTAAAGAGGTCAGCGTGCATAGAGGGTGCGCAGATGGCTCTTGCCCATGTTAAGACATATTGGGCAGAGATGGAGGCCACCACTATTGCAACCAGGGGTTCGACCGGAGGCCAGGACTCGCCCGAGCACTATTTTGAAGAAGTCCTAGAAGGCGCCCGTTAATAGAGGCACCGTGCTCGAAGAGTACCATGTTCGAATGACATGTATCTTGGTTGTAAAAACAATGCTATTTTGATTATAAAGGCTATTTTTATACTTTTGCCCGTAAAGTATTAAGTCCCTCCTGTGCGGCCGTTTATGTATGTATGTATATAACCTGAAAGTTTGCAGTCGTCGGCTTCAGCCCCCACGCATATAATGCGGGGGTGTTTGGTAAAGCGCATACTCACACTTGATCCAACGTCTTGGTCCGTTATAGGAGGTGATAGCGCGGCGAACAAGGCAATCGGACTATATAGCTTTAACACTTTCACTTAGCTATAGGAGTTTGACGGTGGGGCTACTATATAGCCCCTGGTACTTCCGCGTTCATCCGAATACGGTGCGCGTACGTACATGACCGGGAAACGGTCCTTCGTTAATGCGGAGGAATCGCGAAGATTCCGCTGAGTCGTCGAGTGGTTGACCAGTCTCGCGCTTTATCATGAGAGTCAGTTTTCGGCTTTCTCTACTGAGGTGCTCATCCACATGAACCAGGGCACAATTGCAGTAGTTCTCCCGGTGCCACCTTAGCCGATAGAGCGGAACGTAAGGTAGCAAAACACGGGAGCCGGACAAACCCAACTATTGACCAAAGACATGATTCGGAGCTGATGCATATAAGGCCAAACTCGCGACGCCGAACACTCCCTAAGGTATTCGTACTTTACAACATATACTGGGCTGAGTAACGCCCTCGATAATGAGCCCTAAATTTCCAGGTACATGCATTAATCTGGCGTGACGAAATGCCAATAACACCAGTATCCCTCTCGATTGTGTTAAGTGCCCGGAGGGTTTGAAGCAACAAGAGACATTAAAAAAGGTTTACACAGGGTCTTAATCTAAAAAGAAACCTTTGAGCGGGGCCCTGCTGCACGTATGCGCCTTTGTCTCCGTTGTGCCATATCCTGGAAGGGTGTAGCACGATGATCATCTGTAAAAAAGAAAAACCCAGGTGAAAGACTTCGTGCAAAAAGTTGGTTATTCTTAATGAACCATGAGAATTCAATCTATTGTATATTAATAGGGTCGAGCCGAACTATGGACCCTTTTACATGCGGGCAGCCCCTAGCACCACGTTTGGGGGCATATCCGTCGACCAAGCTCAGGTTCATCTGGGCTGCTACAACTAGTGTTACGCCGGACACGTCTAGCCGCGTCCGTGGTCTTGACGACCGATCATTTGTTCGGGTTGGGGAGGCCGTTTAGTGGTTTGGCTATTAGAGCCGCCACATATTCTTCCGCACGCAGAGAACGCTATGTATTTCCACTAATTGAGATGACGCCACGTGGACCGGGCATCTTGAGTTTAAGATAAGCGTTATGCGGAACTGCATTAAAACGAGCGAAGGCCATTCTTTCGAGTAGTGCATGGTAGCCGCTTCAGAATGGAGCGATGTCGAAGATTAGTTCTTCGCTTCGAAAGTTGTCGGGAGAACCGAATACTCCCTCTAATGTTAGAGAGCCCGTAAACCGGGCCTCTGCGCCTGGTATTACTCCTTTAAAGGTAGTACTGCTTTGGCTAATTTTTGATGGGTCTATCCCCATTTTGCGGACAGTGTCCTGATATATTAGATTGAGAGTACTGCCGCCGTCCATAAGGACTCGGGTGAGATGGTATCCGTTAATTATTGAGTCGAGTACCAAGGCAGCCGAACCTCCATGCCGGATACTAGTCGGATGATCCCTGCGATCGAAAGAGATCGGGCAGGCCGACCATTGGTTGAATTTGGGGGCGACGGGCTCTACAGTGTATACATGTCGGAGTGCGTGTTTGTGCCTCCTCTTTGGTATGTGCGTTGCGTAAATCATGTTCACTGTTTTGACCTCTGGTGGAAATTTCTTCTGTCCCCCAGTGTTCGGCTGGCGAGGTTCGTCCTCGTCTTCACTTGGCTGCTCCCTCCCTTTGTGTTCGGCGTTTAGCTTGCTGGCCTACTTGAAGACCCAGCATTCTCTGTTGGTGTGATTCGCAGGTTTCTCGGGGGTGCCATGAATCTGACATGATCTGTCTAGAATTTTGTTTAGGCTGGACAGTCCATCTCTGATGCCTTTAAATGGCTTCTTCCGCGGCCGGGTCGAGAGCCCCTGAATCCGGCGTTTACTGCCGTGTTGTCTGGGCTGTCCTCATTATTTCGACACTTATTTTTATTGCGTCGTGGCTTTCCATTGTCGTCCCTCACTTCGGATGTGCCTGGGTCGTAGGTACCATTGCGGGCCAACCAACTGTCCTTGCCCGTGCAAAAGCGGGTCATAAGGCTTGTGAGGGCTGCCATTGTCCTCGGCTTTTCCTGGCCGAGGTGTCTGGGAGCCATTCGTCCCGGACACTATGCTTGAAAGCCGCTAAGGCTTCGGTGTCCGGGCAGTCGACGATTTGATTCTTCTTAGTGAGAAATCTGTTCCAAAGCTTTTGGGCTGACTCTCCGGGTTGTTGAATTATGTGACTTAAATTGTCTGCATCCGGAGGTCGGACATAGGTCCCTTGAAAATTAGCCCGGAAAGCATCCTCAAGTTCTTCCCAACTTCCAATTGAGTTTTCGGGGAGGCTTTTTAACCAGTGCCGAGCTGGTCCTTTCACCTTGAGGGGCAGGTATTTGATGGCGTGGAGATCATCTCCGCGAGCCATGTGGATGTGAAGGATAAAATCCTCAATCCAGACCCCAGGGTATGTCGTTCCGTCGTATGCCTCTATGTTCACGGGTTTAAATCCCTCTGGAAATTTATGATCCAGCACCTCATCGGTGAAGCACAGGGGGTGCGCGGCACCCCTGTATTTTGATGTGTCATGGCATGCTTCCGACGGTTGTAGTGTTCGGTTTTGATTCCGAGCTGTTATTCGATCAGTATAATCGTTTGGGCGGCCATGATCCTGCGCCGGAGCACACTTCCTAGATCCATAGATGGACCTAGCCATACCGGGTTTTTTGTCCAGGTGCTCACGTAAATCATGCGCTGACTTGTGTGCGGCGTTATTAGCCTCCCTGTCGCGACCACGGGGTGGTTGGTCCGGCTGATCGGCTGTTTTTTTTCGGCTGAATGGGCTCTGTAGCCTCGTCGTCGAATTTGGGCAGAAGCTTGCGCTTTGCGTAGCTCTTGGTGTGGCGATCGCCGCCGTATTTTTTGTTAGTGTCGAGCACTTTGTTCCATCTGCGGTTGAGCGTATCCTGCGCGGCCTTAAGCCTTTGCTTCTGCTTCTTCAAGCTCCTCACGGTCGCGATAAGCATTTTGCGGAGGTCTTCTTGTTCCAAGTGCTTTTCCGGGATGATGAATGCATCATCGCCCGGTCTGTTCTCCTCTCCGGAGACAGGTTTATGAGTTTTATCTCCGCCGTCGCGATGATCGGACAGCGGCCCTGGACTATGTTCGTCGTCTCCTTGCTCATCCTGCTCCATCACTGGGTCCATGGGGTCGTCGTTTCCTTTGGAGTCGACCGGGGTATTATTTCTTCTTGCGTTGTTATCGCTGTTTTTACTGTGGCGGGATTTGGAGCGGCGCCGACGTCGTTGCTTTGGTTGCTTCTTAAGGGGATTATCCTCCGTTGTATCCTTCCGTTCCTCACCGTTGTTTTCTCTGGGTGTATCCACCATGTATGTATCATATGATGAGGTGGCTGTCCAGCGCCGTGTGGGCGGTGGTTCCTGTTCTTCTCCGACATCGTCGTCCATACCGTCGATGTCTTCGGAGTCGAAATCAAGCGTGTCGGTTAAGTCGTCGAGAGTGGCTATTAAGTGGGTGGTGGGTGGGTAACGAATTTCTTCATCGTCCGCTCCCCACTAAAGCCGGACATAGTTCGGCCGCGAGTCCCCTGACAGGGAGAGAGATTTAAATGAATTTAGCATGTCGCCCAAGGGTGAGTGCTGAAAGATATCCGCGGAGGTAAACTCCATGATCGGTGCCCAATCAGATTCGATAGGCACAGGCGTGAGCGGTTCGGAGCCTATGGCCGGAAACGAGTCCGAGGGTCCGATGACACAGACCTTGTTGGAAGTGAGATCTGTGTTCAGCTCTATCGCCGATGAGTGTGTGGCCTCCGTGGCGGGGTCCATCCACCCGTCCTCGGATTGCACGATCTGCTCCGGATTAAGAGCTGGGGCAACCGCAGGTGTGATCTCCTGAACACCGTCCGATGGCAGATCTAAGTCATGCTCATCGTGACTGTTTGGCGCACCTGCCATGGGTTCGAATCCGTCGAAGATCAAGTCTCCGCGGATGTCGGCAGTATAGTTCAAGCTTCCAAACCTGACCCGATGGCCAGGGGCGTAGCTATCGATCTACTCCAGATGGCCAAGCAAGTTGGCCCGCTGTACGAAGCCGCCGAATACGAAGATCTATCCGGGGAGGAAAACCTCACCCTGGATCGCATCATTGCAGATGATTGAAGGAGCCATCAAGCCTTATCGTGATGACACAGTGGAACTATCAATGAAAGCACCAATGTCAGTGTCAAAACCGGTGGATCTCGGGTAGGGGGTCCCAAACTGTGCGTCTAAAGCTAATGGTAACAGGAGGCGGGGGACACAATGTTTACCCAGGTTCGGGCCCTCTCGATGGAGGTAATACCCTACTTCCTGCTTGATTGATCTTGATGATATGAGTATTACAAGAGTTGATCTACCACGAGATCGTAGAGGCTAAACCCTAGAAGCTAGCCTATGATTATGATTGTTGTTGTCCTACGGACTAAACCCTCTGGTTTATATAGACACCGGAGGGGGCTAGGGTTACATAGAGTCGATTACAGAGAAGGAGATCTACATATCCGAATTGCCAAACTTGCCTTCCACGCAAAGGAGAGTCCCACCCGGACACGGGACGAAGTCTTCAATCTTGTATCTTCATAGTCCAACAGTTCGGCCAAAGTATATAGTCCGGCTGTCCGAGGACCCCCTAATCCAGGACTCCCTCACTCTACTCACGCACACCCCCTGCTATTCTGCGGCGACAGCAGCCTCACACCGCAGCGAACCAGGGAACCCTCATACTCCTCTACTCGTGGGCATCCACTGCCGCGTCTTCCCCAGCTCCGCGTCATCCCCTTCCTAGGCCTCGCCGTCGTCCACCGCCCTGGTGCTCTCGGCGCGGCGTGGTCAACATGGTCAAGGAACGGCTTCCATCGGACGTGGACTGTACGTGGAGAGGCTGACAGCTAGGTCCACGGCCGCAGCAAGGAAGTGCCTCCTTATTACGTGCAAAAAAATTATTCCTCCACCTGACAGCGGGGACCCACCGGACGGGCCACCGTATTTCACGAAAAAAACATTTCCCCCTGACTGCTAGGACCCACCAGCTACATCTTCGCACGCAAGGAAGTGCGTCCAGGCAAAAAAAATGATTCGCCCCCCTGACTGCTGGAACCCACCAGCTACATCTTCGCACACAAGGAAGTGCCTGACAGTCGGGACCCACCAGGTCGAAGCATACGTAGCGTTGTCATTCTGGTCGCGAACGTGTACGTACATACTAGTCTATGTAGAGGCGCACATGTGTCGTAGTAGAGGCGCGCACGTAGCATGTACACGTACGTACAGCGGTAGTGTGCAAGAAAGAAAATATGGCCACATACGTACATACGGGCTGGGTCTTGAACGCCTCCTCGCGCATACGTACGGCAAGGGCTCGCGTACATGGTTGGGTCGGAATAGAGAAACAACGTCTTCGTCGTGTTCATGGGGAGCCAACTGGCTGGGTCGGAACGGAATCCGTCGTCGTGTTCATCGGGAGGGCTTGGACGGAACAGGCGATGGAAACGAGGCCTGGCGTACCGCAGAACGGAGGAAACGGCCTTGTGTTCGACCGGCCACGTTTGAAACGGGATCCTGTTCATCGGGAGGGGTCTGGCATACCGCAAAACGGGAGGAAACAGACTTGTGTTGGACCTCCTACGGTCGAAACGGGGTCCTGTTGATCGGGAGGGGTGTGGCTACTGCAAAACACAGGAAACGGACTTGTGTTGGAGCGCTACGGTCGAAACGGGGGTCCTATTCATCGGGAGGGGTGTGGCGTACCGCAAAACGGGACTCCACGGGATACTGTTAATCTCCATCGTCGACACCCTCCAGCCTCCACGGGCTACTGTTCATCCACCGTCGACCTCCTCCAGCCTCCACCTGTGACTGTTCATCCACGGGCTCCTGTTCATCCAGCCTCCACCGCGCGCTACTCCACCGGCTACTGTTCAACCAGCCCTCTCCACGGGCTACTGTTCATCCAGCCGTCCACGGGGTGGTCCTGTTCATCCAGCCCTCCACGGGGTCCTGTTCATCCAGCCCCAACCGACTCGATCGATCGGGGTCCTGTTCATCCAGAGGCAACACCACGGGGTCCTGTTCATCCACCCCCACCGGGAACTGTTCATCCAACCCCCCCCCCCCAGCAACGCTCACTGTTCATCCAGAGGCAGCATCGATCGGCTTCAGTTAGCAGCAGTAGCGAAGGAATCGCTCGATCGGGTTCAGTTAACAGCCATCCATCGATCACTCGGGTTCAGTAACGCATAGGCTGCAGTGCAATCGCTCGGGTTCAATAGGCGAACGCCTCGCTCGGGTTCAGTTAGAGCCCAACGCCTCACACACACGCGTGTACACGTACGAGAGAAACGCGCATCGCTCGGCCCCGACCACCCACCGTAACCGGCAACACCCTGATATTTTCCTCGCCCTCGCTTCTACCACGGTTTTTTCCATCATGGACGGCCCAAAGAATGTCATACAGCTGCGTCTCCGGCCCGCCCAGGATGAAGAGCCCATTTTCTATCATGATTTTTTTGTCATAGAAGTAGGAGCCCACCACATCTATGATGAGACCGGGTTTTGTCACAATTATCGTCATAGAAGTGTCATAAGTATGACAGCAAAAAAATTCGTTCGGCCCAAAATGTCACAGATGTGTCTTTTTTTTGTAGTGACATCAGTTAGCTTCGGCACTCAGTTACGCCATTACACAACAGCACCAAGTTTCACATGCAACATCAAAAACCTTTGGAAAGTAGCATCATACACGGTAAATAGACAAATGAATCTCATCTGGGAAAATGCAGAAGTGGAAGGCAAATATTGAGCCTTCAGTGATGTTGAATGTCCTTGCAACTTTAGGCCAGTGGCTATGGATAATTGCCCGCCCAACCTTCGTCCTCTTCAGCAAGACTTTAATATTGTACCGTGGGTGTTGAATGAATACCTTCCTCGCCTCTTGACAATGCAGGTGGTTTGAGAGGTAATCATCGGTGAACTACTTTTAAAAGTACTGAAAACAAAGTTATGCATAAATCGCTGCTATAAATTTTGAAATGGTGCAAGGCGTAAAAACAAGGTAAAAAAGTTAGTACCATCCTATAGTTGACTGATGTCTTCTTCATTATGCAAACAAAGATCTTGCTGTTATTCATCGCAAGTTTCTTCATACTAACAATCTTTCTGAGTTTCTTGACTTGACTGATATTCATGGACATCTCATTTCCCCATATGCAAAATGGGTCGAACAGTGGATCTAAGCCTATGACAGCAGGACCTACATGTGCAAGACCAAATTGTAAGAAACCAAAATATTAGAATGATTCCTGCAACTGCACAATAATGTGCTATTAGCCAAAGGACCATGCTTGAACAAACCTCGATGGTAAACCGCAGTGTCTCCCATTGTTTCCCTGCAACACACATAAGGAAGATCTTGATCAGGTTAACTGAGAGTTTCCATACTATCAGTAGAATATGTATTGAGTACAGCCAAATTCGAATTGCAGAACTGAACCAAACAGTTAAATGGACAGCAGACCAAATGAACCAAAATAGTTAACTGAACACGACATTGCAGAGTAGAAACATGTACTAGAAGATAAGACAGTTAACAAAACAAAGAATGCTTGAGAACACTACTACGAAATGTAATAATTGTTGGACCAAACTGTTAACTGAACATTACATTTCATAGGACCAAAGTGTTAATTGAACATTACATTTCAGAGGACCAAACTATAAACTGAACATCAGATTGCATATTAACATTACAGAGGACAAATCACTAGAAGGCACCGGCGATGGCCTCGAGAAAACAGCACGAACTGTATTTTAAAGTAGACAACCGCGTGGCGGTGTCGACGGTGGCCTCGTAGATTAGGTGCTCCTCCAAGATCTGGCGGTCGGCACGCATGGCCGCCACAGCCACCTCGTGCGCGCGTGCGGCCGCAATTTGCTTCTCCGCTGCCAGAGGCTACTGAGATCCATGTTATACTGCATGCAAAATGGCTGTGGGCGGCGCTTAATTGGAGGAGGGGGACAATGATTTCGGTGGAAGGTGTCGCGTCGTCGGTCGAGGCATGTGGGACGGGAAAGGAGGAGGATGGTGTGTGTGGGGTGTGGATTACCTGACCATATCGACGAGGCCGCGCAGCAAGAAGAAGGGTCGGCGGCGAGGAGGCCACGCAGCAAGAAGAAGGGTCACCGGCGAGGAGGCGGTGCTGCAAGAAGAAGGGTTCTCGGCGAGTAGGCGACGCTGCAAGAAGGAGGGTAACCGGCGAGGAGGCGGCGCTGCAAGAAGAAGGGTCGCCGACAAGGAGGCTGAGCTGCCAGTAAGCAGCAGTGAAGGTTTGAACTTGGAAAGCAAGGAGGAACAGTGGAAATGTCGCTTTTGGTGGGAGGGAGGGGGCGGGGAGATAGATATTTCCACGGTGGCAAAAAAATTCGCTCGGTGCCGCGAGAAACTGGCGCGCAAGTGTGGTTCAAGCGGGGGCCGTGGACTGTAGACGACGAAGCTTCCTGCGTAAGCCAGACAAGACGGTGCGCCAAGATATTTTATATCGCATCCCACACGATTCTTTCTAGTAAACTGTTTGTGGTATACCTGGTTTTTCCATTATGTTTTGAAAGACAAAATGGTGTTACGGAGGGAAAGGATGGTGTTTGAATTGCGAGAACATTTATGTACAGTGAACATGCAACTACATGAGTGTCGTGTTTAAATTTGGAATTATTCCAGGTTCATTTGGCATTTTATGGATTAATTGAGTTTCTCAGCATTTAATGTGCATTATTCAAATTTGAACTACAAGCACATGCTCCAGTGCACCAAAGTTTGTTGAAAAATCACATGTGTGTCTTCGGGTGAATTTATAGGTCCCATGCAAGAAATGGGAATGAAATTCAAACATCTGGGCGTCGTGGCTCGACTGGGAACATTGAGAAACTTGGTTTTTAAATTCTTGGAAATTCAAAACTCGCCTGAAAGTCATGAAATTTGGCATGGTGTCATTTCATGGCACCAACATGCTGTGGTAAAAAAATTTGGCCGCATTTCGACAAGTTTTTGGTATAAGCTTCTTGCAAATCGGAGCTTCTCTCGAGAAGACTCATGGTTCCCGAGGGGGGATGTGTCACCTTTGTGTTCGAAACGATATACGCTGCCTCCCCCCCTTGTTTTTTTACAGAGGCAACATAGAACTATATGAGTGCCATGTTAAAATTTGGAATTATTTCAGGTTCGTTTGGACTTTCTTATACATTAATTGAATTTCTGGTCATTTAATGTGCATAATTCAAATTTGAACTACAAGCACATGCTCCAATGCACCAAAGTTGGTTGAAAAATCACATGTGTGTCCTTGGGTGAATTTCTAGGTCCCATGCAAGAAATGGGAATGAAATTCAAATATCTGGGCGTCATGGCACGGCCGGCAACATTGAGAAACTTGGTTTTTAAATTCCTGGAAATTCAAAACTCGCCTGAAAATCATGAAACTTGGCATGGTGTCATTTCATGGCACCAACATGCTGTGGTAAAAAAATTGGCCGCATTTGGACAATTTTTTGGTATAAGCTTCTTGCAAATCGGAGCTTCTCTCGAGAAGATTCGTGGTTCCTGGGGGGGACGTGTCACCTTTGTGTTCGAAACGATAGACGCTGCCTCCCCCTTGTTTTTTACAGAGGCAACATAGAACTATATGAGTGCCATGTTAAAATTTGGAATTATCCCGGGTTCGTTTGGGCTTTCTTATACATTAATTGAATTTCTGGTCATTTAATGTGCATAATTCAAATTTGAACTGCAAGCACATGCTCCAATGCACCAAAGTTGGTTGAAATATCACATTGTGTCCTTGGATGAATTTCTATGTCCCATGCAAGAAATGGGAATGAAATTCAAACATCTGGGCATCGTGGCTCGGCCAAAAAGATTGTCAAACTTGGTTTTTTAATTCATGTAAATCCAAAACACGCTTGAAAATCATGAAAGTTGGCATGGTGTCATGACATGGCACCAACATGCTGCGGTAATTTTTTTGGCCAAATTGGGACAAGCTTTGGTATAAGCTTCTTGCAAATCGGAGCTTATCTCAAGAAGGCTCGTGGTTCCGAGAGGAACGTGTCACCTCTGTGTGCGAAACGACATACGTACACTGCCTTCTCCCGCCTTAATTTTTTTACACAGGAAGATTAGACCAAATAGAAGTATCGTGCTAAATTTTGGAATTATTTCAGGTTCGTTTGGCCGTTCTATACATTAATTGAATTTCTGGTCATTTTATGTGCATAATTCAAATTTGAACTACAAGCACATGCTCTAGTGCACCAAAGTTAGTTGAAAAATCACATGTGTGTCCTTGGGTGAATTTCTAGGTCCCATGCAAGAAATGGGAATGAAATTCAAACATCTAGGCATCGTGGCTCAGCTGGTAAGATTGAGAAACTTGGTTTTTTAATTCCCGTAAATCCAAAACCCGCATAAAAATCATGAAACTTGGCATGGTGTCATGACATGGCACCAACATGCTGCGGTAATTTTTTTGGCCGAATTGGGACAAGCTTTGGTATAAGCTTCTTGCAAACCGGAGCTTCTCTCAAGAAGGCTCGTGGTTCCGAGAGGGAACGTGTCACCTCCGTGTGTGAAACGACATACGTACACTGCCTTCTCCCGCCTTAATTTTTTTACACAGGCAGATTAGAGCCAATAGAAGTATCGTGCTAAATTTTGGAATTATTCTGGGTTCGTTTGGCCTTTTTTATACATTAATTGAATTTTTGGGCATTTAATGTGCATAATTTAAATTTGAACTACAAGCACATGCTCCAGTGCACCAAAGTTGGTTGAAAAATCACATGTGTGTCCTTGGGTGAATTTATAGGTCCCATGCAAGAAATGGGAATGAAATTCAAACATCCGAGCTTCGTCGCTCGGTCGGAAAGATTGATAAACTTGGTTTTTTTAATTCCTGTAAATCCAAAACACGCCTGAAAATCGTGAAACTTGGCATGGTGTCATGACATGGCACCAACATGCTGTGGTAATTTTTTTGTCCGATTTGCGAAGGCGCACACATTAACAATCAACAAAGTCATTTTGGAACAAGTGATGTCACGTTACAAACCGAAAACACAACTATTATTGAAACCATGAGCGTTCTACTTACCAGTTATGTGCCACCATGCGTCCCCTTTTTTTATTGGCTAAGAGGTCCCGTGCGGGGTAGCTATTTGAGTACGGGAGGCGTGCGATCAGACCCCTGCGCATGCTCATCGGGAGGAGAGCCATTTGACCTCTATCCTCCGCGCACCTCCCTCCCAATGTCTCCATTAATGGCGCCCGAGCCCCTGTTTCACAGCGTGGCTATGTCTCACTGTACTGAGATTTAAGAGAGAAAAATGAAAATCTGAAAAGAAAGTTTTGCACGGATCTTGATGTAAGATCCGACGGACCTATATAGCATCGACTGCGACTTATAGCAGGCATGATGAATATAAGGACAATGACAGTGGATAATAATTGTCTTACATATTTAGGAACATACTAGCACAAATGCCCATGCGATGCAATGGGAGAGATATTTTATTTACGACAAACAACAGGAAATATAAATCAATGTGTCCACAAAAAAAGGGTCTCGACAACGATAGGCGATAGAGCAAGGAGTTGCGGTCTTCTCGTTGGACGTGTTTGGCCCATGAAATCTTGATAGTGGTGGGGAGCACCCAACTCGTGGTGGCGACACCCAACTCGTGCCTTTTTCTTTCGCGTCTGCCTCTATCTTGGGGTTGTGCATGCCTCCTCATTTGGTGGATGTGTGAAGACCTTCGGGACATGGTTGCTTTGACCACTTTTCAACAACGGCGTAACCGGATGGATTACTAATGGCAGCACATAAATCTTGTTTCATAAGCATAATCAGGCATGAATGTCCCTTCATTATGACGGTTTATTCGCTTTGACTATTCCAGTGCTCACGTATGCACGGTTTTTTTCTTCTAATTAGAGCCGAACAACATATTCTCTTTTATTGGCACATGCCCACAATTTTTTTAAATTTATATCCAACCTGGATAGAACAAACGCGCGCTCTAACCAATGACCAACATGATTATTTAAGAAGATACAATAGCTTCAGATTTTATTTATTTATTATTTGGAACATTAAAAGAAATATGAACTGCCGAATATTCTTGGAAACATTAATTTTTTTAAAGCCCGGACAGTCCTAAAAATTTGAACTTTTTTTTTTTGAAAATTCCATATAATTTTGGGAAAACACAAACAAAATTAGAAACGGGAATAGTAATTGAAATTAATAAACAATATTTTGAAAACATGAACTATTTATACAACACAACATTATTATTATTTTTGAAAAGGGGAACATTCAGAACATTTTTAAAAATGTTTTCTTAGATGCAAACATTATTTTGTTTTTGTGAACTTTTCACTAAAATAAGAATATTTTTTGAATATGGGACATTTTATAAAATATTATTTTGATAAAAAATCTCGAACAGTTCTAAAAGAGATTTTTTTTAATTGCAACATTTTTGTAAATGTTGCGGAAATTCCGAAACAAATGTTTTTTAAGTTTCTAATATTTTTAGAAATAGGAATAAAATTTTGTAATGCTAATTCTTTTGAATATTTGAAGAAAAATTGAAATTCTGAATAAATTTCGTATATTATTATTTCACGAAAAAATAAAAACAAAGAAGGGGAAAATGAAAACGAAACAGAAACCGAATACTGAAAAAACAAAACGGGCCGGCCTAGTCTTGGGCGACCTGTGCGTACATTCAACTATTTGTCGTCGTGTGCGACAAATAAGCTCCTCCCAACGCATGGGCAGGATAATTACTGGGTTGGCTTTGTTGGGCTGGAGTGCGCCTGGCCCAGTTGCGGTATTCTGGACAAACTTTTTGTATTTTCCAGTGGAGAGACACACAAAATTTTAGTACCACCTCGGATAGCAAAAAATTATTTTCGATGGTGAACGGATGAAAATATTGGAGAAACGCACCTAGCTTTATTAGTAGGTATAGAATTAAAAAAAGCCACGTGCGGCAACACCCGAAATACAAGAGGGCAAAAGAAGAAGGAAGACAATGATCTGGCTCGCTGATCTCTACTTTCTTGATGCGTTGCTGCAGGCCACGGGAACTAGTCTCCACGGCGAGCGGCGATGAGCTCTTCCTTGTCCTCAGTATGCTGCTTGAGAGCATCCATGGATTCCTCCACCAGTCTTTTGCGCTTCATGCATAGCACGACATTCTCATCCATAAGTTTCTCGACGATCACGCTTGTCCTCTTCAACAAGCCAGTGGTCTCCTCCTGCTGCTTCGCACTTCGGACGATCTTCGCCCTCAGCAGGTCGCGCTTGGCCTGGAGCTTCTCATCGCTCTCCCTTAGTTGCCGGATGACGCCGGTAGCCTGTTCAAATGAGGCTTTCATGTCGTCCTGCAACCTCGCCCAGCCGGAGATCTGATCCATCTGGCTATGGATGATCGCATGCATGCGCCTGTAAGAGTCCTCGCCTGCCCACGAGAAATTTTCCCAGGCCGCCGCGGCGCGGGAGGACATCTCTGCTGCTTTTGTGCCGCGGCCGGACATCTCTGCTGCTTCCGCGGCGCGGATACACCAGTCTGCTGCATCGACGGCACGGCGAGACCTCTGTGCTGCTTCAGCGGCACGGCGGGATCTCTGTGCTGCTGCAGCCGCGCGGCGGAACATGTTGGTTGCTTTCGCGGCGAGGCGGGACATCTCTCGTGCTTTCGCTTCCATACTCGCCTCTCCCTGATGGCAATCTCTCGACCTAGAACTCACGCTGGCCATGGTAGACGCAAGGGAACGACGATGAATGACTTGTTTGTTTTTGTGGATGAGGAGTTGAGGAGGAATGTGCAGTCATCTTGGAGTAGCAGTATTTATAACCGAGTACGAATACACTACTAAGTGGGAAACCGTTTAGGTTTTGATCGGTGTGAACAAGTTTGCAATTTGGAATGTGATGGGACGCAGGCTCAAAATTTATTGATGGTTCTATAATTTCTATGTGCGGCACTATTCCCGGACGGCGTAACGTCGGCATGCTTTCTCGGCTGCGTACGTGGCGTTTGCACCATAGGGTGCACCGCACTAGGCAAGGTCAGCACACGTCTTGTTCCAAGAACCGTGCGCGCTCGTTATTACCATCGCGCACACTTCTTTTAATTAGAATGTGTGCCCGTCTAGCGCGCACACGTTGATCTGTCTAACTGTTTCTGTTTGTTGTGGCTAATCGCAAACAGTTCATCTGTGTGAAGTGTATGCCATCAATCACAAACACCTTTGATCTGGCTGACCATTTCGGTTATGTTGCCTAATCGCAAACAGTTAATCCTTCTGAAGCGTATTCCCTCAATCGCACACACCTTCATCTAGCTACCCGTTTCTGTTGTTCTGCCTCATCACAAACAGCTAATCCGATTGAATTGTATGCCATATATCGCACACGCCTTCATCTGGCTGCTCATTTCTGTTCATCTTCCTCATCGCAAACAGTTCATTGAGCTGAACCGTATGCCCTGCATCGCACACGCAACTAAAATCTGAACCGTGTTTGATGCATCCGTCATCGCAAACGTTTTGCACCTTTTTTGACGGTTTTTTACACCACCGTTTGCGATTATTGCATCGCACACAGTTTCGTCGAAGGGTCTCTGATCATAGTGTCGCGTTAGCAGCATCCTGCAGTAGTGATGGCTCTTCAGCGGCGCCCCCGCCTCGTGGGGTGGTCCCTTGCCTCGCGGGGATGACTCTCGTGAGGGGCCTGGAATCGAGAGCGGACCAAGGGCCTGCGGAGGTCACTCCCCAGGAGGTTTCGCCGCCACAGCCGAAGGGGTCCTGAGGAGACAGTGTCAGGAAAGGATGCGACATGCTGAGAACCATAGAGATAAGGCACTTACTCATCTATGGCTATGTACTTTCTCTATTTCAGGGGCCGGTAGGCGTCACCGCTGCAGCTCCAGAGCCCTTTCCTCTTGAGGAAGGAAGGCGCGATCACGCGAGGGAGGCGAAGGTCGTGGGAGGGGCGACGGTTGACGGAATTAAGTGAAGTTACATGCACGCGCCGGCATGGCGTGCGAACATGCAAAAGCTATACCGCCAGGCCTACGATATGGGTCTTGTAGACATCACATCTAGTGGCCGCGCATAGTACTCGAGAACTCTTTGGGGGCATGCAGCCGTTTATCTACCGGGCAAGCCACCACCCCACGTTGTTCGCATGCCCTACTCATCCCCGTCTTCTACCTTACAACAGTTCGCTCCCAGTCATCCCGTCCTTTCACATTACACTAGTTCCACTTCTCCTAACCCGCCTCCAAAATCCATGGCCTCCCAAATCTCCATGATCGGCGGTGAGTACAATGTTAGAACCATCACCGGCGATGAGTTCATCTTCAACTACACCGTAGATCAGCGATGGTGTAAGCATGCCTTGGTCGCTTCCTACACATGTTCAAATGTTAAAAGGATGAGTGGGTCGCTGGGCTCGATTTTGAGTACACCACAGTCCTGGAAAGGGAGAAACTTCTAAAGGTGGCAGAGATGAAGAAGCCCGTCGTGATCTAGGTTGCATACATAACGTGTGCTTGGTCTACCACATATGCCATGCCGACGTTAGGTGCCAGGATTTTGAGTTCTTCCTCAAGGAAAAAAGAGTGAAATTCTTTACTGTAGACTTTACGAACGACAGGAGAGTTCTGGGTCGGATAGGCCTCGTTGTAGGCCTAGCCCTTCGATCTCCAGAAGGAAAGCCTGGTGTCCTCCTCTCAGCCTTCAATGCTGACCCTGGCAGTAGCCATGATTGATCCTCCATACGCTCAACTGAAGAAACCTCACCCGGAGTTTCATCATGCATGGGAGTCGAAGACAATAGATGAAGATAACATCGTGTACACAACAACGAATGCCTACCTTTGTTTAAATATCTACAAGGGTTGGATGAAGAAGCAGATCCCAGTGTCCGGTTCAAGCAAAGAAGTGTCGGCGAAGAGGAAGAGGAAGAGGGACGAGGACGAAGTCGAGGATGTGGACTTGGACTACGAGTAAGGGGGCAGTGCCGCTGCTCATGCTGGTTCTACTGCAGTGTCAAGCCGACTAGTTGCTTAGTTTTATTTCAGGGGTGTGTTGTGCTGAGCCCCCAGCAGAACTATGTTCTTTTCTTTCTCATTATTTGAACTCTTTAGTACGTACAATAGTACTAGTATGTCTTACTACTGTTCTTCTTGTAGTTGGTACTACTACTCGTATCCTCGCGTTCCTACTGTACTTAATACGTACTAGTAGTATAATTTGGGTCAATGGATTTGTGAAAGAAGTTCGACGGAGCGAAGGAAGAAGACGGCAGAGAAGCTACCCCAGTATCTATATTAGGGTGGCAGGGTGCCCATGATATATCTTATGAGTGTTGGGTGTGCAATGCAGTTCGCCAGGAAAAATGGATCGTGCCCGGGGTTAAACAGATGGCGGGGATGGGGGGGCATGGCGGTGGCAGGCGGTTTAGGGGAGGGTGGGGCGGCGGCGGCAGGCGGTTAGGCCTGTGGTAGGCTGATGGCTTGATGCCTGAGAGAGAAGATGAATAGTGCATCAATTTAGGAGGTTGAAGAAGCCCTTCTGGCTATCCTTGTTGCATCCAACGGCTCACAAGACTCGACTGACCCAAATTGTTTCTTCATATTGCAGGATCCACGTGGCATTCAAGGTCTCGAAGGTAGATTCCACGTCCGCACCCGGTTTGCAGGCTCGGCGCGGGCGCTACCGGCTTCCGCCACGACAGCCACCATGCACTCCTCCTCCGCGCGGGCGGAGACGACAATGACACGCTAGCTCCTCCTTGCCGGCGTGCTGGAGCATGCGGTCGTCCTCCTCTTCGTACAATGCGGGCATAGACGCGGCTCCACCTGCTCGCGTGCTTGGCAGCGCAGCGGCATCATGAGGAGGGACTGCAAACGACGTGAGCGGGCGAGCCTTCGGCTTCATGGCATAGGGACGGCGGGGACATGGCGGTGATGGGCTAGAAATGGTCGACCGGAGCAGGCGGGCGGCGCATGCGCAACGGAGGCGGCATATTGATGAGTTCGCGTATGGGAGCTTAGTTTAGTTTATATAGGGTTGGTCAAACTTAAAAGAACACCATACTAGTACACGTAAACATTAGAATGAGGCAGCGCTTATACTACCACATTAGTTAGCACATCATCGATACGGAATCCTGTGCAACAGCGTGCACCGGGGCTGCGCGGTCGATCGAACAGTGCATCACCATGTCACGCTCGAAGGACATCCACCGAACCTTTTTGTGTGTGTGAAAACAATCCGCAAATATTACTCTAATTTTTTTCCTGGAAAAGTTCTTCACGCTACAATATTTCCATTCATTTGAATTTAGCTTGAGTTCATGCTTATTTGGATTTGGACGTTCCAGGTGCGCCCTAGACATTTTTTAATACTGATTCTGTGTGTGTGACTAAGAGAGAACGCGTGAATGTGTCCATATGTGTGTTGTGGCGGAAGGGCAATGTGGAGACGGCGTGCGTGTGATAGAGACATAGAGAGGTGTGAATGTGCAAATGATCATGCATGAGTGAGACATAGAGAGATGCCGATATGTTGTGTATACATGGGAGAATGGTCTTCTATTTGTACTTATGTGTGTGCGAGAGAGAGAGAGATAGAGAGGAGCATCTGTAACACAACAACCATCTCTCTTTATTCGTCCGTCCCTTGCATGATCGCATGTAACACATGCATCAACGCATACATTTTGACACCCTCACCCGACCCCTGCCTGCCTCAAGGCTCGCACATCGCTCTCTATCTCGCACGCACAATCTCTTCGTGAAAACCCTATTAAGCATGTAGCTTTCCGTCACATACACACACATTCTCTCCATAGGTTTGATTTCTCTCAATATCTGACAAACACACACACTCACACACAGTCTTCCTCCCCCGAGCACACGATTCATCCCCATCCAAGGTAATATGGCGACCACTCTCGCTTGTGCTTGTCTGCACCCCAGCATGCACACCACCTCAATCTTCAAAGAGGGCATCAAGGAGATCGAAGACGGTGACCACACTACACTAGAGAATGCGGGGCCATTTGGAAGCAGGATGATGTGACGACGGCTAACTGACTCCTCCCCCCTCTCTCTCCCACACAAAATTATGAATCCCTCAACCCACGAGATCCTTCCCCTCTACTCCACGTTTTTCCAGCTCTCTCATCAAACCCTTTGTCCCTTCTCCTTCCACATGTACAAAATCCGGATGCACATGCATCTCACGTATATTACATGTCTCCATCTTTCTCACGGACCTAACTTCTTCCTCTCTCTCCACTACAGAAAAAAGACACATCCGTGACATTTTGGGCCGAACGAAATTATTTTCTGTCATACTTATGACACTTCTATGATGATAATTGTGACAAAACACGGTATCATCATAGATATGGTGGGGTCCTACTTCTATAAAAAAATCATGACAGAAAATGGGCTTTTCGTCTTGGGCGGGCCGGAGATGCAGCTGCATGACATTATTTGGGCCATCCATGACAGAAAAAACCGTGGTAGAAGCGAGGGCGAGGAAAATATCTGGGAGTTCCCGGTTATTGTGGGTGGTCGGGGGCCGAGCGATGCACATTTCTCTCGTACGTACGTGTGGGTGTGCGAGGCGTTGCGCTCTAACTGAACCCGAGCGAGGCGTTGGGCTCTAACAGAACCCGAGCGATTGCACTGCAGGCTACGCGTTACTGAACCCAAGCGATCGATCGATCCCTTGTTGTTAACTGAACCCGAGTGATTCCTTCGCTACTGCTGCTAACTGAAGCCGATCGCACACTGCTGCCTCCTTCCCTTGATGAACAGTGAGCGTTGTTGGGGGGAGGGGTTGGATGAACAGTTCCCGGTGGGGGGTTGGATGAACAGGACCCCGTGGTAGTAGAGGCCGTTGTGCTGGATGAACAGGACCCCGATCGATCGAGCTGGTGGATGAACAGGACCCCGTGGAGGGCTGGATGAACAGGACCCCATGGAGGGCTGGTTGAATAGGGCCCCATGGAGGGCTGGTTGAACAGTAGCCGATGGAGGGCTGGGAATAGTAGCCCGTGGAGGGGTGGTTGAACATGACCCCGTGGAGAGGGCTGGTTGAACAGTAGCCGGTGGAGGAGCACGCGGTGGAGGCTGGATGAATAGGAGCCTGTGGATGAACAGTCGCAGGTGGAGGCTGGAGGAGGTCGACGGTGGATGAACATTAGCCCGTGGAGGCCGTCGACGATGGAGATGAACAGTATCCCGTGGAGTCCCGTTTTGCGGTACGCCACACCCCTCCCGATGAACAGGACCCCCGTTTCGACTGTAGCGCTCAACCACAAGTCCGTTTCCTCCATTTTGCGGTACGCCACACCCCTCCCGATCAACAGGACCCCGTTTCGACCGTAGGAGGTCCGTTTCCTCCATTTTGCGGTACGCCAGACCGCTCCTCCCGATGAACAGGATCCCGTTTCGACCGTGGTCGGTCAAACACAAGGCCATTTCCTCCGTTCTGCGGTACGCCAGGCCTCGTTTCCATCGGCTGTTCCGTCCAAGCCGGTTGGCTCCCGATGAACAGCACGGGTTCCGTTGCCTCCCGATGAACACGACACATTCCTTTGCCTCCCCATGAACACGACGAAGACGCAGTTTTTCCGTTCCGACCCAGCCATGTACAAGAGCCCTGGCCGTACGTATGCGCGAGTAGGCGTTCGAGACCCTGCCCGTATGTACGTACGTGGCCGTATTTTCTTTCTTGCACCCTGGCCGCTGTACATACGTGTACATGCTATGTGCGCGCCTCTACTACGACACGTGCCCTTCCTTATACGGCCACGGTTCATCGCTACAGCCTGCAGACAGACCGATCGACCAGTATGTACGGACATGTTCGCGACCAGAATGACAACGCTATGTACGCTTCGACCGGGTGGGTCCCGACTGTCAGGCACTTCCTTGCGTGCGAAGATGTAGCTGGTGGGTCCCAACAGTCAGGGGGCGAATCATTTTTTTGCCCGTAATATGGATGCACTTCCTTGCGTGCAAAGATGTAGCTGGTGGGTCCCAGCAGTCAGGGGGAGAAAACATTATTTTTCAGGGTAAAAAGGATGCAGTTGCATGCATGCGTCCATGGGCGTGGTGCGTCCCCACTGTCAGCCTCTCACGTACAGTCATCTTCTGATGACTCTCGTTTGTTGACCACGTTGACCACACCGTGCCGAGCGCACCAAGGCCGGTGGAGGACGACGAGGCCCCAGACTAGAACGACCCGGAGATGGGGAAGACGCGGCAGTGGAGTCGCATATGGAGAGGAGTGGGAAACTTGACTGGTTCGGGTGCGCGGCAGCATTGCCGCCCATGGGAGACGGGAGCAAGAACAGCGGTTGAAGAAGGAGCACGGCTGTTGGATTAACATCCAACGGTCCAGCTGCTAGAATCATTTGTTGATTAAGTTGACAAAGCCCTGTGTACACGTCTGCTTAGTAGGCCCACAAGTCAGCCACCAAATCTGCCGGGTCCCAGCTGTCATCGGGAGGAATGGTTTTTTCGCATAACAAGGAGGCACTTCCTTCCGTGCGAAGATACAGCCGGTGGGTCCCAGCTCTCAGCGGGAGGAAACCGCTTAATAAGGAGGAACTTTCCTTGCATGCGACCATGGACCTCGTGGGTCCCAGCCGTCAGGCTCTCCACGTACAGTCCTCTTCCGATTATTCTTGTTTGTTGACCACCCCTCACCAAGCGCAGTGAGGCGGTGGACGACGGCGACGCCCCAGACTTGAACGACCCGGAGATGGGGAAGACGCAGTAGTGGAGTCGCAGACGGAGAGGAGTGGGAAACTTGACTGGTTCAGGTGTGGTGGGCCTACACTCGGCAGAGAATAATAGGAGGTGCGGAGTGGAGGGATGGCCTGGCCGTCGGCGGGGTAGCGTTTCGTTGAGGCGTGCAAAACAACACCGCTGGACGCCGGAGGCTGGAGCAGGCGGTCCCGGCAGCGCTGGGGGAAGAAGACGAGAGATTGAAGAAGAATGTCCTTAGGCTTTGACCTACTGGCCCACATGTCAGCCAGTCCATTTGTTTTTTTCGTCCATTTGGTGGGCTAGGTGAAACAATGATGTAGCATCTATGCAGCCTGTTTATATATATGGTAGAATTTAAAGCCCATTTGCATTTTTCTCGAAATCCGCAGACTTGTTGGGCTGGGTGAAAATATCATGTTGGGCTGGACGGAGAAATGTTATAAAAACATAAACACATGATTGCACGTCTATTACTGCATTGGTCGGTAAAATCTTTGCAAGCTTATGTACGCAATCACTAGGAGTTAACTTGCCAAGTTATATATATTTTTTTTTTGGTAAGAACTTTCAACTTACGAAATAAAATATCATTTTAATTTGATGAGTTAATAGGACATGGAGTATTATTATTTTTTAGGCTAGACGTGGGACAGTTGAGTTGGTTCTAGGGAAAAGTACTAGGAGAAAACTCAGTTTACATCAAAAAAGAAAGTGGGAGAAAATTGAGATATAGGATTAATGAAAACGAAAAATAAAGAAAGTGGGAAGGTCTATAAAATGGTTGGACGAACGACAGGTTTAACAGAACCTTATGTTGTTTCTATTATATATATATATGTAATAAAGTAACATAGAAATATAGGTTCAGTTTTGCATTCTTATAGAAAACGTAGGTTCAGTTTTGCATTCTTATAGAAAAATAGAACTGAGCTGTGCGTCGTCTAGAAAAAACAAACATAACTTGGGCTGCTGATGTTATAGACAAGCTAGGTTGGGAGGCCAAGAGGCCGCTTGATACCTGCTGGATCCAAAAATGTTGAAACATGTCGTGGGCTGCCCATGTTAAACAATAAAACCTAGGCCATGGACCTGGTGGGCCCGGCACTATCAGCCTCTCGACGAACAGCTGTCTCCCGATTCCTCTTGTTTTGCTGACTATGCTGGGAACAACAGACGGCGGCGCCGCGGCGAGAGCACCAAGGCGGAGGACGACGTCGAGATCTCGGACCGAACGAACCGGCGCGGGGGAAGACGTAGGCGGAGGGGAGTACGAGGGTTGACTTGTTCGGGTGCAGGGTGGGCCAATGGAGCTGCCGCCGCCGGACAATGTGTGGGAGTAGTGGGATGGCCTAGCCAACGCCATAAGCTATGATGGCCAGCCGTTGTATAGGAAGAGGATGAAAGATTGAACAAAATAAAGAAATACAAATGGATAGGTGGTTGGTCCCATATGTCTGTGTACGAGACCTGCTGGGTCCACCTGAGAAGGGAATATGTTGGGAGGAAGGACATTCAAAGCACGGCAGCCAAGTGAACTAGTTTTTTTAACGGACAAGTGAACTAGTTACATACATAAGCAAATAGCCACTAAAAAAGCAAACATGTTAATGGGTTCTTAAAAGAAATATTTTGTACAAAGCAGATAATTACGACACATAGGCTAATGTGTGAAACACTCAGATGATAAAGGTGCTTATAAACAGATAAATTACAACATCTAGACCTTCCTGGCACGCTTGATCATGATGCTGCGGTTGTCCGTGTACTCGTCGGTTACGGGAAGCAGACACGCCCTCATGTCCAAGATCCGCCTGTACATGTCGTAGCATGCGTATGCGTCCTTGGCCGCGTAGGTTATGCAGGCTAGATTCAGAGGTACCTCCCACGTGTTCAGGTCGTTGGTATCGTTGTCTTCTTTCATGTTGGCGTATCAGGGGTCGATGATGGTCTCGGTGAGGTCAACCATGGAGTCCTTGTCCTGCCCGTTGCCGATGATCTTGTATTGCTTCTGGATGTCAACAAGCTTGTTGCACCAGATGGCCGAATCGTCGCGTTCTTCCTTCTCTCCAATGTAGGGAAGGTGCAGTCGGCGCTGCCGATGAAATGGGCGAATGCTCCAGAACCTCTGATGGCCCTACAGCAGTGGTAGACGAGAACCTCATCCCGCACACATACCTGGGCGACGGCGATCCACTGGTCCCTGTCAGGAGACGAATGGATGGGCACAAGGTCTAGTCCTGCGACCTTGTGCTTTCTCATCCTGTAGGTATTGCTTGAACTCGGCGAGGCAGAGCTTCACCGAGTCTGGATCATTGGTGTACATCACATTCAACTTGGTGCAGCCATAGGACTGAATGGCGAACTCAAAAGGGGAACTCCTTGCTGAAGTCCATATCCAGCAGGCTCACCCCTCGGATCGCCATTGGAGTCTCTTCAAGTGAACGAGTGGGTAGGCGGTGGCAGCAGTTCGTTTTTCAGCTCTTGGGGAACTAGATTCAATAGTAAACTGAGTGTGTACAGGTGACAACAGTTACTACCCCTCCCTCGCCCGCTGCACGCCCGGCAGAAGATGCACCCTTGGCGCATTCAAACTCCTCCATTAAGAAACCTACTCCGGCCACACGTTGGTTCACGAGCGGGTCTGTATTGGTACTGTAATAACAAGAGTTAGTGGTCACTTTACTTAAATTTAATTAGCTTTAATAGAAATTTATACTTAAAACAAGCAATGCATTGGCTCGTTCTATCAGTGCCACATGATCAAATGCACAAAAATTAGAATTACTATTCTCAGGACGCACACGATCAGCACATTTGTCGCACTTTCACACAGATAATACTACCAAGTTTGAACTATTTGTTATGGTTGTTGTCCTCTGCATCATCATGCCGTGTTTCCCAGCTTGCAAGATTCAGAACCAACAAATAAGATCCAAATAATAAGTACAACAAAGATGCCTACACATCTCATTGATTCCCAGCTTGCAAGATTCATAACCAACAAATAAGATTCAAATAATAAGTACAACAAATATGCCTACACATCTCAGTGATTCCCAGCTTGCAAAATTCAGAACCAACCCATTAGAGCCTTTGGATAAAGTGAATATCGGGATTGAATCCATCTTGGCTAGCCGTGTCATACAACTGAAGAACTTGGCGAATGCTCTTGACTGTCACAACATCTGTAGTTGAGCATTCCTATTTGCACAACACAAACAAGAAGAGCATGATTACTATAATAGTGGCACTCCTTGAATTCAACCTGTAGCTCCACTCGGATGAGGCCTGCCTGGAGTTCCATGATTCAATTCATGCGCCTTTTTCTGCAGTTCACCTAAAATGAAGCAAAGATTTCATCATTCGGCTAGCAAGAAGTACTTGCTCTCGTGAGCTGGCAAGTTCTTCTTTAGTAGTTGCACTAAAATTGAGGAACATTAAGGTTGGCTGTCCGGCTCATGTAAGGTGCAACTATAATTTGTTTATCCTTTTGTGCAGTTCCACTAAAATAAAGTGTCGTGGTGACTATGACGGCTCATCTTGCAAAGGCTAATAAAATGTTGCATGAGATTACCAGCAGAATTTGACAGAGATTTTGGAAACTCCAATCATCATTTTGTGCAGTTCCACCAAAATTGAGAGATGTTGCCCACATGACATTTTAGTTGAACTGCACAAGACACTCATTCCAAAAAAGTGTTTTGTGCAGTTCACCAAAAGGTCACAATAGCAACAAGATGAAATGGATATCCCTATCTGCACAAAAAGACAGAAAGTAGACTTGCTGGTCAATAAGAATATACGAAACATTCGCGAAATGAAAAGAAGCATCTTAATTATGTTCATGGCAATCACGCAAGCACAATAGAAATTTTAAAACGTCAGCAATGCTTCATGTTACCGGAAGCATTACGATCAAGAATGACATTCGTCAAATATGGGATTACTTTAATCGTGGCATTGCTTGTTTACCAGATACAGTAAATCAACAGCAGCTAAAGAGTTGGTTTAAGAGCATGGGACCGTGGGGACACCAGGACACTCAGCAGCGTAAAGGAGCAATTTACTTATTATAATAGGGAAAACGGCAGGAGTACCATTTGTAACAATAACACTTAGATTAACAATAACACTTAGACATGTCCCTAAGGTAACATTGTGATCGCTTCATTTTACATGCGCCCTTACATTAACAACAACAAAAGGTTGGTATAAGGACATGCGACAGTGGACGCATCAGCACAATGTACCTACAAGGAGGCATAAAGTGGTGATGTCGAGTTTCTTCATGCTCTGTGAGGGCAGCAAATCTAATCCTGGAGACCTTTTACTATGTGAGGGTAGCAAATCTAATCCTGGAGACCTTTTACTATGTGAGGGTAGCAAATCTAATCCTGGAGACCTTTTACTATGTGAGGGCAGCAAATCTAATCCTGGAGACCTTTTACTATGTGAGGGCAGCAAATCTATTCCTGAAGACCTTTTACTATGTGAGGGCAGCAAATCTAATCCGGAGACCTTTTACTATGTGAGGGAAGCAATTCTAATCCCGGAGACCTTTTACTATGTGACGGCAACAAATCTAATCCTGGACATACCTGTTGACTTGTCCACCAGCCGCCACTTTTTATCCTTTTTCAACCAACAATAGATCTGTTCCTTATCCAGTTTGTACTGCGTTTTCCCATTATTTCCCTTTTCAACCAAGAGACCGGTTGGGTATCCGGTCTCTACTACTTTCACCATATTATTTCCTCTTTGAATCAAGTCCTAGATTCATTCTACAACTTTCCCCCTTTCTTCGTTGTTTTAACCAAGTCCTAGATTCGAATGCATGAAGTAGCTTCACCTCTAATAATACTAAAAATTTAGGTGGCTTTGGAAGAGCTGATGGGAGTAGAAAAAGATACACATGCAGACACGTGGGGAGCTGGGGCAGTAGAGCAAGGCCGCTTTCGAAGAACTTATACCTGAGGGTCGTTAGGATGTCGGTGACAGCAGGTCAGATCTGCGCACAATACGGCAGGGAGGAAGAAGGATCGGAGGACCTCCCGAGCCGGCGCTGTGTCGGAGAGAATGGCACGGGCAGAGGATCAGGCCCATCCGGTAGCTCTGGGTTTCCTCCCTTGCCGGCGATGACCGCGTGAACGATGCACCTAGTCCTCTACACACACCAGCCGAAGGGATCCGGCCGGATCTGTGACCAGCGGTGAGCAGAGAGAAAATGCCGCTACCGCTGTCTTGTTTAGATCTGGAGAGGTGAGAGAATGAAGAGAGCAACCCTAGTAAAGCAAGCGCTCAGGCCCCAACGTGCATATATAGTGGAGTGATTATCTTTTTCTCTCCACAACAAGCGTTTCAATTTGTGTACGTGGCATAAAAGAAAAGAAACTCTCTATTTAAGGTGACTATCTATACGACTCCTACTTACTAGTAGTAGTAGTAGTAGTAGTAGTAGTAGTAGTAGTAGTAGTAGTAGTAGTATTGTTCACTTGTGCTCCCCGGCCCACCATTCATTGAACAACCCCACGGGTGAATAAACATACAGTACTAGTATTTATATAGAACGAACAATCTCGAACTATTTTCGCGTAGTTAAAACTTGAGGGCGGGGCCTTTCCCGGGCAGTACGCGCGACAGTTTTCGTGTAGGCGGTTTGACAGAGAGGCGAGGAGGGTGAGGGAGTAGTAGACTCAACTTACTTACTGCTGGAAAGGTCGGGCTGTGCGATTTGACGGCACGTTACTGCTGGAAAGACTTGTGATATAACTACTCACTATAGTCATGAATTACTGGCGGTACGACCGGGGTGATGCCCCCCTTCTGTTCCGCACTCGAATCTGGTGCATGACACGTACGTCGACCCGGATGCTGGCTCTCCCACATGTCGGTGAAGTAGTACGTAGTAGTAAGGAGCAAAGAATCATGCAGTATATAGTACTCCCTCCGTTCCTAAATATAGGTCTTTCTAGAGATTCCAACAAGTGACTACATACAGAGCGAAATGAGTGAATCTACACTCTAAAATATGTCTACATACATCCGTATGTTGTAGTCAATTTGAAATGTCTAAAAAGACTTATATTTAGGAACGGAGGGAGTAGTAGTACTACTACTCACTTCGGAGGAGTGCGAACCACGGCAACCCAGTGAATCAGCAGTAGAAAACAATGTGCTGATATGGCCATAAAAAACAATGTGCCATGGTCCAGACTATAGCGTGTACAGTACTACTCCTCTTTTTTGGATCCCTGAGTTAGAGCTAGTTTGGGTTGAAATAGCCTCAAATTATCCAAACAGGAGGGGTTAGTTTGAGCTAGTTTGCTCTAACCTAGCCAAAAAAACTAGCCCGGTGGAGAGGTTCTAATTGGGTTAGTTCTCCTCGGGCCCACTAAAAGAGAACTAAAAAAACTCCCCTGCCCGCACCAGATCGCTCCCTCCGCCCCCCTCGCAGGACTCCTCTCTGTTCCCCATCGGGCCGCCCGCCCAAGCGCCGCTCCGCCACTCGCCCTCTCTCTCCTCCGGCCGCCCTCTCCCTCCGGCCTTCGCTGCCCTCCTCCGGCCGCCCTCTCCCTCCGGCCATCGAAGCTCGCCCCGCTCCCCCTTCACCGGTCGGTTTTGTCCCTCTGTCTTGCGCGGCGGAAGCGCATCTACCAGGGAGATCACGAGAGGGGTGAGTTTGTTCGTTCCTTCGCTGTCTAAAAGCCATATCATTGATCTTGCTTGCTCTAGCGCTAATTCTGATTTGGAAAAGTAGATCCTGATTAAACTTGGTATATATTTGTGGTGCACGCATGGAATTGTTTGATGCTGCTTGAGGAGGTAATAAATCTTTCTAGAGGCCCAAAGATTCAGTTCACCTTTCTAGGTTTTCAGTTTCAGGCTTGCATTATTTCTAGAGGCCCAAAGAATCAGTTCACCTTTCTAGGTATTTCAGTTCCAGGCTTGCATTATTTCTAGAGGCCCAAAGATTCAGTTCACCTTTCTAGGTATTTCAGTTTCAGGCTTGCATTATTTCTAGAGGCCCAAAGATTCAGTTCACCTTTCTAGGTATTTCAGTTTCAGGCTTGCATTATTTATAGAGGCCCAAAGATTCGGTTCGCAGTCGTCGGCAAGTGGCCCTGCTACCCATGCCGGTGTCGACCTCAACTCACAAGCGCCGGCGTCGGAGGGGTTCCCGGGGCTTGGGCTCTACAAAGCCTTCCTCCAGAGCGACGATGACGAGCTCCTCCCTGGGTGCGTGAGGGGCTCCGGGCTCCCTCCCTATCGTGAATGACTTTCGTCATGAGTTAGCTCATGCTTTGTTTCATGGGGTGTATTTTTTTGTGAAGCTTGATTGAGGACTTGTATGTTTAAGTGGGATATCTCAATTGTATGGACAAAGTAAAATTTATCATGTTTTGCATGCTTGATTTGTAAAGATGGTTCGTTTATGTCAATTGTGAGCGGGAGGAGGCCACACAAGAGCCGGCCACACCAAATCCGGCAGGAAATAGGGTCCAAAGTAGTCAAATGATTGCAAAAGAGCATTTATTGTCAATCTAACTCTAACCTCTAACTGAGTTAGATTTCTCCTCGTCTCGGTTCATCGCCATCATACTTTCCCCATTTCTGTGTTTTCAGTATCCTGCGAATCAAAGAGGCCCTTAAACTGGTTTAGGTCCGGTAGTTTTTTATAAATGTGTTATGTCCAAAATTTAATGAACGTGCTCCGGTTTCTATGAAAATAATCCGGTTTCATGTAGTAATTCATTTATTTATTTATTCTTCTGCGGGGGGTTTGCATGTAATTCGTGAGATCTGAAATGTAAAGTACCCCGGCATATGCTCCGAGTCGTGCATGACCCAGATGCTCTATGTCCCACATGTCGGCGAAAGGGAGCACGTGGAAATAGCCTAGGAGTACATATAGGAGGATAAATACGTGAAAAAATATGTACGGTGAAGCGTAGCTGCTATTCGAAAAGGAGACCTAAAGTGATGACAGGTATAGGTCGCACGCACCCAACTAGTGGTAGTACTAGACATATGACTACTTTTTCCCTAAAAAAAGAGGTACGAGTGCTCAGTACTCCTATTCTATCAACGCGAGTCCCGTCTAACAACACCGTTCGTGCTACAGCTAGATCTTCCCCCTTGTTTCTCTCTTCTAATTCTAAACTCAGCAGACGCCCGGTGGGCGGGGTGGGGATTTGCCAATGGTCGGTTTGCTCAACTGCGGCCCCACCTCACAATGCAAACGTTACGACTGGAATAAAAATGAGATATACATTATACTCCTAACTAATAAAACATTAAGGCCACGAGGCGATGCAGTGCTGGTTACAGGAGGCAAGAAGAAGAGATGCATCCATCGAGGACGTCCACCTCCTCAACTCAGGGCGCCGGCCCACCGAACGGCGGCTAAGTAGCAACGGCTTTCGTGGCCAGGTCGACGTGCTTCTGAACAATGGTGTCCGAAGATTGCAGCCGCGGGAAGAAGGCCAACGTCTTTCTGTCCTCGCTGGCCTTGTAGTGGCCTATGTAGATGATTTCTCGTAGACGTGGATGTGCAGTTCGACGGTTTCTTGCATGGCGAGGCGCTGCGGGACGAGCGCGGCCTCGGGGCGCACATTCTTCGTCGCGACCTCCGGCACCTGCAGGGCCACCAGGGCTTGAAAGAGTTTGTCACCATGGAGGCCGATGAGGGTGGCAGGCAATGAGGAGCCTCGGCGCACGGGCTGGAGCAGTACGGCAAGGTCGTCCGCGCGCTTCTTGACGGCGGTGAACTTGCAGATGGAGTTGACCATCATGTCATCCATGCGAGAGGCGAAGCCGGCGGCGGCGAGGACTACGACACCGGTGGTCGCCAGCACCGTCTGGAAACGCTGCGCGGTGCGGGACCACAGGCCGGCGCCTTGGATGATTCGGCACAGCCGACTGCCGCTCGCGTCCATCGCCTCCATAGGTGCTTCTGGCTTCTGATCACTTGGTGTTGGATTGGAGTGAGAAGTGTTGCACAGAGACTAGGAGTATATGGATTGGAGCAGTGGGGCGCCTTTATATGAGAATCCAAAGTTGCATTCACATCGCGCTGGCTCTATTCTGCTTCTCCAATTAATTCCCTCTGCACGTAATTTGAGGATGCATAATTGACCGTTCAACGTCTCGGGAACCGCTACCCTCTCCCTCCTTGCAATTCAAGCACCTATGGAGGTGACTGCCGCTCGCGTCTATCGCGTGTCAGGAGACGTTCCCGTCGACGACGAGGTGCCTATGGTGATTTCGTAAATTTCAAGATGATAGTACTAGTATACTCAATATTGTGCACCGCGACCAAGGCGGAGAGGAAAACGAGAGAACTACGTATTTATATACGGTGTAGATTCACTCATTTTGCTCCATATGTACTCCGTCTCGGTGTAGTCTAGTCACTTGTTGAAATCTCTAGAAAGGCAAATACTCCTTTCTGGTTTACAGGGCTATACTAGCAAGTAATAGTGGGCTCACATAGCAATTTTGTCTCATGCAAGAGTCTGGCTATATGCGTGCTCCAAGGTTTGCAACTGCCTCGGGTTGCGCTTGGCTCTTCGCCTCATCGAGAAGACGAACAATGATGTTACTACTACTGCTTCTACAGTATCGACTCCACTGCTGCATGTCCGTCCACCGCGAGCGGGGGGGATAGCTTGTTGTAGTACTATAAGCAAAAGCATGTCCTCGTCTACGAGCCACCGTGCGCATGTGCGAGGGAGAAGGCGTGTAGTAGTAAAATCAAGCTTCTCCTTGTTGTACGAGTTGACGCGACACATCATAGCACCGGCCCCACATGGTTGCCTCTAAACTTCGTTGAAAGACCCGCAGCGTACAATACTCCATTTGCTGCAACCTCTAACATTTACCCCACCACAAATTAAAATATATATTCCTGTCTTGACCAGATGAGCGTGCAAAGTACAATCACCAGGATGACAGGTAGGGCCAGAAGATTATTTTAATAAAAAAGCATGGAGCCGACCCCAACGATTTTAAGCTTACAGGCACAGTACACGCTGTCCTAGACTACTCTACACATGAAACTGCCACACGAGTGTCTGGGCTGCGCTTGGCTCTTCGCCTCTTTGGGAAGTCGAACAATGATGGAGTACTACTGCAGTGGAGGAGTACTACAGTATGCTTCTGGCCATCTGACACCGACTGAACTGCTGCATGTCCACCGCGTGCGGGAGGGAGAGCGTGTAGCGAACGAAAGCTTCTCCTAGTCCTGCCAGCCACCACGCTCATGGGCGAGGGAGGGACGCAGCTTCATTGACTTACTGCTCCTGCCTTTTGCGTGTATGACAGGTGGGCCCAACAGGTGGGTGGCCCACCTGTCATGCAGCCAAAGGCAGGTGCGGTTAAGGCGAGAGGGCGTTGTAGTAATCAAACTTCTCGGTCTTGTACGAGTTGACGCGACACATCAAAGCACTGCACTCGATATATTTCAATAATTTGCGTTTACTGATGCGTTAATTACAACACATGCATGCATGCCGTGACTCTCCTTTTGATACTTGCATGTGTTGATTTAATGCACCTTGAAGTAGTATGAATATGTGACGGTAAAGCTTTGTAATGCCCCGGCCCTAATAAAGCGAGAGATGCTTGTGCACAAGGAGGGCGAGATCATGCAGACGGAACAGGACCCGACGATGGAGCTCTCTATGGTCTCGATGGACCTCACCTTGCTCCACTGCCCCTTGTGCCTCCGCCCCTTGAAGCCTCCGGTGTATGAGGTTTGAATACACCTCGTCCGTTCGGCTGATCGAGCAAGGTGCAAGTTTCTTCATTTATGTGCTGTTCGATTGATTTGTGCAGTGCAAGGGAGGGCACCTGGCCTGGGCGGACTGCCACGTCGAGCGCCCCGGGAACCAGCGGCAGTGCCAAAAGTGCGAGCGCGGCGGTGGCTTCGACGTGCGGAACACGGCGGTGGACGCCGTCCTCTCCTCGGTGAGGGTGGAGTGCCCGCACGAAGGCTGTGGGCTCTATGTCACTTACCACAAGCTCGCCAATCACCAGAGTGTGTGTCCACTCACGCCCTGCAAATGTCCCGTGCCCGTCTGCGGCTACGAAGGCCCGCCGCCGGTGCTATCCCACCACATCAGCACCGTGCATCCCATGCCCATGCACAGGATCCAGTACGGCAAGGTGCTCCAGCTGCAAGTTCAACTGTCGGAGCCACGGCTCTTGCTGTTTGTGGAGTAGGACGGCCGCGCGTTTTTCTTGGTCGGCGGCATGCTCGACATCGGCGCGCCTATCACCGTGTCGGTCGTCTGCATCAGAGCAGGGTCGTCCCCACTGACGCACTACGTGGCCAAGCTGTGGGCGAATGGCCCGCCGGGGGACCCCAAAGGCAGGACCGACGCCGTCAAGGTGGAAATGGAGGTGACAAGCAGCAAGGATCCCGGCGACGCAGCCGTGCACGAGCTGACCTTCTTCATAGTTCCGCCCAAGCTGCTGGCCGGGGCTAAGTTGGTGTCCCTCAACATTCAGATCGACAAGCTCATGTCCTAAATGATTCTACAGTGCCTTCTATTTATCTTAGTAATATGGTAATATAGGGGTTAGCTTGGTCGACTTTAGCTTAAGAGATGGTGGGCTTTCGTGGCGATCCAGCAATTACTTCGACATCAGATCAGCAGTTAAAGTAATTTCCAACAGTCGAACGGATATTTTGTGTCTGTTGGATATAAAGATCCTTTGTGTAAGAAGTATAACAACTTATATGCTTGTTTGTTCAGGAAGTGTTGAATACTTGTGCGAGTTGACGCGACACATCAAAGAGTACTACTACTAGTAGTACTCCCTCCGATCCTAATTTCTCTGTGCATAAGCAAAAATAGTCGGAGTAACATAGGTAGTAACATAGATGCCACATAAGAAAAAATGATGAGGTGGCAAGTAATTAATGAGGAGAGAGGCAAATAGACTAACATAGTATGTTACCATCACATAGCGCTTTCCAATGCAAAATGAGTCTACAAAGTAATAAATGAAGACATCTAGTACTATCTCAAGGCCAAGGAGCAATGTGAAACCTATGATAGAGCCAATCGGATGGTTGAGAACACTACAATTCGTAGCTACAGATGCGTGTGTGAGAGAGGACGAGTGCGTGTGTGCACCTCTTCTCTTCCTGTATAACGTACTAAACTCAGAGTACAAGTGTATGTGGGTGGCACCGACGTAGGGAGCTAGAGATGGTGCATGCAAGAAGTCCCGAGAGATAGGTGTAATGCGCCTGAAAAAAAGACTAGTCTATAGCTCACCACGAGGCTATTCCTGTCGAACGCCCCAATAAGCGTAAGATATGTATCCGATGGTGCCAGTTATTGCACGTACATAGTAGTAGAAAAAGAACTAGTACCATGGCATATGCTACACCACGGCCGAGAGCACGTGCCCACGTTTCGCCATCCAGGAATAGTGCCGCACTTCGAAACTAAACCATCAATAAATTTTGAGCGCGTCTCGTCACATTCCAAATTACTACTACTACTACCACACTATATTTAATTGTAAACCTGTTCACACCGATCACAACCTACTCCCTCCGTCGCCACCGTGACCAAGGAGGAGGGGAAAATGAGAGAAGGAGGGGAAAACGAGAGAACTTAATGTTTATTTGCTAATTAATAGCATTGCATGCAGTGAACTAACCACTGCATGTCGTGTTTGGTAGTCTCAAGTCATTAAAAGCATGCACACCCACATCTCTTATTGGTTGATATGTTAAGAAACAAGAAACGAGGTAGAATTTAATGCACCGCGCCTAAGTGTTTTGGGATTATTTTGTTTTCGTAAGATGACTTACACACCTAGACCGAGGGAGTAAACGGTTTCCCACTTAGGACGTATTAGTACTCGGTTATAAACACTACTATGCCAAGATGACTGCACATTCCTCCTCAACTCCTCATCCACAAAAACAAACAAGTCATTCAGCATCCTTCCCTTTCGTCTGCCATGGCCAGCGTGAGTTCTGGGTCGAGAGATTACCACCAGGGAGAGGCGAGCATGGAAGCGGAAGCACGAGAGATGTCCCGCCTCGCCTCGAAAGCAGCCAACATGTCCCGCCGCGCGGAAGTAGCAGCACAGAGGTCCTGCCACACCGCTGAAGCAGCACGGAGGTCCTGCCGCGCCGTCGATGCAGCAGACTGCTCCGGCCGTGCCGCGGAAGCAGCAGAGATGTCCCGCCGCGCCGCGAATGTAGCAGAGATGTCCGGCCGTGCCGCGGCGGCCTGGGAAATGTCTCACGGGCAGGCGACTGTCGGATTACGGGTTCCGGAAAAACCCTTGAGGTTCGAACTCTAGGGTGCGCATGAAGATCTCTCTCCCCCAAGCCCACTCTCACTGCAATCCCAAGGACTAGCTCGCCGAACCCAAGGAACAAGAGACACAAGAGTTTATACTGGTTCGGGCCACCGATGTGGTGTAATACCCTACTCCAGTGTGGTGTGGTGGATTGCCTTGTAGGCTGAGGATGAACAAGTACAAGGGAAGAACAACTTCCTGAGGAGAGGTGTTCTTGGGCTCGATGAGTTGGTCAGGGTGAGTATGATCTGAATGATCCGTCCTCTGATGAGCCGATCGGATCTCTTCCTATGGTGGTGGCTAGTCCTATTTATAGAGGCCCTGGTCATCTTCCCAAATGTTTAGGCGGGAAGGGAATCCACAACGGCCGATTCGAAGGGGGACAACTAGTACAAGCTATCCTGACAAAAGGTGGTCTTCGCCTGCCAAAGGCTCTGGTGGTGACGCCGTCGTGGGCTCCGCGGTGACCTCCGTCCTGCCGTCCTGCTGGTCATGGTCTCATTGCACCGATATGGAAACCTTTGCCTGATGCCTTGGGACACCCTCGCCTGCGCCTGCCCCTTTAGCACCAAAGAGGCAACTGGTACTCTGCGCCTGCTGGCGCCCGCCTGGCCTTGGTCGTCACAGCTCACATCACGGGAACCTCACGTGGTGCGCCCCGCCTTGATATCTTCGCTCCTCGCGAGCCAGGCTAGTGAGGCTGCCCCCGAGGAGGTCTTGTGTCGTCCGCCTCGCGAGGCTTGGCCCCTCGCGAGGGTCTTGAGTTGTTGTCGATGAAGATGGGCCATACCAGGCCATTTAGTGGAGCCACGCCGCGGGCCGCAGGTAGGCAAGTCTGGGGACCCCCGTTCCCAGGACGCCGACAGTGGCCCCCGGGCCCAAGGAGCGCTCGGACTTCGCTTCGAGGCGAAGCCAAGGGGCAAGTGCGGAGCACCGCGGGCCCCAACCGCCTGCGGCCTTGATTCACACGTGGCGATTGACAGGACTTGGGCGTCTCCACTTCCCCATGCAGCCTTGATATCCGCCTAGCTAGGCGGCCACCGTAGTCTACACAGCTCCTCCTTCATCGTTGGCGGCGCGCTCCCCAACTCCACCACCTTCCCGAAAACCATGGCCTTCTCCTCCAACCAGACTAGAACCTCATCCTCTCCATCGCCATGGCGCCGAGCCGGACAAAGAAGGGGAAGAAGAAGCCCCAGGATCCAGCCGTACCACCGCCGGCCTTCGGTCCCGCCGTCGAGCGGTTGGTGGTGCTTAACCAGGAAGTGATGGACAAGGTCGGCCCGACGCTTGCTGCCGATTCCAATGAGTGGTTGGCTACGGTAGCTTGGCCTGCCTCCCACGTTGCCATGGATAGAACAGCCACCGAGGTCCCCATCCACCTTCACGCCTCTGGACTGGTCTGATCCCCCCTTTTCCGACTTCTTCGATGCGGTGCTCTCGCATTATCAGATCAATGCACTGCACCTCGACCCCCAATCCATCGTCCTCCTCGCCATCTTTGCCTTCATCTGCGAAGCTATGGTGGGCATTGCTCCTTCCGTGGCCTTGCTTCACCAGTTCTTCTCGCTGCATCTGACCGACGCTCTCCAGCGCTCGGGGTGTGTATCCCTTCAGGCTGTTGCGACGACGCCCTGCTCGGGGATTGATTTCGAGCTCTCGCCGGTTGTCGGAGGCTTTCGGAAGCGGTGGGTGTTTGTGGATGTTGGTGTGTGCAGCCCCCTGCTGCTGCTCCCGCAGATCCCGGCTGCCCCAAGCCCCGGCTGGGGGCATGCGAAGCTCACCGATCGGCGACTTGCCCATGTCTGGCACCGGCTGGCTAGGCTGAAGGGCCTCTGGGTGACAGCACCCATGGTGGTGAAGGAGTTTGTCCGATGCGGCATCGCTCCGCTTCCGTGTCACTCCCGACCGATGTGGGCCTTCTCCGGCTATGGGGACCGCATGAGGCTTCAGGCGCCGGCTCTCCCTCCGGAGGCGTGGCGGACGGTGCTCAAGCTCCTGACGGGCGACCCCATGCCAGCTGACCTGCCGAAAGAGGGCTGCCTCATGTACTGCTGCTCGAACAAGGTGGAGTTTGCGAGGCAGATACCCTCCTTCGATGAATGGGGGCTGCGCCCGGTTGGCCTTGAAGGGCCTCGCGAGAACCCTGTCTTTGTGGCCCCTGCCCGTCGCCAACACGGAGCCCGCCCCAGAAGTGGGCGCAGGAGGGCGAGCCCCGTCCGATGCTAGCGACGCAGCTGCCGGAGAGCCGACGTCACTCGACGCCCCTGAAGCACCATCTCCTGGGGCTCGAGGCGGCCGCCCCGAGGAAGCTGCCAAGATGACGATGCAGTCCACTGCTCCTGAGGCCGAAGGCCCCGAGGCCCCAGCTATCCGCCGCGAAGCGGACTCCGAGGGCTCCCCACAGCCCAGCATCCCTAGGGTCGCCTCCTCAGGAGTCACACCAGCCGCGCCCGGCGCTGGTGGCCGCATCCAGGGCCTCGGCCGGCTCCGGTTGAACTTCGATGCGCTCCGCAAGAGGAAGGGATCTCCAAGCTGAAGCGGCAATACCTTCCGACCATTGAAGCAGAGAAAGTACATTGCCATAGACGAGTGAGTACCTTGCCCTTGTAATTTCCGGAATGTTGCTCCCCCTCCTGACCATGGTTTCTCAGGGCCCCTTCTGTTAAGGCGACGAGACCTTCCGAGGAGCAGCCTCCTCTTACCCCGAGTCCTCCGATGATCCTGAGCGCCCCTAGCCAGCCCGCCGCACTTGGCGCGAGATCGGCCGGAGAGGCAGGCGTACCGGCCTGGCATCTCGACCCCGCACTCTTTTCATTACTCCGTCGCGGTCCTGCCTGGGGTGCGGAAGGTGTGCCAAGGGCTCCTCCTTTGGTTATCGACCGCGGCTGGGTGACCTCGGCCCTGGCGTCTTCTTCGAACAACGAGCCTCCTCTCCTCCGGGCCCCTACCGAAGCACAGAGGACACCCGGGCAGGGGCTGGCCTCCAGCCCCCTGCTGGGAGGAGGCGAGCCTCTTCGAACTTCTTCAACGACCCCCCGCGTGGAGGACGGGCCTGGTCGTTCGTTCAAGCAGGCGCGCAAACGGGGCGCTGTCCGTCATGAGCTTTTTGGGAGGCGATGGGTGCGCTGAGCTGACTAAGGGAGGAGCTTGTGGATGTTGATGCCCGCCTTGAAACCGAGGGCCTCCGACTGGTGGACGAATGGCATCAACTGAAGGTGGCCATAAATCTCGGGCGCCTCTAGCGCGAGCATGCCAACGCGAAGGCCGAGGCATCCCTCGCGACCTCGCGAGAGGCCTATGCCCGAGCCTTGGAGGAGGCCAGGGAGGTAGACTACCGCCGCAAGGTCGCCGAGAAGCGCAGGTAGGAGCTCCAAGCTCTGAATGCCTCCCGGGAGCAGCAAGTGGAGGCGCGTAGAGCTGCCTTGGCGTCGATGAAAGGGGCGCCGTCCGACGAGGAGGAGATCTTGAAGCGCGAGGAAGCGCTGATGTTGGAGGCCACAGAGCGCAGCCTTGAGCTCGAGCGGTTGGAGACGAGGGAGCATTTGGTTGCGCAAGCGGAGGATGCTGCCAGCGCGCGCGAGGCCAGGACCCAGGAGGAAGTTGACCGTAGGGTGGCGGAGGAGCGCGCTGATCTTGCCAACTGGTACGATCTGAAGCTAAAGTTCGTGGAAGCCGAAGCTAAGGGCAGGACCACTGCCCTCGGGACAAGGTTGGCCGAGGAGGAGGAGCACGAGAAGGCTGTCGCGGCCGCCCTGGTCTCCATGCAGGCCGAGTTGGCTGCTACGTCTTGAGCTTGCGTTGGTTTTCCTTGAAGAGGAAAGGGTGATGCAGCAAAGTAGCGTAAGTATTTCCCTCAGTTTTTGAGAACCAAGGTATCAATCCAGTAGGAGGCTCCTCAAAAGTCCCACGCACCTACATAAACAAACAAGAACCTCGCAACCAACGCAATAAAGGGGTTGTCATTCCCTTCACGGCCACTTGCGAAAGTGAGATATGATAGAGGTAATATGATAAGATAAATATTTTTGGTATTTTTATGATATAGATTGGAAAAGTAAAGATGCAAAACAAAAGTAGATGAAAAACTTATATGATAAAAGATAGACCCGGGGGCCATAGGTTTCACTAGTGGCTTCTCTCAAGATAGCATAAGTATTATGGTGGGTGAACAAATTACTGTCGAGCAATTGATAGAAAAGCGCATAGTTATGAGATTATCTAGGTATGATCATGTATATAGGCATCACGTCCGTGACAAGTAGACCGAAACGATTCTGCATCTACTACTATTACTCCACACATCGACCGACTCCTGCCTGCATCTAAAGTATTAAGTTCATGAAGAACAGAGTAACGCATTAAGAAAGATGACATGATGTAGAGGGATAAACTCATGCAATGTGATATAAACCCCATCTTTTTATCCTCGATAGCAACAATACAATACGTGCCTTGCTGCCCCTGCTGTCACTGGGAAAGGACACCGCAAGATTGAACCCAAAGCTAAGCACTTCTCCCATTGCAAGAAAGATCAATCTAGTAGGCCAAACCAAACTGATAATTCGAAGGGAACTTGATCATAAAAGAATTCAGAGGAGATTCAAGTATTTCTCATAGATAAACTTGATCATAAACCCACAATTCATCGGATCTCGACAAACACACCGCAAAAAGAGTTACATCGAATAGATCTCCAAGAAGATCGAGGAGAACTTTGTATTGAGATTCAAAGAGAGAGAAGAAGCCATCTAGCTAATAACTATGGACCCGAAGGTCTGTGTAAAGTACTCACGACTCATTGGAGAGGCCTTAGAGATGATGTAGAGGCCCTCCATGGTTGATTCCCCCTCCGGCGGAGCGCCGACGAAGGCTCCAAGATGGGATCTCGCGGATACAGAAGGTTGCGATGGTGGAAATAGTTTTTCGTGGTGCTCCCGGATGTTTTTGGGGTACGTGGGTATATATAGGAGGAGGAAGTAGGTCGGTGGACGCTCGAGGGGCCCACGAGGCTGGGGGGCGCGCCCACCCCTAGGGGGCGCCGGGCACCCTCGTGGCCGCCTCCTCTGTTGCTTGTCGTCCACTCCAAGTCCCCTGGATTGCGTTTGTTCCAAAAAGATCGCCCCCGAAGGTTTCATTCGTTTGGACTCCGTTTGATATTCCTTTCCTTCGAAACACTGAAATAGGAAAAAAAACAGCAATTTGGGCTGGGCCTCCGGTTAGTAGGTTAGTCCAAAAAATAATATAAAAGTGTAAATTAAAGCCCATAAACATCCAAAACGGGTAATATAATAGTATGGAACAATCAAAAATTATAGATACGTTGGAGTCGTATCAAGCATCCCCAAGCTTAATTCCTGCTCGTCCTCGAGTAGGTAAATGATAAAAACAGAATTTTTGATGTGGAATGCTACCTAGCATAATTCTCATTGTAATTTTCTTTATTGTGGTATGAATGTTCAGATCCAAATGATTCAAAATAAAAGTTCATATTGACATAAGAAATAGTAATACTTCAAGCATACTAATCAAAGTAATTATGTCTTCTCAAAATAACATGGCTAAAGGAAGTTCATCCCTACAAAATCATATAGTTTGGTTATGCTCCATTTTCGTCACACAAGAATGCTCTCATCTTGCACACCCCCGATGACAAGCCAAGCAATTGTTTCATACTTTAGTAATCTCAAACTTTTTTCAACTTTCACGCAATACATGAGCGTGAGCCATGAATATAGCACTATGGGTGGAATAGAATATGATGATGGAGGTTGTGTGGAGAAGACAAAAAAGGATAAAGTCTCACATTGACGAGGCTAATCAACGGGCTATGGAGATGCCCATCAATTGATGTCAACATGAGGAGGGGGGATTGCCATGCAACGGATACACTAGAGCTATAAATGTATGAAATCTCAACAAAAGAAACTAAGTGGGTGTGCATCCAACTTGCTTGCTCACGAAGACCTAGGGCATTTTGAGTCGTAGGAATATGCAAGCCAAGTTCTATAATGAAAAATTCCCACTAGTATATGAAAGTGACAACAAATGAGACTCTCTATATGAAGAACATGGTGCTACTTTGAAGCACAAGTGCGGAAAAGGATAGTAACATTGCCCCCTTTTTCTTTTTTCTTTTTTTTTCTCTTCCCGTTTTTTCTTTGGCCTTTCTTTTTTTGGAAAAACTAACGGCCACACGTGTGGGCGTTTGCACATCGCCCACACGCCTCCATCACCACTCATTTTGCCACGTATGAACAGATGACATCAGTAGAAATCTTTTTGGTTTTTGGCTTAAAAATGTTTTATCTCCTAATTAAAAAAGCAAATTAAAAATCCGTTTTCACCATTAAATCCGTCTCGACGAGATCTTCAAAACTAGATGCCATGTTGATATGTTTCGATGAATTTTGTTTGCCCAAAAGTTGCCATGATGTTTACACTGTAGTTGCCATAGTGCTTAAACTAAAGTTGCCATTTGGCAATTTTAGTTTGTAGATCATGGCAATTTTAGTTTTTCGATGATGGCAATTCCAGTACTTTGACCATGAAAATATTTGTTCGTATGAACCATGGCAATTTTAAGTGCATGTATCATGACAATTTTAATTTATGGTGCATGGCCAGTCTAGTTTCTTAATTTCCCGTTTTATACTATGTCAAAATTTACTTTTAAATGTAGAAGAAAATAGCTGAAACATATCATGGCAACTTCAGTATAAACATCATGGCAATTCATGTGCAATAGACACGGCAACTTTTAACCAACAAAATATTTCGTCGAAATATATTGATATGAGATCTAGTTTCGAAGATCTCGTCGTGAGGGATTTAATGGTGAAAACGGATCTTCAATCGGATTTTTCATTTAAGAGATGAAACATTTTAAAACACAGAAAATCTAAAAAGATTTTCACATGCATGCATACGGTGACATGGCGTAGTTTGTGTGCTATAAGGCGTGTGGTGTGGTTTGGCTCCCACCACACGTGTGGGCGTTAGCGTTGTCCTTTTTTTCGGCCTTTCTTTTTTTCTATTTGGGAACAATGCTCTAATAATGATGATCATCACACTTCTATTTATTTACAACTCATGAATTACAACTCAAAACTAGAACAAGATATGACTCTATATGAATGCCTCCGGCGGTATACCGGGATGGGCAATGAATCAAGAGTGACATGTATGAAAAATTATGCATGGTAGCTTTGCCACAAATACGATGTCAACTACATGATCATGCAAGGCAATATGACAATGATGATGCGTGTCATGATGATGAACGGAACGGTGGAAAGTTGCATGGCAATATATCTCGGAATGGCTATGGAAATGCCATAATAGGTAGGTATGGTGGCTGTTTTGAGGAAGATATAATGAGGTTTATGTGTGATAGAGCGTATCGTATCACGGGGTTTGGATGCACCGGTGAAGTTTCCACCAACTCTCAAGGTGAGAAAGGGCAATGCGCCGTACCGAAGAGGCTAGCAATGGTGGAAAGGTAAGAGTGCGTATAATCCAAGGACTCAACATTAGTCATAAAGAACTCATATATTTATTTAAAAAATCTCCATGTCATCAAAAACCAAGCACTACGCGCATGCTCCTAGAGGGATAGATTGGTAGGAAAAGACCATCGCTCGTCCCTGACCGCCACTCATAAGGATGACAATCTAAGAACACCTCATATTTCAAATTTGTTAATCAACGGTTACCATACGTGCATGCTACGGGACTTGCCAACTTCAACACAAGCATTCTTTAAATTCACAATTACCCAACTAGCATGACTCTAATATTACCACCTCCATGTCTCAAAACAATTATCAAGTATGAAATTGATCATAGCATCCAATTCACTTTCTATGATAGTTTTTACTATACCCAACTTGGATGCCCATCATTTTAGGCCCAATTTTATAACCATAGAAAATACCATGATGTTCTAAAAGACTCTCAAAATAATATAAGTGAAGAATGAGAGATCAACAATTTCTACAAAATGAAGCCACCGCCGTGCTCTAAAAGATATAAGTGAAGCACTAGAGCAAAACTATCTAGCTCAAAAGATATAAGTGAAGCACTTAGAGTATTCTAATAAATTCCAATCAAGTGGGTTTCTCCCAAAAGGTGTGTACAGCAAGGATGATTGTGGTAAACTAAAAAGCAAAGACTAATATCATACAAGACGCTCCAAGCAAAACACATATCATGTGGCGAATAAAAATATAGCTCCAAGTAAAGTTACCGATAGACGAAGACGGAAGAGGGGGTGCCTTCCGGGGCATCCCCAAGCTTAGGATTTTGGTTATCCTTGAATATCTTGGGGTGCCATGGGCATTACCAAGCTTAGGCTTTTGCCACTCCTTGTTCCATAATCCATCAAGTCTTTACCCAAAACTTGAAAACTTCACAACACAAAACTTAACAGAAAATCTCGTAAGCTCCGTTAGCGAAAGAAAACAAAACACCACTTCAAGGTACTGTAATGAACTCATTCTTTATTTGTATTGGTGTTAAACCTACTGTATTCCAACTTCTCTATGGTTTATAAACTATTTTACTAGCCATAGATTCATCAAAATAAGCAAACAACACACGAAAAACAGAATCTGTCAAAAACAGAACAGTTTGTAGTAATCTATAACTAACGCAAACTTCTGGAACTCAAACAATTCTACCAAAATAGGACGACCTAGATAATTTGTTTATTGATCTACTGCAATTGGAATCAATATTTTATCACGTTCTGTTGATTTTAAACAATTGTTTTTGTGAACAGAAAGTTTCTCGAATTTTCAGCAAGATCAAATAACCATCATCCAAGAAGATCCTTTAGGTTTAACTTGGCACAAACACTAATTAAAACATAAAAACAAATCTAACCAGAGGCTAGATCAAATATTTATTGGATAACAGCAAGTAATAATATTGGGTTGTCTCCCAACAAGCGCTTTTCTTTAAAGCCTTTTAGCTAAGCATAAGATTTCAACGATGCTCACATGAAAGACAAGAATTGAAGCACAAAGAGAGCATCATAAAACACGTGACAAACACATCTGAGTCTAACGTACTTCCTATGCATAGGCTTATTATAAGCAAAAAAAATTGCAAGGCAAGCAAAAACTAGCATATGCGAGGAAGCGAAAAGAAACAATAGCAATCCCAACATAATGAGAGGTAATTTAGTAACATGAAAATTTCTACAACCATATTTTCCTCTCTCATAATAATTAATGTAGGATCATAAGAAAATTCAACAATATAGCTATCACAAAACATATTCTTAACACAATCCACATGTATGCAAAGTTGACACTCTTCCAAAATAGTGGGATTAACATAAACTAAAGTCATGACCTCTCCAAACCCACTTTTATCAAAAATACCATGAGATTGATTATTCTCCAAATATGTGGGATCTAAAGTTGAAACTCTTCCAAACCCACTTTCAATATTATTGCAAACACTATTATCAATCTCATATTCATCATGGGGCTTAAATAAATTTTCAAGATCATAAGAAAAATCACCCCAATCATGATCATTGCAACAAGTAGTAGACATAGCGAAACTAGCATCCCCAAGCTTAGGGTTTTGCATATTATTAGCAAAATTGACATCAAGAGAATTTATAACAGCATCATTGCAATCATGCTTTTTATTCAAAGATCTATCGTGAATCGCTTCATAAAGTACTTCATCACAATTTTCAGATTCACGAATTTCAAGCAAAACCTCATAAAGATAATCTAGTGCACTTAACTCACTAGCAATAGGTTCATCATAATTGGATCTCTTAAAGAGATTAGCAAGTGGATGGGGATCCATAAACTCTTAGCAAGCAAAGATGCAAGCAAAAAGAAGGCACATGGTAACACAAGATCGAACGGAAGAGGGGCGAATAAAACAACAAGGGTGAAGTGGGGGAGAGGAAAACGAGAGGCAAATAGCAAATAATGTAATGCGAGGGAGATGAATTAGTGATGGGTACTTGATATGTCTTGACTTGAGCGAAGACCTCCCCGGCAACGGCGCCAGAAATCCTTCTTGCTACGTCTTGAGCTTGCGTTGGTTTTCCTTGAAGAGGAAAGGGTGATGCAGCAAAGTAGCGTAAGTATTTCCCTCAGTTTTTGAGAACCAAGGTATCAATCCAGTAGGAGGCTCCTCAAAAGTCCCACGCACCTACACAAACAAACAAGAACCTCGCAACCAATGCAATAAAGGGGTTGTCAATCCCTTCACGGCCACTTGCAAAAGTGAGATCTGATAGAGGTAATATGATAAGATAAATATTTTTGGTATTTTTATGATATAGATTGGAAAAGTAAAGATGCAAAATAAAAGTAGATGAAAAACTTATATGATAAATGATAGACCCGGGGGCCATAGGTTTCACTACTGGCTTCTCTCAAGATAGCATAAGTATTACGGTGGGTGAACAAATTACTGTCGAGCAATTGATAGAAAAGCGCATAGTTATGAGATTATCTAGGTATGATCATGTATATAGGCATCACGTCCGTGACAAGTAGACCGAAATGATTCTGCATCTACTACTTTTACTCCACACATCGACCGACTCCTACCTGCATCTAGAGTATTATGTTCATGAAGAACAGAGTAACGCATTAAGAAAGATGACATGATGTAGAGGGATAAACTCATGAAATATGATATAAACCCCATCTTCTTTTATCCTCGATGGCAACAATACAATACGTGCCTTGCTGCCCCTGCTGTCACTGGGACAGGACACCGCAAGATTGAACCCAATGCTAAGCACTTCTCCCATTGCAAGAAAGATTAATCTAGTAGGCCAAACCAAACTGATAATTCCAAGAGACTTGCAAAGATAACTTAATCACACATAAAAGAATTCAGAGGAGATTCAAATATTTCTCATAGATAAACTTGATCATAAACCCACAATTCATCGGATCTCGACAAACACACCGCAAAAAGAGTTACATCGAATAGATCTCCAAGAAGATCGAGGAGAACTTCATATTGGGTTTCAAAGAGCGAGAAGAAGCCATCTAGCTAATAACTATGGACCCGAAGGTCTGTGGTAAACTACTCACGACTCATCGGAGAGGCCTTGGAGATGATGTAGAGGCCCTCCGCGGTTGATTCCCCCTCCGGCGGAGCACCGACGAAGGCTCCAAGATGGGATCTCGCGGATACAGAAGGTTGCGGCGGTGGAAATAGTTTTTCGTGGTGCTCCCAGATGTTTTCGGGGTATGTGGGTATATATAGGAGGAAGAAGTAGGTCGGTGGATGCTCGAGGGGCCCACGAGGGTGGGGGCCGCGCCCACCCCTAGGGGGCGCGCCGGGCACCCTCGTGGCCGCCTCCTCTCTTTCTTGACCTCCACTCCAAGTCCCCTGGATTGCGTTTGTTCCAAAAAGATCGCTCCTGAAGGTTTCATTCCGTTTGGACTCCGTTTGATATTCCTTTCTTTCGAAACACTGAAATAGGCAAAAAAACAGCAATTTGGGTTGGGCCTCCGGTTAGTAGGTTAGTCCCAAAAATAATATAAAAGTGTAAAGTAAAGCCCATAAACATCCAAAACGGGTAATATAATAGCATGGAACAATCAAAAATTATAGATACGTTGGAGACGTATCATTGGCCTCCGCCCCGTGTTGATCTACTCCCGCTTCAGCAGCGGGTTACCGCTACCGAGTCCCTCGCGCAGCAGAGCAGGGTGGAGGCGATCCGTCGGCAGACGTTGCAGCGCGAACACACCCCCATGCTCCGGGACCTCAGGACAAGGGCCAACCAGGCGCTGGGCGCCATCTGTGATGAACATGCCCCTCATCCCCACGCAGAAGACTACGCCAGCCACCTCCGCTTCTTCACTGATGTCGTGATGCGCCTGGATAATCGGGCCGAGAGGGCTCGCGAGCTTGTCGAAGAGAAGAGCCGGGGCCTCCTCGTGCGCGCGTTTTCCCGAATTTTCAGCCACCTCCAGAACATCAATCCTGACTTGGATTTTGACGCTGCCATCGCCCCAGTGCCCGAGGTCATCCGGGACAACCTCGCGCGTTGGGTGGACGACAATGTCGATGCTCTGGTCAGGGCCTTCGCCTCCAAGGACGATGCGGTGGTGGTCGTGGCGGACGAGGGCGGCGCAGTCGATGATGGTGAAGATGATGCCAGCGACAGTGACAGCGGTGCCAGCGACGCATCTGAGAGCGACCCGGAGGACGCGGGAGCGACATGTCCGACTGAGCCCGGGCTTCTTTGCTTTGAACCTGCACACAAAGACTTGCCCCTGGAGGTGTAAGAGCATTTTGGGGAGGGGGAGCCCCTCATGTAAGCAGACTGCTATTTTATTCCTTAGACCAGACTTGAAATGCGCTTTTGCGAGCTCACGAGCCCCACCGTGGGCTCGCTGCCACGATTTACCTTTGCCCGGGCAGGCTTCGAATTGATCCAGTAGTTGTGGTTGTGCATTTCTCCTGAGGAGGGTCCCTCGCGGGCTCACGAGGCCATGGGCGAGCCAGCTAGTCTACCCGAGAGGGCCTCGCGAGGAGCAAGCACTAGCTCGTGGCAGGGTGTGCGCACGGCGCGCGAATACCGCGCCCAGCCCCTACTCGCGAGGGGCTTGCAAGGGGGGAGGCAGCAGGCACGAGCCCCGAAACAAGGTATGCAACCAGAAAATGCAAGAAGGCAACACGAATAGGAAAATACACCCCCCGCACTTCGCCAATAAAAATACGACTTCGAACTCAAATCCAAAGGGCAGCAAATTGAGCTACAAAAAGGGATTGAAAGAAAATGGCCGCGTCCGGCACCTAGCTAGTCTTCTGGTCTTCCCACCAGCGCGGAGCTAAGTCCTTTCATTGGCAGTGAGCATAGTCATTTGGGGACAGTGTCGACGGCCAGCGCGGAGCATGGTGCTTCCACTAGGACGTGGGCGGGAGCCCCCGAGTCCCGAGGGCGGCACTCCGGAGACTCCGGGGCGTGTACAGGCCCACTCATTATTACGTGAGAGTGTCATGGGCGGAGACCTTCACAGGAGTGAGCCTTGCTTCATATCACCAGACGAGGGCCCCGCCCTGCGCCACCCCCGACCACCATTGGGGAGTCCGGAAACCAGGACGAGACCAAGGGGCCGAGAGGACGCTGGTGGCGCCCTCGGCGACCACGGTCCCTCTGCCGGGGGGGGAGGCTCGTCGGCGCTTCCCCCGGCAGAGTGCCTACCTCCATGCTGCATCTTGTTCCGCACGACGCGAGGGAGGGCCTGGCTCCGGGCCTCTCCCGTGCAGCCCCCGGAGCACCACTCCTGCCGCTGGCTGGGCCACCGCCCTAAAGCCTTCAACTGCCTCTGCAGCCTGGTTTTCCTGAAGTTCAGGGTTAGCGTAAGCTGGCTCCTGATATATCGTCAGTACCCTGTCGTCGTCGTCGTTGAAGGGATCGGTGAAGCCTCCGAGCGGTTCGTGGAAGGCCTGCGCCTCGGTTCCTCCGGTCACCCATCTGACCCTGGGAACGGATCGGGGCCCTCCCCGAGCATGTACTCCAAGTTCACCATGCGGGGCACGTAGGCGCCCGAACGGGGCCACTGCCCGAGTGCCCCACGCCTTGAGCCATCAATCGCGGCGCCTGACTCTGGCGGTCATTGGGTGGCATCCCAACGCGTCCTCGCGATGGACCACCGGCGCTCGCCTCCGCCGGTGTCGATGCTGTAGTGGTAGGATGGGCGGCGCCTGGGGCCGCATTGGTGTTGTCGGGTCCTCCCAGCGCCCCGGGGGGCGTGCGAGCTCGCCAAGGCCTCGAGCGTGCTTCAGCCACAACCGGAGGCGTGGGCAAGGAACAGAAGGGTGGCACACCTCTACAGGCGCAGTCCAGCAGTTCCGCGACACGCTCCAGCAGCGCATCGCGGCCGCTCTCGGTCAACCTGCATCATAGTAGCTCCCGTGCCACGATGAGCGCGGCCCGCATGTTCGCCTGCTCCCACCGGGTATGCGGCGCCGTTGCCGCAGCGTAGCTTGAGGATCGCGCGGCAGCGCGCGCGTGTCGTGGTGCGAGGGCAGAGGCAGTTGTTGCCCGCCGTCCGCGACCGGCGGCGTTGGGTGGTGTGCGGGCCGCCTGGAGCGCGGAGTTGAGGTCTTCTGGAGCAGTTGGTGGCGCCCGGGCTGGCCAGGCCGCCCAACGGCCGGCTTGGGTCCTCAGATCATCAGACATCGGAGCTGCAGGGCGATGGCGAGCTGGTTGATTAAGAAGAAAGCTTCGGCGCACCCCTACCTGGCGTGCCAAATGTCGGATTACGGGTTCCGGCAAAACCCTTGAGGTTCGAACTCTGGGGTGCGCACGAAGATCTCTCTCCCCCAAGCCCACTCTCACCGCAATCCCAAGTCCTAGCTCGCCGAACCCAAGGAACAACAGACACAAGAGTTTATACTGGTTCGGGCCACCGATGTGGTGTAATAACCTAATCCAGTGGGGTGTGGTGGATTGCCTTGTAGGCTGAGGATGAACAAGTACAAGGGAAGAACAGCCTCCTGAGGAGAGGTGTTCTTGGGCTCGATGAGCTGGTGAGGGTGAGGGTGAGGATGATCTGAATGATCCATCCTCTGATGAGCCGATCGGATCTCTTCCTATGGTGGTGGCTAGTCCTATTTATAGAGGCCCTGGTCCTCTTCCCAAATGTTTAGGCGGGAAGGGATTTCACTATGGCCAATTCGAAGGGGGACAACTAGTACAAGCTATCCTGACAAAAGGTGGTCTTCGCCTGCCAAAGGCTCTGGTGGTGACGCCGTCGTGGGCTCCGCGGTGACCTCCGTCCTGCCGTCCTGCTGGTCTTGGTCTCGTTGCACCGATATGGAAACCTTTGCCTGATGCCTTGGGACACCCTCGCCTGCGCCTGCCCCTTTAGCACCAAAGAGGTAACTAGTACTCTGCGCTCGCTGGCGCCCGCTGAGGGAGTCCTGGATTAGGGGGTGCTCGGACAGATGGACTATATACTTTGGCCGGACTGTTGAACTATGAAGATACAAGATTGAAGACTTCGTCCCGTGTCCGGATGGGACTCTCCTTGGTGTGGAAGACAAGCTTCGCAATTCGGATATGTAGATCTCCTTCTCTGTAACCGACTCTGTGTAACCCTAGCCCCCTCTGGTGTCCATATAAACCGGAAGGTTTAGTCCGTAGGACCAAGAACAACAATCATAATCATAGGCTAGCTTCTAGGGTTTAGCCTCTACGATCTCGTGGTAGATCAACTCTTGTAATACTCATATCATCAAGATCAATCAAGCTAGAAGTAGTGTATTACCTCCATCGAGAGGGCCCGAACCTGGGTAAACATTGTGTCCCCCTCCTCCTGTTACCATTAGCCCTAGACGCACAGTTCGGGACCCCCTACCCGAGATCCGCCGGTTTTGACACCGACGTTGGTGCTTTCAGTGAGAGTTCCACTGTGTCGTCACGATAAGGCTCGATGGCTCCTTGAATCATCTGCAATGATGCAATCCAGGGTGAGGTTTTCCTCCCCGGACAGATCTTCGTATTCGGCGGCTTCGCACAGCGGGCCAACTCGCTTGGCCATCTGGAGCAGATCGATAGCTACGCCCCTGGCCATCAGGCCAGGTTTGGAAGCCTGAACTACACCGCCGACATCCGCGGAAACTTGATCTTCGACGGATTCGAGCCCATGACAGGCGCGCCGAACAGTCACGATGAGCATGACCTAGATCGGCCATCGGACGGTGCTCGGGAAATCACGCCTGCGGCTTCCCGACCCTTAATCTGGAGCAGATCGTGCCATCCGAGGACGGTTGGATGGACCCCGCCACAGAGGCCGCACACTCATCGGCGATAGAGCCGAACACAGATCTCACTTCCAATGAGGCCTGTGTCATCGGACCTTCGGACTCGTCTCCGGCCATAAGCTCCGAACCGCGTGCATCCGTGCCTATAGAATCTGATTGGGCACTGATCATGGATTTTACCTCCGCGGATATCTTTCAGCACTCGCCCTTGGGCGACGTGCTAAATTCATTGAGATATCTCTCCCTGTCAGGAGACTCTTGGCCGAACTATGTCTGGCTCGAGTGGGAAGCGAACGACGAAGAAATTTGTTCCCCACCCACCACCCACTTAGTAGCCGCTGTCGATGACTTAACCGACATGCTTGACTTCGACTCCGAAGACATCGACGGTATGGACGACGATGCCAGAGAAGAACAGGAACCACAGCCCACAGGGCGCTGAACAGCCTCCTCGTCATACGACATATACATGGTGGACACACCCAAAGAAGGCAATGGCGATGAGGCAACAGAGGATAATCCCCTTGGGAAGCAATCTAAGTACCAGCGTCATAGGCGTCGCTCTAAGCCCCGCCATAGCAAAAATAGCGATACCGGCACAGGAGACAATAACGCTCTGGATGATGCCGAAGACGAAAACAACCCTGCCGAGCCAGACTTTGAGCAGGCCGAACGGGAAGATGGGCAAGATAGCCCCGATGAACAGGCAACGGGTGGAGACGGGGAGGATGACAATTACATGCCCCTCTCCGAAGACGAGGTGAGCCTCGACGACGAAGAATTCATCGTGCCTGAGGATCTCGTCGAGCAGAAGCGCTTCAAGCGCCAGCTTATAGCCACTGCAAAAAGCCTGAAGAAAAAACAGCAGCAGCTTCAAGCTGATCAAGATCTCCTAGCTGATAGATGGACGGAGCTCCTAGGAGCCGAGGAATATGGACTCGAGCGCCCAACCAAAAGTTACCCAAAGCGCAAGTTGTTACCTCAATTTGAGGAAGAGGCACTAGAGCCTACACTACGAGCGCAGGATGTGGCTGACCGGCCACCACGTGGCCGGGACAACGCATATCAGTCCGAACCCCGCCGCCGAACAAGCAAAACACGAAGGCCCGGGGCTCCACACATGACCTGCGAGACAAATTGGAAAATAAAGCAGGACCGTCAAGATCGATCTACGGATCATGGGGGCGCGCCCCAACATTTGACGATGACCGTCACACCGGATACACTAAAAGCAAATCCGGTCGGGCCAAATACAACAAACCAGAATCATCTAAGCTGAGTAATGACGTAGCCCGGCACAGAGGCGCCGCACACCCCCTATGCTTCACTGACAAAGTAATGGATCATGAATTCCCAGAAGGGTTTAGGCCCGTAAATATCGAGCCCTACGATGGGACTACGGACCCCGCGGTATGGATAGAAGATTGCTTTCTCCACATTCACATGGCCTGCGGGGAGGATATACACGCCATCAAGTACCTCCCACTAAAACTCAAGGGACTGGCTCGGCATTGGCTGAATAGTTTGCCGGCAAATTCCATTGGAAGTTGGGAGAACCTGGCAGACGCATTCCTGGATAACTTCCAGGGCACTTATGTGTGACCACTGGATGCTGATGACTTAAGTCACATAACCCAACAGCCCGGAGAGTCAGCGAGGAAATTCTGTACTCGGTTTCTAACTAAAAAGAACCAAATTGTCGACTGTCCGGATGCCGAAGCCCTAGCGGCCTTTAAGCATAATATCCGGGATGAGTGGCTTGCTCGACATCTCGGCCAAGAAAAGCCGAAGTCCATGGCAGCCCTCACGACACTCATGACCCGCTTTTGTGCGGGCGAGGATAGCTGGTTGGCTCGTAGCAACAACACAGCAAACAATCCTGGCACATCAGAGGCCAGAGATAGCAGCGACAAACCCCGACGCAACAAGCACAAGCGTCGCAAAAATGGTGATAATGCCGAAGACATGGCAGTCAATGCCGGATTCAGTGGCTCCAAGTCCGGTCAGCGGAAAAAGCCATCCCAAAAGAACAATTCGGGCCTGTCCAGTCTGGACCGAATACTCGATCGTCCATGCCAAATTCATGGCACCCCAGGAATACCAGCCAATCATACCAACAGAGAATGCTGGGTCTTCAAACAAGCCGGCATGTCAGGTGCCGACAACAAGGAGAAGGGGTCTCAAAGCGATGACGACGACGAGGAGCCCCGATCACCGAACACAGGAGGGCAAGGGAAATTCCCCCCACAAATCAAAACGGTGAATATGATAAACGCCACCCACATTCCCAAGTTGGAACGGAGGTGCACTCTTACGGATGTCGACTCGACGAAGTCCGTCGCCCCACAATATACACTATGAACGATCACTTTCGACCGTACGGATCGTCCGGCCAACACTAATAAGGGCAATTCAGCCGCACTAGTCCTTGACCCAATAATCAACGGATTTCACCTCACACGAGTCCTTATGGAAGGAGGCATCAGTCTAAACCTGCTATATCAGGACACAGTGCGCAAGATGGGTATTGATCATTCGATGATTAAGCCCACTAAAACCACCTTTAAAGGTGTTATACCAGGTGTGGAGGCCCGTTGTACAGGCTCCATCACTCTGAATGTAGTCTTCGGAACACCAGACAATTACCGTACCGAAGATTTAACCTTCGACATCGTCCCTTTTTGCAGTAATTATCATGCACTGCTCGGACCAACCGTGTTTGCTCGATTCAACGCGGTGCCACACTATGCCTACCATAAGCTCAAGATGCCCGGTCCGCGTGGCGTTATAACAGTTAATGGCAAGGCCGAACTCCACCTCTGTGCCGAAGAATGTACCGCTGCATTGACAGTGGAAGCAGCGAAAGGCATCTTTCGATCGAACCTCAAATCGACGGCCAAGCTCTCGGACACCGTCAAGGAAGTCCGAACTACTTCGCGGCAGGATATCCCGGCTGGTCCGGAGCTCAACTAAAACACTCCGGCAGTAAATGGAGGCACAGACACGATAGGCCACACAATGCGGCTTAACCGCTCCATGGCATATAAATGTCTTTTTTGCACTTTCTTTGCAGGTCCACTTTTGCGTAGGCCAGGACTGGCGACATGGAAGCAGCTCGAATGCATAAGGGAATCCTTAGAGATGCCCCTTGATGACCATCCGACCATACTACGGATCCGCACACAGCCTCCTCCCGCCTAGTCTCAGCAGGTTCCGAAGTCATATTTATTTTTATCACTTTATCTGTACTCATACGCATCGACGTGTTATTTTCCAAACATGTGGCTTTATATGACGCTTATCTGTTGTTGTTTCTTATTGACACTCTTTGTCAAATGGCATCCGCATATCGCGATACGCCTTAATATGCCAGGGGCTTCATAGTACCCATAATACGGCAATAAAGTCCGAACACCTTCACGGTCGTTCGGCACCCCGAACTTATAGCATTATATGCATCAGCTCCGAATCATGTCTTGGGTCAATAGTTGGGTTTTCCCGGCTCCCTTGTTTTGGTGCCTTACGTTCCGCTATATCGGCTAAGGTAGCACAGGGAGAACTACTGCGATTGTGTCCCGGTTCTTCTGGACGAGCACCTCAGTAGAGAAAGCCGAAAACTGACTGTCATGATGCGGCGAGAGCTGGTCGCTGTTCGAGAGGTGACAAAATCTTTAAGGATTTCTTCCGCATTATGCGATAACTAATGCAGCGTGCGATGGATCGGTTTTTCTTCCGATCAGGTGCTCATAGAGCCCCTTGTGCAGTCTTCCGAACACCACGGGCTGCGCCTACCTTCCTTTTGTCAAACTTCTATGGCTTAGTGAGAGCGATAAAGCCTTATAGTCCGATTGCCTGGTTCGTTGTGCTGAACACCTCCTTCAAGGACCCAACACTAGGATAAAGAGTGTTTAGGTTTATCCCGAACACCCCCGTACTTCCTACGTGGGGGCAGAAGCCAACGACTGGCCAACTCTTAGAATTAATATATAAAACGGCCGCGCAGGAGGTAAAAATTTCAAATAACAGGCAATAAATAATAGAAATGACCTTGTTTAAACATTACAAAGGACTACATGACCGTATTCATGGAAATATAATGTACTTGGTGCATTGCTCCGCCGCAAGGCGTGATTCTTTCAGGACACTATCGTAATATAATTCGGGCTTGCGGTGCTCCTTTCCCTCCGGCGATCCCTCGGTCATCAGCTTTTGAGCATCCATCTTCCCCTAGTGCACCTTTGCGCGGGCGAAGGCCATTCGTGCACCCTCAATACAAACCGACCACTTGATGACATCAAGTCGAGGGCACGCACTCACAAGCCGCTTCACGAGCCCGAAGTAGCTGCTTGGAATTGGCTCGACGGGCCATAGCCGGATAATTAAATCCTTCATGGCTAGTTCGGCCGCCTTATGCAGTTCGATCAGCTGTTTCAGCTGATCGGCAAATGGCACCAGATAATTCGGCACCAGATACTGCGACCAGAAGAGCTTCTCTGTAGTACTCCTTTCTTCGGCTCGGTAGAATTGGGCGGCGTCAGATATGCTACGTGGCAGCTCCGCAAATACCCCTGGAGAAATCCGAATTTAAATTTGTAAGCATGATTTTCTCTTTCAAATACACGCTTTGCATAGACAAAGCCTTACCAGCCGCAATCTTCCTCGCCTCCTGGATTTCTTTCAGGGCGCCCTGGGCTTCCCCCCGGGCATCACTTGCGGCTTGCCGAGCTTGGGAGAGTTTGGATTCTTTTCCTGATAAACTCTGCTCCAAGGTCTCGCATTTCTTTACGGCCTCTTGAAGCTCTCGCTCAGCTTCAATAACCCTGGCTTCGTGCTTTTCGCGAAGAGCCTGCTCTGTGGCTGCCTTCTTCTCGGCCTCGGCCAAAGCCTTCTTAAGAGCCTCGACTTCAGTCATCGCCCCTAGAGCGAACCATGAAACATATTTTTATCATACTAAATTATTCATTCACGTTTAACGCGAGCAAGGTGTTTTGCATACCTTGTTTATCCTCCAACTGCTTTTTTAGTTGGCCAAGTTCTTCTTTGGCCTGCTCCAGACTCTGAGTTAGTCCGGAGACTTCCGCACTATGCGAGGCGGCAGTCACAACAGATGCCTGCTTTTGAACAAAAGAGAGATGTCATAAAGTGAGTCTCCTGCGGACATATATTTGATCCCCTGTTCGGTTCTTTCTTTCACCGAACAGTGTATCAGGGGCTACTACCTACACTATGACATTCTTCGAAACGTCACAAAACATACCTCAAAGCCCGTTATAAGGCTGATGCAGGCTTCATTCAGTCCACTCTCAATGGACTGAATCTTCTCAATCACCGTACCCATAAGGGCACGGTGTTCTTCAACGATGGAGGCGCTCTTTAGCCCCGCCGATAACGTATCCGGCACCTCTGGTTGGACAAAAGTTGCCTCTAGCCGAGGGAGGCAGCCTGCCTGATTCTGGAGCCGTATTGTTCTCCGGAATTGTGTCCGGCTGGGAGCCAAATTCAAGATAGCCCCCGTCGTCGACATCCATGGGAGCCTTTTCTCCCGTGTGTCCGGCCCTTGAAGCTTGACCCCCTGGCGCCGCCTTTATGGTCTTCTCCCCCCTCCTTGGCCTGGTTCCCTCTGGGACGTCGCCTCGGTGTCATTCATCTGTTTTGGGGAAGGGGTCTTCGGGGGTGTCCCGCTGTCCGTAGCATCCGAACCCACTGAACCCTCCGATGAGGATGGATCGGTGCGGGACCTCGCCGGACTACCAAAAAAGTATGGATCGATGGTCAGAACATCATGCCATAGAAAGTTTGGATGCAAAAACGTGTTCGGATTTTATATATTCACGATTTCACCAGGGGCTGGGCCCTGGGATCCCACTTCGGGCTGCTGTCGGCATCGGCGGTGGACTCCTCCGGAAGGGAGATGTTTCTCTTCTTAGGCGACTCGGCCTCCAGAAATATGGAGGCCGTTCTTTTCTTTCTTCCCCTCACTGGGGATTGGTCTTCCTCCTCTTCCTCGACCTCTTCAGGGGAAGAGCGGGCATCGGAGTCTTCGGGTACGGTGTCCGAAGTACCGGGGCGTCGAGGGCTGCCCCTGGTCTTTTTGGCCTCCTTCTCGGCCTTCTTCTTCGGCGCCTTGTAAGGCGCTGGGACCAGCATCTTCGTCAGAAGTGGGCCGGCCGGTTCTTCTGGTAGGGGGGCCGGACAGTAGATCCGCCCCGCCTTCTTCGCCCAGCCCTAAGAGAGTGGTGGAAGACACATCAAGCGTTTATCTCGAGTTATGCGAATGAAACGTATGAATTGCCAGCATACAATGACTTACCGGACTTGCGGGGCGGGACAGTTGGTATCCGCGGTCCTCGGCGGAGTCCGGCCACGATTTGCCGGACTTGAAAAGCACCTTCCAGATATCCTCGTGCGAGGAGCCGAAGAGCCCTTGCAGGGTCTGGTGCTTGGCCGGGTCGAATTCCCATAAACTGCAAGATCTGCGTTGGCAAGGAAGAATCCGGCGAACTAACATCACCTGGACTACATCGACAAGTTTGATATTCTTGTCTTCCATATCCTTGACGCGCGTCTGGAGCTCCGACAGTTCGTCGTACGAAGACCAGTTCAGGCCCTTCTCGGGCCAGGACGTAAGCCGCATGGGAGCTCCGGATCAGAATTCGGGAGTTGCGGCCCATTTTGGGTCGCGCGGCTCAGTGACATAGAACCACTGCTGCTGCCACTCTTTAATGGAATCATTAAAAGTACCTAATGGCCATGTAACGTTGGGCATCTTTCTCACCATGGCGCCTCCGCATTTTGCGTGCTCGCCGCTCACTACCTTGGGCTTCACATTAAAAATCTTCAGCCATAAGCCGAAGTGCGGTGAGATGCGGAGAAAGGCCTTGCACACGACGATGAATGTTGAGATGTTGAGGAAGGAATTGGGGGATAGATCGTGGAAATCGATCCCATAATAATACATGATGCCGCGAATGAATGGGTGGAGGGGAAACCCTAGCCCGCGGACAAAATGAGGGAGGAATACCGCCCTCTCGTGGGGTTCCGGAGTAGGGACGATCTGTCCCGCCGTCGGAAGACGGTGGCTAATTTTCTTGGCCAGATACCCGGCCTCCCGAAGCTTTTTGATATCATTCTCCTGGACGGTAGAGGCCATCCACTTGCCTCCTGCTCCGGATCCAGACATTCTCGGATGGCCTTTGCGGGCAGAGAAGATGAACGCTTGGGCGCTGGAGTTCGAGCGAGGGGGAATGGATGAGCGGAGGAAGAAGAAGGCGTGGGTGAAATAGGGGAGTCCTTATCTCCTTATAAAGGCAGCAGGTATCCTGCGCCTCCCCACTTGCCCGGTAAACTCGCTTATTCCCCAAGCGCCGCGTTGACGGTGCGTTTGGGTTACCCACACCCGTATTGATGAGAATCCCGTGATAAGGGGACACGATCTCCGCTTCGACAAGACGTGCCAATAAAACCGCCTCACAATATGTGCAGTAGCTGGTTGAGGAAAACGGTTCGAATAATGACCGGGCCGCGGCATGATGTCATGCTATGAAAAGTTGTCAGCGGATTAGATTTGTGGAATATTATTCTCTCTACGGTGGTATGTGCAATTTGTTTTGTAGAGCCAGACACGATCCTTGTATTCAAAATCTTCTATGGAGTATTCGGAGAAGGAACCCGCCTTGCAATGCCGAAGACAATCTGCGTGCCGGACTCATCATCATTGAAGCCTGGTTCAGGGGCTACTGAGGGAGTCCTGGATTAGGGGGTGCTCGGACAGCCGGACTATATACTTTGGCCGAACTGTTGGACTATGAAGATACAAGATTGAAGACTTCGTCCCGTGTCCGGATGGGACTCTCCTTGGCATGGAAGACAAGCTTGGCAATTCGGATATGTAGATCTCCTTCTCTATAACCGACTCTGTGTAACCCTAGCCCCCTCCAATGTCTATATAAACTGGAGTGTTTAGTCCGTAGGACCAAGGACAACAATCATAATCATAGGCTAGCTTCTAGGGTTTAGCCTCTACGATCTCGTGGTAGATCAACTCTTGTAATACTCATATCATCAAGATCAATCAAGCCGGAAGTCGGGTATTACCTCCATCGAGAGGGCCCGAACCTGGGTAAACATTGTGTCCCCCGCCTCCTGTTACCATTAGCCTTAGACGCACAGTTCGGGACCCCCTACCCGAGATCCGCCGGTTTTGACACCGACACCCGCCTGGCCTTGGTAGTCACGGCTCACATCACAGGAACCTCACAAGGTGCACCCCGCCTTGATATCTCCGCTCCTCGCGAGCCAGCCTAGTGAGGCTGCCCCCGAGGAGGTCTTGTGTCGTCTGCCTCGCGAGGCTTGGCCCCTCGCGAGGGTCTTGAGTGGTTGTCGATGAAGATGGGTCGTACCAGGCCGTTCAGTGGAGCCACGCAGGCGGGCCGCAGGCAGGCAAGGCTGGGGACCCCTGTTCCCAGGACGCCAACAGTAGCCCCCGGGCCCAAGGTGCGCTCGGACTTGGCTTCGAGGCGAAGCCAAGGGGCAAGTGCAGAGCGCCGTGGGCCCCAACCGCCTGTGGCCTTGATTGACGCGTGGCGACTGACAGGACGTGGGCGTCCCCGCTTCCCCACGCAGCCTTGATATCCGCCTGGTTAGGCGGCCACCGCAGTCTACACAACTCCTCCTTCATCGCTAGCGGCGCGCTCCCTAACTGCACCACCTTCCTGAAAACCACGGCCTTATCCTCCGACCAGACCAGAACCTTGTCCTCTCCATCGCCATGGCGCCGAGCCGGACAAAGAAGGGGAAGAAGAAGCCCCGGGATCTAGCCATACCACCGCCGTCCTTCGGGCCCGCCGTCGAGCGATCGGTGGTGCTTAACCAGGAAGCAATGGACAAGGTCTGCCCGGCGCTTGCTGCCGATTCCAATGAGTGGGGGCGATGGTGGCTTGGCCTGCCTCCCACGTCGCAATGGATAGGACGGCCACCGAGGTCCCCATCCACCTTCACGCCCTCTGGGCTGGTCTGATCCCTCACTTTTCCGACTTCTTCAATGCGGTGCTCTCGCATTATTTGATCAATGCACTGCACCTGGACCCCCAATCCATCATCCTCCTCGCCGTCTTCGCCTTCGTTTGCGAAGCTATGGTGGGCATTGCTCCTTCCATGGCCTTGCTTCGCCACTTATTCTCGCTGCATCTGACCAACGCTCTCCAGCGCTCGGGGTGTGTATCCCTTCAGGCTGTTGCGGCGACAGCCGGCTCGGGGATTGATTTCGAGCTCTCACCGGTTGTCAGAGGCTTTCGGAAGCGGTGGGTGTTTATGGATGTTGGTGTGTGCAGCCCCCTGCTGCTACTCCCACAGATCCCGGCTGCCCCAAGCCCCGGCTGGGGGCACGCGAAGCTCACCGATCGGCGACTTGCCCATGTCTGGCACCGGCTGGCCAGGCTGAAGGGCCTCGGGGTGACGGCGCCCATGGTGGTGAAGGAGTTCGTCCGATGCCGCATTGCTCCGCTTCAGCGTCACTCCCGACCGATGTGGGCTTTCTCCGGCTACGGGGACCACATGAGGCTTCAGGTGCCGACTCTCCCTCCGGAGGTGCGGCGCACGGTGCTCAAGCTCCTGACGGGCGACCCCATGCCAGCTGACATGCCGAAAGAGGGCTGCCTCCTGTACTACTGCTTGAACAAGCTGGAGTTTGCGAGGCAGATGCCCTCCTTCGACGAATGGGGGCTGCGCCCGGTTGGCCTCGAAGGGCCTCACGAGAACCCTGTCTTCGTGGCCCCCCTGCCCGTCGCCAGCGCGGAGCCCGCCCCAGAAGTGGGTGCAGGAGGGCGAGCACCGTCGGATGCTAGCGACGCGGCTGCCGGGGAGCCGGCGTCACTCGAGGCCCCAGAAGCACCATCTCCTGGGGCTCGAGGCGGCCGCCCCGAGGAAGCTGCTGAGATGACGATGCAGTCCACTGTTCCTGAGGCCGAAGCCCCCGAGGCCCCAGCTAGCCACCGCGAAGCTGAGTCCGAGGGCTCCCCGCAGCCCAGCATCCCTGAGGTCGCCTCCTTAGGAGTCACACCAGCCGCGCCCAGTGCTCGTGGCTGCGTCCAGGGCCTTGGCCGGCTCCGATTGAACTTTGATGCGCTCCGCAAGAGGAAGGGATCTCCAAGCTGCAGCGGCAATGCCTTCCGGCCATTGAAGCAGAGAAAGAACATTGCCATAGACGAGTGAGTACCTTGCCCTTGTAATTTCCGGAATGTTGCTCCCCCTCCCGACTGTGGTTTCCTAGGGCCCCTTATGCTAAGGCGACGAAACCTTCCGAGGAGCAGCCTCCTCTTACCCCAAGTCCTCTGATGATCCTGAGCGCCCCTAGCCAGCCTGCCGTAGTTGGCGCGAGGTTGGCCGGAGAGGCAGGTGTACCGGCCTGGCGTCTCGACCCCGTGCTCTTGCCGTTCCTCCGTCATGGTCCTGCCTGGGGTGCAGAAGGTGTGCCAAGGGCTCCTCCTTTGGTTATCGACCGCGGCTCGGTGACCTCGGCCCTGGCGTCTTCTTCGAACAATGAGCCTCTTCTCCTCCGGGCCCCTGCCGAAGCCCGGAGGACAACCGGGAAGGGGCTCCGGGCCGAGAGCAACCTGCTGAGGGCGAAGATCATCCGAAGTGCAGAGCAGTAGGAGGAGACCATTGCATTGTTGAAGAGGACCGGCATCATCGTCAAGAAACTTCTGGACGAGAATGACATGCCCCGCATTGAGCGCCAAAGGCTGGTGGAGGAATCCATGGATGCTCTCAAGCAGCATCTTGAGGACACGACAGAGATTATCGCCGTTCACCGCGGAGACTAGTTCCCACGGTCTGCAGCAACGCATCAAGAAAGTAGAGATCAGCGAGCCAAATCGTTGTCTTCCTCCTTCTTTTCCCCTTCGGGCGTAGTTGCATGTGGCTTTTTTAATTATCTTCCTAATTATGTAAGACAATTATTATCCACTATCGACATCCTTATATATTCATTAGTCTTGCTATAAGTCGCAGTAGATGCTATATAGGTCCGTCGGATCTTACATCAAGATCCGTGCAAAAATTTCTTTTCGGATTTTCTTTTTTCTCTCTTAAATCTCAGTCGAGGGAGACATAGCCACACCATTAAATAGAGGCTTAGGCGCCATTAATGGAGACCTTGGGAGAGAGGTGGACGGCAGATGGAGGTCAAAGGGCTCTCCTCCCAATAAGCACGCGCAGGGGTCTGATCGCACGCCTCCCGTACTCAAATAGCTACCCTGCACGGCGCCTCCTAGCTAATAAAAAAGTGGACGCGTTGTTGCACATAAATGGTAAATAGAACGCCCATGGTTTAAATAATACTTATGTTTCGGATTGTAACGTGACATCACTTGTTCCAAAATGACTTTGTTGATTGTTAATGTGTGCGCCTTCGCAAATCGGACAGCAAAATTACCACAACATGTTGGAACCATGTCATGACACCAAGCCAAGTTTCATGATTTTCATGCATGTTTTGGATTTACAGGAAAGAAAAAACCAAGTTTCTCAATGTTTCCAGCCGAGCCACGACACTCGGATGTTTGAATTTCATTCCCATTTCGTGGATGGGACCTAGAAATTTCCCCGAGGACACAAATGTGATTTTTCAACCAACTTTGGTGCACTAGAGCATGTGCTTGTATTTCAAATTTGAATTATGCACACAAAGGTGACACGTTCCCTCTCAGAACCACGAGCCTTCTTGAGAGAAGCTCCGGTTTGCAAGAAGCTTTTACCAAAACTTGTTCCTATTCGTCCAATTTTTTTACCACAGCATGGTAGTACCATGGCGAGTTTCATGATTTTCAGGCGTGTTTTGGATTTACAAGAATTTTAAAACCAAGTTTCTCAATGTTCTCGGCCGAGCCACGATTCCCAGATGTTTGAATTTCATTCCCATTTCTTGCATGGGACCTAGAAATTCACCCGAGGACACACATGTGATTTTTCAACCAACTTTGGTGCACGGGAGCATGTGCTTGTAGTTCAAATTTGAATTATGCACATTAAATGACCAGAAACTCAATTAATGTATAAAAAAGGCCAAACGAACCAGGAATAATTCCAAAATTTAACAGGGCACTCATGTAGTTCTATGTTGCCTCTGTAAGGAAACTCAAGGGGGGGGGGCAGTGTATATCGTTTCACACTCAAAGGTGACACGTTCCCTATCAGAACCACGAGCCTTCTTGAGAGAAGCTCCGGTTTGCAAGAAGCTTATACCAAAACATGTTCCAAATCGTACTATTTTTTACCACAACATGTTAGTGCCATTACATGACACCATGCCAAGTTTCATGATTTCCAGGCGAGTTTTGGATCTACATGAATTTTAAAACCAAGTTTCTCGATGTTCTCGGCCGAGTCACGACGCCAAGATGTTTGAATTTGATTCCCTTTTCTTGCATGGGACCTAGAAATTCACCCAAGGACGCACATTTGATTTTTCAACCAACTTTGGTGCACCGGAGCATGTGCTTGCAGTTCAAATTTGGATTATGCACGTTCAAATTTGGATTATGCACATTAAATGTCCAAAAACTCAATTAATGTATAAAAAGGCCAAACGAACCCAGAATAATTCCAAAATTTAACAGGGCACTCATATAGTTCTATGTTGTCTCTGTAAAGAAAATCATGGGGGAGGCAGCGTATATCGTTTCGCACACAAAGGTGACACGTTACCTCTCGGAACCACGAGGCTTTTTGAGAGAATCTCCGGTTTTGCAAGAAGCTTATACCAAAACTTGTCCCAATTCTGCCAAAAAATATACATATGAAAACAGGGTTTAGATTATCCCAAACATCTCGCTACCTAGACCAATGTACTCTTATTTGAATTCAACATAAAATGGATACAAATATTTGAATTGGAGATCGTATGGTACATGTAGTTCATAGTGAAATATGATTACTTCTATATGCATGTTTTTGTTATCAAGATAATATTTAAATGATTGTATAACTTGACATCAATCGTATCAAATAAGGAAAATTGATCAAATTTAGTCCCTATGGTAGACGACAATATATATGTTCATAGGGTGGAGTAAAATGTTCATATATGATGGAAGAAAAAAATGTAGGACTACATCCATTATAAACCGCAACGTCACCTAACGATATATTCGAATTTAACATAACCTGGATTCAAAAATTGAAATTTCAGATCCTAGCATTTGTAATCATATAAAAAGGGACCTGACTCTTTCTTTTGGTGGGAATTGATTTGTTTTTTGTTGCTGTTGAGGGAAGTGCGAATCGATTTGGTACTGTACAGGGTAATCTTGTTCTCCCGATTTTTTTACATTTTTCTTGTAGTTTTTTCAATGACATCTATAGCAATATAGTAAAAGGGGACATGACTATCTTGTGTCTTGTATGAATTGTTTTTTTATACACGTTAAGTTTGTTCTGCCGAACAACGAATCCGCGCCTTGTTATCTCGAAATTTTCAAGCTCGAGTATCTCTTGTCTCATCTGCTTTGAAACTCCCGCCTCTTCAACCCGCTCCGCGCCTTGTTATCCTGAAATTTCGATGCGCGCGAAAACTCCCTCCTCATCCGAAATCGGCCCCGCAGCCCAGACACGCGAAATCCCCCCTCTACCCCTCAGCCGGAAATGCCGGCTCGATGTCGCGATGTCAAAACCGGTGGGGGTACGCTGGTAACTTACCCTACATTTTGGACAAGCGCATCCCTAAGCCATGGCTCCCCCCTACCTTCCCCTTCGCCCCCCCCCCCATTTCCACACCGAGGCCTCCAAAACCAGTGAAACCACACGCTCCTCCATCAGCCTCCAGACCGCCGCCCAGCCGGAGACTCTTCCCTGATGACGTCGTCCACCGCAACAGCTCGCCGTCCCTCATCCACCGCACCGGATGAGGATCCGTCGTCGATCTCGTCATCCTGCCGGATCAGCCACCTCGTCCTCCACCTCCAAGGAGCTGCCCCGACGTTCGCCTCGTCTATTGCGCCACCTCCATCCCCACAGCGCCGTCTTGACCTGCCCCACCGGAACCGCAGTACCCTCACCAATTCCTCCGATGGAGCCGAGGCCCACACGGCGCCACCAAGGAGGTTCTGCACTCACCGCTGCATTTTATCTTTCATTCAATCTCACTGGGCTGCCGGTGCTTGATACCAAGCAGCCATGGCGGGTCTCCATCGATGGCACAGTCGCCAGCCACTTCATCCACGGCGTCTCTCCCCCATGTCGTTGATTCCTTGGCGGCGACTTCCACACCGGCACTAGCTGCAGCTTCTCCGGCTCTCGCTCGCGCTGCTGCTACTACTACTGCTCCGGCTCTCGCTCGCGCTGCTGCTGCTACTACTGCTCCGGCTCTCCCTCGCGATGTGGCTCTTTTGTTGCTGTCGGTCGCGCTGCTGCACTGCTCTTGCTTTCGTTCATGCTGCTGCTCTTCTCTGCTATTGCTGTCGGTCGCGCTGCTGCTCCGCTCTTGCTCTCGTTCGTGCTGCTGCTCTGCTCTTGCTCTTGCTCTCGCTCGCGCTGCTGCTGCTGCATGTCCTCCGGCAGCTACAGGAGTTGGGTGGGCAACAAACAGTAGATGATCCATTCTCTATCTTTTTAAAACTGAAGCTATAATCTACCTGCTATCATTAGTTTTGGATCTATCCACTCGTTTGCTATCATCAGTCTTGATTTCTGCATGCACCCCTTAGGCCTTACAAAATCGAACTATTTTTTATTATTATGCATGTCAGTTATTGTACACAATCGTACTGAACATGTAGAGAAAAAGAGAAGACCGTTGCGTGGGAATATAATGTCATGCAGATGCCGCTCCATGGTGGGTGAAGTGGCCCCCCTCCCGCCATTCCAGATTGTACTCCAGAGGTAGATAACTATTCAGATGGGGATTCAGAGGGAGCCGACCACTCCTATTTACCACCTGAGGTGTTTGCTCTAACCAGGCATGCTGATGTTGGTCATATCATGCATATAGCGCCTCGCATTGCTTACATTATACATCTTATATGTCATCAGCCTAGTTTAGATTTGCTTTGTGTGAATGCCACCTGTTTGGTTTCTATATCATACTCCCACCGTTTCTAAATATTTGTCTTTTTAGAGATTTCAATAAGTGACTGCATACGGAGCAAAATGAGTGAATCTACACTCTAAAATATGTCTATATACATCCATATGTGGTAGTCCATTTGAAATCTCTAAAAAGACAAATATTTAGGAACGGAGGGAGTATATGGGAATTTTATGCAATTCCATCTTCTTTAGCCAGGCATCATATACGTGAATCATGCAATGCCATCCTGTTTAGCCAGTAATCGTATCTGTGAATTGTATCGTGCCATTTTTTTCATAATGTATTCCATTTGTCAACAATGCTTATACATTCATCTACTCTTCCTGTGCATCATCCATTTGAGTCGGTCATGGGAAAATCTGGAGTGAAAACAAGGTCTTCTGAGGAGTCAGTGCTACCTGTCGATGCAGATTTCTTGCTGGTTACAAATAGCTCCTCAGAGGAGGATTCAGAGACAGACGACCAGTAGTATCCCCCCCCCCGAGGTGCATGCTCTAACTTGGCAGGGTTATATTGCTCATATCATGCATATGGTGTCTTGCATTGCCATGCCATCTGCTTAGATTAGACATCCTTTGTGTGAATGCCTCCTATTTGCTTTCTATATCAGATATGTGAATTATGCAATGCCATGCTTTTCGGCCAGTTATCATATATGTGAATTATGCACCACCATGTAGCCAGGCATTATATATGTGAATTATCTCATGCCATCTTTTTTTCATTACGTATTCCATTTGTGGACAATCTATGTATATTGAACTACTCCTCATGTGTATCAGCCATTTGAGCCGGTTATGGAAAAATCAGGAGTGACAACAAGGTCTTCAGAGCAGGCAATGGTACCTGTTGAAGCATATATATCGATGGTTACAGGGAGCTCCCCAGAGGAGGATTCAGAGATAGATGACCAGTCCTATATCCCACCTGAGGTGTCTGCTCTAAGTTGCAATGTTTATATTTCTCATATCATGCATATGGTGTCTTGCATTGCTTAGTTTAGACATCATATGCACAATATTGAATTCCATCTGCTTAGTTTAGAGATCATACATGCAAGTGCCAGCTGCTTAGTATATGAATAAATTATGTCAATTGTATCATGCCATCCTCTATACTTAGACAACATGTATGTGAATTATTTAATCCCAACCTATTTTAGAAAGACATCATATAGTTTTGTCATGTCATCCTGTTTAGATACTCATCATATGTTGAATTATGCCATTATATCCTGTTAATTTATCCATCATATATCTGAAACTGTGTCATGCTATCCTGTTTAGTTAGGCATCATATATGTGAAAATTGTGTCATGCTGTTCTGTTTGGTTAGACAACATATATGTGAATTACCACATTTGTCTATCATACAATGTATGTACGTTCAATTTCTTTTCTTGTTTATCAGCCATTTGGATTGGAGGGGGTGATGGCAGTATCTAAGGGAGCAAAAACCCGTTCTTCACAAAAGACAGCGCTACCCGTCGATGCAGATAGAACCATGGTTGTACTGGCCCACAAACTAGCCCCACCACACATAATCGAGACTCTTCCAGATTGCACACTTACACAGTTGGGCAGAGAACCAGCTACAACCCATCTAACCTCAACCCCAGCGGATAGTAACCCACTTCTAGTTGAGAAAGCACCATGTCCACCACAGAGTACCCCCACACGAGCAGTTTGTAAAGCAACTGCAGTGCCCAAAGCACGAAGACCACCATAGCGAACCCAAACTCCACGGTTTAAGTAGAAGAGCAACTGTTCTCAGGCCAGATTCCGTAGCTATGGTCCATACTCCTTTGCTGTTGCATCACTGTATTTACTCATACCAACTACTTTCGAATTTGAAGGATCCAATTGAAACTCCAATGGTGCAGGTATGTTTTAAACCTATTTCTTTAACTGGATTGATGTTCTAACTTCTTGCTCTATCTTGATTTCAGTTTCAGTTGTATAAATAGTTATGTTCTCATGTGATGCACATTACAAGTGTTGCCAATGTTGTGTAGTTTCTCACACTTATATTCTGTCTATGCTGTTGTGTCTTAAAAATATATGAGTTGAACTGTGTCTCTATCTTGATCTGCCAACATAAACTAGAATAATATGGACAATACAATAACCATAGTACGTAGATATATGTTTGTTTCATGATGTTATCCTGTCCACCTTACTACTAAACCGGTTTACCAAAATGAGTTTCGTATACTACATGCTAAACCTGTGATGTGTCTGCTTGTTTCTCTTGTAGTATGTGAACAGAATATTGGAGAAGAGTACCCCACTATGCAATGGTAGAGAAAGTAATGCAGATAAGGTTCAAGATAGTGAGACAACCCTATTGGTCTCCAAGAAAGGTGATAAAAACGATCTTGTAGACAGTGAGAAAACCCCACAGTCCTGCGTTGATGTAGTGTTCGAGTTACTGGTCAGTACCGCTGGCACAAGCTCTTCGAACTCGCTGCCTGAATCACTTCGGCTTCTTCAGTCTCAGCTACAAGCTGAAAGGCATCAGTCAGCTGTGCTGCGGCAAGAAGCCGAAGGACTGAGGAAGTCCCTGCAGAATTCAGATGCATACTTTCTTGTGCAACAGCAAGTGCTGGAGAATTTAAGCGCCAAAGAAGAGAAAGTTAATAATCTTGCTAAGCATCTTGCCAGCATTATGGGTACCCAAGATATTGTTTCTTGAGCCCTTTTGAAGTGGTTTCAGTTCTGGACTTATTTTGCCGCGGCGTTTATTTGCACTGGTTGCCAAGTTTGACAACCAGTGTATATGATATGCAGCTTTGTTCCCTATATTTGCACTGGTGGCGAACTTTGATGCCCAGTTGATGTAATATGTGTAATAGCCGTGATAGCCTAGCGTAAGTGCAGTTCTTTTTCCTTGTTGTCTTGTTTATTTGTTTGCTTGTGGTCAGTGCAGTTCTTTTTCCGCGGTTTGCTAGTGGCCGCAATAACCTATTTTTTAAAACTAGTCCACTATAACCATGGGCTACATATTTACTGCAGTTACCATGGGCCTCCTAATGGCCGTAGAAACAATGGGCCTTCTAAGGGCCGTAGAAATGATGGGCCTTCTACGGGCCGTAGCATCAATAGGCCTTGTACGGGCCGTATGATCGATCGGCCAAACATGGGCCAATAACAGACCGCATTATGGGCCGTAAACGGGCTATATTTGGAATCGTACGTTCATGGGCCGACCATAACAAGCCGTCGTTAATATACCGTACTTGATGACGCTACAAAATGGCCCAACGGATTAACGGGCCGTAAACTGGCCGATTGTAACCACGGGCTGAATTTGGCCCACAAGCAGAAAAGTCTAGTAACGGGCCGTAAGTAACCGAATGCTGGAAATAAGCCCAAGAATAAATGGGCCATGAGAAGGCCGAAAGATAACACGGGTTGGAAACGGCCCAATGGAATAATGGGCCGTTAATGGGTATAAAGCGGTACACTGTTCATTGCGGGCCAGATTCACCATGGGCCTTTAATGGGCCAAGAGTTACAAATGGCCTCATATGGGTCGAAAGACATCATGGGCCATACATGGGCCGGAAGTTACAACGGCCCGAAATCATATTGGACGGCCCAGATGAAGCTAGTGGGCTTAATTCCGGTAGGCCGTAACGGGCTGTGAGTTAGCGGGCCGTAAATGGGCTACATACGAACAGACCGTTAACAGGCTTTCCGTGGCCCAGCCCGTTACCATTTGACCAAGTCAAATGGGCCGGCCTTTTCACCGGAATGGGCCTCTGTTGGGTCATGCCACGTGTCGACGTATCATAGGCGCCTCCTATCCAATGAATGGATGACATCTGTCCCAATGGTGAGCCAACACGTGTTTCCTCCGGCCAATGAGAATTTTACACGTGGAAAATCCTCATTGGCTCAGGATTTTAGCGGGTTATCGGATCCAAAACTGGACCTGATAGCTTAACGGCGTCCCGTTACGGTGGACGCCACATGTCAGTCACCCTTGACGAAAGCACTTCTATGACGCGTGATTTATCGTCATGGAAGTGGACACTTCCGTGATGATAATTCTGGTAATGTCATGGAACACTTCTACGACAGCACAGGTATGACTATCTTGATTCTATCATAAAATTGGCATGGATGTACATGCATGACAGAAAACGTGACCTACTGTGACAAACACGTATCATCACGGAAGTGTATTTTTTTGTAGTGGTCTCTCTCTCTCTCTTGTTAGGTTTGCCTCCTACTCTCTCGCCCACATACATACAATCTTTCCTGCCCTATTTGCTCCATCTTCGCAAGCTCTCACTACATGTTTCATTCACACATCGGGATGTGTTCAAAATGTTGCTTTATAATGGATCATGTAAAGTTATGGTTGGTTTTGTTGCATCCAACAAAGTAATAACTATGAAATGCAATTAGATTTTCATTTGACTGGGATTATGTGAGTTTGAGCATATTGTGAAGTACTATAGACCTCGTATACATCTTAGAATTGAACAATGATTCTAAGTATTGAAATGTATAAACCATTACATTCGAAGTCAGTAGCTTAATATATTTATTTCACGATTACAACAAATGATTAATTCCACTACAAACTAAGAAAACAAATGTGTACTCCCTCCGTTTTTATTTAAGTCCGCATATTAGCATTGGTCAAAGTCAAGTTTTGTAAACTCTCACAAAGTTTATAAAAAAAATATTAACATATACAATAACAAATAAATACCATTAGATTCATTATTGAATGTACTTTCACATCATACATATTGGTTATGGTAAATGTTTATATTTTTCTATAAACTTGGTCAAACTTTAGGAAGTTTGACTTCGGTCATACCTAATATGCAGAGTTAATAAAAATGGAGGGAGTACTAGTAGTTACTAGTACTACTCGCTAGTTGCTTAGCCCAATCACCCAACACGCCAAACGGGGAGTTCAGTGTTACAAAATTTTGAGGTCGGCGGGAAAATCTCCCGCGACCCTGATTCAAGTAGTGCGAAGTTACCATCATACCCTTCGGAACAGGCCTACGGCTAGTGGTGGGTAGGGGGCTGTTGTGGTAACTTCAGGTTCACCCTACCCAGCCAACCCCACCCCGGCACCCAGAGTAGTACACCTGAATACTCCCCATTTTCTATCCCCACCGCAAAATAGACTTCTCCATGGCACCACGGCCTTCGTGCTCCTCCCCTTTTACATTGGCGAACTCGTCCACCGCAGAGAATCTGCCTCATCAATGGCGTCGTACACCGCACTAGAGCTGGTCCACCATAGTCGTCCTACACGGAGCCTCTTCCCCGGCACTGTCTTCCATGGCCTCGGATCTGCTTCCCGGAAGCCGACGTCAAGCACAGAAGCACCACCGTCGTAGACAATGAACTGACTCCCGTTGCCGACCATGATGCACAGAGGCCACCGTGACCATCGTACTCCTCCTCGATTAGTAATGTGTATATTGAATCTCTTAGCAATACATGTGCAGTTCCAATTTTGTTCATACCTACCCTTCAAATTTCCTGGTTGCTATTGTTCCGGTAAAAGTAATTGGTTATAGCTTGCATTATCCAACAAAATATTACCTTGTAATTGTGCGTCGCTCCTGTATTGCGCTGTGCTTGGGTAGGTTCTTCATCTGCAACCAGTAGTGTGGCAAATGATGGAAAGTTTTTTAGAGCTAGCAAGATGCCCATGCGTTGCACGAAACATCAAGATGGATTGGTATGAGTAGTTTATCTTGTGGGAGAAAAGGATGAACGAGGAAAGGCCTTATTTGAAAATGTGGAGAGGGGTGTGGGTATCTTTTTGCAAAATTGCCATAGTTTCCTTCCTATCCGTCAGATATAAATCGGACAGCCTATATTGCAGGACGGCAGGCACACCATCAACACCAACTCTGTTTTTATAAGAGTAGAGATAAATATAAATATATAACAATATATAATATATATATATACATAAGAGTAGAGAAGAGAGTAGAGATAGAAGGGACGTCGGGAAAGGATCACGCGCGCGGGAAAAAGCGGCAGGGAGCGCGCTAGTTTTGGGCGCGTGGCGTCCGGCGCGCTTTATAAAATCCAACGCCCTCCCACCGCTCTGTGCCTCGCCACCGCTCTCTCCCCGCTCTTTCTCGCCTTGCCGCCGCCGCGCCACCTGGAAACTTGGGGCTACCGCGGCGTCCGCGCGCGCCCCTCCCGCGGCTTCTCCGCCGAGATCCGGTTCCACGAGATGCGAGTCATCCTCGGCACTTTCGACACCGCCCACGAGGCCGCTCGCATGTACGCTACAGCGGCATGGCGCCTCCGGCGGCCTCGTAGGGACATGAACTTCCCCAACTTGCCGACGCGGGAGCGGGCGCAGGAGCTCGCGCCCCTGCGACTTATCATCGACGAGGATCGTCGCGACAACCGGAGGCGGGAGCACCGTCTCGGCATCGCCGAGATGGATGAGGAAGCCATGGCGCTATGGCACCAACGCTTCCTGCAGGACATCATCAACGAGCATGAGTTCTACGTGCAAAGGAGGGCGGAGAGGGAGAAGGGGAGGGCGGAGCGAGCCGCCTATTGTGAGGACATGCATATGCGGAAGGCGGCCGCTTAATTCAACATCAAGCTAGGAGCAGCGTCGCCCTGGGACTCCGACGACGATCGGTACCTTGGCGCCGACATTGAGACGTCGGAGGAGGACATCATCGAGGCGGAGTCGGACGACGAGGAGTAGTTGAACTATCTATTTTTTATCTATATATGCTATATCTATGCTGAGAACTATCTATGTATGTATCTATGCCAGTATCGACTCAGAGTCGAATGTGTATTGAGTCAGAGTAGAAAGGAGAAAAAAATATAGCGCGTCCACTGGAGCGGCGTGCGCGCGCAATTTTTTGCAGCGGCCGCTGAAGCCAGCACTCCGCGGCCCGCAAAACTAGCTATTCCGGCACTGTAAACGCTTAATTTAACCCGCCACGCATTGCGCTTCTGTTGGAGATGCTCTAACATGGCAGATGAGTGCTTTAATGTTTCCCACAAGATGCGTGAGCATTACTATATTTTTCTTGCCATGTTGAGATTTGAAAACTACGAGTGTGAACATGCAGAGGAGCAATGAAGACCAAACACGGGATATTGGGGACATCTTCAAGGAACGTGGCAAGTTAAAGAGGAGCTGCACCGAACCTGTAAAACAAACTTTGGTAAGTAACACCCTTTCAATTACTTTCGTTTAGCCTCGTGTTCTTTGATGTGTATATGTTGTAGTTTCTATTTCTCTTAGCCTCATGTTCTTCGATGTGTAACAAGAAGAGTCTTAATCGTCCTAATGCTTTTGTTTTTAGCTTGATGTAGGAAGTGGGTGTTCTCACCTTGGAGTCTTTTTTTATATTTCTCCTTTTGAATTCACTTCTCCGAGTCCTGTTTATCTGGCTTTTACTAAATGGATCTGGGTTGCTCTGACTATTGATCTAAAAAAGAAGTAAATTCATGTCAGGATGCAGTTCCTGCGAGGAGGGAAGTTTGGTCAACCTCGAGATCATGTTTCCAAAATGAGCGTGGATTACACATAAGGTGCCCGTTCCCTAATGATGATGCATAAGACACAAGGTGCAAATTTCTAGATGATGTTGGATTACACACAAGCCAGGTGGAGTCGTCAACTATTCGTGTCCTCGTGGCACTAGTAAAGGCTAAAAGAAAGCATGCAGCAGCCCTTGAGAATGTAGCTGAGTTCCTGAAGAAGCGAAAAGAGCAATCAGATGCTCTCTTCACCCAAGCCAAAGAAGAGATGGAAGAAGCCAGAAAGAAGCTAGCAGAGCAGAGCATGCTAGGCGTCTCCTGCTATCTAAAACTGTTGTTAATACATTTTTTCCTTCATAATAGCTAGGTTGAAATGTTTATCCAGTAAGCATGCCTATTGTGATGTCCGTGCATATACTGATGTGGCACAAAATAAAAAAATTCCGGGTCATCTAATAACGGCAATTTCTTTCCGAACAATAACAAACAAAGCATTGGACATGGTATAGTTCACACGCAAGCCCAACATTCCAAGTTCAACTTCCATATCAAACTCATGTTCACACGTATCTGCACATTCATAGATAATGTCCACAACCATGATTCACTTCAAAGCCAAAAAATGTGAGGAGAGTTATAAATAAAGAAAAATCTCTAGTTCCTACTACCAGTGCGAGCACAACATGTCAAGACCATACATAATTAATTATATTTTGGATATTTTTTGACTAAACACGAATAACTTCTGGAAGAAGGTATAATTTTTAATGCCGGCCACGGTTGGGGTCCACGATGTTTTGAGCCAAACCGGGCAACACACCGGGTGTCTGCCGGCGACGCGAAGGTCGTAGCATTCGTGGGTTCGGAGCGGCGGCGGCTCCCGTGGTCTACTATTCCTCGGTGTCGGCGGTGGCCGCAGACGTGTTGGCCACCTCCGCCAGCATGCCGCGTTTCCGCCAATGTTTGCATCGGATGGCGCGGCCAACCACGGTGCACTGGACGCCGTGGTCCCCTGTGTGCTGGCATGCAGCAACTGGCCACTCCTCTGCGAGCAGGCTTGGAGCATCGAGTTCATGCACCAGGGGCCAGCTTGGAGTGGCGGCTTGCTCCCCCGCTTGCCCGCCTGCAGCCTTGCCCATGGTACTGACGGCCTGGGGCAGACTGGGAGGTGGGGCAACAAGTTGCCTGGCTCGTCGGGGTACCCAGCCGGCTTTTATGCCGGAGAACTCGTCTTCCTGCTCACCGGATGCTATGTAGAGTGTGGAGAAAATGGTGCAAGGAGGATATGAGGAGCGGCGGTGTGGTGCGGTTCTTGCCAGGCGTCTGGCCTTGTTTAAATAGCGGGCGGATGAGAGGAGCCAGCCGCGTTGTGTTCTAAATGCCGACCGGCTCGCGGAAGGACGTGTTGCCAGCACACGCGCGGATTCAATGGAGGCAGGCGGGGCAGTCTGAAGCCGGTTGCATGCGGCGAGGAGGCGTGTTCATCCTGGCCTGCAGCGAGTGGGGCCCTCTTGGCCGGCGCGCCGGTTCAATGGCTGCACTATGAGAGGCCGCGTCCATGTCAGAGCAATCACTCCCTCCTGTCCTTTTTTGTTTGGGTATATAAAAATCTCATTTTCCATTCACATTTTACAAGTAAAATTCATGGACAAACTTTGACCCAAAATACGATGGGGACTTGTAAACTAGGACTGAGGTAGTAATTATGAATTCTATTTTCGCTCCATACCAACCGTTCTAAAACTAGTATAACGCGCCATTGAAATTCGGAACTCTTACCCCACTAAAAAACGATATTTTAAACGTGGCTACTCGATCAGTGGCGACTGGCGAGCCACCGCCTCCAGGTCGTTCACCTGTGGTCCCGCCCATCAACTCCTACGGATCAAATTATCACGCGAGCTGACTATTCCTACAAAGGTGCGCTCCACCATGTACCCGGTACCCGCGCATCCAGCAATCGTGCACCTAGGGTTTTAGGGTTTATTTGTTTACGGTGCCTTTACGTAACTCCCACGTGTGCGAGACAGCAAGAGACCGGCTGCGTGCATGCACCTCTTCTCTTCATATATGTACTCCACCGTTTGTTTGGTGTCCAAAAAATTATACAGTAGTAATAACTAGCAATGTGCCAATGCGTTGCCACACGTTCAAAGTAGATTAATACATATTTACCGATTTGATAGAAAAGAGTCTAGTTTTGAAATACGTATATCACTAAAAAATGTTATGTTTCACTCAAAATATATTCCTTCGGCGGTTTTGATGAGATAAGGGAGGAATGTGGTTGGTTTCAAGGTTCGAGAAGTGGTATATTGTTGCAAAAAGCCCATGTGTGTGTGTGGCGTGTGTGTGAGAGAGAGAGAGGGAGAGGGGAGGAGGACGGAGTGCGTGTGTGACAAAGACACAAAGAGTGTGTGTACGAGAGGTATCACCATAAAATGAGGCGATAGTGTGTGTGTGCACGATCGAGAGGGCGTGTCTCAAGAAGGGATGAAAAATCTACATAGATACAAGGAGAGCGAGAGATACATGTACGAGATAGTGGAAGCAAGAGTGTGCGGATGTATAAACCTATCTGGAGGCTAGTCGATCAATGTTTGTGAGAGAATTACGAGTCGGTGGTACGAAAGCGATAGTTTTGTGTGTGTGTGTGTGAGAGAGAGAGAGAGAGAGACGGTAGTCGGGAGGGGGAGTGGAAGCAGGAGTTGTGTGTGAGAGAGAGAGAGAGAGAAAGGGGGAGAGTTTGTCTAGTCGATACAAAATGAATAATATCAGTTTTATAACTGAGATGAAGAGGGAAAGGAGACCCCAACAAACGTTGTGTATGCGGGAGAGAGTAATTTTAGTGGTAGGAGTCATATCTAGAAAGATAGAGGGTGCGTGAGAGAACCCTAGAGAGAAAGACAAAGTGAAAGCCGAGTGAGTGTGTGTGTGTGTGGTGGTGAAAAAGAAAGCTTAGGTACCTAGTGATACCAGAGAACGATAGAGACGTGAGAGATAATGAAAACCGTGTAATGTATACTGATAGGGAGAGTGTGACACTTCTCAAGGGAGACGTCGAGAAACCATGTTTGCGAAAATAGGAGAAACATGAAGTGAGCGTGCGGGTGAGCTGTAGAAAAGAGAGTGATAGCTACATGAAGGAGCACGCGAGAGAGATGGGCATGAAAGGAGATCCAAATATTTAGTTGCGTGTATAGAAAATGTCAACATAAAAGGGATTAAAATATTTGAATTCGAGATGATGATACATGTAATTCATACTTGAACCAAAATTGATCTATCAAACATGCATACTCATATGAATTCGTGTGCATCTATCTTATTTAATATCTAGATATTACTGATCCATACATTTGAGTAGAACATAATTTGGTTTAAAAAATTTGAAATCAACCTTATGATTTTGAGATAATTGTATTTGTAAATCATATTATATATATAAAGGAGCAGAATTCTTTGTTGTGCTTTTGAAAGTATATAAAAAAATGATGTATACAGAATTTTATTCGAATCGAAAATGGATCCTGCCCGAAAAAAAAGAATTCAAAATGGATTGGAATTGAGTTGGCACGGTAAACGTGCAAGCTTTTTCTCAAAAATTTGAACGAAGCGGCCAAACTCACAGTAACCGCCCGAAACCAAAATATGGGAGATGGAAATTACTGCCTGTCCCTGACATGCAACGCATGTCGGCTCGATTTCAATAGGTCTTGATAGGGGCAGGTTTGTCTGACATAACCGCCTCTCACCCGGATTCATACACGGTGGGCGCCAAAACACAATGTCTCCTCGGCCGAAATCGCCTCTCACCCGGATTTATACATGGTGGGCGCCAAAACAAACTCTCCTCAGCCGAAATCTTCGTCGGCAAATATTCGGTGTATGCGAGATTACCGTCCTATCCCCAGCAGCCATATATTCCCGAACGGGGGATAAGTTGGTAACCTTCCCCGCATTTGAGACAAGCGTGTCCCAAAGGACATGGTTCCCCCTACCTCTATCCCTTCATTCCCCCATTCGAACTCTGTGGGCGCCAAAACACCCTCTCCACCCCAGCCTCCTCCGTTCGCCACCCCATCCACTGCCGTCCTCCTCCACCATGCCGGAGTTGATTGATAACCCACAAGTTTAGGGGATCGCAACAGTTTTCGAGGGTAGAGTATTCAACCCAAATTTATTGATTCGACACAAGGGGAGCCAAAGCATATTTGCAAGTATTAGCAGCTGAGTTGTCAATTCAACCACACATGGAGATTAATTATCTGCAGCAACGTGATCAATAGCAAAGTAGTATGTTAGCTTTGTTAGTAGTAGCAACAGCAATAGTAACGGCAACAGTGATAGCAATGATTTTGTAGCAAGTGCAATAGTAACAGCATCAGTAGTAACTTAGCACAAACAATATAAGAGAAATTTGTAGGCATGGGATCGGTGAATTCGTTGGATGATATTCATCATATAACAGTTATAACCTAGGGCGACATGGCACTAGCTCCAGCTCATAAATATAATGTAGGCATGTATTCCGTAAATAGTCATACGTGCTTATGGAAAGAACTTGCATGACATCTTTTGTCCTACCCTCCCGCGGCAGCGGGATCCTATTGGAAACTAAGGGATATTAAGGCCTCCTTTTAATAGAGAACCGGAACAAAGCATTAAAACATAGTGAATACATGAATTCCTCAAACTACGGTCATCACCGGGAAGTGTCCCGACTATTGTCACTCCAGGGTTGCCGGATCATAACACGTAGTAGGTGACTATAACTTGCAAGATCGGATCCAGAACATGGATATAATGGTGATAACATAAACAATTCAAATTCATGGCACCCGGGCCCAAAGTGACAAGCATTAAGCATGGCAAAGTCATAGCAACATCAATCTCAGAATGTAATGGATACTAGGGATCAAGCACTAACAAAACTATCTCGATTACATGAAGAATCTCATCCAACTCCTCACCAACCAGCGAGCCTAGCTATGAAGCAATTACTCACTCCTGGTGGGGAGCATCATGGAATTGGTGATGGAGAAGGGTCAGTGATGACGAAGATCGAAGATCCCCCTGTCCGGAGCCCCAAACGGACTCCAGATCTGGCCTCCCAATGAAGAACATGAGGTAGCGGTGGCTCCGTCTCGTGAAACGCTATAATTCTTTCTCCCAGATTTTTTCTCCAAATATGTGATTTTATAGTATCAGGGTTGGAGTCTGCAAGGCCACCAGGTGGGGACAACCCACCTGGGCACGCCTGGAGGGGGCACGCCTTGGTGGGTTGTGCTCACCCAGGTGCCCCCCTCCGGTGGTTCTTGGCTCCAGAAATTATTATTTATTGAAAAGATCCTTGCAAAGTTTCGTTCCAATCCAAGAACTTCTATTTTTGCACAAAAACAACACCATGGTAGTTCTGCTGAAACCAGCGTCAGTCCGGGTTAGTGTCATTCAAATCATGCAAATTAGAGTCCAAAACAAGAGGAAAAGCGTTAGAAAAAGTAGATACGACGGAGACGTATCAACTCCCCCAAGCTTAAACCTTTGCTTGTCCTCAATCAATTCAGTTGATAAACTGAAAGTGAAAAAGAAAAACTTTTACGAACTCTTTTGCTCTTGTTTACATTAATAAGCTTAAGTAGCACCCAGATTTTCAGCCAAAATTATAACTAACCATGTCGACAATAACTCCTAAAAATTATATTAACCCATATCAATGACATAATCAGCTAGCGAGCAATAATAAGATATCTCAAACAACAACACGTTGTCAAAACAACCATGATATAATATGACAATAGTGGTATCTCGTAGCCCTTTCTGAGACCGCAAAACATAAACGCAGAGCACCTCCAAAGTTCAAGCAGTGACTAAAAATTGTAATTCGTGGTAGAAAAGATCCAGTCATGATGCACCCAACATTAGCTACACATAATGCATGAGGATGACAATAGTGCTCTCAAGTTCTGCGCTTATTTGAGAAGGTGATGACACAACATAGAAGTAAATGGATAGTCCCTTCGCAGAGGGAAGCAGTGATTTGCAGCGGTGCCAGAGCTCAAGTTTGTAAAACAGAGGTAAATGAAATTTTGAGAAATGGACCCTTCTTGTTTACTTCGCGACCATTAGTTATCGGTATCTTCCATGTTAAACACATTAGTGGCGGTTCCCAAGCGATAAAAGTAAAGGTTTGCTCCCCCTCCACCAACAATCACACTTCGCGGCTTATCCGAAGCAACGGGTGCCATCCATACCAACAACAGTCCCGGGGGAGTTTTGTTTAATTATTTGCAATTGAGTTCGGGACTGGGAATCTCTATTACCGCCCCTCTCGTGCAAGGACGAGTGAATAAACACTCATCATGAGAATAACCCTCTTAGCATGGAACATACTGACTACCTCATGTCGCTCTATGAACAATCAAGGCACACAAAAAGGATATTTATATGATGTTTTTAGAGGTGGCACATGAAAATTTACTTAGGACGGCAGGGTAATACCGCATATAGGTAGGTATGGTGGACTCATCTGGAAAAATTTGGGTTTCAGGTTTTTGATGCACAAGCAGAATTCCCACTTAGTACAGGTGAAGGCTAGCAAATAGGTTGAGAAGGGCTACTTAGAGAGCGAAAACAGTCATGAACATGAATTATGCATAAGTAACTTTGGATACAAGCATGAGTAGGATATGAAGACCATGAACATAAATATCATAGAGGCTATGTTGGTTTTGATTCAACTACATGCATGAACATGTGCCAAGTCAAGCCACTCGAACATCCAGAGGAGGATACCATATCATCATACTACATCACAATCATTTTAACGCAATGTTGGCATCCAAGATAAATCATTATCCACTCCTAGCTACTTAAGCATGGCATGAGAAACTATAATCTCTAATTTTCATTGCAAACATGTTTGATCATAATAATCTGAATCATGGATACTAGGTTAAACATATTTACAAAAACAGAACAAGTTGAGTTCATACCCGTTTCTCTTTGCCACAACCAGTTCATCAAATATCGTCATTATTGCCTTTCACTTGCACGACCGAACGATATGAAAATAATAATAATGCAAGAGTGTCGTGGACTAAGCTGGAATCTGCAAACATTTTATTCCAAAGGAGGAGTGGGATCTTTGTTAGATCAACAATAATGCATATGAGAGCCACTCAACATTTTCATCGTGGTCTTCTCCTTGGTATGACTCAATAAAAAGAAAAAGAAATTCAGAGAAACACACTGAAATATTTTTGGAGTTTTTGGTTTTTCTTGAATAAGCAAATAAAAGGGAAAAACAAAAAAACGAGAAAAACTATTTACACGGGAAAGCTCCCAACAAGTAAAAGAAGAAAAAGGAAATCTTTTTGGGTTTTCTTTTTAGTACTACAACAATTTAAACTAGGAAGAAAAACTGAAAAGAAGCAGGAAATATATTTTTGGATTTTCTCAAAGTTTTTCAAACACACAAGAAGAAAGCGAGAAAATAAATTTAGCATGGATAATACAATGAAAGAGTGTGGACACCGACAAGTGGAATGAAATGTGTGAACATGAATGTAATGTCGGTGGAAACACGTACTCCCCCAAGCTTAGACTTTTGTCCTAACTTGGTAATCAGCACTCGAAGAAGCCATCAGGTCCCATGTTGAAGTGCTGGGGAGTGGGCATATGTCACAAAATTCAGTAAGCGGTATCTGATGGGGTTCAGCATATAAGTTGAACTGCACCTCAAGGGGGATTATTCCTAACTAAGAAATGAAAACTTTGCACAAAGGAATTTGTGAGGAGATGATATTGTTCACATTCAGCTACGATGAAGTCGGTGAGGCCGGCATTAGCAGCATATTGTGCAAACTCCTGAACGGTTTCGGCCCCTTCCATGAACGGGTTATGTGGCCATTCGCACGGCCATACCTCCACCATTCTCCGGGTGTGGAGATCACTGTCAGATGACTCCCCAATAACTCCTTTGGAGTTCTTCTTGGAAGCAAACTTCCTAAAGATACTCATCTTTTTTCCTATAACAAAATTCTGAAATTTTTAGTCCACAAATTTGTCTCAACAATACTTCATAAGATTGGTAGAAACTACTCATAGGTATGCATAGAGGCCATATCAAGCATTCAAACTACTTAGAACTCTAAGAATTCAACATGCAAGCTCATCTACAGAAGCACCAAGAGTAACTAATTATTCAAAATGTAAAACACTAAAGCAAAAACTAATTGGACTAACGGAGGAGTCACATACCAAGCAACAATCCCCCGAAACAGTTTCGGAAACGGAGCTTCGAGCAAAGAGATCGAAATTCGTAGGTTTGAGTGCAAGAACACGAGAAAGAGAGCAATGGTGATTTTTTTTGGAGGTAGGTGATGATGTGGGATGAAGAGATAAGTGAGGGGGCCCATGTGGGGACCATGATAACCACAAGTATAGGGGATCGTTTGTAGCCTTCTTCGATAAATAAGAGTGTCGAACCCAACGAGGAGCTAAAGGTAGAACAAATATTCCCTCAAGTTCTACCGACCACCAATACAACTCTACGCACACTTGACGTTTGCTTTACCTAAAACAAGTTTGAAACTATTTTGCAAGAACAAAACTACGAGTACTTTGCGAGAATAAAACTATGAATAAATTGCAAGGTAATAAAAGTGGATAGCTTTTGTCAACAAGAAAGTCATATGTCCCTAGGCAATCGATAACAAGTACCAGTAATCATTCTTGTAATTTTACATGAGGGAGAGGCATGAGCTAACATACTTTCTCTACTTGGATCATATGCACTTATGATTGGACCCGTAGCAAGCATCTGAAACTACCAAAGATCATTAAGGTCGTGAAACCCAACCATAGCATTAAGTATCAAGTCCTCTTTACTCCCATACGCCATAACCCACTTACTCAGGGTATGTGCTTCTGTCACTCACGCCACCCACCATAAGCGAACCATGAACCTATTGCAACACCCTACAGCGGGGGCCCCTTCGTTTGCGCGAGACGGAGGGCACCGTAGGACAGCACCACAAATAAAATATACAATTATACCAACCAAGATCACGACTAACCCACAGGACAAAACGGATCTACTCAAACATCATAGGATAACCATAGATCATTGGGAAATAATATATGGAGTTGAGCACCATGTTTAAGTAGAGATTACAGCAGGGAGAAGGGGTGTTACACCGCTGCATAGAGGGGGAGAAAGTTGGTGTTGACAGTAGCAAGATTGTTGACGTAGATTGCCGTCACGTTCCTTGCCCCGGCGGCACTCCGGCGCCACCGGGAGAGAGGGGGGAGAACCCGCCTCCTTCTTCTTCTTCTTCCCTTGCCTCCCCCTACATGGGAGGAGAGTCCCCCCTCTGGTCCATGGCCTCCATGGCGGTGGAGGGGCGGGAGCCCATCCGAGATTGGATCTCCCTCTCTGTTCTCTTCTGTTTCGCGTTCCCCAGATCTGGCCCTTCACTGTTTCTTAAATTCCTGGAGATCCGTAACTCCGATTGCGCTGAAATTTTTACACGACTTTTTCCCATAAATTATCTTTCTTGCACCAGAAGAAGGGCCCCAACCGACGTTCGAGGAGGGCACAAGATACCTGGGCGTGCCAGGGGGTGCCCAGCGCGCCCTGGTGGGTTGTGGTCACTGTGGGACCCCGTTTGCGTTGATTCCAAGTCCCAAAAATCACATATATTCCAAAATAATTCTCCGTAAATTTTTATCACCTTTGGACTTCGTTTATATGGATTTTCTGCGAAACAAAAAACATGCAACAAACAGGAACTGGCACTGGGCACTGGATCAATATGTTAGTCCAAATAAATCATATAAAATGTTGCCTAAGTGTATAAAATTTGTATAATATTGGCATGAAACAATCAAAAATTATAGATACGACGGATACGTATCAGCATCCCCAAGCTTAATTTCTGCTCGTCCTCGAGTAGGTAAATGATAAAAAATAGTTTTTGATGTGGAATGCTACCTAGCATAAACTTGATCATATCTCTAGTCATGGCATGAACATTAAGACACGAGTGATTCAAAGCAATAGTCTATAATTTGACATAAAGACATCAATACTCAGGCATCCCAACAAACAATCGTGTCTTTCGGAATATCAACGCTAAAGAAAGCTATCCCTACAAAATCATATAGTCTTGTCATGCTATGTCTTCTTAACACAAAGTATTTATCATGCACAACCCCGATGACAAGCCGAGCAATTGGTTCATACCTTTTAATGCGCTTCAGCTTTTTCAACCCTCACGCAATACATAAGCGCAAGCCATGGACATAGCACTATAAGTGGAATATAGTATGACGATAGGGGTAAATATAGAGAAGACAAAAAAGTAAGAAAGTCTCACATCGACGCGGCTAACCAACGGCCTATGGAGATGCCCATCAATTGATATCAATGTGAGGAGTAGGGATTGCCAAGCAATGAATGCACTAAGAGCTATAAGTGTATGAAAGCTCAATATGAAACTAAGTGGGTGTGCATCTAATCCTATAATGAAAATTTCCCTCTAGTATATGAAAGTGACAACATAGGAGACGCTCCATATGAAAAACATGGTGCTAATTTGAAGCACAAGTGTGGAACTAGCATGCCCCTTTTCTCTCTTTTTTTTCTTTTTTTTCTTCTTTTTTTCTTTTTTTTCTTTTTTTTTCTTTTTTTATATTTTTCTCTCTCATTCTCCGGAGTCTCATCCCGACTTGTGGGGGAATCATAGTCTCCATCATCCTTTCCTCACTAGGGCAATGCTCTAAAAATGAATAATGATGATCATCACACTTCTATTTACTTATAACTCACTATTACAACTCGATACCTAGAACAAAATATGACTCTATATGAATGCCTCTGGTAGTGTACCAGGATGTGCAATGATCTAGCATAACATGTATAAAATATGATGAACGGTGGCTGAGCCACAACTACTATGTCAGCTATATGATCATGCAAAGCAATATGACAATGAATGCTCAAGTCATCAAACGGGAGCGGTGGAAGTTGCATGGCAATATATCTCGGAATGGCTATGAGAAGGCCATAATAGGTTGGTATGGTGGCTGTTTTGAGGAAGATATAATAAGGCTTATGTGTGATAGAGCGTATCATATCACGGGGTTTGGATGCACCTGCGAAGTTTGCACCACATCTTGAGGTGAGAAAGGGCAATGCACGGTACCGTAGAGGCTAGCAATTTGCGGAAAGGTAAGAGTGCGTATATTCCATGGACTCACATTAGTCATAAAGAACTCATATACTTATTGCAAAAGTTTATTAGCCCTCGAAGCAAAGTACTACTACGCATGCCCCTAGGGGGATAGATCGGTAGGAAAAGACCATCGCTCGTCCCCGACCGCCACTCATAAGGAAGACAATCAATAATAAATCATGCTCCAACTTCATAGCATAACGAGAGACTATACGTGCATGCTTCGGGAATCACAAACCTTAACACCAATATTCTTACTAACCACAACTGTTTACTAGTACCTCCCACATATTCCATCTCTATATCACAAAACTATTGCAAGGAATCAAACATATCATATTCAGTGATCCATAAGTTTTATGTAGGATTTCATGACAAACCATGCAATTGACCAATTCCTATTGACTCTCTAAATAGATATAAGTGAAGCATGAGAGTTTAATTCTATCTATAAAAGATCATGCTCTAATAAATATAATTGACGCAAAGGAGCATTCTACAAATAACGATTTTCTATGTGAAGAGAAACAGGCAATCCAAACTTCAAATCATATAAGTGAAGCACATGAGGCATTCTATAAAGCCACACTCAAATATAAGTGAAGTGCAATGAGAATTCTATAAATCAACCATGGACTATCTCATACCAGCATGCTACATAAAAATAAAAATGAAAAGTAAACACAAAAGACGCTCCAAGATTTACACATATCACATGAACGAACCGAGAACGAAAACATACCGATACTTGTTGAAGAAAGATGGGATGCCTTCTGGGGCATCCCCAAGCTTAGACGCTTGAGTCTCCTTGAATATTTACTTGGGGTGCCTTGGGCATCCCCAAGATTGAGCTCCTGCCTCTCCTCCTTCTCCTCATATCGAGACCTCCTCGATCTTTGTGTTGGATCACGGGTTTCGGCAAAACCCTCAAGGTTCGAACTCTGGGGTGCGCATGAAGATCTCTCCTCTCCAAGCTCACACGCTCCGCAATTTCACGGCCTAGCTGAACGAACCCAAAGAACGGAACAAGAGACATAGGGTTTATACTGGTTCGGGCCACCGATGTGGTGTAATACCCTACTCCAGTGTGGTGTGGTGGATTGCCTCTTGGGCTGATGATGAACAGTTACAAGGTCAAGAACAGCCTCCTGAGAGAGGTGTTCTTGTGCTTGGTGGGTTGGTGAGTTGGTGGATGGAATCTCTCTTTGACCCCCCTACTATGGTGGTGGCTAGTCCTATTTATAGAGGCCCTGGTCCTCTTCCCAAATATTGAGCGGGAAGGGATCCCACAACGGCCAGATTTGAAGGGAGACAGCTAGTACAGCTTATCCTGACTAAAGGTGGTCTTTGCCTGGCAAAGGCTCTGGTGATGACGCCGTCTTGGGCTCCATGATGACCTCCATCCTACCGTCCTTCCGGTCCTGGTCTCGTTGCACCGACAAGGAAACCTTTGCTTCACGCCTCGGGACTCCTCGCATGCGCCTGCCTCTTTAGCACCAAAGAGGAAACTAGTACTCTGCGCCTGCTGGCGCGGCTTGGCCTTGGTCTTCATGGCTTGCGTCACGGGAACCTCGCGAGGTGCCCCTTGCCTTGATCTCTCCGCTCCTCGCGAGCCAGCCTAGTGAGGCCGCTCCTGAGGAGGTCTTGTGTCGTCCGCCTCGCGAGGGTCTTGAGTGTTGCTGGTGAAGATGGGCCGTACGGGCCCGCTGGTGGAGCCACGTCGTGGGCCGTAGGAAGGCAAGTCTGGGTACCCCCATTCCCAGAACACCGATAGTAGCCCCCGGGCCCAAGGCCCGCCCGGACTTGGCTTCGAGGCGAAGCCAAAGGGCAAGTGCGAAGTGCCGCGGGCCCCAACAGCCTGTGGCCTCGGTCGACGTGTGGCGATTGATTGGACGTGGGCGTATCCACTTCCCCACGCTGCCTTGATATCCGCCTGGCTAGGCGCCCACCGCGATCTACACAGTTATTTTCTCATTGCTGGTGGCGCGCTCCCCGAACTCTTCCGCCTCCTCTGAGCTCTGCCTCTCCCCCTAATCCGATCTGAACTCAGTCTTTTCCCGTCTTCATGGCACTGAATCGAATGGAGAAAGGAAAGAAGCCCCTGTCCTTGGCCGAACCACTCCCGGCCATCGAGCCCGCCGTTGGCCAGTCGCTGGTGCTGAACCAGGAAGCTATGGACAAGGTGTGCCCTGCGCTCATCACTGGCTGCAACTAGTGGGGAGGGACGGTGGCCTGGCCCGCGTCCCGAGCTCGTATTGATAGGTCAGCCACCGAAGTCCCATTCTTCATCGACGCTCTATGGGCTGGCCTGGTTCCTCCATTCTCTTCTTTCTTCAACGCCGTGCTTTCCCACTATCAGATCCATATGCTGCATCTGGATCCCCAGTCTATCTCCCTTCTCGCCGTTTTTGCCTTTGTCTGCGAGGCTATGGTCGGCATTGCTCCTTCCATGGCCCTATTGCGCCATTTCTTCTCGCTGCACCTGACTGATCCTCGGCGGAGCTCGGGGTGCCTAAGCTTCCAGGCCGTGGCGGCGACGGCCGGCTCGGGGATTGATTTTGACCTCTCGCCATCCGCGAGTGGGTTCCGGACTGGATGGGTGTATGTTGATGTCGGAGTGCTCAGCCCCCTCCTCTCTCCTCCGTCTGCGCCCGCCATTCCCAGCTCCGGTTGGGGCCATGAGAGACTTGCGGACCCACGCCTTGACTTCGTCTGGCTCCGGCTGAAGAGGCTGAAGGATCTTGGCGTGACTGCGCCCCTGGTGGTGAAGGAATTCATCTGGCGCCAGGTCACTCCACTTCAACGCCACTCTCGGCCGATGTGGACCTTGCTCAGCAGCAAGGACCGCATGAGACTTCAGGAGCACGGGCTTCCCCTCGAGGCGCGACGAACGGTGCTCGAGGTCTTGACGGGCGACCCGTCACCGACTGATATGCTTGAGAAGGGTTGTCTCATGTACCGCTGCTCGAACAAGGTGGAGTTCGCGGGGCATATGCCCCCTTCAATGAGTGGGAGCTGCGTCCAGCCGGCCTTGAAGGGCCTCGCGAGAACCCTGTCTCCATGGTCCCTCTCCTCGCAGCCAGCACAGCGCTTACCCCGAGAGTGGGTGCAGGGGGGCGAGCGACGCTGGTGGACGGAGACGCGGCTGCCGCGGCGTCGACGTTGCTCGAGGCTCTTGAGGCATCATCTTCTGGGGCTCACGGCCCTCGTCCCGAGGTGTCAGCTGAGGGGGCAACGCAGTCCGCTGCTCCTGAGGCCGAAGCCCCCATGGCCTCAGCGGGTCATCGCGAGACGGAGTTTGGGGGCTCTCCTCAACCCAGCACTCCCGAGGTCGTCACTTCGGGCGCCTCTCCAGCCGCACCCGACGCTGGTTGCCGCATTTCACGCTTCGGCTGGCTCCGCATAGACTTCGACGCACTCCGCAAGAGAAAAGGGTCTCCAAGCTGCAGCAGTGGTGCCTTCCGGCCGTTGAAGCATAGGAAGTACATCGCCATAGACGAGTAAGTACCTTTCTTTGACATTTCTTGAGCGCCGATTCCCCCTCCTGATGGTGGCTCCGCAGGGTCCCTTCTGCCAAGGCCGCGAAGTCTCCCAAGAAGCGGCATCCTCCTTTCCCGAGTCCTCCGCTGGTCCTGAGCGTCCCGAGCCGGCGTGTCGTCCCCGGCGTGAGGTCGGCCGGAGAGGCAAGCCTGCTGTATTGGCGCCTCAGGCCCGCGCCCTTGCCGTCTCTCCTCCATAGCCTCACCTGGGGTGCGGCAAGCGTGCCAAGAGCTCCTCCTTTGATTGCGGACGGCAGCTGGGTGGCTTCGATCTTGGCTTCTTCCTCAGGTAGCGGGCTTTCACCCCGCCAGGCCTCCGCCATGGCCTGGACGGTGATCGGAGAAGCGTCAGCCTCCAGCCCCCCGCTGGGGGGGGGGGAGCGAGCCGCCTCGGGCTCCTTCCGCAGTTCCTACTATGGAGGATGGAATCGGCCGCGCGCTTGAGCTTGCACACGCGCGGAGCATCGTCCGCCACGAGCTCTTTCAGGAAGCAATGGGCGCGATGAACCGGCTTTGCGGGGAACTCGTGGATGTAGATGCGCGCCTTAAGGCCGAGGGTCTTCGGCTAATGGAGGAGTGGCATAAACTGAAGGTGGCCATCAATCTCGGGCACCACCAGCACAATCTTGATACTGCGAAGGCCGAGGCGTCCCTTGCGACCTCGCGCGAGGCCTGTGCTCGAGCCTTGGAAGAGGCCCGGGAAGCCGACCGTCGCCGCGAGATCGCAGAGAAACGCGCGTGGGAGCTTCAAACCTGAAGCGCCTCCTTGGAGCAGCAAGTGGAGGCACGCCAAGCCGTCCTAGCGTCGATGAGGGGGGCGCCTACCGAGGAGAAGGAGATCCTAAAGTGCGAGGAAGTGCTGGCGCTGGAAGCCACGGAGCGCAGCCTTGAGCTGGAGCGGTTGGAGACGAGGGAGCGCCAAGTCACCCAGGCAGAGGACGCTGTCGGTGCACGCGAGGCCCAGGTCCAGGAGGAGGTCGACCGGCGGGTGGCGGAGGCATGCATTGATCTCGTCAGTAGGCGCAGCACGGAGCCGAGGCTTGCAGGAGCCGAAGCTGACAGCCGGAGTTCTGTCTTGAGGTCGAGGTTGGTAGAGGCGGAGCAGCGCGAGAAAGCTGCCGCCGCCTTGATCTCTGTGCAGGCCAAACTGGCCTCTGCCCACGCTGAACTGCTCCCGCTCCAGCAACGGGTCGCCGCCGCCAAGTTCCTCGTGCAGCAGAGCAGGGAAGAAATGCTCTGTCGGCAGACGCTGGAGCACGTACACGCACCCATGCTCCAATGCCTCAGAACCAGAGCCAACACGGCGCTGGGCAACATCTGCGATGAACACGCCCATCATCCCCACTCGGACGATTATGCCAGCCATCTTCGCTTTTTCACCGGCGTGGTGACATGCCTGGAGAACCGATCCGAGAGGGCTCGCCAGCTCGTTGAAGAGAGGAGCCATGGTCTCCCGCGTCTTCAGCCACCTCCAGAACATCAACCCCGACTTTGATTTCGACGCCGCCATCGCCCCCGTACCCGAGGCCATTTGGGGCGACCTGGCGCGGTGGGTGGAGGACAACGTGGATGCTCTGGTCAGGGCCTCTACTTACGAGGACGGCGCGGTGGTGGTTGCGGTGGATGAAGGTGGCGTGGTTGACGACGGTGAGGGGGGCGCCGGCGACGGGGATGCCATTGACGGTGGCGGCGATGCCAGCGACGTGTCTGAAGGCGATCCGGGGGATGCTGCGAGCGACATGTCCGATTGAACCCGTGCTTCCCTGCTGTTTATCCTGCACGCAACAGCTCGGGCACGGCCCTGGAAGTTTGTAAGAGCATTTTGGGAGGGGAAGCCCCTCATGTAAACAAATTACTGCTTCTGTTCCTTAGGCCAAGCCGGGGATATGTTTCCGCGAGCCTGTGAGTCCTGCCGTGAACTTACCACTGCAATTTACCTTAGTCGAGACAAGCTCTAAACCGGCTCGTGAGATCGTGAGCTCCTGAGGGGCCTGCCTATCCGCCCGCGAGGGCCTCGCGAGAAATGAGCGCCAGCCATGGCAAGACGCTCGCGCAGCATGCGTGCGTCGTGCCCAGCCCCCGCGCGCGAGGGGCTCGTGAGGGGGAGGCAGCAGGTGCGAACTCCTAATGAGACAAGGAACCAAATCGCAAGAAATCGCTCGAACGAGAAAAGATACCCCCCGCACAAACCAATGAAAATTCAGCTTCAATCTTAAATCCAAAGCCAGAAAATGGGGCTACAGAAAAGAGGTCAAAAGCAAATGGCCGCGTCCGGCGCCTAGCCTAGTCTTCTGGTCTTCTTGTCTCCTCACCAGTGTGGAGCTAAGTGCTGCCACTAGGACGTGCGAGGGAGCCCCCGAGGCCCGAGGGCGGCACTCTGGAGATTCCGGGGCTTGTACAGCCCCACTCATTATTACGTGAGAGTGTAACGAGCGAAGACCTTCACAGGCGTGAGCCTTACTTCATATCGCCAAACGAGGGCCCCGCCTTGCGCCAACCTCGACCACTTTTGAGACGGCCGGAAACCAGGACGACGCAAAAGGGGCAAAGGGGACGCCAGCGGCGCCCTCGGCGACCACGGGTCCTCTGCTGGGGGGAAGGCTCGCCAGTGCCTCCCTGGCAGAGGGCCTACCTCTGGGCGACGCCTTGCTCCGTGCGACGCGGGGAGGGGCCTTGCTCCTGGCTCCTTCCATGCAGCCCCCAGTCTGCCTCCCCTGGTGGAAGGGGGGTTGCCGTGCTGGGGCCGTCGGCTGATGTAACGCCCCAAGACCGACGCTCTAGATGCCTTCCTTGTTTTGCGAGTCAGCTGTGTTATTTATTTGTTTGTTGCATCTCATGTCATAGCATCTTGCGCTTTGCATTTGCATGTTTTCATAAAGCTTGCATCCGTTCGTAGTTGCCATGTTCCCCTGCCTTCGTTGACGGTTCCGAGTCCCTCGGGTTTTCGCTTCCCTCTTGACCGTGACCGCCTAACCACCTTTGTGTGCGTGTCCCACTTCTCCGAACCCGACCCGAGCTGTCGTTACCGATGGGTCCAGATCATCCCCAAACATCTATAAAACATCTCCGTTTTATCATTCGGGCTACCTAACCTATTTATTTACGACCGCCCGATTATAATCGGACGGACCGGATTAACCCCTACCCTAATCCCCTACCTATATAAATAGTCCAACCCTAGGCCAATCCCTAAAATCTAGCCCCATTGTCCCATCCATCCCCACGCTGCCGCCACTCCACCGAATCCCCCTCGGGATCTCCCCTACCCGATTCACCCAACCAGCGCTCTCCCTCCTCCTCGTTCCAGATGCCCGAGCCCCCAATCCAAAATTCCTCTCGGCCTCCACCATGTAGCCTCCTCCTCGATCCATCCTACCAGCACCGCTCGCCCGATTCCCCTTTCACCACAAGCCACCGGAGCACCAGGAGCCCTCCAGCCCTTGCTCCAGCGCGCCTCCTACCCCGAGTTCCTCTCGTGCTCCTCCCATGGAGCCCTCATTCCCGAGCACGTCGACCCCGCCGCCTCGAACTCCCGTGTCGAAGCACCACCTCGCACGCCTCCTTCCTCAAGCAGGAGCTCGACCTGCTGCTGACGACCTCGCCCTCCGTCGACCACGGCAAGGACCGGCCTCGTCCAGCTCCTCTCCTTCCCTGTCTTTCTCCCTCACCTCACATCTCTCCCTCTCTGTTTGCTCGAACAGGAGTAGGAGCTTCTCTAGTAGCGAGCGCCCGAGGCCTCCTCCTCGACCCTCCCCGCACGAACCCCATCGCTGCTCGTCACCATGGTCGACCCTGCAGCAAGCTCCACCGCCGCGCCATCTGCAGGCGCTCGGGCACGAGCTTGCCCGCGCCCAGTCTTCCTCCTCGTCATGCGGATCCAGGAGGCTTGACGCTTTTGCTCGCCTGCATCGCCCTGTTGCCGCGCCTGTATCGCCCTGTTGCCGCGCCTGCACCGCCTGAAGCCGTCGCACCCCTGCTTCCTCTGCTTCGAGCGACAGGACGAGTGCCTCCCCGTCGTTGACCCGATCTGGCGCCAGCATGGAGAAGCGCCAAGGCCCAACTCGCCCTTCATCTCGCCATCGCCCGTTGACCGCGGTCCAGCGTGCCCTTGCAGGCCTCCCTCCCCACCGACCCGGGCCTTGGCCCATGGGTGAGCAGCCCCAGCCCTCGCCTGTGCTCCTGTTGGGCTAGCCAGATTCGGCCCGCATAGGTTTTTTTAGGTTCTGCGATTTTAACTATCTTCCCAGGATTTTCTGTTTTGCAGAAAAACCCTCTTTGTCATGCATATAATAACTTAATAACCATGCATCATTTGTAAAAACATTATATATGAAAAATGCTCAGAATTTCATCTAGTTTCACAATATGATGCTTATATCCTTGTTTAAAATGTTTAAAATGCTGTCTGCATTTAATTTGCTAAATGCCATGTTAAAATGATTCATTTCATAACTAAATAACCGTAGCTCCATTTTAAATATACTTTATATGTAAATGGGGTATAAAAATGCCTAGTTTAAGATGGTGCACTTATTTTGCATGTTTAACAACTCTAAAATATGGTTTAGGGCAGAACAGTACAATATGTAAATGGAGATTTTCCAGAATTGTTGTTTGTTGTTTCCGGCCTCATTTAAATTGCCTAGATAGGTAGTTTTGTTATGCTTCACCCCCTTGCCATGTTTAATAACATTTAATATTGTTGGGTACATAACCGAGAGAGAACTTAATGAGTCATGTGGTGTTTCGTCAATATGCAACTCGTTGCATATTGAGCTCCACTTAATTTGTAGTGTTGTTTGTTGCATTTTGCCACGCCATGCTCATTAAATCGGACATGCATCATACTTGTTTGTGCATCATGCCATGTGTATGTGATGGATGTTTACCATGTTGTTTGCTTCTTTCCGGTTTGCTTCTCTCGCTAGCTTCGGTTTCGTTCCGGAGTTGTGAGAATTCGTTCGACTACATCCGTGTGTCTTCTTCATGGACTCGTTCTTCTTCCTTGCGGGTTTTCAGGCAAGATGACCATACCCTTGAAATCGCTTCTATCTTTGCTTGCTAGTTGTCCGTTCTATTGCTATGCTGCGCTACCTATCACTTGCTATATCATGCCTCCCATGTTGCCATGTCAAGCCTCTAACCATCCTTTCCTAGCAAACCGTTGTTTGGCTATGTACCCGCTTTTGCTCAGCCCCTCTTATAGCGTTGCTAGTTGCAGGTGAAGATGAAGTTTTTTCCATGTTGGTACATGGATATGTTGGGATATCACAATATCTCTTATTTAATTAATGCATCTATATACTTGGTAAAGGGTGGAAGGCTCGGCCTTATGCCTGGTGTTTTGTTCCACTCTTGCCGCCCTAGTTTCCGTCATACCGGTGTTATGTTCCTTGATTTTGTGTTCCTTACGCGGTTGGGTGATTTATGGGACCCCCTTGATAGTTCGCCTTGAATAAAACTCCTCCAGCAAGGCCCAACCTTGGTTTTAACATTTGCCACCTAAGCCTTTTTCCCTTGGGTTTTGCAGACTCAAGGGTCATCTTTATTTTAACCCCCGGGCCAGTGCTCCTCCGAGTGTTGGTCCAAACTAGAGCACCGTGCGGGACCGTCCCTTGGCAACTTGGGTTACGTTGGTACCTGTACGCTTAGCTTATCCGGTGTGCCCTGAGAACGAGATATGTGCAGCTCCTATCGGGATTTGTCGGCACAGCGGGTGGTCTTGCTGGTCTTGTTTTACCATTGTAGAAATGTCTTGTAAACCGGGATTCCGAGACTGATCGGGTCTTCCTGGGAGAAGGAATATCCTTCGTTGACCGTGAGAGATTATAATGGGCTAAGTTGGGACACCCCTGCAGGGTATAAACTTTCGAGAGCCGTGCCCGCGGTTATGTGGTAGATGGGAGTTTGTTAATATCCGGTTGTAGAGAACTTGACACTCGACTTAATTAAAACGCATCAACCGCGTGTGTAGCCGTGATGGTCTCTTTTCGGCGGAGTCCGGGAAGAGAACACGGCTTTTGGGTTATGTTTGACATAAGTAGGAGTTCCGGATCACTTCTTGATCATTACTAGTTGACGATCGTTCCGTTGCTCCTCTTCTCGCTCTTATTTGCGTATGTTAGCCACCATCTATGCTTAGTGCTTGCTGCAGCTCCACCTCACTACCTTCTCCTACCCATAAGCTTAAATAGTCTTGATCTCGCGGGTGTGAGATTGCTGAGTCCTCGTGACTCACAGATTCTACCAAAACAGTTGCAGGTGCCGAGGATACCAGTGCAGGAGATGCTACCGAACTCAAGTGGGAGTTCGACGAGGACCTTGGTCGTTACTATGTTAGGTTTCCTGATGATCAGTAGTGGAGCCCAGTTGGGACGATCGGGGATCTAGCATTTGGGGTTGTCTTCTTTTATTTTGGTTCCGTAGTCGGACCTATGTGTGTACTCTGATTGATGTATGATTTATTTATGTATTGTGTGAAGTGGCGATTGTAAGCCAACTCTTTATCCCATTCTTGTTCATTACATGGGATTGTGTGAAGATGACCCTTCTTGCGACAAAACCACAATGCGGTTATGCCTCTAAGTCGTGCCTCGACACGTGGGAGATATAGCCGCATCATGGGTGTTACAAGTTGGTAATCAGAGCCATCCCCGACTGAGGAGCCCCCTGCTTGATCGAATCGCTCACATTATTGAGTCTAGAACAAAAATGTTTTGAGTCTTAGGATTATATATATCAGAGAGTAGGATTCTTTTTACTCCTCAGTCCCTTCGTCGCTCTGGTGAGACCTCCTGACGTCGAAGTTTTGGCTTTTCTCTCCTCAAATTTCACTAAAAAAATTTAGGATCACGCGGGTATCTTGGAATCGTTCCGATGGTTTTGTGACGAGAACATTGTTCTTGGTGCCTCCTGACATATAGGGGTTGTGGCAGTGTCCCGGGGAGTTGAGCTCCGAGGTGTTGTCGTCAAAATTTTATCGTTGCAGTTCTGGAATACCTGAGTTTCGCTGACATCGAAAATCTCTTTTATGCAGTTGTTGGTGAGATCACCTCGACACCACCCAGTACTGGGGCGGGAGTTCGGGAGTATTGCCATAACTCGCATAACGGATGTTTTTCGAAGGTTGAGGTAAATGATTTCCGAAGGTTTCTTGGTTATGTGTTGAAGGATGGATACAGCTGGATCTAGGTATTGTTAGTTTGGGTGAGATATTTTGTGTCCCCTGTATCCCCAACACCAGATTGCATAACCAGAAAGTTTCGGGAGTTTATAAGTGGGAATTCAAGTATCTCGTAGGATATCTTTCCAACACACACATGATACGATATGGGATCTATCATATGTTTGTTTTCGGCTTATTCTGCGAGCCAATCCTTTGTTTTGTTTTGATTTGTGGTATTCGAGTTGCTTCATTGTCAAGTGTTGATTCCCTTCCTTTTCTAAGCGGTGTTCTCATACTTCTATGTGAATACCAATCCTTCTTGATCATCGAGATTGTCATCCCAATTCTTTCCAACCGGCGTGTTTCTCTTCAAGTGCATCCAGTCATTCCAACATTCACAAGATCAGTTCTAAGCTTTTTCCCAACGGTGTTTGCTTCATCCGTCCCAAGTTGTCTTTGTTTTCCCGCCCTCCCACCCTTTTTCTTCAAACACTCAGATTTCTTAATCAAGTATCCTTTTTATTGATGCGAAGTCTCTTCATTCTTTTCTTTCAATGTTCTTACCCGGTGGTTCTCATGAAGATGTTCTTCAAGTTTATCATTCTTCATTCTCGTATTCTTTTCCGGTGGATTCAATTGAAGCTTTTTGTGTTGATTATAGCCCTTTCCTCCTTTCAAATGTTTTTCCCATGCCGGTGTATCTCTTAATCATTCACCTCTCACTTTCCGTGTGTTTCGGAGTGTTGAAGATATCTCAGGAGATTCGTGTTTTCATTCAAGATCCGTTCAAGCTATTTTGAGGTTGTTGTCTCATTCAAGCCATTTAATTCAACCAGTGCAATCTCTCTTTTAAATCGTTCAACGGTGTATCTTTTGAGTGGGCCCTAACCACAGGTCTTTTCCCAGGATCTTACCTGACTCTTCTAATTCTTTTCGGAGTTATTCTCAAATTCATTGCAAAGTTTGACGTAAGAATGAATTATCATCAGCCAAATGTCTTTCTGCAAGATCTTTCAAATTCTTTTCGTCGTTGGTTCAACCTTTCCAATTTTTCATTCTGGAGTGCCTCAAAAATTCATGGTGGTGTTTCTCGTCATCATTCTCAACATTTGAAGACCGAAGAAGAGTTCCTCTTCAATCTTGTCCGTTCTCTTGAAGATTCATGGTTCTAACTTGTTGCCATCCTCTCAAATTGTTGCCAATCTCGCAATTCTTTTCTTACCCATCCGGAGCATTTCAGAGTTGTTTTCATTTCTTGATCATCCAAAGGCCATCATTTCAGAAGATTTCTTCGTTCTAAGTTTTCAGCCTCGTTCTCCAATTATTCTAAATTGATGTCTCTTCGTTCATCTCCTTATTCTTTCGGTGCATCGTTCAAGTATTATCTAATCAGCTCGTGATCTCTTTGTTCACTTGTATCTAAATTCTTTCAAGTTTCTTCGTTCATTTCCTAATCCTTCCCGATGTTTCTTTATCTTTACTTCGTTCATTTTCAATTCTTACGGTGGTTCGTTCAAGATTTCTCTTCCTTCGTTATCGTATCAACTCATTCGTTCTTTCAAATCCTACCGACGATTTGTGGAAGACCTTATTCAAGTTTGCGCTATATCTATTTTAATCCTTTCTACAAGAATAAGTAGTATGCCAAATCCGTTGTTTGTCATCAATCTAAATTGGTGAAGGATACGCGTAATGTAATTATTATTCTTGTTTCCTCCAAGTGATTAATTCCTTATTACGGAGATTCATCAAAATTCTTGATCTCATTTGTTCATTTTTCTTTCCGGAGCTCCAAGTTATTTCAATTATATCATTTCAAAGCTTCATCTAATCATTGCAAGGCTTCTCCCGGAGTTCTTTTCAACTTTCCCTTTCGTTTGATCATTCTTTTATTACCGGAGTTCTTCATGGAGGCTCTACATGGTGCTTCGTCAAGTATTCCTTTACATCTTCAATTGTTCTTCAAGATTTCTCTCGGAGTCAAGATCCGTCAAGCTATACTCTAAAATAAACATGGTGCTCAACACATGTTTGTTTTGAGGAGTTCAATCATTCTTCATCTTGCATTCCGAAGTGCAATTCTTTCTCTTTTATCTTTTGAGGTGGTGTTATGTCATTCTTGATAATTTTCTTCAAGTTTCATGATTCACAAGTTGTCAGGAATGAGATATTTAAACCCATCATATTTTCTTCGTCCATGAGTTGTTTCAACCCATAATAATCTCTTTGTTGGAGTTATCTTGGTATAGATTTCACTTAAAGCCTTCTCGAAGGAATGTTGCTAATTGTGGAGTCTATCAATGATCCAAGTTTTCTCCTATCCTCTCGGCGAGAGAAGTTTTCTTCTCTTCGTTGATCTCAAGAAAGCAATTGTTTCCGTTAGTGGCGGCTTGTCACCTCATAATTTTGAGATGTATTCCATAAGCCCTCAACAAGCTTGTTCTTTTCGTTGTTGATTTTTCCAACAACTCCGTTCTAACCTTCTTGGAAGGGTGCTTTCCAAGATCATTGTGGCAGAAGTTGGCATTTTCTTCTCCATTCTGTTATTCCAATGATCTATTTTTCTATTTATTTCTTCCGGAGGCATTGTGATGTTGCTCTCTTAACTCATCTTCTCGGTTTGTGAGGACCGTGTTCTCTTCGTGCTTATCCATTTCCAACCGGAGTGTCGTGCCCTCTTTTCAAGTTCTTCCCATTCTGTCAAGTTTTGCCTCCCTTCTCAACCGGAGTGCTGTCTGAAATCTTTCTGACCCATTGTGCCATTCTTTCAATAGTTCCGGAGGCAGTGTGCTCTTGATTTCTTTAAGTATCCTCTCATCTTGTAAAGTTCATGTTCAATTCCTTCCATTTACAGTCGGAGTGTTGTCCAAATTATATCATTCCTATTCCTTCTTTATCTTGTTTTAACCGGAGTGTTGTGTCTATCATTCCTCTTTTAACCGAAGTCTCATCCAAGTGCTTTCATTTTGCCAAGTTCATATTCTATCCCTCCCATTTTCCAACCGGAGCGTTATCGTAATTGATCATTATCGTTCCTTGTACATCTCGTTTCAACCGGAGTGCTTGCATGTACTTCTCGTCCATTGTTCTCATCATTCATAGCTTTGCAAACTCCAAAGTTCACATGGTGTTCCTTGTTTCTCTTTGCTATCGGTGTGGTCATATTCTTTTCTTTCGTGAAGCTCTTATTTCCATGTTTTTCAACCTACAAGGTTCTTGTAATGTTCCTTGTTCCTCTTGCTGAACGGAGTGTTTTAAATTTTATTCACCTCGTCGTGTCATTTCTTCAAGTTTTGCGACTTCTCAAGGTTCTTTGGTTTCACTCGTTGGTCAAAGAAGCAACTTTGTTTTACCTCTTCCCTTTTCGTTTTCTCTCCGGTGCCATCCTAGATCTCGGGACGAGATCCTCTTGTAGTGGTGGAGTGTTGTAACGCCCCAAGACCGACGCTGCAGATGCCTTCCTTGTTTTGCGAGTCAGCTGTGTTATTTATTTGTTTGTTGCATCTCATGTCATAGCATCTTGCGCTTTGCATTTGCATGTTTTCATAAAGCTTGCATCCGTTCGTAGTTGCCGTGTTCCCCTGCCTTCATTGACGGTTCCGAGTCCCTCGGGTTTTCGCTTCCCTCTTGACCATGACCGCCTAACCCCCTTTGCCTGAATGTCCCACTTCTCCGAACCCGACCCGAGCTGTCATTACCGATGGGTCCGGATCATCCCCAAACATCTATAAAACATCTCCGTTTTATTATTCGGGCTACCTAACCTATTTATTTACGACCGCCCGATTATAATCGGACGGACCGGATTAACCCCTACCCTAATCCCCTACCTATATAAATAGTCCAACCCTAGACCAATCCTTAAAATCTAGCCCCCTTGTCCAATCCATCCCCACGCCGCCGCCACTCCACCGAATCCCCCTCGGGATCTCCCCTGCCCGATTCACCCAACCAGCGCTCTCCCTCCTCCTCGTTCCAGATGCCCGAGCCCCCAATCCAAAATTCCTCTCGGCCTCCACCATGTAGCCTCCTCCCTCGATCCATCCTACCAGCACCGCTCGCCCGATTCCCCTTTCACCACAAGCCACCAGAGCACCAGGAGCCCTCCAGCCCTTGCTCCAGCATGCCTCCTACCCCGAGTTCCTCTCGTGCTCCTCCCATGGAGCCCTCGTTCCCGAGCACGTCGACCCCGCCGCCTCGAACTCCCGTGCCGAAGCACCACCTCGCGCGCCTCCTTCCTCAAGCAGGAGCTCGACCTGCTGCTGGCGACCTCGCCCTCCGTCGACCACGGCAAGGACCGGCCTCGTCCAGCTCCTCTCCTTCCATGTCTTTCTCCCTAACCTCACATCTCTCCCTCTTTGTTTGCTCGAACAGGAGCAGGAGCTTCTCCAGCAGCGAGCGCCCGAGGCCTCCTCCTCGACCCTCCCCGCACGAACCCCATCGCTGCTCGTCACCATGGTCGACCCTGCAGCAAGCTCCGCCGCCGCGCCATCTGCAGGCGCTCGGGCACGAGCTCGCCCGCGCCCAGTCTTCCTCCTTGTCGTGCGGATCCTGGAGGCTTGACGCTGTTGCTCGCCTGCATCGCCCTGTTGCCGCGCCTGCACCGCCTGAAGCCGTCACACCTCTGCTTCCTCTGCTTTGAGCGACAGGACGAGCGCCTCCCCGTCATTGACCCGATCTGGCGCCAGCGTGGAGAAGCGCCAAGGCCCAGCTCGCCCTTCATCTCGCCTTCGCCCGTTGACCGCGGTCCAGCGTGCCCTTGCAGGCCTCCCTCCCCACCGACCCGGGCCTTGGCCCATGGGTGAGCAGCCCCAGCCCTCGCCTGTGCTCCTGTTGGGCTAGCCAGATTCGGCCCGCATAGGTTTTTTTTTAGGTTCTGCGATTTTACTATTTTCCCAGGATTTACTGTTTTGCAGAAAACCCTCTTTGTCATGCATATAATAACTTAATAACCATGCATCATTTGTAAAAACATTATATATGAAAAATGCTCAGAATTTTATCTAGTTTCATAATATGATGCTTACATCCTTGTTTAAAATGTTTAAAATGCTGTTTGCATTTAATTTGCTAAATGCCATGTTAAAATGATTCATTTCATAACTAAATAACCGTAGCTCCATTTTAAATATACTTTATATGTAAATGGGGTATAAAAATGCCTAGTTTAACATGGTGCACTTATTTTGATTGTTTAACAACTCTAAAATTTGGTTTAGGGAAGAACAGTACCATAACCAAAATATGCAAATGGGGATTTTCCGGAATTGTTTTTTGTTGTTTCCGGCCTCATTTAAATTGCCTAGATAGGTAGTTTTGTTATGCTTCACCCCCTTGCCATGTTTAATAACATTTAATATTGTTGGGTACATAATCGAGAGAGAACTTAATGAGTCATGTGGTGTTTCGTCAATATGCAACTCATTGCATATTGAGCTCCACTTAATTTGTAGTGTTGTTTGTTGCATTTTGCCATGCCATGCTCATTAAATCGGACATGCATCGTCCTAGTTTGTGCATCATGCCATGTGTATGTGATGGATGTTTACCATGTTGTTTGCTTCTTTCCGGTTTGCTTCTCTCGCTAGCTTCGGTTTCATTCCGGAGTTGTGAGGATTCGTTCGACTACGTCCGTTTGTCTTCTTCATGGACTCGTTCTTCTTCCTTGCGGGTTTTCAGGCAAGATGACCATACCCTCAAAATCACTTCTATCTTTGCTTGCTAGTTGTCCGTTCTATTGCTATGCTGCGCTACCTACCACTTGCTATACCATGCGTCCCATGTTGCCATGTCAAGTCTCTAACCATCCTTTCCTAGCAAACCGTTGTTTGGCTATGTTACCGCTTTTGCTCAGCCCCTCTTATAGCGTTGCTAGTTGCAGGTGAAGATGAAGTTTGTTCCATGTTGGTACATGGATATGTTGGGATATCACAATATCTCTTATTTAATTAATGCATCTATATACTTGGTAAAGGGTGGAAGGCTCGGCCTTATGCCTGGTATTTTGTTCCACTCTTGCCGCCCTAGTTTCCGTCATACCGGTGTTATGTTCCTTGATTTTGCGTTCCTTACACGGTTGGGTGATTTATGGGACCCCCTTGACAGTTCGCCTTGAATAAAACTCCTTCAACAAGGCCCAACCTTGGTTTTAACATTTGCCACCTAAGCCTTTTTCCCTTGGGTTCTGCAGACTCAAGGGTCATCTTTATTTTAACCCCCGGGCCAGTGCTCCTCCGAGTGTTGGTCCAAACTAGAGCACCGTGCGGGACCATCCCTTGGCAACTTGGGTTATGTTGGTACCTATACGCTTAGCTTATCCGGTGTGCCCTGAGAACGAGATATGTGCAGCTCCTATCGGGATTTGTCGGCACAGCGGGTGGTCTTGCTGGTCTTGTTTTACCATTGTCGAAATGTCTTGTAAACCAGGATTCCGAGACTGATCGGGTCTTCCTGGGAGAAGGAATATCCTTCGTTGACCGTGAGAGCTTATAATGGGCTAAGTTGGGACACCCCTGCAGGGTATAAATTTTCGAGAGCCGTGCCCGCGGTTATGTGGCAGATGGGAATTTGTTAATATCCGGTTGTAGAGAACTTGACACTCGACTTAATTAAAACGCATCAACCGCGTGTGTAGCCGTGATGGTCTCTTTTCGGCGGAGTCCGGGAAGAGAACACGGCTTTTGGGTTATGTTTGACGTAAGTAGGAGTTCCGGATCACTTCTTGATCATTACTAGTTGACGATCGTTCCGTTGCTCCTCTTCTCGCTCTTATTTGCGTATGTTAGCCACCATCTATGCTTAGTGCTTGCTGCAGCTCCACCTCACTACCTTCTCCTACCCATAAGCTTAAATAGTCTTGATCTCGCGGGTGTGAGATTGCTGAGTCCTCGTGACTCACAGATTCTACCAAAACAGTTGCAGGTGCCGAGGATACCAGTGCAGGCGATGCTACCGAACTCAAGTGGGAGTTCGACGAGGACCTTGGTTGTTACTATGTTTCGTTTCCTGATGATTAGTAGTGGAGCCCAGTTGGGACGATCGGGGATCTAGCATTTGGGGTCGTCTTCTTTTATTTTGGTTCCGTAGTCGGACCTATGTGTGTACGCTGATTGATGTACGATTTATTTATGTATTGTGTGAAGTTGCGATTGTAAGCCAACTCTTTATCCCATTCTTGTTCATTACATGGGTGTAGCGACCAGACCTCAAATGGCCTGTGCTGCTGTGCACCAGTGTCATCCCTGGATCAGTAATGCTGACACGCACAGTACAAATGGAGGATTTATAACAGAGTAGCAATCACACACTTATTACATCGAATATCTCCGAAGAGATTAAGTATGGTAAACATGGCTTAAGGACATCTAAAACGATAACAGCGGAAGACTTGGAAGATAAGTGAGTCCATCACTCCAGCGGCATCACTGAGTATAAGACCACGACCTAAGGCACCTTACTCGTCGTCTGAAAAGTCTGCAACATGAAACGTTGCAGCCCGAAAACGGGTCAGCACATAGAATATGCTGGCAAAGTAGCACATAGAGAGCAATGAACAATAATAATGCTATACTATATGCATATATGGCTGGTGGAAAGCTCTATGGTTACAGTTTTTGCGAAAAGCCAATTTTATCCTACTTCAAAGGAATAAATTTTATTTAACTATCATGGTGGTTGTGAAACATTGAGAAGGTACCTCCAACTCAATCCCAATTAAGTGTCATCATTAACCCAACAAAATTAATTAGAAGTATCACGGTGATGAGATTCAAATGATAATCCAGGTACTAGATACTCAAGTTGTCCATAACCGGGGACACGGCTAACCATGATTAGTTTGTACACTCTGTAGAGGTTTGCGCACTTTTCCCCACAAGACTCGATCGCCTCCGCTTGATTCTCGCACTGCATGATGTTTGAGAAACGGATGACCGAGACACAGTCTTTCAGAAACAATCACTCTTTACTGTGGATGGACCGGTACACCTACTTTCCCCTACATCTGCTAGTCCACCTCTTCAAGAGATCCTGTAACCTACTCAGCTATGCTAGAGCCCATAATAGCTTGATGCTGCACACGGAAGTTTCTAGTATGAATAATCTTATGATCCCTTTGAGCCTGGGTGGCGGACCTTATACATACAGGCAACACTGGGTTCTCGAGGTGCCTCAATCCACCTAGATGTGAGTTTTAGTTGCCACCTTAAGTTGAACCATTAATAAACATCTCACATCTGTCATGGATATCACTCAACCCAAATCCACGTCTACGAGCATAGCATGACAATATAATAGCAACGTAGAAGTAACTCCCAAGGGTTTGATAAGAAAAACAGGTAATAGGTACTACCTCAACTACTTCCCAGTACCCACAATTTAGTTAGATCCTAATCATGCAAGTGTTTGAGGAAAACAGATCTAATGCAGTAAAACTGGGTATGAACGGGATATGATCAAAGTGTTACTTGCCTTGCTAATGATCCGCAAAAGCTAACGAGTCGAAGTAACAAGCGGCACACTCCGGGTACTCTATCGCAAACAAACAAGCATACAATCAGTACTCATCTAATGCACAGGTAAAACTCGAATGAAAGATCCAACCAGAAAGTTCAACTTAAGAACTCCGGTTTGCAAAAAGAATCAACTCGAAAGAAGCAACGAAAGTCAAACGGCGAAAGAAAGAAACTTCGTTTGCTAATCTGGATCTATGTCAAATTTTACTGTAGCAAAAATTTGTTTGAGTAGGTTAAACGGAAAGAGAATTTCGAGATGAAACTCTAGGCGCTTGAATCGCCTGATTCCGATAAACGAGCGAGAAGTTAAACAGAATCGAAAATTCGATCAAAAATCGAATCTGAGATAATCGCAGAAAAATCCGACGAAAAAGAAAAACGGACAAACGGTTAAATAACGGACGTTCGTTAACAGAGAAAAACCGACGAACGCGTTCGTTAAAACGAACGGTTCGGTGAACGCTCGCAAAATAATAAAACCGAAAAAAAACCGATCTAGGGTTTTTTTTAAAAACGAAGGGTTTTTTTTTAAACGAAAACCGGCAAAGTCAACGGGCGGCGGGCAGTACCTCGTCGGGCTCCGGCGAGGGGCTCCGGCGGGGCGGCGACTCCGGCGGCGGGGTGCGGGGCTGGCGAGGGGCGGGCGAGGCGAGGGCGGCGGCTCCGGCGGCGGCAGCGCGGGCTTGCGGCGGCGGCGGGCGGCGCGTGCGGCGGGTTGAGGGAGAGAGAGAGGGGGGCTATATATATAGGAGGGGGGTGGCGGCTTGGGGAAGGGGGCACCGGGCGGCGGCGTAGCCGTGGCGGACTCCGGCGGCGATCCCGTCTCCGGGACAGAGACGACGGGCGGCGGGGCTGGGCCGTCGGCTGGGCCTTTGGCCCAGTCGGCACGCGGCAGATTTCTTTTTTTTTTTATAAATAAGTTCCGCGGAAAATAATACATAGAAAAATAATTAAAAATCAGAAAAATATGAAATAAATTTTCCCCGTCTAGTTAGAAAATCTAGAATAGGGTGAACATTTTTTTAAATCAAAATAAATATTTTGAAAACATGCAATATTTTTAATGCAATAAAAATTGCAAATAAAATCCAAATAAATTCCAAATAATGATTTTAACATTTTTCCTCCAGTATTTCAATTGTTTTGGAGAAGTCATGTTTTCTCCTCTCGTTTATTTAAAAATGAAATATTTTTCCGGAGGGAAAATAATTAAAACCAAAATCCTCGTCTTATTATTTGATAAAAATCAAATATGAAAATTTAAGAAAAATCCCCAACTCTCTCCGAGGGTCCTTGAGTTGCTTAGGATTTATCGAGGATTTGTCAAAATGCAATAAAACATGATATGCAATGATGATCTATGTATAACATTCCAAATTGAAAATTTGGGATGTTACAAACCTACCCCCCTTAAGATGAATCTCGGCCTCGAGATTCGGGTTGGCTAGAAAACAGGTGGGAGTGGTCTTTCCGTAGATCTTCCTCTCGCTCCCAGGTGGCTTCATCTTCTGTGTGGTGACTCCACTGAACTTTGCAAAACTTGATAACCTTGCTGCGGGTAACTCGGCTGGCATACTCGAGAATCTTAACTGGCTTCTCCTCATAAGTCAAATCACTTTCCAACTGTATTGCTTCCAGTGGCACAGTATCTCTCAGTGGTATCTCGGCCATCTCTGCGTGGCACTTCTTCAACTGCGAAACGTGAAATACATCATGTACTCCAGACAATCCTTCGGGCAATTCCAACTTGTAGGCAACTTCTCCCATACGTTCCAACACTCTGTATGGTCCGATAAAACGGGGCGCTAACTTTCCCTTAACTCCGAAGCGCTTCACTCCTCGAAGGGGTGATACTCGAAGATACACTCTGTCTCCGACTTCGTGAACGGTCTCCTTTCGTTTAGAATCAGCATAACTCTTCTGCCTGGACTGGGCTACCTTGAGCCTATCGCGAATCAACCTTACTTTCTGTTCAGACTCCTTAATCAAATCTGGTCCAAACAACTGACGGTCTCCAACTTCGTCCCATAACAACGGTGTTCTACACCTCCTTCCGTACAGGGCTTCGAAAGGGGCCATCTTCAAACTGGTTTGATAACTGTTGTTATAAGAAAACTCCGCATATGGCAAATTGTCATCCCAACTAGATCCATAATCTAGTGCACATGCTCTCAACATGTCCTCCAAAATCTGGTTGACTCTCTCGATCTGTCCATCTGTCTGTGGGTGGAAAGCTGTACTAAATTCCAGCCTGGTTCCCAACGTTTCATGTAACTGCTTCCAAAACTTCGAGGTAAATTGGGTTCCTCTGTCTGATACAATGGTCCTCGGAACTCCATGCAAACATACGATCCTGGTCATGTATATCTTTGCCAACTTAGCACTGGTGTAAGTGGTCTTCACTGGAATGAAATGAGCCACTTTTGTCAAACGGTCGACTACAACCCATATCGAGTCATAGCCTGAACGAGTCCTGGGTAATCCGGTGATAAAATCCATGCCTATTTTATCCCACTTCCATTCGGGTATCGGCAATGGTTGCAGCAATCCTGCTGGCTTCTGATGCTCTGCCTTCACTCTTTGACATACATCACAAACTGCTACATACTCCGCAATATCCTTCTTCATTCCGGTCCACCAGAAAGTATTCTTCAAATCCAAATACATCTTGGTATTCCCTGGGTGAATCGAGTATGGTGAATCATGGGCTTCTTGCAGAATCAACTTCCTGATCTCCGGATCATTTGGCACATATACGCGGTCCTCGAACCATAAGGTATCGTGCTCATCCTCACGAAATCCCTTGGCTTTTCCTTTGCTCATCTTCTCCTTGGAAAAGATTAAAATATCATCAATGAACACCACGATGAACTTATCCAAAAACTCCATAAACACTTTGTTCATCAGGTTCATGAAATAGGCAGGTGCGTTAGTCAGACCAAATGACATAACGGTATACTCATACAATCCATATCTGGTGGTAAATGCCGTCTTGGGTATATCCTGCTCTCGAATCTTTAACTGATGGTATCCTGATCGTAGATCGATCTTGGAAAATACTTTAGCTCCTTGTAGACGGTCAAACAAATCATTGATCATCGGCAGTGGGTACTTGTTTTTGATGGTCACTTCATTCAAACCTCGGTAATCAACAACCATCCTTAGTGATCCATCTTTCTTCTCCACTAGAAGTACTGGTGATCCCCAAGGTGACGAACTTGGGCGAATATAGCCTTTATCCAGTAACTCCTTGATCTGCTTCTTAATTTCCTCCAAATCCTTTGCGGGCATCCTGTACGATCTCTTAGATATTGGCCCTGTGCCTGGCAAAAGTTCAATCAAGAACTCAATGTCTCTATCTGGTGGCATGCCTGGCAACTCTTCTGGAAATACATCCGGATAATCCTTCACCACTGGTACTTCCTCCTGTACAACTCCTGATAAGGAATTTACTTGAGTCCTCTTCGGCATATGCCGGGATACATACTTGATCCTCTTTCCTTCCGGGGTGGTAAGCAAAATCGTCTTGCTGGCACAATCGATGTTTCCTCCATACAACGATAGCCAATCCATTCCCAAAATCACATCCAAACCTTGCGATTCCAAAACAATGAGGTCTGGGGGGAAAACATGCCTACCAATGGCCAGTGGTATCTGAAAACATCCTTGGGTGGCCATATACTCTGCTCCTGGCGAGGTTACTAACATAGGGGTTTTGAGAACTTGGGTGGACATCTTAAACTTATTCACGAATCCCCTTGATATGTATGAATGCGATGCACCAGTATCGAAAAGAACAGTTGCAGTAAATGACTTAACCAAAAACTTACCTATTACTGCATTAGGCTGAGCTTCAACCTCCTCCACGCTCACGTGGTTCACATGTCCTTTGTTGAACGGGTTTGGCTTCTTCCCAGAGCTTCCATTGCCATTTCCATTTTGGGCTTCAGGACAATCAGTTGCATAATGTCCAGTCTTCTGGCACTTGAAACAAGTAATGTGACTTAGATCTCTCTTGGTTGGGGTAGATGGGTTGGTGCGGTTCTGTCCGTTTCCTCCTCCATTCCCATTACCATTCTTGGAGCCATTATGGTTGTGCGAACTACCTCCTCCATGGGTATGCTGAAACTATCCTCCCGGCTTCGGGGTAAATCGTGGCTTCTGCTGGGCTCCAGAATTGTACTTCCCTTGTCCATACTTCCTCTTGCGGTTCTCAATCTGCTGTTGCTTCCCTTCAATCATGAGAGCTCTATCTACCAGCTCCTGGTAGTTGTTGAAGGTTGCTACCATCAACTGCATACTCAGTTCATCATTCAGTCCTTCCAAAAACTTCTCCTGCTTGGCTGCATCTGTAGCAACGTCATCTAGTGCATAACGTGCTAGCTTACTGAATTCCTCCACCTACTGGCCTACGGTGCGTCCTCCTTGGCGTCGGTTACGAAACTCACGCTTCTTCATAGCCATAGCTCCTGCTGAAACATGAGCTGTACGGAAAGCTTGCTGAAACTGGTCCCATGTGACAGTGTCAATAGGGTGCGTGGCTGTGTAATTCTCCCACCATGATGCTGCGGGTCCATCAAGCTGATGTGCGACAAAACGCACTCTTTCTGCATCTGTGCATCCAGCAGTGGTCAACTCCCTTCCAACTTTGCGGAACCAATCATCTGCTACAATCGGCTCGGTGCTACTGGAAAACACCGGCGGGTTTAGCCTTAAGAAACGGGCTAAGTGATCAACAGGTGGTGGTGGCGGTGGGTTGTTGTTGTTGTTGCCTTGGTTCTGCACTAACACTTGCATCAGGGCATTCTGTTGCTGAATCAACTGGGTGATCTCTGGCGGGAAAACAAATCCGGTGTCGCGTCTCGGAGGCATCTGATAGGTTTAGAAAAGATGAGAGTTAAGAGTAGAATGAGGTCTAGAGAGAAAACACTACCCATATGCTCATGAGACAAATTCAATCAATATCACTCAATCAATTCAAACAAGGCAAAACAATCGATCTAGCTAGCGTTACAATGTGCTTGAACTATACTATTAAATGGGGGAAAACTACTACTGATATGGTGGTCTACTAGAAATTCTGATCCGTTGAAGACTCCATGATGTCTGCTCCAGCTTCATCAATCCAGTCGTCTTCACTTGGTTCCGAGTCGGTGTCGTCGATGATGATGTAGTTATCCGGACAAGTGCATTCGTCGACTTCTGCTTTTGGCACTGGATTTCCCACGAATGCTCCAATCTTCTTCTCCAGGTCGTCAATCTTCCCTACTAGTGCGTTGATTTCCTCCAAATAATCTTCGCGTGTAGCCTTGAGTTCTTCTTGGAGCTCCTTGATCTTCGTTAATGCCTTCTTCAGTTCTTCCTTGTCCGTGCACATCTGGTTCTCCTGGCGACGAATATGTTGGTTCTGCTCCTGGATGAAAGCTGCAATTGATCCATCCTTCTTGGTCTTGATCATCTCCCATTGCACGTCTCGACGTCCACAAATTTGGTAAATTGTATCCTTAAGCTCCTGGTGGTAGACTTCTCCAATGCGTCCCATGGCGATGTGTGCGGCCATGCTCTTCCCTAAACTCCAAGTTGGTGCTTCGAAAACCAATCTCATGGCACTAAACATCCTTCCTGGAATGATAACTTGAATCTTCCAGCTCTCCTCTTCAGGTAATGTGGCGTTGTAGGTTCCGGTGATGCTTGGTATTCCTAAGTTCAAGTACTTGGTGACTTCCTTCAAGTGTCGACCAAACGGCATGTCTTCATCTGGTTGCATGAACTTGTTCCTTGCATTCGCCATTCCTTAAAGAGTAGAAAGTGGAGAGGGGTCAGAAATGAGAAGAGAGAAGTTTTCTAGGGCTTAAGCTTAGTGGTCGTGTCCTACAGTCAGCGTGTCCTCTGATACCAACTTTGTAGCGACCAGACCTCAAATGGCCTGTGCTGCTGTGCACCAGTGTCATCCCTGGATCAGTAATGCTGACACGCACAGTATAAATGGAGGATTTATAACAGAGTAGCAATCACACACTTATTACATCAAATATCTCCGAAGAGATTAAGTATGGTAAACATGGCTTAAGGCCATCTAAAACGATAACAGCGGAAGACTTGGAAGATAAGTGAGTCCATCACTCCAGCGGCATCACTGAGTATAAGACCACGACCTAAGGCACCTTACCCGTCGTCTGAAAAGTCTGCAACATGAAACGTTGCAGCCCGAAAACGGGTCAGCACATAGAATATGCTGGCAAAGTAGCACATAGAGAGCAATGAACAATAATAATGCTATACTATATGCATATATGGCTGGTGGAAAGCTCTATGGTTACAGTTTTTGCGAAAAGCCAATTTTATCCTACTTCAAAGGAATAAATTTTATTTAACTATCATGGTGGTTGTGAAACATTGAGAAGGTACCTCCAACTCAATCCCAATTAAGTGTCATCATTAACCCAACAAAATTAATTAGAAGTATCACGGTGATGAGATTCAAATGATAATCCAGGTACTAGATACTCAAGTTGTCCATAACCGGGGACACGGCTAACCATGATTAGTTTGTACACTCTGCAGAGGTTTGCGCACTTTTCCCCACAAGACTCGATCGCCTCCGCTTGATTCTCGCACTGCATGATGTTTGAGAAACGGATGACCGAGACACAGTCTTTCAGAAACAATCACTCTTTACTCTGGATGGACCGGTACACCTACTTTCCCCTACATCTGCTAGTCCACCTCTTCAAGAGATCCTGTAACCTACTCAGCTATGCTAGAGCCCATAATAGCTTGTGGCTGCACACGGAAGTTTCTAGTATGAATAATCTTATGATCCCTTTGAGCCTGGGTGGCGGACCTTATACATACAGGCAACACTGGGTTCTCGAGGTGCCTCAATCCACCCAGATGTGAGTTTTAGTTGCCACCTTAAGTTGAACCATTAATAAACATCTCACATCTGTCATGGATATCACTCAACCCAAATCCACGTCTACGAGCATGGCATGACAATATAATAGCAACGTAGAAGTAACTCCCAAGAGTTTGATAAGAAAAACATGTAATAGGTACTACCTCAACTACTTCCCAGTACCCACAATTTAATTAGATCCTAATCATGCAAGTGTTTGAGGAAAACAGATTGCAGTAAAACTGGGTATGAACGGGATATGATCAAAGTGTTACTTGCCTTGCTAATGATCCGCAAAAGCTAACGAGTCGAAGTAACAAGCGGCACACTCCGGGTACTCTATCGCAAACAAACAAGCATACAATCAGTACTCATCTAATGCACAGGTAAAACTCGAATGAAAGATCCAACCAGAAAGTTCAACTTAAGAACTCCGGTTTGCAAAAAGAATCAACCCGAAAGAAGCAACGAAAGTCAAACGGCGAAAGAAAGAAACTTCGTTTGCTAATCTGGATCTATGTCAAATTTTACTGTAGCAAAAACTTGTTTGAGTAGGTTAAACAGAAAGAGAATTTCGAGACGAAACTCTAGGCGCTTGAATCGCCTGATTCCGATAAACGAGCGAGAAGTTAAACAGAATCGAAAATTCGATCAGAAATCGAATCTGAGATAATCGCAGAAAAATCCGACGAAAAAGAAAAACGAACGAACGGTTAAATAACGGACGTTCGTTAACAGAGAAAAACCGACGAACGCGTTCGTTAAAACGAACGGTTCGGTGAACGCTCGCAAAATAATAAAACCAAAAAAAACCGATCTAGGGTTTTTTTTTAAACGAAGGGTTTTTTTTAAACGAAAACCGGCAAAGTCAACGGGCGGTGGGCAGTACCTCGTCGGGCTCCGGCGGGGCGGCGACTCCGGCGGCGGGCTGCGGGGCTCGGCGAGGGGCGGGCGAGGCGAGTGCGGCGGCTCCGGCGGCGGCGGCGCGGGCTAGCGGCGGCGGTGAGTGCGGCGGCGGCGGCGGCGGGTTAAGGGAGAGAGAGGGGGGCTATATATATAGGAGGGGGGTGGCGGCTTGGGGAAGGGGGCACCGGGCGGCGGCGTAGCCGTGGCGGACTCCGGCGGCGATCCCGTCTCCGGGACGGAGACGACGGGCGGCAGGGCTGGGCCGTCGGCCGGGCCTTTGGCCCAGTCGGCGCGCGGCGGATTTCTTTTTTTTTAAATAAGTTCCGCGGAAAATAATACGTAGAAAAATAAATAAAAATCAGAAAAATATGAAATAAATTTTCCCCGTCTGGTTAGAAAATCTAGAATAGGGTGAACATTTTTTTAAATCAAAATAAATATATTGAAAACATGCAATATTTTTAATGCAATAAAAATTGCAAATAAAATCCAAATAAATTCCAAATAATGATTTTAACATTTTTCCTCCAGTATTTCAATTGTTTTGGAGAAGTCATGTTTTCTCCTCTCGTTTATTTAAAAATGAAATATTTTTCCGGAGGGAAAATAATTAAAACCAAAATCCTCGTCTTATTATTTGATAAAAATCAAATATGAAAATTTAAGAAAAATCCCCAACTCTCTCCGAGGGTCCTTGAGTTGCTTAGGATTTATCGAGGATTTGTCAAAATGCAATAAAACATGATATGCAATGATGATCTATGTATAACATTCCAAATTGAAAATTTGGGATGTTACAATGGGATTGTGTGAAGATGACCCTTCTTGCGACAAAACCACAATGCGGTTATGCCTCTAAGTCGTGCCTCGACATGTGGGAGATATAGCCGCATTGTGGGTGTTACAGCTGATGCTGTGACCTGATTCACTTGCGGCCCATGGTTAGCGTAAGCCTACTCCTAAGAGATTAGTGGTACCCTGTAGTTGTTGTCGCTGGCGTGGTCATCGTGGTTCCCCGACGGCTCTTGGAAGGCCTCAGCTTCTAGTGCCTCCTCCTCCCAGTCTGGCTCGAGGAACGAGCCAGTGTGTACTCCTAGTCCATCATGCGAGGCACGTAGGCTTCCGGGGCCGTCACCCCGAAAACCTCCCGTAGTGCCCCACACTCCACGTTGCCCGGCCCAGCGCGCCGCCCTGAGGATAGCAGTGCGACGCCCCGCTGGGGCCATGGGAGGCAACGCTCGTGCCCATGCTCATCGGAGGTGGCGCGGGTGTGACGGGGCCCCCGGCACCGCTGGCCGTGTTGGCGTCGACGAAGCCTCCAGGCGCGCCCGGGCGCACGCGGGCGCGGTGAGGCCCGCCGTGGGATCCAACCGCGGCCTGAGACGTAAGTAGGTAACAGAAGGGCGGTGCTCCCGAGGCCGCCGCATCCAGTAGCTCGGCGATGCGTTCCAGCAATGCATCCCGGCCGCTCTCCATCAGTCAGCTCCGCAGCAGCTCCCGCGCTACTGTGAGCGCGGCCCTCATGTTTGCCTGCTCCCGCCGGGTGTGCGACGCCGTAGCCGCAGCGTGGCTTGAGGACCTTGTGGCTGCCCGCGCCTGTCGTGGAGTAAGGGTGGACGGCGTCTGGCCGCGCCGCCCACGCCCCGTGGCGTTTGGCGGCATGCGTGCCGCCTGGAGCGCGGGGTTGAGGTCTTCTTGGGCGGATGACGCCGCCCGGGCTGGCCAAGCTGCCCAGCGGTCGGCGTTGGTCCTCGGGTCGCCGGACATCAAAACCGTGGGGCGTCGGCGGGTCGACTAGCGGAAGAGAGGCTCCGGCGCACCGCTACCTCGCGCGCCAAATGTCGGATCACGGGTTCCGACAAAACCCTCAAGGTTCGAACTCTGGGGTGCGCATGAAGATCTCTCCTCTCCAAGCTCAGACGCTCCGCAATCTCACGGCCTAGCTCGACGAACCCAAAGAACGGAACAAGAGACACAAGGTTTATACTGGTTCGGGCCACCGATGTGGTGTAATACCCTACTCCAGTGTGGTGTGGTGGATTGCCTCTTGGGCTGATGACGAACAGTTACAAGGTGAAGAACAGCCTCCTTAGGAGAGGTGTTCTTGTGCTTGGTGGGCTGGTGAGTTGGTGGATGGAATCTCTCTTCGATCCCCCCTACTATGGTGGTGGCTAGTCCTATTTATAGAGGCCCTGGTCCTCTTCCCAAATATTGAGCGGGAAGGGATCCCACAACGGCTAGATTTGAAGGGGGACAACTAGTACAGCTTATCCTGACTAAAGGTGGTCTTCGCCTGCCAAAGGCTCCGGTCATGACGCCGTCTTGGGCTCCATGGTGACCTCCATCCTGTCGTCCTTCTGGTCCTGGTCTCGTTGCACCGATATGGAAACCTTTGCTTGACGCCTCAGGAATCCTCGCCTGTGCCTGCCTCATTAGCACCAAAGAAGAAACTGGTACTCTGCACCTGCTGGCGCCCGCCTAGCCTTGGTCGTCATGGCTTGCAACACGGGAACCTCGCGAGGTGCCCCTTGCCTTGATCTCTCCGCTCCTCGCGAGCCAGCCTGGTGAGGCCGCTCCTGAGGAGGTCTTGTGTCGTCCGCCTTGCGAGGCTTGGCCCCTCGCGACGGTCTTGAGTGTTGCTGGTAAAGATGGGCCGTACGGGCCTACTGGTGGAGCCACGTCGTGGGCCGCAGGCAGGCAAGTCTGGGCACCCCCGTTACCAGAACACCGACACTTTGATCGCTTCATACACACAAAACTCAACAGAAACTCGGTAAGATCCGTTAGTATAATAAAGCAAATCACTACTCTAGGTACTGTTACAAACCAATTCATATTTTTTTATTGTAGCTACTGTAATATAACTTTTCCATGTCTTATACCACCGATAAAAATTGATAGTTTCATGAAAACAAGCAAAACAATGTATCAAAAACAGAATTTGTCTTAAACAGGACAGTCTGTAGTAATGTGAACATTCACCATACTTCTGGTACTCAAAAAATTCTGAAAATTAGGAAAAACTAAATATTTTGTATAGAAATACTGTGCAAAAAGTTTCAGAAACTTTTGACGTTCCAGTGAAAAACGTAAAATCACGCACTACAGCCAAAGTTTCTGTTTTTGCACCGCACATACCAGCAAGCAATCTACTCATCCTAAAGGCAAATCTTGGCACATTATTTTACAATACAATGGATTTTTACGAGGGGATAATTATTTTTGTTGAAAAGTTTCTATAATTAAGATTCACAAAGTTTCCATGGGCATGAACAAAGTTCAAGGCTAGCTCCCACTTTCACAATGCTCGTCCCTCTCACTTTCACTTTTCTTTTTGTGAAGTTTTAAGTTCCCCTCTATTTTTTTGTTTTGAAACTTTATAAAAGCACTCAACAGAAATAAATGACTCTCTAAACTTCCGGGTTGTCTCCTTGGCAGCGCTTTCTTTAAAGCCATTAAGCTAGGCATAAAGTTCTCAAGTAATGGATCCACCCGGATCCCAAGGTATATCAAAGCCAATATTAATTAGCAATGATTTGGCATTTAGTAATGAGCACAAAGAAACATATATCATGCAATGACGAAGTCTAACTATCTTCCTATGCATCGGCATGTCATAAAATAACAATTCATGCGCATCAAGTAAAGGCCGATACATAGCATAAGCAGTTTCTTGCAATTTTATTGTGTTGGAAACATAGAGAGGTGGAGATATAGTCCCTCTCTCATAATAATTGTAACTAGGAGCAGCAAGAACATGCATATTATATTCATCAAAATCATCATGTGTAGTGGTAGGACGCAACCCATCAATGTAATCCTTAATAAGTGCAAACTTCTCTTATATAGAGTAGTTGGGAGAATTCAAAAAGATAATAGGACTATCATGTGTGGGTGTAATAGCAACAATTTCATTCTTAACATAAGGAACTATAGAAAGTTCATCTCCATAAGCATAATTCAAATTGGCATCTTGGCTACAAGCATAGCAAGCATAAAGTTCATCCAAAAGGGATATTTCAAAAGAATCAACGGGATCATAGCAATTATCATAGCATTCATCCTTCGGTAAGCATGAAGGGAAATTAAATAATGTATGAGTTGAAGAGTTACTCTCATTAGAAGGTGGGCACGAGTAGCTAATCCGCTCTTCCTCCTTTTGTTCTTCGCTCTCCTCATCACCTTTTTTATCTACTGAGCTCCTAGTTTCATCAATTCCTTCTTCCATAGACTCCTGCAAATATTAGTCTCTTCTCGGACAGCGGAGATTTTCTCAATAAATTCATCAATATCGGAATTATATTTATAATTATCATAGCAATACTTAAGGATGGCAAAATTTTCAGGTCTATAAACATCATCATCAAAAGCTTCATACTTTAAAAACAAAGATTCAATTTCATAAGCACCCTTAAAAGCAACAAATTCTTCTATTCGTTCCACATCATAATAATCATATCTACCATTAGCATAAGAAGCCAAGGTTTCATTATCATTAAATTGCATGAAAAGGGAAGGTGTGGAGCGTTCATCCTAGAGCAAGAAGTATCATCATATCTCTGGCATAAATTCCAAGCATAGCAATGCAACATATCAATTTGATCCCATAATAGTTTCCCTTTTTGTGTCAAGCGATAATCCCTAAAGTATTCACGTTGATCTAGCGTGTCTCCGATTATCAAGTTGAATGGGGTTTTCTCAGGATTATCAAAGTAGTGATTAATATTTTTCACGTAACGAGCATCGAGGGTTTTAGGAGGTTCCCCATCTCCATGAGTAGCAAGTACCACTAATTTTGTCGGTGTTTTGTGTTCCATATCCATAACTAAAGATAGAGAACAACTTAGAACAGAAAATAAAGACTGCTTAGTGATAAACCAAACAAGCACACACGAGAATATTCACCCCATGCTATTGCTCCCCGGCAACGGTGCCAGAAAATTGTCTTGATAACCCACAAGTATAGGGGATCGTTTGTAGCCTTCTTCGATAAATAAGAGTGTCGAACCCAACAAGGAGCTAAAGGTAGAACAAATATTCCCTCCAGTTCTATCGACCACCGATACAACTCTACGCACACTTGACCTTTGCTTTACCTAAAACAAGTATGAAACTATTTTGCAAGAATAAAACTACGAATAAATTGCAAGGTAATAAAAGTGGATACCTTTTGTCAACAAGAAAGTCATATATCCCTAGGCAATCGATAACAAGGACCGGTAATCATTCTTGTAATTTTACATGAGGGAGAGATGAGCTAACATACTTTCTCTACTTGGATCATATGCACTTATGATTGGACCCCTAGCAAGCATCCGCAACTACTAAAGATCATTAAGGTCATGAAACCCAACCATAGCATTAAGTATCAAGTCCTCTTTACTCCCATATGCCATAACCCACTTACTCGGGTATGTGCTTCTATCACTCACGCCACCCACCATAAGCGAACAATGAACATATTGCAACACCCTAGAGCGGGGGCCCCTCTGTTTGCGCGAGACAGAGGGCACCGTAGGATAGCACCATAAATAAAATATACAATTATACCAACCAAGATCATGCTTAACCCACAGGATAAAACAGATCTACTCAAACATCATAGGATAACCATAGATCATTGGGAAATAATATATGGAGTTGAGCACCATGCTTAAGTAGAGATTACAGCAGGGAGAAGGGGTGTTACACCGCTGCATAGAGGGGGAGAAATTTGGTGTTGACGGTAGCAAGATTGTTGATGTAGATTGCCGTCACGATCCTTGCCCCGGCGGCACTCCGGCTCCTTATTCTTCCTTGGCCTCCCCCCTAGATGGGAGGAGAGTCCCCCGTCTGGCCCATGGCCTCCATGGCAGCGGAGGGGCAGAAGCCCCTCCGAGATTGCATATCCCTCTCTGTTCTCTTCTGTTTCGCGTTCCCCAGATCTAGCCCTACACCGTTTCTTAAATTCCCGGAGATCCGTAACTCCGATTGCGTTAAAAATATTACATGATTTTTTCCTATAAATTATCTTTCTTGCGCCAGAAGAAGGGCCTCAACCGATGTTCGAGGAGGGCACAAGATACCTGGGCACGCCAGGGGGTGCCTGATATGTCTCCAACGTATCTATCATTTTTGATTGTTCCATGCTATTATATTATCTGTTTTGGATGTTTAATGGGCTTTATAATACACTTTTATATTATTTTTGGGACTAACCTACTAACCGGAGGCCCAGCCCAAATTGTTGTTTTTTTGCCTATTTCAGTGTTTCGCAAAAAAGGAATACCAAACGGAATCCAAATGGAATGAAACCTTCGGGAGAGTTATTTTTGGAACAAACGCAATCCAGGGGACTTGGAGTGGACGTCAAGAAAGAAGCAAGGAGGCCACGACGTAGGGAGACGCGCCTGCCCCCCTGGGCGCGCCCCACACCCTCGTGGGCCCCTCGTGGCTCCCCTGACCGACTTCCTTCGCCTATATATACTCATATACCCTGAAAACATCCGAGAGCACCACGAAACCCTATTTCCACCACCGCAACCTTCTGTACCCGTGAGATCCCATCTTGGGGCCTCTTCCGGCGCTCCGCCGGAGGGGGAATCGATCACGGAGGGCTTCTACATCAACACCATAGCCTCTCCGATGATGTGTGAGTAGTTTACCTCAGACCTTCGGGTCCATATATTAGCTAGATGGCTTCTTCTCTCTCTTTGGATTTCAATACAAAGTTCTCCTCGATCTTCTTGGAGATCTATTCGATGTAATTCATTTTGCGGTATGTTTGTTGAGATCCGATGAATTGTGGGTTTATGATCAAGATTATCTATGAACAATATTTGAATCTCCTCTGAATTCTTTTATGTATGATTTGTTATCTTTGCAAGTCTCTTTGAATTATCAGTTTGGTTTGCCCTACTAGATTGATCTTTCTTGCAATGGGAGAAGTGCTTAGCTTTGGGTTCAATATTGCGGTGTTCGATCCCAGTGACAAAAGGGGAACCGATACGTATTGTATTGTTGACATTGAGGATAAAAAGATGGGGTTTATATCATATTGCTTGAGTTTATCCCTCTACATCATGTCATCTTGCCTAATGCGTTACTCTATTCTTATGAACTTAATACTCTAGATGCATGCTGGACAGCGATCGATGTGTGGAGTAGTAGTAGTAGATGCAGAATCGTTTCGGTCTACTTATCACGGACGTGATGCCTATATACATGATCATGCCTAGATATTCTCATAACTATGCACTTTTCTATCAATTGCTCGACAGTAATTTGTTCACCCACCGTAATACTTATGCTATCTTGAGAGAAGCCACTAGTGAAACCTATGGCCCCCGGGTCTATTTTCCATCATATATGTTTTCGATCTATTTTATTTTGCAATCTTTACTTTTCAATCTATACAACAAAAATACCAAAAAATAATCTTATTATCTCTATCAGATCTCACTTTTGCAAGTGGCCGTGAAGGGATTGACAACCCCTTTATCGCGTTGGTTGCAAGGTTCTTATTTGTTTGTGCAGGTACAAGGGATTTGCATGTAGTCTCCTACTGGATTGATACCTTGGTTCTCAAAAACTGAGGGAAATACTTACGCTACTTTGCTGCATCACCCTTTCCTCTTCAAGGGAAAACCAAAGCAGTGCTCAAGAGGTAGCAAGAAGGATTTCTGGTGCCGTTGCCGGGGAGTCTACGCACAAGTAAAGACATAACAAGTACCCATCACAAACTCGTTTCCCTCGCAGTACATTATTTGCCATTTGCCTCTCGTTTTCCTCTCCCCCACTTCACCTTTGCCTTTTCTTCGCCTTCTTCCCGAATGTATTTTTGTTTGTGTTTCCACGTGCCTTCTATTTTCTTGCATCATTGCTTGCTAAAAATCTATTGATATGGATCCACTTAAAGTGTTCTACTTGGATCATCTTCGATCCTTATGTGCTCATGCTGAAACCCCAACTAGCCTAGTTGATGGGAAATCTTTAGATGAGCATGCTCATTTTGTGCGTCATCGTTTGTCTGAAAAAGGGAAGCTCTTATGGTATCAAATAAATAGTTTGCTATGCTATGCTTGGAATCTTTGTGAAATTTATGATTTTACTTGTTGCTCTAAGAACCCTAAAAAACACCTTCCCTACCTATGTGAGTTTAATGATAATGAAATCTTATATTCTTATGGAAAGGGTGTTTATAGTTATTATGATATCGAACAAATTGAAGAATTTGTCGTTTTTAAGGGTGCTCATGAAGTTGCTTCTTTGATTGAAAAGTATGATATTACTTTCCACAAATCTGAAAATTCCGACATACTTAAATATTGCTATGAAAACTATGCTCATAATGTCTATGTCAAAGAATTTATTGAGAGAATGACCGTTGCTTTGGAAGAAAATAAGGATATGCATGAATCTATAGATAATGATGATTCCGATGATTTGATTGAAGTTTCCCTTGATGAACATGATACTTGCTATTCTTATGGCCATGATGCCAATATTTATGCAGATGAATTTCCTATAGTTCCTTATGTTAAACATGAGATTATTGCTATTGCACCCATACTTGATAGTTCCTTGAATCAAAAGCATGATTGCAATGATGTTATTATAAATTCTCTTGATGTCAATTGTGCTAATAATATGCAAAACCCTAAGCTTGGGGATGCTAGTTTTGCTATATCTACTACTTGTTGCAATGATCATGATTGGGGTGATTCTTGTTTTGATCTTGAAAATTTATTTAACCCCCATGATGAATATGAGATTGATAATAGTGTTTGCAATATTATTGAAAGTGGGTTTGGAAGAGTGTCAACTTTAGATCCCACATATTTGGATTTTGATCAATCTTATGAAATTTTTGATAAAAGTGGGCTTGGAGAGGTCATGACTTTAGTTAATGTTAATCCCACTATTTTGGAAGAGTGTCAACTTCGCATGCATGTGGATCATGTTGAAAATATTTTATGTGGTAGCTATTTTGTTGAATTTACTTATGATCCTACATGTAATTATTATGAGAGAGGAAAATATGGTTGTAGAAATTTTCATGTTACTAAATTACCTCTCTTCAGGTTGAGATTGCTATCATCTCTTTGTTCTTCCTTGCATATGCTAGTTTTTGCTTGCCTTGATAATTTGTTTGATTACAAGATGCCTATTCATAGGAAGTATGTTAGACTTAGATGTGTTTTTCACATGCTACATGATGCTCTCTTCGTGTTTCAATTGCTATCTTTTCATATGAGCATCATCAAAATTATCAATGCCGAGCTAGGGGCGTTAAACGATAGCGCTTGTTGGGAGGCAACCTAATTTTATTTTTGTTCATTGCTTTTTGTTCCTGTTTAGTAATAAATATTTGATCTAGCCTCTGGTTAGATGTGTTTATGTGTTTTAATTAGTGTTTGTGCCAAGTAAAACCTTTAGGATAACCTACGGTGTTAGTTAATTTGATCTTGCTGAAAAACAGAAACTTTTGAGCGCACTAGATTAGTTTTCATAATTCACAGAAATGTGATTTTCAATTGATTATCTTTGCAGAAGATTAATAAACAAATTATCGAGGACTTACAAATTGATCAGAATTTTTTAGGTTCCAGAAGTTTGCGTTTGATACAGATTGCTACAGATTGTTCTGTTTTTGACAAATTCTGTTTTTCGTGTGTTGTTTGCATATTTTGATGAATCTATGGCTAGTATCGGAGGTTATGAACCATAGAGAAGTTGGAATACAGTAGGTTTAACACCAATATAAATAAATAATGAGTTCATTACAGTACCTTAAATTGGTGGTTTGTTTTATTCCTCTAACGGAGCTCATGAGATTTTCTGTTGAGTTTTGTGTTGTGAAGTTTTCAAGTTTTTGGGTAAGGATTTGATGGATTATGGAATAAGGAGTGGCAAGAGCCTAAGCTTGGGGATGCCCAAGGAACCCCAAGGTAAAATTCAAGGACAACCAAAAGCCTAAGCTTGGGGATGCCCCGGAAGGCATCCCCTCTTTCGTCTTCGTCCATCGGTAACTTTACTTGATGCTATATTTTTATTCACCACATGATATGTGTTTTGCTTGGAGCGTCTTCTATGATTTGAGTCTTTGATTTTTAGTTTACCACAATCATCCTTGCTGTACACACCTTTTGGGAGGGACACACATGAATCGGAATTTATTAGAATACTCTAGTGCTTCACTTATATCTTTTGAGCTAGATAATTTTGCTCTAGTGTTTTGCTTATATCTTTTTAGAGCACGGTGGTGGTTTTATTTTATAGAAATTATTGATCTCTCATGCTTCACTTATATTATTTTGAGAGTCCTTTAGAACAGCATGGTAATTTGCTTTGGTTGAAATTAGTCCTAATATAATAGGCATCCAAGATGGATATAATAAAAACTTTCATATAAAGTGCATTGAATACTATGAGAAGTTTGATACTTGATGATTGTTTAAAGACATGGAGATAGTGATATTAAAGTTGTGCTAGTTGAGTAATTGTGAAATTGAGAAATACTTGTGTTTAAGTTTGCAAGTCCCGTAGCATGCACGTATGGTAACCGTTGTGTAACAAATTTGAAACATGAGGTGTTCTTTGAGTGTCATCCTTTGTGTGGAGGTCGGGATCGAGCGATGGTTAACTCCTACCAACCCTTCCCCTAGGAGCATGCGTGTAGTGCTTGGTTTTGATGACTTGTAGATTTTTTCAATAAGTATGTGAGTTCTTTATGACTAATGTTGAGTCCATGGATTATACGCACTCTCACCCTTCCATCATTGTTAGCCTCTTCGGTGCCGTGCATTGCCCTTTCTTACCTTGAGAGTTGGTGCAAACTTCGCCGGTGCATCCAAACCCCGTGATATGATACCCTCCGTCACACATAAACCTCCTTATATCTTCCTCAAAACAGCCACCATACCTACCTATTATGGCATTTCCATAGCCATTCCGAGATATATTGCCATGCAACTTTCCACCGTTTCATTTATTATGGCACGCTTCATCATTGTCATATTGCCATGCATGATCATGTAGTTGACATCGTATTTGTGGCAAAGCCACCATGCATAACTTATCATACATGTCACTCTTGATTCATTGCCCATCCCGGTACACCGCCGGAGGCATTCATATAAAGTCATATTTTGTTCTAGTATTGAGTTGTAATCATTGAGTTGTAAATAAATAGAAGTGTGATGATCATCATTCATAGAGCATTGTCCCAAAAAAAAGAGAAAGGCCAAATAAAAAACAGGCCCAAAAAAAGAGAAATAAAAAGGGACAATGCTACTATCCTTTTTCCACACTTGTGCTTCAAAGTAGCACCATGATCTTTATGATAGAGAGTCTCCTGTCTTGTCACTTTCATATACTAGTGGGAATTTTTCATTATAGAACTTGGCTTGTATATTCCAACAATGGGCTTCCTAAAATGCCCTAGGTCTTCGTGAGCAGGCAAGTTGGATGCACACCCACTTAGTTTCTTTTGTTGAGCTTTCATACATTTATTGCTCTAGTGCATCCGTTGCATGGCAATCCCTACTCCTTGCATTGACATCAATTGATGGGCATCTCCCTAGCCCGTTGGTTAGCCGCGTCAATGTGAGGCCTTCTCCTTTCTTGTCTTCTCCACACAACCCCCATCATCATATTCTATTCCATCCATAGTGCTATGTCCATGGCTCACGCTCATGTATTGCGTGAAAGTTAAAAAAGTTTGAAAATTCTTAAGTATGAAACAATTGCTTGGCTGAAACCGGGGTTGTGCATGATTTGAATATTTTGTGTGACGAAGATGGAACATAGCCAAACTATATGATTTTGTAGAGATGAACTTACTTTGGCCATGTTATTTTGAGAAGACATAATTGCTTAGTTAGTATGCTTGAAGTATTATTATTTTTTATGTCAATATTAAACTTTTATCTTGAATCTTTCGAATCTGAATATTCATGCCACAATAAAGAAAAATACATTGAGAAATATGCTAGGTAGCATTCCACATCAAAAATTCTGTTTTTATCATTTACCTACTCAAGGACGAGCAGGAATTAAGCTTGGGGATGCTTGATACGTCTCCAACGTATCTATAATTTTTTATTGTTCCATGCTATTATATTATCTGTTTTGGATGTTTAATGGGATTTATAATACACTTTTATATTATTTTTGGGACTAACCTACTAACCAGAGGCCCAGCCCAAATTGCTGTTTTTTTTGCCTATTTCAGTGTTTCGCAGATAAGGAATACCAAACGGAATACAAACAGAATGAAACCTTCGGGAGAGTTATTTTTTGAACAAACACAATCCAGGTGACTTCGAGTGGACGTCAAGAAAGAAGCAAGGAGGCCACGAGGCAGCGAGGCGCGCCTGCCCCCCTAAGCGCGCCCTCCACCCTCATGGGCCCCTCGTGGCTCCCCTGACCGACTTCCTTCGCCTATATATACTCATATACCCTGAAAACATCTGAGAGCACCACGAAACCCTATATCCACCGCCACAACCTTCTGTACCCGTGAGATCCCATCTTGGGGCCTTTTCTGGCGCTCCGTCGGAGGGGGAATCGATCATGGAGGGCTTCTACATCAACACCATAGCCTCTCCGATGATGTGTGAGTAGTTTACCTCAGACCTTCGGGTCCAAAGTTATTAGCTAGATGGCTTCTTCTCTCTCTTTGGATTTCAATACAAAGTTCTCCTCGATCTTCTTGGAGATCTATTCGATGTAATTCTTTTTGCGGTGTGTTTGTCGAGATCCGATGAATTGTGGGTTTATGATCAAGATTATCTATGAACAATATTTGAATCTCCTCTGAATTCTTTTATGTATGATTTGTTATCTTTGCAAGTCTCTTCGAATTATCAGTTTGGTTTGCCCTACTAGATTGATCTTTCTTGCAATTGGAGAAGTGCTTAGCTTTGGGTTCAATCTTGCGGTGCTCGGTCCTAGTGACAAAAGGGGAACCGATACGTATTGTATTGTTGCCATCGAGGATAAAAAGATGGGGTTTATATCATATTGCTTGAGTTTATCCCTCTACATCATGTCATCTTGCCTAATGCGTTACTCTGTTCTTATGAGCTTAATACTCTAGATGCATGCTGGATAGCGGTCGATGTGTGGAGTAATAGTAGTAGATGCAGAATCGTTTTGGTCTACTTGTCGCGGACGTGATGCCTATATACATGATCATGCCTACATATTCTCATAACTATGCACTTTTCTATCAATTGCTCGACAGTAATTTGTTCACCCACCGTAATACTTATGCTATCTTGAGAGAAGCCACTGGTGAAACCTATGGCCCCCGGTCTATTTTCCATAATATAAGTTGCTGATCTATTTTATTTTGCAATCTTTACTTTTCAATCTATACAAAAAAAATACCAAAAATATTTATCTTATTATCTCTATCAGATCTCACTTATGCAAGTGGCCGTGAAGGGATTGACAACCCCTTTATCGCGTTGGTTGCACGGTTCTTATTTGTTTGTGCAGGTACGAGGGATTTGTTTGTAGCCTCCTACTGGATTGATACCTTGGTTCTCAAAAACTGAGGGAAATACTTACACTACTTTGTTGCATCACCCTTTCCTCTTCAATGGAAAACCAACGCAGTGCTCAAGAGGTAGCAACAGGGATTTCTGGTGCCGTTGCCGGGGAGTCTACGCACAAGTCAAGACATACCAAGTACCCATCACAAACTCTTATCCCTCGCATTACATTATTTGCCATTTGCCTCTCGTTTTCCTCTCCCCCACTTCACCTTTGCCTTTTCTTCGCCATCTTCCCGTATTTCTTTCTGTTTGTGTTTCCACGTGCCTTCTATTTGCTTGCATCTTTGCTTGCTAAAAATCTATTGATATGGATCCACTTAAAGTGTTGTACTTGGTGAAGGAAATATGCCCTAGAGGCAATAATAAAGTATTATATATTTCCTTATATCATGATAAATGTTTATTATTCATGCTAGAATTGTATTAACCGGAAAAATAATACATGTGTGAATACATAGACAAACAGAGTGTCACTAGTATGCCTCTACTTGACTAGCTCGTTAATCAAAGATGGTTATGTTTCCTAGCCATAGACATGAGTTGTCATTTGATTAACGGGATCACCTCATTAGGAGAATGACGTGATTGACATGACCCATTACGTTAGCTTAGCACCCGATCGTTTAGTATGTTGCTATTGCTTTCTTCATGACTTATACATGTTCCTATGACTATGAGATTATGCAACTCCCGTTTACCGGAGGAACACTTTGTGTGCTACCAAACGTCACAACGTAACTGGGTGATTATAAAGGTGCTCTACAGGTGTCTCCAAAGGTACTTGTTGGGTTGGCGTATTTCGAGACTAGGATTTGTCACTCCGATTGTCGGACAGGTATCTCTGGGCCCACTCGGTAATGCACATCACTATAAGCCTTGCAAGCATTGTGACTAATGAGTTAGTTACAGGATGATGTATTACGGAACGAGTAAAGAGACTTGCCGGTAACGAGATTGAACTAGGTATCGAGATACCGACGATCGAATCTCGGGCAAGTAACATACCGATGACAAAGGGAACGACGTATGTTGTTATGCGGTCTGACCGATAAAGATCTTCGTAGAATATGTGGGAGCCAATATGGGCATCCAGGTCCCGCTATTGGTTATTGACCGGAGAGGTGTCTCGGTCATGTCTACATAGTTCTCGAACCCGAAGGGTCCGCACGCTTAAAGTTACGATGACAGTTTTATTATGAGTTTATGTATGTTGATGTACCGAAGGAGTTCGGAGTCCCGGATGAGATCGGGGACATGACGAGGAGTCTCGAAATTGTCGAGACGTAAAGATCGATATATTGGACGACTATATTCGGACTTCGGAAAGGTTCCGAGTGATTCGGGTATTTTTCGGAGTACCGGAGAGTTACGGGAATTCGTATTGGGCCTTAATGGGCCATACGGGAAAGGAGAGAAAGACCCCAAAGGGTGGCCGCACCCCTCCCCATGGCTAGTCCGAATTGGACTAGGGAGGGGGGGCGCCCCCTTCCTTCTTTCTCCTTCCCCCTTCCCTTCTCCTACTCCCACAAGGAAAGGAGGAGTCCTACTCCCGGTGGGAGTAGGACTCCCCCCTTTGGCGCGCCTCTCCCTTGGCCGGCTGCCTCCTCCTTGCTCCTTTATATACGGGGGCAGGGGGGCACCCCATAGACACAACAATTGATCCTTGAGATCTCTTAGCCATGTGCGGTGCCCCCCTCCACCAAATTACACCTTGATAATACCGTTGCGGAGCTTAGGCGAAGCCCTGCGTCGGTGGAACATCATCATCGTCACCACGCCGTCGTGCTGACGAAACTCTCCCTCAACACTCGGCTGGATCGGAGTTCGAGGGACGTCATCGAGCTGAACGTGTGTAGAACTCGGAGGTGCCGTACGTTCGGTACTTGATCGGTCGGATCGTGAAGACGTACGACTACATCAACCGCGTTGTGATAACGCTTCCGCTGTCAGTCTACAAGGGTACATGGACAACACTCTCCCCTCTCGTTGCTATGCATCACCATGATCTTGCGTGTGCGTAGGAATTTTTTTTGAAATTACTACGTTCCCTAACAGTGGCATCCGAGCCTAGTTTTATGCGTTGATGCTTTGCACGAGTAGAACACAAGTGAGTTGTGGGCGATATAAGTCATACTGCTTACCAGCATGTCATACTTTGGTTCAGCGGTATTGTGAGATGAAGCGGCCCGGACCGACATTACGCGTACGCTTACGCGAGACTGGTTTCACCGTTCGGAGCACTCGTTGCTTAAAGGTGACTGGCGGGTGTCTGTCTCTCTCACTTTAGTTGAACCGAGTGTGGCTACGCCCGGTCCTTGCGAAGGTTAAAACAGCACCAACTTGACAAACTATCGTTGTGGTTTTGATGCGTAGGTAAGAACGGTTCTTGCTAAGCCCGTAGCAGCCACGTAAAACTTGCAACAACAAAGTAGAAGACGTCTAACTTGTTTTTGCAGGGCATGTTGTGATGTGATATGGTCAAGACATGATGTGATATAATGTGTTGTATGAGATGATCATGTTTTGTAATCAAGTTATCGGCAACTGGCAGGAGCCATATGGTTGTCGCTTTATTGTATGAGATGCAATCGCCATGTAATAGTTTTACTTTATCACTAAGCGGTAGCAATAGTCGTAAAAGCAATAAGTTGGCGAGACGACAACGATACTACGATGGAGATCAAGGTGTCGAGCCGGTGACGATGGTGATCATGACGGTGCTTCAGAGATGGAGATCACAAGCACGGTGCTTCGGAGATGGAGATCACAAGCACAAGATGATGATGGTCATATCATATCACTTATATTGATATCATGTGATGTTAATCCTTTATGCATCTTATCTTGCTTTGATTGACGGTAGCATTATAAGATGATCTCTCACTAAAATTTCAAGATAAAAGTGTTCTCCCTGAGTATGCACCGTTGCAAAAGTTCTTCGTGCTGAGACACTACGTGTTAATCGGGTGTGATAGGCTCTACGTTCAAATACAACGGGTGCAAAACAGTTGCACACGCGGAATACTCAGGTTAAACTTGACGAGCCTAGCATATACAGATATGGCCTCGGAACACAGAGACCGAAAGGTCGAGCGTGAATCATATAGTAGATATGATCAACATAGTGATGTTCACCATTGAAACTACTCCATCTCACGTGATGACCGGACATGGTTTAGTTGATTTGGATCACGTAATCACTTAGATGATTAGAGGGATATCTATCTAAGTGGGAGTTCTTAAGTAATATGATTAATTGAACTTAAATTTATCATGAACTTAGTCCTGATAGTATTTTGCAAATTATGTTGTAAATCAATAGCTCGCGTTGTTGCTTCCCTATGTTTATTTTGATATGTTCCTAGAGAAAATTATGTTGAAAGATGTTAGTAGCAAAGATGCGGATTGGATCCGTGATCTGAGGATTATCTTCATTGCTGCACAGAAAAATTATGTCCTTGATGCACCGCTAGGTGACAGACCTATTGCAGGAGCAAATGCAGACGTTATGAACGTTTGGCTAGCTCAATATGATGACTACTTGATAGTTTAGTGCACCATGCTTAACGGCTTAGAATCGGGACTTCAAAGACGTTTTGAACGTCATGGACCATATGAAATGTTCCAGGAGTTGAAGTTAATATTTCAAGCAAATACCCGAGTTGAGAGATATGAAGTCTCCAACAAGTTCTATAGCTAAAAGATGGAGGAGAATCGCTCAACTAGTGAGCATGTGCTCAGATTGTCTGGGTACTACAATCGCTTGAATCAAGTGGGAGTTAATCTTCCAGATAAAATAGTGATTGACAGAATTCTCTAGTCACCATCACCAAGTTAGTAGAACTTCGTGATGAACTATAGTATGCAAGGGATGACGAAAGTAATTCCCGAGCTCTTCGTGATGCTGAAATCGACGAAGGTAGAAATCAAGAAAAACATCAAGTGTTGATGGTTGACGAGACCACTAGTTTCAAGAAAAGGGCAAAGGGAAGAAAGGGAACTTCAAGAAGAACGGCAAGCAAGTTGCTGCTCAAGTGAAGAAGCCTAAGTCTGGTCCTAAGCCTGAGACTAAGTGCTTGTACTGCAAAGGAACTGGTCACTGGAAGCGGAACTACCCCAACTATTTGGTGGATAAGAAGGATGGCAAAGTGAACAAAGGTATATTTGATATACAGATTATTGATGTGTACTTTACTAGTGTTTATAGCAACCCCTCGGTAATTGATACTGGTTCAGTTGCTAAAGAGTAGTAACTCGAAAATGGGAGTTGCAGAATAAACAGAGACTAGTAAAAGGCGAGGTGACGATGTGTGTTGGAAGTAGTTCCAAGATTGATATGATCATCATCGCACACTCCCTGTACTTTCGGGATTAGTGTTGAAACTAAATAAGTGTTATTTGGTGTTTGCGTTGAGCATGAATATGATTTGATCATGTTTATTGCAATACGGTTATTCATTTAAGTTAGAGAACAATTGTTGTTCTGTTTACATGAATAAAAACCTTCTATGGTCATACACACCAACGAAAATGGTTTGTTGGATCTCGATCGTAGTGATACACACATTCATAATATTGAAGCCAAAAGATGCAAAGTTAATAATGATAGTGCAACTTATTTGTGGCACTGCCGTTTAGGTCATATTGGTGTAAAGCGCATGAAGAAACTCCATAATGATGGGATTTTGGAATCACTTGATTATGAATCACTTGATGCTTGCGAACCGTGCCTCATGGGCAAGATGACTAAAACGCCGTTCTCCGGAACTATGGAGAGAGCAACAAGTTTGTTGGAAGTCATACATACAGATGTATGTGGTCTAATGAATATTGAGGCTCGTGGCGGATATCGTTATTTTCTCACCTTCACAGATGATTTGAGCAGATATGGGTATATCTACTTAATAAAACATAAGTCTGAAACATTTGAAAAGTTCATATAATTTCAGAGTGAAGTGGAAAATCATCATAACAAGAAAAATAAAGTTTCTACGATCTGATCGTAGAGAAGAGTATTTGAGTTACGAGTTTGGCCTTCAGTTAAAACAATGTGAAATAGTTTCACTACTCACGCCACCTGGAACACCACAGCATAATGGTGTGTCCGAACGTCATAACCGTACTTTATTGGATATAGTGCAATCTATGATGTCTCTTACCAATTTACCACTATCGTTTTGGGGTTATGCATTAGAGACAGCTACATTCACGTTAAATAGGGCACCATCAAAATCCGTTGAGACGACGCCTTATGAACTGTGGTTTGGCAAGAAACCAAAGTTGTCGTTTCTTAAAGTTTGGGGTTGTGATGCTTATGTGAAAAAGTTTCATCCTGATAAGCTCAAACCCAAATCGGACAAATGTATCTTCATAGGATACCCAAAGGAGACAGTTGGGTACACCTTCTATCACAGATCCGAAGGCAAGACATTCGTTGCTTAGTATGGATCCTTTTTAGAGAAGGAGTTTCTCTCGAAAGATGTGAGTGGGAGGAAAGTAGAACTTGATGAGGTAACTGTACCTGCTCCCTTATTGGAAAGTAGTTCATCACAGAAATCTGTTCCTGTGACTCCTACACCAATTAGTGAGGAAGTTAATGATGATGATCATGTAACTTCAGATCAAGTTACTACCAAACCTCGTAGGTAAAGCAGAGTAAGATCCGCACCAGAGTGGTACAGTAATCCTCTTCTGGAGGTCATGTTACTAGACCATGGCAAACCTACGAACTATGAAGAAGCGATGGTGAGCCCAGATTCCGCAAAATGGCTTGAGGCCATGAAATCTGAGATAAGATCCATATATGAGAACAAAGTAAGGACTTTGATTGACTAGCCCAATGATCGGCGAGCCATTGAGATTAAATGGATCTTCAAAAGGAAGACGGACGCTGATAGTAGTGTAACTATCTACAAAGCTAGAATTGTCGCAAAAGGTTTTCGACAAGTTCAAGATGTTGACTACGATGAGAGTTTCTCACTCGTATCTATGCTTAAGTCTGTCCGAATCATGTTAGCAATTGCCGCATTTTATGAAATATGGCAAAGGGATAAACAAAACTGCATTCCTTAATGGATTTATTAAAGAAGAGTTGTATATGATGCAACCAGGAGGTTTTGTCAATCCTAAAGGTGCTAACAAAATATGCAAGCTCCACCGATCCATCTATGGACTGGTGCAAGCATCTCGGAGTTGGAATATATACTTTGATAAGTTTATCAAAGAATATAGTGTTATACAGACTTGCGGTGAAGCCTGTATTTACAAGAAAGTGAGTGGGAGCACTACAGCATTTCTGATAATTATATGTGAAGGACATATTGTTGATCAGAAATAATGTAGAATTATTCTGCAAAGCATAAAGGAGTGTTTGAAAGAAGTTTTTCAAAGATAGACCTCGGTGAAGCTGCTTACATATTGAGCATCAAGATCTATAGAGATAGATCAAATCGCTTGATAAGTTTTTCCAATGAGTACATACCTTAACAAGATTTTGAAGTAGTTCAAAATAGAATAGTCAAAGAAAGAGTTCTTGCCTGTGTTACAAGGTGTGAAATTGAGTAAGACTCAAAACCCGACCATGGCAGAAGATAGAAAGAGAATGAAAGTCATTCCCTATGCCTTGGCCATAGGTTCTATAAAGTATGCCATGCTGTGTACCAGATCTATTGTATACCCTACACTGATTTTGGCAAGGGAGTACAATAGTGATCTAGGAGTAGATCACTGGACAGCGGTCAAAATTATCCTTAGTGGAATAAGGATATGTTTCTCGATTATGGAAGTGACAAAAGGTTCATCGTAAAGGGTTACGTCGATGCAAGTTTTGGCACTAAATCTAGATGACTCTGAGTCTCGGTCTAGATACATATTGAAAGTGGGAGCAATTAGCTAGAGTAGCTCCGTGCAGAGCATTGTAGACATAGAAATTTGCAAAATACTTACGGATCTGGATGTGACAGACCCGTTGACTAAAATTATCTCACAATCAAAACATGATCACACCTTAGTACTCTTTGGGTGTTAATCACATAGCGATGTGAACTAGATTATTGACTCTAGTAAACCCTTTGAGTGTTGGTCACATAGAGATGTGAACTATGGGTGTTAATCACATGGTGATGTGAATTATTGATGTTAAATCACATGGCGATGTGAACTAGATTATTGACTCTAGTGCAAGTGGGAGACTGAAGGAAATATGCCCTAGAGGCAATAATAAAGTATTATATATTTCCTTATATCATGATAAATGTTTATTATTCATGCTAGAATTGTATTAACCGGAAAAATAATACATGTGTGAATACATAGACAAACAGAGTGTCACTAGTATGCCTCTACTTGACTAGCTCGTTAATCAAAGATGGTTATGTTTCCTAGCCATAGACATGAGTTGTCATTTGATTAACGGGATCACCTCATTAGGAGAATGACGTGATTGACATGACCCATTACGTTAGCTTAGCACCCGATCGTTTAGTATGTTGCTATTGCTTTCTTCATGACTTATACATGTTCCTATGACTATGAGATTATGCAACTCCCGTTTACCGGAGGAACACTTTGTGTGCTACCAAACGTCACAACGTAACTGGGTGATTATAAAGGTGCTCTACAGGTGTCTCCAAAGGTACTTGTTGGGTTGGCGTATTTCGAGATTAGGATTTGTCACTCCGATTGTCGGAGAGGTATCTCTGGGCCCACTCGGTAATGCACATCACTATAAGCCTTGCAAGCATTGTGACTAATGAGTTAGTTACAGGATGATGTATTACGGAACGAGTAAAGAGACTTGCCGGTAACGAGATTGAACTAGGTATCGAGATACCGACGATCGAATCTCGGGCAAGTAACATACCGATGACAAAGGGAACGATGTATGTTGTTATGCGGTCTGACCGATAAAGATCTTCGTAGAATATGTGGGAGCCAATATGGGCATCCAGGTCCCGCTATTGGTTATTGACCGGAGAGGTGTCTCGGTCATGTCTACATAGTTCTCGAACCCGAAGGGTCCGCACGCTTAAAGTTACGATGACAGTTTTATTATGAGTTTATGTATGTTGATGTACCGAAGGAGTTCGGAGTCCCGGATGAGATCGGGGACATGACGAGGAGTCTCGAAATGGTCGAGACGTAAAGATCGATATATTGGACGACTATATTCGGACTTCGGAAAGGTTCCGAGTGATTCGGGTATTTTTCGGAGTACCGGAGAGTTACGGGAATTCGTATTGGGCCTTAATGGGCCATACGGGAAAGGAGAGAAAGACCCCAAAGGGTGGCCGCACCCCTCCCCATGGGCTAGTCCGAATTGGACTAGGGAGGGGGGGCGCCCCCTTCCTTCTTTCTCCTTCCCCCTTCCCTTCTCCTACTCCCACAAGGAAAGGAGGAGTCCTACTCCCGGTGGGAGTAGGACTCCCCCCTTTGGCGCGCCTCTCCCTTGGCCGGCTGCCTCCTCCTTGCTCCTTTATATACGGGGGCAGGGGGGCACCCCATAGACACAACAATTGATCCTTGAGATCTCTTAGCCGTGTGCGGTGCCCCCCTCCACCAAATTACACCTTGATAATACCGTTGCGGAGCTTAGGCGAAGCCCTGCGTCGGTGGAACATCATCATCGTCACCACGCCGTCGTGCTGACGAAACTCTCCCTCAACACTCGGCTGGATCGGAGTTCGAGGGACGTCATCGAGCTGAACGTGTGTAGAACTCGGAGGTGCCGTACGTTTGGTACTTGATCGGTCGGATCGTGAAGACGTACGACTACATCAACCGCGTTGTGATAACGCTTCCGCTGTCAGTCTACAAGGGTACGTGGACAACACTCTCCCCTCTCGTTGCTATGCATCACCATGATCTTGCGTGTGCGTAGGAATTTTTTTTGAAATTACTACGTTCCCTAACACTTGGATCATCTTCGATCCTTATGTGCTCGTGCTGAAACCCCAACTAGCCTAGTTGATGGGAAATCTTTAGATGAGCATGCTCATTTTGTGCGTCATTGTTTGTTTGAAAAGGGGAAGCTCTTATGGTATCAAATAAATAGTTTGCTATGCTATGCTTGGAATCTTTGTGAAATTTATGAGTTTACTTGTTGCTCTAAGAACCCTAAAAACACCTTCCCTACCTATGCCTGGGGGTGCTGGCACGCCCAGGTGGGTTGTGCCCACCTGGTGCACCCCCTCTGATGTTATTTGCATAAAAAATTCTTAAATATTCAGAAAAAATAGTATTAAATTTTTAGAGCATTCTGAGAACTTCTATTTTTGGGTCATTTTTTATTGCACGGGAAGTTCAGAAAACTGACAAAACATGGCATTTTATTTTATTTAACTAACAGAAACAGAAAACAAAAGGTAGGAACAGAAGGTAGTGCTTACTAAATTCATCAACTTCATTCCTCTCAAAAATGATCCATTAATAAGGTTGATCAAGTCTTATTAACAACAACTTTCGAGTAGCATGAAACCGAAGAACTTTCATAAATCACTGAGTTACCTCAACGGGGATATGAATGTCCCCAACAATAAGCATTTCATATTTCTTTTTAACAGTAGGTAGGGGTAGTTGAAAACTTCCAATAGTGATTGTCGGAGATGTTTAACATTAATACCATTCACTTGGAATTTTTTCTTCAGAAATTGCACCGTATGCTCATTACCATTGATATGAAAAGTGATCTTGCTTTTATTGCAATCAATAACAGCCCCTGCAGTATTCAAAAAGGGTCTACCAAGGATGACCGACATATTGTCGTCCTCGGGCATCTCAAGTATAACAAAGTCAGTTAAGATAGTAACATTTGCAACAACAACGGGCACATCCTCACAAATACCGATAGGTATAGCAGTTGATTTATCAGCCATTTGCAAAGATATTTCAGTAGGTGTGAGTTTGTTTAAATCAAGTCTTTTATATAAAGAGAAAGGCATAACACTAACACCAGCTCCTAAATCACATAAAGCAGTTTTCACATAGTTTCTTTTGATGGAGCAAGGTATAGCGGGGATTCCCGGATCTCCAAGTTTTTTAGGTACTCCATCTTTAAAAGTATAATTAGTACGCATGGTGGAGATTTCAGCTTCCGGTATTTTTCGCTTGTTGCTAATGATGTATTTCATGTACTTTGCATAAGGAGGCATTTTCAAGATATCAGTCAAGCAAGTACGCAAAAAGACTGGCCTAATCATTTCAGCAAAGCGTTCGAATTCTTCATCATCTTTCTTTTTAGTTGACTTAGGTGGAAATGACATAGGTTTTTGAACCCACTGTTCTCTTTCCTTACCATGTTTTCTAGCAACAAACTCTCTTTTATCATATCTTTTATTCTTGGGTTGTGGGTTATCAAGATCAACAGCTGGTTCTATCTCAACATCATTGTCTAGTTCTTTATTATTTGTTCGAGTGTCTTCATGAACCTCATCATTATCTTTTTTCATTATCAGAAGGCGATTGTTCACTACCAGATTGAGTTTCAGCATCAGAGATAGAAACTTCATTATCATTATCAGGAGGTTTTTCTACTTCAGGTTCACTAGAGGCATGCAAAGTCCTATAATTTTTCTTCTTCTTTTTCTTTTTAGAAGGACTAGGTGCATCAGTGTTAACTCTTTGATAGTCTTGTTCAATTCTTTTTGGGTGTCCCTCAGGATAAAGTGGTTCCTGAGTCATTCTACCTCCTCTAGTCATTACTCTAACAGCACGATCATTGATATTATTATTCATTTCATCAGGCAATTCTCTTTGAGATTTAGCAACTTGTTCTAGTTGAGTTTGAACCATGGAGGCATGTTTTCCCACACCTCTAACATCATTTGAGATTCTAAATAACAAGTCACTCAAGCGAGCAATCATATCAGAATTGTATTTCAATTGTGTCACAACATTCTCACTGAAGTGATCTTGCTTTCTAATGTAATTTTCAAACTCGTAAAGGCATTGACTAGGATGCATATTGTGAGGATTATCATTGTCATTGAATTTCATTGGAGAATTTACCTCTACCACCTTAGGTGGTGGTGGTATATCAAGCCCATGTATTTCTTCAATTGGAGGTAAATTTTTGATATCCTCAGCTTTAATACCTTTTTCTCTCATAGATTTCTTTGCCTCTTGCATATCTTCAGGACTGAGATGTAAGATACCCCTCTTCTTCGGAGTAGGTTTAAGCGGTGGTTCGGGAAGAGTCCAATCATCTTAATTTTTCAATATGTTATTCAATAATTCTTTAGCTTGTCCAATAGTTCGTACCCTGAAAACAAAACTAGCACAACTATCTAGGAAATCCCTAGAAGCATCGGTTAGTCCATTATAGAAGATATCTAGTATTTCATTTTTCTTAAGAGGATGATCAAGCAAAGCATTAAGCAATTGGAGAAGCCTCCCCCAAGCTTGTGGGAGACTCTCTTCTTCAATTTGCACAAAGTTAAATATTTCCTGTAAGGCAGCTTGTTTCTTATGAGCAGGAAAATATTTTTCAGAGAAGTAATAAATCATATTCCGGGGACTACGCACACAACCAGGAGCAAGAGTATTATACCTAGTCTTAGCATCACCCTTTAATGAGAACGGAAATAATTTGAGAATATAATAGTAGCGGATTTTCTCATCATGAGCAAAAAGAGTGGCTATGTCATTCAACTTAGTAAGATGTGCCACAACAGTTCTAGTTTCATAACCATGGAAAGGATCGGATTCAACCAAAGTAATTAACTCTGGGTCGACAGAGAATTCATAATCCTTATCATCAATAAAGATAGGTGAAGTAGCAAACTTAGGATCACATTTCATTTTAGCATTCGAAGTCTTTTCTTCATACTTGCATAATATTTTTTCTAGATCATCTCTATCCTTACAAGCAAGAATGTCTCTAGTTGTCTCCTCATCCATAACATAACCTTCCGGTACCTTTGGCAATTCATATCTAGGAGAACTAGGTGTAATAGGTGTTTCAGGATTTTTAGTTTCATGCTCTTCATCAGTTTCAACAATTTCATCAGTTTCAGCATTCTCAAACGACTTAGTTCTAGCAAGTTGTTCATCAAGAAATTCACCTAGTGACACATTATCATAAAGCAAGGTACCAGCATCATCATGAGTAGCATTCATAGCAGAAGTAGCATCATCAATAACTTGCGACATATCAGAATTAATAGCATGTGGTGGTGTTGCAAGTCTACTTATCACAGAAGGTGAATCAAGTGCAGAGCTAGATGGCAGTTCCTTACCTCCCCTCATCTTAGAGGGAAAAATCTTAGTTTTGGCATCCTTCAGATTCTTCATAGTGATAACTTGATAATAATCCCAAGTGACTCAACAAATATAGCTATGCTCCCCAGCAATGGCGCCAGAAAAAGGTCTTGATAACCCACAAGTATAGGGATCGCAACAGTTTTTGAGGGTAGAGTATTCAACCCAAATTTATTGATTCGACATAAGGGGAGCCAAAGAATAGTTGCAAGTATTAGCAGCTGAGTTATCAATTCAACCACACCTGGAGATTAATTATCTGCAGCAACATGATCAGTAGCAAAGTAGTATGATAGCTTTGTTAGGAGTAGCAACAACAATAGTAATGGTAACAGTGATAGCAATGATTTTGTAGCAAGTGCAATAGTAACAGCAGCAGTAGTAACTTAGCAGAAACAATATAAGAGAAATTCGTAGGCATTGGACCGGTGAATTCGTTGGATGATATTCATCATATAACAGTCATAACCTAGGGCTATATGGCACTAGCTCCAGTTCATAAATATAATGTAGGCATGTATTCCGTAAATAGTCATACGTGCTTAGGAAAGAACTTGCATGACATCTTTTGTCCTACCCTCCCATGGCAGCGGGGTCCTATTGGAAACTAAGGGATATTAAGGCCTCCTTTTAATAGAGAACCGGAACAAAACATTAACACATAGTGAATACTTGAACTCCACAAACTACGGTCATCACCGGGAAGTGTCCCGACTATTGTCACTCCGGGGTTGCCGGATCATAACATGTAGTAGGAGACTATAACATGCAAGATCAGATCTAGAACATGGATATAATGGTGATAACATAAACTGTCTAGATCTGAAATCATGGCACCCGGGCCCAAAGTGACAAGAATTAAGCATGGCAAAGTCATACAGCATCAGTCTTAGAACATAATGGATACTAGGGATCAAGCCCTAACAAAACTAAATCAATTACATGATGAATCTCATCCAACTCTTCACCGACCAGCGAGCCTACGAAGGAATTACTCACTCCCGGTGGGGAGCATCATGGAATTGGCGATGGAGAAGGGTTGGTGATGACGAAGATCGAAGATCCCCCTCTCTGGAGCCCCAAACAGACTCCAGATCAGGCCTCCTGATGAAGAACAAGAGGTGGCGGCGGCTCAGTCTCGTGAAACGCGATAATTCTTTATCCCTGATTTTTTTTCTCCAAATATGTGATTTTATAGTATCAGGGTTGGAGTCTGCGGGGCCACCAGGTGGGGACAACCCACCTGGGCACGCCTGGAGGGGGGCGCGCCCTGGTGGGTTGTGCCCACCTAGGTGCCCCCCTCCGGTGGTTCTTGGCTCCAGAAATTCTTATTTATTGAAAAAAATCCTCGCAAAGTTTCGTTCCAATCTGAGAACTTTTATTTCTGCACAAAAACAACACCATGGTAGTTCTGCTGAAAACAATGTTAGTCCGGGTTAGATTCATTCAAATCATGCAAATTAGAGTCCAAAACAAGAGGAAAAGAGTTAGGAAAAGTAGATACTACAGAGACGTATCACTGATACCCCGACGCCATCGTCCATTACAAGAGATCGACCTCTCTCATCAACGGCTTCGGACCAGGATCCTTGCATCCTGCCTTCGCTTCATCCCCGCCATCGTCCACCTTGCCGGTGCCGCTCCTACGACCGTCTCATCCACCGCGCCGGGATATTTTCCCCGCCGCCATCGTCTACCCTCCTAGATCTGCTTCCACTCCGCCGGCCATCGCTACCGCAGCACCGTCAAATTCTCAGCAGATGCATACACGACGCCGCACCAGAGGCGGTACTCTTTCGTATCCGCTCAAGTTATTTATCGCAACAAGAAAATAGATCGCCACTACTTTACTGTGATTTCTTGTCCATCACTTAGGATCTTACTTGTTAGTTGAAAGCAAACATTGGTTGCAAAGTTGCCTTTGTCCGGTTTGCACCTTCAGATCCGCCATGGCACGCTCAAGACTATACTCGCAATGCTTCTGGGTTTCCCCTTTTATATTTCACACTAGTTAAATGACAGTAGACTAAATTTCATAATTGGGTCAGTCGATTTTTGAGAGCTCGGCGGAGGGAAGGAAGGGGCTCGGGTGGGGATGGTGGTTGTGGGGGGCGGTGGCCTGGCGGTGGTGGGGTCTCGCCGAACGAAAAAAACTCGACTAGGGTGGGGGCAGGGGTGGGGGTGGGGGTGGCGGAGGAACACAGGCGGTGGGGGCGGTTCAGGGGAGGGCGGGGGGGTCGGGGCCGGTGGCCCGTGCGGTGTTCTGTAGGGGAAGAATCAGAGACGAGGAAGAAGAATGGTTAGGAGACGTAGGATCTTCATCCAACCGCCTGAAATGGTCAACTAACCAAAATGACGAAAGTCACGAGACTTGCATGCATGTGTTCCTTTATATTCAGTACCATCATCGTAGCTGCTTAGCACTCCTCCTCAATCCATCAGGCTAAACAATGTGCAACTCATAATTCCAAACTTGTTGCTCAAATACGAATCTGATATGATGCTGATATTAGTAAAACAGATAATGTTTAATTGGTCAGCTAATGTTCCTACTTTACTTTCGAAAAACACGTGCACCACATATAGAGAGACAACAGGGAGTTGCATTCTTAATGAGCTCTGGTTCATCATGTGTGGGCACTGCGCAACGAACATTTTATTATTCAAAATCTGCTTGCTCTTCTTTAGCATGTTCCTCTTCTGTTCTTCTTTAATAAGTACTCTCTCCGTTCCTAAATACATGTCTTTGTATAGATTCCACCATGGACTACATATGGAGCAAAATGAGTGAATCTACACTCTAAAATGTATCTGTATACATCTGTATGTGATCCATAGTGGAAATGTCTACAAAGACTTATATTTTAGAATGGAGGGACTGTGATAGTAGTACAGTATGTTCCTCGTAGTGAAGAGGGGCACGGACATTTGCAGTGTAGAGGTCTATTCGGTCGGTTGTTATGGACACTTTCAACTCTTCGGGCCTCTTTGGTTCGTAGGATTTTGTAAACATAGGAATAGGAATTGTAGTGGCCCGCCCACTTGAATCCTATGAGATTAGCAAGGAAATGTGGGGAGCTGTGTCGCCTTTGATAGTTACACTGATATTAACAGTACCGCACCTTCAGTTGAAGAGAGCTGGTATCCAAAGACTTTCTAGCCGTACCGGCAATAGTAGCCCATATTTTCCAGCAAGTTCCACTTTCCTGATTTTACTTGTGATGCTTACAGTTTTCCTGATATATCTACACTATGATCTGTGTAGCTGCTTTGTGTCACACTAGCAGCAGTCCACTCTTGAAGCTAAACAACACACCAATCATAAGTCCAAAGCTTACTTCTTCAAATACGAATTGTGATATGATACTGATATTAGTTAACATACACACATTTAATTGGTCAGCTAATGCTCCCACTTGATTTTCCAAATGCATGTGGCCACATATAGACAGACAACATGGAATTGCATTTCTTTGGGCATTGTGATTCATCATGAGTGGGCAACCAACATTGTATGGAAAGAAGCGGAATCTCCAGAATATGCTTCCTCTTCCGTTCTTTAACATGTTCCTCTTTTGTTATTCTGTATTTAGTAAGTACAGTATGTTCCTTGTCATTAAGGGGAGCAGGGACATCTGCAGTCAACAGCTGATAGAGTTGGCCTGTACGTGATCGATAGGCTTGCAATTAGTAGCGGCAATACAACACCGTATTTTCCAGCCAGTTCCACTTTCCCGATTTATATATGCTGGTTATGGTGTACCCCTTTTATGTACACTATGATCTGCCTAGTTGTTGTGTGCTCTTGTTATCATGGTTTGGCAATAAACTCTCTATACAATATATTATGAACCTATCATCTGCCAACTATCCTTACTTCTAGAGCCTATTTTTGTGTACTTGTGCCATATTATATTAATGCACGCACCATACTATAGCACACATGGGCTCTCTCATCAGAATCTAGTGATAGCACACAAGGGTTTACAGGAAGCCCCTATATTAGAATATCCTCTGCATTACAAAGATAATCTCACTACTATTTATGTTTTCATGCTTCTCAGATATTGTACGTAATCAGAATGAATATGAGAATGCACGCATCAGAAGAATATTGTGGAACACTGCAATGACTAATAAAATTGGCACCAAGGCGAGTTCCATTCTGGATGCAATGAAACTCATACGCTCCCCACCTGCAGATTGTTGTCAAGAATATGATCCTAATGACTATTCTGACCTCGAGGAGTCGAAGCAGATGGCATGTCATGTTCACCCATCAAGGTGACTATTCTAATTTGGCAAGGTTTTATTGCATAAGGTGTCTTGCATTTCTTCTACTTTGTTGCACCGTCATCTGCTTAGTTTACTCATCATATATGTCAAGATGCCATGCCCATCCATTATCAATATGTATTCCATCTGTCATCATACCATGTTTTTCCACTCAAATGTTGTTCTTGTGCATCAGACATCAAAAAGGAAGAGAGTGATTGCCGAACCTGAAGGAGCACTAGAAAAGTCCTTGAAAAACATGGTGGTGCCGGAGAAATCAGATAGCACCCCACTTATATTTGTTGGATATCGGGTTCCGGCAAAACCCTTAAGGTTCGAACTCTGGGGTGCGCGTGAAGATCTACTCCCTACCGAAATACGCCCACAACCTCGCCGCGATTGTAGGCTAGCACGATGAACAACACAAGAGACACGAGGTTTATACTGGTTCGGGCCACCGTTGTGGTGTAATACCCTACTCCAGTGTGTGGTGTGGTGGATTGCCTCTTGGGCTGATGATGAACAGTACAAGGGAAGAACAGCCTCGCAAGAGGTGTTCTTGTGGTGGTGCGCTTGGAGAGGAGTTGATCTGTCTCTCTTGGATCTAGCTCCGACCTCTCTCTTCTGCTATGGTGGCTAACTCTATTTATAGAGGCCCTGGTCCTCTTCCCAAATATTGAGCGGGAAGGGAGCCAACAACGGCCATTTTGAAAGGGGACAGCTAGTACAAGCTATCCTGACAAAAAGTGGTCTTCAGCTACCAAAGGAACTGGTGATGACGCTGTCTTGGGCTCCACGGTGACCTCCGTCCTGCCGCTCTGCTGGTCTTGGTCTCGTTGCACTGATATGGAAACCTTTGCTTGATGCCTCGGTACTCTGCGCCTGCGCTTGCCCCCTTTGCACCAAAGAGGAAACGAGGACACTGCACAGGCTGGCACCCGCCTGGCGCCCGCCTGGTCTTGATCGTCATGAGCACCTCGCGAGGTACCCCTCGCCTTGATCTCTCCGCGTCCTCGCGAGCCTGCTTGGTGAGGCCGCCCCTGAGGAGGCCTTGTGTCGTCCGCCCCGCGAGGCTTGGCCCCTCGCGAGGGTCTTGAGCTTGGGTTGATGAAGACGGGCCGTACTGGGCCGCTGGTGAGCCACGTTGCAGGCCGCAGGCAGGCAAGTCTGGGGACCCCCGTTCCCAGAACACCGACAGTAGCCCCCGGGCCCAAGGCGTGCTCGGACTTGGCTTAGCAGCAAAGCCAAATGGCAAGTGCGGAGCACCGCGGGCCCCAACAGCCTGCGGCCTTGGTCGCCGCATGGCGGTTGATTGGACATGGGCGTCTCCGCTTCCCCATGCTGCCTCGGCAACTGCCCGACTTGACGACTCCCTGCTGCTTGCAAAAAGAGTCATCATTACATGCGATGGTGGAGGTCGGCGGTTGGCCTCCCTTGGACTATAAGTACGGAGGGGCGAGAGCCCCTGTTGTTCATCTCTTCTTGCTCCGCCTGCTTCTTCCCCTCTGCTCCACCTCCATTCTCGACGCCGATGGCATCGATCCGCTGGTTCTCAACCGAAGAGAAAGGAAAGGCCCCCCGGGAGGGGCCTAACCCGCTCCCGCCGAAGAAACGGCCGGTCCAGTGCCGTCGCGACGAGGTTGCGAGGCCGGAGATGACGAGGCCTTGGTACGAGCGGCCACCTCCTGGGTTCCCGCTACCCCTGTACGCCTGGGCCGAGGGCCCTAGAGAAAGAGACGGCGAGCGACGCCACCCGCGCCGCAGGCAAGGTCGACGAGCCATGGCGGCGCGCGCCGTCGCACCTGGAGTCCACGCCGCGGACTCCTCTCGCGAGCTCGTGCTCCACACCGTGATGCCTCCAAGCACCTGGATTCGCTTCCCTCCATTCTTCGCCTTTGAGATGCCGCCGAGGGGGCCTCTCGAGCTTTGGCTGCAGCACGCCGACTGCGGTGCTCCGGCGACCGGAGCGGAGGTTGAAGTCGTCGCTCCGGACAAGGTCTTCATGACCCGAGGCTGGGGCGAGGTCGCCCGGGTCTGCCGGACAGGGGGCGCCCTCGTGATTCATTTCGAATACGATGGCGCCTCCTTGATGCTCTTCAAGGTCTTCGACATAGAAGGCCGCTGCCTGGAGTGCTGCCCCAGAGGAGGCGGCCGGGACATCGTCGCGGCGGGAGCTAGGCATGTCGCTCGCTCTCCCGCCGGCTCCTCCGGTAGCAGCGGTGACGCTTGGGAGTCCAGCGACTCTCCCGAGCACCTCGCGACTCCGGAGACGAGCGACGACAGCTACGTGCCCCCGAGCTCGCACCGCGCCCGGAGCAAGGCGGCTGCATTAGGCCGCCGGCGCAGCTGATCCGGATGGGGTTGGCGCCGGCCTCTCGTGGCCCACTGTTGATGATGGCGTCGGCCATGGGGGCACGTGTAGCTAGGGCTCCCTAGGATCCATGTCTTTTGTTCCCTGCGAGGAATCGAGAAAACACCCCGTGGGGGCATGTAAAGGGGCCGCGATGTCTTTTGTTGATATTATCCTTATTATGAGGCGGTGCGAATGCTTGTCCTGTCCCGGCTTGGTTCCCCCTTTCTAACCTCGCGACGACTTGGTGCTCTACGCTGACAGGTCCCGGTCCCCAGGCAGGCTTCAGCCGTCGCTGGTATGCCAGGTCGCGATGCCGTGGTCAAGGCCAGGAGGTGAGCGGCCTGAGGTCCAGTAAGAGCCCCCGAGGTCACGATGCCGTGTCGCATCAATTGGCCATTCCATGTGCGAAACTTATCTCGAAAACATGGAGTCATTCCTTCGCGTCGCGCCGGACTTGTACGTTGGCGGCTGGGATGTACCTGGGTCAGGCCGTCGCGAGCTTCCTCTCTCTTCCCCACACTCTCCTTAGTGCTCTACGTCCTCAGGTCCTGGCCCTCGAGCGAGCTCAGCCGCCGCTGGTATGCCAGGTCACGATGCCGTGGACAAGGCCAGGGGGTGAGGGCTGGAGAGCCAGTAAGAGCTCCTGAGTCGTGATGCTCAGGAGCCCCCTTTTAACGCGCAAGCGGATCGAGTGGGAAAGAGAGAGTGAGCTCGTGGTGCCACCCGCTTCAGACCTCAGGGGGTTCCTTCTAGGTGACAAGAGAAAAGCACGGGTTGCCATTATGATTGTCGGCCGGCCATTAGTTGCCCCGTGAGAGTGGTGAGGGCACTGAGGGCCTGGTGAGGTGAAGCTTGCGGGGCTGCCGCGGGCCAGAGCTCGACCACTCAGATTTGTCGACGTTGCAGGGACGGACCCATGCGCAAGTGCCGTGCCAGCGCGAGCGGCTCCAGAGATAGATGTCAATTGGTTAGGCGATAATCACAGGCGGGTTAGGCATGAAAGGCAAATCATCTTAGATAAACACAGAAAGGATACATGGCACTGGGTCAGGCCCGAGCGGCTTGGGGATGATGCAGCCCGAGGGGCGCCCCCAACAAGGTAAACTAAAGACATAAGCAAAAGGGATACACGCCACAGGGACGGACCCACGCGGCCTGAATGACGCAGCCCTGAGGGCGCTCCCAGCTGAAATGAACTCGAAAGATTTCACCTGGTACCATTGTAGAGGGAGTGTTGGAGTAGCTGATGATGCGCGATGAAGGAGCCGATCCTCATGAGCTACCGGAGCCCCGAGCCTCGGGAGGCTCTGGGGGCCCAGGCGGTTCCTCAAGGACCATCTCCATCTCCGCCAAGACCACGTGGTGCCTGGCCTCCTGAGCCACCAGAATGCTCCGCAGATGGCGCTGGTGAGTAGCAGCCGCATTCGGCAGGCCGAAAAGCATGCGAACGTAGCTGCGCGGTGGACCTTCGCAACGTCCCACGCGCGAAGGCCAGAAGCGCCCCTGAGATGCGGTTCGGTTGAGCCCTGGGAAGTCGATGCAGACGTACAGCCCGCCATCCTCGCCTAGATGGGGAGCTACGCCAGGAAGACGGTGACCGCCGCGCATGGCTCTTGCTTCCTGAAGCTCCTGAGTGGTCTCGGTGATGAACTCCTGAGGGTTGGGCTTTCCACACCCTGAGACTTCCTGAGGGAAACATGCTGCGAAGCACGCCTCCAAGTGGTGCCCGAGCGCCTCCCTCGTGATCTTGGCAAAGTCTGAGGCCCTCCAGAAGAGAGCCCCCGAGCCCTGCCCGAGGAGGGCGCCGGGCGCACCTTCCTATGCGATGGAGGGAGGCGCCCTTTGCACGGGCGCAGATCCTGATGCGGCACCACATGAGATGCCAACCTCCTGAGGCCTTGAGCTGGGCGGTGTCTTCTTCTTCTTGGGGACTGCCTCAGGAGGGTTCATGCCCTTGCTGTCCGGGTCCTCGATTGATGCATCTTGGAAGGCGCGCTCAAGGGAGCACACCGCATCTCTCTCTATGCAGGGGACTGTGATGATTCCACCGCTTCCTGGCATCTTGAGGACATTGTAGCCATGGTGGCTCACCGCCATGAACTTGGCCAGGGCTGGATACCCGAGGATGGCATTGTATGGCAGGCGAATGTGGGCGACGTCGAAGTCGATGAGCTCGGTGTGGTAGTTGTCGCGCTGCCCGAACATGACAGGGAGGTGGACCTGCCCTATCGGGGTGGTGGAGCTGTCAGTAACTCCTGAAAAAGGCTTGGTAGGCTGAAGCTGATCATATGGCACTTGAAGGTTGTCGAACATCTCGACGGACAGAACGTTGAGCCTGCGCCGCCATCGATGAGGGTCCTGGTAACTTGCACATTGCTGATGACTGGGGAACAAAGGATCGGGAGGACGCCAGCGGTAGCCGCACACTTGAGTTGATCTGCTGAGCTGAACGTGATGGCACACTTGGACCACCTGAGAGGGCGTGTGGCCTCGATCTTGGGGAGGACTGCGTCCACCTCGCGAGCGAACTGCTTGAAGATGCGCTGAGAAGCTGGGGCCTGGGCACCACCCAGGATGCAAGCGATAGCATGTGGCTCCTGGAAGCCCCCAGCCCCCTCGTCCTGGTGGTGGTCGTCATTCCCTCTTGGCGGTGGCGGTAGAGGCCTGCGTTGCCCTACGGGCGGTCCTCACGAGGCTGGTCCTGCCAGCGATCCTCGCGAGGTCGGTCTCGCCACTCCTAGAGAGGGCCTCGGTCGTCCCATCGTCCTCCGCCTATTCCTCCTCCTCGGCCGTAGCCCCGGTCGTTGCGCTCGGGGTGTCGACCGATGCGTCCTTCTCGAACGGCCCTGAGCTCCTGGCATTCGTTGGTGTTGCGGGTGTAGAGGTTGTGGTAGGCGCAGAATCGGCTGCCCTTGGACGACTCCGGCTGGTCCCTGCAGCGCTTCGTGTCTGGCTCTGCTGCGAGCACGACCGCTCCTTTGCACTTCACGTCCTTGGCCTTGGCCTTCTTCTCTTCCTGGTCAGCAGCTGGAAGCTCGAGGAGGGAGAGGCGTCCTTCCTCAGCTCTTGCGCACTTGGTCGCCAGGTTGAACAGCTCCAGAGATGTGCACAGATCCTCATGGATGGCAAGCTCCTCCTTCATCTTGACGTCGCGGACGCCATCAGAAAACGCTGAGATGATGGCCTCGTCCGTCACCTTGGGGATCTTGAGGCGAGCACCGTTGAAACGCTGGATGTACTTCTGCAGGGTTTCTCCAGGCTGCTGCTTGATGCGGCGCAGGTCACCCGCGGCCAGGGGGCGGTCGCGAGTGCCCTGGGAGTTTGGAATGAAGTGGCTGCGCATCTTGTCCCAAGAGGAGATCGAGCCGGGAGGCAGGTTGAGGAGCCAGGTGTGGGCACCATCCTTGAGCGCCATGGGAAACCAGTTCACCATGACCTTTTCATCTTCGTTGGCCAACTCGATACCCAGCTCGTAGAGCCGCAGGAACTCCGCGGGGTCGGTAGTACCGTCATAGCGAGCAGGAAAGTCCGGCTTGAACTTGCCGGGCCAGGCGACGCTACGCAGCTCGGTGGTGAAGGCGCGGCAACCTGCTTTGGTCACCGGAGCCCTTTGCTGATGCAGAGCTTGCTCTTGGTGGTTCCCGCGCGCCGCCGCTAGGAGCAGCGCGGGGTCTTGGCGTACTGGCGCAGGGATGCGGTCTTGTCGTGCTGGTGCAGGGAGCACGTGAGCGCCTTCTTGAGGCCGAGGGATTTCTTGGCAGCTTCTTTCTTGCTGCGCGGGCACCGGACGCGGCGGGTCGCGTCCGGGGGCCGCCCGCCTTGGAGCCAGGGCGCCTTCTTAGGGAGGAGGTGGCAGAGGCGCTCCCTGAGCAGCGTCGCCCATGCATGACGGAGGGCGAGGCAACAAGGGGGACGGCGCAGGAGAGCCCCCTGCGGCGCTGACGAGCTCGGTGATGCGAGTGAGCCATTCTTCGTAGAGGTCGTCGACGGGGTGGTAGTGCAGGAGCTCACGTGCCAGGAGCAACGTGGCCTGCGCATCCGTGGGGGCGCGACGAGCGTGAGACGACGAACCAGCTGGGGTCAGCGACGGAGTGATGGTGCGGCCTTCCCGCCGCACCGAAGGGTGCCGCGAAGATGCTTGCTGCTCGTTCCCCGCCGGGAGCCGTCTGGGCGACACGGGCGGCGAGAGCAGCCCAGCGCTCGGCGCGAGCTCGGCGAGCGTCTGCCATGGATGCGGCGAAGCGATGGGACGCAGATCAGCGGAAAGAAGATTTCGGTGCACCCCTACCTGGCGTGCCAAATGTCGGATATCGGGTTCCGGCAAAACCCTTAAGGTTCGAACTCTGGGGTGCGCGCGAAGATCTACTCCCTACCGAAATACGCCCACAACCTCGCCGCGATTGTAGGCTAGCACGATGAACAACACAAGAGACACGAGGTTTATACTGGTTCGGGCCACCATTGTGGTGTAATACCCTACTCCAGTGTGTGGTGTGGTGGATTGCCTCTTGGGCTGATGATGAACAGTACAAGGGAAGAACAGCCTCGCGAGAGGTGTTCTTGTGGTGGTGCGCTTGGAGAGGAGTTGATCCGTCTCTCTTGGCTCTAGCTCCGACCTCTCTCTTCTGCTGTGGTGGCTAGCTCTATTTATAGAGGCCCTGGTCCTCTTCCCAAATATTGAGCGGGAAGGGAGCCAACAACGATCATTTTGAAAGGGGACACCTTGTACAAGCTATCCTGACTAAAGGTGGTCTTTGGCTGCCAAAGGTACTGGTGATGACGCCGTCTTGGGCTCCACGGTGACCTCCGTCCTACCGCTCTGCTGGTCTTGGTCTCGTTGCACCGATATGGAAAACTTTGCTTGATGCCTCAGTACTCTGCGCCTGCGCTTGCCCCTTTGCACCAAAGAGGAAGCAAGGACACTGCACAGGCTGGCACCCGCCTTGTCTTGATTGTCATGGCTTGCGTCATGAGCACCTCGCGAGGTACCCCTCACCTTGATCTCTCCGCTTCCTCGCGAGCCTGCCTGGTGAGGCCGCCCCCGAGGAGGCCTTGTGTCGTCAGCCCCGCGAGGCTTGGCCCCTCGCGAGGGTCTTGAGCTTGGGTTGATGAAGACGGGTCGTACTGGGCCGTTGGTGAGCCACGCTGCAGGCCGCAGGCAGGCAAGTCTGGGGACCCCCGTTCCCAGAACGCCGACAATATTGGCTCTACAACCAGTGACACAAAATGTAGGACAGACTCCAGCAGATTGTACCCATACTTCACTGGCCACACCACTAGCCCCACCACACAGAACCTGCACTCCAGCAAAAGGTATGCTGATTTCAGTTGCCATAGCACTAGCCGTACCACAGAAAAACTCCACTCCAGCAAAAAGTACAGCAAGTCCATCGGCCGAAGACCTATTCCAACTGTAGAGATGGCCAATTCCTGCAGATTGGAACCCCATTCCAGTTATTCCCAGTTTAAAAGATAATGATTTCAATGTTGTTAGGGACTGCGTGCATATATTCCCATTACGGGAAGATTATAGTGAAGAAAAACACCATTTTCACATCTTCTTGTCCCACTTACGTGTAAGTGCTATTATTCATGGTGATTATCTTCCTATTTTCTGCTAATTGAACACATCAATGATTTACATTACATTGTTGTAAGTAGGCGAGGGTCAATCTGGATAGTCATGACAAGCAAAGCTTGCTTGCGCTTTTCAAGGAAGCTTTGCAGCATTATCGGTGTTACCTGAGGAAATCACACTTTGATGGCAAGTCCATAAAAGAATTTCCGGTGAAGTCTCTGTGCTAAATTTAGAAGACATTGAATGGAAAAACATTGGCATGCACTGGTCTCGTTCCCAGGATGAGCTACTGTCTATGATATAACATGAAAATTTGAACTTCTACTTTTCTGCATGTGCCTTACGGGTCTCTTTTGCAGGAAATCTGCTCGAAGAAGAATTCCGGTTTGAAAAGGACGACGAGATATCGCAAATATGTTGTCCACTGCTTTGCTAATAGTACATGTTGTCCTGTATCACTGTACTTGCATTCATACCTAGTTCATTATGTGACAACAGTATGCATGATAGCTTGCTTATCAATTGTTCGCTCCAAATTATCATATATGTATTAATGGTTACATTAATGTAGAATATACCCAATGCCAATGAAAAAGTTTAGCTCTGCATTGCTCTTGTAAGTACCTGGTGTCCTTTATCAGTGTACTTATATTGACAGCTAGTTGTTCATGTACCATCACTCTGCAGCTTATTTTCCTTTGCCCTCCATTTTCTACACATCAGATCTATATTTACTCTTACCATAAGGTTGGATAACACCAATGGTACTGAAGAAGTTTAGCTCTGCATTGCTCTTGGTTGTACCTTTTGCATGTATCACTGTACTTACATTTATAGCTACTTGGTTATGTAGCATCACTCTTCATCTTATCTTAAATATTCTCCATTTTTTCTTATATTATCACATCTATATTTACTCTTAACAAAATGTAGAATAAAAGCAATGCTTATGAAGAAGATTTTGTGGTAAACTTCTTGAATTGCCCCCCCCCATCAGCATAGACAAGGGCTTTATAGAGCCGGTCTTCAACACTAATGTAAGTTTGTCCTTCTCAAACCTTCAAACTTTCTTGTGTATATTTGGTTAGGCATGACTGCAATAGCTATTTATTTTTGGTGTTTGCATCAAATTGCATGATTAAACTTTATTATGAGTTCATAAACAAAAGTTAGTCCTTCTCAATTTAAGTTTTCAGTTGTACAACCAAGTTCCTTCTTCATACCATGTAAATTAAACTATACAGAGCAAGTGATCTTCTTTTGCACTGCATGTATGCTTCTATTCTTGATCCGTAATGCAGTGGTGTGGTGAAACTACCCATTACAGCACAATGTCATATTCTACAATGTCTTAACTATGAACAATGTCATATCATTCTACTATTATTTAAACCGTCTCTTTATTTGCCAATCTGAAATGCGATAAATTGACAGCACACTAACCATTGGTACTTATGAGTTCTTGATCTGTAATCCAGTGCTGTCGTGAAGCTGCCAACTCCTTCACAATGTCATTTCCTGCCATGTCTTAACCTGAACAATACCATATTGTGTTAATGCTCTTTTAAGCTGTGTCACTTTATTCGCCAATAAGAAATGTGTTGAATTGTCAGCACTGATACTTATATGTGCAAAACATGTCATCTCTCTGCTTGTTTCTCTTTTAGAGTGAGGAGGATATAAGCGTCAAACAAGCGCAGTCTCATCAGCTTGCTCAACTGCTTGCGCTGCAGCTCCCGAGCAGGGCTAACCTTTCCTGAACTCGATTGAAGTGGTGTCGGTTTTGTATATTATTTTGTCGGCGTGTTTATTTGCACTGGTGGCGATCTTTGATGCCCAGTGTATGTAATCTGCTATCTGCTTGTGCTTTATTATCATAGTGGCGAACTTTGATGCCCAGTGGATGTAATATGCCGTAATTTCTTTATTGTATAGTCTAGGTTTTTTCTTATTCACGATGCTGCAGTTATTTTACTATATATATATCCTGTCTTCGCTCCATGAAAAGTAAACCGGCCAAACAGTAAAATTACGGTACATAATCGGGCCGCCATGCAAATCACTATGTATGGGCCGCATCATGGGCCCAGTCATCTTGGTCCGTTAACAGGCCTGAATGTAAACTGGCCCACTAGTAGTTTTGGGCCTTTAATAGGCCGAGTAAACCGCCGGCCCTATTTTGGCAATAAAATTCAATGGGCTTTTAGTAGGCTGAAAAGTAGGTTGGGCCTGAAACGTGCCAAACAGCTCACGGGCCGACAACATGCCGAAATAGACCCGACATGATTGTGCCAATCACATCACGGGCCGTTAACAGGCCAAAATTGTCTCGGTCCTTGTTTGGCCCAATCAGATTATCGGCTATGAGTAGGTCGGATGCTAAGCGGGCCATAATTAGGCCCAACTATATGACAGGCTTTTAACAGGCCGAAATAAATATAGGGCCGAAATGTTAAACGAGCCTTTAACAGGCCGAAACTAATATCGGGCCGTACTATTAAATGAGCCTTTAGTAAACAGAAATCCTAACCGGGCCTCAAGTGGGCCCAAAAGCACAGCATCCAGTTGACGGGCCGAATCTGATATGAGCCGTAATATGGCCCAGAAAGTGGTACGCTATTAACGGGCTGGATCTCATATGGGCCCTTATTAGGCCCAGAACGTGGTAGGTTGTTAATGGACCGGATCCAATATGGGCCGACATTTGGCCCAAAACATGGCAGCCTGTTAACGGGCCGGCCCACTAGTGTCTTCATAATCTTGTGGGCCTTTAGCTGGGCCGGCCCATTATGGTCTGCAAAATCTTGTGGGCCTTTAGCTGGGCGGCCCATTTAATCTTTATGGGCCACTTTTGGGCCGGTCCATGTGTCAACATATCATAGGCGCATCTCGCCCACTGGATGAGTGACATCTGTGCCAACGCGGAGCTGACACGTGGTTCCGTCGGCCAATGAGAATTTTACACGCGGAAAATCGCCATTGGTCGTGGCTGTTAGTGGGTTATCGGATCCAAACCCGGACCCGATAGCTTAACGGCGACCCGTTATGGTGGATGCCACGTGTCAGTTACCCTTGATGAAAGCTCTTCCATGACGCGGCATTTATCATCATGGAAGTGGACACTTCCACGATGATAATTTTGGTATTGTCATGGAACACTTCTACGACAGCACATGTATGACTATCTTGATTCGGTCATAAAATCATCGTGGATGTACATGCATGACAAAAAATGTGACCTACTGTGACAAACACGTATCATCACGAAAGTGGTTTTTTGTAGTGTATGGATCAATTGTATGCCACATATCGCACAGAAAACTCTAATCTAAATCATGCTTGATGTCTCCGCCATCGTACACAGTTCATCTTATTGGTGACGGTTTTATTATGACACCATTTGCGATTCATGCATCGCACATAGTTTCATCGAAGGGTCTCTGATTCATGTGTCGCGTTAGCAGCATCCTGCAGTAGTGTGGTATGATCCCAAGTGTGATGAAACCAATGACACTATATTACGAATATAGTTGTGACGCCCCCGATTCAATCATACACTAATCATGCATGCAAACATGTACGATAAAGATCAGGGACTCATGGGAAGATATCACAACACAACTATAAAAGTAAAATAAGTCATACAAGCCAGGGGCCTTGAGGGCTCGAATACAAGTGCTCGATCATAGACGAGTCAGCGGAAGCAACAATATCTAAGTATAGACATAAGTTAAACAAGTTGACATAAGATGGCTAGCACAAACTGGGATACAGATCGAAAGAGGAGCATGCCTCCTGCCTGAGATCCTCCTAAATTACTCCTGGTCGACGGGGGCGGCCTGCACGTAGTAGTAGGCACCCTCGGTGTAGCAGGAGTCATCGAAGGTGGCGTCTGGCTCCTGGGCTCCAGCATCTGGTTGCGACATCCGAGAAGAATGGAAAGGGGGAAAAAGAGGGTGCAAAGCAACCGTGAGTACTCATCCAAACTACTCGCAAGCAAGGATCTACACTACATATGCATTGGTATCAATGAAATGGGTAGTATCTGTCGACTGAACTGCAGAATGCCAGAATAAGAGGGGTATAGCTAGTCCTATCGAAGACTATGCTTCTGGCAGCCTCCATCTTGAAGCATGTAGAAGAGAGTAGCTGGTAAGTTCACCAAGTACCATCGTATAGCATAATCCTACCCGGCGATCCTCTCCTCGTCGCCCTGTGAGAGAGCGATCACCGGGTTGTAACTCGCACTTGAAAGGGTGTGTTTTATTAAGTATCCGGTTCTAGTTGTCATAAGGTCGAAGTACAAAACCGGGTCGTCCTTTTATCGAGGGACACGGCTATTCGAATAGATAAACTTCCCTGCAGGGGTGCACTACATTACCCAACACACTCGATTCCTTTGGCCGGGCACACTTTCCTGGGTCATGTCCGGCCTCGGAAGATCAACACGTCGCAGCCCTACCTAGGCACAATAGAGAGGTCAGCACGCTGGTCTAAATCCTAAGCGTGCAGGGGTCTCTGGGCCCATCGCCCATTGCACTCCTGCATGTTACATGGGCGGCTGGAAGCAGACCTAGCCTCCCTAACACAAGAGTAGGCGTACCAGTCCAATCCGACGCGCGCCGCTCAACCGCTGACGTCAAGAAGGCTTCGGCTGATACCACGACGTCGAGTGCCCATAACTGTTCCCACGTAGTTGGTTAGTGCGTATAGGCTCGTAGCCAGACTCAGATCAAATACCAAGATCTAGTTAAGCGTGTTAATTGATGTAACCGCGGACGCCGACCAGGGGCCAGGCCCACCTCTCACCTAGGTGGTCTCAACCTGCCCTGTCGCTCCGCCACAAAGATCCACTCAGAGGGCCGTCGGGAGAAATGTCCTTTCAGCCCCAAATCCGTGAATCACTCGCGGGTACTCTTCGAGCCGACCCGACTCGACTTTAGTCACAACATGTATTAAGTGTAATATGTATAATATATACCCGTGATCACCTCCCTAGCGATCATGGCCCGATAGTATAGCATGGCACACGAACAAGAATGTAGGGCCACTGATGGAATACTAGCATCCTATTCTAAGCATTTAGGATTGCAGGTAAAGGTAACAACTGTAGCAACAATGACAGGCTATGCAACAGAATAGGAGCTATCGAATCAACAACAGTAGCAAATCTAATGCAAGAACGAGAGAGAAGGGAGTGGGCGATATCTGGTTGATCAAGGGGGGGGGCTTGCCTGGAAGCTCAGTCGAGAAGGAGGCGTCGTCAACACCGTAGTCGTACTGGGTAGCAGCGGCGTCGGTCACGGTGTCTAACGAGAGAAGAGAGGCAAGAAACAATAAATATAATGCAACCACATGCATGTCAATGCATGACATGACAATGAGCGGTGCTAGGTGTGCCCTAACGCGGTAGTAGGTGATACCGGCGAAGGGAGGGAAACATCCGGGAAAGTATTCCCGGTGTTTCGCGTTTTCGGACAGATGAACCAGAGGTGGATTGTTGCACGTTCTCTATGCTAGGGATGTGTGGCGGACGAAGTGGCTGTGTATTCGGATTCGTCTCGTCGTCCTGAGAAACTTTCATGTACAAAGTATTTTCATCCGGGTTACGTATTATTTAATATTATTTTTCAAAGTTTTAAATCATTTTTAGAATTAACGGAATTAATTAAATTAGAAAATGCAATTATGACGTCAGCATGATGTCAGGGTGATGTCAGCAGTCAAATAGTCAATTGACTTAGTCAATATGACGTGTGGGTCCTGGTGTCATTAACTAACTAACCAAGTTAATTAGTTTAGTTAACAGATTAATTAGGTTAAGTTAATTAATTAATTAATTTAATTATTAATTATATTTTTTGTTTCTTTTTTTGTTCCTTTTTTTGTTCTCAGGGGCGTGGGCCCCTCGTGTCATTGGCCCATGGCCTTAGCGGGTTGGGCAACGGGCGCAGGTGTAGAGTGGCCACCGAACGGGCGCTCGCCCGCAGTGAGTACGGCGGGGCAAGGCCACAGGGGCACGGCGGCAGAGATGGAGGGGCGCGCGGGGGGGTGGAGGCGGAGCGCTGTCAGCGAGGCGGCGGGCGTCTACGGCAGCGGCGCAGCAGCAGGATGTGGGTCGCGGCGCGGCGTGTGCAGCCGGGAACCGGGGGGAAATGCGCGGGCGGCGCGGCTGGGAAGCACGCCGGCGGGCGCGGCGGCTGGCCGTGGTGCCGCAGTGGTACAGCGAGCGCGGGCAAGCGGGGCACGGGTGTCAGCGGGGGATGGTGCGACACGATAGCTGGGCCAGCGACGGAGCAGTGTGCGGCAGTAGTGGGGCTGGCCGGCGGGGTCGGGCGCGTTCATGTGCGTGTGCACGGGGACAGGGAGAGAGGAGGAGAGAACGGGGCCTCACCGCGGGGCGTAGGGACAAGGCAGTGGGGCTCGTGGAGGACGACGGGACGAGGTCGACGACGGAGAGGACGGCGGGGCAGCTCCGGCGAGGTGGCTCCGGTGACGGCAGTCCGACGACGTACAGGGGGCGGCGAGGCGTCGGCGTCGAGCGCCCTGATCCCGATCTGGATCGGGAAGGGAGGCACAGCGGGAGTGGGCGCAGGGGGTTAGGGTTACGGGAGTGGGGGGTTATGGGGAGGGCGGGGTGGGCCGGTTGGGCTGGCCTGTCTGGGCCAAGGCCGAGTTGGGCCGAGGGGGGTTTCTTTTTTTTTTTGATTTGCCTTTTTTCTTTTTATTTATATTTCCTATACTGTTTTCTCTTGTTTCTAAATATTTTAGTTCTGGACAAATACAAAAGTTGTACCTAATTTAGTATATTTAATTATGTCACATTCCGAACATTTTAGTTTTAATGTTTGAAATTTTTTTATGTTTGTCAATATTTAAATTTGAATTTGAATCGTTTTGAACTAACGCGAGCTTAGCAACAGTGTCAGAGGTGATGTGGCATCATTAGTAGAGTTTCACTATAGATTAATTATCTGGGCGTTACAATTCTCCGCCACTACAAGAAATCCCGTCCCGGGATGTAAGACGTAGAGTAAGGGGGGAAAGACTATGTTACGCAATTTCTAACGATTCTTCTCGGTCTTGATTGCTCTTCTCTAAGAGGTCGATCCACTACGTCGATGTCTTCATTTCTCCGCTTTTGGTCATCATGATTGAGGGAGTCCTGGACTAAGGGGTCCTCGGGCGTCCGGCCTGTTAGCCATGGGCCGGCCTGATGGGCCGTGAAGATGTGAAGGCCGAAGACCGTACTCGTGTCCGGACAGGACTCTCCTTGGCGTGGAAGGCAAGCTTGGCGATCAATCGTGTAGATTCCTTTGTATGTAACCGACTCCATGTAACCCTAGATCTCTCCGGTGTCTATGTAAACCGGAGAGCATAGTCCGGATAGGCGGATACTCATTATCATAGTCATACAGGCTAGGCCTCTAGGGTTTAGCCAGTACGATCTCGTGGTAGATCAACTCTTGTACACTCATATTCATCAAGATCAATCAAGCAGGAAGTAGGGTATTACCTCCATAGAGAGGGCCCGAACCTGGGTAAACATCGTGTCTCCCGTCTCCTATTACCATCGACCCTAGATGCACAGTTCGGGACCCCCTACCCGAGATCCGCCGGTTTTGACACCGACATTGGTGCTTTCATTGAGAGTTCCACTATGCCATCGGCAAAGGGTCTGATGGCCCCTTCGATCGTCTATAATGACGTTGTCCAGGGAGAAACCTCCCCCCCGGACAGATCTTCATATTCGGTGGCTTCGTACTGCGGGCCAACTCGCTTGGCCATCTGGAGCAGATCGAAAGCCACGCCCCTGGCCATCAGGTCAGATTCAGGAGCTCAAACCACGTCACGGACATCCTTGGAGACTCGATCTCTGACGGATTGGACACCGCGGCAACCGCTCCCCTTCACCCCGATAGGCATGGCTTAAACCTGTCATCGGGCCACATCCAGGAGATAGCTCCTGTAACAACTCTGGCCTTAGATCTGGAGCAGATCGAGTCACCCAAAGATGGGAGGCTCAACCCCATCACGGAGGCTCCTGATTCCGCGGCGTTGGAGCCGCACACAGATTCTACTTCATGTGATATCTGCACCAACGGAACCCCGGACTCGTCTCTGGCACTAAGTTCCGAACCCAGTGAGTCCGCGGATACTGAACTCGATCAGTTATCGTTCTTCAAGTTCAGCGCCGCAGACGTCTTTCAGCACTCACCTTTGGGCGATGTGCTAAACTCTTTTAAGAACCTGTCCTTGGCAGGGAACTCACAGCCGAACTATGTCCGGTTCGGGCAAGGGGCTGAGGAGGGCGAATTTTGTTTCCCACCCACCACCCACTTCAAAGCCACCGTCGATGACTTAACCGACGTGCTTGACTACGGCTCCGAAGACATCGACGGCATGGACGACGATGCCACTCAGGAGCAGGGCTAGGACCCACCATTTACTGGACGTTGGACGGCCACTTCCTCATACGATGTCTACGTGGTAGACACGCCGAAACATAACAGCGGTGATGACAGGGAAAATCCAGCAAAGGAGGACCCCCTAAAACACAACCAAAGCGCCAGCGTCAGCGGCGCCGCTCTAAATCCCGCCGGAGCAGGGACAGCAATACCGGCGCAGGAGACGACAACACTCCGAATGGCTCCAAAGAAACAGAAGAACCCGATGAGCAAATTGTCAAACGAGACAATCGGGAGCCACGGCAAGTCAACCCTGATGAACAGGCCACAAAAGAAAGCTCGGAGGATGATAGTTACCATCCGCCCTCCAAAGACGAGACGAGCCTCGGCAACGAAGACTTCATCATGCCGGAGGACCCTCTGGAGCAGGAGCGCTTTAAGCTTCGACTCATAGCCACTGCAAGGAGCCTGAAGAAGAAACAGCAGCAGCTTCAAGTTGAACAAGATCTGCTCATCGACAGATGGACTGATGTCCTGACAGCTGAAGAATACAGCCTTAAGCGCCCAGCCAAGAGCTACCCAAAACGCAAATTGCTACCTTAGTTCGATGAGGAGGTGCCAGAGCCCATACCCCCCTCGCGCAATACGGAATGACCACCATGAGTTCGAAACAGTGCGGCGGACCGACCACCCCGCGGTCGGGATAAAGTGGCAACTCAAGCCGAGCGGCAGCAGCCCGCCCCACCGCCCCATAAAAATAGAGACAGAACAACTCGAGATTACATGTACGAGCTCCGGCAGACCCTGGACAGTAGAGCAGGACATACAAGATCGATCTACGGATCACGAGGACGTACCTCGAGACACGATGACGGCTACCTATTCGGACGTGACAAACCTAACCACGCCCGAGCCGAATGCCGCAGACGGACTCCATCAGAGCTACGTCACGATGCAGCCCAATATAGAGATGCCGCACACCCTCTCTGCTTCACAGATGAAGTACTGGATCATGAATTCCCCGAGGGGTTTAAGCCCGTCAATATTGAATCATATGAAGGCACAAGCGATCCCGCAGTATGGATCGAGGATTTTATTCTCCATATCCACATGGCTCGCGGAGATGTTCTCCACGCCATCAAATACCTCCCACTAAAGCTCAAAGGGCCAGCTCGGCACTGGCTTAACAGCCTGCCTGAAAATTCTATCTACAGGTGAGAGGACTTGGAAGAAGCCTTCCTGGACAACTTCCAAGGTACATATGTCCGGCCACCAGACGCCGATGACTTAAGCCATATAGTTCAGCAACCTGGAGAATCAGCCAGGAAGTTCTGGACTAGGTTCCTAACCAAAAAGAACCAAATTGTCGACTGTCCGGATGCCGAAGCCCTAGCAGCCTTTAAACATAGCATCCACGATGAATGGCTCGCCCGCCACCTCGGTCAAGAAAAAACAAAATCTATGGCAGCCCTTACGGTACTCATGACCCGCTTCTGCGCGGGAGAGGACAGTTGGCTAGCCCGCAGCAAAAATACAGCCAGCAAGGCAGGCACCCCCCCCCCCCCCGAGGTCAAAAGTAGCAACAGCAAGCCCCGACTCAACAAACACAAACGCCGAGGCAATGGCGACAACACCAACGACACTACAGTTCACGCCGGATTCAGCCGCTCCAAGTCCGGTCAGCGGAAAAGGCCGTATCAAGGAAACAACCAGGGACCATCTAGCATGGACTGCATACTCGACCGTCCATGCCAAATCCATGGCACCCCGCACAAACCAGCCAACCATACCAATAGAGATTGCTGGGTCTTTAAGCAAGCCGGCAAGTTAAACGCCGAAAGCAAGGGAAAGGGATCGCAAAGCGAGGACGATGACGAAGAGCCCCGTCAACCGAATACAGGGGGACGGAAAAAGTTTCCCCCTCAGGTCAAAACGGTGAACATGATATATGCTACACACATCCCCAAAAAGGAGCGCCAGCGCGCACTCAGGGACGTCTATGCGGTAGAGCCAGTCGCCCCAAAATTTAATCCGTGGTCATCACGCCCAATCACCTTTGATCGTCGAGATCATCCGACTAGTATTCGTCATGGCGGTTCGGCCGTGCTGGTCCTCGATTTGATCATCGATGGATTCCACCTGACGCGTGTCCTTATGGATAGCGGTAGCAGCCTCAACCTGCTCTACCAGGATACAGTGCAGAAAATGGGCATTAACCCCTCACGGATCAAGCCCACAAAGACTACCTTTAAAGGAGTCATCCCCGGCGTAGAGGCCCATTGTACGGGCTCAATCACGCTGGAGGTTGTCTTCGGTTCTCCAGACAACTTCCGAAGCGAAGAACTCATCTTCGATATCGTCCCCTTTCGCAGCGGCTATCATGCACTGCTCGGACGAACTGCGTTTGCTCGATTCAACACGGTGCCACATTACGCTTATCTTAAGCTCAAGATGCCCGGTCCACGCGGCGTTATAACAGTCAATGGAAATACAGAACATTCTCTCCATACAGAAGAACACACCACCGCCCTAGCAGTAGAGGTACAGAGTGGCCTTCTCAAGCAGAACCAGAATCCAGCTGCCGAGCCCCTGGACACCATCAAGAGAGTCCGAACTACGCTGCAGGGGGAGAACTCGGCTCGTCATGTGTGCAATTAGCAATCCGGCCTCCGTCCCGGTCCCGATCACATAGTGGCGCTAACACCACGCGTGCATAATTACGCACTTGAAATTCCATGGGCATCCACGGAGGCACAACTAGCTCGTGATCCACAGTTCGGCTCGACCGACCCCGGACACACATATACTTTTGTTATTTGTTTTCTCCTTTCAGGATTCTTCGGCATAGGCCTTCCCTGATGACCTACTTAATGGTAGTGTTAATAGGTAAGCACGCCAAGGAGGCAGGAAGCTTTAGTGTGAAGGGATCCCTATGCTGATACAAGTACGCCTCGACGTATTAATCACGTTATAATGGTAAATCAACGGTAACATCAGCTTACTGCTTAATCTCCTCCTTTTCTATACCTTGGTATTTATTACTCCTTGCACACGTACACCCTGGTACATTTTATTTCACCGGGGGCTTTCGCGCCCCGCCGTACGTTAGTAAAGCCCGAACGCCTTCTTCAGTGCGGTTCGGCACCCCGAACTTATAGCATTATATGCATCGGCTCCGAATCATGTCTTTGGTCAATAGTTGGGTTACCCGGCTCTTGTGCTTACTACCTTACGTTCCGCTATATCGGCTAGGGTAGTAAAGGGAGAACTACTGTGATTGTGTCCCGGTTCTTCCGGACGAGCACCTCAGTAGAGAAAGCCGAAAACTGACTGTCATGATGCGGCGAGAGCCGGTCAGCTGTTTCGAGAGGTCTCAAATTCTTAGAGATTTTTTTTGCTTTATGCGAGGAATCGGTTTTTCTCCGATTAGGCGTGTATAGCGCCCCTACTTTGGCTTCTCGAACACCAGGGGCTTCGCCGAACTTCTCATTGTCAAACTCCTATGGCTAAGTGAGGGTGATAAAGGTCATATAGTCTGATTGCCTTGTTCGTTGCGCTAAACACCTCCTTTAAGGACCAGAATGTGGAGTAAAGAGTGTTTAGATTCATCCCGAACACCCCCGTATTATCTACGTGGGGGCAGAAGCCGACGACTGACCAACCCTCAGATTTCATAAACGGCCACACAGGAGGGAAATTTTAAAAAATCGCAAACATTATATTACATAAAGATCTTGTTTCATATTACAGGGTAGGGTAACCCGAATGCCCTCAAGGGAATATAACGTCCTTCGTACATTGCTCCGCCACAAGGCGGGACCCCTCCATGACACTATCATAATACAGCTCGGGTCGACAATGCTCCTTACCCTCAGGCAGCACCTCGGTCATCAGCTTCTTGGCATCCATTTTTGTCCAATGCATCTTGACACGGGCAAATGCCATCCGCGCACCTTCAATACAAACCGACCGCTTTATGACCTCAAATCAGGGGCAGGCACTCACAAGCCGCTTCACGAGACCGAAGTAGCTGCTGGGCATAGCTCGGCAGGCCATAGCCGGACTATGAGGTCCTTCATGGCTAGTTCGGCTGCCTTGTGCAGCTCGACCAGTTGCTTTAGCTGGTCACTCAAAGGCATCGGATGTTCCGTCCCAAGATATTGAGACCAGAACAACTTCTCCGTTGAGCTCCCTTCTTCGGCTCGGTAGAACTCTGCGGCATCTGATATGCTGCGCGGCAGATCCGCAAATGCTCCTGGAGAACTCCAAGTTCGGGTAAGTAAAAAGAACGTCTCCTTCACATGCTTGCTTTGCATAACAAATGCCTTACCCGCTGCAATCTTCTTGGCCGCCTGGATCTCCTGGCGGGCCTTCTGGGCTTCGGCTCTGGCGTCTTGTGCGCTCTGAAGGGCCTTGGCAAGCTCGGACTCTTGAGTCTTAGAGTCACGCTCCAAGGACTCGTACTTCTGGACGAAATCCTGGAGCTCTTGCTGGACCTCACTGACCCGGGCCTCGTGCTTCTCGCGCGCGGCGCGTTCCTTGCCTGCTTTGTCTTCGGCCTCGGCCAGCGCCTTCTTAAGGGACACCACTTCGGTCGTGGCCCCTATAAAAGTTCATAATGCTTTTATCAGCAGAAACCATTTATCCTTAATAAGTATAGAGGCAGGGTATTTCGTACCTTGGCTTTCCTCCAGTTGCCTCTTCACAAGGACGAGCTCTCCCTCGGTCTGCTCCAGGTCCTGCTTTAGTCCAGCGACCTCTGTAGATGAGCGGCAGCGGCCAGCAGTGACGCCTGCTTATTCATATAGACATCTCATATTAGACTCCTACGAATATTATTTGATCCTATGTTCGGCTTTTCTTTCCGAACACCAAACAGAGCATCAGGGGCTACTGTCTACACGGTGATATTCTCTCACAATTTTATTACTTACCTCAAAGCCTGTTAGAAGGCTAGCGCAGGCTCTGGTCAATCCGCTTTTGGCGGACCGGACCTTCTCAATCACCGTACTCATAAGAGTACGGTGTTCTTCATCAATGGAAGCGCTGCGAAGCGTTTCCAGCAAGCTGTCTGGTGCCTCTGGATGGACAGAGGTCATCGGTACAGGCGGCTTGCCCTCCTTAGGGAGTGGCTGCCTGCCTGGATCCAGAACCACTTGGGTTTCCGGAGCCGTATTCGGCTGGGGGCCAAACTGGCTGCGGCCCCCATTATCGGAGCTTATGGTGGTCTCCCCCCCCCCCATGTGCCCGGTGACTGGGATTTCGTCTGGGGGCGTCTCCGGAACTGTCTCCCCTTGGCCTGGTATCCTTCGAGACAACACCTCGGTGTCGTCCGCGGCCCTGGGGGAGGAGGCTACCGGAAGTAAATCGCTGTTCATCGCCGACGGGTCCAGAGACCCCTCCGAAGAGGAGGATATCTCGATGTTGGATTTGGCCGGACTGCAAGTGCACGTCTAGCACGTTAAGAAGCTATAAAGCAAACATACCAGAAATACTATTGTGTCCGGATACTTACGACTTAGCCAGGGGCTTGACCCTGGGTTCCCACTCCTCACCGTTATTGGTGGCTGCGGTGGAGTGGTCCGGAAGGAAGGTTTTTCCCTTCTTGGACACCTCGGCCTCCCCATGTGTGGCGGCCTTCCTCTTCTTTCTCCCTCCAGCGGGGGGGTGGGGGTGGGGGATGGATTTCCTCCTCCTCCTCGTCTTCGGTGGAGGAGTGCGTCTTGGTGTCTTCGGACCTCATGTCCGACGCAAGCTTGCGCCGGGAGACCTTCTCTGGTCCCCACGGCCGTCTTCTTGGCCTTTTTCTCTGGCACCTCATAGGGCGCCGGAAACAGCATCTTCGTTAGAAGAGGCGATTCTGGATCTTCAGGTAGCGGAGCCGGACAGTCAATCTGCTCCGCTATCGCTACCCAGGCCTGTAAAATCGGCATGGAGGCTTAGATTCCCCCCGCGGATGTCCTGGTAAAAGGCATATCTTGAAAAATAAGAAAACTTACTGGATTGGCTCGGCGTTTCGCGCTGAGTCCGCGATCTTCGGTTATGGGCGGTGGTACCTCGTTGGCCTTGAAAAGCACCTTCTAGACGTCTTCGTGCATCGTGCCGAAGAGCTCTCGCAGCGTCTAGTGTTCGGCCGGGTCGAACTCCCATAGATTGCAAACCCGTCTCTGACACGGGAGAATCCGGCGGAGGAGCATAACCTGGACCACGTTGACGAGCTTGATTTTCTTGATTATCATATTTTGGACACATGTCTGAAGTCCGGTCCGTTCTTCCACTGAGCCCCAGGCTAAGCCCTTCTCTTTCCAGGAGGTGAGCCGCATGGGGACGCCGGATCAAAATTCGGGGGTCGCCGCCCAGTTGGCGTCGCGCGGCTCGGTGATGTAGAAGCACCCCGATTGCCACCCCTTCGCGGTCTCCAGACATTGGGCATCTTGCCCACCATGGCGCCTCCGCACTCCGCTTGTTGGCCGGCCACCACCTTTGGCTTCACGTTGAAGGTCTTCAGCCATAGGCCGAAGTGGGGCGTGATGCGGAGGAAGGCCTCGCACACGACGATAAACGCCGAGATGTTGAGGATGAAGTTGGGGGCCAAATCATGGAAGTCCAGCCCGTAGTAGAACATTAGTCCGCGGACGAACGGGTGGAGGGGAAATCCCAGCCCGCGGACGAAGTGAGAAAGGAATACTACCCTTTCCTGGGGTTTCGGGGTAGGGATGATCTGCCCTTCGGCCGGAAGCCGATGCACGATATCTGTGGATAGGTATCCGGCCTCCCGAAGCTTCTTGATGTCCTCCTTCGTAACGGAGGAGGCCATCCACTTGCCTCCCGCTCTGGACATGTTCGGACTATTTTTGCGGGGAAGGTGAAAGCTTGGGCGCTGGAGCTCGAGAATGGATGAGCAGAGGAAGAAGAAGGTGTGGGTGAAAAAAGGGGAGTCCTTGTCTCCTTATAAAGGCCGCAGGGATCATGCGCCTCCCCACTTGCCCTAGAAACTCGCTTATTCCCCAAGCGTCGTGCTAATGGCGTGGTTGGGTTACCCATGCCCGTATTGATGAGAATCCCGTGATAAGGGGACACGATCTCTACTTCGACAAGACGTGCCAATAAAACCACCTCGCAAGATGTGTAGTAGCAGGTTGAGAAAACGGTTCGAATAATGGCCGGGCAGGCGTGATGCCACATTACAAAAAGTTGTCAGCGGATTGGACTCGTGGAATATTGTACTCCGTACGGCTGTGTGTTTGGTATTCATGTTACGCAGGTCCGGATATACCTACAGCATCCGAAGACTATTCTGGAGTTCGGAAGAAGGGAACCTGCTTTGCAATGCCGAAGACAAATCTGCGCGCCGGACTCCTCGTCATTAAAGCCAGGTTCAGGGGCTACTGAGGGAGTCCTGGACTAAGGGGTCCTCGGGCGTTCGGCCTGTTAGCCATGGGAGGGACTGATGGGCCGTGAAGATGTGAAGGCCGAAGACCGTACTCGTGTCCGGACAGGACTCTCCTTGGCGTGGAAGGCAAGCTTGGTGATCAATCGTGTAGATTCCTTTGTATGTAACCGACTCCATGTAACCCTAGATCTCTCCGGTGTCTATATAAACCAGAGAGCATAGTCCGGATAGGCGGATACTCATTATCATAGTCATACAGGCTAAGCCTCTAGGGTTTAGCCACTACGATCTCGTGGTAGATCAACTCTTGTACACTCATATTCATCAAGATCATCAAGCAGGAAGTAGGGTATTACCTCCATAGAGAGGGCCCGAACCTGGGTAAACATCGTGTCCCCTGTCTCCTGTTACCATCGACCCTAGACGCACAGTTCGGGACCCCCTACCTGAGACCCGCCGGTTTTGACACCGACAATGATGAAGTCGGCATCCTTTCTTCGGGAACTCCATCGTACTTACGAAAGAATAAAGGGTGGGTATTCCGGGAGAACGGACCTCTGCAAGATTGACTATCTGGTCGATAACATCGGGGAAGGTGGGGGAAATTAACTCTCGAATTGAAACTTAAGAAAATATCGAGAGCAAGGTAAGAAGGTGCAATAAGAAGTTTCAAGCGGATAGGCAATCGTTCGTTGCCTGAAACAGAGTGTGCAAGGGGTTCAGAGCAACTGGAATAAGTATTGTGTCTGATATCAGAATTGATCACTAGGAAGGTGGCTCGCGAATTACATATGAAACGAAGTGGAAGGGATAACTTCGAAACAGGGATGTACAGGAGAGTCAGGTTTCGATCCTGTGGAACTGTGGGTTACAGGCCCACCATGTGGGTTAAAAGTAGGAAGGGCGGTGACGTCTTGCACGATCATGTAAGCAAGGCATGTCAGAGGATAGCCCGTCAGTTATGTCGGCAACAACATCGGTACCAAGGGCGAGGGACGAAGAGAACCATTTCCTGCTCGTTGAACGAGGCGGACCAATAGGCAAAGTTCTCATCCCTCGGTGGTTACCAGAATGTTTTCAACAATAGTAACAGGGTCTTACTGACAGAGTTGTACACCGAGGTGTTTTACATAAGCAAAAGAATATTACTGCTTATGTAATATAGATCACAAGAAGGGTTAAACAAACCAATGGAAAGGAAAAGTTATTATCAGGTTCAATCAGAACAATGGAAGGGAAAATGTGTATACACACATATTTCAGGGGTATATCCTTCCCAAGGACAAGCGGAGCATTATCCATGACAGGATAGAAAGTAGAGAACCATTTAGGTAAAGGGAGAGGAATTTCATGACATTACCCATACAACGGTGTTAGGATAATTGATAAAGAAAAGTTAGCATTGTGCTTCAAATGTTCTTATTGAAGATCGGAGTACCACAGACATGCTTCGAGATAGCATTGACATGGTCTTCAAGCAAGTTTAGACCTTGCACTACTGCAGGATGCTGCTAACACGACACTACAATCAGAGACCCTTTGACGAAACTGTGTGTGATGCATTAATCACAAACGGTGATGTAAAAACCGTCAAAAAAGGTGCAAAATGTTTGCGATGGATGATACATCAAACACGGTTCAGATATTAGTTGAGTGTGCGATGAGGAGCATACGGTTGATCTGTACGAACTGTTTGCAATGAGACAGAACAACAGAAACGGGCAGCCAGATCAAGGTGTGTGCGATATACGGCATATAGTTCACTCCGATGAACCGTTTGCGATGATTGAGGTGAACACAAAGGATTCGGCGTAACAATATGTGTGTGATACCCGGCAAACAGGTCGGTAATCAGAATTGTATGCGATCATTATAGACAGCCCATACGGTCTTTTTTTGTGAATTGTGTGCTCGTCAGGGCACACCATTCAACAAACCAACCTGTGGGCGATAATGTAGAAGATCTCTGTCGAATACATATTACTAGCCGTCTGCGATGAGATTAATAGGATAAATAGAGATATATACAGTCTGCTTAATTTAGACCTTCTTCTTCCTCTTGTTGTTGTTGGATGGCCCCGCGACATCATCTTGGCGAGGACGCTTCTTGCCGCTGACCGTTGGCTTTTCATCGCCGCTGCCGTCGTCATCGTCGTTGCTGTCGTCCTCCTCCTCCTCCTCGTTCGACCATTCCTCCTCATCATCATCGTCGTCCTCTTCTTCGTCCTCCGACAGCTCTTCATCCATCTCGTTGTTGTCTGACGACTCCGGAGGCGGCGTCCCTTCCATGAACCTGATATAATCGAGGTCTGGGCTTGACGCCGGACTCATGGAAGACGAGCGGGATCATTCCGATGTTGACCTGTCATCGGGCGCCAGACTGCTGGCCGAACTGTCGTCCTCGCTGTCACTCGACATGGCTGCAGAGTGTGTGCCAGTGTGTAGCGCGGCCTGCCGGGGACGATGAAGATGGTGGACACTTAAGCGGGGTATGCAGAGAAGAGGAACTGCCAATTGAAGCGGGAATTGAAGAGGGGGTTGACGTATTATCTAACCACTTGTCTAATCAACCGCAATTATTTGTACCCAGTCGCCCCAAATTCCCGGGGTTGCGCAGGACTCCTATTGGCTATTTGGCTAGTTTCCTTTTTCAGGACAAAAACAAGGAACGAGTTTTGGGATTATGCACCGGTACCGGTACGAACGGAGTAGGACAGTTGGCAAGCAATACACTGAGCTCTTCTTATTGATAAAGCCAGTAATAATCAAACTAGAAAGGAAAAGAAAAAAAGACAAAGAAAATATATGCACGAATCTTCGCGTAACATCAATGGCACAGGACCTAGATGTGCATTACTTAGAGCACATCTTGATGTGCTTTAGCAATACTGTCAAACAAAACCCCTAATCATCATTGCAAACAGCGCATAGAACATGGCTAATGCGACAACCACAACTACACATGCTAGTTCCTTCTTGTCTCTTTCTTTCATCTGTTTCCTGTGATTGGTTCTTTCTATCTTCATCGTACTGATTGTACATTCCAGATCAGCCAGTTTCTTCTTCAGCTTTACGTTATCTTCTGCGAGCTTGGTGATAACACTCCGAGCCCTGCCATGCCATTCTTCATCCAGCCAGTTAACAAAGGCACAAGCCTCATATCCCTGCCAATGTTAAATAGTATTCTGGATGAGTGGTGGCACTAACTAAAGTAAAATGATGAACTTAATTAGCACTAACCTCTAAGGGGCAACTGAGAAACCGCCTGCCAATGTCAAATCCCTCCGTGCATACACGTCGAGCGGGAGTGTGCCCGTGCACACAACTCAGATTTTGGTACTCCTTGGTGGCGCAAAACTCGGAGTCGAACTCGTGTTGCGGGAGTCTGGAGTCATGCTCCGGATCCGGCGGAAGATTGCTTTCCTAGGGGGGGGTCATTCATGACGGATTCAGCAAGGAGCTATACTTTGGACATGCTACAATAGATCGAGATAGATTGGAACCTGACAGGACGATTCGGATCCGTAGTACACCTGCCTTCTGATGACCTTAGGCAAGTGCTCGGTGGCAACCACCGTCGTGGCGGCAATACGAGCAGGAGCAGCCGCACCGAAACCATCAGCACCACTCGTCCGCATTCCCCCAATGTCAGCGCCACGCGAGGGAATTTGGAGGCTATGTAGGGATTTGGGGGAAATGGGGAAACTGTGGAGATAAGCTAACGGTCGGGAACTACTTATGGCACTATATGTTGTATACGACACACTATTTATACATGTCATTTGTGTGTTAGGTATTACAACGTCACACACGATTTCCGCACCAAACCGTGTGAGAAGACAACGTAGGTTAGACACGGTTGCCGTTACATAACCGTTTGTGATGTACTACCCAGTCCATATAATTGAGTTACAGTGAGATACCGTGTAAACAGCCGCTCTGCGGATATCCGTCAAAAAAATAAAAAAAATCGCCGCTCTGCGTATAGAGATGGCGGCGGCGGCCTAGGCAGCGGCTACCGGAGAAGAGGTCAATCCTCGGCCGGTGGGCGGTGGCGGCGTCATAGGAGGTCAATCCTCGGTCTGCGGCGGGAGATAGGACGAGCTCAACCATCGAGGTCGGCGACGGCGTGATTCGAGCACATCCATCACGGTCGATGGCGGGATAGTGGAGGTCGAACTTTAGGCGGCAGCCGCACTATGCTTTGCTCCTCGACCCTGCTGTCTCAGCGTGCCACCGCATAGCGCTTGTCTATCTGCTGGGTGGACGTCGCCGCGCGGCTAATTAATTAAGGTATTCTTTTCGTGAGTGGCTTAATTAAGGTATTCAATTCCTAAGGGTAGTGTTGTACTAGTACTCTGCGTGTAAATTGACTGGCCATTAATTTTTGTCATTGCACGTCTGGATAACAACATGGAGCGCCCTCAGTAATTATTAAAATAAAACCTTGTGATTTATGCACGCATCTTTGGGCAACAGTTAATCCATGTATTAATGTTGTTGTTTTGTTTTTAAGTACCATTCGTGTGCTGCAGATGGGACGATCTCGATGGATGAAGAATCCGAAAACCGCATATTTTATCAGTGGCGTGACAGAGTTCATGAATTTGGCTGAAAGTACAAAGAGGAGAATTGGTGATGCATATTACATCATGTGTCCATGTAATGATTGCGGCAATACAGAGTCACATGAAGTTTCAGATGTCCAGATGCACTTAGTCTCTAGGGGATTCATGGATGGATATACACGTTGGACCAGACACGGTGAAGAGGAGGTCATGGATGAAGATACCCAGGGCAGCGAGATGCCAAACCCCGATCAGTGTCACATGGATGTTGAATCTAACATCGGGGCAGAGGCGTCAAGCTACCAATGGAACACCGGAAAGCCAAAACGCCCAATGGAAAACCAAGACGTCGACGCAGATGACGACGATCTTGATATGCCAGATTTTGCTGCTATGATTGCAGATATTGAGGGCCCAAAAAAGGATATGATTAGGTACAAGAATCTGCCAACCATTGATGCGGACTCCAAGAAAGAATTGTATCCAGGTTGCAAAAAGAAATATTCTAGGTTGAGTGCCACCCTAGCACTTCTCAGATTTAAAGCAGCAAACGGTCTATCAAACAAGGGATTCACAAGATGTTAGGTATTTTCAAAGAAATTCTTCCAAAAGATAATGTGCTCCCCAGAACCATGAATGAAGCGAAGAAAATTGTTTGCCCATTGGAACTTGAAGTACAGAAGATACACGCTTGTGTGAATGATTGTATATTGTATCGTCGTGAGTACAAAGATTTGCGTGCATGCCCCACATGCAAGCATGCATGATACAAGCACAGGAGAGCAAAGGACAAGTACAAATTGGACGACGAGATCAAGACAGGAATCTCATTCAAGGTTGTTTGGTACTTGCCTTTAATTCCAAGGTTGAGGCGTTTTTTTGCAAACCCTAGAGAGGCAAAGAGGTTGCGGTGGCATCATGATGAGCGAATTGTGGATAGGTTTATGAGGCACCCGAAAGATGGGGCTCGGTGGGAATTAATCGACAACAAGTTTGAAAAAATTGCCAAGGATCCTAGAAGTATAAGGCTCAGGGAGCGTACTGACGGGATGAATCCTTTTGGCGATATGAGCACCAATCACAGCACATGGCCGGTGCTTCTGTGCATATATAACCTAGCTCCTTGGTTGTGTATGAAGAAAAAATACATTATGATGTCAATGATTATCCAAGGCCCGAAGCAACCTGGAAATGACATCGACATTTACTTTCAGCTACTGGTAGAAGAACTACTGATAGTGTGGATAGATGCGCCTGCTGTGAAATGTTATGATGCTTACAGAAAGAAGATTTTTGATCTACATGCGATGTTGGTGCACACCATTCAAGATATGTTGGCATTAGGCAGCACATCAGGGCAGAAAACAAAGGGAGATGTAGGGTGTGTCACATGCATGGATAGGACAGCTAGCAGAAGACTTCCCAACTCGCGCAAAACTGTGTATTTGCGTAATCGTAGGTTCTTGCAGAGAAATCACCCATACCGAAAGATGAAAGATGAATTTGATGGTACGGCAGAGGCAGGTGCGGCCCAAGACCCTATGACCAAGAAGTGATCCTGAACACCTACTTACGTCATTCATAACACAGACCGTGTTCACCTCCCGGACTCCGCCGAGAAGAGACCATCACGGCTACACACGCGGTTGATGTATTTTAATTGGGTCAAGTGACAAGTTATCTACAACCGGACATTAACAAATTCCCATCTGCCTCATAACCGCGGGCACGGCTTTCGAAAGATAATACCCTGTAGGGGTGTCCCAACTTAGCCCATCATAAGCTCTCACGGTCAACGAAGGATAAACCTTCTCCCAGAAAGACCCGATCAGTCTCGGAATCCCGGTTTACAAGACATCTCGACAATGGTAAAACAAGACCAGCAAAGCCCCCGAATGTGCCGACAAATCCCGGTAGGAGCTGCACATATCTTCTTCTCAGGGCACAACGGATGAGCCAGACGTCGGGTTGGCATAGACCCTGGTTGCCCAGGGGGCGCCGGACATCGCTCGGTTTGGGCCAGCACTCGAAGGAGCACTGGTCCGGGGGTTTAAAATAAGATGACCCTCTAGCTCGCGAAAACCCGGGGGAAAAGTCTTAGGTTGCAAATGGTAAAACCAAGGTTGGGCCTTGCTGGAGGAGTTTTATTCAAGGCGAACTGTCAAGGGGGTCCCATAAATCACCCGACCGCGTAAGGAACGCAAACTCAAGGAACATAATCCCGGTATAACTGTAACTAGGGCGGCAAGAGTGGAACAAAACACCAGGCATAAGGCCGAGCCTTCCACCCTTTACCAAAATATATAGATGCATTAATTAAATAAGAGATATTGTGATATCCCAACATATCCATGTTCCGACATGGAACAAACTTCAACTTCACCTGCAACTAGCAACGCTATAAGAGGGGCTGAGCAAAAGCGGTAACTTAGCCAAACAACGGTTTGCTAGGAAGGGATGGTTAGAGCTGACATGGCTTAAATAGGAGACATGATATAGCAAGTGATAGGTAGCGAGCATGGCAATAGAGCGAACAACTAGCATAGCAAAGATAGAAATGATTTCGAGGGGTGGTCATCTTGCCTGCAAGATTCTCAGAGTTGTCGAAAGCTTGATCCTCGTAAGCGTACTCGACAGGTTCCTCGTTCGCGAACTCGTCTCCCGGCTCTACCCAAGACAAGAACACAAACAAACGGAACCACAATCAACAACGAGAAATGCACAAGCAACATGATGCAATACATGCATGATATGCGAGATACGATATGCGATGTGTATGCGTGCTCCGGAAGCAAAAGGATGAATAAGGCAGTAACTTGGCAAACCAAGTATTCCACTGGAAAGATGAGATTATTTTGGTCGAAATCGATATAAAGATCACCGGAAACGGATGCACGGTTTGCAAATGGCAAGCAAACCAAGAATGACACGATTCTGCGATTAACAGCATGATAGCACTTAGAATGCATCAAGAAACTATGTTACAGCACTCCAACATAGCAACAAAGCACATGGATGTAATCTACAGGAGATGCTTGACAAAATATGAATACTGAGCTACGGCTAGATCACACCATAACAGGTTCAAACAAGCATGGCAAAAGTGCAAAAGATATCAGGTTCACAGACTTGGTGAAATTACTGGACATGGCATAAACAGCATCAGGTAGCAATGTTCAGAGCGAGAAACACACATGCTACAGGAACTAAACATAGCAAAACAAGGCATGGCATGAATCTACTAAATTCATAGAACAAAAGTCCCTTACTGACCATGAGTCAAAAATGACCAGAAGATATGATGGCACTCATGTAAACATAGCAAGTTTCGTTAGCAGGTTCCAGACTTGGCAGATAAACAGAACATGACATTAACAGAAATATGAAGGCATCTTTGTGAGCTCGATACACTCATCACAAAGCAATTCATGACAAAACAAGCATACCTACAGCAAGATGGCATGTTTATGAAGCTAACCATGGCAAGAAAAAAATTCATAGCATGTATGGATCAACTACAACAACCTTGGCAAAATTGAATATCATGTTAACAATCTGCCAGGAATATTTTGTAGCAAAATTAGAGCAAGAATAAGACATGCTAGGGCACTTTGTAATTGAAAAAAGGGGCATGGATCGATAGAACACAACTATATATACAAAACATCCTTACTGAACATACTCAAAAGAAGCATGGATCTCACTGTAGACACATGGATACATGGCAACAAAATAACAGTAGTAATAGACTTAGCAAAATCCAAAGTCCCTGAAAACAGAAACATCACGAAGCCTAGTTTGCATGCTCGTGCTAGTCACCACATAGATCACAAAAATACATGGCATACACCTCTGTATAGATGGCATGTCATAGATCAAAACACCTGCAGAGCTCATGCCCATAAGATGCACACATCAAATGCAACAAAAATAACAAAACACCAAGTTCTGATAAGTAACAGCAGTAAACAGCATATAGCACTCTTGCACCAGAGATTTGGGCATCACGATTAACTCAAACTAGCATGGCACAATGGAACAAAGTGAAGAGCATATCGTGACGAACATTTCGATATATCACACGCATGAAACGGAGCAGTATGCAATGAGATATGCCATGATCAACAGAGCAACATAAAGTGATAAATTCGAGACTTGGCAGAAAACAGGGGGGAAGTCAACCTCGATCTGGATCTGGGGGAATCGGCGCGGGATTTGAGGCGGCCGGAGCTCGTCGCCGGAGCTGGAGGGGAGACGGCGGCCGGAGGACTCGAGGGAGGGGCGAGGCGCTCGGGGCGCGGGGCGGCTCGGCGCACGGCGACGCGCGGGGGCGCACGGGCGGCGGCGAGGTCGAGGCAGAGGCGGCGGGCGGCGACCGGAGCGAGGCGGCGACGGGCGGCGAGGTCGCGGGAGCTCGCCGGAGGGGCGACGGGGCGGCAAGGGCGCAGGAGGCGCGCTCCGGTGGCGGGGATGGCGACGCGCGGGCGGGGGCGCACGGGCCCGCGGGGGCCGGCGATGGGCTTCGGCGGGCCGGCGGCGAAGTGGGTGTGGCTCGCCACGTGGCGCAGCGCGATAGGCTCTGGGCGGCGGCGACTTTGTCCGGCCGGACCGGACGTGTCCGTCGGCGGAGAGGGGAAGGGGTTAGGGTTTGATCTGCGCGAAAATTCCGGGGGAGGCACATATTTATAGCTAGAGGGAGCTTGAGACTCCAAATGGAGTGCGGTTTTCGCCCCCACGATCATGATCGAACGACCTAGAGCATGGAGGGGGGTTTGCTGGGTTAGTGGGCTGTTTGGAGGGGGTTTGGAGGGGGTTTGGAGGGGGTTTTTGCTGCAACACACAAAAGGACTTTGCGGTTACCCGGTTAACCGTTGGAGTATCAAACGACCTCCAAATGGAACGAAACTTGACAGGTGGTCTACCGGTGGTATACCAAAGCCACTTGGAAAGACTCGGTCCATTCCGAGAACGTTTAACACCCGCTCACGAAAAGAGACAAGTGGGGTGCGCCGGTGCATGTGGGAGTGTCGGATTGCAAAACGGACGACGGGGAAAATGCTCGGATGCATGAGACGAACACGTATGCAAATGAGATGCACATGATGACATGATATGAGATGCATGACATGAACAAAATGCAAAACGAAAGACAAAACCCAACCACGGAGGGAATATCATAACACATAGCCGAAAATGGCAAGAGTTGGAGTTACAAATATGGAAAGTTACATCCGGGGTGTTACAAGTATGTGTGAACAAAAATATGCAATCTGGTTTGTGAATAGCACACGGTTCGTTGATGAAAGTCGTGTGCCGACCAAACCCCGCCACCCCGCCCATGATCTGAGTCGTGCTTTCTGATTGGCCAGAACCCAAACCCCACAGATCGTACGTCTGCACCGTTGGATGCTTCCAGATCGAACGGCGATCCTCATCCCTTTCGACAGCACATGCAGTTCTGGTTGTAATTTTACTTTTATGCACAAAATGCACGTTAATCTCAAAAAATGTCTTAAATATAGCTAACGATACCTGAAATGCACCAGAAAATCAAACCCGTGGTATAATGGTGATTGCATACCGTGGAAATTTTTATGAGGCCAAACGATGAAGTCACCGGCCACAGGAGTTTGAATTGGCACGTCTCCTTTTGGAAAACCATGATCCTTCATGTGAGATGCTCCGATTTGGAAGGAGCGGTCATCAAAACTTGTGCCAAACTTTACCAAAAAAAATTCCACGGGGTCGTGAGAGCATGCCATAGGCACACATCGATTTTTATGATGTCCGAACTCCATCTGAATTTCCTGTAATTAAAATACCAACAAGGCCTACGCCAGTGGCCGCACCTCGCGGCCGAAATGTTTGAAACTTCTCCCCGCTTCTCGAACAAATGAATGAAAACTCAGAAAGCGACGCACAAATGATCTGTACACCTTTGCCAGGCTGATAGTAAGGGGGTATCATAGCTAGTATCATGCATGCCAACTAGGCAATTTTGATGAGCTGTCATAGAATTAATTAAATGAAGAAAGAGAGGGTTAAGTATCATATCATGAAACCGTATCATAATAAATGCTATGCTACTATGTGTAATGCATGACAATATAAATAAAGTACTACATATGATACTAGCTACTCTATGATACTATGCATTAGAGCAAGTACACAATAGAGTGACATAAGACTAGCCACAATGGGTAGTAACATACAATGTTACCAGTCTATGTTACTACCTCTATAGTGGGGAGTAACATATGTGTAGTAACATGCAACACTTCATTTATTAGGCTATAGACTCATCTTGCCTTGAGATGTGTGGTGTTACTCATACTACTAGTAAGACTACCCACAGTGGGAGTAGCATAGGTAGTAACAACACACATATATAGATAAAATAGATGATGTGGCAAGCAATAAGTGAAGAAATGGAGGAAAGTGGTAACATAGCTAGTTACTAGTAGTATGAGTAACATCACACATATCAAGAAAAAATGAGTCTATAGCCTAATAAATGAAGTGTTGCATGTTACCACACATATATATGTTACTCCCCACTATAGAGGTAGTAACATAGACTAGTAACATGTGCATGTTACTAGTCTATGTTACTACCCATTGTGGCTAGTCTAACTAGCTATGTTACCACTTTCCTCTCTTTCTTCATTTATTGCTTGCCACATCATCTATTTTATCTAGATACGTGTGATACTACCTATGTTACTCCCACTGTGGATAGTCTAAGCAGGCTATAAGGAATAGAATAATATATATGTGCTTATTAGTTGGAGGAAAGAGAAGAGAAGCGGGCTCTTGGTTAGTAGAGCCAGCTGCAACACGAGACCCAAGACACTTTGTGAGCCAACTATTGATAAACTAGTACGTATATAAAACTTATTATTGTACATGCCCACTAAGAGGTTGGCTGTATATGGCAACTTCTTATAGTCGACCCTTGGTTGTATTATTAACCATGCTCTTAGTGAGGTAGCTAGTATATCATAGACGACTAGCTAGTATCAGACTAGCCACAATGGGAGTAACTTCAGCAGTAACATCGACTCCAACTCAGCAAACTTGCTTATGTGGCAATAAGTTAATGAGGAGAGAGATAGTTTTAGTAACTTAGCTAGTTACTGTAACATCACATGTCCCAATGCAATATGAGTCTATAACCTAATGAATGAAGCTTTGCATGACACTACACTTATGTTACTACCCACTGTGAAGGTACTAACATAGTCTAGGGATATGTGTATGTTACCCGTGTATGTTACTCTCCATTGTGGCTAGTCTCATACTCCCTCCTTTCCGGTTTAGGCTAGTTCTAATGGTAGTATCATAAGCGGTATCATGCATGCCAACTAGACTTTCTGGATGATGTGGCACACAATTAAATGAGGAAAGAGAGGATGTGGTATCATATCATGATACCGTGTCATATTAAATGTTGTACTACTACTTTGTGTGATGCATGACAATTAATAAGGCAACCTAAGATACTAACTTATGATACTATGCATTACGGAAGTAGTATCATACACTATCATATGCATGATACTAGTATATGATACTCCCCATTACAACCAGCTTTATAGGGCTCAATTCAAACATCTCACCAACCAAGGTAGATGGTAAGTGGTGGAATACTTTTTGTAGTTTGCAAAAAACACCCAATTAATGCTTTTGTTTTCCTCAAAAAATTTATGTTTTCCAATGTATTAATTGCAATACATGCATGCATATATAAAGTACATGCATTGGTCAACTTTCTCTTAATTAATACTTGCATGCAATGATTTAATGCACCTTGGAATCTGGACATGTGATGGGGACCAACCAAATTGAGCCTTATAAAATGGAAAAACTAAAATTTTGAGATAAGCCTATAAACCGGAAAGGAGGGAGTATATATGCATGATACTAGTATATGATCGGCAATACCTCCGTAATGCGCGCATGCATAGTATCATAAGTTAGTATCTTAGGTTCCTTATTAATTGCCATGCATGACACATAGTAGTAGAACATTTAATATGATACGGTATCATAATATGATACCACACCCTCTCTTTCCTCATTTAACTATGTGCCACATCATCCAAAAAGTCTAGTTGGGATGCATCATACTGCTTGATACTCCCATATTACGACCAGCCTTATTAGGGTGGCCATTGTGGGGGTATCATAGCCGGTATCATGCACCCGGGAATAGAAAATATGATGATGTGGCAAAGAAGCAGTAACATAGGTAGATACTGTAACATATATATATATATATATATATATAATAAATGCTATACTACTTTCTGTCATGCATGGCCATAAATACGGTCATCTATGATATATACTACTCTATGATACTATATATGCACTATGAAGGTACGTACGTAGTATCATATGCATGATACTATATACATAGTATATGATACTCCCCACTATATAAGGCTAGCCATTGTGGTGGTATCATAGCCGACGATGCCATGCACTCGGAAATAGCAAGTATGCTAATGTGGCAAAGAAATAAATATATATAAAGAGGGTTAGAGTAACATATAGGTAGATACCATATCATGTTAAATGCGATGCTAATTTGTGTCATGCATGGCAATAAATATGATCTATATACGATATTATACTCTATGTATTATACTATGCGATATAATTAATTAAAGGTAGTATCATACACTAGTATCACATATACTGTATATTCATGATACTAGTATATGACACTCTCCACTATACTCGTGATTTCTTACCGTGGAAAAAAATTGGAGGCAAAACGATGAACTCTTGTTTTCATTCGAACAAAAATATGATGTTAGGTAATGTAAAAGTTTTCAAAGAGCACACGGTTCACTCACGAAAGTTGTGTGTCCACTAAACCGTGGCCAATGCACCCCCCCCCACACCCCTCTAGCACGCGCGCGATCTGAGTCGTGCATTCTGATTGGCCAGAACCCAAACCCCATGGATCGTACGTCTGCACCGATGGATTCTCCTTGATCGAACGGCGATCCTCATCCCTTTCGACAACACATGTACATGTTTTCAAATAGCCCCTCCCCAATTTTTTTTTCAAATAGAACATGGTTCACACACGAAAGCCGTGTGCCTACCAAACCGTGGCCGATGCCCCCCCCCTTGCTGAGCGCGCGATCTGAGTCGTGCGTTCTGATTGGCCAGGACTCAAACCCCACGGATCGTACGTCTGCACTGTTGGATGCTCCCAGATCGAACGGCAAGCCTCATCCCTTTCGACAGGAAATGCAGTCCGGCTAGGAATTTATTTATATGCCAACATGCACGGTAAATGCCAAAAAATGTCTTACATATAGCACACGAGACCTGAAATGCGCCAGCAAATCAAACCCGTGGTAAAATTGTGATTGGTTTACATGGGAAAAATTTAGAGGCGAAACGATGAACTCACGTCTTCATTTCAAAATTAGTACGTCTTCATTTCAAACGAAATTATTTTGTTTGTGCACACGAGCGCTTAGAGGCAACTGTTTGCATAGGCCATTCCGCGCGCGGGGACTAGGGATATTTTTCACCCTTTTCATCTAGGCCGCCAACACCCGGAGTCCCCAACACCCCCCACCGTCCACCCGCGTTTCACTCAACTAGTCCGCCAAATCTCCTTCGCCAGCTCCCCCCTCCTCCAGATCCACAGCAGAACCCTCTCCGGCACCGCCGTGCTCACCCCGGTCGTTTGCTCGCTCTTCGGCGTCAAGCCTACCTCCACTGCCGTTCCCAACACGCGGCAGCCCACGCCTCACTGTCTTCGTTTGCTCGCCAGCCACCCTCGAGCATATCGATGCAGTAACCCTCGCCTCTCCTGTGGTCCGGCCGGGTTTGCATTAAGAATCCTGTTAGTTACTGCTCTCCATCGCGGTGAGGCATATTTCCTCGCAATCCCTCTTCCAATTTCGTTCCGTATGTTCCCAAATTGGCTATAAAATAACGGAGAGCGTATATATGTTCATTATCTACCTTCCTTACTACATATAAGCTGTATTTGTTCAAATAAGTTACTGCCTATTTACAGATCATGGGCGCCTGAGTCACAAAACTTAACAAATTAGTCGTACATTTTCTAAATTATTGCATGGCATGTTTAGAAAGCTTGATACCAAGTTGTTAGTTTTATGCTTATCCTCCTTTCCTGAGTTTCGCATGTGTTCTCTGTAGATGTCGAGTAGCAGCGACAGCACTCATTCAGGCCATGTATCTTCATCTGATTCGAACAACCCTAGGTCTTCAGCAGATTGTGAGGGATCAAGTAGTCTTGAACGGGATAGAGTTGCAGCAATTACCCTTCCGGTCAAGACACGGAGGAACGCTCCAAGGAAGCGCACACACCAGCCTAAATGTGTATATGAAGTAACCGAGATTGATTTAAAGTCCTGGGCTCCAACTAAACCGGATAAAGCACGCATGAGGTTCAGGAGTGTGTGTGGATTTGTTGGCAGGGCAAGGCTCAACATTAATCTGCCGGGGTTTTGGAAGGCTGACACAGAAACATGGCGAAGGATAGTCCGGTAGATCATGGATCACTTCAACGTTCCAGAGCAGTTGAGAATGCAGGTGGAACACGCTGCACTGAAGAAGGCTAGGGATGCTTGCAGAAACTGGAAGCACGTGCTGTACAAGAAGTACTTGAGTGAAGGCAAGGACCCAATCCCCACATACCCCCAAATTACAAAGGCAGACTGGGCAGAATTCAAAAGGGTCAGGGCAACTAAAGAGTTTGCTGAGAAGAGTTTCAAGCAATCGGAACTTCAGAAGAAGAACATACACCCCCACCGTATGGGTGTGGCAGGATACTACGGCATGAAACTGATATGGGAACAGGAGGACAAAGAAGCAGTAGCGGCGAGTGGGAATCCGGCCTTTAGTGAAATCAGGGGTGAACGCGCCAGAGACTACTTGCGGACACGTGCAAAGAGGCGTGATGACGGAACTTATTACTTTGAAAACGCACGTGACGCCAAACTATATGAAGTGATGTTAGAGGCTTCCAAGATCCCTAGAAGGTTCTACGGGAACTGAGGGCCATGTGACATTCTGTCCATTGCTCTGGACACAAAAGAGCCCCCTGGCCGTGCAAGGGGTATAGGTGTTAATGTCTCGCACAAGAGGGCTTTCACACTCAGCAAAGAAGAGAGGCTCAGCATGAAAAAAGCGAGGAGTGAAATGAAGCAGAATGCATTGTATGAAAGGTTGAAGAAGGAGATTTATCCGGCTGTTTGAAAGGATGTTGAGGAGTCAATGATGATGCAGAAGACTCTATCACTGACAGATAGCCAGCAGATGGGAGGGGAGGCGGGCATGGAGGATGCTGCTTACTCGCGACAACACTGCACAAGAGTAGCTGTGCATCAGCTGACCCCAGCGACACTGAGACTGCAGCTGCTCGTGATGATGCTATAACTGATCTATCTGGAATGAAAGACAGACTGAAGGGTGTGCTTACACGTTATGAAGGTACATTAAAATGTGTAATAGCCTGGGTTTGCCCACCCTTCTTGGAAGATGGCCTCTTCTTGGACAATGTGCCATTGAAGCCGGGCTGTGTGAAGTGCTACGTGAATGAAGTAAAGCCTGGATTCATTGAATTTGCCCTGAAGAATGTCCTAGGAGACTTCGATGAGCAAAGGACCTTGGGAGAAACACTATTACATCACATCCACTAGCCACGAAAGGAAATAGAGTTCATCGACGAGATTCCTGAAGCCCCGCCAAGAGCAACCACTATCGCTCCTCAACCGGTGACGCTCTTCTTGCCACAGCAGCTCTCACGGGCTGATGCATCAACCTGTGATCAGCCGGCCCGACTTTGTGGCGTACAGGCCATGTCAATCTCCGCCCCAAAGCAGCCAGTGGCAAGGCCTACAACTGCTGATGACGCACCACCGGTTCAGATGCCAGCCGCTGAAGCAACGGGGGAAGACCCAGCTGCAGCACATGCTCAGCAGACCAACCTGGTGGAACAGACTGCTAAGCAGTCTGATGCTTCGGAACCGCCTGCTAAGCAGTCTGTAGGTCTAGAACCGACTGCTCATCAGTCCGCCAGTCCGCAGGCGCGTGATCAGCATACCAATGTGTCATCACTTCCTGCTCAGCAAACCAACGCGTTGGCACGGCCTCCTCAGCACACCGACAAGTTGGCACCACCTGCGCAGAAACCCGACATAGCTTCAACGCATGGTCAGCAGTCTGATGCCTCTGCTCCTACAGCCCAGCAGTCCGTCACAGCAGCACCGCTAGCTCAGCGGTCCGGCATAGATAAACCATCTGCTAAGCAGTCCATCCAAGCTTCACGGTCTGCTCGGCAGTCTACCTTGCAGCCAACCAGACGTTCTGCCAGAAATGCTTCAAGTACCAAGAAGAAAGTGGCCAAAAAGGCTACACCCACGACCACGAGGAAGCGCAGCGGTAGAGTGAAGAGGAAAGAGAACAATTGCCTCTTACTTAAAGCACTCATCTCCCAGAACCAAATTAACAGTAGCTTGTTCGAATCGGGGAGTAATATTATTTCTGACGCCATGGATGATGAAGAAGTAGAATTGTTGCTTGCTAAAAGTAAATCCGACGTACTTCAAGCACGCTATTACGTCCATGGCCAACCATTTCTTGTTGGCGAATACTTTGATGAGTGCAGCTCCAGTTGCCCCGAGTTACATGAATATTGCATGGATCAAATGTCAGCAGGTTATCATGCTTTGCTAGTCCACTACAATAGAGATCATTTCCGACACGATGCTAGTTCCATCAATGTGAGTTTCGAGGACTTACATCTCTTCTTCAACTTCAACGTGCTCGATGCCACTCTTGTTAGATGCCTGATTTTGTAAGTACTTAACAAACTCTAATCAACTTCTCCGTAAAAAGGCTGTAAATGATAAACAGCTAACTACATTTTATTCCTCTCAGGGGATTGAACGCGCAGAGAATAAAAAGGGAGAGTGTGTATTTCATAGATCCTGCATTAGCAAATGGCACAACATTAGATGGTAAGGACCGATGGGACTGGGACGTTAACACGGTCGTCCGTATCTTTGAAAACATGTCCCATGCAGAATCATTTCTCTGGCCATATCATGAACGGTAAGTCAAGTAAACAACCACGAATACACTGATTGTCTTTCAGATTTCGACATCATTCGTAAGTTCATGGCTTTCTTAATATGTAGCAATCACTGGATATTGGTATTCATTGTTCCAAACAAGAACACAGTTTACTACATCGATTCTCTCAGAGAGTCAACAAACGCTCAGGATCTGACGCATGTTCAGCAATTCTTGGATAGGTATTGAATTCTATGATGTTGAAATTAATTTGCATTCACATCTAGTTCAATAATTGAATTTGCAAACTTCATCATCATTTGCAGTGTGCTCGCATTATAGAAAACTAAACCAGGGAACCTGTGCAAGACGGAACAACCTCTGCAGCACGAGATCGTTTCTCCGGTAACACACCGAAATCCGTTATTTTTGGAAAATTTATCCAACAGTCTGCAAATACCTTTCCTTACGCTAGTCAAATGTTCAAGATTTTAAATAAACCTCTTTCTATTTTGTCCAAAGAAAAAATAATACATCTAACACCGGTTAGGTTGTTCCTAACAGGACAAATACATGACTAATTTTGTACAAAAAATTTCAGTGTCCTCAGCAAGAAGCAGGGACCAACCTTTGTGGATACTATGTTTGCAGACACATGATCTCCATCTGCAAATCTGCTGATAGTTGTGAAGATCCTCGCGAATTAGTACCAGTAAGTCTTCTTAATTAATATCTTCTACTCCACTAATATGGCACATTCTAATCTTAAAAATACTGCAGCTCGTCTTAAAACCGAGGACCCCTGAACCGCTCCCGGCTGGTGAATTGCTGATGGTTTAGAGATTTATCAGCGACTTCCTCCTGGATCACTACATCAATCCCACTGGTGATAATGAAAGTTTCAGCATGAGTTCTCCTGAAACATTGAGTAAGAGTTAGCTGCTAAACATATAACGCATGGATCCATTGTTTTCCATCTGATGAGGTCTTCTTATTTCGTACACTATGATTAATTATGTAATGCATATATGTGTGGACAAATCATTGGAATTTAGCTACCATATGTTCAATTGCAATTGTTGTGAAATCTGATGAATGTTCTTCCTGTGGACACTATTTGTTCAATTGAATATTGTGGCGAATTTGCTTTTTGTGTGCCGATTCAAAATGGGATATTTTTGTTTATTTGTTCAATTGAATATTGTGGCGAATTTGCTTTTTGCGTGCTGATTCAAAATGGGATATTTTTGTTTTAACCTGTCAATTGCTCCGCACACGGTTCAACTAAATGAGTGTGTGCGATCCACATCGAAAAGCATACGTCAATCATAGCGGAACCGTTGGTGATAAACAACAGATCGCAAATGATTTGCAACACTACTACGTGTGCGTAGGGTCTCCAGAACCGTTTGTGATATCGCGTTATCGCACACGAGAACTGGGAGTAAACTGTGCCCAATGCAAAATACAATCCCAGTCGTAATTTTTTCAGGAAACGTGTGGGATCCTGAACGAAAAGCACACGTCACTCTTGCGGCAACTGTCGGTGATACCCAACAAATCACAAACGGTCTGCAGCACTTGTATGTGTGCGAAGGGGCTCCTGAACCGTTTGTGATAGAACATTATCACAGACGGTAATTGTTGGCAAACGTGTGCGATGGAGTCTAGCATGGCAGACGGGTTACGCAGAAAACTCGTGTGCGATGGGGCACAAATCGCACACAGTTCATATACTGGCCCGTGTGCCTTACATACTGTTTCCCAAACGGTTCGTTACGACAGACCGTATGGTTTCACTGCGTCATTAGAAACGCTTAATCACCGATACCACACATGCGAAAGAATTTAGTGTGTGCTGCACCGCACATGATTACATTTTGGAAGGCCTCTGGATCACTTCTCCATATCCCCGACTGTTTCTGGGTCGTGTGGGAAGGACCCCCCTATCGCCCACACTCACTTGGCGACGGTTCCAAATGTCATCGTGGAAAGGGGTTAAAAACCGTTTGTTCAGGACCGACGCGTACCAGTGTTGGATATTCAATGGATTCATCGGGAATAGCTTATAGAATAATTCGTATAATTTCCTCATGGAAGAATGGTTAACCTTGCCAAAAAGGAAGAACTATAACAATAGGTCCTCCGGCCAGGTGTGCTAGGCATGTCATCACCTTATCGGGTAAAAGAGCAATGCTATAACTCTCGGGAATTTGTTCCAACCATCATATCTGACCGTGATTCAGATCTGATTGGGGTCAGGATACCTCAGACTCAAGATGCCTGAGAAGAAAAGGTGCAACACAAATTGATGAGATGACATTGTAAGATCCTCAGGAATTGAACTCTGGAAGCGAGTTCCGAAACAAGAGTTCATCATTAAATCAAAGAGAGGGTGAGGAGGTGACTGATGGACTCAGCGCCAATTCATTGAGATTTCCAAAAAGATGGATTTCCACAAATATATGAACAAGGAGATAACATCTACCAGATCGAATGATATAATGATGTATGCTCGAGGAAAACATACACAATTAACTTTGGTTGAAGGGTGCACCCGAAATATGGGCTTAGGTAGCATGATCAATGTTAGAATGGTGATTCAATGACCAATGGTCTAAGAATGAAATGTCGACCATTAACTTCAAAGCCATAGGGTCGCTAGAAGTTTTGAATTCGCACGTCATAGTTCAATTTTTGGTTTTCCGGTTAGAAACAACACAGGGTCCAAGATAGGAATGGAGATGGCAAGAAGTATTACAATATCAAGAATTCTTAAGAGTTGGTGAAATTCTCACAACATTCTTGACATACAAATCAGTAATATTCCAAGATAGAATCATAACATAAGTTGGATAGAAAGGACCTCTAGGTACAACACAAAACAAGAACAAGTTTGTGTTGGGGGGAAGGCAAGAATGTTGTCGATGATAACACAAATCATTGAGGGGCAAGGATGGTATTTCTCATCATGAATTCGATTGGTATCCTGGAAGGAGTCAAAATGTTGATGATGATCATGACAAATTTTGTCGAGAAGCTCCATGAAGATGCAATCGCTTGGCGACAACATCAAGCCAAGGGAATGGTCAAGCAAAAGGCTATTATAACCATAGATAAGATGGCATCTCAGAATTCAGAGTTGTCTCTCAAGACAAAAAATATGATGGTGAAAGTTTGATGTAAGCTTAGAGCACTGCCGGGATTGTGTCCCGAGGATGAAGGACATAGGTAGAATGGTTAAGTAGTCAGCCTGACGATGATGATGTAGTCAATCAGCTGGGAATGATACAATTGAGTACAAACTCGTAAGCAATGTAGATTACCAAGAGTTGTTGAATCGTAGTGCAGACTCGATTCAGTTGTCGGTGTCCTTGAGGGGTTCTAACAACTCAGAACCCGTTGGAAAAATGGAATCGGCGAGAATAATAGTTGATGAAGAACTCATAAGAAGTTATGTAGTTCCGTGGTATTCTCGAGATATCAGAGGGTAATACTCAAAGGCAGATCAGAATAGAAACTGAACTGGAGCATTGACTTGCAATAGCAGATACTTTAATCTTGTCATAATAGACGAGGCAATGGAATGGTTCCCTTTCAGATATAATGAATAAGGTTAGCATGGTCGGAACCATAAACTGCAAGGGATCCAATTTACGACACTGGAAGAATTATTCGAATGATTAAATATTCTTGTAAGAAGCTTTCATGATAAGTTCCACATCGTGTCCGTGGGCATGAACACAAAGTTCAAGGTCGACTCCCACTTTTTCAATGCATAACCTTTCATTCACTGCTCTACTAAAAATGATTTGAGTGCGAAGATCAACCTGGTGAATTACCAGAGGAGTATGAACCTTGGAAAACTTTCGGGTTCACACATATTAAGGAAGGCATAGGTTCAACCCATCGGGGCATCTTAGAAACATATACAACAAGCTTCGAGAGTAATTATCACCAGCTCAAAAGCAGAGCATGGTTGGCCAATCAGAGGATAGGATTTACTAATGGAATTATATATCAGAGAAATAACTTCCAAAGTGATTGATTATGAAGGACGTTGTCGGATAAAATCCAACAAAGGATCCGGTGCTCCTCAAGGGATCTGATGTGAGCATCGATACTCAACCAAAGGAAGAAAGAATGCAAGGAGATCAGATTATAGAAACAACTGACTGATTCAAAGCTCAAAAAGCAAACGCTCTGATTAAGGATGGATAAGATGAGTAAGCTTAGGGGTACAATTGACGACAATTTGATTGGTCGAGATCCAGCTCATGTTTAAAATGACGTCTGAGCCGGAAGGATGAATTCTAGGATCTGATTGAGGATTGCAAGCATTCGCAACATATTGAATCAACGGACTAAAAATGAAAATGACAAGGGATGCCAATAAGATTATGAGACTTATGGGATTAACCATAATGCAAGGAAGCAAGAATTTCAAGAGCAATAGGCTACTCAGGATTTTCGAAAGACCGAATGGTATTTCGAAGACTTTTGTGAAACACATGAACAACTGGGAATGAGCGGATACTCGATAAGTGCAAGGAATTATCCGTAGGGGTATTCATGTGGCAAAGAACTGCAAGGCAGTAAGTTTAAAGGATTCTCAGAACAACGGAGAGCAGTTCGGGGCATCTTGTAATAACAAGATCAATGGGGTTGAAATGGCAAGTGTATGTTGTATCTATAAGGATATAACTGTGGTAGGGAATTTGCAAAGGCGGTGAGCACAGGGGTCTCGGGAAAACATCGAATAATATATTCAGAACCTTCTTGTGAAGCGGTCGATCATCTAGAACGAGGGCCTCTCCGGGTAGATGTGATCACGAGATCCTAATGTTACAGTCAGTAAATTCATTTAAACCCGAATAGAAGAGAGATTAGAGTCCCAGAGTATAGACGAGGAATAAAAGATCCTAATACCACCCAATGGCGACGTGGGCCCGTAAGCCACACAGCCATGTTAGTAAAAGTTTTGCAATGTCTAGACTCGACTTCGGCCAAGGAGTGTGGAAGGGGGATTCCTACAGGCAGTCGGCTCTGATACCAACTTGTGACGCCCGCGATTCAATCGTACACTAATCATGCACGCGAACGTGTACGATCAAGATCAGGGACTCACGGGAAGATATCACAACACAACTCTAAAAGTAAAATAAGTCATACAAGCATCATAATACAAGCCAGGGGGCTTGAGGGCTCGAATACAAGTGCTCGGTCATAGACGAGTCATCGGAAGCAACAATATCTGAGTACATACATAAGTTAAACAAATTGCCATAAGATGGCTAGCACAAACTGGGATACAGATCGAAAGAGGCGCAGGCCTCCTGCCTGGGATCCTCCTAAACTACTCCTGGTTGACGGCGGCGGCCTGCAGGTAGTAGTAGGCACCCTCGGTGTCGTAGGAGTCATCGAAGGTGGCGTCTGGCTCCTGGGCTCCAGCATCTGGTTGCGACATCCGAGAAGAATGGAAAGGGGGGAAAGGAGGGAGCAAAGCAACCGTGAGTACTCATCCAAAGTACTCGCAAGCAAGGATCTACACTACATATGTATTGGTATCAATGAAATGGGTAGTATCTGTGGACTGAACTGCAGAATGTCAGAATAAGAGGGGGATAGCTAGTCATATCGAAGACTACACTTCTGGAAGCCTCCATCTTGAAGGATGTAGAAGAGAGTAGCTAGTAAGTTGACCAAGTACCATCGTGTAGCATAATCCTACCCGGCGATCCTCTCCTCGTCGCCCTGTGAGAGAGCGATCACCGGGTTGTATCTGGAACTTGAAAGGGTGTGTTTTATTAAGTATCCGGTTCTAGTTGTCATAAGGTCGAAGTACAACTCTAGGTCGTCCTTTTACCGAGGGACACGACTATTTGAATAGATAAACTTCCCTGCAGGGGTGCACCACATTACCCAACACGGTTGATCCCTCTGGTCGGGCACACTTTCCTGGGTCATGTCCGGCCTCAGAAGATCAACACGTCGCAGCCCTACCTAGGCACAACAGAGAGGTCAGCACGCCAGTCTAAATCCTAAGCGTGCAGGGGTCTGGGCCCATCGCCCATTGCACTCCTACATGTTACGTGGGCGGCCGAAAGAAGACCTAGCCTCCCTAATACAAGAGCAGGCGTTCCAGTCCAATCCGGTGCGCGCCGCTCAACCGCTGATGTCAAGAAGGCTTCGGCTGATACCACGACGTCGAGTGCCTATTACTGTTCCCGCGTAGTTGGTTAGTGCATATAGGCTCGTAGTCAGACTCAGATCAAATACCAAGATCTCGTTAAGCATGTTAATTGATGTAACCACGGACGCCGACCAGGGGCCAGGCCCACCTCTCACCTAGGTGGTGTCAACCTGCCCTGTCGCTCCGCCACAAAGATCCACTCAGAGGGCCATCGGGACAAATGTCCTTTCAGCCCCCAATCCGTGAACACTCGCGGGTACTCTACAAGCCGACCCGACTTTAGTCATAGCATGTATCAAGTGTAATATGTATAATATATACCCGTGATCACCTCCCTAGCGATCATGGCCCGATAGTATAGCATGGCGGCCACTAATGGAATACCAGCATCCTATACTAAGCATTTAGGATTGCAGGTAAAGGTAACAGCTGTAGCAACAATGACTGGCTATGCAACATAATAGGAGCTATCGAATCAACAACAGTAGCAAATCTAATGCAAGAATAAGAGAGAAGAGAGTGGGCGATATCTGCTTGATCAAGGGGGGCTTGCCTAGAAGCTCAGTCGAGAAGAAGGGGTCGTCAACACCGTAGTCGTACTGGGTAGCAGCGGCGTCGGTCTCGGTGTCTAACGAGAGAAGAGGGGGAGAAACAATAAATTAATGCAAACATATGCATGTCGATGCATGACATGACAATGAGCGGTGCTAGGTGTGCCCTAATGCGGTAGTAGGTGATACCGGCAAAGGGGGAAACATCCGGGAAAGTATTCCTGGTGTTTCACATTTTTGGAGAGATGAACCGGAGGTGGATTATTGCACGTTTGCTATGCTAGGGACGTGTGGCGGACGAACGGGCTGCGTATTCGGATTCGTCTCATCGCCCTCAGCAACTTTCATGTATAAAGTATTTTTCATCCGGGTTACGTATTATTTAATATTAATTTTCAAAGTTTTAAATCATTTTTATAATAAACAGAATTAATTAAATTAGAAAATGCAATTATGACGTTAGCATGATATCAGGGTGATGTCAGCAGTCAAACAGTCAATTGACTTAGTCAAACTGACGTGTGGGTCCTATTGTCATTGACTGTTAACTAACTAACCAAGTTAATGCATTTAATTAATAGATTAATTAGGTTAAGTTAATTAATTAATTAATTTAATTATTAATTATTATTATTTGTTTCTTTTTTTTGTTCCTTTTTTTGTTCTCAGGGGCGTGGGCCCCTCGTGTCATTGGCCCATGGCCTTAGCGGGTCGGGCAACGGGTGTCGGTGTCAAAACTGGCGGATCTCGGGTAGGGGGTCCCGAACTGTGCGTCTAAGGTCGATGGTAACAGGAGACAGGGGACACGATGTTTACCCAGGTTCGGGCCCTCTCTATGGAGGTAATACCCTACTTCCTACTTGATTGATCTTGATGAATGTGAGTGTTACAAGAGTTGATCTACCACGAGATCGTAATGGCTAAACCCTAGAAGTCTAGCCTGTATGACTATGTTCATGAGTATCTTCGGTCCTATAGACCTAACCCTCCGATTTATATAGACACCGGAGGGATCTAGGTTTACACAAGGTCGGTTACAGAGAAAGGAATCTTCATGTTTGATCGCCAAGCTTGCCTTCCACGCCAAGGAGAGTCCCATCCGGACACGTAGAGAGTCTTCGGTCTTCGTATCTTCACAGCCCATCAGTTCGGCCCATGTGTAACAGGCCGGACGCCCGAGGACCCCTTAGTCCAGGACTCCCTCAGTAACCCCTGAACCAGGCTTCAATGACGAGGTGTCCGACGCGCAGATTGTCTTCGGCATTGCAAGGCGGGTTCCTCCTTCCCGAACTTCAAGATAGTCTTCGGACAAGAGATATATCCGGATCTATAACATGAATACCAAACACACAACCGTAGAGAGTACAATATTCCACGAGTCCAATCCGCTGACAACTTTTCGTAATGTGACATCACGCCTGCCCGTCTCATTATTTCGAACTGTTTTTGTCTGCCACCTCGTGTTTTGAGACACGGTCTTCATTGGCACGTCTTGTCGAAGCAGAGATCGTGTCCCCTTATCACGGGATTCTCATCCATACGGGCGTGGGTAGTCCAACCGTGCCGTTCGCACAACCCTTGGGAATAGGTGAGTTTTAAGGCGAGTGGGGAGACGTTTGATATTTACTGCCTTTATAATGGGATAAGGATTCATCCTTGTTCACCCACGCCTTCTCCTTCCTCTGCCCATCCATTCTCGAGCTCCAGCGCCCAAGCTCTAGCTTTCTCTGCCCAAAAAAGAAGCACTCCAACCATGTCTAGATCCGTAGCTGGAGGCACGTGGATGGCCTCCTCCGTCAATAAGAAGGACATCAAGGAGCTCCGGGAGGCCGGATACCTGGCCAAGGAAATCACTCATCGACTCCCGGCCACAGGACAGATCGTTCCCACCCCAAAGCCCCATGAGAGGGTCGTGTTTCTCACACATTTCGTCCGCGGGCTGGGATTCCCTCTCCACCCGTTTGTCCGTGGACTGATGTTTTACTACAGGCTGGACTTCCATGATCTAGCCCCCAATTCCATCCTCAACATCTCAGCATTCATTGTCGTGTGCGAGGCTTTTCTCCGCATCCCCCCTCACTTCGGCCTATGGCTGAAGACCTTTAATGTGAAGCCGAAGGTGGTGAGCGGCCAACAAGCAGAGTGTGGAGGCGCCATGGTGGGCAAGATGCCCAATGTCACCTGGCTCGAAGGCTCCTTTGTGGAGACGGTAAAGGGGTGGCAGTCGGGGTGGTTCTATATCACCGAGCCGTGCGACACCAACTGGGCGGCGGCCCCCGAATTCCAGTCCGGAGTTCCAATGCGGCTCACCTCCTGGCAAGAGAAGGGCCTGACCTGGGGTTCTTTTGACGAGCTGACTGGACTCCAGACATGTGTCTAGAACATGATAACCAAGAAAATCAAGCTCGTCAACGTGATCCAAGTTATGCTCATTCGCCGGATCCTCCCGTGCCAACGCCAGCCTTGCTATTTGTGGGAGTTCGATCCGGCCAAGCACCAGACGCTACTAGAGCTCTTCGGCATGATGCACGAAGACATCTGGAAAGTGCTTTTCAAGGCCAGCGAGACAACACCGCCCACGACCGAGGATCGCGGGCTCAGCTTAAAACGCCAGGCTAATTCGGTAAGTTCTTTCATGTTTTCGAGCTATACCTTTTACGGGCATATCTTGGGGGAGGAATCTAAGCCTTCCCATCAATTTTTTCAGGCCTGGATAGAGATAGTGGAGCAGATTAACTGTCTGGCTCCGCTACCCGAAGACCAAGAATTTCCACTTCTGACGAAGATGTTGTTTCTGACGCCTTATGAGGTGCCGAAGAAAAAGGCCAAGGGGGCCAAGAGCGGCCCCCGCCGAAGAGGTGCTTCGGACGTGACGTCCGAAGACGATGAGTCTCACAACACCGCCGAAGACGACGAGGAGGAGGAGGAGGAGGACAAATCCCTCCCTGATGAAGGGAGGAACAAGAGGGCGGCCTCCACAGATCTGGAGGCGGAGGCGCCCAAGAGGGGGAAAGGCTCCCTCGCGGATAACTCCGCGTGGGATGTCGTCAGCAGTCCGGAGCGACTGAGGGAGTCCTGGATAAGGGGGTATCCGGACAGCCGGACTATATACTTTGGCCGGACTGTTGTACTATGAAGATACAAGATTGAAGACTTCGTCCTGTGTCCGGATGGGACTCTCCTTTGCGTGGAAGGCAAGCTTGGCGATTCGGATATGTAGATCTCCTTCTCTGTAACCGACTCTGTGTAACCATAGCCCCCTCCGGTGTCTATATAAACCGGAGGGTTTAGTCCGTAGGACGGACAACATCAACAATCATACTCATAGGCTAGCTTCTAGGGTTTAGCCTCTACGATCTCGTGGTAGATCAACTCTTGTAATACTCATATCATCAAGATCAATCAAGCAGGAAGTAGGGTATTACCTCCATTAAGAGGGCCCGAACCTGGGTAAACGTTGTGTCCCTCGCCTCCTATTACCATTAGCCTTAGACGCACAGTTCGGGACCCCCTACCCGAGATCCACCGGTTTTGACACCGACATTGGTGCTTTCATTGAGAGTTCCACTGTGTCGTCGGGATAAGGCTTGATGGCTCCTTCAATCATCTACAACGATGCAATCCAGGGTGAGGTTTTCCTCCCCGGACAGATCTTCGTATTCAGTGGCTTCGCACTGCGGGCCAACTCGCTTGGCCATCTGGAGCAGATCGATAGCTACGCCCTGGCCATCAGGTCAGGTTTGGAAGCTTGAACTATACGGCCGACATCCGCGGAGACTTGATCTTCGATAGATTCGAGCCCAGGACAGGTGTGCCGGACGGTCACGAGGAGCATGACCTAGATCTGCCATCGGACGGTGTTCGGGAGATCGCACCTGCGGCTGCCCCGGCTCTCAATCCGGAGCAGATCATGCCATCCGAGGACGGGTGGATGGACCCCGCCACAGAGGCCGCACACTCAGCGGCGATAGAGCCAAACACAGGCTTCGCCTCCAATGAGGTCTGTGTCATCAGACCCTCGGACTCGTCTCCGGCCATAGGCTCCGAATCGCGTGCATCTGTGCCTGTCGAATCTGATTGGGCACCGATCATGGAGTTCACCTCCGCGGATATCTTTCAGCACTCGCCCTTGGGCGAAGTGCTAAAATCATTGAGATCTCTCTCCCTGACAGGAGACTCGCGGCCGAACTATGTCCAGCTCGAGTGGGAAGCGGACGACGAAGAAATTCGTTCCCCACCCACCACCCACTTAATAGCCACTGTCGACGACTTAACCGACACGCTTGATTTCGACTCCGAAGACATCGACGGTATGGACGACGATGCTGGAGAAGAACAAGAACCACCGCCCACAGGGCGCTGGACAGCCACCTCATCATATGATATATACATGGTGGGTACACCCAGAGAAAGTGACGGCGAGGAACGGAAGGATGCAACGGAGGATAATCCCCTTGATAAGCAACCAAAGCGACGGCGTCGGCGCCGCTCCAAATCTCGCCACAGTAAAAACAGCGATAACAGCGCAAGAGGAAATAATACCCCAGACGACCCCATGGACCCAGCGATGGAGCAGGATGAGCCGGGGGACGCCAAACATAGGCCAGGGCCGCTGTCCGAACATAGTGACGGCGGAGATAACACTCATAAACCTGCCTCCGGAGAGGAGGACAGTCCGGACGACGATCCATTCAGCCCGGAAAAGCAATTGGAACAAGAAGACCTTCGCGAAGTGCTTATTGCCACCGCAAGGAGCTTGAAGAAGTAGAAGCAAAGGCTTAAGGCTGCGCAGGATACGTTCAACCGCAGATGGAACAAAGTGCTCGACACTGAAGAAAAATACGGCGGTGATCGCCACACCAAGAGCTACCCAAGATGCAAGATTCTGCCCGAATTCGACGACGAGGTTATAAAACCCATACCACAAAAAAATAATACGGCCGACCGGCCGGACCAACCGCTCCCTGGCCGAGACAAAGCGGCTAATCATGCCGCACACAAGTCAGCGCACGATTTACGTGAGTACCTAGACAAAAAAGCCGGTATGGCCAGGTCCATCTATGGATCTAGGAAGCATGCGCCGACACAGGATCAGGGCCGCCCAAACGATCATACTGATCGAATAACAGTTCGGAATCAAAACCGAACACCACAACCGTCGGAAGCATCCAAATACCAGGGCGCCGCACACCCCCTGTGCTTCACCGATGAGGTGCTGGATCATGAATTTCCAGAGGGATTCAAACACGTAAACATAGAAGCATACGACGGAACGACAGACCCTGGATTGAGGACTTTATCCTTCATATCCACATGGCTCGCGGAGATGATCTCCATGCCATTAAATACCTGCCCCTCAAGTTGAAAGGACCAGCTCGGCATTGGTTGAAAAGCCTTCCCGAAAACTCAATTGGAAGTTGGGAGGAACTTGAGGACGCTTTCAGGGCTAATTTCCAAGGGACCTATGTCCGACCTCCGGATGCAGACGATCTAAGTCACATAATTCAACAACCCGGAGAGTCAACCCAAAAGCTTTGGAACAGATTTCTCACTAAGAAGAATCAAATCGTCGATTGCCCGGACGCCGAAGCCTTAGCGGCTTTCAAGCATAGCGTCCGGGACGAATGGCTCGCCAGACACCTCGGCCAGGAAAAGCCAAGGACAATGGCAGCCCTCACAAGCCTTATGACCCACTTTTGCGTGGGCGAGGACAGTTGGTTGGCCCGCAGTGGTACCAACGACCCAGGCACATCCGAAGTCAGGGATGGCAACGAAAAGCCACGGCGCAATAGAAATAAGCGTCGAAATAATGAAGACAGCCCCGACAATACGGCGGTCAACGCCGGATTCAGGGGCTCTCGACCCGGTCAACGGAAGAAGCCATTCAAAGGCAGTAGAGATGGACCGTCCAGCCTAAACAGGATTCTAGACAAATTATGTCAGATTCATGGCACCCCCGAAAGACCTGCAAATCATACCAACAGAGAATGCTGGGTCTTCAAGCAGGCCGGCAAACTAAATGCCGAACACAAGGGGAAGGAGACGCCAAGTGAAGACGACGATGAGCCTCGCCAGCCGAACACTGGGGGCAGAAGAAATTTCCACCAGAGGTCAAAACAGTGAACATGATTTACGCTATAGAGCCTGTCGCCCCCAAATTTAACCCATGGTCGGTTTGCCCGATCTCTTTCGATCGCAGGGCTCATCCGACTAGTATCCGGCATGAAGGTTCGGCTGCCTTGGTGCTCGACCCAATAATCAACGGATACCATCTCACCCGAGTCCTTATGGATGGCAGCAGTAGTCTTAATCTGATATATCAGGAAACTATCTGCAAAATGGGGATAGACCCATCAAGAATTAGCCAAAATAGTACTACCTTCAAAGGAGTAATAACAGGCGCAGAGGCTCGCTCTACGGGCTCTCTAACATTAGAGGTTGTATTCGGTTCTCCCGACAACTTCCAAAGCAAAGAACTAATCTTCGACATCGCTCCATTCCGAAGCGGCTACCATGCACTACTCGGAAGAACGGCTTTCGCCCGTTTTAATGCAGTCCGGCATTACGCCTATCTTAAACTCAAGATGCCCGGTCCGCATGGCGTCATCTCAATTAGCGGAAATACAGAGCGTTCTCGGTGTGTGGAAGAATATGCGGCGGCTCTAACAGCCAGACCAACTCCCCAACCCGAATAAATGATCGGTCGTCAAGACCACGGACGCGGCTAGACGTGTCCGGTACACCACTAGTTGTAGCAGCCCAGATAAACATGAGCTTGGTTGGCGGACACGCCCCCACATGTGGTGCTAGGGGCTGCCCGCACATGTAAAGGCTCATAATCCGGCTAGATCCTATTAGCAAATTAATAGATTGCATTTTTATGGTTCATTAAGAATAGCCAACTTTTCGCACGATTGACGGATTCTCTCACCTGGGCTTTCCCTTTTTTGCAGATAATCATCGCGCTACACCCTTCCAGGATACGGCACAACGGAGACAAAGGCGCAGACGTGCAGCAGGGCCCCGGTCAAAGGTTTCTTTTTAGATTAAGACCCTGCGCAAAACCTTTTTTAATGTCTCTTATTGATTCACACCCTCCGGATACTTTACACAACCGAGTGGGATAACGGCGTCATTGGCATTTCGTCACGCCAAGATTAATGCATGTACTTGGAAATTTAGGGCTCATTATCGAGGGCGTTACTCAGCCCAGAATATGTTGTAAAGTACGAATACCTTAGGGAGTGTTCGGCGTCGCGAGTTTGGCCTTATATGCATCAGCTCCGAATCATGCCTTTGGTCAAATGTTGGGTTTGCCCGGCTCCCGTGTTTTGATACCTTATGTTCCGCTCTATCGGCTAAGGTGCCACCGGGAGAACTACTGCGATTGTGCCCCGGTTCATCTGGGCAAGCACCTCAGTAGAGAAAGCCGAAAACTGACTGTCATGATAAAGCAAGAGACTGGTCAACCACTCGATGACTCATCGGAATCTTTGGGATTCCTCCGCATTAACGAAGGACCGTTTCCCGGTCATGTACGCGCACCGTATTCGGATGAGCGCGGACATACCAGAGACTATATAGTAGCCCCACCGTCAAACTCCTATGGCTAAGTGAAAGTGTTAAAGCAATATAGTCCGATTGCCTTGTTCGCCGCGCTATCACCTCCTCAAACGGGCCAAGACGTTGGATCAAGTGTGATTATGCGCTTTACCGAACACCCCCGCATTATATGCGTGGGGGCTGAAGCCGACGACTGCAATCTTTCAGGTTATATACATATATACATAAACGGCCACACAGGAGGCACTTAATACTTTACAGGCAAAAGTATAAAAATAGCCTTTATAATCAAAATAGCATTGTTTTTACAATCAAGATACATGTCATTAGAACATGGTACTTTTTGAGCACTGAGCCTCTATTAAGCGGGCACCTTCTAGGACTTCTTCAAAATAGTGCTCGGGCGAATCCTGGCCTCCGGTAGGACCCCTGGTTGCAATAGCAGCGCCCTCCATCCCTGCCCAATGTATCTTAACACGGGCAAGAGCCATCCGCGCGCCCTCTATGCACGCCGACCTCTTTGCAGCGTCGATTTGCGGCACAGCACGAAGAAATCGTTGCACTAAACCAAAATAATTATCCGGACTTGGTTCCTTCGGCCAAAGATGATCCACGACAGACCTCATGGCAAGCCCGGACAATCTATGGAGCTCGGCCCACTCAGCCATTTGTTCATTTAACAGCAGCGGACGCTTCGGAGCACTGAACTGTGACTAGAACAATTTTTCTACCTCATGATCCTTTTGGTCTTTGTAATACTCAGTCGCATTAGCAGCACTCTTTGCTAAGTCCAGGTATGCATCCGTAGCACTCCATAATTTATCCAGAGGGGCATACTTCGGATCGCCGAACTTTGTCCGTAATAGGAAGGGCTTCCCAGCCGTGATATCCCCGGCTTGGCGAAGCTCCTCCCGCGCCGCTCTGATTCCAGAGCGCTCTTCCTTGGCTGCTTCTAAGGCCTTCTTCAAGTCAGCCGCTTTCGTCTGGTTCTCCCTCTCGAGGAGCTCATAGCGGCTGGTGGCATTTTGCAGCTCAAGAGCCATGTTGGCTATTTTCTCTTTGCTCTGGTGATGAGCAGCCTGTTCGGCTTTCAACTCTTCGGCTGCCTTCAGGGCAGCTGCATTACTTCTTCTGGCTTGCTCCTTGGCTCGGGCAAGTTCCGCCCGCAGGATCTCCACGGCAGCAGCTCCAATTGCAATCAAAGCATATTATAGATACTAGAATAATGCTCCTCTTAATTTTGCTGACACCCGAAAATACATACCCTGTGCCTCGTCAAGCCGCTTGTTCACAAGCACGATGTCGATGGCGGCCAGCCGCCGGACCCTCAGCCGCATGCACATGAAAGCAGCGCGGTCATTACCTGGGACTATGATCCTCTGTTTGCCGCTGGTCGGCAACCAGAGTCTCAGGGGCTACTATCTATACAGAGCACACCTACCGTGTGCGGTACAGTCAAAAATATATATATTACTTTTCGTACCTCAAAGCCTCTTAGCAGGCTTGTAAAAGCTTCATTTAACCCGCTCTTAGCGGATGAAATCCTCTCAATCACCGTACCCATTAAGGTACGATGCTCCTCTGAGATAGCCGCTGGCTCCAAAAGACCCATCAATGTGTCCGGTTGGGCACCAGACAATCCCGGGCTCTTTCTGTTGCTCTCCTTGGGAGCCGGATACTCCGGACTTCAGGCGGCCGAAGAGTTACCTTCTGGCCTTTGCGGATCAGGAGAAGTCCTCCGCGACAACACCTCAGGGTTGTCCGTCTCGCGATGCTGGGAAGCAGGAGAAGGCGTCTCGCTCTCCATCATCTCCAGAAGAAGATCCCTCGCAGACGAACTTTGTTGAGAAGGGCTAGGAGCCAGACTGCAAAACTGTGTCCTGGTCGTTATTCTCAGAGGAGAAAAAAGATATATTTGTCAAAGCGCCTTTATTCACTTACGGCTCGGTTGATGGCTGGCCCCCTTGCGGGCGCTGTGCGGCAAGGATGCCCTCCGGGCCGGGGCCCCCTGGCGAAGGTTTCTTCCCTCGCTTGGAAGCCTCCCTTTCCAAATCCTCAGGGGCGCCCCTTTTCTTCCCATGGTGTCGTGGAATTGTCACGGCAGATGTCCTCGAGCTAGGACTTAGTCGTGGAGCCATCGCAACTAGGAAGCTTGAAGGGGTTAATGCGGGATAAGGAACACGAGGGTTTATACTGGTTCGGCCCCTTACGGTGAAGGTAAAAGCCTACGTCCAGTTTGAGGTGATATTGATTAGGGTTACGATCACCAGGGAGCTAAACTGCTATGCCCGGCTCTCGATGAGATCGTTCTTGTCCCTCAACCGCTGCCGGGTCGTCCCTTTATATAGGGAGGCTGACGCCCAGCAGCTCTCAGAGTCCCGGCCGGCTCATAAGAGTGTTCGGCTCGGACTCTCAACTATTCTTGCCTTACACTACAAGTTCTACCATAATAATGATTGCAACTACGGGCCTTAAGCCATATCCGGGTCTTAAGCCCATCTTTGGCCCACCGTCTTTAAGCTTGGCGCCGGGCTTCTGGCAGTGACCATATGAGTAACCCGGCCCCTCCTGGCGGGTGACTCTAAGGTCTATATCCTCAACATTAGGCCCCAGATTGATTTGAGCCGGCTCATATCAATCTTCCATTCCTTCGACAGAAAACCTCCGGCTTACAATTGTGTGAAGGCCATAACCCGGCGTGACGTCATCCTCTGGACTCCGGATAATCCGCCGTGACGTCATCTTCCATTAAGTCCGTTTTTTTACTCCACCAGATCCGCAACGGATCTTTTTCTTTACTGTCATCCCGAAAATCGAGGCGTTTCGTGGGGAGATAACCACGCCGTGGTCTCCTTGAATCTCGCGCCCACTTATGAACTTGCCTTATAAATAGGCTGGCCCGACGGGCTCTCAGCCACTTCTCTCTCCATCTTCTTCCTCGTGCCATTGCTCCTCTGCCCGAGCTCTGCTACTGCCACCGCCGTCGCGCCCCCGGTCTTCGTCAACCTTGGCTGCTGCATCACCCTGACTCGGACCAGACAAACGGCGGCAACCTCCGCTCCTCTCCAGCTCCGGTGAGTCTCCGCTACTCCATAGGGCAGATCCGTACTAGGGCTCGAGTAGTTCGTCCGTGTTCTTCGTAGTTCATCACCATTGCCACAAACTCCGGTAGTTTTCTTTCTTACTGCTCCTTTTGACCTTAGATCTGCATAGAACTATTGCGGTGACTGTTTAGCACCCATTTTACACGCAAGCAGCTCTCTTTTTACTGCATAGGAACTCTGTTCGAGCCCAAGAACTCCCTCGCTTCTGTTTCTAGGTCTAGAAATTTTTCTTTTGCCCGACCATTTTGATCCAAAAAAGTTACTGCAATGTGTGAAACCTGTTTTACCACACTTAGTAAAAAACTGCAATCATTGAATCCCTGCGGTTTATAGTTCCGGTTTAAAGAAACCACGCGCCGTAGAACCGTCCGGCTTAAAGAAAGCCATGCGCCATAAAAATTTCCGGCTTAGCTGTAATAAGGCCTGTAGACGATCAAATTACTCTCAATCCCTCGGCGGCTTAAATAGCCCGATGCACTTAAGTGTATACCATTAGTCCCCTTCATAAGCCGCCACCTTGACATTGAACTGTAGATTTCCTCCGGCTCATAATTAACCCGGACATTTTTTCCTTTTATCATAGACCGCCGACTTTCACCATGCCTCCCAAAGCTCCCATTACTTGCAACTGGATGAGGTCCAATGTCACCAATGAGACCCTAGCAGATTTTGTTAAGGCCGGATATCTGCCCAAGAAGGATGTCATGTCCTACCATGCCCCTGACCCGTCAGAAGAGAGACCACAGCCAAAGGACGGGGAGGTAGTGATTTTTGCGGATCATATGAGCCGGGGCTTCGCACCGCCCAGTTCAAAGTTTTTCAGAGACGTTCTGAACTTCTTCGACTTGCGGCCTCAAGATATAGGACCCAACTCAGTGTCCAACATCTGCAATTTCCAAGTCTTCTGCGAGGTTTATCTTGGAGAAGAACCTAGTCTGCTGCTCTTCAGAGAGCTTTTTTACTTAAACCGTCAGAATGAGTGCGCCAATAGACCAAGTCTAGAGCTAGGTGGCATCTCCATTCAGCAGCGAAGAGACTATCTTTTCCCTTATGCCGAGCCGCCGAGCCACCCAAAGGACTGGAAGATGACTTGGTTCTATTGCCAAGATACGTCACCGGCTGATGAAAGTCCGCTGCCCGGCTTTCGCCCATCACGTCTGGAGTCAACACACCCATTGTCAGACAAACTGACTCCGATGGAGCGCCAGCCTCTGCTTCCCACCATCAACAAGATCAAGGCTCTCCTGGGCAATGGTCTAAATGGAATCGATCTGGTCCAGGTCTGGATCTCATGGCGGGTGATCCCATTGAGCCGCCGCCCCGGCTTAATGTGTGAGTACACGGGCCGAAAAGACAACCCTCAGAGACACAGCCGCAATGATCTTCCTGAAGACGTTGCAGAGGAGATGACCAAGGCTCTCTTGAACGAGAGCCTGGCAGACTGTGGAAGGACCGGGTTAGCCCCCTTCTGCAAGACCAACCCAGCCCCAGCGGTAAGCCGTCAATCTGATCATCCTATCTTCTTCTGTATATAACCTTCATCTGAATCGTTTGAAGAAATCATCATTGTATTTTTCAGGCTGACGACAAGTTCTGGCGGGTCAAATATGACCATGAGGCGGCCAAGAAGGCCAGAAAGGTGAAGAAAGCCGCCAAGAAAGCCGCTCCCCGTAAGAAGGGAAGTAGGCCCACTGCTTCGGAGCTGTTGCTAAGTGACAGCTCCGAGTCTGAGGTAATTCCTAAACCTGTAAGCTCTTGTTATACTTGTCGTTTATTTCTGTCCGCCTTATCAATGCTGTTTATCAACAGGAGGACACCGGAGCCAGTAACCCGGTGGTTGAAGAGGTAACAATACTTTCCTCCGACTCGGAGCCCTTGCCAAGGTTGAAAACCCGAAGAGTAACCCGGAAAGTAAGCTTTTCCCATCCTTTAGCTTACCAAGATCCTCAATTTATTTTGAAGCGACAGGTTCATGAGAGCCGGCGGCACACCTGGACCAGCAAGGACACTGACCTCTCCTCCGGGTTACCTGATGCATCAAGGAAACGCCGGACCGAGGTGATCACAAAATTATACCCTTTTCATCCTTTTGCGGGTGTTATACGCCAACCGCTTAATTCTTCTGACTCTATGCAGTCGAATCTGCCGGCTTTCAAGACCGCGCCCGGGTAACGATAATCATCTCATGTTGTTCTGATCTTTACTCATATTTTTTGTACTAACCTTTGTTGTTCTTTCAGTGCCCAGGCAAAGCTCACCAAGAGGGTGAAGAAAACCAAGTCGGCCGGAGTGCCGGATTTGCCTGAGCCGGAGGTGACGGTCCAAGACCCGCCAGTTGCCTCCGCCCCCGAAGCCACCACTCCAATGGACACGGCGCCTGTAGAAGCTTCTGCCGACCCGGAGGCCTCCGGCTCGGCCCAACCAACAAATGACCCGGACGTGGTAATCACCCGGATGGAGTTCGTTGAACCGGGGAGACCTACCGTGCTGGCCAAGTGCTCCGCTAAGGGGGAGTTGCTGCAGCCCCACCGGGTGAACCTGGACCTCTCCGACTACACCAACCTGAGCATTGGAGAGCTCGTCTCTGGCTACATCAGCCAAGTGCACAAGAGCCGGGACGCCGAGGTTGCCATGGTGACCCAGATCCAGCAGAAGTCTGAGGTAACATCCTTTTGTCCTCTTATTTACTCTTTTATCCTCTTATTTACTGTGTAGTTACCTGTACCATGCTAGCCCCCAAGTCGACGACTTATGACAGAGTACGTTGTAGACTTAGGTTCCGGCTTACTCCATTTGAACCGGCAATATGTAGATAGAAAACGTTCAATATGCATTAGCCCCCAAGTGCCAAGTTTCTTTGCTTGGAAAACGCTTGGGACTTTAAATTTGTAGAGTAATTGTTCATGCCATAACCCGGAAAATTATACAGGCTGCTGGCAAGAAGCTGGAGACTGACCTTGCTGATCTCACGAGCCGGCTGAAGATGCAAGAAATGGAGACCCGGAAGGCAAACGCCAAGTTCGTGTCCAGCATCGCCGCGCAAGAGAAGCTGAAGACGGAGTTCGACGCTGAGCGGAAGGCATGGGCCGAAGAAAAGGCCGCATTGGTGACCCGGGCTGAACAGGCGGAGAAGACTCTCTCCGAGAAGACCGCTGAGCTCTCCGGCCTAAAGCGCCAAGTGTCCCAAATGGTGGCCGCAATCTTTGGTAAGTCGTCTCGCCGGCTTTCATCAAGTTTTAGAATGTGTATATCTCATAATTTCATCCTTGTCGGCGGCTTATCTATCTTTGTTAAACAGGTCCCAGAAGTGCCAACCTGAATCAGAGTGTGGTGACCAAGTTGAAGGCCGTATACACCCTGGTGGAGCAACTCTACACCGGGTCACAACGTGCCTTGGCTGTGGTGGCCCTCTCCAACGAGGTGCCGACTCACCTGGCGGAAGTCCTTCGCCGGCTCGCCGTTCTTCCTCAATGGATCCAAGAGCTGCGACGGGCCTCTGCAAGAGCCGGAGCAATCGCCGCGCTGAGCCGGGCCAAGGCATTCTTGCCAGAGCTAGACCCGGCGGACATCGCCCTCGGCTACCCAAGCCTGAAGGAAGACGGCACCGCCTTTGATCAGAAGGACTTCGCAGCTTGCGTGAAGGCTGTACGCCCGGTGGCTACTCTCATTGGCAACGATACAGATCTAACCAAGTACCAGCCGGGTTACAATGCAGAGAATCAGAGGATCCCAACCCCTCGCTACGAAGCCCTCAACTTGATCCCGCCGGCTCGTCAGCACACTTTCGCCCCGGAGATTGACCCGGCCGGGTTAATTGACGAGGAAGCCCAATTCGAAGCTCTCAGCGGCATCGACTGGAAGTCATCAACTTTCCAGGTCTTGGGATCAGCCGGAGGTGAAGATAGGGACGAGCCGGAGACTTCAACTCAGCCAGCGTCGTAACTCAGCGGGCGGTTTACCAAACAATGCCTCACCCTTGTGGACTTAGCGAGTCTTGTAATAGAATAGGTGCAACAGTTTATCTCTGCCGTGCCATCGTGCACGTATTGAATGCTGAAGTCTTTTGAAGTTGTCTCTTTGATGTTTCTCCGGGTCATAATCAATCCTTTGTGTTTCTTAACCTCAAAAGAGGTGCCTTTAATTATCCTGCATAGAAGGGCAAATCACAAGTCTCGAGGCGGCTTACCACCCTGAGAATCATAAATTTTAGATAACCCGGAATATGAATCAAAAAGGACTTGTCTTCAATTATATCCTGAATACAGCCGTAAGAACATACTTAACGGCCGGCAAGCATACTTCCGGTTTAGATAACCCGGAGGAGAAAGTTGGTACCGTAACTCCGGTTTACCTGTCTTATAACACCCATTGCGTTCAGCAATACTGTAAACCAAAGTTAAGCCGGCAAAGTGAGACCCGGCTGTACACACCTTGACATAATCAGAGAAAACTTGTGATAAAGCAGAAGAACTTAGGGGCTTCCGGTTCGAATACGACCAGAGACCCGGCCCAAAGGGGTTAAGCTAAGATTCGGATACGATCATATAGCCCCCAGTGGGTGTGGCGATGCCAATCAAGAGGGTACCGACAGCTCTGTTCTCTTTGGTTCGAATACGACCCATGTTTGAACAGGAAGCCCCCAAGTGATTTTTAAGAATTGTTTAACGACGCTGATTCGAATACGATCCACGTCGGTTCTCAGAGGGGTTAAATTATGATTCAAATATGACCAAAGGTAACCTCCCAATGAGCTCGGCACTTTGCCAATCAAATGGGTATCGACAGCTATGTTCTCTTTGGTTCGAATACGACCCATGTTTGAACAGGAAGCCCCCAAGTGACCTTATTGCTTACGGCTAGATTCGAATACGATCATAAGCCGGATCCTCCTTTAAGTCATCATGTAATCTTGCAATGAAATCAACACGTGCATATTTGGAGGAGAAAAAAGGACAGAGGTCCTGCTTTATTGCTTATCATAATATATACATGGCTGAAAGAAATATGTACACCACGAGAGCCGGTGGCTCAAGTGTAGTAAGGCCGAAGCTGAGCTATGTTCCACGGCCGACGGGTCTCTTCCTCCGACTTACGTGAATCTTTGTGCTCCCGAATGTCAATGAGGTAATATGACCCATTGTGCAAGTTCTTGCTGACCACAAAGGGCCCTTCCCAAGGCGGGGATAACTTGTGTGCATATGTTTGATCCTGGATGAGCCGGAGCACAAGATCGCCTTCTTGGAAGACCCGGGATTTAACCCGGCGGCTATGATAACGGCGCAGGTCTTGTTGGTAAATCGCTGAACGGGCTGCTGCCACATCACGCTGTTCGTCCAACAAGTCCAGAGCATTTTGGCGTGCCTGTTCATTATCCGCCTCAACGTAAGCCGCCACGCGAGGTGAGTCATGACAGATGTCACTGGGGAGGACTGCTTCTGCTCCATAAACCATGAAGAAAGGCGTAAAACCTGTAGACCTGTTAGGAGTAGTGTTGATGCTCCATAACACGGAGGGCAACTCCTCCACCCAACAACCCGGCGTCCGTTGCAAAGGGACCAAAAGCCGGGGCTTGATGCCCTTCAGAATCTCCTGATTAGCTCTCTCAGCTTGACCATTGGATTGAGGATGAGCCACTAAGGAAACATCAAGTCGGATATTCTCTCGTTGACAAAACTCTTCCATGGCGCCTTTGGAGAGATTGGTGCCATTGTCAGTTATAATGCTGTGCGGAAAACCAAAGCGGAAAATCACCTTTTTCATATATTGAACCGCTGTGGCTGCATTGCACTTGCTAACTGGCTCAGCTTCCACCCACTTTGTGAATTTGTCAACTGCCACCAAGAGGTGGGTCTTCTTATCTTTGGACCTCTTAAAAGGCCCAACCATATCAAGCCCCTAGACCGCAAAGGGCCAAGTGATTGGGATCATCCTCAGCTCCTGAGCCGGCACGTGAGCCCGTCGTGAGAACCTCTGGCAACCATCACACTTACTGACCAAGTCCTCCGCATCAGCATGAGCCGTCAACCAATAAAAACCATGACGAAAAGCCTTAGCCACAAGAGACTTTGAGCCGGCATGATGGCCACAATCCCCTTCATGGATCTCACGCAAGATTTCTTGACCTTCCTCAGGGGAAACACAACGCTGAAACGCTCCCGTAACACTGCGGTGATGCAACTCTCCATTGATAACAATCATTGACTTAGTCCGCCGGGTTATTTGCCTGGCCAAAGTTTCGTCCTCAAGCAACTCGCCCCGGGTCATGTAAGCCAGGTATGGCATTGTCCAGTCTGGTATGATATGAAGAGCCGCCACCAGTCGGGCCTCCGGGTCAGGGACAGCCAAGTCTTCCTCTGTAGGCAACTTAACAGAAGGGCTATACAGGACGTCCAGGAAAGTGTTGGGCGGCACCGGTTTTCGCTGAGAGCCCAGCCGGCTTAAAGCATTCGTCGCCTCGTTCTTCCTGCGATCGATGTGTTCCACTTGATAACCCTGAAAGTGCCCAGCAATGGCATCAACCTCGCGGCGATAAGCCGCCATGAGAGGGTCCTTGGAATCCCACTTTCCTGATACTTGTTGATCCACCAAGTCTGAGTCGCCGAAGCACCTTACCCGGCTTAAGCTCATCTCCTTAGCCATCCGAAGACCATGGAGCAAGGCCTCGTACTCAGCCGCGTTGTTAGTGCAAGGAAACAGCAACTGTAGCACATAATGGAACTTGTCACCTTTAGGGGAAGCCAACACGACTCCAGCCCCCGAGCCCTCCAACTGCCTGGACCCATCGAAGTGGATAGTCCAATATGTGTTATCCGGCTTCTGCTCGGGCACTTGTGACTCTATCCAGTCATTGATGAAATCCACCAAGGCCTAAGATTTAACAGCAGTGCGTGGCACGTACTTGAGACCATGAGGTCCGAGCTCTATAGCCCACTTAGCTACTCTCCCTGTGGCCTCCCTGTTTTGAATGATATCACCAAGAGGGGCAGAACTGACCACAGTGATGGGATGACCCTGAAAATAATGCTTGAGTTTCCGGCTTGCCATGAACACACCATAAACAAGCTTCTGCCAATGCGGATATCGCTGCTTGGACTCAATGAGCACTTCGCTGACATAATAAACCGGCCGCTGAACCGGATGCTCCTTGCCCTCCTCCTTGCGCTCCACCACCATAGCCACATTGACGGCTCGTGTGTTCGCCGCCATGTACAGTAATAAGGGCTCCTTATCAACCGGAGCAGCAAGGACTGGGGGCTCTGCCAGCTACTTTTTCAAATCCTCAAAGGCAGTATTAGTCGCATCATTCCAGACAAAGTTATCAGTTTTCTTCATCAACTGATATAATGGCATGGCCTTCTCACCCAAACGGCTTATAAACCGGCTTAAAGCAGCGATGCGACCCGCCAAACGCTGAACGTCATTTATACACGCCGGCTTAGCCAGGGAGGTGATGGCCTTGATCTTCTCCGGGTTAGTCTCAATGCCTCTGTCAGAAACCAAAAAACCCAAGAGCTTGCCTGCAGGGACACCAAAGACACACTTGGCCGGGTTAAGCATCATTTTGTAGACCCGGAGATTATCAAAGGTTTCCCTTAAATCATCTATCAGGGTTTCCTCTTTTATGGACTTAACCACAATATCGTCCACATAAGCGTGAACATTGCGTCCAATCTGTTTATGAAGACAGTTCTGTACACAACGCTGGTAAGTCGCCTGTGCACACTTAAGTCCAAAGGGCATAGACACATAGCAGAAGGCTCCAAAGGGAGTGACGAACGCCATCTTCTCCTGGTCCTTAACTGCCATCTTAATCTGATGATATCCGGAATAAGCATCCAAGAAACTTAAGCGCGCACAACCTGCCGTAGCATCAATGATTTGATCAATACGGGGGAGGGCAAAAGGATCAGCCGGACATGCCTTGCTTAAGTCCGTATAATCCACACACATCCGCCAAGTGCCGTTCTTCTTGAGTACGAGCACCGGGTTAGCTAACCACTCTGGGTGAAAGACTTCAACAATAAACCCGGCCGCCAAGAGCCGGGCCACTTCTTCACCAATAGCTTTCCGCCTCTCTTCATTAAACCGCCGAAGGAACTGCCTGACCGGCTTAAATTTCGGATCAACATTGAGAGTGTGCTCAACGAGTTCTCTAGGCACACCTGGCATGTCAGAAGGTTTCCATGCGAAGATGTCCCTATTCTCACGGATGAACTCGATGAGCGTGCCTTCCTATTTTGGATCCAGATTGGCACTGATGCTAAATTGCTGAGATGAGTCTCCTGGAACGAAATCAACAAGTTTAGTCTCATCAGCTGACTTAAATTTCATCGCCGGCTCATTCTCCGTAGTCGGCTTCTTCAGAGAGGTCATATCTGTTGGGTCAACGTTGTCTTTGTAAAACTTCAACTCCTCTGTTGCACAAACAGATTCTGCATAAGCTGCATCGCCTTCCTCACACTCCAGAGCCACTTTCCGGCTGCCGTGAACCATAATGGTCCCATTATGACCCGGCATCTTGAGCTGTAAGTATACATAACACGGCCGTGCCATGAACTTGGCGTAAGCCGGCCGTCCGAATATAGCATGGTATGGACTTCTTATCTTGACCACCTCAAAGGTCAATTTCTCCACCCTGTAGTTGTTCTCATCTCCAAAGGCCACTTCCAACTCAATCTTGCCGACTGGATAAGCCGACTTACCAGGTACCACCCCGTGGAAAATAGTGTTGGACTGGCTGAGGTTCTTATCAATCAACCCCATACGACGGAATGTCTCATAATAGAGGATGTTGATGCTGCTGCCTCCATCCATGAGCACCTTAGTGAACTTATATCCTCCCACCTGAGGAGCCACCACCAGGGCCAAGTGACCCGGATTATCCACCCGTGGAGGGTGATCCTCCCTGCTCCACACTATAGGCTGCTCAGACCACCGCAAGTAGCGTGGAACCGCCGGCTCAACAGCATTCACAGCCCTCTTGTGAAGCTTCTGATCTCGCTTGCACAAACTAGTGGTAAACACATGATATTGTCCACCGCTAAGCTGCTTTGGATTGGTCTGATAACCCCCCTGCTACTGTTGATGACCCTGACCAGACTGTTGATTAAAGCCCCCTTGACCGTTCTGAGGACCGGAATTTGAGCCGCCGCCCGGGCCATGAAAGTCGCCGGCGCCTGAGCCGCCGCCCGGGCCATTGTAATTCTTAAAGGCCTTCATGATTACACAATCCTTCCACAGATGAGTCGCTGGCTTCTCTCTAGAGCCATGCCTTGGACAAGGCTCATTCAATAGCTGCTCCAGCGTCGGACCTGACCCGCCGCCTCGGGGAGGGGGCCTCCCCTTACGTCGCTGGTTATTCCCTTGTGAGCTGGCGTTGGCCACAAACTCTAGGCTGCCGTCGGCCTTGCGCTTGCCTCCTCCTTGGTTCCCTGGGTTATGCTGAAGACCCTTGCCGTTGTCGTTCTTCTTTCCCTTCCCTGCCCTTTCATCATCTGAAGGGGGATCCTTGGTACCATCAGAATTGGCGTACTTAACAAGAGCCGCCATTAGTGTACCCATATCACTGCAGTCGCGCTTAAGCCGCCCGAGTTTCATCTTCAGGGGCACGAAACGACAATTCTGTTCCAGCATTAAGACTACAGAGCCGGCATCCATCTTATCTGTCGAATGTATGATCTCCTTGACCCGGCGAACCCAATGCGTCGTGGATTCACCCTCCTGCTGCTTACAGTTAGTCAAATCCACAATTGACATCGAATGCCTGCAGGTATCCTTGAAGTTTTGGATGAACCGGGCTTTCAGCTCAGCCCAAGACCCGATGGAGTTCGGTGGTAGCCCTTTCAACCAAGTGCGGGCAGTCCCATCCAACATCATGGTGAAGTACTTGGCCATTGCCGCCTCACTGACCTCCAGTAGTTCCATGGCCATCTCGTAACTCTCGATCCAGGCGGCGGGTTGTAAGTCAGCTGTGTAATTAGGCACCTTCCTAGGGCCCTTGAAGTCCTTAGGTAGACGTTCATTACGGATAGCTGGCACTAAACAAGGGACACCCCCGGTCCTGGTAGGGATGCCCACGTCGACGGAAGTCGTCGGATAAGCCGGGGGGGTCTGGTAAGCCGTCAATTGAGGCACTTGCTCCGCCTCTTGCCGCGCTCTGTCCTGGTCTGCTGCGTGAAAGGCTCCATTATGAGCCGGCTGTGGCCAGGGGGCGGGTCATGGCGTCGGACGTTACTTGAGCCGGTTGCCGAGACCATGTGCCGGCTGTAACTCGGGCTCTGGCCTGGACGAGGGGTCGAGTGGATCCTGTCCCAGCTGTAGGAGTACGCCTCTTGCTGCGCCAGAGCTGTCTGAAGGAGTTCCCTGACCCGACGGGTTTCAATAGCCGTCGGAGAGTCGCCGTCAACTGGGAGAGCCGCCAGCCGTGCTGCCGCAGCGACCATGTTCTCCAGCGGGTTATTATAATGACCCGGGGGTATTGGCACGTACTGAGGCGGGGCAGGGGGCACCTGGGGAGGCCCCATTACTTGTGGCTGAATAGGGGCTCCAGACCCGGGCACTATGACCCCTGGCGGGTTACTAGACCCTGCACCTGGCGTGTTGAAGAGGTTGCGTGGATCGTAAACCGGAGGGAGTCGAGATTGGGTCTTTTGATGCCTCCTTCTCATGACCTCATTGGACGTGTTCTGATCCATCGTGAGTTGGAAGGACTGCGCCTGAATCAGCTGAGTTTGGGCATCGAGAGCCGCCCTCTCTGCAGCCATCCTGATCCCTTCCGCTGCAAGCTCCTCCTTAGCTTTCACTAGATCCAATTTTAACTGGGCCACCTCCGCATCATGTTGAGCTTGATCCTCCGGGTCAACCGTGGCGGTTAACAGGGCCGTCATCTTGTCCGTGAGATCCATCAGTACCTGAGCCGGAGAAGGCACCGGGTTTCCCGCTCCCGCAGCGGGGTTCTGAACAGGCTGCGCGCCAGCCATAAAGACTCCAACCTGACTTGCTGGCTCAAACGGGTCCGGAATACTGTCACCATCGGAACAACCCATGAGCCTGCCATCTTGAAGCTGATACAACGAGTTTGACTCATCGGTGGCCGACTCGCCGTCAGAGCCGGCGGCCGCCTCATCACCAGCCCCAGATAGATCAGAGGGCCCTCCGTGGATACATCCCACAAACGCGCGCTTTAAGGCAGGCCAGGCTCGGGCGGTTCATGCACGCTGAGCCGTCTCAATGAGATCGGCGCAGAGATCCGGCTCAGGGCCCGGCTCACCAATCTTGCCAATGAAAACATGAATTCCGCCGAAGGGGACCCGGTACCCGTACTCAATTGAGCCGGTGTCGGGGCCCCAGTTTGCATCGTCGATGTAGAGCTTGCCGCGATGACTCTTGGTCATCCGGCCCACAGCGTATTCCTTGAGCCCTTCGAAGCTGCCCTTCAAGAACTCAAATCCACCGTGCGCTGGCCCCACGGTGGGCGCCAACTGTCGTGGAATTGTCACGGCAGATGTCCTCGAGCTAGGACTTAGCCGTGGAGCCATCGCAACTAGGAAGCTTGAAGGGGTTAATGCGGGACAAGGAACACGAGGGTTTATACTGGTTCGGCCCCTTACAGTGAAGGTAAAAGCCTACGTCCAGTTTGAGGTGATATTGATTAGGGTTACGATCACCAGGGAGCTAAACTGCTATGCCCGGCTCTCGATGAGATCGTTCTTGTCCCTCAACCGCTGCCGGGTCGTCCCTTTATATAGGGAGGCTAACGCCCGGCAGCTCTCAGAGTCCCGGCCGGCTCATAAGAGTGTCCGGCTCGGACTCTCAACTATTCTTGCCTTACACTACAAGTTCTACCATAATAATGATTGCAACTACGGGCCTTAAGCCATATCCGGGTCTTAAGCCCATCTTTGGCCCACCGTCTTTAAGCTTGGCGCCAGGCTTCTGGCAGTGACCATATGAGTAACCCGGCCCCTCCTGGCGGGTGACTCTAAGGTCTATATCCTCAACACATGGGGAGAGGGGATTTTTGACTCACCTCTCTGATCACCCTCCTTTGTGGAGGTACCAATTCCCCCGGTTTGGATGTGTAATGCATGAAGCCCGCTCTCGGCTTCTCTGCGCCTCCCTTCATCTTCTCCTGATGGCACTTGGTAGGGTGCGCGCTCCAGCATCCTGGCTAGAACAGGATTCGGCGAGCCTTCAGGAAGAGGGGCTGAACACCTGATCCTCTCCGCCTTCCTTATTCAATCCTGGCCGAGGGTGATTTGTCAGAATGATGTTATAACAAACATAATAACGGTGTGTTCGGTTGCAGAGTTACTTACTTGGGTATCTGGACGGTTGCAGTTCAGACCCGCGTCCTCGGTGGTGTCCGGACACTTTATTCGTGATCCGAAGAATAATTGATAGATCCCTTCGAGCGTCACGCCGAAGAAGTGTTAGATAATTCGCGGTCCTTCTGGGTTGAACTCCCACATACGAAGAGGGCGACGTTTGCACGGCGGGACCCAACGAACCAGCATTACTTGCATTACCTGGACGAGACTGACGTCCCTCCTGAGGAGATCTCGGATGCGGCTTTGCAATGTCAGCACGTCATTAATTGGCCCCCAGTCCAGCCCTTTGTTGACCCATGACGCCAGTTGAGGCAGAGGGCCCGGGCGAAAGGCTGGGGCGGCCACCCACTTTGTACCCCGGGGAGTAGTGATGTAAAACCACTCCCGCTGCCATAATTCGGACACCTCCGGGAAGGAGCCCTTCGGTCATGGGGCGTCGGCACCTTTGCTTATTATAGTGCCTCCGCACTCTGCGTGTCGCCCCTCGATCATCTTCGGCTTCACATTGAAGGTCTTGAGCCATAAGCCGAAGTGTGGGGTAATACGGAGGAAGGCCTCACACATGACGATAAACGACGAGATGTGAAGGATGGAATCTGGAGCTAGATCATGGAAATCTAGCCCGTAATAAAACATGAGCCCTCTTAAGAAGGGATCAAGACTAAAGCCAAGCCCTCGAAGGAACTGGGAAACAAATACGACACTCTCGCTGGGTTCGGGAGTAGGGATAACCTGCCCTTGAGCACGTAGCCGGTGGGAGATTTCGGCGGTCAGATACCTAGCCTCCCTAAGCTTCTTGATATCCTCCTCTGTCATAGAAGAGGCCATCCACCGGCCTTGAAGGTTGGATCCGGACATGATTGAAGGTCCGAAGCGCTTAGCCTGAGCCTTGGGTGTTGGAACTCGAGGTAAGGGAAGGGAAGGATTGGGCGTTGAAAGAAAAGGACAGGTCTGGACCTCTTTATAAAGGGGGTGAATATCAAGCGTCCTCCGCGTGACCATTTGGAACTTGCCTAAAACCGTGGAGTTATATCCGTAACACGATTCGGTTACCCACGCCCGTATTGATGAGAATCCCGCGATAAGGGGGACACGATCTCTGCTTCGACAAGACGTGCCAATAAAACCGCCTCGTAATATGTGTTATGGCAGGCAGGGAGAAAACGGTTCGAATAATGACCGGGCCGCGGCATGATGTCACGCTATGAAAAGTTGTCAGCAGATTAGATTTGTGAAATATATTCTCTCTACGGTGTTGTGTGGAATTAGTTTTGCAGAGCCGGACACGATCCTCGTGTTCACAATCTTCTATGGAGTATTCGGAGAAGGAACCCGCCTTGCAATGCCGAAGACAATCTGCGCGCCAGACTCATCGTCATTGAAGCCTGGTTCACGGGCTACTGAGGGAGTCCTGGATAAGGGGGTATCCGGACAACCGGACTATATACTTTGGCCGGACTGTTGGACTATGAAGATACAAGATTGAAGACTTCGTCCCGTGTCCAGATGGGACTCTGCTTTGCATGGAAGGCAAGCTTGGCGATTCGGATATGTAGATCTCCTTCTCTGTAACCGACTCTGTGTAACCCTAGCCCCCTCCGGTATCTATATAAATCGGAGGGTTTAGTTCGTAGGACGGACAACATCAACAATCATACTCATAGGCTAGCTTCTAGGGTTTAGCCTCTACGATCTCGTGGTAGATCAACTCTTGTAATACTCATATCATCGAGATCAATCTAGCAGGAAGTAGGGTATTACCTCCATCGAGAGGGCCCGAACCTGGGTAAACATTGTGTCCCTCGCCTCATGTTACCATTAGCCTTAGACGCACAGTTCGGGACCCCCTACCCGAGATCCGCCGGTTTTGACACCGACAGCGACCCCCCCGGACCAAGCCCCTAGCCGCATCGTAAGCACAAAAGACCTTGTGCACATCCGAGTGTCCGGCCTCTCTATTTTGCACTATTAATATGTTTAAGTTATACCATTGTAGTCCGGCCCACGACAGCTCCCCGCGATCCTCATCGGGAGGTTCGTTGGATTCGAAGGAGATGGCTAGTGTGTCGCCGCCGCCTGCTCACTCTCCCCCGGCCAAGGGCAATGACGAGGTGGTGTCCCAAAGGACCTTCCCAAGTCAGGGGGAGGTTCCGGAGGTCGTCAGGGTGGCGCCAAAGGAAGACTCCTTGGCCGCCGGACACATCGGGGAAAAAGCCCCCATGGAGACTGGTGATGGGGACCGAGTCCAGTTCGGCCCCCAGCCGGATACCGTTCTGGAGATTTATACGGCTCCGGAGTCCCGCAAGCACTTTTCCCCAAAAGGAGGAGGTGTGCCTTGTCAGGACCCCGATTCTAAGTCACACCGATCTAGCCTGTAACACCTCATATCACTTTGCGGCCTCACGCACGGTATTCCCATGGGTGTCGCCTTACCATGACCCGGGACCGTTTGCGCCTTTTGGCTCACGTATATGATAGTGTCGCTAGCATCCATATGATAGAGAACTCGGGCCGACATGACTAGTCGTGAACCCAAAGTGGCACTAACTTACGGGGACATGCATACATGAATCAACATCGAGCATGTCGGTCAGCAGCGTGCGAATCCGGGCTGTAGCACTGGGCTAACAGGACTCCGGTGAACCGGGCTGTAGCAGGCTAGGCAGGACTCCGGATGTCACCGCGTGACATTTCCCCGAAGGGACAGACACAAGAACGAAGTGAATCACATGCCAGCCAGTCAAGTGTTCCGGAGCAGTAGTGCTGGGCTGGCAGGACTCCGGTGAACCTGGCTGTAGCGGACTACTATGGCTCATGGAAGCACAAGACTACATTTCCCCATAAGAGAGGCTACCAAGGATAAACAACTAGGTTGTCGGATCCCACACATACCAAGCATTTCAATCATACACACAATATGCTCGATATGTGTAAATACAACATGGCATCACAACAAAACTCTACGACTCAAAGTATTTATTCATTAGGCTCCGAGGAGCGAGATATTACAAACATGGGTCTCATGACCCAACATTCAGAGCATACAAGTCAAAGCACATGCGGAAGCTTAACATGTTTGAGTACAGACATCTACAAATGAAAAAGGCAGAGAAGCCTGACTATCTACCAGATCCTGCCGAGGGCGCAAGATCGTAGCTGAGGTAACAAGCTAAACGTCGAAGTCCACACGGAACTACTAGCGAGACTGACGTCTCTCTGCAAAACATAAAATAGGCAAACGTGAGTACAAATGTACCCAGCAAGACTTACATCAGAACTAACTACATATGCATCGGTATCAATAAAGGGGGTGGTGGAGTTTGACTGCAGCAAGCCAGCTTTGACTCGGTGGCTATCCTGAACTACGACTGCAAGTAACTCTTTTGAGGTGGCGCACACGAGTCCACATATTCACCATATCAATACACCACTATGGATCTGCTCCCGTCTCCCTACGAGAAGGCCATCCATAGCACTCACACTTATCTTGCGCATTTTAGAGTATCCACTTCAAGTTATCTATGAACTGTACATGCAACCCAGAAGTCCTTTTCCGCGGACACGGCTATTCGAATAGATGATGTTAACCCTGCAGGGGTGTACTTCTTCACACACGCTCTCGCCACTTACCACCATGTACACGTCGTGTATCTCGGCAACCTTCAAGCGGAAGCCTGGCGAGGGAGTTGGCCACGACTTGACTAACCACACAAGTCTCTAGTCCAGGTTTATCACCTATTTGGGTTCCATCCGCAAGGAGATCCGGCCGGGGTGTCGCTCACGGCCCCAAACGATGTGAGCAGGGTTCCCAAGCCCACCATCTGGGTGCCACTTGGTACACCGTGCCACTGTGCCTAGTCTGTCCCAAGCCCACCTGTACCGGGTGCCACTTGGTAGACTACTAACACTACCTACAAACACCAGAAACTAGTTGCAACTCCTGGACAGAGATCAAGTTGATTAATAAGTCGAGAGGGGTCGAGTTACCGGAACCCAATGTGTGGTAGTAACTGTTCATGGATCACAAACACAGAACTCAGTTCCTAAGGACGGTTTCAATGAGACAACCCACCATGTACTCGTACATGGCCCCTCACCACTACCTTTACCAAATCGTGTTCACACACTTAGCTCTCAACAGTAGGACATGTTCACAACTTCCCAATTCATCCCCGATGAATCGGACCTGACACAACTCTAAGCAATAGCAGGCATGACAAACAAGCATGAATGAGTAGGCACATCAGGGCTCAAACAACTCCTACTCATGCTAGTGGGTTTCATCTATTTATTGTGGCAATGACAGGTCATGCAGAGGAAAGGGGTTCAACTACCGCAGCATGTAACAGTTGAATCGTTGTTGTCCTAATGCAGTAAAGAGAGCAGGAGCGAGAGAGTGGGATTGTATCGGAATGAACAAGGGGGTTTTGCTTGCCTGGCACTTCTGAAGATAGTATAGCTCTTCATCGGTGTTATCGAACTAATCGTCGAAACACGTCTACTGAGAGGGGGCAAACACCGGCAAACAAGAGAGAACACAATCAATGCAATGCAACAATATGATGCATGATCATGACATGTCAAGAAGGTTATGACTTACACTAATGCATCTAGCAACAGTTTAAATGAAGTCCATATGAACTAAGGGTTCATATGTAAAACTCCATATTTAGCATTTAAAATGCCATTATCATGTTTTCACCTATATAGTAGGTATAACTTAGTTTGACATGCATGAAAATGATACAGATGGATAGATTGCATTTTTCTGATAATTTTACATATATAACTTATTTCATTCTGAGCTACGATTGAATTTCTATGATTTTTAGAAGTTTAGGACAATTTCTGAAATTTCCTGGATTATTTTTAATCCAGAAAATGATTTACTGCGTCAGCCTGATGTCAGTGTGACATCAGCAGGTCAACAGCGGTCAGCCAGGTCAAATCTGACCTGTGGGACCCATGTGGCAGTGTTAACACTAATTAACAGGGTTAATTAGCGTTAAGTTAATCCTAACTAAACTGCCAGTGGGGCCCGGACCCACTAGTCAGTGAGTCAGAGGGCTAATTAAGTTTAATTATAAACTTAACCCAATGTTAGTAGTGATGGGGCCCACATGGCAATTACCCAGGGGGGTCAACCCTGGTTAACTCGGGTCAAACCCGCCGGCGTTTAGCCGCCGGCGCTAATCCGAGGACGCCGGAGTTGTCCTCCCGGCCGTTTCCGGCGACGGGAGCTCTCGTGGCTGGATCCTACGGACGCAGCGCATCGGGGCGCATCAATTGGTGGTGGCAGAGGTCGCTGGGGTGGCTGGAATTAGCAACGGCGGCGAGCTTTGGCGGCGGCCGAAGCACGGCTTGCATGGGCGCGAGGCTGCGAGGCACTAGCGGGCCATGTAAGGGGCTTGCTGGCCTCCTGGGAGACGCAGGAACACGCCTACGTACTCGGGTGCGACAGACGCGAGCTCAAACGGCGGCAGCGATAGCCACGGCGACGGGGAGCTCACGGGCACGACGGGTACGGCGACTAAAGGACATAAACGATAGCGGGGAGAGGGGGTAACGACAGCGGTGCACACAGCGGTCACGAAGAATGCCTCGCTGGGCTCTGGGAAGTCGTGACGGCGACGAATGGCGGTGGCGATCTCAGGCATCCGAGGATGAAGACGACGGCGATGGTGGCTTCACACGCCGTCCGAGCATGCACGGCTCGGTGTAGAAGAAGAGGGCGTCTCGTCGGAGCTTTCTAGCACAGCGGAAGGATGAGAGGGGCTCGGTGGCCACAGTGAACGGCGACGGTGGCGCTCGGCGGTGCTGCGGGGAAGAGCAGAGGAGGGGGGAAAGCACAGGGGAGAGTGAGAGGGGCTGGGGGGTTGCGTGGCGCCGTCCAGGGTGTTGAGGCGGTCGGCGGCAAGCAGGAGGTGGCGATGCGCGTGCGTGCGCCCCGCGGGCACACGGCTCTGTCCTCCTGGCGAAAGGAGAGGGATGACTGGGCTGGGCCAGCCGGCTTGCTGGGCTGCCAGGTGAGCGTCAGGTAAGGCCCAGGTAAAACCCTTTTCCCCTTTTGTTTCTGTTTTCTATTTCTGACATTTTTTTTAATTTGGTTTTTGAACCAAATCAATTTATTTTCTTCTGAAAATTATTGTAGGAACTAGTTGGATTGTTCCAAAGCCCCACACTAAAAATCAGAATTATTGGACATATATTAAATATATAACTATTATAAATCCGATGCAAATAGTTATTCAATTAATTTCAAATGCTCAAAATAAATATTTCTAAGACTCCAAAAATATTGGTTTGAATTTTAGCTCTTGCCAATATTTTCAGGGATTAGCAGGAACATTTTGTTGGGCTCATTTGAAAATATTTTAATGTTGATCATTCTTTAAAAGATTTCTAAGGCTTGAGAATTCCCTCAATTCAATTTCCTTGAATTTAAGATGATGCATGGATGCATATGCAATGACAAGCAAAGGCCAAAGCTAGGGCTGTGACATGCCTGCCCCACCGGTGGCCTCTGCCCAACCAGAGGCACCGGACAATCTGCTGGAAGCACTACGAGGCGCTTCCATTGGGATGAACACCGTATCCTTATGGGTACGGTGATTAAGAAAGTTCAGTCTGCCAAGAGTGGACTGACCGAAGCCTGTACTAGCCTTCTAACAGGCTTTGAGGTAAGGAATGTAATTGTAAAAAGAATATGACAGTATAGACAGTAGCCCCTGATGCTCTGTTCGGTGTTCGGAAAGAAAAAACCGAACGGAGGATCAAAATAATTTTCGCAGGAGTCTAACATAAGATGTCTATGTGAATAAGCAGGTGTCGCTGCTGGCTGCTGCTGTTCATACTGCGGAGGTCGCCGGGCTGAAGCAGGACCTGGAGCGGGCCGAGGAAGAGCTCGACCTCGTTAAGAAGCAGCTGGAGGACAGCCAAGGTATGTAGTATCCTGTGTGAATATTTAGGAAAGATGCATGGTTCGTGCTGACGAAAGTGTCATGAACTATATTAGGGGCCACAACCGAGGTGGCAGCCCTTAAGAAGGCGTTAGCCAAGGCCGAGGACAAAGCGGCCAAGGAACGCGCCTCGCGCGAGAAGCGGGAGGCCCGGGTCAGCGAGGTCCAGCAAGAGCTCCAGGACGTCGTCGAGAAGTACGAGTCCCTGGAGCGTGATTCTAAGACTCAAGAGCCCGAACTTGCCAAGGCCCGCCAGAGCACGCGAGATGCCCGAGAAAAAGCTCAGAGCGCCCTCCAGGAAATCCAGGCGGCCAAGAGGATCGCGGCGGGTAAGGCTTTCATTATGCAAAGCAAGTCCTTTTTACTTACCCGAATTTGGAGCTCTCCAAGGGCGTTTATGGATCTGCCGCACAGCATATCAGATGCTGCAGAGTTCTATCGAGCCGAAGAAGGGAGCTCTACGGAGAAGCTGTTCTGGTCTCAGTACTTTGGACCGGAACATCCGGTGCCCTTTGGCGACCAGCTGAAACAGCTGGTCGAGCTGCACAAGGCGGCCGAACTAGCCATGAAGGACCTAATAGTCCGGCTATGGCGTGCCGAGCCCATGCCCAGCAGCTACTTCGGACTCGTGAAGCGGCTTGTGGGTGTCTGCCCACGGCTTGAAGACATAAAGCGGTCGGTCTGCATTGAAGGTGCGCGAATGGCCTTTGCCCGCGCCAAGATGCACTGGGCGAAGATGGACGCCAAGAAGCTGATGACCGAGGGGCCGCCTGAGGGCAAGGAGCACCGCCGACCCGAGCTATATTTTGATAGTGTCCTGGAGGGATCCCGCCTTGTGGCGGAGCAATGTGCGAAGGATGTTATATTCCCATGAGAACATTCGTGTTATCCCGTCCTGTAATATGAAACAAGGTCGTTTGTGTAATATAACGTTTGTTTTAAATTTTTACCTCCTGTGCGGCCGTTTACGTAATCTGAGAGTTGGCTAGTCGTCGGCTTATGCCCCCTCATAGATAGTACGGGGGTGTTCGGGATAAATCTAAACACTCTTTACTCCACATTCTGGTCCTTAAAGGAGGTGTTTAGCGCAACGAACAAGGCAATCAGACTATACGGCTTTATCACCCTCACATAGCCATAGGAGTTTGACGATGAGAATTTTGGCGAAGCCCCTGATATTCGGAAGGCCGAACTAGGGATTTGAAAAAAACGATTCCTCGCATGAAGCGGAAAAAATATCTAAGGATTTGAAACCTCTCGAATAGCTGACCAGCTCTCGCCTCATCATGACAGTCAGTTTTCGGCTTTCTCTACTGAGGTGCTTATCCGGAAGAACCGGGGCACAATCGCAGTAGTTCTCTCTTTACTACCCTAGCCGATATAGCAGAACGTAAGGTAGTAAGCACAGGAGCCAGGCAACCCAACTATTGACCAAAGACATGATTCAGAGCTAATGCATATAATGCTATAAGTTCGGCGTGCCGAATTGTACTGTAAAAGTGTTCGGACTTTTGCTGCCGTAATGCGGGGCGTGATGAAGCCCCTGGCGTAGTAAGACGTACCAGAGTGTACGTGCGCGATGAGTAGTAAATACAAAGGTAAGGAGACAAGGAAAATTAAATAATAAGCTGACGCTACCATTTATTTACCATTGTGATGTGATTAATATGTCGAGGCGTACTTGTACAAGTAATGCGATAAGCAAGTGAGGCTATTTTAGCATGCCATGACCAAGAGCGAGCTGCATGCCGGTATGTAAAACAGGTATAACAATCGTTAGCAGAGACCACCTGGGGATTCCCTCGTACGCCAAAGCTTCTTGCCTCCTTGGTGTGCCCGACAAACGGGTTGTCAGAGGAAACCTTGAAAAGAGAAAAACTCAAAATAACAAGGAAAAGTGAAAATATGCAGATCCAGGATCGGTCGAGCCGAACTGTGGATCGCAAGGTAGCTGTGCCTTCGTCGATGCCCATGGAATTTTGGGTGCGTAATTATGTACGCGTGGTGCAAATGCCACTCCTTGATTGGGGCTGGGACGGGGGCTGAATTGCTAATCGAGCTCTTGACAAGCCGAACTGCCCCGCTGCAGCGTAGTCCGGACCTTCTTAACGGTGTCCAGGGGCTCGGCAGCCGGATTACGGTTCTGCTTGAAAGGCCACTCTGCACTTCTGCTGCTAGGGCGGCGGTGTGCTCTTCTGTACGGAGGGAGCGTTCCGTGTTTCCATTGACTGTTATGATGCCGCGTGGACCGGCATCTTGAGCTTGAGATAAGCGTAGTGAGGCACCGCATTGAATCGAGCAAATGCGCTTCGTCCAAGCAGTGCGTGATATCCGCTGCGGAAGGGGACGATATTGAAGATTAACTCCTCGCTTCGGAAGTTGTCCGGAAGTCCGAAGACAACCTCTAATGTAATTGAGCCCGTACAGCGAGCCTCTACACCTGAAATGACTCCTTTAAAGGTAGTCCTTGTGGGCTTGATCCGTGATGGGTTAATGCCCATTTTGCGCACTATATCCTGATAGAGCAGATTGAGGCTGCTGCCACCGTCCATGAGGACTCGCGGCAGGTGGAATCTATCAATGATTGGGTCGAGGACTAGTGTGGCTGATCCGCCATGCCGGATACTGATCTGATGATCCCTACGATCAAAAGTGATCGGGCACGATGACCATGGATTGAATTTTGGGGCGACTGGCTCTATCGCATAGACGTCCCTGAGTGCGCGCTTGCGCTCCCTCTTGGGGATGTGTGTAGCATATATCATGTTCACCGTTTTGATCTGGGGGGAAACTTCTTCTGTCCCCCTGTGTTTGGCTGCCGGGGCTCCTCGTCATCGTCCTCGCTCTGTGATCCCTTTTCCTTATTGTCAGCATTTGTTTTACCGGCTTGTTTAAAAACCCGGCAATCTCTGTTGGTATGGTTAGCTGGTTTGTTTGGGGTTCCATGGATTTGGCACGGACGTTCGAGTATGCGGTCCAAGCTGGATGATCCCTGATTGTTTCTTTTATACTGCTTCTTCCGCTGACCGGTTTTGGAGCCGCTGAATCTGGCGTTGACGGCAGTGTCATCGGTGTTGTCGCCGTTGTTTCGACGTTTGTGTCTACTGCTCCGGAGCTTGCCGTTGCTGTTTTTGGCCTCGGCAGGGCCTGCGTCGCTGGCCGTATTTTTACTGCGAGCCAACCAGCTATCCTCACCCGCACAAAAGTGGGTCATTAGTGCCGTGAGGGCTGCCATAGACTTCGGCTTTTCCTGGCCGAGGTGACGGGCGAGCCATTCGTCACGGATGCTATGTTTAAAGGCCGCTAGGGCTTCGGCATCCGGACAGTCGACTATCTGGTTCTTTTTGGTTAGAAACCTAGTCCAGAATTTCCTGGCTGACTCTCCAGGCTGTTGCACAATGTGGCTTAAGTCATCGGCGTCGGGTGGCTGGACATATGTACCTTGGAAATTGTCAAGGAAGGCTTCCTCCAAGTCCTCCCAGCTGCCGATAGAATTTTCAGGCAGGCTGTTCAACCAGTGCCGAGCTGGCCCTTTAAGCTTTAGTGGGAGGTATCTGATAGCGTGGAGGTCATCTCCACAGGCCATGTGGATATGGAGGATGAAATCCTCGATCCATACCGCGGGGTCTGTTGTCCCATCATATGATTCGATGTTTACGGGTTTAAACCCTTCTGGGAATTCGTGATCCATTACTTCGTCGGTGAATCAACAAGGGTGTGCAGCGCCTCTATATCGGGCCACATCGTGACGTAGCTCCGATGGAGTCCGTCTGCGGAGTTCGGCCCAGGCGTGACTAGGTTTGTCACGTCCGAATAGGTAGCCGTCGTCGCAAGTCGAAAGGCGTCCCCGCGATCCATAGATTGATCTGGTGTGTCCTGCTCTCCTGTCCAGTTCCTGCCGAAGGTCATATGTATAGTCCCAAGCTGTTTTGTCTCTGTTTTTACAAGGCGGAGGGGCAGGCCGCTGCTCAGCCTGGGTTGCCGCTTTATCCCGACCGCGGGGTGGTCGGTCCGCATTGCGCGAGGGAGATATGGGCTCCGGCGCCTCCTCATCGAACTGAGGTAGCAGTCTGTGTTTCGGGTAGCTCTTGGCTGGGCGCTTGAGGCCGTATTCTTCGGCTGCCAGGACATCAGTCCATCTGTCGACGAGCAGGTCTTGTTCAGCTTGAAGCTGCTGATGTTTCTTTTTCAGGCTCCTTGCAGTGGCTATGAGCTGAAGCTTAAAGCGCTCCTGCTCCAAAGGCTCCTCAGGCACGATGAAGTCTTCGTTGCCGAGGCTCGTCTCCTCCTCGGAGGGTGGACGGTAACTATCGTCCTCCGGGTCTTCTTCTATGGCCTGTTCATCAGGGCTGACATGCCCTGATTCCCGATTGTCTCGTTCGGCAGTTTGTTCATCGGTTTCTTCTGTGTCTTCGGCACCATCCGGAGTGTTGTCGTCTCCCGTGCCAGTGTTGCTATCCCTGCTGCGGCGGGATTTAGAGCGGGACCGCTGACGCCGGCGCTTTGGTTGTGTTTTAGGAGGGTCCTTTCCTAGGTTTTCCTTGTCATCGCCGTTGTTATTTTTCGGTGTGTCTACCATGTAGACGTCATATGAGGAAGTGGCCGTCCATCGTCCAGTGAATGGCGGGTCCGGGCCTTGCTCCTTGTCGGCATCGTCGTCTATACCGTCGATGTCTTCGGAGCCATAATCAAGCACGTCGGTTAAGTCTTCGACAATAGCTATGAAGTGGGTGGCGGGTGGGGAGCTAAATTCTCCATCCTCGGCCCCTAGTTCGAACCGGACATAGTTCGGCTGCGAGTCCCCCACCAAGGAAAGGTTCTTGAAAGAGTTTAGCACACCGCCCAAAGGTGAGTGCTGAAAGATGTCTGCGGCGCTGAATTCAAAGATCGATAAACGATCAAGTTCGGCGTCCGCGGGCGTGCGCAGTTCAGAACTTATAGCCGGAAACGAGTCTGGAATTCCGTTGACGCAGATATTCCCAGGTGTCGATTCTGTGTGCGGCTCCAACGCCGCGGACTCCGTGGCTTCGGATGGCGCAATGTGCTCCGGATCTAAGGCCGTGGCAGTTATAGGAACCATCTCCTGGGTGTGGTCCGACGACGGATTTAAGTCATGTTCATCGGGGTGAGCGATCGCCGCGGTCTCGAATCTGGTGAAGATCAAGTCTCCAGGGATTTCCGCAACGTAATTCAAGCTTCTGAATCTGACCTCATGGCCAGGGGCGTAGCTATCGATCCGCTCCAGATGGCCAAGCGAGTTGGCTCACAGTATGAAGCCGCCGAACACGAAGATCTGTCCGGGGAGGAAGGTTTCCTCTGGGATAGCGTCGCTATGGACAATTGAAGGAGCCATGAAACCTATTCAGGACGGCACAGTGGAACTCTCAATGAAAGCACCAATATCGGTGTCAAAACCGGCGGATCTCGGGTAGGGGATCCCGAACTGTGCGTCTAAGGTCGATGGTAACAGGAGACAGGGGACACGATGTTTACCCAGGTTTGGGCCCTCTCTATGGAGGTAATACCCTACTTCCTACTTGATTGATCTTGATGAATATGAGTGTTACAAGAGTTGATCTACCACGAGATCGTGATGGCTAAACCCTAGAAGTCTAGCCTGTATGACTATGGTCATGAGTATCTTCGGTCCTATAGACCTAACCCTCCGGTTTATATAGACACTGGAGGGATCTAGGGTTACACAAGGTCGGTTACAGAGAAAGGAATCTTCATGTTTGGTCGCCAAGCTTGCCTTCCATGCCAAGGAGAGTCCCATCCGGACACGTAGAGAGTCTTCGGTCTTCGTATCTTCACAGCCCATCAGTCCGGCCCATGTCTAACAGGTCGGACGCCCGAGGACCCCGTAGTCCAGGACTCCCTCAACGGGCGCAGACCAAACGGGTGCGGTTGTAGAGCGGCCACCGAACGGGCGCTCGCCCACAGTGAGTGCGGCGGGCGAGGCCATAGGGGTGCGGCGGCAGAGATGGAGGGGCGCGCGGGGAGGGTGGAGGCGGACCGCTGTCAGCGAGGCGACGGGCGGCTACGGCAGCGGCGCAGCAGCAGGCTGTGGGCCGCGGCGCGGCGTGTGCAGCCGGGAACCAGGGGGAATGCGCGGGCGGCACGGCTGGGAAGCACGCCGGCGGGCGCGGAGGCTGGCCGCGGTGCCGCAGCGGTACAGCGAGCGTGGGCAAGCAGGGCACGGGTGTCAGCGGGGGAGGGCGCGACGCGGTAGCGGGGCCAGCGGCACAGCAGTGTGCGGCAGCAGCAGGGCTGGCCGGCGCGGTCGGGCACGTGCGCGTGCGTGCGCATGGGGATAGGGGGAGAGGAGGAGAGGCTGAGGCCTCACCGCGGGCGTAGGGACAAGGCAGTGGGGCTCGGGGAGGAGGACGAGGTCGACGATGGAGAGGACGGCGGGGCAGCTCCGGCGAGGTGGTTCCGGCGACGACGGTCTGGCGACGTACAGGGGGCGTCGGTGTCGAGCACCCCGATCCCGATCTGGATCAGGGAGGGAGGCAGAAGGGGAGTGGGACGAGTGGGGGGCTGGGGGTTAGGGTTACACGAGTGGGGGTTATGGGGAGTGCGGGGTTGGCCGGTTGGGCTGGCCTGTCTGGGCCAAGGCCCAGTTGGGCCGAAGGGGGGTTTCTTTCTTTTTATTTGCCTTTTTCTTTTTATTTATATTTCATATACTGTTTTCTCTTATTTCCTAAATATTTTAGTTTTGGAACAATACAAAAGTTGTACCTAATTTAGTATATTTAATTATGTCACATTCTGAACATTTTAGTTTTAATGTTTGAATTTTCTGATGTCTGTCAATAATTAAAATTTGAATTTGAATCGTTTTGAACTAACGCAAGCTTATGAGGTGACGTGGCATCATTAGTAGAGTTTCACTGTAGGTTAATTATCCGGGCGTTACAATAGTTAATCAAGAAGTGTCTTGATATAGTTGGTGTGACTCAAAGTGCGATGAAACCAATGACACTGTATTATGAATAATAGTGCCATTGCTCAAAGCAAAAGGAATCAAGATCCTGCAAAAATCAGGAATGACTAACACAAATATTACATGGTTTTGAATGTGTCAAAACCGATGACGAAGGCTCTACCACAAGAAAAGCTTGAGCAACACCAGATAAGTCATGGGTGTTAAATAGACTGTGCAACTAGATTATTGACTCGAGTGCGAGTGGGACACTGTTGGAAATATGCCCTAGAGGCAATAATATTGTATTATTATGTTTCCATTTTCATAATTAAGAGTTTATAATTCATGTTATAACTGCTATGATCCTAGAATATGTGACTCAGTGGAAAAACTCATATGCATGTGTGGAATGATTAACGGTAATGAATAGGTTCCTAGTCTCACCTCTAAGACTGGATCAAGTGTTGTTTGTGATCATGTTTTCCGGATCTTAGGATATCATTAAGTGTAACGATAATCCTAAAATAATATTGAGAGTATGACGTTAGAAGAGCGTTCATATTGAATCGAGCCAAACTTGTTTGTTATACTTTCAGATAATATCATCTAAAATGAATTGTTATAATAGGAAGTGTTAACTTTTGTTCTAGTTCCTTAGAACATGAGAGTATCATAACCACTTCTTACCGTACGATGGATTTTGGGGTTGCTCAAACATAATCTGTAACACGTTGATCATAACGACTACTTACACGTTCATCGGGAAGTTTTACAAGGGGCTAGATAGCTCGAGAGTGGGATTTGCACCTCCGGTGATGGAGAGATATTATTAGGTCCCTATCAGTCATCGTCTGGCCAGACATAGGTGCCTATGTCACGACGGTGCCGTAACACTTCAATGAGAAAGAACAAAATCGACAACGAGGATGACGGTATAATGAGCATGTGTATGAATCAAGAGGATACCGGTACACCTCGGGGTGAAGTATCACAAAGCAAAGTGAACATCTCATGATAACCAAAGATTCACTCGAATGTCATTCGTGCAATCATAGGGATCGATATGGACATCCATGGTTCCGCTATTGGTCATTGAACGAAGGAGTTTCGTTCATGTCTATGATTTACCGAACCTATGAGGTCACAAGCTTAAGGTAAATCACGATTTGATGAGTGTTAGTAGGATGAAAGTACCGAGGATTTATTTGTGGAATAGTTTCGAGAGGAACTGGAAGTGTTTCGGGGTCACCGGAAGGGTTTCGGAGTTCGGGTAATATCGGGTGTTACTGATAAATAATATAGGGGTGGAAATGTTTCTAGAGATGTTAAATTAATAACAAAAGGTTCTAGTAATTGTTAAGAGGCATTTATATTTAATTTATATCAACGGGCCTTAAAAGTCCAAGTGGGGGAAGTAGTATTGGGCGACCATGGCCTAATATGGAAGGCTCCCCACTTTTCCAAGTGGGAGGCCAAATTGCAGTGGGGGAGGATTCCTCCTTCCCTCCCTTGGCCGATGCACCAAGGAGAGTCCTTCCCTCCTTGGTGGCAGCCCCTCCTCTCCCCTCTAACCTATATATTCTAGAGGATTTTTCCCTTTGCGATACACAACTTTTGGAGCCTCCTCTAGTCTTCTAGTTCTTGTTCTAGTTCATCCTAGTTGATCAATTAGAGCTTGACGCAGATCCTATAATCCTCATAATTAGAAGCCTAGTGTGGTTCTAATCTCCTCCCTCTAATTCTCCAGTGATGATTAGCTCTAGATGGCGAAGCGCTGCCGGATCGTGAAGACGGTACCCTTGCAACCAAATAGAGAGGTTGTGCTTTCGGTCTTCCGTTCGAGAGATTGTTCATGGGTGGTTCGTGATACGTCTCCAACGTATCTATAATTTTTTATTGTTCCATGATATTATATTATCTGTTTTGGATGTTTTATATGCATTAATATGCTATTTTATATTATTTTTGGGACTAACCTATTAACCTAGAGCCCAGTGCTAGTTTCTATTTTTTCCTTGTTTTTAAGTTTCGTAGAAAAGGAATACCAAACGCAGTCCAAATGGAATAAAATCTTCGCGATGATTTTTCTTGGACCAGAAGATGATACGTCTCCAACGTATCTATAATTTTTGGTTGTTCCACGCTATTATATTATCCATCTTGGATGTTTTATATGCATTTATATGCTATTTTATATTAATTTTGGGACTAACCTATTAACATAGAGCCCAGTGCCAGTTTCTATTTTTTCCTTGTTTTTGAGTTTCACAGAAAAGGAATATCAAACGGAGTCCAATTGACCTGAAAATTTACGGTGATTTTTTATGGACTAGAAGAAGCCCCCGAAGCAAAAGAGTTGGGACATAAGAGTCCCGAGCCAACCACAAGGTTGGAGGGCGCGCCCTACCCCCTGGGCGCGTCCTCCATCCTTGTCATTTACTCGTGGACCCCCCTGACTTGTTCTCGACGCCAAAAATTCCTATAAATATAGAAACCCCTAGAAATAAACCTAGATCGGGAGTTTCGCTGCCACAAGCCTCTGTAGCCACCAAAAACCAATTGGGACCCTGTTCCGGCACCCTGCCGGAGGGGGGAATAATCACCGGTGGCCATGTTCATCATCCCGGCTCTCTCCATGACGAGGAGGGAGTAGTTCACCCTCGGGGCTGAGGGTATGTACCAGTAGCTATGTGTTTGATCTCTCTCTCCAGGAGGAGGTCGAGCCCGGGGGCAGGTTCAGGAGCCACGAGCGAGCACCATCCTTGAGAGTCATGGGGAACCAGTTCGCCATGACTTTCTCGTCGCCGTTTGCCACCTCGTTGCTAAGCTTGTAGAGCTGCAAGAACTTCGCAGGGTCGGGGGTGCCGTCGTAGCGAGGACGCAGGTCTGGCTTGAACTTGCCCGGCCAGACGACGCTACGCAGCTCCGGAGTGGGGGCCGCACACCTTGGCGCCAGAGCGCCGTCTTGGTGCAGAGGTGGTGTAGCTGCTCCGTGAGCTACCTCGCCCGCAGCTCACGGAGGGCGAGGCAGCGAGAGGGGCGGTGCGGGGGAGCCCCCTGCGGCACTGACGAGCTCGGCGATGCGGTCCAACCAGTCCTCGTAGAGGTCGTCGACCGGGCGGTGGCGCAGGAGCTCGCGTGCCATGAGCAGTGCGGCCTGCGCATCCGCGGGAGCGCGACGAGCGTGAGACGATGAGCCGGCTGGGGTCAGCGATGGAGTGGCGGTGCGTGCTACGTCTTGAGCTTGCATTGGTTTTCCTTGAAGAGGAAAGGGTGATGCAGCAAAGTAGCGTAAGTATTTCCCTTAGTTTTTGAGAACCAAGGTATCAATCCAGTAGGAGGCTCCTCAAAAGTCCCACGCACCTACACAAACAAACAAGAACCTCGCAACCAACGCAATAAAGGGGTTGTCAATCCCTTCACGGCCACTTGCGAAAGTGAGATCTGATAGAGGTAATATGATAAGATAAATATTTTTGGTATTTTTATGATATAGATTGGAAAAGTAAAGATGCAAAATAAAAGTAGATTAAAAACTTATATGATAAAAGATAGACCCGGGGGCCATAGGTTTCACTAGTGGCTTCTCTCAAGATAGCATAAGTATTACGGTGGGTGAACAAATTACTGTCGAGCAATTGATAGAAAAGTGCATAGTTATGAGATTATCTAGGTATGATCATGTATATAGGCATCGCGTCCGTGACAAGTAGACCGAAAGGATTCTGCATCTACTACTATTACTCCACACATCGACCGACTCCTTCCTGCATCTAGAGTATTAATTTCATGAAGAATAGAGTAACGCATTAAGAAAGATGACATGATGTAGAGGGATAAACTCATGCAATGTGATATAAACCCCATCTTTTTATCCTCGATGGCAACAATAAAATACGTGCCTTGCTGCCCCTGCTGTCACTGGGAAAGGACACCGCAAGATTGAACCCAAAGCTAAGCACTTCTCCCATTGCAAGAAAGATTAATCTAGTAGGCCAAACCAAACTGATAATTCCAAGAGACTTGCAAAGATAACTTAATCACACATAAAAGAATTCAGAGGAGATTCAAATATTTCTCATAGATAAACTTGATCATAAACCCACAATTCATCGGATCTCGACAAACACACCGCAAAAAGAGTTACATCAAATAGATCTCCAAGAAGATCGAGGAGAACTTTGTATTGAGATTCAAAGAGAGAGAAGAAGCCATCTAGCTAATAACTATGGACCCGAAGGTCTATGGTAAACTACTCACGACTCATCGAAGAGGCCTTGGAGATGATGTAGAGGCCCTCCGTGGTTGATTCCCCCTCCGGTGGAGCGCCGGCGAAGGCTCCAAGATGGGATCTCGCGGATACAGAAGGTTGCGGTGGTGGAAATAGTTTTTCGTGGTGCTCCTGGATGTTTTCGGGGTACGTGGGAATATATAGGAGGAATAAGTAGGTCGGTGGACGCTCGAGGGGCCCACAAGGGTGGGGGGCACGCCCACCCCTAGGGGGCGCGCCGGGCACCCTCGTGGCCGCCTCCTCTGTTGCTTGACGTCCGCTCCAAGTCCCCTGGATTGCGTTTGTTCCAAAAAGATCGCTCCCGAAGGTTTCATTCCATTTGGACTCCGTTTGATATTCCTTTCCTTCAAAACACTGAAATAGGCAAAAAAACAGCAATTTGGGTTGGGCCTCCGGTTAGTAGGTTAGTCCCAAAAATAATATAAAAGTGTAAAGTAAAGCCCATAAACATCGAAAACGGGTAATATAATAGCATGGAACAATCAAAAATTATAGATACGTTGGAGACGTATCAAGCATCCCCAAGCTTAATTCCTGCTCTTCTTCGAGTAGGTAAATGATAAAAACAGAATTTTTGATGTGGAATGCTACCTAGCATAATTCTCAATGTAATTTTCTTTATTGTGGTATGAATGTTTTGATCCAAATGATTCAAAATAAAAGTTCATGTTGACATAAGAAATAGTAATACTTCAAGCATACTAATCAAAGTAATCATGTCTTCTCAAAATAACATGGCTAAAGAAAGTTCATCCCTACAAAATCATATAGTTTGGTTATGCTCCATTTTCGTCACACAAGAATGCTCTCATATTGCACACCCCCGATGACAAGCCAAGCAATTGTTTCATACTTTAGTAATCTCAAACTTCTTTCAACTTTCACGCAATACATGAGCATGAGCCATGGATATAGCACTATGGGTGGAATAGAATATGATGATGGAGGTTGTGTGGAGAAGACAAAAAAGGGAGAAAGTCTCACATTGACGAGGCTAATCAACGGGCTATGGAGATGCCCATCAATTGATGTCAACATGAGGAGTAGGGATTGCCATGCAACGGATGCACTAGAGCTATAAATGTATGAAAGCTCAACAAAAGAAACTAAGTGGGTGTGCATCCAACTTGCTTGCTCACGAAGACCTAGGGCATTTTGAGGAAGCCCATCGTAGGAATATACAAGCCAAGTTCTATAATGAAAAATTCCCACTAGTATATGAAAGTGACAACAAATGAGACTCTATATATGAAGAACATGGTGCTACTTTGAAGCACAAGTGTGGAAAAGGATAGTAACATTGCCCCCTTTTTATTTTATTTTATTTTTATTTTATTTTCTTCTCTTTTTTTCTATTTGGGAACAATGCTCTAATAATGATGATCATCACACTTCTATTTATTTACAACTCATGAATTACAACTCAAAACTAGAACAAGATATGACTCTATATGAATGCCTCCGGCGGTGTACCGGGATGGGCAATGAATCAAGAGTGACATGTATGAAAAATTATGCATGGTGGCTTTGCCACAAATACGATGTCAACTACATGATCATGCAAGGCAATATGACAATGATGATGCGTGTCATGATGATGAACGGAACGGTGGAAAGTTGCATGGCAATATATCTCGGAATGGCTATGGAAATGCCATAATAGGTAGGTATGGTGTCTGTTTTGAGGAAGATATAATGAGGTTTATGTGTGACAGAGCGTATCGTATCACGAGGTTTGGATGCACCGGCGAAGTTTGCACCAACTCTCAAGGTGAGAAAGGGCAATGCGCGGTACCGAAGAGGCTAGCAATGGTGGAAAGGTAAGAGTGCGTATAATCCATGGACTCAACATTAGTCATAAAGAACTCATATACTTATTGCAAAAATCTACAAGTCATCAAAAACCAAGCACTACGCGCATGCTCCTAGAAGGATAGATTGGTAGGAAAAGACCATCGCTCGTCCCCGACCGCCACTCATAAGGATGACAATCTAAGAACACCTCATATTTCAAATTTGTTACACAACGGTTACCATACATGCATGCTACGGGACTTGCCAACTTCAACACAAGCATTCTTTAAATTCACAATTACCCAACTAGCATGACTCTAATATTACCACCTCCATGTCTCGAAACAATTATCAAGTATCAAATTGATCATAGCATCCAATTCACTTTCTATGATAGTTTTTATTATACCCAACTTGGATGCCCATCATTTTAGGACCAATTTATAACCATAGCAAATACCATGCTGTTCTAAAAGACTCTGAAAATAATATAAGTGAAGCATGAGAGATCAACAATTTCTACGAAATCAAGCCACCGCCGTGCTCTAAAAGATATAAGTGAAGCACTAGAGCAAAACTATCTAGCTCAAAAGATATAAGTGAAGCACTTAGAGTATTCTAATAAATTCCAATCAAGTGGGTTTCTCCCAAAAGGTGTGTACAGCAAGGATGGTTGTGGTAAACTAAAAACCAAAGACTAATATCATACAAGACGCTCCAAGCAAAACACATATCATGTGGCGAATAAAAATATAGCTCCAAGTAAAGTTACCGATAGACGAAGACGAAAGAGGGGATGCCTTCCGGGGCATCCCCAAGCTTAGGCTTTTGGTTATCCTTGAATATCTTGGGGTGCCATGGGCATCCCCAATCTTAGGCTCTTGCCACTCCTTGTTCCATAATCCATCAAACCTTCACCCAAAACTTGAAAACTTCACAACACAAAACTTAACAGAAAATCTCGTAAGCTCCGTTAGCGAAAGAAAACAAAACACCACTTCAAGGTACTGTAATGAACTCATTATTTATTTGTATTGGTGTTAAACCTACTGTATTCCAACTTCTCTATGGTTTATAAACTATTTTACTAGCCATAGATTCATCAAAATAAGCAAACAACACACGAAAAACAGAATCTGTCAAAAACAGAACAGTCTGTAGTAATCTGTAACTAACGCAATCTTCTGGAACTCAAAAAATTCTACAAAAATAGGACGACCTAGATAATTTGTTTATTGATCTACTTCAATTGGAATCAGTATTTTATCACGTTCTGGTGATTTTGAACAATTGTTTTCGTGAACAGAAAGTTTCTGGAATTTTCAGCAAGATCAAATAACTATCATCCAAGAAGATCCTATAGGTTTCACTTGGCACAAACACTAATTAAAACATAAAAACAAATCTAACCAGAGGCTAGATCAAATATTTATTTAATAACAGCAAGTAAAAATATTGGGTTGTCTCCCAACAAGCGCTTTTCTTTAAAGCCTTTTAGCTAGGCATTGATAATTTTAATGATGCTCACATGAATGACAAGAATTGAAGCGCAAAGAGAGCATCATAAAACACGTGACAAACACATCTAAGTCTAATATACTTCCTATGCATAGGCATATTATAAGCAAACAATTTTGCAAGGCAAACAAAAACTAGCATATGCAAGGAAGAAGAAAGAAACAATAGCAATCTCAACATAACGAGAGGTAATTTAGTAACATGAAAATTTCTACAACCATATTTTCCTCTCTCATAATAATTACATGTAGGATCATAAGCAAATTCAACAATATAGCTATCAGAAAACATATTCTTAACACGATCCACATGTATGCAAAGTTGACACTCTTCCAAAATAGTGGGATTATCATAAAATAAAGTCATGACCTCTCCAAACCCACTTTTCTCAAAAATTTCATAAGATTGAACATGCTCCAAATATGTGGGATATAAAGTTAACACTCTTCCAAACGCACTTTCAATATTATTGCAAACACTATTATCAATCTCATATTCATCATGGGGCTTAAATAAATTTTCAAGATCATAAAAAGAATCACCCCAATCATGATCATTGCAACAAGTAGTAGACATAGCAAAACTAGCATCCCCAAGCTTAGGGTTTTGCATATTATTAGCACAACTGACATCAAGAGAATTTATAGTAAAATCATTGCAATCATGCTTTTCATCGAAGGAATTATCAAGTATGGGTGCAATAGCAAAGATCTCATGTTTAACATATGGAACTATAGCAAATTCATTTTTATAAATATTGGCATCATGGCCACAAGAATAGCAAGCATCATGTTCATCAAGGGATATTTCAATCAAATCATCGGAATCATAATTATCTTCAGATTCATGTATATCATTATTTTCTTCCTCCATAGACTCCTGCAAAATATTAGCCTCTTCTTGGACAGCGGAGGAGTCCTCGATATATGGTTTAACATAGGCATTAGAAGCATAATTATCATAACAATATTTAAGTATGGCAAAATTTTCAGATTTGTAAAGAGTAGCATCATACGTTTCAATCAAAGAAGCAATTTCATAAGCACCCTTAAAAGCAACAAATTCTTCAATTTGTTGAACATCATGGTAATTATGAACACCCTTAGCATATGAAGATATGATTCCATTATCACTAAACTCACATTGGTAGGGAAGGTGTTTCTTAAGGTTTTCAGAGCAACAAGTAAAATCATAAATTTCACAAAGATTCCAAGCATAACACATCAATCTGTTTATTTGATCCCATAAGAGTCTCCCCTTTTCAGACAAACGGTGACACACAAAATGAGCATGCTCATCTAAAGATTTCCCATCAACTAGGCTAGTTGGGGTTTCAGCACGAGCGCATAAGGATCGAAGATGATCCAAGTAGAACACTTTAAGTGGATCCATATCAATAGATTTTTAGCAAGCAAAGATGCAAGCAAATAGAAGGCACATGGTAACACAAGCAAACAATAGATCTGGCGAGAAAAAGGCGAACGGAAAAGAAAGCGAATAAAATGGCAAGGGTGAAGTGGGGGAGAGGAAAACGAGAGGCAAATGGAAAATAATGTAATGCGAGGGAGATAAGTTAGTGATGGGTACTTGGTATGTCTTGACTTGAGCGAAGACCTCCTCGACAACGGCGCCAAAAATCCTTCTTGCTACGTCTTGAGCTTGCGTTGGTTTTCCTTGAAGAGGAAAGGGTGATGCAGCAAAGTAGCGTAAGTGTTTCCCTCAGTTTTTGAGAACCAAGGTATCAATCCAGTAGGAGGCTCCTCAAAAGTCCCACGCACCGACACAACCAAACAAGAACCTCGCAACCAACGCAATAAAGGGGTTGTCAATCCCTTCACGGCCACTTGCGAAAGTGAGATCTGATAGAGGTAATATGATAAGATAAATATTTTTGGTATTTTTATGATATAGATTGGAAAAGTAAAGATGCAAAATAAAAGTAGATGAAAAACTTATATGATAAAAGATAGACCCGGGGGCCATAGGTTTCAGTAGGGCTTCTCTCAAGATAGCATAAGTATTACGGTGGGTGAACAAATTACTGTCGAGCAATTGATAAAAAAGTGCATAGTTATGAGATTATCTAGGTATGATCATGTATATAGGCATCACGTCCGTGACAAGTAGACCGAAACGATTCTGCATCTACTACTATTACTCCACACATCGACCGACTCCTGCCTGCATCTAGAGTATTAAGTTCATGAAGAACAGAGTAACGCATTAAGAAAGATGACATGATGTAGAGGGATAAACTCATGCAATGTGATATAAACCCCATCTTTTTATCCTCGATAGCAACAATACAATACGTGCCTTGCTGCCCCTGCTGTCACTGGGAAAGGACACCGCAAGATTGAACCCAAAGCTAAGCACTTCTCCCATTGCAAGAAAGATCAATCTAGTAGGCCAAACCAAACTGATAATTCCAAGAGACTTGCAAAGATAACTTAATCACACATAATTCAAATATGTCTCATAGATAAACTTGATCATAAACCCACAATTCACCGGATCTCGACAAACACACCGCAAAAAGAGTTACATCGAATAGATCTCCAAGAAGATCGAGGAGAACTTTGTATTGAGATTCAAAGAGAGAGAAGAAGCCATCTAGCTAATAACTATGGACCCGAAGGTCTGTGATAAACTACTCACGACTCATCGGAGAGGCCTTGGAGATGATGTAGAGGCCCTCCGTGGTTGATTCCCCCTCCGGCGGAGCACCGACGAAGGCTCCAAGATGGGATCTCGCGGATACAGAAGGTTGCGGCGGTGGAAATAGATTTTCGTGGTGCTCCTGGATGTTTTTGGGGTACGTGGGTATATATAGGAGGAAGAAGTAGGTCGGTGGACGCTCGAGGGGCCCACGAGGGTGGGGGGCGCGCCCACCCCTAGGGGGCGCGTCGGGCACCCTCGTGGCCGCCTCCTCTTTTGCTTGACGTCCACTCCAAGTCCCCTGGATTGCGTTTGTTCCAAAAAGATCGCTCCCGAAGGTTTCATTCCGTTTGGACTCCGTTTGATATTCCTTTCCTTCGAAACACTGAAATAGGCAAAAAAACAGCAATTTGGGTTGGGCCTCCGGTTAGTAGGTTAGTCCCAAAAATAATATAAAAGTGTAAAGTAAAGCCCATAAACATCCAAAACGGGTAATATAATAGCATGGAACAATCAAAAATTATAGATACGTTGGAGACGTATCAGTGCGGCCGTCCCGCCGCACAGAGGGGTGCAGCGAGGACGCTTGCTGCTCGTTTCTGGCCGGGCCGGTGGCGGCGTTGGCGGCGGGTGACGGCGAACGACGGGGAGGCACGCCGACAGGAGTCGTCTGGGCGACGCAGGCGGCGAGGGCGGCCCAGCAGTCAGCGGGCCCGGCGAGCGTCGTCCATGATCTTGATGGAGTGGTGAAGTGTGGATCGATGGGAGGAAAGCTTCAGCGCACCCCTACTTGGCGTGCCAAATGTCGGATTTCGGGTTCCGGCAAAAACCCGTGAGGTTCGTACATTGGGGTGCACACGAAGATCTCTCCTCCCCCTAGCTCACACGCTCCATGATCTCACGGCCTAGGTCGACGGACCCAAAGAACAAAGGGACACAAGATTTATACTGGTTCGGGCCACTGTTGTGGTGTAATACCCTACTCCAGTGTGGTGTGGTGGATTGCCTCTTGGGCTGAGGATGAACAGTTACAAGGGAAGAACAACCTCTTGAGGAGAGGTGTTCTTGTGCTTGATGAGCTAGTGAGTGTGAGGATGGAATGGATCTAATCCAAGATGAGTTGCCCTCTCTATGGTGGTGGCTAGTCCTATTTATAGAGGCCCTGGTCCTCTTCCCAAATATTGAGCAGGGAGGGATCCCACAACGGCCATGTTTGAAGGGGGACAGCTAGTACAAGCTATCCTGACAAAAGTAGTCTTCGCCTGCCAAAGGCCCTGGTGGTGATGCCGTCATGGGCTCCACGGTGACCTCCGTCCTGCCGTCCTGCTGGTCTAGGTCTCGTTGCACCGATATGGAAACCTTTGCCTGATGCCTCGGGACTCCTCGCTTGCGCTTGCCTCTTTAGCACCAAAGAGGAAACGGGTACGCTGCGCGCGCAGGCGCCCGCCTGGTCACGGTCGTCATGGCTTGCGTCACAGGGACCTCGCGAGGTGCCCCTTGCCTTGATCTCTCCGCCCCTCGCGAGCCAGCCTGGTGAGGCCGCCCCCAAGGAGGTCTTGCGCCGTCCGCCTCGCGAGGGTCTTGGGCGTTTGCTGGTGAAGATGGGTCGTACAGGGCCGCTGGTGGAGCCACGCCGTGGGCCGCAGGCAGGCAAGTCTGGGGACCCCCGTTCCCAGAACGCCGACAGGTACCCGTTGTTTCGGACCGGCCGTGGAATGTGCTTGTTGGTGGTGGGGGAGTAAAAACTTTACCATTCTGTTTGGGAACTGCCTATAATGTATCTAGTATGGAAGATATTGGGAAGTCCTGGTTGTTATGTTGACAATGAAAGCATACCTCTCAAAATTATTTTCATCTCTGTTTTAAAAGCTTCGAGCTCTGGCACCTCTGCAAATCCCTGCTTCCCTCTGCGAAGGGCCTATCTTTTACTTTTATGCAAGAGTCAGTAGTATTCTTTCTCATTCCAACCTACTCTTTAGTTGGCAAGCATCATGTGATGGGGAAAGATCGAAGCATATATGGCCATTCAAATATATTTGATCATGAATTATTATTGTTGACAATTATCTATATGATAAGGAAGTTCGAAGGCGAAATATTAAGCCCCTATCTTTCTCTGTGTTCGATGGATGCTATTTGTTCCAAAAATATGCTTTGATAGCATTCATGGAAGACTATATGATGGTTGAGTATGTGGGATTTGCTAAATCAAAGCTCTTACATAGACCCTTCCTGAAAATAAGATGAATTGCAATTGTTTGATGACTGAGAGCATAGTTTGTTAGTTTTCAAGAAATTTTATGATCTATGCTTTAACATGTGAATAGCTTGTTACTTGATCATGAGAAGTTTTACGAGATGAGCTACTGTTATGATATATAATGATGCTACATAAAGTGATTGAAATTATTATTGATCAAACTTGTGCACTTGCTAGCATTCCACATAAAAAATTCTGTTTTTATCATTTACCTACTCGAGGACGAGCAGGAATTAAGCTTGGGGATGCTTGATATGTCTCCAACGTATCTATAATTTTTTATTGTTCCATGCTATTATATTATCCATCTTGGATGTTTTATATGCATTTATATGCTATTTTATATTTTTTTGGGACTAACCTGTTAACTTAGAGCCCAGTGTCAGTTTCTGTTTTTTTCCTTCTTTTTGAGTTTCACAGAAAAGGAATATCAAACGGAGTCCAATTGACCTGAAAATTTACGGTGATTTTTTATGGACTAGATCAAGCCCCCAAAGCAAAAGAGTTGGGCCAGAAGAGTCCTGAGCCAACCACAAGGTTGGAGGGCGCGTCCTTCGTCCTTGTCGTTGACTCGTGGACCCCCCTGACTTGTTCCCAACGCCAAAAATTCCTATAAATATAGAAGCCCCCAGAAATAAACCTAGATTGGGAGTTCCGCCGCCGCAAGCCTCTGTAGCCACCAAAAACCAATCGGGACCCTGTTCCGGCACCCTGCCGGAGGGGGGAATCATCACTGGTGGCCATCTTCATCATCCCGGCGCTCTCCATGACGAGGAGGGAGTAGTTCACCCTCGGGGCTGAGGGTATGTACCAGTAGCTATGTGTTTGATCTCTCTCTCTCTCGTGTTCTTGATTTCGCACGATCTTGATGTACCGCGAGCTTTTCTATTATAGTTGGATCTTATGATGTTTCTCCCCTCTACCTTCTTGTAATGGATCGAGTTTTCCCTTTGAAGTTATCTTATCGGATTGAGTCTTTAAGGATTTGAGAACACTTGATGTATGTCTTGCATGTGCTTATCTGTGGTGACAATGGGATATTCACGTGATCTACTTGATGTACGTTTTGGTGATCAACTTGCGGGTTCTGTGACCTTGTGAACTTATGCATAGGGGTTGGCACACGTTTTCGTCTTGACTCTCTGGCAGAAACTTTGGGGCACTCTCTGAAGTTCTTTGTGTTGGTTTGAATAGATGAATCTGAAATTGTGTGATGCATATCGTATAATCAAACCCACGGATACTTGTGGTGACATTGGAGTATCTAGGTGACATTAGGGTTTTGGTTGATGTGTGCCTTAAGGTGTTATTTTAGTACGAACTCTAGGGCTGTTTGTGACACTTATAGGAATAACCCAATAGATCGATCAGAAAGAATAACTTTGAGGTGGTTTCGTACCCTACAATAATCTCTTCGGTTGTTCTCCGCTATTAGTGACTTTGGAGTGACTCTTTATTGCACGTTGAGGGATTTTCATATGATCTAATTATGTTATCATTGTTGAGAGAACTTGCACTAGTGAAAGTATGAACCCTAGGCCTTGTTTCTAAGCATTGCAATACTGTTTTCGTACACTTTTGTTGCTTGTTACCTTGCTGTTTTTATATTTTCAGATTACAAAAACCTATATCTACCATCCATATTGCACTGGTATCACCATCTCTTCGCCGAACTAGTGCACCTATACAATTTACCATTGTATTGGGTGTGTTGGGGACACAAGAGACTCTTTGTTATTTGGTTGCAGGGTTGTTTGAGACAGACCATCTTCATCCTATGCCTCCCACGGATTGATAAACCTTAGGTCATCCACTTGAGGGAAATTTGCTACTGTCCTACAAAACTCTGCGCTTGGAGGCCCAACATGAGTCTACAAGAAGAAGGTTGCGTAGTAGACATCAGAAGTCACCCAAGAGACATGGAGTTCAAGTCAGAGGAGCCACAAGGCGGCCACAAGGGTGGAGGGCGCGCCCAGGGGGTAGGGCGCGCCCCCTGCCTTGTGGGCCCCCTCGTGACTCCCCCGACCTAATTCTTTGTCCTATATATTCACATATATTCCCAAACCACCAGAAGCATCCACGAAAACACTTTTTCACCGCCGCAACCTTCTGTACCCGTGAGATCCCATCCTAGGGCCTTTTCCTGCACCCTACCGGAGGGGGATTCGATCACGGAGGGCTTCTACATCAAATATATTACCCTTCCGATGAAGCGTGAGTAGTTTACCACATACCTACGGGTCCATAGCTAGTAGCTAGATGGCTTCTTCTCTCTCTTTGATTCTCAATACCTTGTTCTCCTCGATGTTCTTGGAGACCTATCTGATGTAATCTTCTTTTGCGGTGTGTTTGTCGAGATCCGATAAATTGTGGATTTATGATCAGTTTATCTATGAATATTATTTGAATCTTCTCTGAATTCTTATATGCATGATTTGATATCTTTGTAATTCTCTTCGAACTATCGGTTTAGTTTGGCCAACTAGATTGGTTGTTCTTGCAATGGGAGAAGTGCTTAGCTTTGGGTTCAATCTTGCGGTGTCCTTTCCTAGTGACAGTAGGGGCAGCAAGGCACGTATTGTAGTGTTGCCATCGAGGATAAAAAGATGGGGTTTACATCATATTGCTTGAGTTTATTCCTCTGCATCATGTCATCTTACTTAATGTGTTACTCTATTCTTCATGAACTTAATACTCTAGATGCCAGCAGGAGTCGATCAATGTGTGGAGTAATAGTAGTAGATGTAGTATCGTTTCGGTCTACTTGACACCGACGTGATGCCTATTCTTCGTAATCATTGCCTTAGATATCGTCATAACTTTGCGCTTTTCTATCAATTGCTCGACAGTAATTTGTTCACCCACCGTATTATTTGCTATCTTGAGAGAAGCTTCTAGTGAAACCTATGGCCCCCGGGTCTATTTTTCATCATATAAGTTACCGATCTACTATTTTGCAATCTTTTACTTTCCGATCTATAAACCAAAAAAACCCCAAAAGTTATTGTATCTTTTGTTTAGTTTCATCTATCTCTATCAGATCTCACTTTTGCAAGTGGCCGTGAAGGGATTGACAACCCCTTTATCGCGTTGGGTGCAAGTTGTTTGATTGTTTGTGCGGGTATTGGTGATTTGTGCGTTGTCTCCTACTGGATTGATACCTTGGTTCTCAAACTGAGGGAAATACTTATCTCTACTTTGCTGCATCACCCTTTCCTCTTCAAGGGAAAAACCAATGCAAGCTCAAGAAGTAGCAGTTCGCGGGATCGTTCATCGACGGTTCGAGGGACCCCAAGAATGATCTATAATGAATCATCTTCTTACGCTACACTCCAGAGTCGGTAACGACCGTGATCCAAACTGTTTATTCATCTTCATATTGTTCCTAGGTGTTCATAGGGAGAATTTTTTTGTTTTCTTCTATGTTTCCCATGTTGAGGAATGTAGCAGAAATTCAAAATTTTCTACGCATCACCAAGAAAAATCTATGGAGTTTACTAGCAACGAGAGGAAAGGAGTGCATCTACATACCCTTGTAGATCGTGAGCGGAAGCGTTCAAGAGAACGGGGTTGATGGAGTCGTACTCGTCGTGATCCAAATCACCGATGATCCTAGTGCCAAACGGACGGCACCTCCGCATTCAACACACGTACGGAGCAGCCACGTCTCCTCCTTCTTGATCCAGCAAGGGGGGAGGAGAGGTTGATGGAGATCCAGCAGCACGACGGCGTGGTGGTGGAAGTAGCGGGGATCCCGGCAGGGCTTCGCCAAGCACTAACGGGAGGGAGAGGGAGGCGCCAGGCGCTAGGGTACTGCTGCCCTCCCTCCCCCCCCCCACTATATATAGGCCCCCTGGGGGGGCGCCGGCCCTGGAGATCCCATCTACAAGGGGGGCGGCGGCCAAGGGGGGAAACTTGCCCCCCAAGCCAGGTGGGGCGCCCCCACCCCCAGGGTTTCTAAACCCTAGGCGCGGGGGAGGCCCATGGGGGGCGCACCAGCCCACTAGGGGCTGGTTCCGCTCCCACTTCAGCCCATGGGGCCCTCCGGGATAGGTGGCCCCACCCGGTGGACCCCCGGGACCCTTCCGGTGGTCCCGGTACAATACCGATAACCCCCGAAACTTTCCCGGTGGCCGAAACTGGACTTCCTATATATAATTCTTCACCTCCGGACCATTCCGGAACTCCTCGTGACGTCCGGGACTCCGAAAAACTTTCGGGTTACCGCATACTAATATCTCTACAACCCTAGCATCACCGAACCTTAAGTGTGTAGACCCTACGGGTTCCGGAGACACGCAGACATGACCGAGACGACTCTCCGGTCAATAACCAACAGTAGGATCTGGATACCCATGTTGGCTCCCACATGTTCCACGATGATCTCATCGGATGAACCACGATGTCGGGGATTCAATCAATCCCGTATACAATTCCCTTTGTCTATCGGTATGTTACTTGCCCGAGATTCGATCGTCGGTATCCCGATACCTTGTTCAATCTCGTTACCGGCAAGTCTCTTTACTCGTTCCGTAACACATCATCCCGTGATCAACTCCTTGGTCACATTGTGCACATTATGATGATGTCCTACCGAGTGGGCCCAGAGATACCTCTCCGTTTACACGGAGTGACAAATCCCAGTCTCGATTCGTGCCAACCCAACAGACACTTTCGGAGATACCTGTAATGCACCTTTATAGCCACCCAGTTACGTTGTGACGTTTGGTACACCCAAAGCATTCCTACGGTATCCGGGAGTTGCACAATCTCATGGTCTAAGGAAATGATACTTGACATTAGAAAAGCTCTTAGCAAACGAACTACACGATCTTGTGCTAGGCTTAGGATTGGGTCTTGTCCATCACATCATTCTCCTAATGATGTGATCCCGTTATCAACGACATCCAATGTCCATGGTCAGGAAACCGTAACCATCTATTGATCAACGAGCTAGTCAACTAGAGGCTTACTAGGGACATGGTGTTGTCTATGTATCCACACATGTATCTGAGTTTCCTATCAATACAATTCTAGCATGGATAATAAACGATTATCATGAACAAGGAAATATAATAATAACCAATTTATTGTTGCCTCTAGGGCATATTTCCAACAGTCTCCCACTTGCACTAGAGTCAATAATCTAGTTCACATCACCATGTGATTAACACTCACAGGTCACATCACCATGTGACCAACATCCAAAGAGTTTACTAGAGTCAACAATCTAGTTCACATCACTATGTGATTACCACTCAATGAGTTCTGGTTTGATCATGTTATGCTTGTGAGAGAGGTTATTAGTCAACGGGTCTGAACCTTTCAGATCCGTGTGTGCTTTACGAATATCTATGTCATCTTGTGGATGCTACCACGCGCTACTTGGAGCCATTTCAAATAACTGCTCTACCATACGAATCCGGTTTACTACTCAGAGTCATCCGGATTAGTGTCAAAGTTCGCATCGACGTAACCCTTTACGACGAACTCCTTTTCACCTCCATAATCGAGAAAATTCCTTAGTCCACTAGATACTAAGGATAAGTTCGACCGCTGTCATGTGATCCATTCCCAGATCACTATTGTACCCCTTGACCAACTCATGGCAAGGCACACTTCATGTGCGGTACACAGCATAGCATACTGTAGAGCCTACGTCTAAAGCATAGGGGACGACCTTCGTCCTTTCTCTCTCTTCTGCTGTGGTCAGGTCTTGAGTCTTACTCAATACTCATACCTTGTAACACAGCCAAGAACTCCTTCTTTGCTGATCTATTTTGAACTCTTTCAAAATCATGTCAAGGTGTGCGTTCTTTGAAAGTATCATTAGGCGTCTTGATCTATCTCTATAGATCTTGATGCCCAATATGTAAGCAGCTTTATCCAGGTCTTCCTTTGAAAAACTCCTTTCAAACAACCCTTTATGCTTTCCAGAAATTTTACATCATTTCGGATCAACAATATGTCATTCACATATACTTATCAGAAATGTTGTAGCGCTCCCACTCACTTTATTGTAAATACAAGTTTCTAACAAACTTTGTATAAACCCAAAAACTTTGATCACTTCATCAAAGCGTATATTCTGACTCCGAGATGCTTGCTCTAGTCCATGGAAGGATCGCTGGAGCTAGCATACCTTTTAGCATCCTTAGGATCGACAAAACCTTTCTGATTGTATCACATACAACCTTTCCTTACGAAAACTGGTAAGGAAACTTGTTTTTGACATCCATCTGCCAGATTTCATAAATGCAGCTAATGCTAACATGATTCCGACGGACTTAAGCATCGCCACGGATGAGAAAATCTCAACGTAGTCAACTCCTTGAACTTGTGAAAATACTCTCTGCCACAAGTCGAGCTTCATAGACGGTAACATTACCGTCCATGTCCGTCTTCTTCTTAAAGATCCATTTATCTCAATGGTTTGCCGATCATCGGGCAAGTTCACCAAAGTCCATGCTTTGTTCTGATACATGGATCCTATCTCGGATTTCATGGCTTCAAACCATTTGTCGGAATATGGGCCCACCATCGCTTCTCCATAGCTCGTAGGTTCAGTATTGTCTAACAACATGATATCTAAGACAGGATCACATACCACTCTGAAGTAGCACGCATCCTCGTCGTCCTACGAGGTTTGGTAGTGACTTGATCCGAAGTTTCATGATCACTATCATAAGCTTCCACTTCAATTGGTGTAGGTGCCACAGGAACAACTTCCTGTGCCCTGCTACACACTAGTTGAAGTGACGGTTCAATAACCTTATCAAGTCTCCACCATCCTCCCACTCAATTCTTTCGAGAGAAACTTTTCCTCGAGAAAGGACTCGTTTCTAGAAGCAATTACTTTTGCTTCTAGATCTGAAATAGGAGGTATACCCAACTGTTTTGGGTTTTCTATGAAGATGCATTTATCCGCTTTGGGTTTGAGCTTATCAGCTTGAAACTTTTTCACATAAGCATCGCAGCCCCAAACTTTTAAGAAACGACGACTTAGGTTTCTCTAAACAGTGTCGTCTCAACGGAATTGCGTGGTGCCCCTTTTAAAGTGAATGCGGTTATCTCTAATGCCTAACCCATAAACGATAGTGGTAATTCGATAAGAGACATCATGGTATGCACCATATCCCATAGGGTGTAGTTATGATGTTCTGACACACCATCACACTGTGGTGTTCCAGGCGGTATTAATTGTGAAACACTTTCCACAATGTCTTAATTGTGTGCCAAACTCGTAACTCAGATACTCATCTCTATGATCATATCACAGACATTTTATCCTCTTGTCACGACGATCTTCAACTTCACCCTGAAATTACTTGAACCTTTCAATAATTCAGACTTGTGTTTCATCAAGTAAATACACTCAGCATCTACTCAAATCATCTGTGAAGTAAGAACATAACGATATCCACTGCATGCCTCAGCACTCATTGGACTGCATACATCAAAATGTATTACTTCCAATAAGTTGCTCTCTTGTTCCATCTTACTGAAAACGAGGCCTTTCAGTCATCTTGCCCATGTGGTATGATTTGCATGTCTCAAGTGATTCAAAATCAAGTGAGTCCAAACGATCCATCTGCATGGAGTTTCTTCATGCATATATACCAATAGACATGGTTCGCATCTCTCAATCTTTTCAAAAACGAATGAGTCCAAAGATCCATCTACATGGAGCTTCTTCATGCGTTCTATACCAATATGACTCAAATGGCAGTGCCACAAGTATGTGGTACTATCATTACTATTTTATATCTTTTGGCACGAACATGTGTATCACTGCGATCGAGATTCATTTTAGGTGCAAGACCATTGAAGGTATTATTCAAATAAACAGAGTAACCATTATTCTCCTTAAATGAATAACCGTATTGCGATAAACATAATCCAATCATGCTCAACGCAAACACCAAATCTCGATGGTAGAGGGAGCATGCGATGCTTGATCACATCAACCTTGGAAAGACTTCCAACACATATCGTCATCTCACCTTTAGCTAGTCTCCGTTTATTCCGCAGCTTTTATTTCGAGTTACTAACACTTAGCAACCGAACCGGTATCTAATACCCTGGTGCTGCTAGGAGTACTAGTAAAGTACACATTCATATAATGTATATCCAATATACTTCTGTCGACCTTGCCTGCCTTCTCATCTACCAAGTATCTAGGGTAGTTCCGTTCAGTGACCGTTCCCCTCATTACAGAAGCACTTAGTCTCGGGTTTGGGTTCAACCTTGGGATTCTCCACTAGAGCAGCAAATGATTTGCTGTTTCATGAAGTATCCCTTTTGCCCTTGCCCTTCTTGAAACTAGTGGTTTTATTAACCATCAACAATTGATGCTCCTATTTGATTTCTACTTTCGCGGTGTCAAACATCGCGAATAGCTCAAGGATCATCATATCTATCCCTGATATGTTATAGTTCATCACGAAGCTCTTATAGCTTGGTGGCAGTGACTATGGAGAACCATCACTATCTCATCTGGAAGATTAACTCCCACTCGATTCAAGCGATTGTGGCACTCAGACAATCTGAGCACATGCTCAACGATTGAGCTTTTCTCCCTTAGTCTGCAGGCTTAAGAAACTTGTCAGAGGTCTCATACCTCTTGACGTGGGCACTAGTCTGAAATCCCAATTTCAGTCTTCGGAACATCTCATATGTTCTGCGACGTTTCAAAACGTCTTTGGTGCCACAATTCTAAACCGTTAGCATTACGCACTGAACTATCACGTAGTCATCAAAACGTGTATGTCAAATGTTTCGCAACATCTACGGACGACGCTGAGGTTCAGCACACCAAGCGGTGCATTAAGGACATAAGCCTTCTGTGCAGCAATGAGGACAATCCTCAGTTTACGGACCCAGTCCGCATAATTGCTACTACCAACTTTCAACTAAATTTTCTCTAGGAACATATCTTAAACAGTAGAACTAAAGCGTAAGCTATGACATAATTTGCAAAGACCTTTTGACTATGTTCATGAATTAAGTTCATCCGATTATTTAATGAACTCCCACTCAGATAGACATCCCTCTAGTCACCTAAGTGATACATGATCCGAGTCAAACTAGGCCGTGTCCGATCATCACGTGAGACGGACTAGTCATCATCGGTGAACATCTCCATGTTGATCGTATCTACTATACGACTCATGTTCGACCTTTCGATCTCTTGTGTTCCGAGGCCATGTCTGTACATGCTAGGCTCGTCAAGTCAACCTAAGTGTCTTGCATGTGTTCCGAGGCCATGTCTGTACATGCTAGGCTCGTCAACACCCGTTGTATTCGAACGTTAGAATCTATCACACCCGATCATCACGTGGTGCTTCGAAACAACGAACCTTCGCAACGGTGCACAGTTAGGGGGAACACGTCTCTTGAAATTTTAGTGAGGGATCATCTTATTTATGCTACCGTCGTTCTAAGCAAATAAGATGTAAACTTGACAAACATCACATGCAAATCATAAAGTGACGTGATATGGCCAATATCATCCTGCGCCTTTGATCTCCATCTTCGAGGCGCGGCATGATCACCTTCGTCACCGGCATGACACCATGATCTCCGTCATCATGATCTCCATCATCGTGTCTTCATGAAGTTGTCTCGCCAACTATTACTTCTACTACTATCTCTAACGGTTAGCAATAAAGTAAAGTAATTACATGGCGTTTTCTTTGACACGCAGGTCATACAATAAATTAAGACAACTCCTATGGCTCCTGCCGGTTGTCATACTCATCGACATGCAAGTCATGATTCCTATTACAAGAACATGATCAATCTCATACATCACATATATCATTCATCACATCCTTTTGGCCATATCACATCACATAGCATACCCTGCAAAAACAAGTTAGACGTCCTCTAATTGTTGTTGCATGTTTTACGTGGCTGCTATGGGATTCTAGCAAGAACGTTTCTTACCTACGCAAAAGCCACAACGTGATATGCCAATTTCTATTTACCCTTCATAAGGACCCTTTTCATCGAATCCGATCCGACTAAAGTGGGAGAGACAGACACCTGCTAGCCACCTTATGCAACTAGTGCATGTCAGTCGGTGGAACCTGTCTCACGTAAGAGTACGTGTAAGGTCGGTCCGGGCCGCTTCATCCCACGATGCCGCCGAATCAAGATAAGACTAGTAACGGCAAGTAAATTGACAAAATCGACGCCCACAACTACTTTGTGTTCTACTCGTGCATAGAAACTACGCATAGACCTAGCTCATGATGCCACTGTTGGGGAACGTAGCAGAAATTCAAAATTTTCAATGCATCACCAAGATCAATCTATGGAGTCTACTAGCAACGAGAGGGAAGGAGTGCATCTACATACCCTTGTAGATCGCGAGCGGAAGCGTTCAAGAGAACGGGGTTGATGGAGTCATACTCGTCGTGATCCAAATCACCGATGATCCTAGCGCCGAACGGACGGCACCTTCGCGTTCAACACACGTACGGAGCAGCGACATCTCCTCCTTCTTGATCCAGCAAGGGGGGAGGAGAGGTTGATGGAGATCCAGCAGCACGACGGCGTGGTGGTGGAAGTAGCGGGGATCCCGGCAGGGCTTCGCCAAGCACTAACGGGAGGGAGAGCGAGGCGCCAGGGGCTAGGGTACTGCTGCCCTCCCTCCCCCCACTATATATAGGCCCCCTGGGGGGCGCCGGCCCTGGAGATCCCATCTACAAGGGGGGGCGGCGGCCAAGGGGGGAAACTTGCCCCCCAAGCCAGGTGGGGCGCCCCCCACCCCCAGGGTTTCCAAACCCTAGGCGCAGGGGGAGGCCCATGGGGGGCGCACCAGCCCACTAGGGGCTGTTTCCCCTCCCACTTCAGCCCATGGGGCCCTCCGGGATAGGTGGCCCCACCCGGTGGACCCCCGGGACCCTTCCGGTGGTCCCGGTACAATACCGATAACCCCCGAAACTTTCCCGGTGGCCGAAACTGGACTTCCTATATATAATTCTTCACCTCCGGACCATTCCGGAACTCCTCGTGACGTCCGGGACTCCGAACAACTTTTGGGTTACCGCATACTAATATCTCTACAACCCTAGCATCACCGAACCTTAAGTGTGTACACCCTACGGGTTCCGGAGACACGCAGACATGATCGAGACGACTCTCCGGTCAATAACCAACAGCGGGATCTGGATACCCATGTTGGCTCCCACATGTTCCACGATGATCTCATCGGATGAACCACGATGTCGGGGATTCAATCAATCCCGTATACAATTCCCTTTGTCTATCGGTATGTTACTTGCCCGAGATTCGATCGTCGGTATCCCGATACCTTGTTCAATCTCGTTACCGGCAAGTCTCTTTACTCGTTCCGTAACACATCATCCCGTGATCAACTCCTTGGTCACATTGTGCACATTATGATGATGTCCTACCGAGTGGGCCCAGAGATACCTCTCCGTTTACACGGAGTGACAAATCCCAGTCTCGATTCGTGCCAACCCAACAGACACTTTCGGAGATACCTGTAATGCACCTTTATAGCCACCCAGTTACGTTGTGACGTTTGGTACACCCAAAGCATTCCTACGGTATCCGGGAGTTGCACAATCTCATGGTCTAAGGAAATGATACTTGACATTAGAAAAGCTCTTAGCAAACGAACTACACGATCTTGTGCTAGGCTTAGGATTGGGTCTTGTCCATCACATCATTCTCCTAAGATGTGATCTCGTTATCAACGACATCCAATGTCCATGGTCAGGAAACCGTAACCATCTATTGATCAACGAGCTAGTCAACTAGAGGCTTACTAGGGACATGGTGTTGTCTATGTATCCACACATGTATCTGAGTTTCCTATCAATACAATTCTAGCATGGGTAATAAACGATTATCATGAACAAGGAAATATAATAATAACCAATTTATTATTGCCTCTAGGGCATATTTCCAACATCCCAACACCCCGCCCCTGCGCCGGTGGCTCTAGGTCCACCACAACAAATCATTCGGTCCCATCATGGCGCATGACATGACCCATGGCATTACGATGGACTCCATCCACTTTGTAGGTAAAAGTACTCCAATACCTCACCTTACTTGGCGAGGTCACACCCCCCCTCCCCACATCAAATTTTCACATCCATCTAGATTTGCGCATCTAGTTCCTTGTTGAGTTGGAGATGCAATCTAAGATTGTGTTACTTGTACTAGTACAACTTTTAGGGTTCTTATCCGGTTAAGATTGCGGGTCATTGTATTTTGGGTTCTAGTATGGTTAGGATTTTTCTAGTATGGGTATGATGTTCTAATTAAATGGAAGATCATAAGATCTAATCTATCAACTAATTACTCATTTTACTTTATTGATGAGCTTCATGTTTGTCCAAAAAAATCCATGGAAATTGTTTCACCAGACTTTGATCCTATGTTGTTCTGGTTCAGTGATTATGCCCTTTCATATTGCTTTTTCTATGGAGTAAATTTGGTTGACAATGTACAAATTACTAGTTTTTACTTCATATAACAGCAAGTACGTACATGTTTAATTGCCATCATCGTTGTACAGGATCTGCCAAAATTTCACCAATGAAATTGTGGATTATTCAAGTAGTCCCCAACAAGGATAACGAGTCTCAAACCAAAGAAGTGATGCATGTGAAAACGATGAATATGAACCAACTGTTGAGCAGCTGGCCTATGTTGAAAATATGATTACATGTCTCAAAGAAAGCGAGAAGGAAAACCCTACAACTCTAGTGAAAATATGTTTATATAGTTTGACATTCAAAAAGGTACTGTAAAATGTAGATTATAATCTAATATGTTGAATTACATCTTAGCAGGCATATTTCTATGATAAAAAGGAAGGAGATATGACTGTTACGCAAAGCTCAATCGTATCAAGAGAAAGCGGGTTGAACTGGTTAGTCATCATACTTTTTACCCTCTCAACACTTATTTGAAAAGGATATTTAAATCCATATACTATCTTGGTTTACTTTACCACTACATATTGTTGCATATGCATTAATATTTTGGAATTGTGCAATACCTAAATATTAAACCACATCGATAACATGGATATATGATTTCTATAGGGAGAGTTGGAATTCACGTATGCTGAGCTGAATGCGAGTCTAGGAGGATGGCATGAAGAAATTGGACCTATGAAGATGCAGCATAAATAACCTGAAGTAGTAAAGAATGCTTTGGCAGAGGAACAAGAGCCTATTGCTGTCAAGGAGGCCATGGCAGATCAACATGAAGAGGCTGAAGCTGTGAAGGGGGCGTAGCATATCAACATGAAGAAGCTGAACCTATCAAGGAGGCCCTAGCAGAGGTGCATATGGATGCAAGAACTGGCAAGGAGGCCCTGGTAGAGCAGCATCAAGATCCTGAAGCTGGTAAGGAGGCCCTGCAAGAGCAGCACGGAGACCTTGAAGTTGTCAACAAGGCCCTGGCCGAGCAGCATGAGGAGCCTGAAGCTGGCAAGGAGGAACCTCTAGATCAATAGGGAGACCTTGAAGTTGTCAAGAAGGCCCAAGCTAGCAAAGTAGCAGGAAGAACTTCAAGCTAGCAAGACGACCCTCGCAGAGCAGCAGCAAGAACTTGAATCGGTCAAGAAGGCCTTGCCAGAGCACAGGGATGAACTCGAAGGTTTCAAAATGGCCTGGTTAGACTACAATGAAGTTGCAATGCCCTATTAGACTTGCAGGAAGAACTAAAGTTGTCATCAAGGCCATTCAAGAGCAACAGGATGCAGTTGAAGCTGACAAGTGTCATATTTTGGTGTGTGATACTTTGTCCCATGGTTCTTAATTGTAATGTCCCCAATTATGAATCAAAGTTGTGAGAGAAAATAATGAAATATTCCAATTTGGCAGCAAATTTAAATGTAAAACAAATTATCAGAGTGTACAAATTGTGACAATTATGGATACCGTCACCAACGTATGGACCCACATATAAGCAGCCACGTCACCCACATCTGGTCCCACATGTAAGAAGCCACGTCAGCAATTTTTGGGCCCATATGTCAGCGGTGTTGACCGATCAAAACTGACGCCCGACTTATTACCAACAGGCACCATCGGTGATAAAACCTTGACCGGACCCAGCTATAAGGTGTCACATTAACATATTATGGGCTTGTATGTCAGAAATGTTGACTGGTCAAACATGGTTGGTCGGTTGCTCGTCTCGGATGTACTGTCACCGAAAACAGCGGTGATGGACGAGCAGGTCGGATATGATGGCAGTTCTAGTGACATTTTTGGGCCGTAGCAGAAGATAGCTTCGGCGATGAATTTTTATTAGTCACCTAAGATGCGATCTTGCGTGACAGGGGGAGTGGTACCATCAAGATTTTATTTTTTATGATGGCGCTTCGGTGACGGTGGGGGTGACGGCCGAAAAACATCACCAGTACATTTTCCGTGACGAAAAATGGTTTTACGTGACACAAGTTAAACCTCGAAAAATAGAGCAAATTTTGTAGTGTTTATATTTACTAAAATCCTAAAAAAAATACTTTTTGCAATTTATTTACTTTTATTTTCCTTTTTTATCTATCTACCACTATCAGATTTAATCTTTGCAATTAAGGAGTACAAGGGGATTGACAACCATCTTGCCCGCGTTGGGTGCAAGTATTTGCTTTGTGTGTGTGCATGTACTGCTTATAGTATTTGTATGGTGTCTCCTACTAGTTTGATAAAGCTTAGTTCTTAATTGAGAGAAATATTATCTACTACTATACTACATCACCCTTCCTCTTCGGAGAAATCCTAATGCCTATCAGAAGTAGCAAGGGGCCCACGCGGCCTAAGGCACGGGGCACCCCCTAGCCGCGCCAAGTGACCCTGTGGAGCCCCAATGGCTCCTCTCGTCTGCCTCCCGTATGTTTTGTACCCCTCATGTCGTGAAAAAAATCGTATTAAATCCCCAAGTATTTTTTACCTCATAGACATATATTTTTGAAAAGTAAAAAACGAGGAGAAAACAACAACCGGCTCTAGACCCTGAATTAATACGTTAGTCCAAAAAAATATAAATTGATATAAAAAATTGTTCAAAGTGACAATATAATAGAATGAAACACTAAAAATTATACACGTTTGAGACGTAACAACATCCCCAAGCCTAATCCTACTGATCCTCGAGTAGGTATATGATAAAACGAAGATAATTTTTGAAGTGGAATAATACCTAGCATAATCTTGATCAAATGATGTAAGGTGTTTGTGAACTCGGGATAAAATGATTCATGGCATAATCTATGAATTTGACAGTAAAACAATGATACATGAGCATATAGATAAACAATCATTCTCTTTCAAGAATAAAGATGCTAAAGAAAGCAGCTCCGCACTGATTTAATAGGTATATCATCGAGAGCATAGCACACTAAGTCATCCTCATATAAAACCAGTTAAATCGTGAGGATCCGCACGCATGAGCAAGCACAGAGGCTACACTCACCTCGAACCAACTACTAAACCCCAACGCAATACTTGAGCGCAAACTAAGACCCTTTAACATTTTAGAATGATGGTAAGAAATTATAAGAAGACAAAAATTAAGAAAGTATCACACTAAAGCAAGTGACCAATAGGCAATGGAGGGACCTTTCGGTCGATATTAATGTCAGGAGTAGTGATTGCCATGCAACAGATGCACTAGAACTATGAATGTATGAAAGCTTCCCAAATGAACTAAAATGGAGTTTGCATCCAACTTTCTTGCTCATGAAGACCTCGAGCATATTGAGTAAGCTCGTCATCGAAATATACAAGCCAAGTTCTATAATGTAAGAGATCCCCACTAGTATGAAAATGATATGTATATATGAAGAACATGTGCTAGTTTGAAGCACAAGTGTGTATAAATGATAGTAGTGTGCCCCCTCTCTCTTTATTTTCTCGCTCTTTTTTGACACTTTTGACCTATTATTCCTTGCAAGGTAGGGGCAATACTCTAAATGACATCACACTTCTATTTACTCATAACTCAGAATATAAATTATGTATACAAATGAATGCCTCTAACATTGTACCAATATATGCAATGATTTAGCATAACATGTAAACAATGATGAATTTGAGGGGTCAACTTAATCCACTTTTTTAAAGGTCCCATAAACTTTGAATTTGAATCAAAGAGTTTGATTATTAGAGATGCCCCAACACCCCCTATACTCCCGGGCAGATGGCCCAATCACTAACTGGTCAAGAAAATGACTCAGACGGACCCTCGTATCGGCCCGAAATGCCCGGGCAGACCGGCACCCATCATATGCAACCCAAATCTAGGGTGGATATGGGGTGGCCTGAGTGCGCTCGGACGTGTCCGCCACATCAGATCAGGCTCATGTTAGCCCACCCTGACCCCACATATATTCGTCCCATCTGCTCCCCGGACCAAACCCTAGCCACTCCACTCTACTCTGCCCCAAGCTCCCGTATGGAAATCTCTGGCCTTGTTCGACATGGCGGATAGCAGATCTGACTCTGACCACTCCCGGTCAGTCGACTAGGGTGTCGTCCCATGAGTGGAGGAGGCGGCTATGGCCGTCCGCATGGCCCTTCGTCGCTCCCGGCAGGAGTGCGCCCGACCTAGGTCGGATTCGATCTGGCAGGAATCCATTGCGTCGGCGCAACTGGCTTTTGGGTCCGCCATAGCTAAAAGCTTGAGGTCTGCCGCCGTCCCTCTCAGGTCCGAAGGAGTACGAGGGTTACAAGGACCGATGTGCCTGTTATAACAAGCAGAGAGTCTAGGAGCGCACGTCCTACCTCGTTGTCGATGTGGCGGAGGCGGCGGATGCAACGACGCATGCCACTGCGGAAGAGGAAGCCATCAGTTCCACATCCTCCAGAAGCAACAGAGGAGGAACACGCACGCACACGCCCGAGTGCAAGCCCAGACGATAAGAGCCATGGACGGACTGCCCCCCAAAGAGGAGGAGGACAGTGACGGGCGGACAGCTAAGGGAGGAGGAGATCCGGCTTGATTCATATTGCGTCTCCGACTGCTACTTCCGCATCGGACACAAAGAGTGCCGACAAGGGCAAGCGTAGATGATCTTTGTCCATAGCCTAGTATGTAGTATATATGTAGAACATGTCAATTTTTGTAGTCGAATGACATGTATTGATGTAATAGCCGGACGTCCGGTTGTATCAAAAGTTTATGATGCATGTATAATATGGATTTGGAGTTTGCTAATTGAGGTATCTGGATGTGAAAATAAAAGTTAAAGGTGTGTGTCGCTGTTCGCCGGACGCGGCCAGTCGCGTCCGCCGGTTTAGCTATGTGGCTATGGATGCTCTTACATCCCAGCTTTTTATGGAAAGCTGTAACATCCCAAAATTCTAAATTTTGGAATGTTATAATAAATAGATAGTTATGATTGATTGTCTGATTGATTGTGTGAAGTTGAGTGAAGTTCGAAACTTTTTGAAAGTTAAATGAGAGGGAATAAAAGGACTTTCCCAAACTTTCATTTTTGCTTTTATGATCTCCATGAATTCAAATTCTTTTCACCACAAAACCCTGGAGAGAAGATGACATGACTTCTTCCATTTATTTAAATGACAAGGGGTGTTGAAAATATTTGAATTTCATTTGAGAATATTTCCAATTCTGAAACTTTATGCAACTCAATGATTTTCATGAGCGAAGATAAAATGACTTCTTCAAAACATATGAAATATGAGTTGGGAGTTTCAAAGAATCAAATTCAAAGTCCTTTTAGAAATTATTTTTAATTTGGAGTTATTTGGGTTTTATTCAAATTATTTTTCTCCAAAAATAAAATACATGGAAAATAGGGTAACATGATTCCCTACAATAGAAAATTGAAGAGAAATAAATTTGAATTCATTTTGGTATTTTTAAAATGATTTTTTGTTGGATTTTATTAGAGCAGTAGCACTCTTGGCTTTCTTTAAATTTGTGTGGATTTTATTTGACTCTAGAAAATGTTCATGCTGTAGGAAATCTTTTTCTGAAAATTTTGATATATTATATGCCTATATAATATATATATATTTATTTATTTATTTATTTATTCGGTTTTTATTTGCCTGAGAAAATGTTTTTTAAGAAAAAAAACAAAACTCTCTCGCGCCGACCGACTGGGCCACGGCCCAGCCAGCCAGCCGGCCCAAACCGGGCCCCGCCTTCGCCCCGAGTCCGGGCGCTGCACGCCCCGCCGCCGCCCGTGTCCGGCGCGGACACCGCCGCCGTTGCCCCTCCCGCAAGCACCGCGCAGCCTCCTCCCGCATATAAATCCGGAGCCCCGGCCCCCTCTCTCTTCTCTCTCCTCGCCGCCTCACTTCTCGCCGCCGAGCCGCCGCCCGCGCCGCAAACCACCGCGCCGCCGCCGACAAGATCTGCGCCGCCGCCGCCCGCTGCTGCACGCCACCGCTCTCCGCCGCCACAGTCGCGCCTCGCTGCCGCCGCTACTTGCGCCGACGCCCGCTCCGCCTACTGCCGGAGCCGGAGCTGCCTCGCTCGCCGGAGCCGCCGTCCCGCCTCGTCGTTGACCTCGCCGCCGTCGACGAAGAAAAACCGACGAAAACCGCCGGTAAAACCGCCGAGCCGCCCCGGTTTATTTTTGTTTTCTTCGGTTTTTCCCGAACGTTTTTTTTTATTAGTGGACGTTCGCTCGTTTAGGATCTGGAGCGGAAAGATTCGTTAGTTAGCATTCGGCAGCGAACGTTTGTTGTTTAGTATTTTTCCTTTTCCTTTTAATTTCGGCCAGGGACCCATTCGTGAATATTTTATTTACAGATTAGTCCCTAATCTTCAAACCTTTGTTACTTTTTACTCGTTTATTCAAATCCAACGAAACCAACGCTCACGTCTTCGTTATGATTCCCTCTATCCAGTAATCCAACTTAAACATATTTTTGAAGGTCTTAAAATTTGAATTCAAACAGTTTTGTATTTGAACTTCGTTTGATCATAACTTAAGTTTTATAACTCCGATTTAGTTGATTCTTTTTGCAAATTAAAGCTCTTGACCTAAACTTTCTGATAAGGCCAAATTCACATAATTTTGGTACTGTTAGAAATTGTTTATGTTGCAAAGAGTTATTTGCTTGGTTTTGATGCTTTCCGAATTGTCTTCTTCGTTCTTCCCAATCTTTTGAGTGATTGCTTATGTGTGGTTACCATTGATTGCTTATGATAGATTGACCGGAGTGTGACGAGTAGACCTATCAAGAGTTATGAGTGCGAATCATCTTCATCAACAGTACATGCAAGTTCACACTTTGATCATATCCCTTTCATACCCAGTTTTTATGCATTAGTTTCAATCCTCAAACATTGCATGGTTAGGACTTGATAACATGTGGGTATTGGGAAGTAGTTGATGAGGTAGGAACCTATTGTCCTGCATTCAAACCTTGGGAGTTACTCTACGTTATGCTTATACTGCTATGCTATGCTCGTAGACGTGGTTTGGGTGAGTGAATCCATGACAGATGTGGTGGCTACTTTAATACACATCTGGGTGGAATGGTTGGGGCACCCTGGAGCACTCAGTGGTTTGCCCGGGCACCTGGAGAACCCAGTGCTTGCCCAAGGGGATCCCGGAGGACCCGTGTGATCACCCTATGGAATGCCACCCAGGCTCAAAGGGATCATAAGATTGTTCATGCTAGAAACTTCCGTGTGCAGCCACAAGCCATTATGGGCTCTGGCATAGTTGAGTAAGTTGTGTGAGCTCTTGAAGAGATGGACTAGCAGATGTAGGGGGATTGTAGGTGTAACGGTCTGCCCGGAGTAGAGAGTAAATGCTTCTGAAAGATTGTGTCTCGATCATCCGTTTCTCAAACACCATGTAGTGCGAGAAATCCAACGGAGGAGATCGAGTCTTGTGGGGAAAAATGTGCAAACCTCTGCAGAGTGTACAAACTAATCATGGTTAGCTGTGTCCCCGGTTATGGACAATCTTGAGTCTCTGGTACTTGGATTATCATATTGATCTCATCACGTTACTTAAATAATTTGTTGGGTTATTGATGTTAATTTGGGATTGAGTTAGAGGAACCTTCTCAATATTTTCAACCAACTTTGTAGTTAAATAAAATATATTCCTTTGGAGTAGGGAAAAATTGGCTTTTCGCAAAAATATTATAACCGTAGAGCTTTCCACCAGCCATATATGCATGTAGTGATAGTTATCATTCTTCATTAACCTATGGTGTGAATTTGCCAGTACATTCAATATACTGACCCTTTGTAGCTGCAACGTCTCAAGTTGCAGGAATCTTACGACGAGTAAGTGATACGTTAGGGTTACAATTTCTATACTCAACTTTGCCGTTGGTGTTGATGGGAATCCACAACTTTGTTGTTACTTCCGCTATTTGGATTGAGGTAATAATATTTACGTTACTTTATACATGTGATTTACCTCTGTTATAAATTCTCGAGTACTGTGTGTGTCAGCATACCGATCCAGAGATGACACTTAAACACAGAGACTTGATCCATTCGGGTCGGGTCGCTACAAAAGCTAACCAAGTACTGCCACGAAATCTGGCTACGGACGGGCATGGAGTTATTTTCTTTTCTTTTACAGAAAGAAGCATGAAGGAAATCATGCTAGAAACAGAAAGGATGTCCTTGCCAGGGCATTGACCTGCTTGTGGTACATAAGCAACGGATAACTAGAAGGATATTTTCTGAATACGAAGAGCTGACCTACGCCTTTGTACCATCGTAACAGCGAAAACATAGAAGAGGCGGGACTGCGCCATTACAAAAGCTCCAGGTAAATGACTCGTACAGTCCACAGCGAAGAACATCAATCTCACCACTCCGAACCGCTCGGTCAACCAGCAAGATGAGTTAGATCTTAGAGACCGCTTCCCGTCGCTTTGCTGGTAGGAGGGCTGTCCGCTGAAGCACCAGAGCCACCGCTCTATAGTCACAGAAGAGGAAACTTCACGATTAAACGCCTGTCATTTCTGGTCAACCATAATGACCAGGCCATGCCCGCATGTAGAGACCAAAAGTTGTGATTGGACACTGGACCAGCCCCCTAATGCAACCCTTCAACACCCCCATCGCCACTGATCCCTGCAACTGCCTCAAAATTCTCATCTTGATCTTGTATGCCGTTGACAAATACGCTGATCGGGTTCAGATGCTCAGCTACTTCCTTTCTCACCGTCTCGATCGTCAAGATGACACCACGGTTATTGCTGTACCGTACGTTGTAATGGATGGACACCTCCGACACGGAGCAGAGGTTGTTGATACCCGCAAGAACGCTGCCTGATCGACTCACTGGGTGTCCGCCAATCTTCATCTCGAGATATCTTAACCTCTGCATGGCACCTTGGCTGAAAGTGAGCCATGGGAATCGGCAGCCAATGCACAACCTCTCAAGCTTGCGGAACCCAGCCCTGCCAATCACTATTGCTTCCTCTGGGAGGAAATCCAGACCGAGCGAAAGGTGCTCCAAGCTCGGCAAGTCTGTTAGGATACTCAGATCTTCTGTCACTAGCCTCAAAACGGTGATCTCCACAAAAGCAAGGCAATCGAGCCCCTGGAACCATTGTGGAAGCCTGACGAACCTTCCACCACCCGTCACCTTCAATTTCTCAAGATCATTGGACCGACCTTGATCAGGCAGAGAATCTAGGAACTCAACGCAAGAACCTTGTCCGCCATGGATCGACAGAGACTTGAGCCCCCGCCATTTTTGAAAGGAACAGTGCAGAGCTTCTTGGTATCTTCTGTCGGAGCACTGGTGAAAAGACCATGTTATGGCCAACTCTGTTAGTTTCTCCATTCCACCAAGCGCCTCTACGAGTCTTGCGGAGCATACGCTTAGATGAACGGTTGCTAGAGTACGAAGATCCAAGAGACACCCAATCCCATCGGGTATTGTCGTTCCACCGTTGCAGCCAACTCCATAATCGCCAATGAGCAGATGCCTCATCGACCGCATCTTCCGGATTTGTTCCGGCAGCTGCCTGACTAGTGTGCTCCTTAGGTCCAGCGTCTCCAACCGTGACAACTCGCACGCTTCTGATGGGAGCTCACTGACCTCTGTGTGGCTCATGTCCAACGTTTCCAGACTGCGCAGCTCCTTGATCTTGGCCGGGAGCTTGCGGACTCTTGTATTCTTCACGCTCAGATAACGGAGAAGGAGCATCCTGCTGCTGCATATCAACAACATGTCTTCGTCCTTGAAGCACTGCCAACCTTCAAGGTCCAACACCACCAGATAGATAAACTTATCAAGAGGGAATAGTAGGTCGTCCACCGCACCGGATATAGATAGCGAACGAGCGTTGTGGAAGTGGGAAAGGTTGCTTCTTCTACTCAGAAGCATTTCGAGCTCCCGGTCAGGCTGGTTTACAGATAACCACCGCAGTTTCTTGTTTCCCATTGCTTCTGGAGAAGCAGCGCGCATGCCGCTGGCACAAGCAAAGCCCTTGTCATCTAATCTGTAAGCCAGGAACTGCAACATGAAATAATTTACTTGCCAATGGCAATCTTCCTCCACTTGAGGGGTGCACTCCCAAATGTTTATTGCTCGCGTGACGACGTTCCTGTCGATAAGCATGGAGAAACACGCCTCTGCTTCTTCGTACGAACCACTCAGCCCTTTGGCGATCATTTACGAATGAGATTATCCTTGTTAAACATATAACCCTCAGGAAACATGCTCATATATAGCAGCAATACTTTCGACCAGTATGGAAGATCATCATAAGTAGGATACAATGTTTGTTCGAATTGCTTGAGCAGTCTGGGAAATTGGGGAGCTTCTTCTAACAGGCAGTCCAGGCTACCGTTGCTATAGAATTTCTGGACCTCTTCTTGTTCTCTCAACCAGTCAGCCATACCAGATATGAAGAATGGTATACCTTGACAGCGTCTCAAAATTTCATCACGAGATTGCTTCAAATTGTCTGGCCACAAACCGTTCTTGGAGCCGAAAACACTTTGCAATAGAAGCATTTGTGAATCTAGCTCGTTCAGAGGCTTAACCTCGTGCATCAGACCATTGGAACAACATGTGTACCAAGCCACACTCCTGATGCGTGTTGTTACTATTATCCGACTTCCTCTGTTATTACGTGGCAAAGCACTGCTGATGATATCCCAATCGGATTCTTTCCAAAGATCGTCAATTACGATGAGGTACCTATCAGTGACAGTTTGAAAGGGACAATTGAATAGCTGGTCAATAGGTCTTAAATAGATGCCGTTTCTCATTAAAAAAACGAAAACACTAACGCCCACACATGTGGGCGTTACCCAACTCGCCCACACGCCTGGATCGTCGTTCATTGTCTTTTGCACGAATCTTGACACGAAAAGGTGGATTTGGTGTGCCACGTAGGACGGGGCTGGTGTGTGGGCGTTGGAGAGTTTGCCCACACGCCCGCACCACGCTGTTTGCCAGCTGCGTTGTGTGGGCGAACTGCTTTTCGCCCACACGACACTCCTACCTTGTGGATGGCAACTGCAGTTACGCGAACGTGGCAACTCGGTACACACACATGGCAACTGTGATTCTTTGCTACACGGCAACTGCAGTTGCGCGTACGTGGCAACCAGATAAACACACATGGACACTGTGATTAACAATACATGGCAACTATGGTTGGACCACACGTGGCAACTAGGTAAACACACATGGCAACTACTGTTTTGACCATATGTGGCAAATAGTTAATCACACACGGCAACTACGGTTTGATTACACGCGGCAACTACCATACATTAGACATGGCAACTATAGTTAACCAAAACAGATAGAGTTGCCATGCTTTTACAACTACACTTGCCATCCCAGATAACTACATCTGCCAACCAGGATGGCAACTAAATCGTCATCTCGCGGGGTACCTAACGTAGCTGCGTCAGGACGTGTGGGCATTTTTGCATCGTGCCACACACACGGGGTGGAGATGAGTAGTACTTGTTGAGCGTGTGGCACGAAGTAGCTGCGCCCACACGTGTGGGCAATTCTAATATCCGCCCACACACAGCCCATGTGGGTTGCCTCCTGCTCACACCACACACGGTGTGTGGGCGCATATCGTATATGCCACACGTGTGGCAGTTATCGGCGTCCTTAAAAAAACTTAACTAGTCAATAGTTGGACGTATATAATACAACAATTAACTTAAATTAAACTTGAGGATAAAAACAGTGAGTTGAATAACCCATATATCACATCGAAAATGGGATTATTACATGTTGAAGATGAATACCATCGACTAAGTTATTGATTGGTCATCCTACTTTATGCACGCCATTAATTGTGTCTTGCATGAGAGCGTAACAATTAATTATTTTTTCATACCCGGTGCCTTCTATGGTAGCCAGTTGTTAATAAATTAATGAAAAAGTGAGCACGGGTTTAGGTATGTCAGGATTGTTTCACAATATCACGGAATAATATATTCATCTGAGGTATGCACATCACAAAGTAAAAAATAATTAAGATCACATTTTATACTATTCAATCACCTTAATTTGTATAGGTAAATTAGTGGTCAAGAAGTGTGACCCGGCCTTAATTTTTAAAATACTAGACACCTTGACAAGTAAAATATTACAAAAATACATAAGAATGTCCTAATTGTACATACAATCCCATTGGGACGATGTTTCGTGTTATTTAAGCATATCTGATACCTTAAAACAATCAGAGTATATACATACCCTTTTTGTTTCGTTAGGTATATACTTACCCTTGGGTATCTTTATATGCATCTATGGTCAAAATATGAAGAAAAAAAATCAGGTGTGGGTATCAACTTGCATGCGTACATTTGTAAAATTAGTCGTCAAAAAGTGTGACCTGGCCTTAATTTTTTTAAATACTCGATACCTTGAAAAGTAAAACATTAGGAAAATACATAAAATGTCTTAATTATACATACAAACCTTTGGGATGATGTTTCGTATTATTTTGCCATACCTAATACCCTAAAATTTAGAGGGTATATACATACCCTTTTGTTTCATTAGGTATATACATACTCTTGGGTATCTTGGAATGCAGCTATGTTCAAAATGTGAGAAACATAAAGGATGCATGAATAACCAGAAATATCATGGGTATATATATGCGCGCCATCTTTTTTCTAGAAGGCAATGGGAGGTATGAGCAAAATATTATTATTGAACGTATAATAGAGTGCACTATTATAGGAAAATACCATGCGGTTTTAGTTTGGAAAGGAAAATTTCTAGGGAACCAATAGTAAATCATTGACCATTAATGATTGGATACATGCAAACAAAACTTGGAAAGTCATTATATTGTAGATTGTACACATGCATGAACAAATTTGACTTGCCATAACGGGCCTAGGTGCCCAGGCACCTAGGTGCCCCAAACAATATTAGTACATGTACTACATGGTCCTTCTAGTGTAATAACCTCTACCATTTCACTATTAGTGGTACTCAACGGATTTAACTTCTTGTCATTTCAAATAAGGCATGGACAGTTTTAATATAGTTCATTGTCATTTTTGTCTGATGTGGTAGAGGTACAAGTTACACTACTGTTAGCGGTAAGTAGCTCTTAGCTGGTATTTACTATAATCAGGTCTTTTTGGTGGCACCACTATATTTCCGTCATACCGCACAAAAGATCCAGTAAAATGCCTTTGACTTCGAGTGCCAGATTTAAAAAAGTCGAACATGGTAAGCACTTCTCAAGAAGGATTAGAGACAATTAAGGAAATGAAGAACTCAAGAAGGTAGCTGGAAAAACGACGAAGCCGATATAGGACATGAAGTAAGCAACACAAACGAAGAAAATGAGAGAAGAATGACATAAATCCATCACATTTCCTTTGGTGCAACAAACATTGAAGAAAAAACAGACGCCGGCTTTGAGTTATTTGTTTTTTGTTTTGTTTTTTTTGCGGGGGGCTTTGAGTTATTTGTTGACCCCAATTGTAACAGCCCGAGGTAGTACCTAATTAGAAATTGATTGTTATTTATTTTTGCGTCATCATTGCATCATAAGCATAGCATAAACATCATTCTGCATTAATTAAATAAATAAATCTGGATATTTTATTTTACCATTTCATTAAATTGTGAGTAAGTACACCCTTCTCCCTTTTGGTGTTTTAGCCGGAGACCCACCTCCACACTTGGCGCATAGCATTTTTGTCATATTTGAGAGCTACCCAAATTATTTCACAATTTTAGCCCAAGCCTAGCTATCACTTGTCGTTCAAACACATTTATTCAATTAAATGGATTTATTTTTGAAAAAAAAATTAAATAAAGTCCAAATGGGTTGATTATTTTTGTGTAGCCTCCTTGTTATAATGTAGAGAGGCCACATATAAAAGTTTATCCAATCCGGAGTTCATTTGGTGCCCCAAATAATTTGTTTTCTATCACTGCATCCTTTTAATCAATAAAACTTTTTGATAAATAAAATTGCCTCATGGCCAGCCCATCTCCCTTTTCACAGCCATAGCCCAGCTAGCCCCTGCTGTATTAGGCACACCCCCCCCCCCCCCCCCCCCCTCTCCCCCATTTTTGAGAACTCATAGTTTGGAGGGAGGCATTCCACCCCAAACCCTAGCCGCCGCCCAAGCTCCAAGATCTGTGTCGGCGAGCTGATGGCTCCCGCACTGCCGCAGTCCCACGGGAATTTACAACTTTTTTCCTCAGTTGCTGCAAATCAGAAGGTAGCATATCGGGAACAGATTTGTTGACAGATGAAGCTAGCTAGTTATCACACAGACAACGGTATGGGCAGGGATATGGACGCCCTTTGCTTTTTTTCTTTAAATCCTTCTTAAGGAAATTTATATTCTTTACCTATGTAAGGTATATTCGCTTCCCTTTTATGAGTTGTATCTTGGTCGAAAGACCCTTATTGTATTTACTCGTTAAATTTGACTCTCTGGAATTGTTGTATATAAATATGTTGTTGTTGTGGATTCTTTCGTGACTTGTGCTGTGATACCGACGCTCCACCCATATGGGGTGCACGTTTCCATGTTTACATTGTGTGAAGGTGGCGACTTCGGATCAGTATTATGCGAAGGCTAGCGGAGGTTGCTAGATCTGCATAGTGCCGGTCCCGGGCCGCTACACAGACCACCGTTCACATTATTCTCACGCCTTATCCTTCCGCTATGCACCGATGCTTCTAGAGGCTTGCCAAACCATCTTAGACGATGTTGGACAATCTTATCTTCAGTCGGCGCTATCCAACTCTATCACACATATCATTCCAGACCTGATCATTTCTTGTGTGCCACATATCCATCTCAACATGGGCATCTCTACTACACCTAACTGTTGGACATGTTTCCTTTTAGTTGGCCAACATTCTATGCCATACAACATTGCAGGTCGAATCGCCGTCCCCTAGAACATGTCTTTTCGCTTTTGTGGCACTCTCTTATACAAAGAACGCCTGAAGCTTGGTTCCACATCATCCATCCGGGGTTGATTCGCTGGCTCACATCTTCATCGATATCACCATCCTTCTGCAACATTGACACCAACTACCGAAGGGTGTCCTTCTAGGTACCACCTGCCCATCAAGATTAAACCCCTCATCCTCGTGCCTAGTAGTATTGAAACCACACGCCCAAAATCTTTCAATTCCAGAGTTGTGTCCACGACTCTTAACTTTCTATTAACCCAATTTTTAGTTCTACCAAGCCCAAAACCTTTCAATTCCAAAGTTGTGTCCACGGCTCTAACTTTCTATTAACCCCATCCGACTATCTTCAACTAGCACCACATCATCCACAAAGAACATACACCATGGATATCTCCTTTGTATTTCTCTTGTGACCTCATCCATCACCAAAGAAAATTTATAAGGGCTCAAAGCTGGCCCTTGGTGCAGTCCTATTTTAATGGGAAAGTCATCAGTGTCGTCATCACTTGTTCGAACACTTGCCACAACATTATTGTACTCATCCTTGACGAGGATAGTGTACTTTGTTGGGACATTGTGTTTGTCCTAGGCTCACCACATGACACTACGCGGTACCTTATCGTAGGCCTTCTCCAAGTCAATGAACACCATATGCATATGCAGGTCCTTCTTTTGCTCCCTTTATCTCTTCATAAGTTGTTGTACCAAGAAAATGGCTTCCATGGTTAACTTCATGGATGGCTCCGTACTTGGTCTATCCTGCAAATGCCGGAGGACAGGGACCTTTTTATAATGGCGTCTACACGGCTGGAGCGTACGGCCAGGAAGGTTTTCTACCCCCATGGATGGCGGTGTGATCTACGGATAGGATCTGCCACTCCTTAGGCTGGACATGATTTATTTGCTTGGCATTGTATCGAATTATTTTTATTTTTAGTGTACTCTGGACTTTTTGGCTGTGTGCATCTAACTATGCAGAGGCCGGGCTTTCTTCCGATGCGATTGTATCATCTCGATATATCTATTCAATGAAATGTCCTTTATCGAAAAAATGGTTAACTTCATAGGCATGAAACCAAATTGGTTTTTGGCACACTTGTAATTCTTCTTAAGCGGTGCTCAGTGACTCTCCCCATAACTTCATTGCATGTCTCATCGGCTTAATTTTAGGATAATTGGTACAACTTTGAACATCCCTCTTCTTGAAGATTTGTACTAATATACTCATCCTCTATTATTCAACTTTGAAGTAGCTATCCTAGGCCATTAGTAAATACTCCCTCTATCAACTTTTATAAGACTTTTTAGGTCACCAAAACGTCTTATAAAAGTTGACAAAGGGAGTAAAAAACTAACTGCATTATCTTCGATCACAAACGGATTGGAAACTATAACATGCTGTGAATAAGCTTATTACAAGCCGTTCTTCTTTTAAGCCGTCTGCGGAAGTATGATCTCAGTCAGGGCCCTGTGACCACTGGGCGCCATAAACAATCATGAGTAGTCACAATTCGCCAGCAATCGGATTTTAGAACTGACTGAGATGCTCTTTTTGTAATATTCAGTTCTCCTACTTCATGCATTGAGAAGCACAGTTTGAATCGAGAAATGTCAAAAGAAACAGATTAATTCGTGCACACAAGGGGTGAGTACTTGATATTAGGATTTATCTCATTGTGCATCTTTGATAAATTCTCAAAACATTCTTAGAGGTACATCATGTTATTACATGAGCACCCAGAAAAGAATTTAAGGTATTACCAATCATACCATGCACAAAAGATAAGGTAACATATTCAACTTATCTTTTAAACCATGGAACTGTAAGCACTTTTTTTGTTAAGACAAATTTGATCATATTTTATTCACAGGTGTTTACATACGATTGATTTAATAACTTACGGAAGTAGATGGTAGATGATGGTTATTCCTCCTTGTTGTCTCACGATGCATTTGATTATTAGGGCGCACACACATAGTAAAAGTGCGGTGGACATGGTTCCACATGCACCGGCATGAACAGCAAAATCTAAAAAAATAGCGATTTTTTACATAATTATGTATTTTTTTAATAAATATAGTCGAGTGTTCTACTCACGTGTGAATTTTTGTGAATAAATCACATCGGTAGTGTTCTACGTGAAAAGACAAAACCAGACTTCCAAAATGCTTTTGAAATGGTCTTTTTAGACCATCGATTTTGTCTTTTTGTCCAAAATATCATGGATGTCACTTCTTCACGAAAATGCACACATTCAAATGGCAACAAGTATAAGCCCGCTTACATGACACACTTGCTTATGAGGGGAAGAGAGGCATAGAAAAAAGGGAGGAGTGGGCTCTCATGCATGACCCAAAAATGACTAGCCTAATAGCCAACCTTATTGCCAACTCTGCTGTATGAATAATTAATAAGGCTCTTGATGACATGACAATTTTATATAGCCACCTGCTGGCTCCACTATTGTTCTTGCTCTAAACCAATGGTTAGTTTTTAAGGTAGTTTTTTATTTCTTGATGTATACCAGTAAAGGTATACAAACCCGAAAGTCAGATTCTGCTTGCGAGCTCATTTGAGCTTGTGATCAACAGTAAATCCCAAAGAAATTAAAACAAATTTAAAAAATTCATACTTTTTTCGTGACAAACTTTGAGAAATATTTTGAATGTTTGCAAAATTTCGTCATGAAATAACATCCATGGAAGTCGTGCAAAAAAAACACCATTCCAAAATGCTTTTGAAAGTGACTTTCGGAGTATCGACTTTTTTTTGCCATGACTTCCATGAATGTCATTTCTTGATGGAATTTTGTGAGCACTCAAAACATTTGTCAATGTTTGCCCTCAAAAAAAGTTAAGAATTTCTTAAATACCTTTCCGGATTTTACTGTTCACCCAATCTAGTTTGAGCTCGAGTTTAGAAACACCACGTCCGTTGACCTTCTGTATTTATGATGTACTCCCTCCATCTCTGTTTACAAGGCTTGCACGTGTATCTAGGTCGTCAATTTAACTTATATAAAATAAAAAAATTAACATAATAAATTATATCATTAGATAATAGAATATCTAAAGTTTCTAATGATATATTTTTTGTAATGTATGCCTCTTATTAAGTTGGTCAAATTAACGACCTAGGCACGTGCAAGACTTGTAAACTGAGATGGAGGGAGTAGTACTTTTTTTTATTTTGCAATAGACAGTAATACACTTTTATATCATTGAAATAACATAAGGGGGCATATTGTTTTCCCGCCCCCAAGGCCTCCAGTATATCACGACCGGGCCTGCCCGTTATATGAGTGGGTTACACATATGTATACAGGTTAGAACTAAATTATACCATGTTCTTTGACTTGAACTGGCAGGAGTTCTGCCGTTGCTCTAAGAGGAGAGTACAAATTTGCAAGTTTTCACATGACCTTTTTTGCAGAATCCGAGTAGAATGTTATCTTATTATCAAGATTTCACTTACTTTTAACAATGCTTTTGTCTGTTGAGGCTACTTTTTTAGTGCAATTTGCTGAAGGGGGCCTGTCTAGGGCACATCTAGATGTGTCATAATTATTACACATCTAAGTGACACAAGCAAATATTTTAAAAAATACCCGCATGAATCTTCTCCCTAAACCAATAACATAGGATTTAGATGTGCAATACTTAGAGCACATCTAGATGTGCTTTACAAAACTGTTGTTTTCGTCCGGTTGTCACGCTTGCCAAACCCACGTAATAAAACCATGAAAGTCCGCTCTAAAGATGCCAGAGGGTGCAAGATGACCTTCCACAATCTAAAGAATGTGGTTACTCTGATTTTGCTTAAGAATGACTAAAAAAATTGGTTATCAATTAAAAAAATATACTTCTCATGTTTCTTTTTTAAACCGAAAACCGTAGAACAATAGTTCTGCGGAGTGTATATATATATATATAAATAAATAAAAAGTGTGGGTATGTACGGATGCACGGCAAAAGAAAAAAAAAGGAAAAAGGAAAAAACTATCCAATGCCAGTTCTAGCGAAACCCAACATGGTATATCAGTTGCAGTTCAGGACTTGATCAATCCAGCTTGTAAGAAGAGCCTCAAATTTGTACTTGATTCTGTGCTTGAGCAGTAGGAGATCATTCCTCAGCATACTTCTCATGTTTGTGGTACGTACTAGTTACTTAGTACGCATTTCTATTTGCTTGTTAGAAACTGACTAAAAAAACATCCAATCAAGTAAAAAAGGATGTACAACGTTATTTTTCTAACAGAAAAGAAAAAAGAAAAATGAGAGAGATGTGAAACCCCTCTGTCAAAAATTTATAATCGCAGTATCAAATTACCTTTTATTTTTTATTTTTTTGCAGGAAAATTTACCTTTTATTGAATTAGAGCATAGGTGAATTATTGTGTGAGATAGAAATGGAAGTTAAGGTAGTAAGTGACTGATCAAGTTACCTGCGGTCTTGCAGGTACTGATTAATGTTGCAAACCAGCTCCTGCTCATCCTGGTCCTCGCCATCTTCTGACATGGTGATTTCGGATGTCCCCGTAGATATTGACGCTGGTGCTATAGCTGCTTGTTTGTCGATCTGGCAAAGAATGTGTCTCAGAAGCACCTTGATGCAAGGCCTCGGGGACACATTGGCCAAAGCGCAGCACTCGAAGTAGGGTCCATCGCCTCCGATTTGTTGGAGGTGTCTGTAGAGCTCATTGGCAAGAGCCGTTTTCCCCACCCCAGCGGGTCCAACCATGGACACGATACTGAGAGCCATGTTGTCTTCCTGGGCGGGCGTGAACCACCTGAGCAGCTTCTTTCTGATGCCCTCGATGCCAACAAGAAGGTCGCCGCGTGCAACGGTCCGGGCCTCAGTCGCGTAGGGTTGCAGCTGCGGCATCCCACCACTTAAGGGGATACTATCGCCATCTCCGGCCAACATAAGGTGCTCGTACCTGTAAGGTTGTCCGTTGATCCAGGAAAGCTCTTCCTCGATGAGTCGCGTTACATCCGGATGCGGTAACCGGAACTCTGAATCACAACGGAAGCAGGCAGTTCGCTCATACGTTTCTTGTTCTTTTCTTGTGATGAAACGCTCGTACTTATCGAGGTGGTTCCCAATATATCGAGCCAGATCCCTCAGCTTGAGCAGCCACAGCTCATAGTTCTCGACATGGTACGGTCTGAGATCCAGCAGTGGCAGAGGCTGGTCCAGTGATGCTGCGATGTCTCTCAGCTCGACCACAACGAGCCGGAAAATCTGTAATATTCGGTCATCGGCAGCACTGAGGCGCCGCCCCCTATGGTACTGCAGCAGTTCGGACATCCTCCAGGGGAGCGGCTCTATCTTCTCTAATGCTTCCTTCATCTTTTTCTTCGCCCTTTGCTCGGAAGCGGCCACCGCCCCCATAACTCTCTCGCAATCCGATCGACACTCCGGCTGGAGATGGTCGGATAGTCGGAGAGGGATTGAAAACAAATTAAATTAGAACTAGTTGTTGTTCCAAAGAAGACGAAAGAAACTCGGAACCAGCAAATAGAGTACAGTAGAATATATATTACCTATATAATGGATGCAACACGATGATCACCATTCAGTTCCGACAGATCTAGATTGAAGCCTTGAACCATGGCCGATGCGCGCAGGAGCTAGGAAGAGACTATTCTCGGTTTCGTCCCTCCTCTGCTACAAGACTGTCAGTCGGCCTTCTTGGGGACAAGGTCGAGCTGTGTCTGGTGGAGCACGCTGGGAGTCTTCCTTTGACTTCTGAATGCACGGACGGGAGAGCCGCTGGATCTGGACGCTGGGAATAAGTTTTTTTTTTAGGGAAGGGAATCAAGATCTATAGATGGGTGGGGTGGGGGAGTGGGTGGTGCTAGGGTCTAGTAGTGGAACGAGATCCTCTTACGTTCTTTAAAGTACTGCCGAGGGACGTCCTTCCTGTATCACCGTTCGCTGCTCATCCGACGGCAGCAGCCAGAAACCACGAAAAACACACAGCTGCGAAGCAGCGTGCAGCCATGAGCCCAGAAGAGATGCGGCCCAGTTCAGTGGAAGGAAAAAAAACACCGATACGTTTACTCCCCGTCGTCGTTCGCTCGCCATCGTCGTGACCTGCTTAACCCTAGCATCGCCGCGATTGATAGGGCGAGCACCGCTGCCATCGCCGCACTAGCGCGGGAGTGCGACCGGCGCCACCGCCCGCATCACAGCAAAAGGGAGAGTGGCTAGCAACTCCATGGCCGCCACCACCGCATGACTGCAGCACACCGTCGAGCTCGCGGCCGCTGCGGGAGGTGCCAAGTGAGTGCCGCGTTGCTGAGCTTAAGCAGCGGTGGATGAAGGGCGACAAGCACACAGCCTGTAATGTCACGCGACCTGCATTGCGACGCTGGAGGAGGCAGGCAGTAGTTGAGCAGCAGGAGCCAACAAGAGCCCGAACTCAAGTTTCAGATGTAGAAACTGTATTTCTATTTTGTTAGGAATCTAAAACTCGGATTGAACTGAGATTGTATATGAATGTTTTCAACTTAAGAGCTTATCATTGATGCTTACTTTTGATCTGAGGTTGTGTACAGAGGTGCTGGGGCTGGCTCTGTTCTGAATTTATTTTTGATCTCTCTTTTCTACTAACAGAAAGAGCAGTGTTCTGAAACTGTAATCTTCATACAACTTCCCTTTTCCCCTAGAAACAATATCATCTATGATATGTGCTTGTGCTTGTGCACCACCACTACGCTACGCACCCCTTCACCAACCACTACGCTACGCACCCCTTCACCAACCACTTGCATCTTGTGGTAAAAAAATCTGGTGAGTTCTCAGAAATAATGGATTTAACTATAGCTGCGATTGTTATTTAGCAACATACCACTGAAGCATGTGCACCATCATCACATGCCTCTTCCCCAACAATGAAAAAAAAACATGAGAAGGGACATGTAAAGTGCAGAGCAAATATTAGAACCAATGTGAAAGGGAATAAACAATTAATATGTGTTCTCTGGGACATGAAACAATTCATGTTATCCTTTCCTAAAAATTGTGAGACTCGTGCCAAAGAGAATAAGCAAGGAGGCAGTAGTACTTGGAGAACTTAGATCTATTTGATCTCTCATGAGAGTTAACAAATTGGGTGTTGTGTCAGTTACATATTCGAATCATAGCGTACTGTGTTTGCCTCTTCTTCCATATCTGTGGTATAGAATAGAATTTCAATTAGATAATTCTTTGGTAATGGAAGCAATCTTATGATGGAAGTTAAGATGAATCAGTTTCAAAGAAATCTGATGATGGAAGTTTGATCAATTTCAAAGCAATTTTATATGGAAGATTAATCAATTTCAAGATAGAGACAGAATAATGACGTACTCAGAAGAATGGCGAGCAGAGCACCTCGTCCCTCTGGTGATCGATCCCTTCGCTGGAGCGTGGCCTTTTCTGTCAGTCTATCGCCGTTTTCCCTGATCTCGCGCCCTTTTTTATCCGCTCGCACTGTTTTCCCTCTCCCGTTCCATTGGGCTGGGCTGAATCGTGTTTGTGGGCCGGCTGTGCTCTGTATTTTCATGGTTTCTGGCTGCTGCCATCGGATGAGCAGCGAACGGTGATATGGAAAGGACGTCCCTCTGCAGTACTTTAAAGAACGTCAGAGGATCTCGTTCCCTAGTAGTAGGGATGACAATTTTATCCATGGATCCGGGTACCTATGGATACTCGACTCGGTTGGGCAAGGGTATGGAGGGTCTTTCTACCCACGGATCCATGGATCTAGATACCCACGAGCAACTGGGTTGGGCATGGTTATATTCACAGAAACACTAACGCCCACACGTGTGGGTGTTCCCCAACTCGCCTACACGTCTAAATCGTCGTTCACTATCTTTTGCACGAATCTTGACATGAAAAGGTGGATTTGGTGTGCCACATAGGACGGGGCTGGTGTGTGGGCGTTGGAGAGTTTGCCCACACGCCCGCACCACACTGTTTGCCAGTTGCGCTGTGTGGGCGAACTAGTTTCTACCCACATAAACACCACCTAGTTCATGCGCATGTGGGCGAACTGCTTTTCGCCCACACGACACTCCTACGTTGTGGATGGCAACTGCAGTTACGCGAACATGGCAACTAGGTAAACACACATGGCAACTGTGATTCTTTGCTAGACGGCAACTACAGTTGCGCGTACGTGGCAACCAGATAAACACGCATGGCAACTGTGATTAACAATACATGGCAACTATGGTTGGACCACACGTGGCAACTAGGTAAACACACATGGCAACTACTGTTTGACCATATGTGGCAAGTAGTTAATCACACACGGCAACTACGATTGATTACACGCGGCAACTACCATAAAGTAGACATGGAAACTATAGTTAACCAAAACAGATAGAGTTGCCATGCTTTTACAACTACACTTGCCATCCCGGATAACTACATCCGCCAACCAGGATGGCAACTAAATCGTTATCCCGCGGCGTACCTAACGTAGCTGCGCCAGGACGTGTGGGCATTTTTGCTTCGTGCCACACGTGCGGGATGGAGATGAGTAGTACTTGTTGGGCGTGTGGCACGAAGTAGCCGCGCCCACACGTGTGGGCAATTCTAATGTCCGTCCACACTCAGCCCGTGTGGGCTGCCTCCTGCTCACACCACACACGGTGTGTGGGCGCATGTTGAATATACCACACGTGTGGTGGATATCGGCGTCCTATATTTTTTGCTCCATGGATATCCAATGAATACTCATATGATATGTGGGCTCATATGTTAGTGACACTAGACTAACCACAACTCGCATTCGCAAAAAATGCAAAAGCCCAACCCATGTTTCCTAATCCTCTACCGTATAAACCTAAACCTAGCCTGGCTGCCTCCCTCCACTCCTATCCCCAGCCCCAAGCCCTCTCATATGTGGCAGCGCTCTACACCACAATCACCGTCGAGCCATGCCTCGCCACCTCTCCCTCTCTACCTTGCCATCCACCCCGCATCTCGACCACCATTAGTGACAGGCAAGGTAGCGGTTACCCATAGCCATGTGACCTCATCCCACCCCTCTCTCATTCCCCAATCGATGATCAGTCTCTAGTGAACAAGGTAGTGAGCCAGCGGTTGCACCAAGAACGGTCCCATCATTCATCAGAGCGCGAAGGAGGAGGCGATCAACATCAATTGAAGTGGCCGACGATGGCATCAACCAGTGGAAGAGCAGGGCCGGGGCTCTTGTCATGATGTCGAGGAGCACACGTGCTCGACGACCAGCAGAGGAGTTTCATGCACCGGCGACGGTAGCACCATCAATACCGAAGGTCATATCCGATGCTCTCTCTTAGAACATGTATGAGATTTTATATGAACTAGCTGCAAGTCGTGAGAAGGTGAGATCCTCTTAGAGATCAAATTGACTAGGAGTTAACCGAATAGCGCGGTGAATTAATTCTATGCCCACGGAGCTCCATGGGTACCCGGGTATCCAACGGGTTTGGGCATGGGCACAAGCTATGCCCATGGATACTTTGGTGGATGGGTAGAGGGCAGGAAGATGGGCCATGGGTTGGATTTGGACCAGCTCCACCCGGTCCAAACCCGACCCATTGCCATCCCTATCTGGTAAACGGCTATCCGGCCCTAGTCGCATACATTTCGACAACTGTTTGGATTAACCGAACGAAATTAATTATAATTCAAACATTTTTCAATACATTTCGAACATTTAGTAAAAAAAGCCGAACCCTAAAGCTATCCTACGGCGGTGCCCGGCATCCACTTCCTTTGTATTCTACATTGGCGACCATGTCCTTCATCTGCAGTTCCATAAGCGGCGGCGGGGTTTAAGATCCGTGCAGTGAAAGTGCAGTCTCCGGTGAGGAAAAATAGAACATGAGAGACGGACCGGCCCATTTGGGACACTGCTACTTGTGATAGTGCTGGGATTTCGCCGAAGAGAAATGGTGATGTAGTACAGTAGCACAAGATAGTATTTCGCTCAGTTAAGAACCAAGATTTATCGAACCAGTAGGAGACGCCTCACAAACAGGATAAGCATTACCTGCGCACATAGGGGGACCTGAATGCCCATATTGATTCCTACATATTCCACAAAGATCTTTATCGGTTTAACCACAATGTCGGGGATTCAGTTAATCCCGTATACAATTCCCTTTGTCCGGCGATATGTTACTTGCCGAGATTCGATCGTCGGTATCTCCATACCTAGTTCAATCTCGTTCCGGCAAGTCTCTTTACTTGTTCCGTAGTACAAGATCCCGTGACTAAACTCATTAGTCACATGAAGCTTCTTATGATGTTGTATTACCGAGAGGGCCGAGAGATATCTCTCCGTCACACGGAGTGACAAATCCCAGTCTCGATCCATGAAACCCAACAGACACCTTCGAAAATACCTGTACAGCATCTTTAATGATCACCCAATTACGAAGTGATGTTTGATAGCACATAAAGTATTCCTCCGGTATCCGGGAGTACATGATCTCATGGTCTAAGGAACTGATAATTGACATGAAGAAAGTTGTAGCAAATAACTAAATGATCTGATGTTAAGCTTACGGTTGGGTCTGTCCACCACATCATTCTCCTAATGATGTGATCACGTTATCAAACGACAGCTCATGTCTATGGTCAGGAAACCTTAACCATCTTTGATCAACGAGCTAGTCTAGTAGAGGCTTACTAGGGACACGGTGTGGTTTATGTATTCACACATGCATTTGAGTTTCCGAACAATACAATTCTAGCATGAATAACAAACATTTATTATGGATGAAAAATATGATAATAACCATTTTATTATTGTTCTAGGGCATGTTTCCAACAAAGACGGCCCACCGACCCACGACCATTATTTACTCGAAGAGGCCCTTGGAGCTCCTTCACATGGATCTCTTCGGTCCTCCATCTTTCGATAGTCTTGGGGAAGAAAGTATTGCTTGGTGATTGTGGATGATTATTCGAGATGCACATGGGTATATTTCTTCAAGGGGAAGAGTGAGACCCAACACTACTACAGGTTGGTCCAAACGCGACGGTCCAATCAAAGACCCTTCGGTGAAACTGTATGTGATGCATTAATCACAAACAGTGATGTAATAAAACCGTCAAAAAAGATACAAAAATTTTGCGATGGCATCAAACATGATTCAGATTATAGTTGCGTGTGAGATGCTTGGCAAACGGTTAATCCAGCAGAACTGTTTGCGATGAGGCAGAACAGCAGAAACGGGCAGCCAGATGAGGGTGTGTGTGGTATACGACATACAGTTCACTAGGATGAACTGTGTGTGATTAGGCAACACAATAGAAATGGTCAGCCAGATCAAGGTGTGTGCGATGGAGGGCATACAGTTCACTCGGATAAACTGTTTGCGATGAGCCAAGACAACAGAAACAATTCAACTAAACAAGATGTGTGTGATATGCGGCAAATAGGTCTGTAATAAGAAATGTGTGCGAAAATCCATCCAACCACACTGGTAGTTACCCCACATATCTCATATACTACCATGTGGTACTATGTATAGTATTTTATTATTTTAAATATGTTCATAAACTGTATCTAAGATATTTCAAAGCACATTAAATGAAAAAATTGCATATGAGTCCATAGTTTTTGTTATATTTGTTAAATACATACATATTTGTACGTAAAAAAGAGCATACCCAAAATATGGTACATACTACCTAAAAATTAGTATATATACTACCAAGGGAATCGCGATTTTGAATCGAATCGGAGGTCTGATGGTAGGATCGCAAATCGTAGAATCTTCACTATCAGGATCGTAAAAACGTAGATTCTATGAACTAAAATTGTAGAATCAGAGGGGTTAGTTTGGATCGCAAAGTCGTAGAATCATATAACAGAATCGCGATTCTGACAACCTTGTATACTACCTAATCATTGATATATACTACATACTGCACGTACATACTCTCAGTTTTGACAGATACTACATACAACATAGAAAACACAAGTGGTGGTAACTACCACTGTTTGTAGGAAACATTTGTCATATATATGTATATATATATATAACTGAAATAAACATCCAATTACATAAGTGTGACGCCCCCGATTTGACCGTACACTAATCATGCACGCAAATGTGTACGATCAAGATCAGGGACTCACGGGAAGATATCACAACACAACTCTAAAACATAAATAAGTCATACAAGCATCATAATACAAGCCAGGGGCCTCGAGGGCTCGAATACAAGTGCTCGATCATAGACGAGTCAGCGGAAGCAACAATATCTGAGTACAGACATAAGTTAAACAAGTTTGCCTTAAGAAGGCTAGCACAAAAGTAGCAACGATCGAAAAGGCAAGGCCTCCTGCCTGGGACCTCCTAACTACTCCTCGTAGCCGAACTCCATGTAGCATCATCCTCGGGATCTCTAGCTCCTGGACTCCAGCATCTGGTTGTGACAATCAGGTATAGAAAGGGGAAAAGAGGGAGAAAAGCAACCGTGAGTACTCATCCAAAGTACTCGCAAGCAAGGAGCTACACTACATATGCATGGGTATATGTGTAAAGGGGCATATCAGTGGACTGAACTGCAGAATGCCAGAATAAGAGGGGGATAGCTAATCCTGTCGAAGACTACGCTTCTGGCCATCTCCATCTTGCAGCATGTAGAAGAGAGTAGACTGAAGTCCTCCAAGTAGCATCGCATAGCATAATCCTACCCGGCGATCCCCTCCTCGTCGCCCTGTTAGAGAGCGATCATCGGGTTGTATCTGGCACTTGGAAGGGTGTATTTTATTCAGTATCCGGTTCTAGTTGTCATAAGGTCAAGGTACAACTCCGGGTCGTCCTTTTACCGAGGGACACGGCTATTCGAATAGATAAACTTCCCTGCAGGGGTGCACCACATAACCCAACACGCTCGATCCCATTTGGCCGGACACACTTTTCTGGGTCATGCCCGGCCTCGTAAGATCAACACGTCGCAGCCCCACCTAGGCACAACAGAGAGGTCAGCACGCCGGTCTAACCCTATGCGCGCAGGGGTCTGGGCCCATCGCCCTATGTACACCTGCACGTTGCGAACGCGGCCGGAAGCAGACCTAGCCTAGTGGCGTTCCAGTCCAATCCGGCGCGCGCCACTCAGTCGCTGACGTCACGAAGGCTTCGGCTGATACCACGACGCCGGGATACCCATAACTACTCCCGCGTAGATGGTTAGTGCGTATAGACCAAATGGCCAGACTCAGATCAAATACCAAGATCTCGTTAAGCGTGTTAAGTATCTGCGAACGCCGACCAGGGCCAGGCCCACCTCTCTCCTAGGTGGTCTCAACCTGCCCTGTCGCTCCGCCACAAAGTAACAGTCGGGGGCCGTCAGGAACCCAGGCCCACCTCTACCGGGGTGGAGCCACCTGTCCTTTCAGCCCCCTCATCAGAATCACTTGCGGGTACTCAACGAGCCGACCCGACTTTAGTCACCACATGTGTCATGTATATAATGTATATAGTATATACCCGTGATCACCTCCCGAAGTGATCACGGCCCAGTAGTATAGCATGGCAGACGGACAAGAGTGTAGGGCCACTGATGGAACACTAGCATCCTATACTAAGCAGTAGGATAGCAGGTAAGGGTAACAACTGTAGCAACAATGACAGGCTATGCATCAGGATAGGATTAACGGGAAGCAGTAACATGCTACACTACTCTAATGCAAGCAGTATAGAGAAGAATAGGTGATATCTGGTGATCAAGGGGGGGCTTGCCTGGTTGCTCTGGCAAGTAGGAGGGGTCGTCAACTCCGTAGTCGAACTGGGGGTCGCCAGTAGTCTCGGGGTCTACCGAAAAGAAGTAACGGAGGGGGAACACAATAAATAACAGAGCAATCAAAGCAACACAAAGCGTAACATGACAATACACGGTGCTAGGTGTGCCCTAACGCGGTAATAGGTGATACCGACGAAGGGGGGAAACATGCGGGAAGGTATTCCCGGTGTTTTGCGTTTTTGGACAGAGGTACCGGAGGGGGGGGAGTTGCGAGTTTGATAGGTTAGGGAGGTGTGGCGGACGAACGGGCTGCGTATCCAGATTCGTCTCGTCGTTCTGAACAACTTTCATGTAGAAAACATTTTCATCCGAGTTACGGTTTAAAAGATATGAATTTTCAAAGATTATTTGAATTTCTGGAATTATTTGAATTTAGCAAAAATGAATTATGAGGTCAGCATGAGGTAACGCTGACGTCAGCAGGTCAACAGGTCGGCTGACCAGTCAAACCAGACAGGTGGGTCCAGTGGGACCCACATGTCATTGACAGGGCACTAACAGAGTTTTATAACTAACTTAAACAAGGTTATTAGCAGGTAGGCCCCACCTGTCAGTGCCTATTTAGATTAATTAATTAGTTTTATTTATAAAAACATTTTATTTAGTTTACTTACGCGGCGGGGCCCGCATGACAGTGACACTGGGCTGCCCAGTCAGTAGTTGACTGGGGTCAACCCAGTCAACTGGGCCACCTGGACCCACTGGCAGCGACCCAGGGGGGGCACTTAGCCACGTCGGCGGACGGCGCCGGAACAGCTCCGGCGAGCCAAATCGCGGCGGCGCGCGGCGGGCTCGGCTCGGGTTTAGCGCACAGGGGGTCCCAGGGGCCGCGGTTGCTTGCGTTCGACGCGGCTCGACGCCGCGCGTCGAACGGTGGCGGTGCGGGGTGCTGGGGAAGTCGGAGCGGAGCGCCAGGAGCTCGCCGGCGGCGAGGTGGTTCGGGCGTGCGGCAGAGGCGGGGCTACGGTGCGAACTGGGGCAAACCGAAGAGCGGGGCGAGGCCTACACGATGCGGCCAAGGCAACGGAGGCACGAACGGGACCAAAAGGTCGCCGTGGCCACGCCGACGACGAGGCCAGGCGGCGGAGGGTGCGGCCTAACGCGCCGCGGTGGCTACGGCAAGCTAGCGAGCTAATGGAGAGGGGGAGGAGGACCAGGAGCTCACAGCGGGGCGTAGCCGTTTAGAGCGGGCGCGGGGAAGGCGTGGTGCAGTCGGAACCGACGGCGAACGGCGGCGGGGATCCGACGAGGAAGAAGATGGCGCGGGGTCGATGCAGGGTTCCCGGGGCTCGGGCCCGTGGTCGAGGAGGACGGGCTCGACGCGGCGAAGCTCGTGGACACGTCGGGGAGGAGAACGGGGCTCGGTGGCCGTGGCTATGGCGCAGCCATGGCGACGGCGGCGCTCGGTTGCGGTGGGGAACGAGGTGGAGCTGAGGGGGAAAGGCGCAGGGGCTGAGAGGGAGAGCGGGTGAGTGGAGGGGAGGGCTTGAGGCGTCGAGGGGATGTCGCCCTTATCCCCTCTCCGACGGGGACGGCGACAGGGTTCGGTGGCGACCGGCGAGCGCGGTCGCTGGGTCGGGGGAACAGGGAGGAGGGAGGCGACCGGGGGAAAGGTGGGCTGCTAGGTTGGGCCGCCCAGATGAGCCGGCCATCTGGCCCAGTGAGAGGGGGGGTTAGGTCCAGGAAGGGGTTTGCTCTTTTTTTTGTTTCTTTTTTTTATTTTCTTTTATCTCTTTTCTGTTTTATTTCATTTTAATGCATTTAGGCATTTTCTAAAAATATGTTTTCTCCACAACAATTATCAGTGCAATATTTGGCACCCACCGAACATTTTTGTTTAAATTTTTGAAAACTTTTATTATTGACATTAATTTGAATTTAAATTTTGAAACGGTTTCGAATCATCGCGAGGTTAACAACAGTAACCGTGGTGACGTGGCATCATTAGCGTGGGATTACTGTAGCTTAATTATCCGGGCATCACAATAAGTGACTATACAGATCATTCGCACACACCTCAATAAACAATTGCATGCATTCTAAACTAGGAGAAACGATCGTCTAGTCATCTACTTCTTGTGACGCTCCCGCCACTGCTCTGTGGCTCGATCCCTCGACTCGGGCAGGAAGAAGACACTTCCTCATGTCAACGGTCCACCCGTACATCTCGTAGCTTGTGTACGCGTCCTTGGCCGCATAATTGACGTGTTCTTCGTCCAGTCTCTGATGCCAGACACTGTGCCAGGCGTTCTTGTCCTTATTGCTCTCATCCTTCATGTTCATGTAGTAGGGGGCAATGATGGCCGAGGCGAGGTCAACCAGGGAGTTTTGTTTGTTGTTTTCGCTGCCCCTGACATTGTAGTGGTCATGGATGATGACAAGATTCTGGCAGGTCAAGCTCGAAACCTTGAGCGCTTTTAGATCATTGGTGGTGTCCATCGTAGTGAAACTGTAGTCGGAGCTGTTGATAAACCTGGAGAAACACTTGCAAGGCCTTATGGCCAGGTGGTAGTGGTAGACGAGGACGTCATGTCGCATGCACAACTGGGCGACGGCAACCTTTTGATCGTGCTCGGCACGACCGCTGGTGAACTCAAAATCGAAGCCGACCACTTGGTACTTGTCCTCACCAAGCAACTTGTCCATAGTTTGGATGCAGCTCTCCACCGAGACTGGCTCGTTCGTGTACACCACCGAGAGGGCCTTCCCCTCACGTGAGTGTCCACTACGTGATGCGTGGTGAACTACCCCCCGTTGTCGTCGTCGGCTGCTGGGAGTGCCATGGAGCCATAGGGAGCGCCGTTGGAACCGCTGGATGTCCTCTCTGTTTGTGTCGTCATGGATGTGCTTATTGTATCGTGTGGCACGAGAGATGAAGGTAAATGGCCACAGGAATAAATAGGGGCCAGGCGGCCTGGATCCTCGGCGCGTCCGCATGGCAGCTTTTGCAGTGGGTAACTGCATCGCGGCGCTGCACCCGGCACAACCGCATGCATAATGGTAGCACGAACGTATGTGATCGTGCGCCGGCCCCAGACACTGGCAGCGCGCGTGGAGGGACGAGGGCAGAGCGCCCGGAGGGACGCGAGAGCAGAGCGCGCGGCGGGACGCGAGCAGAGCGCGCTGCGGTCACCTCAACCGCGAGCAACCACACGCATATAGCAGTTGAACACGGATGAAATGGTCGTCTACAAGCCGGCCGGCAGTTGTGACGCTGCGTAGAGAGTGAAGGAAATATGCCCTAGAGGCAATAATAAAGTTATTATTTATTTCCTTATATCATGATAAATGTTTATTATTCATGCTAGAATTGTATTAACCGGAAACTTAGTACATGTGTGAATACATAGACAAACAGAGTGTCACTAGTATGCCTCGACTTGACTAGCTCGTTGAATCAAAGATGGCTAAGTTTCCTAACCATAGACATGAGTTGTCATTTGATTAACGGGATCACATCATTAGAGAATTATGTGATTGACTTGACCCATTCCGTTAGCTTAGCACTTGATCGCTTAGTATGTTGCTATTGCTTTCTTCATGACTTATACATGTTCCTATGACTATGAGATTATGCAACTCCCGAATACTGGAGGAACACTTTGTGTGCTACCAAACTTCACAACGTAACTGGGTGATTATAAAGGTGCTCTACATGTGTCTCCGATGGTACTTGTTGAGTTGGCATAGGTCAAGATTAGGATTTGTCACTCCGATTGTTGGAGAGGTATCTTTGGGCCCTCTCGGTAATGCACATCACTATAAGCCTTGCAAGCAATGTGACTAATGAGTTAGTTGCGGGATGATGCATTACGGAACGAGTAAAGAGACTTGCCGGTAACGAGATTGAACTAGGTATTGAGATACCGACGATCGAATCTCGGGTAAGTAACATACCGATGACAAAGAGAACAATGTATGTTGTTATGCGGTATGACCGATAAAGATCTTCGTAGAATATGTAGGAGCCAATGTGAGCATCTAGGTTTCGCTATTGGTTATTGACCGGAGACGTGTCTCGGTCATGTCTACATAGTTCTCGAACCCGTAGGGTCCGCACGCTTAATGTTTGGTGACGATAGGTATTATGAGTTTATGTGATTTGATGTACCGAAGCTTGTTCGGAGTCCCGGATGAGATCACGGACATGACGAGGAGTCTCAAAATGGTCGAGACGTAAAGATCGATATATTGGAAGGCTATATTCGGACATCGGAAAGGTTCCAAGTGATTCGGGTATTTTTCGGAGTACCGGGGAGTTACGGGAATTCATCCGGGGAGTCAATGGGCCTTAATGGGCCTTAGTGGGAAGGAGAGGCAGCAGCCAGGAGGTGGCGCGCGCCCCTCCCAAGCCCAGTCCGAATTGGACAAGGGGTTTGGGGCGAGGTCCCCCTCTCCCTTCCTTCTCCACTCCCCCTCCTTTCCCCTTCTCCTAGTTGGACTAGGAAAGGAGGAAACCTACTCCTACTAGGAGTAGGAATCCTACTCCCTTGGCGCGCCCCTCCTAGGGCCGGCCTCCTCCTCCCTCCCTCCTTTATATTCGGGGGCAGGGGGCACCCCAAGACACAACAATTGATCATTGATCTCTTAGCCGTGTGTGGTGCCCCCCTCCACCATAATCCACCTCGGTCATATCGTAGCAGTGCTTAGGCGAAGACCTGCGTCGGTAACTTCATCAACATCGTCATCACGCCGTCGTGCTGACGAAACTCTCCCTCGAGCTCTACTGGATCGTGAGTTCGCGGGACGTCACCGAGCTGAACGTGTGCTGAACACAGAGGTCCCGTACGTTCGGTACTGAGGATCGGTCGACCGTGAAGACGTACGACTACATCAACTGCGTTGTCATAACGCTTCCACTTTCGGTCTACGAGGGTACATGGACACACTCTCCCCTATCGTTGCTATGCATCACCATGATCTTGCGTGTGCGTAGGAAAATTCTGAAATTACTACGTTCCCCAACAGTGGCATCCGAGCCAGGTTTATGCGTAGATGTTATATGCACGAGTAGAACACAAGTGAGTTGTGGGCGATACAAGTCATACTGCTTACCAGCATGTCACACTTTGATTCGGCGGTATTGTTGGATGAAGCGCCCCGGACCGACATTACGCGTACGCTTACGCGAGACCGGTTCTACCGACGTGCTGCGCACACAGGTGGCTGGCAGGTGTCAGTTTTTCCAACTTTAGTTGAATCGAGTGTGGCTACGCCAGGTCCTTGTGAAGGTTAAAACAACACTAACTTGACGAAATATCGTTGTGGTTTTGATGCGTAGGTAAGAACGGTTCTTGCTCAGCCCGTAGCAGCCACGTAAAATTTGCAACAACAAAGTAGAGGACGTCTAACTTGTTTTTGCAGGGCATGCTGTGATGTGATATGGTCAAGACATGATGCTAAATTTTATTGTATGAGATGATCACGTTTTGTAACGGAGTTATCGGCAACTGGCAGGAGCCATATGGTTGTCGCTTTATAGTATGCAATGCAATCGCCCTGTAATTGTTTTTACTTTATGACTAAGTAGTAGCGATAGTCGTAGAAACAATAGTTGGCGAGACGACAACGATGCTACGATGGAGATCAAGGTGTCGCGCCGGTGACGATGGTGATCATGACGGTGCTTTGGAGATGGAGATCAAAGGCACAAGATGATGATGGCCATATCATATCATTTATATTGATTGCATGTGATGTTTATCCTTAATGCATCTTATTCTGCTTTGATTGACGGTAGCATTATAAGATGATCTCTCACTAAATTTAAAGGTACAAGTGTTCTCCCTGAGTATGCACCGTTGCCAAAGTTCGTCGCGTCGAGACACCACGTGATGATCGGGTGTGATAAGCTCACGTTCACATACAACGGGTGCAAGCTAGTTTTGCACACGCAGAAATACTCGGGTTAAACTTGACGAGCCTAGCATATGCAGATATGGCCTCGGAACACTAAGACCGAAAGGTCGAGCCTGAATCATATAGTAGATATGATCAACATAGTGATGTTCACCATTGAAAACTACTCCGTCTCACGTGATGATCGGACATGGTTTAGTTGATTTGGATCACGTGATCACTTAGATGATTAGAGGGATGTCTATCTAAGTGGGAGTTCTTAAGTAATATGATTAATTGAACTTTAATTTATCATGAACTTAGTCCTGGTAGTATTGGCATATATATGTTGTAGATCAATAGCTCGCGATGTAGCTCCCCATTTATTTTTGTATGTTCCTAGAGAAAACTAAGTTGAAAGATGTTAGTAGCAATGATGCGGATTGGATCCGCGATCTGAGGATTATACTCATTGTTGCACAGAAGAATTATGTCCTCGATGCACCGCTAGGTGACAGACCGATTGCAGTAGCAGATGCAGATGTTATGAACGTTTGACAAGCTCAGTATGATGACTACTTGATAGTTTAGTGCACCATGCTTTACGGCTTAGAACCGGGACTTCAAAAATGTTTTGAACGCCACGGAGCATATAAGATGTTCCAAGAGTTGAAATTGGTATTTCATACTCATGCCCGTGTCAAGAGGTATGGGACCTCTGACCGTACTTTGCCTACAAAATGGAGGAGAATAGCTCAACCAGTGAGCATGTGCTCAGATTGTCTGGGTACTACAATTGCTTGAATCAACTGGGAGTTAATCTTCCAGATAAGATAGTAATTGACAAAGTTCTCTAGTCACTATCACCAAGTTACTAGAACTTCGTGATGAACTATAGTATGCAAGGGATGACGGAAACAATTCCCAAGCTCTTCGCGATGCTAAAATCGACGAAGGTAGAAATCAATAAAAGCATCAAGTGTTGATGGTTGACAAGACCACTAGTTTCAAGAAAAAGGGCAAATGGAAGAAGGGGAACTTCAAGAAGAACGACAAGCAAGTTGCTGCTCGAATGAAGAAGCCCAAGTCTGGACCTAAGCCTGAGACTAAGTGCTTCTACTGCAAAGGAAATGGTCACTGGAAGTGGAACTGCCCCAAATACTTGGCGGATAAGAAGGATGGCAAAGTGAACAAAAGTATATTTGATATACATGTTATTGATGTGTACTTTACTAGTGTTTATAGCAACCCCTCGGTATTTGATACTGGTTCAGTTGCTAAGAGTAGTAACTCGAAACGGGAGTTGCAAAATAAACAGTGACTAGTTAAGGGCGAGATGATGATGTGTGTTGGAAGTGATTCCAAGGTTGATAAGATCACCATCGCACACTCCCTTTACCTTCGGGATTAGTGTTGAACCTAAAATAATTGTTATTTGGTGTTTGCGTTGAGCATGAATATGATCGGATCATATTTATTACAATACGGTTATTCAAGTCAAAGAATAATTGTTGTTCTATTTACATGAATAAAACCTTCTATGTCATACACTCAATATAAATGTTTTATTGAATCTTGATCGTAGTGGTACACATATTCATAATATTGAAACCAAAAGATGCAAAGTTAATAATGATAGTGCAACTTATTTGTGGCACTGCCATTTAAGTCATATTGGTGTAATGCGCATGAAGAAACTCCATGCGGATGGACTTTTGGAATCACTTGATTATGAATCATTTGATGCTTGCGAACCATGCCTCATGGGCAAAATGACTAAGACTCCGTTCTCCGGAACAATGGAGCGAGCAACTGACTTATTGGAAATAATGCATACTGATGTATGCGGTCCGATGAGTGTTGAGGCTCGGGGTAGGTATCGTTATTTTTTGACCTTCACAGATGATTTAAGCAGATCTGGGTATATCTACTTGATGAAACACAAGTCTGAAATATTTGAAAAGTTCAAAGAATTTTAGAGTGAAGTGGAGAATCATCGTAACAAGAATATAAAATTTCTACGATTTGATCGCAGAGGCGAATATTTGAGTTACGAGTTTGGTCTTCAATTAAAACAATCTGGAATAGTTTCACAAACTCATGCCACCTGGAACACCACAGCGTAACGGTGTGTCCGAATGTCGTAACCGCACTTTATTTGATATGGTGCGATCTATGATGCCTCTTACCGATTTACCAATATAGTTTTGGGGTTATGCATTAGAGATAGCTACATTCACGTTAAATAGGGCACCATCTAAATCCGTTGAGACGACACCGTATGAACTATGGTTTGGCTAGAAACCAAAGCTGTCGTTTCTTAAAGTTTGGGGTTGTGTTGCTTTTGTGAAAAAGTTTCGGCCTGATAAGCTCGAACCCAAATCGGAGAAGTGTGTCTTCATAGGATACCCAAAAGAAACTGTTGGTTACACCTTCTATCACAGATCCGAAGGCAAGATCTTTGTTGCTAAGAATGGATCCTTTCTAGAGAAGGAGTTTCTCTCGAAAGAAGTGAGTGGGAGGAAAGTAGAACTTGATGAGGTAATAGTACCTTCTCCCGAATTGGAAAGTAGTTCATCACATAAATCAGTTCCACTGATTCCTACACCAATTAGTGAGGAAGCTAATGATGATGATCATGAAACTTCAGAGCAAGTTACTACAGAATCTCGTAGGTCAACCAGAGTATGGTCCACACCAGAGTGGTACGGTAATCCTGTTCTAGAGGTCATGTTACTTGACCATGACGAACCTACGAACTATGAGGAAGCGATGATGAGCCCAGATTCCGCGAAATGGCTTGTGGCCATGAAATCTGAGATGGGATCCATCTATGAGAACAAAGTATGGACTTTGATTTACTTGCCCGATGATCGGCAAGCCATTGAGATTAAATGGATCTTCAATAGGTAGACGGACGCTAATAGTAGTGTAACTATCTACAAAGCTCGAATTGTCGCAAAAGGTTTTTGACAAGTTCAAGGTGTTGACTACGATGAGATTTTCTCACTCGTATCGATGCTTAAAGTCTGTCCGAATCACGTTAGCGATTGCCGCATTTTATGAAATTTGGCAAATGGATGACAAAAATGTATTCCTTAATGGATTTATTAAAGAAGAGTTGTATATGATGCAACCAGAATGTTTTGTCAATCCTAAAGGTGCTAACAAAATGTGCAAGCTCCAGCGATCCATCTATGGACTGGTGCAAGCATCTCGGAGTTGGAATATGCGCTTTGATGAGTTGATCAAAGCATATAGTTTTATACAGACTTGCGATGAAGCCTATATTTACAAGAAAGTGAGTGGGAGCACTACAGCCTTTCTGATAAGTATATGTGAATGACATATTGTTGATCGGAAATACTGTAGAATTTTCTGGAAAGCATAAAGGAGTTTTTGAAAGGAGTTTTTCAAAGAAAGACCTCAGTGAAGCTACTTACATATTGAGCATCAAGATCTATAGAGATAGATGAAGATGCTTGATAAGTTTTTTCAATGATTACATACCTTGACAAGATTTTGAAGTAGTTCAAAATGGAACAGTCAAAGAAGGAGTTCTTGCCTGTATTGCAAGGTGTGAAGTTGAGTAAAGACTCAAAGCCCGACCACGGCAGAAGATAGAAAGAGAATGAAAGTCATTCCCTATGCCTCAGCCATAGGTTCTATAAAGTATGCCATGCTGTGTACCAGATCTATTGTATACCCTACACTGAGTTTGGCAAGGGAGTACAATAGTGATCTAGGAGCAGATCACTGGACAACGGTCAAAATTATCCTTAGTGGAATAAGGATATGTTTCTCGATTATGGAGGTGAAAAAAGGTTCGTCGTAAAGGGTTACATCGATGCAAGTTTTGACACTGATCCAGATGACTCTAAGTCTCAATCTGGATACATATTGAAAGTGAGAGCAATTAGCTAGAGTAGCTCCGTGCAGAGCATTGTAGACATAGAAATTTGCAAAATACATACGGATCTGAATGTTGCAGACCCATTGACTAAACCTCTCTCACAAGCAAAACATGATCACACCTTGGTACTCTTTGGGTGTTAATCACATGGCGATGTGAACTAGATTACTGACTCTAGTAAACCCTTTGGGTGTTGGTCACATAGCGATGTGAACTATGGGTGTTAATCACATGATGATGTGAACTATTGGTGTTGAATCACAGGGCGATATGATCTAGATTATTGACTCTAGTGCAAGTGGGAGACTGAATGAAATATGCCCTAGAGGCAATAATAAAGTTATTATTTATTTCCTTATATCATGATAAATGTTTATTATTCATGCTAGAATTGTATTAACCGAAAACTTAGTACATGTGTGAATACATAGACAAACAAAGTGTCACTAGTATGCCTCTACTTGACTAGCTCGTTGAATCAAAGATGGTTAAGTTTCCTAACCATAGACATCAGTTGTCATTTGATTAACGGGATCACATCATTAGAGAATTATGTGATTGACTTGACCCATTCCGTTAGCTTGGCACTTGATCTCTTAGTATGTTGATATTGCTTTCTTCATGACTTATACATGTTCCTATGACTATGAGATTATGCAACTCCCGAATACTGGAGGAATACTTTGTGTGCTACCAAATGTCACAATGTAACTGGGTGATTATAAAGGTGCTCTACATGTGTCTCCGATGGTACTTGTTGAGTTGGCATAGATCAAGATTAGGATTTGTCACTCCGATTGTCGGAGAGGTATCTCTGGGCCCTCTCAGTAATGCACATCACTATAAGCCTTGCAAGCAATGTGACTAATGAGTTAGTTGCGGGATGATGCATTACGGAACGAGTAAAGAGACTTGCCGGTAACGAGATTGAACTAGGTATTTAGATACCGACGATTGAATCTCGGGCAAGTAACATACCGATGACAAAGGGAACAATGTATGTTGTTATGCAATTTGACCGATAAAGATCTTCATAGAATATGTAGGAGCCAATATAAGCATCCAGGTTCCGCTATTGGTTATTGACCGGAGACATGTCTCAGTCATGTCTACATAGTTCTCGAACCCGTAGGGTCCGCACGCTTAACGTTTGGTGACGATCGGTATTATGAGTTTATGTGATTTGATGTACCGAAGGTTGTTCGGAGTTCCGGATGAGATCACGGACATGACGAGGAGTCTCAAAATGGTCGAGACATAAAGATTGATATATTGGAAGGCTATATTCGGACATCGAAAAGGTTCTGAGTGATTCGGGTATTTTTCGGAGTACCGGGGAGTTACAGGAATTCGTCCAGGGAGTCAATGGGCCATAATGAGCCTTAGTGGGAAGGAGAGGCAGCAGCCAGGAGCTGGCGCGCGCCCCTCCCAAGCCCAGTCCGAATTGGACAAGGGGTTTGGGGCGCACCCCCCCTCTCCCTTCCTTCTCCACTCCCCCTCCTTTCCCCCTTCTCCTAGTTGGACTAGGAAAGGAGGAAACCTACTCCTACTAGGAGTAGGAATCCTACTCCCTTGGCGCGCCCCTCCTAGGGCCGGTCTCCTCCTCCCTCCCTCCTTTATATACGGGGGCAGGGGGCACCCCAAGACATAACAATTGATCATTGATCTCTTAGCCGTGTGCGGTGCCCCCCTCCACCATAATCCACCTCGGTCATATCGTAGCAGTGCTTAGGCGAAGCCCTGCGTCGGTAACTTCATCAACATCGTCATCACGCCGTCGTGCTGACGAAACTCTCCCTCGAGCTCTACTGGGTCGTGAGTTCGCGGGACGTCACCGAGATGAACGTGTGCTGAACCCGGAGGTGTCGTACGTTCGGTACTAAGGATCGGTCGATCGTGAAGATGTACGACTACATCAACTGCGTTGTCATAATGCTTCCGCTTGCGGTCTACGAGGGTGCTTGGACACACTCTCCCCTCTCGTTGCTATGCATCACCATGATCTTGCGTGTGCGTAGGAAAATTTTGAAATTACTACGTTCCCCAACAGAGAGCGGTCGTGTCCTACTACCTCCGTCTTGGTCTATTAGTCCCCTTTATATTATGTGCCATATTTTGATCTTAAATTTCACTAACAAAATGTTAATGCATGTTATAAAAAATGATATAATTAGAAAATGTGTTCAAATATGAATCCAACAATATAATTTTTGGAGACATGCGTTCGTATTTATTAGTTAAATCTCTAGTCAAAATTTGGTACAAAAATACAAAGACGACTTATAAACCAGGACTGGGGTAGTAGGTAATTAAATCGCAAACGTATTTTTATTAACCGTATGTGTACGTGTCCTTTTGTCCTCCTCTCGCACGTCTTGTCACCCTGATGCCGCAGATGGCTTCGAGGGCAAGCTTGAGCAGCGCGCGGGGGCGTTCTTTTGGTCAAACGGTGGCTCGAAGTGGTGCGAATGAATCGTCGGTGGCTAGAACTCGTGCTTGAGCTCGATGGGGATTTTTTTGGGAGGAAGATGGAGTGTGTGGGTGCAGGAATAAGTGAAGGGGGGCCACCGTGGGCCCACGAGACAGGGGGGCACGCCCTGGACCCTCGTGGCCAGGTGCTTGCCCCCCTGCTGTGTTCTTAGTGCCTAAAGTCCTCAAATGTTCCAGAAGAAATCATACTAAATTGGCAAGGCATTTGGAGCACTTTTATTTTCGGGATTTTTTTTATTGCATGGATAATTCGGAAAACAGACAGATAATACTATTTTTCCTTTATTTATTCTAAATAACAGAAAGTAAAAAGAGGGTACAGAAGGTTGTGTCTTCTAGTTTCATCCATCTCATGATCATCAAAATGAATCCACTAACAAGGTTGATCAAGTCTTGTTAACAAACTCATTCTGAATAACACTAGGTTACCTCAACGGGGATATGAACATCCTCTAAAATAAGAATATCATACTTTTTCTTGACAGTAGGAAGAAGAAATTCGAAACCTCCAATAATAATAGTTGGAATTTTCCCAATAGAATTGATGCTATGAACTTGAGGTTGTTTCCTCGGAAAGTGTACCGTATGCTTATTACCATTAACATGAAAAGTGACATTGCCTTTGTTGCAATCAATAACAACCCCTGCAGTATTCAAAAAGGGTCTACCAAGGATAATCGACATACTATCGTCCTCGGGAATATCAAGAATAACAAAGTCCGTTAAGATAGTGACATTTGCAACCACAACAGGCACATCCTCACAAATACCGACAGGTATAGCAGTTGATTTATCGGCCATTTGCAAAGATATTTGAGTAGGTGTCAACTTATTCAATTCAAGTCTACGATATAAAGAGAGAGGCATAACACTAACACCAGCTCCAAGATCACATAAAGCAGTTTTAACATAATTTCTTTTAATGGAGCATGGTATAGTTGGTACTCCTGGATCTCCTAGTTTCTATGGTATTCCACCTTTAAAAGTGTAATTAGCAAGCATGGTGGAAATTTCAGCTTCCGGTATCTTTCTTTTATTTGTAATGATATCCTTCATATACTTAGCATAAGGATTTACTTTAAGCATATCAGTTAAGCGCATACATAAGAAGATAGGTCTAATCATTTCAGCGAAGCGCTCAAAATCCTCATCATCCTTTGTTTTGGATGGTTTAGGAGGAAAAGGCATGGGTTTCTGAACCCATGGTTCTCTTTCTTTACCATGCTTCCTAGCAACGAAGTCTCTCTTATCATAATGTTGATTCTTTGATTGTGGGTTATCAAGATCAACAGCAGGTTCAATCTCTACTTCATTATTATTGCTAGGTTGAGCATCAACATGAACATCATCATTAACATTATCAGGTTCATGTTCATCACCTGATTGTGTTTCAGCATCAGAAATAGAAATATTATTAGGATTCTCAGGTGTGTCTATAACAGGTTCACTAGAAGCATGCAAAGTCCTATCATTTTTCTTTTTCTTCTTTTTAGAAGGACTAGGTGCATCTAAATTATTTCTCTGAGAATCTTGCTCGATTCTCTTAGGGTGGCCTTCAGGATACAAAGGTTCCTGAGTCATTCTACCCGTTCTAGTAGCCACTCTAACAGCATAGTCATGTTTATTATTTAATTCATCAAGCAAATCATTTTGAGCTTTAAGTATTTGCTCAGCTTGAGTAGTAACCATAGAAGCATGTTTACTAATGAGTTTAAGTTCACCTTTAACTCTAGACATATAATTACTCAAGTGTTCAAGCGTATCCGTATTGTATTTCAATTGTCTACCAACATAAGCATTGAAGTTTTCTTGTTTAACAATAAAATTACCAAACTCATCTCAGCATTGGCTAGCAGACTTATAACGAGGAATATCATCTTCATCAAATCTATAGAGAGAATTTACCTTTACTACTTGTGTCGGGTTATCAAGACAATGTGTTTCTTCAACAGGCGGTATATTAAGACCATGTATTTCTTCAATCGGAGGTAAATTCTTAACATCTTCAGCTTTAATACCTTTTTCTTTCATTGATTTCTTTGCCTCTTGCATATCTTCAGGACTGAGAAATAGAACACCTCTCTTCTTTGGGGTAGGTTTAGGAATAGGCTCAGGAGTTGGCTCAATTGGCTCAGGAAGAGTCCAATTATTTTCATTAGTCAACATATTATTCAATAACAATTCAGCTTGGTCGACTGTTCTTTCCCTGAAAACACAACCAGCACAACTATCCAAGTGGTCCTTGGAAGCATCGGCTAGTCCATTATAAAAGATATCAAGTATTTCATTTTTCTTAAGAGGATGATCAGGCAAAGCATTAAGTAATCGGAGAAGCCTCCCCCAAGCTTGTGGGAGACTCTCTTCTTTGATTTGCACAAAATTATATATTTCCCTCAAGGCAGCTTGTTTCTTATGAGCAGGGAAATATTTAGCAGAGAAGTAATAAATCATATCCTGGGGACTACGCACACAACCAGGATCAAGAGAATTAAACCAAGTTTTAGCATCAGCCTTTAATGAGAATGGAAATATCTTAAGGATATAATAGTAGCGAGACTTCTCATCGTTAGTGAACAGGGCAGCTATATCATTTAACTTAGTAAGATGTGCCACAATAGTTTCAGATTCAAGGCCATAAAAAGGATCGGATTCAACCAAAGTAATTATCTCAGGATCAACAGAGAATTCATAATCCTTATCAATAACACAGATAGGTGAAGTAGTAAAAGCAGGGTCAGGTTTCATTCTAGCATTAAGGGATTGCTGCTTCCATTTAGCTAATAACTTCTTAAGATCATATCTATCATTGCAAGCAAGAATAGCTCTAGCAGCTTCTTCATCCATAACATAACCCTCGGGAACAACAGGCAATTTATAACTAGGGGGAGAACCTTCATCATCACTATCTTCAATAATATCATCATTAATAATTTCATTCTCTCTAGCCCTAGCAAGTTGTTCATCAAGAAATTCACCTAGTGGCACAGTAGTATCAGGCATAGAAGTAGTTTCATCATAAGTATCATGCATAGCAGAAGTGGCATCATCAATAACATGCGACATATTAGAATTCATAGCAGTAGCAGGTTTAGGTGTCGCCAGCTTACTCAAAACAAAAGGAGAATCTAGTGCAGAGCTAGATGGTAGTTCCTTACCTCCCCTCGTAGTTGAGGGATAAAATTTTGTTTTGTTCTCTTTCAAGTTCTTCATAGTGACCAGCAGATATAAATCCCAAGTGACTCAAAGAATAGAGCTATGCTCCCCGGCAACGGCGCCAGAAATTAGTCTTGATAACCCACAAGTGTAGGGGATCGCAACAGCTTTCGAGGGTAGAGTATTCAACCCAAATTTATTGATTCGACACAAGGGGAGCCAAAGAATATTCTCAAGTATTAGCAGTTGAGTTATCAATTCAACCACACCTGGATAACTTAATATCTGCAGCAAAGTATTTAGTAGCAAAGTAATATGATAGTAATGATAACAGTAGCAAAAGTAATATTTTCGGGTTTTGTAGTAATTGTAACAGTAGCAACGGAAAAGTAAATAAGCGAAGAACAATATGTGAAAAGCTCGTAGGCATTGGATCAATGATGGATAATTATGTCGGATGCGATTCCTCATGTGATAGTTATAACCTAGGGTGACACAGAACTAGCTCCAGTTTATCAATGTAATGTAGGCATGTATTCCGAATATAGTCATACGTGCTTATGGAAAAGAACTTGCATGACATCTTTTGTCCTACCCTCCCGTGGCAGCGGAGTCCTAGTGGAAACTAAGGGATATTAAGGCCTCCTTTTAATAGAGTACAGGACCAAAGCATTAGCACTTAGTGAATACATGAACTCCTCAAACTACGGTCATCACCGAGAAGTATCCCGATTATTGTCACTTCGGGGTTGTCGGATCATAACACATAATAGGTGACTATAGACTTGCAAGATAGGATCAAGAACTCACATATATTCATGAAAACATAATAGGTTCAGATATGAAATCATGGCACTCGGGCCCTAGTGACAAGCATTAAGCATAGCAAAGTCATAGCAACATCAATCTCAGAACATAGTGGATACTAGGGATCAAACCCTAACAAAACTATCTTGATTACATGATAAATCTCATCCAACCCATCACCGTCCAGCAAGCCTACGATGGAATTACTCACGCACGGCGGTGAGCATCATGAAATTGGTGATAGAGGATGGTTGATGATGACGACGGCGACGAATCCCCCTCTCCGGAGCCACGAATGGACTCCAGATCAGCCCTCCCGAGAGAGATTAGGGCTTGGCGGCGGCTCCGTATCATAAAACGCGATGGAACTTTCTCTATGGTTTTTTTCTCCGTGAAACGGAATATATAGCGTTGGAGTTGAGGTCGGTGGAGCTCCAGGGGGGCCAGGAGACAGGGGGCGCGCCCAGGGGGAAGGGCGCGCCCCCACCCTCCTGGACAGGGTGTGGGCCCCCTGGCCTTGATTCTTTCGCCAGTATTTTTCTTATTTTCCAAAAATAATCTCCGTGGATTTCCAGGTCACTCTCAGAACTTTTGTTTTCTGCACAAAGATAACATCATGGCAATTCTGCTGAAAACAGCGTCAGTCCGGGTTAGTTCCATTCAAATCATGCAAGTTAGAGTCCAAAACAAGGGCAAAAGTGTTTGGAAAAGTAGATACGTTGGAGACGTATCAACTCCCCCAAGCTTAAACCTTTGCTTGTCCTCAAGCAATTCAGTTGATAAACTGAAAGTGATAAAGAAAAACTTTTACAAACTCTGTTTGCTCTTGTTGTTGTAAATATGTCAAGCCAGCATTCAAGTTTTCAGCAAAGATTATGAACTAACCATATTCGCAATAACACTTAGGTCTCATATTTACTCATATCAATGGCATAATCAACTAGCGAGCTATAATAATAAAACTTGGATGACAACACTTTCTCAAAACAATCACAATATGATATAACAAGATGGTATCTCGCTAGCCCTTTCTGAGACCGCAAAACATAAATGCAGAGCACCTTTAAAGATCAAGGACTGACTAAACATTGTAATTCATGGTAAAAGAGATCCAGTCAAGTCATACCCAATATAAACTAATAGTAATGCATGCAAATGATAGCAGTGCTCTCCAGCGGGTGCTTTTTAATAAGAAGGTGATGACTCAACATAAAAGTAAATAGATAGGCCCTTCACAGAGGGAAGTAGGGATTTCTAGAGGTGCCAGAGCTCTGTTTTAAAATACAGATGAATAATATTTTGAGCGGTATACTTTCACTGTCAACGCAACAACGAAGAGATGGCAATATCTTCCATGCTACATACATTATAGGCGGTTCCCAAATAGAATGGTAAAGTTTATACTCCCCCTCCACCAACAAGCATCAATCCATGGCTTGCTCGAAACAACGAGTGCCTCCAACTAACAAGAGTCCCGGGGGAGTTTTGTTTGCAATTATTTTGATTTGATTTGCTTAAAGCATGGGACTGGGCATCCCGGTTACCAGCCATTTTCTCGTGAATGAGGAGCGGAGTCCACTCCTCTTGAGAATAACCCACCTAGCATGGAAGATACAGACAGCCTAGTTGATACATGAGCTGCTCGAGCATACAAAACAGAATTTCATTTGAAGGTTTGGATTTTGGCACATACAAATTTACATGGAACGGCAGGTAAATACCGCATATAGGAAGGTATGGTGGACTCGTATGGAATAACTTTGGGGTTTATGGAATTTGGATGCACAAGCAGTATTCCCGCTTAGTACAAGTGAAGGCTAGCAAAAGACTGGGAAGCGACCAACTGAGAGAGCGACAACAGTCTTGAACATGCATTAAAATTAATTTACACCGAGTGCAAGCATGAGTAGGATATAATCCACCATGAACATAAATATCATGAAGCCTATGTTGATTTGTTTTCAACTACATGCGTGAACATGTGCCAAGTCGAGTCACTCAATTCATTCAAAGGAGGATACCATCCCATCATACCACATCACAACTATTTTAATAGCATGTTGGCACGCAAGGTAAACCATTATAACTCATAGCTAATTAAGCATGGCATAAGTAACTATAATCTCTAATTGTCATTGCAAACATGTTTATTCATAATGAGCTGAATCAGGAACAATGAACTCATCATATTTACAAAAACAAGAGAGGTCGAGTTCATACCAGCTTCTCTCATCCCAATCAGTCCATCATATATCGTCATTATTGCCTTTCACTCGCACGACCGAACGATGTATATAATAATAATAGTGCGCGTGCATTTGACTAAGCTGGAATCTGCAAGCATTCAATTCAAGAGAGGAGACAAAGTAATATGGGCTCTAAGTTAAATCAAAAATCATGCATATGAGAGCCACTAAACATTTTCATTATGGTCTTCTACTCTCGACCCCCAAAGAAAAGAAATAAAACTATTTACACGGGAAAGCTCCCAAAAAGTAAAAGAAGAACGAGAAATCTTTTGGGTTTTCATTTTAATTGCTACTACAATCATGGAAATTAAACTAGCTATTTTTTTTGTTTTTTCTAAAGGTTTATCAAACACACAAGAAGAAAACTAGAAAAAGAAATTAAACTAGCATGGATAATACAATGAAAGAGTATGAGCACCGACAACTAGAATAGTGTGTGAACATGAATGTAAAGTCGGTGAGAAATACGTACTCCCCCAAGCTTAGGCTTTTGGCCTAAGTTGGTCTATGCCCATGGATCGCGGCTACTCTCCCCGGTGTAATGAGGAGTGTCATCGTATTGCCACTGACTAGCGATCTCCTCCGGATCCCACTGATAACAGGATGGACGATAAGGGTCCAGCGGGGGTTCCGGCTCAGGCTCTGGAGCGGATGTCTGGCCTCGGTGTGCGTACACGGCCGACGGTAAAACAAGGTAATAACCTGCAGTTAAATCAAACAAAGAAGGCGCAGACAGGGTAATAATCTCATTATGTTTCTTATTAAATCTCAGGTTATACAGAAGCATCTTATCCTCGTTGTTAACAATAAACTCATGTGCTACCATACTTCTATAATCTAAAAAGGTAGAGGGCAACAGTGTTTCATCTTTCTCATAATGCCTAATAGGTATCTCAAAATGTCTAGCAAGGCGTGCAGCATAGATACCTCCAAAAATGGGGCCCTTTGTACGGTTCAGGCTCAGCCGTTTAGCAATAACGGCACCCATACTAAAACTGTTATCACCAAACAAGGCATGGAACAGAATAATGATATCAGGAACACTGAAGTTTCCACTATTTCCCCGACCAATTAAGCATCGACTAGCAAATATGGCAAAGTAGCGTAAAACAGGAAAATGTATGCTAATGATTCTCGCATCGGAACCCTTCCTTGGTTCCTCTACAGTAATGGTGTTAATAAAACCTTCCACATCCTTACGATGTGGTTCATATAGGCTGCCCTCAAATGGTATTCTACAAACCGCGCAAAAATCACGTAATGACATTTCCTTAGCCTCATCATATAAATGAAAAGATACTGAAGGAGGTGAATTCTTAGGATGATAGTAATTTTTTTGCATGAAAGTATTGGTAAGTAAGAGATACTGTTCGATCTGGTCATGGAGGAAGTTGGTGAGTCCCGCAGTTTCAGCCAATAAATAAAAATCTTCATAAATCCCAGCTGCTCTCAAGAAATTATCACATGGCCACTCACACGGCCTTACTTCCGCTACGCGAGGAAGATTATATTTGGCCTTTTATTTCTCCTTAGCTTGTTTATCCTTAGGGCTTTGACTAGAAGAGCCCCTCAATAACCTCCTCATCATTTTCTGAAAATTTCTAAAAATTTTAGTAACTTCAAAATAAAAGTGAATCAAACTAAACAGGATTGATAGCAACTACTCCTACAAATGCCTAGAGCCTACATCATGCATTAGAATTACTTGGGACCTCATAAATTTGACATACAAGCTCAAGAACAGGGTCACCTATGCAGCAAAAAAATTGCAGTGAATAAAGCACTAGAACAAAAACTAATTGGACCAATGGAGGAGTCACATACCAAGCAACAATCTCCCAAAGCAGTTTTTCGAATGGAGCTTTGAGCAAGGAGATCTAAAATTGCAGCAAAATGAGCTAGAACTCGTGCTTGAGCTGGATGGGGATTTTTTTGGGAGGAAGATGGAGTGTGTGGGTGCAGGAATAAGTGGAGGGGGGCCACCGTGGGCCCACGAGACAGGGGCGCGCCCTATAAGGGTGGGCGCGCCCTGGACCCTCATGGCCAGGTGCTTGCCCCCCTGCTGTGTTCTTAGTGCCTAAAATCCTCAAATATTCCAGAAAAAATCATACTAAATTGGCAGGGCATTTGGAGCACTTTTATTTTCAGGATATTTTTTTATTGCATGGATAATTCGGAAAATAGACAGATAATACTATTTTTGTTTTATTTATTCTAAATAAGAGAAAGTAAAAAGAGGGTACAGAAGGTTGTGTCTTCTAGTTTCATCTATCTCATGATCATCAAAATGAATCCACTAACAAGGTTGATCAAGTCTTGTTAACAAACTCATTCCGAATAACACGGAACCGGAGAAATTTTGAATAACACTAGGTTACCTCAACGGGGATATGAACATCCCCTACAATAAGAATATCATACTTTTTCTTGACAATAGGAAGAGGAAATTCGAAACCTCCAATAATAATAGTTGGAATTTTCCCAATAGAATTGATGCTATGAACTTGAGGTTGTTTCCTCGGAAAGTGTACCGTATGCTTATTACCATTAACATGAAAAGTGACATTGCCTTTGTTGCAATCAATAACAGCCCCTGCAATATTCAAAAAGGGTCTACCAAGGATAATCGACATACTATCGTCCTCGGGAATATCAAGAATAACAAAGTCCGTTAAGATAGTGACATTTGCAACCACAACAGGCACATCCTCACAAATACCGACAGGTATAGCAGTTGATTTATCGGCCATTTGCAAAGATATTTCAGTAGGTGTCAACTTATTCTATTCAAGTCTACGATATAAAGAGAGAGGCATAACACTAACACCAGCTCCAAGATCACATAAAGCAGTTTTAACATAATTTCTTTTAATGGAGCATGGTATAGTTGGTACTCCTGGATCTCCTAGTTTCTTTGGTATTCCACCTTTAAAAGTGTAATTAGCAAGCATGGTGGAAATTTCAGCTTCCGGTATCTTTCTTTTATTTATAATGATATCCTTCATATACTTAGCATAAGGATTTACTTTAAGCATATCAGTTAAGCGCATACATAAGAAGATAGGTCTAATCATTTCAGCAAAGCACTCAAAATCCTAATCATCCTTTGTTTTGGATGGTTTAGGAGGAAAAGGCATGGGTTTCTGAACCCATGGTTCTCTTTCTTTAACATGCTTCCTAGCAACGAAGTCTCTCTTATCATAACGTTGATTCTTTGATTGTGGGTTATCAAGATCAACAGCAGGTTCAATCTCTACTTCATTATTATTGCTAGGTTGAGCATCAACATGAACATCATCATTAACATTATCACTAGGTTCATGTTCATCTCCTGATTGTGTTTCAGCATCAGAAATAGAAATATTATTAGGATTCTCAGGTGTGTCTATAACAGGTTCACTAGAAGCATGCAAAGTCCTATCATTTTTCTTTTTCTTCTTTTTAGAAGGACTAGGTGCATCTAAATTATTTCTCTGAGAATTTTGCTCAATTCTCTTAGGGTGGCCTTCAGGATACAAAGGTTCCTGAGTCATTCTACCAGTTCTAGTAGCCACTCTAACAGCATAGTCATGTTTATTATTTAATTCATCAAGCAAATCATTTTGAGCTTTAAGTATTTGCTCAGCTTGAGTAGTAACCATAGAAGCATGTTTACTAATGAGTTTAAGTTCACCTTTAACTCTAGACATATAATTACTCAAGTGTTCAAGCGTATCCGTATTGTATTTCAATTTTCTACCAACATAAGCATTGAAGTTTTCTTGTTTAACAATAAAATTATCAAACTCATCTAAGCATTGGCTAGCAGACTTATAACGAGGAATATCACCTTCATCAAATCTATAGAGAGAATTTACCTTTACTACTTGTGTCGGGTTATCAAGACAATGTGTTTCTTCAATAGGCAAGACTGAGAAATAGAACACCTCTCTTCTTTGGGGTAGGTTTAAGAATAGGGTCAGGAGTTGGCTCAATTGGCTCGGGAATTGGCTCAGGAAGAGTCCAATTATTTTCATTAGTCAACATATTATTCAATAACAATTCAGCTTGGTCGACTGTTCTTTCCCTGAAAACACAACCAGCACAACTATCCAAGTGGTCCTTGGAAGCATCGGTTAGTCCATTATAAAAGATATCAAGTATTTCATTTTACTTAAGAGGATGATTAGGAAAAGCATGAAGTAATCGGAGAAGCCTCCCCCAAGCTTGTGGGAGACTCTCTTCTTTGATTTGCACAAAATTATATATTTCCCTCAAGGCAGCTTGTTTCTTATGAGCAGGGAAATATTTAGCAGAGAAGTAATAAATCATATCCTGGGGACTACGCACACAACCAGGATCAAGAGAATTAAACCAAGTTTTAGCATCAGCCTTTAATGAGAACGGAAATATCTTAAGGATATAATAGTAGCGAGACTTCTCATCATTAGTGAACAGGGCAGCTATATCATTTAACTTAGTAAGATGTGCCACAACAGTTTCAGATTCAAGGCCATAAAAAGGATCGGATTCAACCAAAGTAATTATCTCAGGATCAACAGAGAATTCATAATCCTTATCAGTAACACAGATAGGTGAAGTAGCAAAAGCAGGGTCAGGTTTCATTCTAGCATTAAGGGATTGCTGCTTCCATTTAGCTAATAACTTCTTAAGATCATATCTATCATTGCAAGCAAGAATAGCTCTAGCAGCTTCTTCATCCATAACATAACCCTCGGGAACAACAAGCAATTCATAACTAGGGGGAGAACCTTCATCATCACTATCTTCAATAATATCATCATTAATAATTTCATTCTCTCTAGCCCTAGCAAGTTGTTCATCAAGAAATTCACCTAGTGGCACAGTAGTATCAGGCATAGAAGTAGTTTCATCATAAGTATCATGCATAGCAGAAGTGGCATCATCAATAACATGCGACATATCAGAATTCATAGCAGTAGCAGGTTTAGGTGTCGCAAGCTTACTCAAAACAGTAGGAGAATCTAGTGCAGAGCTAGATGGCAGTTCCTTACCTCCCCTCGTAGTTGAGGGATAAATTTTTGTTTTGTTGTCTTTCAAGTTCTTCATAGTGACCAGCAGATATAAATCCCAAGTGACTCAAAGAATAGAGCTATGCTCCCCGGCAACGGCGCGAGAAATTAGTCTTGATAACCCACAAGTGTAGGGGATCGCAACAGCTTTCGAGGGTAGAGTATTCAACCCAAATTTATTGATTCGACACAAGGGGAGCCAAAGAATATTCTCAAGTATTAGCAGTTGAGTTGTCAATTCAACCTTTTGGGTTTTGTAGTGATTGTAACAGTAGCAACGGAAAAGTAAATAAGCGAAGAACAATATATGAAAATCTCATAGGCATTGGATCAATGATGGATAATTATGTCGGATGCGATTCCTCATGTAATAGTTATAACCTAGGGTGACACAGAACTAGCTCCAGTTCATCAATGTAATGTAGGCATGTATTCCGAATATAGTCATACGTGCTTATGGAAAAGAACTTGCATGACATCTTTTGTCCTACCCTCCCGTGGTAGCGGGGTCCTAGTGGAAACTAAGGGATATTAAGGCCTCCATTTAATAGAGTACCGGACCAAAGCATTAACACTTAGTGAATACATGAACTCCTCAAACTACGGTTATCACCGAGAAGTATCCCGGTTATTGTCACTTCGGGGTTGTCGGATCATAACACATAATAGGTGACTATAGACTTGCAAGATAGGATCAAGAACTCACATATATTCATGAAAACATAATAGGTTCAGATCTGAAATCATGGCACTCGGGCCCTAGTGACAAGCATTAAGCATAGCAAAGTCATAGCAACATCAATCTCAGAACATAGTGGATACTAGGGATCGAACCCTAACAAAACTAACTCGATTACATGATAAATCTCATCCAACCCATCACCGTCTAGCAAGCCTACGATGGAATTACTCACGCACGGCGGTGAGCATCATGAAATTGGTGATGGAGGATGGTTGATGATGACGACGGCGACGAATCCCCCTCTCCGGAGCCCCGAACGGACTCCAGATCAGCCCTCCCGAGAGAGATTAGGGCTTGGCGGCGGCTCCGTATCGTTAAACGCGATGAAACTTTCTCTCTGATTTTTTTCTCTCCGTGAAACGGAATATATAGCGTTGGGGTTGAGGTCGGTGGAGCTCCAGGGGGCCCAGGAGACAGGGGGCGCGCCCAGGGGGGAAGGGCGCGCCCCCCACCCTCCTGGACAGGGTGTGGGCCCCTGGCCTTGATTCTTTCACCAGTATTTTTCTTATTTTCCAAAAATAATCTTCGTGGATTTCCAGGTCATTCCGAGAACTTTTGTTTTCTGCGCAAAGATAACATCATGGCAATTCTGCTGAAAATAGCGTCAGTCCGGGTTAGTTCCATTCAAATCATGCAAGTTAGAGTCCAAAACAAGGGCAAAAGTGTTTGGAAAAGTAGATACGTTGGAGACGTATCAGGAATCAAGAGATCTACGAGGAGTCCCGCCGCTTCGAGAGGGGTCCTCAGGAGCGGCAGAGGGCGTTTGAGGGCGCAGCTGAAGGTGCGGCAGCGGCACGCACCGTATTGCAGTTGTCCAGCTCGTCGGTAGGCTCCTCCTCTTCTGCCTCTTACTGAGCGTGCTCGGGAGAGGAGAGGCTATCGGAAGTAGTACAAAGCCCCTCTGTACTATGCCCCCGGGTCTATCTTTATCATATATTAAAATCCAAAAATACCTTCCTGCGATTTATTTACCGTTATTTTATTTTGTGTTCTTGTTTATATATCTATCACTACGAGATTTGATCCTTGCAATTAACCGCCAACGGATTGACAATCCCTTGTTTGTGTTGGGTGCAAGTATTTGTTCTTTTGTGTGTAGGTGTTGTTCATGAGGTCTTGCGTGGTTCTCCTACTGGATTGATAACATTGGTTCTTAACTGAGGGAAATACTTATATCTACTGTACTGCATCATCCTCTACTCTTCGAGGAAATTCCAACGCAGCTCACAAGTAGCATCGTGCCTCACGCGGAGCACCCAATGTAGGAGATGTGCGGTGACTACCACAGGGGGAAGGAGATATTTTCCTTTTGAGGGGGCATTGACTGGGCCGAGGAACAAAGAAGAAGGCAAATCAACGGTGCGGGATAGGGTCAATCAAACGGCTGGCTAGGTGACCGGCACAGGCTTTTGGCCGGTCAGCCGACACCTAGAACTGGAGGCGAGCACTAGGCATCGGTGGACTGACCGAAATTTTGGTTGGTCACCGAGTAGCCATGCGATTGAAGGCCTGATGAGTGATATTTTTACATTCATTCACCCTTTGTTTAAACCGAGACATTTCATTAAAACTGAGATGTTCGCTCCGGTATTGCTACTAATGACTAATGAATGCAGATGATTCCACAAATCCTCTCTTTGATGTGTTTCGGTGGGAAATTGACTAAAAAGGAAAGAAATCACGTGTGAACATGAAAAGGAGTGAAGGAGGAGATAGAAGAAATTTTCATCTCCATAGAAACCATCACCACCATAGTTCATCTTCCTCTAGTTCATACTTATAATCATGCATCACACAAGGCATCCATTGTAAGACATATTATCAATCAATCAATCTTCAAGATGTGTTCTTCATGCGATCTGATCTCCATGTGTGAGTAGTTCGGTAAGGTATGGGTTGAGGCATAGGCCTTGCAACTCTCTGTATTTGTTGTGGGGATCAATGAAAATGCTTTGAATTAACGTCCCGTATGTGTGAAATCAAATTGTTTCGTAGATTTCTCTTGTCTTGTCCGCGTTGTTCATCCTTGCAGGTACCCAGGATCATGGAGATGCGAGCCACGGAGAAGCTAAGGGTAGGGAGAACGTGAAGTGTTATTCTGAACACCAGTGACGGAAGGGTTTAGTACGGTAACACAGATCCAATCCTTGGGGTTTAATGAGATCTAGTCATTAAACGCCCAAAGCTCTTGTCTGATTATTATAATCTTAATTATCGAGGCAACCCCACGTGACAGATAGGACCTTCGGTTGGAGAACTGATTCTTGATGCAGGACATGTGCCGGTTAAGATGTTATTTGGACACATCCCTCACTTCGGTTCGTAACAAGCACATCTCGATGGGTGACTTCCAACGCACAAATTAAGATCACATCTGGTCCTAACACAAATACATGGTTGTAAGCATTAAGACCTCATACCCATACAATTAGCTTGATTTGATCTAGTCAAAAGTTGGAATTAATCCTTTGACAAAAGCTTGCTAGAGACCATCGCTTCAAGGGGACCTTCCTCTCGTGGGTTCGATAACCCAGGGTCATCTCCGGGGAAATAGGTGTGTGATACTTTCTGTTCCGTTACCGGATCACTAAAAGGAGGTATTAAGGCCCCCACATCGTTGGATCTCCACTGCTCCTTCATCCTCCTCTCGTGGCTCGCCCAGCACCCCTCCCCCTCCCCGCATCTAGCACGCAACGCTGCATGCTGCTACCCCCACAGGCTCCCGCGCACTCGTTGTTGCCGTCCCTATCGTCGGCCTGTTCGCTGCTCGTAGCAGAGGCCCTCGCTCGCTGCACTCATCGGATGGCCTAGTAGCTTGTCGTGCTCCACCTCTGGTTGCAACAACGCTAGATGGGGTTCCAGCAGTCATAACGCGTCATGCGCACGTCGTAGCACCCCCGTGCATTGCTAAAAAGTAGCTCCTATCGTCACCGCTCGCAATTGTCAACTCACCATTCTCTCGTTGGAGCTTTTTCAGAAGCGGGCTGAAGCTTTCTCGTCGTCAATTGCAGCTATTCTCTAATTTTTGTCGCCGGTCACAGCCAAAAATATGGTGGTAACAAATTATGAAGGATGTAGCAAAAAATGACCGCGGTCGCAGCAGAAAATGTGGTCGCCACGTCGCATGTCCAACATCGGCATTAATGATGTAGCAAATGTCGACGATGGTAGTGGCAAAAATTTACGACAGTTGTAGAAAAAATAATGCCTCGCCGTAGAACCAACGTAGCTCGCGCTCTACAGGTTGCAGCTCGCCTTGCTGCAAGTTGTAGTAAATCGCGACGATGGCTGTAGCAATTTCAGAGATAGAGGGAGAGGAGAGGGAGGGTCAAGCAGTAGAACGCCCCTCATAGCAGCACCTGGGGGAAGGGTGTAGCAGCACCTGGGGAGGTTGTGGCAAATCGCGACGATGATTGTAGCGGTTTCAGAGGAAGGGAGAGAGGAGAGGGAGGGCCAAGCTGGAAACTCATAGGGAGAGCCAAGCGAGGCAAAAGCCTTTCTCGAGAGAGAACGCCTCTCATAGCAGCACCTAGGGTAACCATGGAATTGTGCTCTGGATGGGGAAGAAAAGAGGAAGAATGAGTGGAGGGCATGGATTGGCCTTGCTTGCTTCTACCCTCTCCCCGGCGGGCGGCGGCGGCGCACGCGGGCGCGAGGAGCACGGTGGATGCGTGATACGTCTCCAACGTATCTATAATTTATGAAGTATTCATGCTAATATATTACCATTCTTGGATGTTTTACAATCATTTTGTAGCAACTTTATATCATTTTTTGGGACTAACCTATTGACCCAGTGCCCAGTGCCAGTTGTTGTTTTTTGCTTGTTTTTTACATCGCAGGAAATCAATATCAAACGGAGTCCAAACACCGCGAAACTTTTTGTGGATTTTTTATGGACCAGAAGACATCCAAAGGTCTAGAGCAGCACCTGGGGGTGCCCCGAAGGGGGCACAACCCACCAGGGCGCGCCTTCTGCACCCCTTCTTCGCCCTATAAATTCCCAAATATTCCAAAAACCCTCTGGGTAACCCTAGATCGAAAGTTCCGCCACCGCAAGCCTCTGTAGCCACCGAAAACCAATCGGGAGCCCGTTCTGGCACCTTGCCGGAGGGGGAAATCATCACCGGTGGCCATCTTCATCATCCCGGCGGCCACCACGATGAGGAGGGAGTAGTCCACCCTCGGGGCTGAGGGTTTGTACCAGTAGCTATGTATTTAATCTCTCTCTCTCTCTCGTGTTCTTGAGATGTCACGATCTTGATGTATCGTGGGCTTTGTTAATATAGTTGGATCATGTGGTGTTTTCCCCTCTCTATCTTGTTGTGATGAATTGAGTTTTCCCTTTGAGATTTCGTTGTTATCGGATTGAATACTTTTATGGATTTGAGAACACTTGATATATGTCTTTCAATTGAATACTCGTGGTGAAAATGGGGTATTGTATTGATTCACTTGATATATGTTTTGGCACTCAACTCGCGGATTCCCGAGGTGACATTGGGGTAATCTATGCACAGGGGTTGATGCACATTCTTGTCTTTGTTTCTCCGGTAGAAATCTTGGGGCACTCTTTGAAGTTCTTTGTGTTGGATTGAGTATTGTGAATATGAATTTGCTTTGGTGTTATTTTAGTACGAACTCTAGGATAGATCGAACGGAAAGAATAGCTTTGTGTTATTTTAGTACGAACTCTTGAATAGATCGAACGGAAAGAATAGCTTTGAGGTGGTTTCATACCCTACAAACAATTTATTCTTATCTTCTCCGCTAGATAGGAACTTTGGAGTGATTCTTCATCGCACTTTGAGGGATGGTTATATGATCCAATTATATTAGCATTGTTGAGAGATTGCACTAGCGAAAGTACGGACCCTAGGCCTTGTTTCTAAGCATTGCAATGCCGTTTTTGTGCCCGTTTACTATTTGCTACCTTGCTGTTTTTATTTATTCAGATTATAAAAATACATTTCTACCATCCATATTACACTTTTATTACCATCTCTTCGCCGAACTAGTGCACCTATACAATTTGCTATTGTATTGGGTGTGTTGGGGACACAAGAGAATTCTTGTATTTGGTTGCAGGGTTGTTTAAGAGAGACCATCTTCATCCTACGCCTCCCACGGATTGATAAACCTTAGGTCATCCACTTGAGGGAAAATTGCTACTGTCCTACAAAACTCTGCGCTTGGAGGCCCAACACGATTCTACAAGAATAAAGTTGCGTAGTAGACATCAAGCTCTTTTCTGGCGCTGTTGCTGGGGAGGTGAGTGCATGAAGGTATATCTTTAGACCTTGCAATTGAATCTTTTAGTTTCTTGTTTTATCACTAGTTTGGTTTATAAAAGAAAACTACAAAAAATGGAATTGAGGTTGCATCATATTATTGATCATCTTTATAATATCTTTCTTGAAAATGATGGATCGGAAAATTGTGCTCAATTGTTAGAAGAAGAAGTCAATAAAATGTTTGGCACAAAATATTTGAATGATGAGCATGGTTGCAATGTCGTTAGTATGAATTCTTTGAATATCCAAAATGCTAATGATGATTGCACAAGTCATGACAAAATTGTTTCTTATAAGAATGTTAATTTTTGTGGAGTGAACTGGGAGTGCAAATGCACACCAAAAAGGGAAGATAGATTTTGTAAGAGGCATAAATATTTAGAAATGAAGAAGTTGCAAGGGAGGCTAGATGATTGTCCTGAAAGATTTAATTTTTTTGCCATCATTGTGAACTTTGCAATGAACGTGGTCATTTAAATCTCCAATGCAAATTGTTTCATGATCAAATCGTGTCCAAAAATTGTGATAACTTGATTTCCCTTGAGCATCATAAAGAGATTAGTCTTCTTTTGGGGTATGAAGAAATGAAACGTATAACTGAGAGTATTCCAAAATTTAATCTCGAGAGATTTCTTGATTTTGATCTAGAGGAAATTTATATGTTTTGTGCGGTAAATTGGATTGAGAATCCTTATATTGCCAACTATCTAAAGACAAGAAAACAAATAGAATATGAAGAGAGTACTAATGAAAGGGAAAATATTTCCCAATACCCTCCTAGTGTTTATTATGATGAATCAGGTAACGAGGAGGAGCTTCCTATCCAATCAATCTCTTCAACAAGAAGCTTGAAAAATTAATTAAACCCACACATGAGGTGGTGAAGAAGAAGAAAAGAATAAAGAATAGGGGTAAAAAGGTATCTCTCCCAAATAATGTTGCTCCTATTATTGTTGTGCCTCATGAAAACGAATCAAAAATAATTGTGGAAGATGATGCACTTGATGATGATATTGCTTCTATGTCTAATGGCACAATGTCCGAGAGCACTATTGATGATGATTTTGTTATGCCTATTGCTTGTTGTGATGATTATGATTGGGAAGATAATGATACTTATTATAAGCTTGGAAATCTTTTTGGCACCAACTTGCGAAATTATGATTGTAGCAATTGTTATACCGTTGGTGCTATTCATACTATTAATGATGAGAGTGATTATGCTTATGATATGCCAAGCCACAAGGTTGGGGATGCTATGTTTGATGAGAATGACATGTTTGAGAATTTATTTGCTGCAATTAATGTTTGTCTCAAGCTTGGGGATGGTATGCTTAATGAAGATGATCTTTTTAGCCCTCCTACTTCAAATGATCAAATTTGCTATGATGATTGCATGCCTCCTATCTATGAGGAGGACAAAGTTGCTACTTATTATGATTATTGTGATGATACTTATGTTATAAAAAGTAGTGATGATTATATTTATAGAACTTGTCATAGTTATGATTACCCTTTTTCTAAACATTACTCTTTTGATGTGGAAACAGTTTATAGTATTCGAGTTTCATATGATACTCCCACCATTGTGAATGAGAAGAAATTTTCTTATGTGGAGAGTAATAAAATTTCTATGCTTGTGGATCATGAAAAGAATGCTTTATGTGATGGTTATTGATGAATCTATTCATGATGCTACTGAAAATTATTATGAGAAAGGAACTTATGCTTCATGATGCTCTCTTTATGTTTCACTTCTTATCTTTTATGCAAGCATCATTGAAATCATCATGCCTAGCTTAAAGGCATGGAAGAAAAGCGCTTGTTGGGAGACAACCCAACACTTTTACCTACTGTTTTTGTGTGTTCACATGATTAAGCTACTGTAGTAATCATGTTTTATTGCTTTTGTTTAATAAAGTGCCAAGTAAATCCTTTGGGATAGTGTGGATGATAGTTGACTTGATTCTGTCCAAAAATAGAACCTTCTGCGCTCAGTCTAGGAATTTTGAAAAATCACTGGAACGTGCTTTTGATCTGAATTTATTACAAGTGACAGATATACAAATTCCCTACGTTGCCCTAATTTTTAAGAATTTTTGGAGTAGCAGAAGTATGGTTGGAGTACAGATTACTACAGACTGTTCTGTTTTTGACAGATTCTGTTTTCAATGCATAGTTTGCTTGTTTCCTAGTTTCTATGTCTTATATTGCTCAATATAAATTGTGGAAATGATATGCTACAGTAGGCATTGTGTGGAAACAATTATGAATCTTGTCTTTGACAGTACCAAGTGAAATGGTTTGCTCTTTATCATACTAAACTATCTCATGAAGTTCCGTTAAGTTTTGTGTGATTGAAGTTTTCAAGTTTTGGGTGGGATATCAATATGAGAAGAACAAGGAGTGACAAGACCCTAAGCTTGGGGATGCCCAAGGTGTTGGGGAACGTAGTAATTTCAAAAAAAATCCTACGCACACGCAAGATCATGGTGATGCATAGCAACGAGAGGGGAGAGTGTCGTCCACGTACCCTCGTAGACCGTAAGCGGAAGCGTTATGACAACATGGTTGATGTAGTCGTGCGTCTTCACGATCGACCGATCCTCTGTACCTAACGTACGGCACCTCCGTGTTCAGCACATGTTCAGCTCGGTGACGTCCCGCGAACTCACGATCCAGTAGAGCTCAAAGGAGAGTTTCGTCAGCACGACGACGTGATGACGATGTTGATGAAGTTACCGACGCAGGGCTTCGCCTAAGCACTGCTACGATATGACCGAGGTGGATTATGGTGGAGGGGGGCACCGCACACGGCTAAGAGATCAATGATCAATTGTTGTGTCTCCAAGGGGTGCCTCCCTCCCCGTATATAAAGGAGTAGAGGAGGGGGAGGGCCGGCCCTCTATAGGGCGCGCCATAGGGGAGTCCTACTCCCACCAGGAGTAGGATTCCCCCCCCCTTCCAAGTTGGAGTAGGAGAGGTAGGAAAGAGGAGGGAGAGAAGAAGGAAAGGGGGTCGGCCCCCTCACCCAATTCGGATTGGAATTGGAGGGCGCGCCCCCTCCTATGCTTCCTCCTCCTCTATGCCACTAAGGCCCAATAAGGCCCATACACTTACCGGGGGGTTTCGGTAAACTCCCGGTACTCCGGTAAATTCCCGAATTCACCCGGAACCATTCCGATGTCCAAATATAGTCTTCCAATATATCGATCTTTACATCTCGAACATTTCGAGACTCCTCGTCATGTCCCTGATCTCATCGGGGACTCCGAACAACCTTTGGTACATCAAAACACATAAACTCATAATACCGATCGTCACCGAACGTTAAGCGTGCGGACCCTACAGGTCGAGAACTATGTAGACATGACCGAGACACGTCTCCGGTCAATAACCAATAGAGGAACCTGGATGCTCATATTGGCTCCTACATATTCTACGAAGATCTTTATCGGTCAAACCGCATAACAAAATACGTTGTTCCCTTTGTCATCGGTATGTTACTTGCCCGATATTCGATCATCGGTATCTCAATACCTAGTTCAATCTCGTTATCGGCAAGTCTCTTTACTCGTTCCGTAATGCATCATCCCGTAACTAACTCATTAGTCACATTGCTTGCAAGGCTTTATAGTGATGTGCATTACCGAGAGGGCCCAGAGATACCTCTCCGACAATCGGAGTGACAAATCCTAATCTCGATCTATGACAACTCAACAAACACCATCGGAGACACCTGTAGAGCACCTTTATAATCACCCAGTTACGTTGTGACGTTTGGTAGCACACAAAGTGTTCCTCCCGTATTCGGGAGTTGCATAATCTCATAGTCATAGGAACATGTATAAGTCATGAAGAAAGCAATGGCAACATACTAAACGATCAACTGCTAAGCTAACGGAATGGGTCAAGTCAATCACATCATTCTCTAATGATATGATCCCGTTAATCAAATGACAACTCATGTCTATGGCTAGGAAACTTAACCATCTTTGATTCAACGAGCTAGTCAAGTAGAGGCATACTAGTGACAGTCTGTTTGTCTATGTATTCACACATGTATCATGTTTCCGGTTAATACAATTCTAGCATGAATAATAAACATTTATCATGAATTAAGGAAATAAATAATAACTTTATTATTGCCTCTAGGGCATATTTCCTTCAGTCTCCCACTTGCACTAGAGTCAATAATCTAGTTCACATCGCCATGTGATTTTAACATCAATAGTTCACATCTTTATGTGGTTAACACCCTTTGTTCAGATCGACATGTGACCAACACCCAAAGGGTTTACTAGAGTCAGTAATCTAGTTCACATCGCTATGTGATTAGCACCCAAAGAGTACTAAGGTGTGATCATGTTTTGCTTGTGAGATAATTTTAGTCAACGGGTCTTTCATATTCAGATCCGTATGTATTTTGCAAATTTCTATGTCAACAATGCTCTGCACGGAGCTACTCTAGCTAATTGCTCCCACTTTCAATATGTATCCAGACTGAGACTTAGAGTCATCTGGATCAGTGTTAAAACTTGCATCGACGTAACCCTTTACGATGAACCTTTTGTCACCTCCATAATCGGGAAACATATCCTTATTCCACTAAGGATAATTTTGACCGTTGTCCAGTGATCTACTCCTAGATCACTATTGTTCTCCCTTGACAAACTCAGTGTAGGGTATACAATAGATCTGGTACATAGCATGGCATACTTTTATAGAACCTATGGCTGAGGCATAGGGAATGACTTTCATTCTCTTTCTATCTTCTGCCGTGGTCGGGTTTTGAGTCTTACTCAATTTTACACCTTGTAACATAGGCAAGAACTCTTTCTTTGACTGTTCCATTTTGAACTACTTCAAAATCATGTCAAGGTATGTACTCATTGAAAAAACTTATCAAGCGTCTTGATCTATCTCTATAGATCTTGATGCTCAATATGTAAGCAGCTTCACCGAGGTCTTTCTTTGAAAAACTCCTTTCAAATACTCCTTTATGCTTTCCAGAAAATTCTACATCATTTCTGATCAACAATATGTCATTCACATATACTTATCAGAAAGGTTGTAGTGCTCCCACTCACTTTCTTGTAAATAAAGGCTTCGCCGCAGGTCTGTATAAAATTATATGCTTTAATCAACTCATCAAAGCGTATATTCCAACTCCGAGATGCTTGCACTAGTCCATAGATGGATCGCTGGAGCTTTGCACACTTTGTTAGCACCTTTAGGATTGACAAAACATTCTGGTTGCATCATATATATGTACATCCCAAAATTCTAAATTTTGAAATGTTATAATAAATAGATAGTTATGATTGATTGTTTGATTGATTGTGTGAAGTTGAGTGAAATTCGAAACTTTTTGAAAGTTAAATGAGAGGGAATAAAATGACTTTCCCAAACTTTCATTTTTGCATTTTTGATCTTCGTGAATTCAAATTCTTTTCAAATACAAAACCCTAGAGAGAAGATGACATGACTTCTTCCATTTAAATAAATGAAAAGGGATTTGAAAGGATTTGAATTTTATTTGGAAATATTTTCAATTCAGAAAACTTTAAGCAACTCAATGATTTTCATGAGAGAAGATAAAATGACTTCTTCAAAACATATGAAATATGAGTTGGAAGTTTAAAAGGATCAAATTTAAAATCCTTTTGAAATTATTTTCAATTTGGAGTTATTTGATTTTTATTCAAATTATTTTTCTCCAAAAATAAAATATATGGAAAATAGGGTAACATGATTCCCTACATCAGAAAATTGGAGATAAATAAATTTGAAATTATTTTTGTATTTTAAAATGATTTTTATTGGATTTTAGTAGGGCAGCAGCACTCTTTGAATTATTTCAATTTGTGTGGATTTTATTTGACTCTAGAAAAATGTGTGTCTCGTAGAAAATCTTTTTATGAAAATTTTGATATATTATATGCCTATATGAAAATTTATTTTATTTTTATTTATTCAGTTTTCCTTTCTATTTCTATTTAAAATAAAACTATACGTGCGGCCCGTAATTATTTGTCGCTCACGTGCGCTGCATAGTGGCATCGGGCGTCCCATCATTTTATTTTTTCTTCTCTCCTACATGGGCTAGGCCCAGCCGGCCCTATTCCTCCCCATATTTTTTTCCATAGTTTTTTTTCTTTTCTTTCTTTTCAATTGCTCAAAAAAAAAACTGCATTGCGCGCGGCCGGCCGAACCGCCTAAGGCCTTTAGGCCCATGCGAGGCGCCTCCCCGTTTCTTTTCTTTTCGTCTACGTTTAGTCCCACATTGCCTAGCCTTTGACCCCTAAACCTCTTTTCCACCAATAAATATAGACACATAGAGCCTTCAAAAATCATCCGATTTGGGTTAAATTAATATTTTGGTTTGACTAGATTCATTAAATAAAAATATATCTCTCCTCTCCGGCGGGACTTTTGGAAGTTGTCTCCTCACTCCGAAGTCGTCTTTTCTATACCTTATAAAGGTATATTTATTCGTTCTCTGTATTTATACGTTAGACCTAAAATTCTTTTAGCCGTAGCTATTTTTCTTCTGTAAAATAGTTTGGCCCTGATTTTTCAAATAGCATAACTTTTTACTCGTTCATCCAAATTAGATGAAACCAGCGCCTATAGTTTTGTTTTGTTTTCACCTATCGAGTGAACCTGTCACATCAACTTTTTGAATTTTTCAAATTTCTGAATTTGTTCAGATTCGTATTCAAACTTCTTTTGATCATAACTTGAGTTTTATAACTCCTATTTAGTTGATTCTTTTTGCTATTCGAAGCTCTTGACCTAAACTTTCTGATAAGGCCAAATACACATAATTTTGGTACTGTTAGAAATTGTTTTATGTTGCAAGAGTTATTTGCTTGGTTTTGATGCTTTCCGAATTGTTCTTCGTTCTTTCCGACCTTTTGAGTGATTGCTTATGTGTGGTTACTATTGCTTGCCTACGATAGATTGAACGAAGTGTGACGAGTAGAACTATCAAGAGTTATGAGTGTGAATCATCTTCATCAACATTGCAGGCAAGTTCACACTTTGATCATATCCCTTTCATACCCAGTTTTTATGCATTAGTTTCACCCTCAAACATTGCATGGTTAGGAATTGATAACATGTGGGTATCGGGAAGTAGTTGATGAGGTAGGAACCTATTGCCCTGCATTCAAACCTTGGGAGTTACTATTACGTTATGCTTATATTGCCATGCTATGCTCGTAGACGTGGATTGGGTTTGAGTGTATTCATGACAGATGTGAGTATTGTTAATTAATGGTTCAACTTAAGGTGGCAACTTTAATACACATCTGGGTGGATTGAGGCACCTGGGGAATTCCAGTGATTGCCTGTATTTTTTTGGAAATCCCGGGGTACCGTGTGATTCTCCTATGGACTGCCACCCAGGCTCAAAGGGATCATGAGATTATTCATACTAGAAACTTCCGTGTGCAGCCACAGGCTATTATGGGCTCTAGCATAGTTGATTAAGTCATGTGAACTCTTACAGTGGTAGACTAGCGGATGTAGGGGAAAGTAGGTGTAACTGTCTACCCATCGTAAGGTGCTAACGCTTCTGAAAGACTGTGTCTCGGTCATCCGTTTCTCAAACATCATGAAGTGCGAGAAATCCAACGGAGGAGATCGAGTCTTGTGGGGAAAAGTGCACAAACCTCTGCAGAGTGTACAAACTAATCATGGTTAGCCGTGTCCCCGGTTATGGACATCTTGAGTATCTGGTTCTTGGATTATCATGTTGATCTCATCACGTTACTTAAATAATTTTTTGGGTTGTTAATGATTACTTTTAATTGGGATTGAGAGGGGGTTTACCTTCTCAATGTTTTCAACAAATTTTGTAGTTAAATAAAATATATTTCTTTGCAGTAGGGAAAATTTGGCTTTTCGCAAAAACCTTATAACCATAGAGCTTTTCCACCAGCCATATATGCATGTAGTAATAGCCTTTGTTCATCATTTCTCTATGGTGTGAATTTGCCAGTACATTCAATGTACTGACCCTTTGTGGCTGCAACGTCTCATGTTGCAGGATTCTTACGACGAGTAAGTGATACGTTAGGGTTACGATTTCTACGCTCAACTTTGTCGTTGGTGTTGATGGGAATCCACAACCTTGTTACTTCCGCTATTTTGGATTGAGGTAATAGTATTTACGTTACTTTATACATGTGATTTACCTCTATTATAAATCCTCGAGTACTGTGTGTGTCAGCATACCGATCCAGGGATGACACTTAAGCACAGAGACTTGATCCATTCGGGTCGGGTCGCTACAAGATGGTATCAGAGCACATGTTGACTGTAGGACGTGACCCTAGAAACTGGCAAGCCCATAGGGAAAGATTTTCTCTACAACTTTCTTTTCAAAAAGGATATTTTACCTCCCTTCTCTTCTGAGCTTATTCAAATATTCCTTTTTAGTGAGACCATACCCCTTTTCCCTTTTGACCACTCGAAGATTCGACTGATGAGACCACTCCAAGAAGTACAAGATATCGAACAACCACGACCACTACGGAATGAAGGAGATTTTACCGTGCATCTAAATAATGGAACCTACAACGGTTGAAGACTCGGAAGACTAGGAGAATTTGAAGGCCCTGAAGAATTCCCAGATTTTTTTGTGACCTAGGAAGGCTACCCTTATGGAACTTGGCAGATTATGGAAGTTGTCAATACCCGAGATCAGGGTGTATCGGAGAAAGACCGGAGCATGGAGAGTTAAAAACTCAAAGTTCTGTCAAGGAAAACCCTAAGGCAGGAGATATCAACTATGGAGAGATAGCTCATGGAAATGACAAGAGCAGAAACAGGGCTATCCATGATGTTATCGCCTGCTTATGCTATTGTCACCGTGCTGAGTTAAGCATGCATATGCATGGAAGGATTGGATGGTAGAAGGCTGATGGAGCATCTATCAGTAAGATGAAGTTTTAACTTTAGCCGGTGTATCACCAGGATCTATAGTAGTACATCAAGAATGTTAAGATGGATCTCCAGGAAGCAGTATTTGATAAGGAAGCGTTTCGTGAAGAACTTAGGACCCCGAAGCTGAAGTAGCCAAACTGGAGGAAGAAAACCTCGAGATACCGGAGATTTCATCAAGAACTGAAGGACAGTAGGATCATGGTTCATGTCGAGGTTGATGAAACCCAAAAGTTTGGAACGCAACTCCAGAAGTATTAAAGGACGTCCTGATAGACTTTGCGACAACAGAAATGATCTGGCAAAAGAACTTGAGAAGGACAAGCACGATGGGAAGAAGCCATCAGGGACATGAACAAGACTTGAAGAGTTTTGCGACTTTGAAGATTTATTGACCTTTAGAAGACCAAACCCCCGTTATATACCCACGTTAGATGCGACGATTGTGAGTTGTCATTTGTTTGATGTTTTCCGACAGCCACAATAAAAATCTGTCTTTTCAAAACTATTGTTTGCATTGTGTGTATCCCTCTCTATCCCTCTCATCACACCCCAAAACCCATGGACCCAATAGAAGATGAATGGAGATGAGCTTATATTTTCTGGATCGATGAGTCAATTGGAGACGGGCCGATGGATTCAGAACATGGAGGATCACATGGAGAATAACCCTATAGCCGGAAAGGATATGACCCAGCGTACTCTTGAGTGCTTTGAAAGAGGTGCCACTACCTGGTAGAGGATGTACCAAACCATCAATGGATGGCAAGGAGTAACCACTTGGAAGGAATTTAAGTGGACTTTGTTAAAGTCTTGGCTTGTGTCCCAGAAATTGAGGCCTTATGGAAAGGATATGAAGAAACCTTGTGCATACAAGCTTTGTGGAGAAATAGGACACAACCATAAAGAAAATAAGGATGAATACCCTCATAATCGGAGGATTACCAAAGGAGTTAGTCGAGGATCTCAGGGAACTTCGGTTGGAGATTGTTCCCAAAGGTTTTGTTGCAGCAAGGGAAGTTCAGTCTACATTGTTGGGAAAGATCCGTGAAGCTCAGAAGGATGACAAAGAGATTGCTGAGGTAAAAGAGAGGATGAGCAAAGGAAAGGCCAAAGGTTTTCGTAAGGATGAGCACGACACCTTATGGTTCGAGGACCGTGTATATGTGCCCAATAATGCAAAGATCAGGAAGTTAATACTTCAGGAGGCTCATGACTCACCATACTCGATTCGCCCTGGAAACACCAAGATGTATTTGGATTTGAATGAGCGTTTCTGGTGGACTAGTATGAAGAAGGATATTGCAGAGTATGTAGTCGTAGGTGATGTATGCCAGAGAGTAAAGGCAGAGCATCAGAAGCCAGCCGGATTACTACAGCCTATGCCGATACCCGAATGGAAGTGGGATAAGCTTGGCATGGATTTCATTACCGGATTTCCCAGAACCCGATCGGGATATGATTCTATCTGGGTAGTAGTTGATTCGCTTGACCAAAGTGGCTCACGTTATCCCAGTGAAAACCACTTATACAAGTGCGAAATTGGCCAAGATATATTTGACCAGGATCGTATGTCTGCATGGAGTTCCGAGGACCATCATATTAGATAGAGGAACACAATTTACCTCAAAGTTTTGGAATCAGCTGCACCAGACTTTGGGTACTAGGCTAGAGTTCAGTACAGCCTTTCATTCGCAGACAGATGGATAGACCGAGAGAGTCAATCAGATTCTGGAGGACATGTTGAGAGCGTGTGCGCTAGATTATGGATCTAGTAGGGATGATAATCTACCTTACGCGGAGTTCTCATACAACAACAATTACCAAGCCAGTTTGAAGATGGCCCCTTTTGAAGCTTTGTATGGGAGAAGGAGCCGGACACCGTTGATGTGGGATGAAGTTGGAGATCGTCAGTTGCTTGGACCAAATGTGATCAAGGAGTCAGAAGAGAATGTTAAGTTGATTCGAGATAGACTGAAGGTAGCTCAGTCCAGGCAAAAGAGTTATGCAGACTCAAAAACGCAAGGAGGTAGTCTATGAAATCGAAGACAGAGCATATCTTCGTGTGCCACCTCTGCAAGGAGTTAAACGATTTGGAGTTAAGGGAAAGTTAGCGCCGAGATTTGTAGGACCATACCGAGTTTTGGAGCGTATGGGAGAAGTGGCCAACAAGTTGGAGTCACCCGAAGGACTGTCAGGAGTTCATGATGTGTTTCATGTTTCCCAGTTGAAGAAGTGCCATGCAGAGATGGCCAATATTCCCCTGTAAGGACGCTTGACCCTGGAAAGGATAATGATGTTCCACGAAGTGGAGTATGGACAAAATAAGTACAAGTTTTATCTCGATATGTGGGATATCCCAAGAATATGAAGGGAGGTAGTACTATTGGATATAAAGGAGGTATGATGTTGGAAATAGGGAGCAATTGCAACTCGATGATGAGTCTGAGTAATCACGTCGTAGTTTGGTACCAATAGAAGGAAGAGAGACAGTACCATTGGATGGATTTTAAGTATGCTAGGAAGTTGGATGTTGAGAGAATGATCAGTTGGCCCCAATGATGAGTTCAAGGTTTACAAGTGATGAGATGGGCCATAACCCACAGGCCCCAGGACCTGCCAAGAAGCAAGCACACTCTTGCTGAAGGAAAAACCCTAGAAGAAGTTACGATTTTATCGATAGACGATCTTATAGGAGTTTACGCAAACCTGAGAGTTGTGAAGGAACGATAGATGTTTGTTTGGATTGCAGAATCAATGGATTTATCCGAACTTAGTTCGTCGACAAGAGAAATTCTGCAATGCTTGTGAGGATGACCGAGTGTTAGAATGCGAGATTCGCTAAACCATATACAAGGTAATGATTTGGGTGCGGGGTGGATTGATCACCATACCAACTTACTCTTATTATTCGCCTTGTTATGTGGGATGGTAAATCTGAGTGACTTACCCATAGTAGAGAGACGACGATGAAAACCTTGTTTAAACCTTAGAATGGTATAAGTATTTTCCCTTGTACAAGGCAGTTGTTGCCAATCGTAGGATATACGGTGAGGTTCAACCCAGACCCATTTCCTGCAGGACAAACCATAAATTGTTGACCACCATGAGATATCGATAGTTGTTTGGTATTGGCGCCAGACCTATCAGCTATAAAGACCCAGTCTCGGAATAACCTTACCAAGATGAAAGGACAGAAAATTGAGGAAAAGGTTATGCCGCTACCCAAAGAGCCAGAGAAGAAATTTTCCTGAAAATCTGAGAAGACCGACACTGTCAGGGATAAGGGTGGAGTATATGAGTTTTGATGGAACCGTAACCATGCTTTTTAAGGGTGGTAGCACCCTAGTACCCCGGAGATGATCGATGGATTTTGAGAAGACCCCCAAACCTAACCTATTTCTTTCTAGCCTCTCCGAATATCGAGGACGAGATTCATTCTAAGGGTGGTAGGTTTGTAACATCCCAAAATTCTAAATTTTGGAATGTTATAATAAATAGATAGTTATGATTGATTGTTTGATTGATTGTGTGAAGTTGAGTGAAATTCGAAACTTTTTGAAAGTTAAATGAGAGGGAATAAAATGACTTTCCCAAACTTTCATTTTTGCATTTATGATCTTCGTGAATTCAAATTCTTTTCAAATACAAAACCCTAGAGAGAAGATGACATGACTTCTTCCATTTAAATAAATGAAAAGGGATTTGAATTTTATTTGGAAATATTTTCAATTCAGAAAACTTTAAGCAACTCAATGATTTTCATGAGAGAAGATAAAATGACTTCTTCAAAACATATGAAATATGAGTTGGAAGTTTAAAAGGATCAAATTTAAAATCCTTTTGAAATTATTTTCAATTTGGAGTTATTTGATTATTATTCAAATTATTTTTCTCCAAAAATAAAATATATGGAAAATAGGGTAACATGATTCCCTACATCAAAAAATTGGACATAAATAAATTTGAAATTATTTTTGTATTTTAAAACGATTTTTTATTGGATTAGGGCAGTAGCACTCTTTGAATTATTTCCAATTTTGTGGATTTTATTTGACTCTAGGAAAATGTGTGTCTCGTAGAAAATCTTTTTCTGAAAATTTTGATATATTATATGCCTATATAAAAAATTATTTTATTTTTATTTATTCAGTTTTTCTTTCTGTTTCTATTTAAAATACAACAATACGTGCGGCCCGTAATTATTTGTCGCTCACATGCGCTGCATAGTGGCATCGGGCGCCCCATCATTTTATTTTTTTCCTCTCTCCTACATGGCCCAGGCCCAGCCGGCCCTATTCCTCCCCATATTTTTTTCCATAGTTTTTTTCTTTTCTTTCTTTTCAATTGCTCAAAAAAAACTGCATTGCGCGCGGCCGGCCGAACCGCCTAAGGCCTTTAGCCCATGCGAGGCGCCTCCCCGTTTCTTTTCTTTTCGTCTATGTTTAGTCCCACATTGCCTAGCCTTTGACCCATAGAGCCTTCAAAAATCATCCGATTCGGGTTAAATCAATATTTTGGTTTGACTAGATTCATTAAATAAAAATATATCTCTCCTCTCCGGCGGGACTTTTGGAAGTTGTCTCCTCACTCCGAAGTTGTCTTTTCTATACCTTATAAAGGTATATTTATTCGTTCTCTGTATTTATACGTTAGACCTAAAATTCTTTTAGCCGTAGCTATTTTTCTTCTGTAAAATAGCTTGGCCCTAATTTTTCAAATAGCCATAACTTTTTACTCGTTCATCCAAATTAGATGAAACCAGCGCCTATAGTTTTGTTTTGTTTTCACCTATCCAGTGAACCTGTCACATCAACTTTTTGAAATTTTCAAATTTCGAAATTTGTTCAGATTTGTATTCAAATTCTTTTGATCATAACTTGAGTTTTATAACTCCGGTTTAGTTGATTCTTTTTGCTATTCGAAGCTCTTGACCTAAAATTTCTGATAAGGCCAAATACACATAATTTTGGTACTGTTAGAAATTGTTTTATGTTGCAAGAGTTATTTGCTTGGTTTTGATGCTTTCCGAATTGTTCTTCGTTCTTTCCGACCTTTTGAGTGATTGCTTATGTGTGGTTACTATTGCTTGCCTATGATAGACTGAATGAAGTGTGACGAGTAGAACCATCAAGAGTTATGAGTGTGAATCACCTTCATCAACATTGCAGGCAAGTTCACACTTTGATCATATCCCTTTCATACCCAGTTTTTATGCATTAGTTTCACCCTCAAACATTGCATGGTTAGTAATTGATAACATGTGGGTATCGGGAAGTAGTTGATGAGGTAGGAACCTATTGCCCTGCATTCAAACCTTGGGAGTTACTATTACGTTATGCTTATATTGCCATGCTATGCTCGTAGACGTGGATTGGGTTTGAGTGTATTCATGACAGATGTGAGTATTGTTAATTAATGGTTCAACTTAAGGTGGCAACTTTAATACACATCTGGGTGGATTGAGGCACCTGGGGAATTCCAGTGATTGCCTGTATTTTTTTGGAAATCCCGGGGTACCGTGTGATTCTCCTATGGACTGCCACCCAGGCTCAAAGGGATCATGAGATTATTCATACTAGAAACTTCCGTGTGCAGCCACAGGCTATTATGGGCTCTAGCATAGTTGATTAAGTCGTGTGAACTCTTACAGTGGTAGACTAGCGGATGTAGGGGAAAGTAGGTGTAACTGTCTACCCATCGTAAGGTGCTAATGCTTCTGAAAGACTGTGTCTCGGTCATCCGTTTTTCAAACATCATGAAGTGCGAGAAATCCAACGGAGGAGATCGAGTCTTGTGGGGAAAAGTGCACAAACCTCTGCAGAGTGTACAAACTAATCATGGTTAGCCGTGTCCCCGGTTATGGACATCTTGAGTATCTGGTTCTTGGATTATCATGTTGATCTCATCAAGTTACTTAAATAATTTGTTGGGTTGTTAATGATTACTTTTAATTGGGATTGGGAGGGGGTTTACCTTCTCAATGTTTTCAACAAACTTTGTAGTTAAATAAAATATATTCCTTTGCAGTAGGGAAAAATTGGTTTTTCGGAAAAACCTTATAACCATAGAGCTTTTCCACCAGCCATATATGCATGTAGTAATAGCCTTTGTTCATCATTTCTCTGTGGTGTGAATTTGCCAGTACATTCAATGTACTGACCCTTTGTGGCTGCAACGTCTCATGTTGCAGGATTCTTACGACGAGTAAGTGATACGTTAGGGTTATGATTTCTACACTCAACTTTGCCGTTGGTGTTGATGGGAATCCACAACCTTGTTACTTCTGCTATTTTGGATTGAGGTAATAGTATTTACGTTACTTTATACATGTGATTTACCTCTGTTATAAATCCTCGAGTACTGTGTGTGTCAGCATACCGATCCAGGGATGACACTTAAGCACAGAGACTTGATCCATTCGGGTCGGGTCGCTACAATACAACTCTTCTTTAAAATTCCATTAAGGAATGTAGTTTTGACATCCATTTGCCAGATTTCATATAATGTGGCAATTTCCTAACATGATTCGGACAGACTTAAGCATCGCTACAAGTGAGAAAATACCATCGTAGTCAACACCTTGAACTTTGTCAAAAACCCTTTTTGACAAGTCTAGCTTTGTAGATAGTAACACTACTATCAGCGTATGTCTTCCTCTTGAAGATCCATTTATTTTTTATGGCTTGCCGATCATCGGGCAAGTCAACCAAAGTCCACACTTTGTTCTCATACATGGATCCCATCTCAGATTTCATGGCCTCAAGCCATTTCGCGGAATCTGGGCTCATCATCGCTTCCTCATAGTTCGTAGGTTCGTCATGGTAAAGTAACATGACCTCCAGAACAGGATTACCATACCACTCTGGTGCGGATCTCACTCTGGTTGACCTACGAGGTTCGGTAGTAACTTGATCTGAAGTTACATGATCATCATCATTAGCTTCCTCACTAATTGGTGTAGGAGCCATAGGAACAAATTTCTGTGATGAACTACTTTCCAATAAGGGAGCAGGTACAGTTACCTCATCAATTTCTACTTTCCTCCCACTCACTTCTTTCGAGAGAAACTCCTTCTCTAGAAAGGATCCATTTTTAGCAACGAATGTCTTGCCTTCGGATCTGTGATAGAAGGAGTACCCAACAGTCTCCTTTGGGTATCCCATGAAGACACATTTCTCCGATTTGGGTTTGAGCTTATCAGGTTGAAGCCTTTTTCACATAAGCATCGCAGCCCCAAACTTTAAGAAACGATAGCTTAGGTTTCTTGCCAAACCATAGTTCATACGGTGTCGTCTCAACGGATTTAGACGGTGCCCTATTTAATGTGAATGTAGCTGTCTCTAATGCATTGCCCCAAAATGATAGTGGTAAATCGGTAAGAGACATCATAGATTGCACTATATCCAATAAAGTACGGTTATGACGTTCGGACACACCATTATGCTGTGGTGTTCCAGGTGGCATGAGTTTGTGAAACTATTCCACATTGTTTTAATTGAAGACCAAACCCGTAACTCAAATATTTGCCTCTGCGATCAGAACGTAGAAACTTTATTTTCTTGTCACGATGATTTTCCACTTCACTCTGAAATTCTTTGAATATTTCAAATGTTTCAGACTTATGTTTCATCAAGTAGATATACCCATATCTGCTCAAATCATCTGTGAAGGTCAAAAAATAATGATACCCGCCGTGAGCCTCAACATTCATCGGGCCACATACATCAGTATGTATGATTTCCAATAAATCTATTGCTCGCTCCATTGTTCCGGAGAACGGAGTCTTAGTCATCTTGCTCATGAGGCATGGTTCGCAAGCATCAAGTGATTCCAAAAGCCGATCAGCATGGAGTTTCTTCATGCGTTTTACACCAATATGACCTAAACGGCAGTGCCACAAAAAAAGTTGCACTATCATTATTAACTTTGCATCTTTTGGCTTCAATATTATGAATATGTGTATCACTACGATCGAGATCCAACAAACCATTTTCATTGGGTGTATGACCATAGAAGGTTTTATTCATGTAAACAGAACAACAATTATTCTCTGACTTTAAATGAATAACCGTATTGCAATAAACATGATCAAATCATATTCATGCTTAACGCAAACACCAAATAACTTTTATTTAGGTTCAACACTAATCCCGAAAGTATAGGGAGTGTGCGATGATGATCATATCAATCTTGGAACCACTTCCAACACACATCGTCACTTCACCCTTAACTAGTCTTTGTTCATTCTGCAACTCCTGTTTCGAGTTACTAATCTTAGCAGCTGAACTAGTATCAAATACTGAGGGTTTGCTATAAACACTAGTAAAGTACACATCAGTAACATGTATATCAAATATACCTTTGTTCACTTTGCCATCCTTCTTATCCGCCAAATACTTGGGGCAGTTCTGCTTCTAGTGACCAGTCCCTTTGCAGTAGAAGTACTTAGTCTCAGGCTTAGGTCCAGATTTGGGCTTCTTCACTTGAGCAGCAACTTGCTTGTCGTTCTTCTTGAAGTTCCCCTTCTTCCCTTTGCCCTTTTCTTGAAACTAGTGGTCTTGTCAACCATCAACACTTGATGCTTTTCTTGATTTCTACCTTCGTCGATTTCAGCATCACGAAGAGCTTGGGAATCGTTTTTGTTATCCCTTGCCTATTATAGTTCATCACGAAATTCTATTAACTTGGTGATAGTGACTAGAGAACTCTGTCAATCACTATCTTATCTGGAAGGTTAACTCCCACTTGATTCAAGTGATTGTAGTATTCAGACATTCTGAGCACATGCTCACTAGCTGAACAATTCTCCTCCATCTTGTAGGCAAAGTGCTTGTCAAAGGTCTCATAACTTTCGACATGGGCATGAGTCTGAAATACTAATTTCAACTCTTGGAACATCTCATATGCTCTGTGGCGTTCAAAATGTTTTTGAAGCCCCGATTCTAAGCCGTAAAGCATGGTGCACTAAACTATCAAGTAGTCATCATATCGAGCTTGTCAAACGTTCATAACGTCTGCATCTGCTCCTGCAATCGGTCTGTCACCTAGCGGTGCATCAAGACATAATTCTTCTGTGCAGCAATGAGGATAATCCTCATATCACGGATCCAATCCGCTACTAACATCTTTCAACTTAGTTTTCTCTAGGAACATATCAAAAATAAAATAGGGGAGCTAAACGCGAGCTATTGATCTACAACATAGATATGCTAATACTACCAGGACTAAGTTCATGATAAATTAAAGTTCAATTAATCATATTACTTAAGAACTCCCACTTAGATAGACATCCCTCTAATCATCTAAGTGATCACGTGATCCAAATCAACTAAACCATGTCCGATCATCACGTGAGATGGAGTAGTTTTCAATGGTGAACATCACTATGTTGATCATATCTACTATATGATTCACGCTCGACCTTTCGGTCTCAGTGTTCCGAGGCTATATCTGCATATGCTAGGCTCGTCAAGTTTAACCCGAGTATTCTGCGTGTGCAAAACTGGCTTGCAACCGTTGTATGTGAACGTAGAGCTTATCACACCCGATCATCACGTGGTGTCTCGGCACGACGAACTTTCGCAACGGTGCATACTCAGGGAGAACACTTGTACCTTGAAATTTAGTGAGAGATCATCTTATAATGCTACCGTCGATCTAAGCAAAATAAGATGCATAAAGGATAAACATCACATGCAATCAATATAAGTGATATGATATGGCCATCATCATCTTGTGCCTTTGATCTCCATCTCCAAAGCACCGTCATGATCACCATCATCACCGGCGCGACACCTTGATCTCCATCATAGCATCGTTGTTGTCTCGCCAACTATTGTTTCTACGACTATCGCTACCGCTTAGTGATAAAGTAAAAACAATTACAGGGCGATTGCATTGCATACAATAAAGCAACAACCATATGGCTCCTGCCAGTTGCCGATAACTCTGTTACAAAACATGATCATCTCATACAATAAAATATAGCATCATGCCTTGACCATATCACATCACAACATGCCCTGCAAAAACAAGTTAGACGTCCTCTACTTTGTTGTTGCAAGTTTTACGTGGCTGCTACGGGCTGAGCAAGTACCGTTCTTACCTATGCATCAAAACCACAATGATATTTCGTCAAGTTAGTGTTGTTTTAACCTTCCACAAGGACCGGGCGTAGTCACACTCGGTTCAACTAAAGTTGGAGAAACTGACACCCGCCAGCCACCTGTGTGCAAAGCACGGCTGTAGAACCAGTCTCGTGTAAGCGTACGCATAATGTCGGTCCGGGCAGCTTCATCCAACAATACCGCCGAACCAAAGTATGACATGCTGGTAAGCAGTATGACTTGTATCGCCCACAACTCACTTGTGTTCTACTCGTGCATATAACATCTACACATAAACCTGGCTCGGATGCCACTGTTGGGGAACGTAGTAATTTGAAAAAAAATCATGCGCACACGCAAGATCATGGTGATGCATAGCAATGAGAGGGGAGAGTGTTGTCCACGTACCCTCGTAGACCGTAAGCGGAAGCATTATGACAACGCGGTTGATGTAGTCGTGCATCTTCACGATCGACCGATCCTCAGTACCTAACGTACGGCACCTCCGTGTTCAGCACACGTTTAGCTCGGTGACGTCCCGCGAACTCACGATCCAGTAGAGCTCGAAGAAGAGTTTTGTCAGCACGACGGCGTGATGACGATGTTGATGAAGTTACCGATGCAGGGCTTCGCCTAAGCACCGCTACGATATGACCGAGGTGGATTATGGTGGAGGGGGGCACCGCACACGGATAAGAGATCAATGATCAATTGTTGTGTCTCCAAGGGGTGCCTCCCTCCCCGTATATAAAGGAGTAGAAGAGGGGGAGGGCTGGCCCTCTCTAGGGCGCGCCATAGGGGAGTCCTACTCCCACCAGGAGTAGGATTCCCCCCTTCCAAGTTGGAGTAGGAGAGGTAGGAAAGAGGAGGGAGAGAAGAACGAAAGGGGGGCCGGCCCCCTCACCCAATTCGGATTGGGCTTGGGGGGCGTGCCCCCTCCTATGCTTCCTCCTCCTCTATGCCACTAAGGCCCAATAAGGCCCATACACTTACCGGGGGGTTCCGGTAACCTCCCGGTACTCCGGTAAATTCCCGAATTCACCCGGAACCATTCCGATGTCCAAATATAGTCTTCCAATATATCGATCTTTACTTCTCGAACATTTCGAGATTCCTCGTCATGTCCCTGATCTCATCCGGGACTCCGAACAACCTTCGGTACATCAAAACACATAAACTCATAATACCGATCGTCACCGAACGTTAAGCGTGCGGACCCTACGGGTTCGAGAACTATGTAGACATGACCGAGACACGTCTCCGGTCAATAACCAATAGCGGAACCTGGATGCTCGTATTGGCTCCTACATATTCTACGAAGATCTTTATCGGTCAAACCGCATAACAACATACGGTGTTCCCTCTGTCATCAGTATGTTACTTGCCCGAGATTCGATCGTCGGTATCTCAATACCTAGTTCAATCTCGTTATCGGCAAGTCTCTTTACTCGTTCCGTAATGCATCATCCCGTAACTAACTCATTAGTCACATTGCTTGCAAGGCTTTATAGTGATGTGCATTACCGAGAGGGCCCAGAGATACCTCTCCGACAATCGGAGTGACAAATCCTAATCTCGATCTATGTCAACTCAACAAACACCATCGGAGACACCTGTAGAGCACCTTTATAATCACCCAGTTATGTTGTGATGTTTGGTAGCACACAAAGTGTTCCTCCGGTATTCGGGAGTTGCATAATCTCATAGTCATAGGAACATGTATAAGTCATGAAGAAAGCAATAGCAACATACTAAACGATCAAGTGCTAAGCTAACGGAATGGGTCAAGTCAATCACATCATTCTCTAATGATGTGTTCCTATTAATCAAATGACAACTCATGTCTATGGCTAGGAAACTTAACCATCTTTGATTCAACGAGCTAGTCAAGTAGAGGCATACTAGTGACACTCTGTTTGTCTATGTATTCACACATGTATCATGTTTCCGGTTAATAAAATTCTAGCATGAATAATAAACATTTATCATGAATTAAGGAAATAAATAATAACTTTATTATTGCCTCTAGGGCATATTTCCTTCACAAGGCATCCCCAAGGTAATATTCAAGGATGATCCAAGCAACTAAGCTTGGGGATGCCCCGGAAGGCATCCCCTCTTTCGTCTCCAACAATATCGGTAACCTTACTTGAGGCTATATTTTTATTCGTCACATGATATGAGTTTTGCTTGGAGCGTTATTTTCTTTTGTTAGGATTTGCTTGCTGTTACTTAGAATAATTTTTTGCATCTTTATTTTCAATAAAAATGTCAAGGATAGCCTTCACCATGCTTATTTTGCAAGTATACGAGTTGCTATTTGAAAACAGAAAGTTTATCGCTGTTGCAAAATTTCCCTAGAAAAGTCAGAATATGATAAAATGTTGAAACTTTTTGCACAGGAAGCTCTGATAAATTTTCTACAGTGTGGTAAAATTTAATAATATTTGGAGTTAGGGAAGTATTGATACTCTTGCATTCTTTACAGACTGTACTGTTTTGGCAGATTGCTATTATGTTTGCATTGTTTGCATATGTTGGCTTGTTTAATGATTCTTTTTTAGGATAGGAGTATTAAATATGCATATTCATTTAGTATGCAATGTTGAATAATTTTTTTTGTGATTTGCTACAGTAGAGAATGATAAGGTTTTGCATTGATTTATACTAACTTATCTCACAAGTTCTTGTTGAGTTTTGTGTGGATGAAGTTTTTGACATTTAGGAAAACCGTGATATGAGAGGAATGAAGAAGACACAAGATCTCAAGTTTGGGGATGCCCAAGGCATCCCAAGTTAATATTCCAATAAGTCTCAAGCATCTAAGCTTGGGGATGCCCCGGTAGGCATCCCACCTTTCTTCTTCAACGATTATCGGTTAGTATCGGTTGAGACTAAGTTTTTGCTCCTTCACATGATGTGCGATATTCTTGGAATGTCATTTTGTTTTGTTTTGCTTGCTGTTTTTAATAAAATACTTAGATCTGAAATTTTGAATTAAGAGAGAGTCCTCAAATAGCTACCCATTTACATAACTACTCGTTTGATCTTCACTCATATCTTTTTTGGAGTAGCTTGTCATTTACTCTTGTGCTTCACTTATATCCTATGAGTAAATTGTTGAACAAATTGAATGTAATGAAGTTGAAATTATATGTTCATATCATGCCTAGTGTAGCTTCACATTGGGTTTAGAAAGTGAAATCTTTTGAGGCTTGACAATCACAATATTGGTCATAGAAGCAATTCTTGAATGATTAGTAGAAGGAAGAGAACTTTCCCATGCAAATACACTATCTTGGAAATCTTTTGTGATTGTGAGCCCCCATCAAAATATTATATGCAAAAATTGTTGACGTTGGACAAGGAATACAACGTAATGATTTATGTTTGTTCATATTCACATAGAAGTTATATTGTCATAGATCCTTCAACATGTGGTGCTTCCCCCCCCCCCATCTTTGCTAGCCAAAAACTCCGCACCAAGTAGAGATAATACTTGTGCATCCAAAACCCCTTAAAACCCAAATCTTATTTTCACGAGTCCACCATACCTACCTAAGGATTGAGTAAGATCCTTCAAGTAAGTTGTCATCGGTGCAATAAGGCAATAAAAATTGCTTCTAGAAGTGTGAGATCATTTAGTGTAACAGAAAATTGAGCGTTGTTCAAACTTGTGATGCTAAAGAATAAAAGCGACATACTGCATAATAAAGGTTGCCATCACAAGGGGCAATATAATGTGACGTTCTTTTGCACTAAGGGGTTGAGCATACAAACAAATAAGCGCATGGCAACCTCTGCTTCCCTCTGCGAAGGGCCTATCTTTTACTTTATGTATTTACTTTTATGCAAGAGTCAAATTTTTTCTCTCTATTCCTTTTTATTTTTCTCCTTTGGCAAGAATCATGTGGTGAGGAAAAGATCTAGGCACATATGTCCAGTTGAACATGGGTAACATGAGTTATTATTGTTGACATCACCCTTGAGGTGAATACGTTGGGAGGCAAAACTATAAGCCCCTATCTTTCTATGTGTCCGGCTGAAACGTTTTGCTCATGTGTATGCGGTGAGTGTTAGCAATCATAGAAGACTATATGATTGTTGAGTTTGTGGAGCTCTTACTTAGACTCTGTTGAATAAGGTGAATTGCAATTGCTTGGTGACTAAGAATATAGGTTGTTGAGTTTCAAGAGAATTCGTTGTTTGAACCTTAACATGTGAATTGGTTGCTACTTTGTCATGATGAGTTTTATAAGAAAGAATTGTTGTTATGATGCTAGGAAAAGTGATTTAAATTATCATTGATCAAACTTATGCACTTTGCTAGCATTCACACTTCATAAATTATTTCTTTTATCATTTACCTACTCGAGGACGAGTAGGAATTAAGCTTGGGGATGCTGATACGTCTCCAACATATCTATAATTTATGAAGTATTCATGCTAATATATTATCATTCTTGGATATTTTACAATCATTTTATAGCAACTTTATATCATTTTTGGGACTAACCTATTGACCCAGTGCCCAATGCCGGTTGCTGTTTTTTGCTTGTTTTTTACATCGCAGAAAATCAATATCAAACGGAGTCCAAACACCGCAAAAAATTTTGTGGATTTTTTATGGACCAGAAGACATCCAAAGGGCTAGAGCAGCACCTGGGGGGTGCCCCGAGGGGGGCACGCCTGGGGGCCCAGGCGCGCCCAAGTGGGTTGTGCCCACCTCGGTGGCCTCCCGCACCCGTTCTGAAAGAACATGCGGTGCCCCCATGTTTGGTTTTGGTAATTGATGACAATCTCTATGGACTAATGGTTGCCTTGAGTTATATTTGAAGGGTTTGTCCATAGGCTTTTCTTGGAGTCCATTTGTTGGTTTCAAGGAGAGTTTGTGATGACCAAGGTGCTATTAAGGAATTATCCAAAGATTGGTCTTGTGAGGGTTGAACTTATTGCAAGCATGTCTTGAAGAAGAAGAGTGTGTGATCATTCATGTTTACCTTCAAGACATCATCCAAATGAAGAGTGTTGGAAAGATTCAAGGTTGATCAAGACTAAGTCAAAGAGTGAATCAAGTTGATCAACACACAAAGCGTAGAAGATGTACCAACAGGGATCAAGTGATCCCATGGTATGGTAAGCATTGTCCATTACGCTTTGTGTACTAACCCGTGGTCTACTTGAGAGTTTGTTGTGGGGTTAGGTTTGTTTCCATGGGCTTGCATCAAGAGAAATATATTATACAACCCATGGAGGATGACATCAAGTGGTGATCATCATCAAGATTGCGGTTTGCAAGTTCAAGTGGAGCATCACAAAGAGATCAAGTGCTTGAAGCTTTCTGTCCATTGTGGTGATAATGGCCTTGTGAAGATATGCCGAAGAGTGGCTCACCCATAGTGGAGTATGGGGGAGCAATCTACTAGTCTTCAGCGAGCCAACACAATCAAGAAAGGTGGTCCAGCTTGAGGGAGTCAAGATCGTCATCATCCAGCTCAAGTGGATTATGTGCAAGTCAAAGGTTTGCCCTTGATAGGTTTTCTATTTTACCGGTCTCATGGTAGTTGTGGGAGACCGGGTTATAGGATCGATTGCCGTACTATCAAGGGGGGCTCTCGATGAGTAGCCTGATCGTATCGTTCGTAGAGAGCTCGAACCATTGCACCCTTGCATCATCTTTATTGGTTCTTGTTTGGTTCTTCTCCTTATGAGTTTTGGAGCTTATGGTCATCTTGATGACAATCTCGAGTTCATCGAAAACGGAGTTCACTCATGCATCCTCTATGATGTTTTCGATGTTGGAGGTTATGTCGGTTCTTCTCTGATGGAGTGTTCACTCCTCTATATCCTAGCCATACCTCGCTGTGTTGGTGCTACTCGTCTTCCTCTATCCAACAAGCTTGAGTTTGCTCAATTCGGAGCTCATTTGCAGAAGTTATGGCAGTTCAGGGTTTTCTTGTTGCTCCAGCGGTAGTACCAGCGGTACTACCGCCCTGCTGTGGTCTCGATTTTTCGTGTCGGGTTTCCGTAAAGGACCACGCAGAGGAGCGGCAGTAGGGCGCGGTAGTACCGCTTCTACTGCCGCCCCAACTGCTACTCTGCACTCTGCCCTCCTCTACTTCCCAGCGGCTATAGGGAGCAGTAGTACTGCCTATAAGCGGTAGTACCACCCTCAGGGCGGTAGTACCGCAGTAGTGCATCTACTCCTCTTTCCTCTGTCCTGGTTGCCCTATGCCTGCTTGCCATAGCGGTAGTACCGCTGTGGCAGCGGTAGTACCGCCCAGATGCTTTGAGCTCGTGTTCTTCCCCCATTGTTGACCTTCTTCGAGCTTGCTATCTCTCAATCCCTCCATGGATTCTTGCTAGTTTTGGGGGGAAAAGAGAGAGGAGATCTAGATCCACATTTCCACCAATCACTTTCTCCTCTAGGTGAGGGGAACCCCTTGGATCTAGATCTTGGAGTTCTTGGTGTTCTCCTTCCGTTCTTCCTCTCATTTCCCACCCTAGCATTAGTTGCTTTGGTGGGATTCGGGAGAGAAGAACTTGGGCACTCTGTGTGCCCTTGCCATTGCATTTGGTGCATCAGTTTGAGTTCTCCACGGTGATACGTGGAGGTTACAAGTTGAGAAGCTTATTACTCTTGGGTGCTTGGTACCCTTGAGCTTGTTCCTCTTGGGTGCTTGGGCGCCCTAGACGGTTGAGGTCACCTTGGAGCCATATTCCATTGTGGTGAAGCTTCGTGGTGTCGTTGGGGAGATAGCCCCAACCTTTGTGGTGCTCGGAGCTCAATCATTGTGGTGTAAAGCTCCGGGCAAGCGTCGGGGTCTCCAATTAGGTTGTGGAGATCGCCCCGAGCAATTTGACGGGTTCCGGTGACCGCCCCCAAGGTTTGCCAAAGTGTACGGGTTCGGTGACCGCCCCCAAGGGTTGCCATTTGTACGGGTTCGGTGACCGCCCTCAAGGGTCCCTTAGTGGAATCACGGCATCTTGCATTGTGCGAGGGCGTGAGGAGATTACGGTGACCCTAGTGGCTTCTTGGGGAGCATTGTGCCTCCACACCGCTCCAAACGGAGATTAGCATCCGCAAGGGTGTGAACTTCGGGATACATTGTCGTCTCCGCGTGCCTCGGTTATCTCTTACCCGAGCCCTTTACTTATGCACTTTACTTTGTGATAGCCATATTGTTTCTTATCATATATCTTGCTATCACCTAGTTGTTTATCTTGCTTAGCATAAGTTGTTGGTGCACATAGGTGAGCCTAGTTATTGTAGGTTTTGTGCTTGTCAAATTAACCGCTAGGTTTATTCCGCATTTGTTCAACCCTAAACCGTAATTATTTTAAAGCGCCTATTCACCCCCCCCCCCTCTAGGCGACATCCACGGTCATTCACCTTCTTCGCGCTATAAATTCCCAAATATTCCAACAACCCTTGGGGTAACCCTAGATCGGAAGTTCCGCCGCCGGAAGCCTCTGTAGCCACCGAAAACCAATCGGAAGCCCATTCCGGCACCTGCCGGAGGGGGAAATCATCACCGGTGGCCATCTTCATCATCCCGGCGGCCACCACGCTGAGGAGGGAGTAGTCCACCCTCGGGGTTTAGGGTTTGTACCACTAGCTATGTGTTTAATCTCTCTATCTCTCGTGTTCTTGAGATGTCACTATCTTGATGTATCGCGGGCTTTGTTAATATAGTCGGATCATATGGTGTTTTCCCCTCTCTATCTTGTTGTGACGAATTGAGTTTTCCCTTTGAGATTTCGTTGTTATCGGATTGAATACTTTTATGGATTTGAGAACACTTGATATATGTCTTGCAGTTGAATACTTGTGGTGACAATGGGGTATCATATTGATTCACTTGATATATGTTTTGGCACTCAACTCGTGGATTCCCTAGGTGACATTGGGGTAATCTATGCATAGGGGTTGATGCATGTTCTTGTCTTTGTTTCTCCGGTAGAAATCTTGTTTGAAGTTCTTTGTGTTGGATTGAGTATTATGAATATGAATTTTCTTTGGTGTTATTTTAGTACAAACTCTAGAATAGATCGAACGGAAAGCTTTGTGTTATTTTAGTATGAACTCTTGAATAGATCAAACGGAAAGAATAGCTTTGAGGTGGTTTCGTACCCTACAAACAATTTATTCTTATGTTCTCCGCTAGATAGAAACTTTGGAGTGATTCTTCATCGCACTTTGAGGGATGGTTATATGATCCAATTATATTAGCATTGTTGAGAGATTGCACTAGCAAAAGTACGGACCCTAGGCCTTGTTTCTAAGCATTGCAATACCGTTTTTGTGCCCGTTTACTATTTGCTACCTTGCTGTTTTTATTTATTCAGATTATAAAAATACATTTCTACCACCCATATTACACTTTTATCACCATCTCTTCGCCGAACTAGTGCACCTATACAATTTGCTATTGTATTGGGTGTGTTGGGGACACAAGAGATTTCTTGTATTTGGTTGCAGGGTTGTTTGAGAGAGACCATCTTCATCCTACGCCTCTCATGGATTGATAAACCTTAGGTCATCCACTTGAGGGAAAATTGCTACTGTCCTATAAAACTCTGCGCTTGGAGGCCCAACACGAGTCTACAAGAATAAAGTTACGTAGTACACATCAATGCGGTCCTGTCGCTGGGGCCTAGGGTTGTTGGTGCTGGGCCGCGGGCCGAATCGGCACCCAGTGGGCTGGGGACCATGGTGGCGGGAGACGGCCCGTTGGTTGAAGGGGAGCCCAGTAGGGTAGGTCAGTTGGTGGGAGGTGTGGCCCGGGCGAGCGAGGGGCATGCTAGGCCTGGCCCATCTACCCCACTGATCAGGCCAGCGCCCGGCTATAAGTGGGTGAAGAGGGGCAGCCTGGAGCCCTGGTTAGGGTTTCCCGCAGCAGCTAGGGACGTGCGGCACTGGGCTCACTCAGCACGCCACTTCCAGATCTCTCCCCCTCCCTCTCCTCTCCTCATCTCGTACGCGGCGGCGATGATGGGGGCTCGGGGGGCAGAGAAGCGTCCGATGGAGGCGGCGGATCTGGAGGCAGAGCGCAAGTGGGAACGCGAGCTGCGCGACAAGCGAAGAGGGCGATGCGAGGCAGGTACTGCAACAGAGATGAGCGGGAGGCGCGGGGTGCGTCTCAGGATCAGATGGGCGCGAGGGGGATTCGGGTACTCCTCCCTCATGGTGGATCCAGCAACAAGAAAGGAAGAAGAAGAAGAAGGCGGTCCAGCGGCGGCGCGAGCTTGAGCGCAAGGAGGTGGAGCATCCCTATTGTGGTGGGGGGCATGGGGATCCCCTTGCCAAGAAGCCGAGGGCGATGGCGGAGCCGCTCGCGGTGGCTTACCCGTCCTTTTCCAAAGGGACGGCGGGCGAACCCATTCCAGTGGAAGATGTGCCGGAAACCAAGTGCTTCAAGTGTGGCCTTCTTGGACACTTCTAATCCAAGTGGACCTTCAAGCCTCTATGCGTCTTGTGCAAGGAGGAGGGCCATGCCTCCGCCAACTGCCCGACGCGCGGCTGGGCGCTGATGTCTACAATGGCAAATTGTATAGGTGCACTAGTTCGGCGAAGCGATGGTGATAAAAGTGTAATATTGATGGTAGAAATATATTTTTATAATCTGAATAAATAAAAACAACAAGGTAGCAAATAGTAAACGGGCACAAAAACGGTATTGCAATGCTTGAAAACAAGGGCTCGGGTCCGTACTTTCGCTAGTGCAATCTCTCAACATTGCTAATATAATTGGATCATATAACCATCCCTCAAAGTGTAATGAAGAATCACTCCAAAGTTCCTATCTAGCGGAGAACATAAGACGAAATTGTTTGTAGGGTACGAAACCACCTCAAAGCTGTTCTTTCCGTTCGATCTATTCAAGAGTTCGTACTAAAATAACACAAAGCTATTCTTTCCGTTCGATCTATCCTAGAGTTCGTACTAAAATAACACCAAAGCAAATTCAGATTTGTAATATTCAATCCAACACAAAGAACTTCAAAGAGTGCCCCAAGATTTCTACCGGAGAAACAAAGACAAGAACGTGCATCAACCCCTATGCATAGATTACCCCAATGTCACCTCGGGAATCCGCGAGTTGAGTGCCAAAACATATATCAAGTGAATCAATACGATACCCCATTGTCACCACGAGTATTCAATTGCAATACATATATCAAGTGTTCTCAAATCCATAAAAGTATTCAATCCGATAACAACGAAATCTCAAAGGGAAAAACTCAATTCATCACAACAAGATAGTGAGGGGAAAACACCATATGATCCGACTATATTAACAAAGCCCGCGATACATCAAGACCGTGACATCTCAAGAACACGAGAGAGAGAGAGATTAAACACATAGCTACTGGTACAAACCCTCAGCCCCGAGAGTGGACTACTCCCTCCTCATCATGGTGGCCGCGGGGATGATGGAGATGGCCACCGGTGATGATTCCCCCCTCCGGCAGGGTGCTGGAACGGGGTCTAGATTGGATCTCGTGGATATAGAGGCCTTGCAGCGGCGGAACTTCTGATCTAGGGCTACCCCGAAGGGTTTTGGAATATTTGTGAATTTATAGGGCGAAGAGGGGGTGCGGGAGGCCACCGAGGTGGGCACAACCCACCTGGGCGCGCCTGGGGGCCCAGGCGCGCCCTGGTGGGTTGTGCCCCCCTCGGGGCACCCCCCCCCCCAGGTGCTGCTCTGGCCCATCCTGGGTGTTTTGGTCCATAAAAATTCTCCAAAAAGTTTCGTGGTGTTTGGACTCCGTTTGATATTGATTTCCTGCGATGTAAAAAAACAAGCAAAAAACAGCAACTGGCACTGGGCACTGGGTCAATAGGTTAGTCCCAAAAATGATATAAAGTTGCTATAAAATGATTGTAAAACATCCAAGAATGATAATAAAACAGCATGAATACTTCATAAATTATAGATACGTTGGAGACGTATCAGGCGCCCAAGTTGCAGATTATGGGCAGCGCCATCTCGGGGGAGGGATTTTTCTGCCTGGAATTTGTGGAGGATTCGGAAGAGGAGAGGCCTGTGGATCAGAAGGTGGAGAACGCGGCCATCCTCTCAGCGGAGTTGGGCAAGCTTAACCTGCAGGTCCTCCAACAGGAACTCAAGCATATCGTCGCAGGTGAGTGGGATTGGCAGGTGATTCAAGTGGGAGATGATGATTTTCTGGTGGTGTTCCCCTCGGCTGATCTTCTGCACATGGCCAAGTTGAGTGGAAAACTCTTTCTTCTTATCCACGACATCACTGCTAGGGTGCGTGACATGTGGCATGAGAAGATCCAGCCGATGGTCGTGACGGAAACGTGGGTGAAGTTGCATGGCATCCCTCAGAAGCATCGTAGAGAGGATCGCATCAAGGAAGGTTTCAAGATGCTGGGGCAGACGATTGTGGTCGACGAGCTTTCACTCATTCTGTTGGGGCCGGTAAGAATGAAGATTGCTTGCAAAGCGCCTGAGAAGTTAAATGGCACGGTCTAAGTGTGGTTCAATCATGAAGGTTACCAGGTCAAGGTGGAGGTTGAGCGCCCGCTTCACCGTGGGGGAAGGGGTGGGGCTGGTGGTGCTGGTGCGTCTAACGCCCCCTCCTCCTCCCTCCAACCCGGCCTCCCATTGTGGCCCTGGCAAGCTGAGCGGTGCTGTGGGTAGCAAAGCGAAACTGGGTGAGGATGGCCATGGCGCTAAGCAGGATGTGGAGATGGGAGTTAAAGGGGAGGAGCTGGAAGACAGTATGCAGGACACATCCATTGATACTGAAACTTGGGACAAGCTGGGGGGCGTTAGAAGGACGTGTGATGGTGGTGGCGACCCAGGACACAGCAGTGAGCGTTCCTGCCCTGGCGCGCGACCTGGCAGGGGCCTTCGACGAGTACGGCTCCAACCTAGCGCTGCAGGTCACTGTCCCTACACGAATCCAGGAGCCGGTGGCGATGAAAGGTGTCCGTCGCAAAGTGGGGAGGGCCCCAAACCCCTCTTCTCCGGTGGCTACGGCAGCTAATGCTGGCTCCATGCTTAATGAAGCTGTCATCACGCCGGCTTCGGGCAAGCGTAGCTCCGGGAGCTCGGGCAGGCAGCCCAAGAAGACGGCGGGCAGGAAGCCGGGGCCCAAGAGCTCGACTCATGCGGTTCTCAGCACGGCGGCGGCTCTGCGTGGCAAGCTGTGGACGGAGCTGGCGGTGGTGGACGTGAGATACAAGGCCAAGCGGTCCAAGGCGACACCAGTGGTGTAGCGGGAGCCGAGCGCTAGGGCGAAGGCCAAGCTGGGAGACCTGTCTTCCACGGAGAGCGCCAAGCTTCGCGTCGCTGACAAGAATGTGGACGTTTTAGGTAACCCACTCCCCTCTTTCAGGATCCTTAATGCTTTCTCGGACGATCATCTAGCGTCAATTTTGAGCGATAGTGGGGTTGCGGTGGCGGCTAGTACTGATGATATTGTCACGCTAGTACGTGCGCACGAGGAGGCGCAAGCTGCTTTAGCCGCGGCTGCTGCGAGATGTATAGCGGCGAGCGCGGCGACCACGAGCCCAGGGGGGCAGATGGTGGTATCTAGGCCCGAGAGGGAGGCAGAGGCGAGGGAGGCCTCTGACATCCCCTCTTCCAGCCGTGGCCCGGCAAGGAAGCGAGTGCCAAAAGCGATGAGCTCCTGTGGAGTTCGCCTCCGTAATCGGATTTTATAATGAGATACATTTTCTAGAATATCCGGGGCTGCGGACACGTAGGGCGGCGTACGCAGCTTAGGGAGTACATGGCCAAGGAGCGATTAGACGTTGTTGCGCTGCAAGAGACTATTAAAGCGGACTTTACCTTTCGCGATTTACTTGCTTTAGATCCTCTGCAAGGTTTTGATTGGCGCTGGGTTCCTTCTTCTGGTCACTCGGGTGGCCTTCTCATGGGATGTAAGCATGATGTATGTGATGTAATTCTCTGGGAATGTGGAGTGTTTTCCCTTGTGGCTACGGTGCGGCACCACGCTTCGGGGCTCATTGGGTGATTGTGTGCGTCTGCGGCCCAGCGGATCACTCGCGATCCACTGATTTTCTGGAAGAGCTCACCACGCTGGTAGGGGCCAAGCGGGCAGCCAACCTCCCAGTGATAGTGGGAGGCGACTTCAACTTGATCTGCTCGGGATCGGACAAGAATAATGCAAATGTGGACTGGTCAAGGGTGACTATGTTTAACACAGCGATTGCGGCGGCGGCCTTGCGCGAGGCCGCCCGTATGGGTGCGAGATTTACATGGACGAATAAGCAGCTATGTCATGTCCGTTGTGTGCTTGACAGGGTGTTCTTTACGCCGGAGTGGGAAGTGTTGTTTCCCTTGTGCTCTTTGGTGGCGGAGACTAGGATAGGCTCAGACCACATCCCCCTCATCTTTTCCTCAGGGGAGGAATCAATACGGTGGGGTAGTAGGTTTTTCTTTGAAACGACATGATTTGAAACAGAGGGTTTCGAGCTCATGCTTAAGGAGCGCTGGGCACTCATCTCGCCGCATGTAGGACCCCAGCGGGGCCCAACCGAGTTCTGGACTGCGGCGGTGGCCAAGATGCATGCTTTCCTCAGGGGTTGGGGGGCAAATCACGGTAGCGAATCCAAAAAGGAGAGAGCTAGGCTGGGTGAGGAGATCGCGATCTTAGACCTCGTTGCTGATGTGAGACCGTTCTCCGAGCTTGAATGGGCACATAGGTATGCGTTAGAAAACCAAGTGCTTAGTATCTTGAGAGCGGAAGAGGAGTACTAGCGCCGTAGGGGCGGCGTGAAGTGGGTGACTAAGGGAGATGCGAACATGGGCTACTTTCATGCGTACGCAAATGGGCGGAAACGGAAGAGTTCTATTTTGTGCCTTAACTCCGATGATGGTATCTTGGTTACCTAGAATGAGATCGTGAGACACATTTATGATTTCTTTATTGGGCTGTTGGGAACGGCCGAGGAGAAAAAGTTGTGTCTTCGGGAGGATTTGTGGGATCCTTCCGAGCGCGTGTCCCAGGTAGAGAACGACGGGCTCGCCCTGTCCTTCCTCCCGGAGGAAGTGGATCGGGTGTTGACTTCCATGAAAACGGACACAGCTCCAAGGCCCGACGGGTGGCCCGTAGAGTTCTTTAAGAAATTTTGGCCGTGCTTTAAGCATGTGTTCCACGCGATAGTAAACGGTTTTGCGCTTGGTCAAGTTGACCTCTCCTGCCTTAACTATGGGGCGATTAGCCTTATTCCTAAAGTTAAAGGCGCGGACAACATCAAGCAGTTCAGGCCTATTATGCTTATCAACGTGCCATTTAAACTATGTGCCAAAGCGTACACCACCCGGTTGGCTCTAGTAGCTCAACGGGTGATCCAGAGGAGTCAGACCGCTTTTCTCAAGGGACGCAATATTTTGGAGGGCCCAATTGCACTCCTTGAGATTATGCACGAGCTGAAACATACCAAGGGGAAAGGGGTTTTGCTCAAACTCGACTTTGAGAAGGCCTATGACCGTGTGAACTGGGAGTTCGTGCGGGAGGTGCTTCTCAAGAAGGGGTTCGAGGCGGGCTTTGTGCACCGTATAATGCACCTGGTCAGTTGTGGGCAGACCGCGGTGACGATCAACAAAGAGATGGGTAAGTTCTTTCGTAATAAACGCGGGCTTCGCCAAGGAGACCCAAGCTCTCCGCTGATCTTCAACTTCATGGCGGATGCGCTAACGGCTATGATTACTAAAGCTAGAGTGGCGGGTCACGTTAAAGGGCTGGTGCCACACCTCATCCCGGGGGGTGACGCATCTGCAATATGTAGACGATACGATGCTGCTGTTCAAGCCGGACAACCATAGCATAGCATCTATCAAGCTGCTGCTCCTTGCCTTTGAGATTCTATCGGCGCTGAAAATTAACTTTCTCAAGAGTGAAGTTATTACTATGGGTTTGGACCAGCAAGAGAGTCTGCGGATTGCTAATTTACTTAATTGCAAGCTTGGGAGCTTCCCGATTAAGTACCTAGGGCTCCCAGTCACGCACCAGAAAATCTCTATTTCTGAATGGGAGCCTCTATATGGCAAAGTGGCTAACAGAGTTAGCCCGTGGTGAGGGGGATTCATGTCGTTGGCAGCTAGATTGATCATGACCAACTCTAGCCTTTCCTCCCTCCCACTTTTCACAATGGGGATGTTCCTATTAGCGGATGGGGTCCATGTGAAGCTCGACACACCCCGTTTCAAGTTCTTTTGGGAAGGAGCTGGAACGAAGAGGAAATACCATTTGGTCAAGTGGGCGGCGGTGTGTAGACCCAAGAAATTTGGTGGTCTGGGGATCACTAATTCAAAGCTTATGAATGTTGCCTTAATGACCAAATGGTGGTGGAAGCTAGCCAATAACGAGTCCAGTCTATGGGCGGACCTGCTTCGTGCGAAGTACTTCCTGGACGGTAACGTGTTCAACGCCAAGCCCTCGGGATCGTCGTTCTGGAACGTTATCCAGGCGGTGCGTCCGGCGTTTGTGTTAGGCGCGAGTTTTGAGGTAAAGAACGGCATGTCAACGTGATTCTAGTTAGACAAATGGCTTGATGATAGGCCCCTTTGGCAAGTTTTCCCGCAGCTATACAATGTGGCCTCAGATACCAACGTTTTGGTGGGGGACGTCATGCGTTCTGCTCCACCGGTGATTCACTTCTTGCGGCCTCTAGTGGCAACAGAAGCGGCGAGTTGGGACTCGCTGCAGGCCCAGACCGCTCATCGCCAACTCAGCTTGGGAGCGGATAAGGTGTCCTAGGACTTGTCTGCGTCCCAAAAATTGTCGGTCAAGTCTATGTATAGCAAACTCACTGAGGGAAACACGCTAGACATAGCTAGGGGGCTATGGAAGGCGGGGCTCCCGCTCAAGATTAAAATCTTCCTCTGGCAAATGTTTCGAAATCGTCTCCCGACGGCCGATAACGTCGCCAAGCGCAACGGCCCGTCTGATGGGTCATGTGTAGTGTGTGAGCTGCATGAGGATGCGAACCATGATGTCTTCTAGTGCGCGTTACATAAGTTTGCATGGTGTGCCATGAGGGAAGTGTTCCAACAAAATTGGAACCCTAGATCGGGAGCGGATCTTTTGGCGGTGTTGCAGTCGCAACACGGGGCCAACGCTAGGGTGTTATGGCGATGTGTGGGAGCATTGCTTTGGTCCCTTTGCACGATCAAAAATAAAATGACAATTGAGAAAAAGTTTCCTGCTCACCCGGCTGACGTGATATTCAAATGCCATCTCTTTCTTCAGATGTGGACACCTGTGGGGAAACAACGCGATACTGAGCTCATGAAGATCACGATGGAGAAGATCGGCAACAGTATCTCGCGACTCCGGCAAGCGGCTTGAGCTGTTTCATGTCTCTTTTGGCTTTGACGGATGGAGGTGACCTGCTGCGTTGGTTCTTTTATGGTCGCTTCGGTTGGGGCCGTGTTATGCTTATGGCCGGTGAGGCCTAACTTGAACTTGATTTGATTTGGCTGTAAGATGTTTGAACCTTGTGATGCTGCCAGGTGGCTTTATTAATTTAAAATCGAACGTTTCTAGCGTCTTCGTTCAAAAAAGGAGAGAGCTGCATAGAAAAGATAATAAGAGAAAAAAGGCGTCGTATAGAGTGTGTGGGCTAGAAAAACTTACAACTGCACGGCTTCCCTGGTCGTTCGATCCAGCTGGATTACGTGGCCCGCGCGCGACCGGCGGTCGTATGTAAACGTTTCCCTTGCCTTTCAGATACAGTTTTGCTAAAACTCATCTAGATGAGATATAATTTGGTCTCATTCATATTTTATAGCTATTGGATGTGATGCTATAAGATGCGCTTCCCTGACTAGAGAAGGAAATGTCGGGAGGAAATAGAGATGATAGGGTGTGTGCTGACGTGGGTTGTATCGTGAATGAGACCAAATTATGTCTCATCTAGATGAGTTCTAGGGATATAGGGAGGGACCTGAAAGGTTTTGACTTCATGCTCCTTTTCACTCGCCAACTGAGCGCCGTGGTCGTTCCTACGCACCCCTCGAATATCCACCGTTCCATACCCACCAATTCTAGCAGATCCAGATCCAGATCCGGTATCACCATCTCCATCTACGGATTCATCTACCACCGCGCTGCACGAGAAAAAGGTTCTGCTCTGCCTGGACTGCCGACGGGCAGCAGTTCGTCCTCCCTTAAACACGCACAGGCCAAGATGGTGGAGTGAAACTTCCATTAGAGCTGCCAAGTACGGCGAGTTTTCTCTTCCTTTTTTCTTTCAATTCTCGACTTTGTAGACCTCAGTTATAGACTTTTTACCAATCGCACTGCACTTGCACCTCATATGCAGAAAGATCTACTATTCCCTGTTACTATTTGTCCCAAGCAAAGAGTCTGCTACGATGGATCTCATCGTTGGCGCCTCGAGCAACGCCGTGAAATCCCTCGTCGGCAAGCTCGGGAGCCTACTCGCCCAGGAGTACACCCTGATCCAGGGCGTCCGCGACGACATCCAGTACATCAACGATGAGCTGGCCAGTATGCAGGCTTTCCTCAACAGGACCAAGCGTGCTGGCAGCCACGACGAGCAGCGGCAGGACTGGATGAAGCAGGTGCGCGAGGTGTCCTACGACATTGAGGACTGCGTCGACGACGTCAACCACCGGCTCGGCCACGAGCCCCGAGGGAACGGCAAGCTGATGTACATCCGGAAGAAGTGGTATTTCCTCACGACGATGTACGTGCGCCGGTGCATCGCCGCCGAGATCGGCAACCTCAAGGTTCGGGCGCAGCAGGTCAGCGACCGGCGCACGAGGTACGGGGTGGACAACCTTAGGGGAAGTAGCAGTGAGCCCGTGGTAGCTGACGCTCCTACAGACCGTGTAGCTCCGCCTCCCGAACTCATTGGCACGAAGCAACCGGTGGGCGTGGAAGATGCCATGAACGAACTCGGGGGATGGTTTAAAGCAGAGCAGCGCACCACTCAGCAGAGCACTGAGAAGCGGTTCCTTGCCATTTTTGGGTTTGGTGGCCTTGGGAAGACCACGCTCGCCATGGAGTTGTACCGCAGGTTTGGAGATGATTTTGACTGCAGAGCGTCGGTGCAGGCCTCGCAGAAGTTCAATCTTTTGATGATTCTGAGGAGCCTTGTCAAGCAGTTCCATGAGCAGCAGGCCGGTGCTTCTCTGAATGACCCCCTTGAGGGAATTGAGGAATGGGGAGAAAAAGATCTCAGAAAGAAGCTCGTTCACCAACTGAAAGATAAGAGGTACTACTCGTATACTTCTGCTCTTGTTATACTAGTACTTACTTTACGTGCACAAGTCAGTCCATTATACTAGTATTTAATTGTGATGTTGCTATTGCAAATACTTACTTTGTTTTTCAACAATTCTTGAATTAGGTACCTTGTCTTGATAGATGACATATGGTCTGTATCAGCATGGGAAAACATTAATGATTCTTTGCCTGAAAGAGTGAAATGTGGGAGTGTAGTGGTGACAACAAGGTTTAAATCTGTAGCTGTTGCCTGCTGCCGTCGAAATGGTCGCTTGTATGACCACAAGCCACTTCTTGAAGAAAATTCCTACAAATTATTCCGCCAAATTGTCTCAAGTGCTCCTGATAATGCATCTAAAGCTTCATTATATGGTCAAATTCTCTCCGGCACTCCTGATAATCCAACTAAAGCTCCATCAGGTGATCACATTGTCACCTCTGCTTCTGATAGTCCAACTGAAGCTGCATCACATGGTATAATTATCTCGGGTGCTGTTGGTAATAATCCAACTAAAGCAGTAGCACATGGTCAAATTATGTCTGGTACTTCTGACAATCCCATTGGAGATGCTCAAGCTCTTTTAAAAAAATGTGGAGGTTTGCCTTTGGCCATAATTGTCGTAGCAGGGCTCGTGGCTAGTAAACTGAGATCAGGCACTAGCTCGAAGCCAATAGATAACTACTTAGCTGAAGTGGACAAGGCTTTGAGTGGAGGGTTGGAAACTCATCTCAGTACGGAAGGAGTGACAAAAGTACTTGACCAATGCTACAATGATTTGCCGGCTGATCTCAAGACCTGTTTATTGTACTTGAGCATGTTTCCAAAGGGCAGCTTTGTTAGCAGAAAGCGTTTGATTAGAAGATGGATAGGAGAAGGCTTTATCATTCAAAAGCATGGGAAGACTATTGAGGAAGTTGCTGAAGATTACTTCAACGAACTAATTAGCAGAAACTTGATTCGGGCAGTCAACAACAGCAGTAATGGCAAGGTCAAGACCTATCAAATTCATGACATGGTTCTTGAGTATATTGTTTCCAAGTCCAGCGACGAGAATTTCATCACTGTAGTGGGTGGTCACTGGCAGACACCATTTCCAAGCTACAAGGTGCGCCGACTCTCTATTCACAGAAGTGCCCGGGAAGAAAAAGAAACTGTGGAGAGGATGAAATTGTCACATGTCCGATCATTGACAGCATTCGACAGCTTTAAAGCACTGCATTCTTGTTTGCTGAAGTTTCAGATACTGCAAGTGCTGGATCTTGAATCTTGTAGAGATTTATCGTCCCATCAGCTCCAGAAAATATGCAAAATGCACCAGTTGAAGTACTTGAGCTTGCGTCGGACAGACATTGAGGAGATTCCAGCTGAAATAGGGAAGCTGGAATATTTGGAGGTATTTGACATAAGGGAGACAGAAGTAAGTGAACTGCCTCAGTCAGTTGGGGGGCTAAAGCGGATGACCCATCTGCTTGCTGGCAATAAAAGCAAGCGGAAAGCACTGATAATGACAGAAGAGATCACAAAGATGACAGCCCTTAAAACGCTATCTGGTATGGGGATATGTGGAACCACAACTGCAGGCATGGTCAGATTCACCAGGAAGACAACGGCTACTGGCTTATTCAAATCGGCTAGCCGCGGCTCATGTAAGCAAGTGCTCCAAGCCTTAGAGAAGCTCACAAACCTGAAGAAACTCAGCCTTTACATACTTGGGAAGCTGGAAGAAGAAGATGAGATACTATTGCTCTCTGCCATTGAGCACCTGAGCAGTTGCTCGCTCAAATTTCTTGCAGTTGATGATGGCTTCACTGGCTTTCTTGAGGAATCACTCAGTTCTTCAAAAGCACCGCCAGAGCACCTGCACACCCTGGAGCTTTGCGGCAATTTATTTGAAGTGCCCAAGTGGATCGTTAGTATGCATGGCCTTGAGAAACTAACTTTGTCCTTAACTTCACTGAGGACAGATACTTTGATGCTTCTAAGTGAATTGCCTGAGCTATTCTCTCTCACTTTCTCTCTAGATGCAGCAAAGTCCAAGAATGGAAGTGCTCTTGAAATTCTGCATAAGAATACAATGAATTCAGGAGGAGAGATATTTGTGCCGGATGGTGGTTTCGGCAAGCTTAAGCTACTGCGCTTATTGGCACCATTTCTGCCACCTTTGAGTTTTGTGGAAGGTGCCATGCCAACGCTCCAGAGGCTTGAACTGAGGTTCAGAACTGCGTATGGTGTTCCTGGCCTGGAAAATCTTGCAAGTCTCCGTCAGATATTTCTTGCAGTCAGCAGCAAGGCCCCTAAGGCGGCCGAGGAGAAAAAGCGATTGGCGAACAAGATTGAGAAGAATCCCCCTACTGTGATTGTCGACGAGTACAACGAATCATCAATGGAGTAAGAGATTGTCTGGTCTAGCTATTCTTAATACTTAGTATCTTTGTATTGTACGGATATATATAACTTAGCAATAAAGATAGTTCCGTGTACGGTGTACCAACCGATGATGCAGAGGCCTGGGTTTCTCGCTTTATACCATCAAGCCTGGTGATAAGCGCGTGTCTATATTGTGTCGTGGCATTCTTGCTCCGCATTGCTGGTGCTCTTAGAGCATCTCCATCGGATGATGTAAAACAACCGTCGTGCCAAAAAAACTGCTGTTTGAGGGCATTTTGAGCCAAAAAAAACATATCCCACAAATGCCCTATCTCTATTTGTTGCCAAAATAATTTGCAAATGCCCTAAATTTTTGTTACAAGTGGTGTATATTTGCAACACCATTAGAGCATCTACAGCCGGACTTGACAAATTCGGTCCCTCAAATGCCTGCAGACCCGCATGCACTAACTGGTCATCCTCAAATTGCGTCATCCACGTCCACGTATCTCATATCTGATCCTCTATATCCATACTAAATCATGCAACGTCGATAAAAACTACGTAGATCATGAGCGGACATAGAAACGGACATACAAGTGCACAATCTGTTCACCAAACGATCACAGTCGGATCTTCAAAAGATCGTCACAGTTCACATAATGCACATAACACGACGGACAAGTTTAAACTACATCTAAAACCTTGAATTTAAAGTGGGGAAGGCAAATCTTCACCACTTCCTAGTTGGCCCTTTCCCCTTCTGGTCGCCAGCGCAACTATAAGCGTCGGCGTCTGGTGGAGGATCGTCTGAGTCGTCGGACGAGGCGTCGTGGTCGTCGCCGTCAGAGGTGTTGGAGAGGAGGATGAGCCCTTTGAGCCGCCGAGCGGCGCTGTCCTACTGCCTCTTGAGCTTCGCTAGTTCAACCGCCTCCGACGCTGCCACCGTCGCGTCGCGCTCGGACTGCTCAATGGCAATTCAGAGCGCCTTGTCCTTCTTCCGGCGGAGCCGCCAAGCGTCTGTCTCCGTCGTCATAACCGACCGGCGGTAGACCCAAGCGAGGAGTCGCTCGTCCTCGTCGGGCTCTGCTTGCATCCCACGGCGGCGCACGGACTGCTCCGCCGTGTCCCTCTCCCTTGTCTGCTACCTCTCGCGGCGGGCGGTGCGCGCCTCCGATTCCGGCGTGCACGTCCGGGCCGGCGGGGCGGACACAAGCACCCACAGCTGCCCATGTGGGGGTGCAGCAGCTGGATGGGGCAGGGGACGGCGTGGGGAGGCGCGGGCTGTGCAGCCCTCGCGGAGCTCTACGCGGGCCGGGAGGGGCCTACACCGGCTAGGGAGCAGCGGCGACGCTACAGATCCAGAGCTGCCTCCGGTGTCCACCTTGGCCTGCTCCAAGGCAATACGGAGGGCCAGCTCCTCATCGACGTCAACGTCGGAGTCGGAGCGGCTGCCAGAGCTCGACATGGTCGACATATTGGATCAGAGTCAGAGAGGAGAGAGGGGAGGACAGAGTGAGAGAGGAGAGCAAGTGAGCTAGGGTTTCGAGCGAGGAGACAGATTGGGGTTTTTGTGGGACACTGGTGGGGTTAGTGGTGGGCCCGGCCTGTCAGGAGGACGTGCCCGGGCCACCCCATATCCGTCGGCTGGATATGGGGGGCACCGGACAGCCCGGGCGTTTGAGGGTGGTTCGAGGCGTCTGGTGGGGTCATTTTTTTTGTGACCGGTCCGCCCGCCCGGGCATTTGAGACGGGTTTGGGGCACCTGGTTGTAGATGCTCTTAGTGTTGCCCCAAAACAAAAACGGTTGTGGTGGGAACCCAACCGCCAGTGTAATCTTTCACCGCTGCCATGCCGCCTCACCCTGCCTCCGCAACGGCCGATTCAAGCCGCCGCCACAACTACTTCATCGACCACCGTGAACCCCACCACCCCTCGGCGACCTCCGTCACTGAGCCCCGACCCCGTCGAGCTTGTAACACGTTCGTCCCATCCCGCTGACGTCGACCTCCCCATCCCACCACTCGGCACCGTTCGCCGCAACCGCCCATGCCCGTTGAGCTCGCAACGCGGACGGCCTATCCCGCTACCGTCCCCGTGCACCATGCCGCTGTCCCTGAGAACCTCGTCATCGTCCCCGAGCTCCGTCAGCCCGGGCGTTTAAGGCGTCCGTCTGGGTCGAAATTTCATGATCGGTCAATGACCGGGCGGGCCGCCCGGGCGTTTGAGGAGGGTTTGGGGCGCCTGGTTGTAGATGCTCTAATCATCTGCTTCTGCTTTCTTACTTTTTGCTAGTTGTGCAGCAATGTAAGTTGTCTACTTATTGAACTCACTGCTCTCTTAATCTAGCAGTTCACATATTTTACATTACATGGAAATTTAATTTTATTCATTACGGTTTGAGTGCATGCAATAAAAAAAAGTATATGTCGTGTTTGAGTGCATTACGGTTTGTTCACATATTGGGTTCTCTTATTTAATGTTGCAAACCCAACTTGCATACCTTATCTAGTTTCCTGGTGGGCATATCTGTGAATACTATTTTCTTGCATGCATTTCCAGCTTCAAGTTTGCTGTTGTACTCTGTACTTGCTGAGCAATGAGTTGAGCACTGAACTATTTCAACAAAAGATGTGCATAAGTAACTACTATAAGAGAGGGAGGATAGATTGCTCTATCCCATATACCTATGAACAGCGGACTAAGTAACAAGCATGGAGTTCCAAAACGAAGAATTTTGTGAGTAGGCAAGCAGATTATTGTTATCATCCGGGTTTTTTTTTAATTTGTACCTGCATTCTTCTGGTTTGTGCTCTCATCTTGAAATTTAACACCATTGTGCCCCTTATTTTGTGAGTATGACTTATTTTTCATCAGAATTGTAAATGTTTCCTGTTAGCACATGGGAATGAAAGTTGCCAACACGTTTTGTATTCGATATATCCTGATGCATATTCACTTTTGGCAGGGTATATCAGTAACTGATGTCTATTCCAGTGACGGTCATGGCAAGGAGAACAAAGATGAGAGGCCGACATTGGCTTTATTTATTTAAAGCCGGGCGCCGCTTGTGCCTGTTTTTCTGAAAAAAGAGCATCTAGCATTAATCATAAATTTGTGGGGCACTCCTTGTTATTGCATCTGTTTCGTTCTGAGATCCTGTAACATGTACAAGGAGACTCTTGTTCCCTTGGACAAATATCCTGAACCATTGTTCGCGCACCGATTCGGCCTCTTCCTCTATCACTTGCTTGTCAGCAGAGCACTTTCAGGTTTCTAGTTCTTAAGAGACATCCAGCGCACAATGCTGCTTGGCCCTAGAGATCCAACAGGGGCAGTGGCCTTGACTTAAACAGAAACGATGGTGTAAATTTCTGAACATATTTTAAGCAGTTTACCAAGTTTAAAATTTTGAGATGCACCACCAGTCTGCATGTTGGCTTCCTGTGCTGATGTTGGTCTAGTTCTCGTGATATGCACTTGATATCGTGAATGATTAATTTGCCAACATTTGTCCAGACTCTGAGATTTAAACTGCCGTTCGTCATCCTGTGGCACGATGCGGTAGATCGGCACAACCTCCTTCTGAAACCCTGAGGAATCTACAGTTATCTAGTGGTAGGAAGTGACCTGAAATTGAGTGGGTTGTGTCAGGATTTTTAATTTTATTTTATTTTTTTGCTTTTTCATCATGGGAAAGTCGAATCCTTCAATTCAGTGCAGATATTTCTCATTCAATTTCAAGTCCAAAACACACAAACACAGTAGCCAGTTGACAATTATTACCACGTGATACCGCCAAGAAACTACTAGAGCCCAGAAGACCATTGCTTCACCAAAAGTGCACAAAAATCAGACTTGTAACTTGTAGTCAATAAACAGGGAGGCAGGCAAGTAGTCCAGATCTCCGCTGTTGTTCAGGAAACAACTGACGATAAGCAATGAACATCAACTCTAGAGCTTACGTTTTAATCTAGTGAAACATTGACTTCACGCAAAGTTAATCAAGATAGGATGACTAGTTGACTGATACTATTTGCTTAAGGACACAATTGACCTCTACACATTCACAAACCAGAAGAGAGCATTTCCACAGAGCAGTTACGATTAGAACACATCTGGGTGATTTAGGAATCTGAAACATCATTTACGATTAGAACACATCTGGGTGATTTAGGAATCTGAAACATTGAGTACCAAGGCAATGCCAGGAGTACCATAACAAGAACAAGCCAATGGCAAACAAATCAGACGGTTTGTTCTTATTCATCAGCACCTCAATTATGACAGCGCCAGTGGCCAGCAGTGGACAGTAACGAGGCAATTAAGACCGACATGTAAAACACTGGGTTCTGCACAAACTGAAGAAACAAAAACCTGAAAACACCGGGCAGGAATTTTAAGCAAAACTTCATGTTTGAGACGTATAAAAAAACTAGAACATCTATTAGTAAACCACCGCGGAAATCGGTAAATAGAACCAACAACGTTTCCGAAATCTTCATTTGCCAATTGAAGCGGACATAATTCAGTTCTTGCAGGTGGCCGACGAGCCAACAAAGCATTTACAATGATTCGGCAATTTTCATCCAAAAGTAGGACTACTATTACTTGCAGATAACCAGAGTCCACGGACAAGCACTAAGCCAACAGTATAGAACTACATTTGCTACTAGATACAGGCGACGCAGTCTAAGAGGAGGTGAACTTGGTGACGGCCTTGGTGCCCTCAGAGACGGCGTGCTTGGCGAGTTCCCCGGGGAGGACGAGGCGGACGGAGGTCTGGATCTCCCGGGAGGTGATGGTGGGCTTCTTGTTGTAGCGGGCGAGCTTGGCGGCCTCCCCGGCGAGCTTCTCGAAGATGTCGTTGATGAAGGAGTTCATGATGGACATGGCCTTGGAGGAGATGCCGATGTCGGGGTGCACCTGCTTGAGCACCTTGAAGATGTAGATCTTGTAGGTCTCGACGCTCTTCTTGCTCTTCTTCTTGCCCTTCTTCTCGCCGCCTTCCTTGGAGGCGGTCTTGCCCGCCGGCAGCCGCTTCTCGGCCTTGGGCTTCTTCGCCGCCGGGGCCTTCTCGGCCTTCTCCGCCGCGGGCTCCTCCTCTGCGGGCTTCTTCGCCGCCGGCTTCTTCTCCGCCTTGGGGGCCATCGCTGCTTCGGGAGGGGGAGAAAAGTGGGTGGGTTGCTTCGCCGCCGGAAGGTGTTGGGACTTGGAGATGGAGGAGATGTGGGGGAAAGCAGAACGGGGGTGATGGGCTTATAGAGGTGGAGAGGCGAGCGCTGATTGGTGGAGGGGTGCGTGTCCCGGATCGGTGATGTTGAACGGTCAGATGCGTTCGGCGCTATTGGACGTGGACGTCCGGGATGCGTTTCGGCGCGGATCGCGGGCGTGGGGCGCGGTAGTGCCATTTTGGAAAGAGCGGGACCGGGAAGACGAGAAGAGCGGGTCAATTTTGGAGCGCCGGGACGGTGAGAATGTTTTCCGATTTCGCGCTTTAGAGAGAGATCCATTTCGCGGTTAATTTTGGCACTGGGACGGTGGGACCCATGGCTGTATCCGGGAGTATAAATTAAAAAAAAGAGCAACTCTAACGGGGCGACCCATTTCGTCCATCGGCGTCCTTTTGGGTCGGCGCAGACACAAAAGTCGGTCCAACGCGCTGACCCAAACGGACGCGCGTCCGCTTGGCGTCCGCCTGCCGACCCATTCTCGACCCATTTTTTAGTTGCATTTGCGTCGGCGCGGACACGAGACGGACGCGTGTGCGCCTTCTCCTCCTCCCGGGCCCGCTGATCTTCGAGGGTGGTGCGTCGGCCGCTGGCTACAATCCCGACGAGACACAAAGCCAGGACGGCCGAGGGGCGTTCACGCCGGCCGCTGGCTACGATCCCGATCAGGCGGCCTTCATGCGTGATCAGGTCGGCATGGACCTGGATGGCTTCCTACTTGACCATGAGTTCCGGACGACTACGGGCAAGAGGAAGAGGACGAGTGCGACATCGAAGGGGAGCCTTTGTTCAAGGACGAGCTCGCCAACCAAGCCGCCGGGCCGAAGCCGAAGCGCAAGAGCAAGCGGACCAGGGCATACACGGCGGCCGAGGACAAGCTTCTCTGCGAGTGTTGGAGAGACATTGAGCAAGACCCCAAGACGGGCGCCGAACAAAAGCATTCAACTTTTTGGATTCGTGTCCACCGTGAGTTTCATGAGCGCAAGAAGATTCTGCCTTACCAAATAGTGAGCACGCGCGGGTGGGTGTCCATTTCGAAGCGATGGAGGGTGATCCAACAAGAGTGCAACAAGTTTTGTGCCACTCTTGAGAGCGTCAAGGCCCGCCCCGTGAGCGGCATCAACATGCAAGACATGGTATGCTAGCAAGCCGCCCTCTTTTGTGTCTTCAAGTTTATGCTTGCGTGTTCTTTTGCATACCATTTACCAATATACTTGCATAAAATATATTTGTAGGCATTTCATGCTTTGGAGGCATTCAAGGTCCAACATAATGGCAAGTGCTTCAACCACTCCCATTGCTTTAGGGTCATCAAAGACGAGGAGAAGTTCAAGGCGCAATATGCTGGAGGAGGTTGGGGACGGTGAGAAGGCACGGCCGCGGGGGAAGACCAACTCCAAGAAGGAGGACAAGAGGGATGCGGCATCGAACGCCTTGATCACAAGCGTGGAGGGCATGATGAACAAGAAGGACTCAAGGGAGAAGGAGCGTCGGCGTTACAAAGAAGAGCAAATGAACGCCTTCATGGAGATCCAAATGAGGAGGCTTGAGATGGACGCGGAGAAGCAAGCGAAGATGCTTGAGATGGAGGCGGAGAAGCAAGCCAAGATGCTAGAGATCGGGGCCGCCAACGCCAAGACCAAGACGAAAGAAGTGGCTCTCGCGAGCATGATGACCGGGGTGGAGATCATGAAGGTGGATCTCAACACCGTGTCGCCAAGGAAGAGGCCGTGGTTCGAGAAGATGCGGGCCGACATGCTCAAGTTCAATGACAAGTGATCTCGTGGCGGCGAGCGCCATCCTTTTTTTGTATGCCGGCAGGCGTGCTGGCATGACCACAGGGGCTGCGATGGCGTGGTCGAACTCAAGTCCCACCTCTTTTGTGTGCTGGCATGTGTGCCGGACGCTGGCGAGTGCGCCAACATGAACTATATGGTGATATTTTTTGAAGCCGACATTGTATGCCGGCGCTGGCATGGTGCCGGCATGAGACATGGCTGCTGGCATGATCGATGGTCGCGGGCCTTTTTTAAAAATTGAATGCGGACATGAAATGGGTCGGCGCGTTGGTCGCACTGCCGAGCTAAATTTAAAACAGGGCGGACGCTGGGCGGGCGGCCGACCCAAACAGACAAATGCGCCGTCCGTTCGGGTCGCCCCGTTGGAGTTGCTCTAACATAGTTAACTGGGAATGAAAACTCCAATGTGGATCACCTAATGAACATCATCAGATATTCACAGACACAATCGGAAGTATGCATGGATAATGAACGGGGCAGAGGCCATTCAACCGGAGTCATCAAATGTTCGTCCTTGCCATCCTCTCCATTTGACAAAAAAATTACATTAAAAGCAATTCAATCATACATTTAAATAGTTGCAAACAAAATGCAACTACTATGAAAAGCAACCTGTGGTCGCTAACATAATACTAGTAGTATGTCCGTGTATTGCTACGGGCGACAACATAAGTAATATGAATGAAAAGAGATGATGAAGTGACATGGATTGGGTCAACGGAATACAGAACTCGATGACATACATACCTCTTGAAATGTGGGAATATGATTGAATAAATATTCAATATGCTTGAGAGTGAAGAATTATAATAAAGTAAAAAAACAGAACCATATATAGTAGATGAACGGAAGAGTGGCCATATAGGCATGTCAATGCAACAAGGAGGTAATTTTTAAAAATAATATAGATATATATAACTACTATTCATCCAAAGAAACTTTGCAAACATATGGTGTGCATATGGGATGTAGAAATCCTACATAATTCAATTCTTGGTCAGAATTAGAAAGGAGCCACGTGAACAACTATTACTTTCAAGAGCAAACCTACGTGTTCTGGTTACGAAACAAACACCTAGATAGTATGGTTACCAGTCAAACTAGTTATTTTAGGTATGTTGATGAAAGTTGTGAATTCCTCATGAGACAGGCAATATTTACCACATTGCACAACAAAAGACCCAATAAATGTGAATGCTCAGAATGTAGAGAACCCGCAATGGAGGCAGTAGAGCATAGACCCCTTAATCATGATCTTGCTCCTTGGCCCCAAAGAAGTTCATATAGTGGTAGCAGAAATTCCTACAACAGATTTGGTTGATGCTCATCACCAACCATCATCCTTTTTTTGAGAGGCACCAACCATCATCCTCATAGCAATCCTGGCCCTTGCGTATAATCCTGCAATGAGCAAAGCAGGATCTCACGTCGGCTGTTGCATCCTCTTATCCAACGCCAACATCTGATGTCCACATTGCAAAAGCTTTCCCGTCACGTTTCCTCTTGCAAGGTCCAGCAGAACCACCTCAACAAAAATCCTCCCAGCCATCACGGTGTGTTAACGAGTACCCACCACCACAAATGGATGTCCCAATCCACCCCTCCCCCCTTATCAAAGTAATAAAAGGGTTATAGGCCTGCACCTTGTGCGCACAGCTTGTTTTTTGAAAGGCCGCACAACACTATTGATGTTTTCTAGCCCTCCTATGTTGTATCAAGTAAGAAAAATAAGTAGTGCAACCTAGCAATAGCCATATAACATGTGTAGGTATTACAAAAGAAAATGCCACATCTCAAGTGCAATCTCCCTCTATTGTGTCAAGTATAAGGCATTTTAGTCCAATCAGGAAATGGAATTATGTATCATAGGAATTCTTCAGTTATAATTCACTCTTTGTTTTTTGTAGCTGCACAACTCTTAATTGTCAACAAACTACAAATAAGCAAACAAACAAACACACGACCATTGACTAGTAGTAAACAAAGCGTCCAGGTGAAAATGGCATCGACCCCATATTTCTTTCCTTTTTCTGGTAAATGCATCAGAACTTTGTATCACTATCCTCTTTGAGTGAAAATGGCATCTTGATGTTAATAAAAAATGATTACAACCCAAGTGAGTGATGCTCTGGTATTGTATGAACAAAATTAAAAAGTATATTCCAATATAGCCGTTGAAGGAAAAGTATATTGTCCAGTTGAGATCACTAGCATTTTAGGAAGTGTTAGTAATTAAAGACCATATTGGAAGAAATAATAAGATATACTTGAATCATGATTCTACCTAGAATTCTAAGTCAAACTAAAATGACCTTAAAAACAATTAAAGGCAAAACACAATGACTAACTTAAAGTGGCTAGCGAAAGATGGGATAAACTGGAATGGGGAATAGGGGATCAACACCCTACACATGCTCTTGCTCTAAATTTAGCTTCTCGAGCGTAGATTCTCATGAGTTCTTAGGAGCTCTCTATGATCTTCTTGCGTTGTTTCATTAACTAACTTAAGAGTGTCTGGTTCTTTAGTTAAGAGCTCAATCTCTCTCATAGCATTGTCATCCGTCTCGTCTTGTCCATCTTGATTACTAGCAAGTTCATTATAGCTAACATCACTAGTTTTATCATTGAGCAAGTCATCCTCACCTAGCAAAATCATCTTCGTCACTATTAAAGTCAATGAATTCGGGGTGTGATACCTTGGGGACTTTAGCCATGAAGCATCTTCCAATTTCCTTCATTTGGTGAATCAAATAGGTCATAGGAGTTGGAGGATACGAGAGCTAGTCCGGCAACACCTTCATCTTGACTATAGTCGGAGTTGGAGTGATAGCTTCTCCCAGATTGGCTGTTGGTTTCGGAACCGGAAACCCATTCACCAACATGAGCTTGATGTCTTCCCCTTTAGTAGCTCTTGGTTGACTTATCTTTCCTCTCTGAATCCTTACTTCCCTGAGAAGGTCTTTGTTCATAAGGATCATCCCTACTCATTCTCTCTCTACGAGGTGATTAATCTCTTATACTCCTTCTAGATGACTCGTCTATTTTCTTGATAGGTGTCGTACACTCATTGGAGAAGTATCTGGGTCTTCCACAATTGTAGCATTTATGGTCACGACTTGAAGATCTTTGCTCGTAGTGTCTTTGAGTTGGAGCTTCTCTCTTTGCCTCTATTCTTGTATAACTTGTTGAAGTTCTTGACCATTATGTTTATCTCTTCATTGGATATGATCTTGTCACTTGATGTTGTGGGAGAATCACTTGAAGCTTTGTAAGCGCCACTTGACTTGTTGTGGAGCTCCTTTTTGTCCTCGAGATACATCTCATGACCAACAATCTTTCCAATGACTTCTGTGGGCTTGAGATCTTTGTAATTTTGCATTATTTGGATCAATGTGCACACGGTATCATACTTTCCATCCAAGGCTCTAAGGATCTTCTTGATGATGAATTTGTCAGTCATCTCTTCACTTCCTAAGCCGACAATCTCATTTGTGATGAGAGCGAGCCTAGAGTACATTTCGACGACTCCTTCACCATCCTTCATCTTGAACATGTGAAGTTGACTTTGAAGCACATCCAACTTGGATTCCTCGATGGACTCAATACCTTCGTGCATATCAACCAAAGTGTCCCAAATTTCCTTTGCATTCTCGAAGCGGCTAATCTTGTTGAACTCCTTGCGACACAAACCGTTGAAAAGGATGTCACATGCTTGAGCATTGTATTGTAACATCTTCAACTCTTCCATGGTTGCTTCATGATCCGGTTCTTTTCCATCCTCAAAGAATTCACCTTGCAAGCCAACACAATCAACAACCCAAACAACAGGGTTATGACCAAGAATGTGCATTTTCATCTTATGCTTTGAACTAGCAAAGTTTGTGCCATCGAAATATGGACCTCTAAAGTGGTAATTTCCCTCACTAGATGTCATACTCTTCTAGGTTGTGAAACCAATGCAATGGAGGCCAATGCTCTGTTACCACTTGTAGGATCTAATGTAGGTCTAGAGGGGGTGATTATACTACTTGAAAAAAATAAAAACCTCACATTTTCCCAATTTTAGTTGTAGGCGAGTTTTAGCACTTCTACCAAGTCAAGCAACACCCTACACATGCAAATCTAAGAGTTGAGCAGCGGAAAGGAAAGACTTTGCATATGAACATAAAGGAGGGGATCAGAGAAATCAAACGCAATGAAGACACGGTGATTTTTGGTGTGGTTTCGATAGGTGGTGCTATCGTACGTCCATGTTGATGGAGACTTCAACCTACGGAGGGTAACCAGTGTGTGAGTCCACGGAGGGCTCCACCCACGAAGGGTCCACGAAGAAGCAACCTTGTCTATTCCACCATGGCTTGTGTTGATATTTTGAAAGGCATGGTTATTTGTTGGTATACTTGAGAATTTATATCTTTATGTCAAACTAGAGACCATTGCCTTAAATCATTCGAATCTCAATATTCATGCCACAAAAGAAAGAATACATGATGAATATGATAGGTACCATTCCACATCAAAAAATTGTTTTTAATTGCTACTTTATCTAGCTTTATATGAAAGAGTTGTTGTTATAATGCTAGGAAAAGTGATTGAAATTATCATTGATCAAATTTATGTACTATGCTATCATTCACACTTCATAAATTATTTCTTTTATCATTTACCTACTCGAGGACGAGCATGAATTAAGCTTGGGGATGTTGATATGTCTCCAACGTATCTATAATTTATGAAGTATTCATGCTATATTTACATGAGTTTTATATGGTTTTGGTGCACTTCTATATTATTTTTATGGACTAACTTATTGATCTAGTGCCCAGTGCCAGTTCATGTTTTTTGCTTTTTTTGTTTCGCATAATTAACATACCAAACGAAGTCCAAACATGATAAAAATTTACGGAGATGTATTTAGGAATATATGTGATTTTTGGGAGGAAGAATCAACGCAAGACTATGCTCGAGGGCCCCACAAGGCACCAGGGCACGCCCAGGTGTGTTGTGGTCACCTCGTAGGTCGGTTGATGCCCCTCTTTCATCGCAAGAAAGAGAATATTTGGATAAAAATCCCCTCAAATTTCAGGCCAATCGGAGTTATGGAACTCCGGGAATTTAAGAAACGGTTTTCGGCCAGAAATAGAGTCGTAGAAACAGAAGACAACACAAAGATCCAATCTAGGGCAGAGCATCCTCTCCCCCCTGGAGGGCCAAGGAAGAAGAAGACGGAGGGCCCCTTGCCCCTATCCTCCGATGGCGCCGGAACACCGTCGGGACATCTCCTCCATCACCATCACCACCAACTTCTCCTTCGTTCTCATGGTGATGTGTGAGTAGTTCACCCTCGAGGCTAGGGGTATGTACAAGTAGCTATGTGTTTGATCTGTCCCTTTTGTGTTCTTGATTTGGCATGATCTTGATGTACCGCGAGCGTTGTTAATATAGTTGGATCATATGGCGTTTCCCCCTCTCTATCTTGTTGCTAAGAATTGAGTTTTTACCTTTGAGGTTTCACCATTATCGGATTGAATACTTTTATGGATTTGAGAACACTTGCATATGAATACCCGTGGTGACAATGGGGTATTATATTGATTCACTTGATGTATGTTTTCACACTCAACTCACGGATTCCCGAGGTGACATTGGGGTAATGTATGCATAGGGGTTGATGCACGTTCTCGTCCTACTTTCTTTGGTAGAAATTTTTGGGCACTCTTTGAAGTACTTTAAGTGTTGGATTGAATATTATGAATCTGAAGTTGTTTAATGCGTATCGTATAATTGACTCACGGATATTTGTGGTGACACTGGAGTATATAGGTGACATTAGAGTTGGTTGATGCGTATCATATGGTGTTATTTTAGTGCGAACTCTAGGGCCGTTCGTGACACTTATAGGAATAGCTCAATAGATTGATCGAAAAGGATAACTTTGAGGTGGTTTCGTTCCCTACAAACAATTTCATCTTATGCTCTCCGCTAGATAAGAACTTTGGAGTGACTCTTTGTTGCACGTCGAGGGATTGCCATATGATTTAATTATGTTAGCACTGTTGAGAGATTGCACTAGCGAAAGTATGAACCCTAGGCCTTGTTTTTAAGCATTGTAATACCGTTTATGCTCATTTTTATTGTTTGCTACCTTGCTGTTTTTATCTATTCAGATTATAGCAATATATTTCTACTATCCACACTACAGTTGTATCATCATCTCTTCGCCAAACTAGTGCACCTATACAATTTGCCATTGTATTGGGTGTGTTTGGGACACAAGAGATTTCTTGTATTTGGTTGCAGGGTTGTTTGAGAGAGACCATCTTCATCCTACGCCTCCCACAGATTGATAAACCTTAGGTCATCCGCTTGAGGGTAAATTGCTACTGTCCTAAAAAACTCTGCGCTTGGAGGCCCAACACGGGTCTACAAGAATAAGTTGTGTAGTAGACATCAAGCTCTTTTCTCGCGTCGTTGCCGGGGAGGTGAGTGCTTGAAGGTATATCTTTAGATCTTGCAATTGAATCTTTTAGTTTCTTGTTTTATCACTAGTTTGGTTTTTAAAAGAGAACTACAAAAAATGGTATTGAGGTTTCCTCATATTATTCATCTTTATAATGTCTTTCTTAAAAATGATGTATCAAAAAATTGTGCTCAATTGATAGAAGAAGAATTCAATAAAATGTTCGACATAAAATCTTTGAATGATGAGCATGATTGCAATGTTGCTAGTATGAATTATTTGAATATGCATGATGCTAATGATATGCAAAGCCATAAGCTTGGGAATGCTATGTTTGATGAAGATGATATTTTTAGTCCCCCAAGTTTTGATGAGAAAATTTATTATGATGAAATCATGCCTCCTATTTATGATGATTATATTGATGAAAGTGGGTTTGGAAGAGTGTCAACTCTAGGTAGTATTGATCCCACTATTTTGGAGGGTGTTGAATCTTATTAAAGTATTGATAAAAGTGGATTTGATGAGGTCATAACTTTATTTAGTGATGAATCCACTACTTTGGACGAGGTTTCAATTGATTATTATGAGAAGAACGTTGCTATCTATGATGATTATTGTGATGACACTTGTGATATAAAGAATAATGATAACCATGAAACTTGTCATCATGATTTTAATGTTCAATTTGATTATGTCAATCAAGTACCTCATGATAGTTACTTTGTTCAGTTTGCTCCCACTACTATTAATGAGAATAAATTTGCTTATGTGGAGAGTAATAAATTTCTATGCTCGTGGATCATGAAAAGAATGCTTTATGTGATAGTTATATTGTTGAATTCATTCATGACGCTACTAAAAATTATTATGAGAGAGGAACATATGATTTTACATATCTCAATAATATCAAGTTTCCTCTTTATGTGTTGAAAGTTTTGAAGTCATGCTTGTTTTGCCTTCCTATGCTAGTTGATTCTTGCTCCCATAATTTGTTTGATCAAAAAATACCTATGCATAGGAAGTGTGTTAGACTTAAATGTGCTATTCATATGTTTCATGATGCCCCCGTTATGTTTCAACTCTTCAATTTTATGCGAGCATCATTGGAATCATCATGCCTAGCTAAAAAGGAAATAAAGAAAAGTGATTGTTGGGAGAAACCCAACATTTACCCCTAATATTTCTTGTGTGCTCACATGATTAAGCTATTGTAGTAATCATGTTTTATAGCTTTTGTTTCAATAAGGTTCCAAGTAAAGCCTTTGGGATAATGTGGATGATAGTTGACTTAATTCTGTGCAAAAACAAAAACTTTTGCGCCCAGTTTTGGAATTACCATAATTCACTGGGATGTGATAAAATTCTGAAAATATTACACATGATTTATAGATAAATTTCCTACATTTTCCTAATTTTCCAAAAAAATTGGAGTTACAGAAGTGTGCTCATTGGTCAGATCATTACAGGCTATTCTGTTTTTGACAGATTCTGTTTTCAATGCATAGTATGCTTGTTTTATAGTTTCTATGGTTTATATTGGTGAATATAAATTGTGGAAATGATATAGTATAGTAGGAATTATGTGAGAATAATTATGAATCTTGTCTTGACAGTACCAAAGTGAATGATTTATCCATTATCATACTAACCCATCTCACGAAGTTCCGTTAAGTTTTGTGTCATTGAAGTTTTCAAGTTTTGGGTGAGATATCGATATGAGGAGAATGAAGAGGGGAAAGACCATAATATTTGGGATTACCAAGGCATACCAAGGTAATAATAAAGGAAGATCCAAGCAACTATGCTTGGGGATGCCCCGGAAGGCATCCCCTCTTCCGTCTTCAACATTATCGGTAACCTCATTTGGGACTATATTTTTATTCGTCAGATAATATGTGTTTTGCTTGGAGCATCATTTTTTTGTTGATATTTGCTTGATGTTATTTAGAATAATGTTTTGTATATTTTATTTCAATAAAGTGTCAAGGATAGCCTTCACCATGCTTAGTTTCAAGTATACGAGTTGCTGTTTCAAAATCGAAATTGCACGCTATTGCATGGATTCTCTACAAAAGTCAGAATGTGATAAAAGCTTGAAATTTTGACACAATAAGATATGATAAATTTTCTACAGTGTGGTAAATATTCAGATTTTTTTTATTTAAATAAGTATGGATCCTTCTTCATCCTTTACAAACTGTTCTATTTAGAGAGATTGCTGTTATGATTGCATTGTTTGCGTATGTTTGCTTGTTTAATGATTCTATTTGAGGATAGGAGTATTAGATATGCAGAGGCATTTAGTATGCAATGTTTAATTATAATTTTTAGCAATTTGTTACAGTAGGTAATAATAAGGTTTTGCATGGATTTATACTAACTTATCTCACGAGTTCTTGTTGAGTTTTGTGTGGATGAAGTTCTTAAGATTTAAGGAAACCGTGATATGAAGGAATTAAGGAGACACAAGAGCTCAAGCTTGGGGATTCCCAAGGCATACCAAGTTAATATTTCAAGAAGTCTCAAGCATCTAAGCTTGGGGATGCCCCGGTAGGCATCCCACTTTTCTTCATCAACAATTATCGGCTAGTCTCGGTTGAGCCTAAGTTTTTTGCTTCTTCACATGAGATGAGCTATTCTTGGAATGTCATTTTATTTTGTTTTCTTTGTTGTTTGAATAAAACACTTCAGATTTGAAATTTTTAAATGAGAGTCCTCACAATCACATAACTACCTATGTACTTACTACTCATTTGGTCTTCACTTATATCTTTTTGGAGTAGTTTGTCGAACACTCTCATGCTTCACTTATATTATTTTGAGAGTTGATAATAGTGATGAAACTTTGTACAAGCTATGAAATTGATCCTAATATGATGGATATTCAAGAAGGATATAATAAAAACTTTCATGTAGATCACCGAATATGATAAGTTTGATTCCTTGCAATGGTTTTGCGATATAAAGATGATAATATGTGAGTTATATTCATGAGTAATTGTGGTTTAGTAAGAATATTGGTGTTAAGGTTTGTGATTCCCTATGCATGCACGTAAAGTCAATAGTTATGCAACAAAGTTATATCCTACTTATGGTGCATTATTCAGTGTTAGTTATGTTCAATGCATGTTTATGACCGTTTTCGTTTTCTGGTTGGTCGCTCCTCAATCTATTTGCTAGCCTCCATTTGTACTAAGCACGAATGCTACTTGTGCATCCAATTCCTTAAACCTAAAGTTGTGCCATATGAGTCCACCATACCTACCTATATGCGGTATTTACATGTCGTTCCAAGTAAATTTGCATGTGCCAACTCTAATCATTAAAAATAATTTTCTATTCTATGTGCCCATACCGCTCATGAAGCGGCAGGGGGTGGCCAATATCTCCCATGTTAGGCGGGTTATTCTCACGATGAGTGTTTATTCACTTGTCATTGCACGAGAAAGCGACAGGTAATAGGGATGCCCAGTCCCATAATGAAAAAATAATAATAATAAATCCTTGGAAAGTTGAAAGTTTGGAAGGCACCCGTGGATACGGCTAGCTATGGATTGTGAAAGGATGGTGGAAAGGAAATGAACTTTATTTTCTGTTTGGGAAGCACCTATAATATGTCTAGCATGGAAGATTTTGGGAACTCCCGGTCGTGATGTTGACAGGAAAAGCATGCCTCTCAAAATAAATTTATCTCTATTTTAAGCTTTGAGGTGTGGCACCTCTACAAATCTCTGCTTCCCTCTGCGAAGGGCCTATCTATTTTACTTTTATGCAATTTTTATTTTATTTTGAGTCTTCACCTTCTCTTATGAGCACCAACTGGAGAGCACTATTGTCATACTTGTGCATTGGGTGTAGCTAATATTGAGTGTCTTTCATGAATCGATCAATGATTGAGCATGATGGGCTAGGGATAACTTTCTTTACCGTTGATATTTGAAAGGCATGATTATTTGTTGGTACACTTGAGTATTCATATCTTTATGTCAAACTATAGACTATTGCCTTGAATCATTCAAATCTCAATATTCATGCCATAAAAGAAAGAATACATGATGAATATGATAGGTAGCATTCCACATCAAAATTTCTGTTTTTAATTGCTACTTTATCATGATGAGCTTTATGTGAAAGAGTTGTTGTTATAATGCTAGGAAAAGTGATTGAAATTATCATTGATCAAATTTATGCACTATGCTAGCATTCACACTTCATAAATTATTTCTTTTATCATCTACCTACTCGAGGACGAGCAGGAATTAAGCTTGGGGATGCTGATATGTCTCCAACGTATCTATAATTTATGAAGTATTCATGCTATATTTACATGAGTTTTATATGGTTTTGGTGCACTTTTATATTATTTTTATGGACTAACTTATTGATCTAGTGCCCAATGCCCATTCTTCTTTTTTGCATGTTTTTTGTTTCACAAAATTACCATACCAAACAAAGTCCAAACGCGATAAAAATTTACGAAGACTTATTTTGGAATATATGTGATTTTTGGGAGGAAGAATCAACGCAAGACTATGTTCGAGGGCCCCACAAGGCACCAGGGCGCGCCCAGGTGTATTGTGGGCACCCCGTAGGTTGGTTGATGCCCTTCTTTCGCCGCAAGAATGAGAATATTCGGATAAAAATCCCCTCAAAATTTCAGCCCAATCAGAGTTAAGGATCTCCGGGAATTTAAGAAACGGTTTTCGGCCAGAAACAGGGTCGCACAAACAAAAGACAACAGAGATATCCAATCTAGGGGAGAGTTCTCTCTCCCCCGGGAGGGCCAAGGAAGAATAAGAAGTAGGGCCCCCCTACCCCTCTCCTCCGGTGGCGCCGGAACGCCGCCGGGGACATCTCCTCCATCACCATCACCACCAACTTCTCCTTCGTTCTCATGGTGATGTGTGAGTAGTTCACCCTCGAGGCTAGGGGTATGTACAAGTAGCTATGTGTTTGATCTCTCTCTCTCTCTCTCGTGTTCTTAATTTGGCACAATCTTGATGTACCGCGAGCTTTCTTAATATAGTTCGATCATATGGTGTTTCCCCTCTATCTTGTTGCGATGAATTGAGTTTTTACCTTCGAGGTTTCAGTATTATCCATTGAATACTTTTATGGATTTGAGAACACTTGATGTATGTATTGCATATGAATACCCGTGGTGACAATGGGGTATTATATTGATTCACTTAATGTATGTTTTGTCACTCAACTCGCGGATTCCTAAGGTGACATTGGGGTAATCTATGCAAAGGGGTTGATGCATGTTTTTGTCCTACTTTCTCAGGTATAAATTTTGGGGCACTCTTTGAAGTTCTTTGTGTTGGATTGAATATTATAAATCTGAAGTTGTTTGATGCGTATCGTATAATTGACTCACGGATACTAATACGTCTCCATCGTATCTACTTTTCCAAACACTTTTGCCCTTGTTTTGGACTCTAACTTGCATGATTTGAATGGAACTAACCCAGACTGACGTTGTTTTCAGCAGAATTGCCATGGTGTTATTTTTGTGCAGAAATAAAAGTTCTCGGAATGACCTGAAACTTCACGGAGAATAGTTTTGGAATAAATAAAAAATACCGGCAAAAGAATCAACGCCAGGGGGCCCACACCCTGTCCACGAGGGTGGGGGCGCGCCCCCTGCCTCGTGGGCCCCCTGAAGCTCCACCGACGTCAACTCCAACTCTATATATTCACGTTCGGGGAGAAAAAAAATCAGAGAGAAGGATTCATCATGTTTTACGATATGGAGCCGCCGCCAAGCCCTAATCTCTCTCGGGAGGGCTGATCTGGAGTCCGTTCGGGGCTCCGGAGAGGGGAATCCGTTGCCGTCGTCATCATCAACCTTCCTCCATCACCAATTTCATGATGCTCACTGCCGTGCATGAGTAATTCCATCGTAGGCTTGCTAGACGGTGATGGGTTGGATGAGATTTTTCACGTAATCGAGTTAGTTTTGTTAGGGTTTGATCCCTAGTATCCATTATGTTCTGAGATTGATGTTGCTATGACTTTTGCTATGCTTAATGCTTGTCACTAGGGCCCGAGTGCCATGAATTCAGATCTGAACATATTATGTTTCCATGAATATATGTGAGTTCTTGATCCTATCTTGCAAGTCAATAGTCACCTAGTATGTGTTATGATCCGGCAACCCCGAAGTGAAAATAATCGGGACCACTCCCGGTGATGACCGTAGTTTGAGGAGTTCATGTATTCACTAAGTGCTAATGCTTTGGTCTGGTACTCTATGAAAGGGAGGCCTTAATATCCCTTAGTTTCCAATAGGACCTCGCTGCCACGGGAGGGTAGGACAAAAGATGTCATGCAAGTTCTTTTCCATAAGCACGTATGACTATATTCGGAATACATGCCTACATTACATTGATGAACTGGAGCTAGTTCCGTGTCACCCTATGTTATAACTGTTGCATGAGGAATCGCATCCGGCATAATTATCCATCACTGATCCAATTCCTACGAGCTTTTCACATATTGATCTTTGCTTAGTTACTTTTCCGTTGCCACTGTTACGATTACGACAAAACTGCTATTGTTACTTTTGCCACCGTTACCGTTAGTCCCATACTACTTTGCTACTAAATACTTTGCTGTAGGTATTAAGTTTTCCAGGTGTGGTTGAATTGAAAACTCAACTGCTAATACTAGAGAATATTCTTTGGCTCCCCTTGCGTCGAATCAATAAATTTGGGTTGAATACTCTACCCTCGAAAACTATTGCGATCCCCTATACTTGTGGGTTATCAAGACTATTTTCTGGCGCCGTTGCCGGGGAGCATAGCTCTATTCCTTGAGTCACTTGGGATTTATATTTGTTGATTACTATGAGGAACTTGAAAGACAAAAAAACCAAGATTTATCCCTCAACTACGAGGGGAGGTAAGGAACTGTCATCTAGCTCTGCACTTGATTCACCTTCTATTTTGAGTAAACTTGCGACACCTAAACCTACTCCTGTTATTGATTCTGATATGTCGCATGTTATTGATGATGCCACTTCTGCTTTGCATGATACTTATGATGAAACTACTTCTATTCTTGATAATACTATGCCATTAGGTGAATTTCTTGATGAACAACTTGCTAGGGCTAGAGAGAATGAAATTATTGAAACTGATAATATTGATGAAAGTGATGATGGAGATTCTCCCCCTAGATATGAATTGCCTGATGTACCTGAGAGTTATGTTATTGATGAAGAAACTGCTAGAGACTTTTTTGCTTGCAAAGATAGATATGATCTTAAGCTGAAAGAAAAATCTCTGAATGCTAGAATGAAATATGACCCTGCTTTTGCTACTTCACCTATCTGTATCGCTGATAAGGATTATGATTTCTCTGTCGATCCTGAGTTAATTACTTTGGTTGAATCTGATGCTTTCTATGGCTATGAATCTGAAACTGTTGTGGCACATCTTACTAAATTAAATGATATAGCCACCCTATTCACTCATGAGGAAAAAAATTCATTACTACTATATCCTTAAGTTATTTTCGTTCTCATTAAAGGGTGATGCTAAAGTATGGTTTAATTCTCTTACTCCTGGTTGTGTGCGTAGTCCCCAGGATATGATTTATTACTTCTCTGCTAAATATTTTCCCACTCATAAGAAACAAGCTGCCTTAAGGGAAATATATAATTTTGTGCAAATTGAAGAAGAGAGTCTCCCACAAGCTTGGGGGAGGCTTCTCCGATTACTTAATGCTTTGCCTGATCATCCTCTCAAGAAAAATGAAATACTTGATATCTTTTATAATGGACTAACCGATGCTTCCAGAGACCACCTAGATAGTTGTGCTGGTTGTGTTTTCAGGGAAAGAACTGTTGATCAAGCTGAATTGCTACTGAATAATATGTTGAGTAATGATAATAATTGGACACTGCCTGAACCAACTCCGAAGAAAAGGGGTATTCTATTTCTCAGTCCTGAAGATATGCAAGAGGCAAAGAAATCTATGAAAGAAATGGGTATTAAAGCTGAAGATGTCAAGAATTTACCACCTATTGAAGAAATACATGGTCTTGATAACCCGACACAGGTAGTAAAGGTAAATTCTCTCTAAGGTTTGTTGAAGGTGATATTCCTCGTTATAAGTCTGCTAGCCAATGCTTGGATGAGTTTGATAATTTTATTGTTAAACAAGAAAACTTCAATGCTTATATTGGTAGACAACTGAAACGTAATGCTTATATGATTGAACACTTGAGTGATTATATGTCTAGAGTTAAAGGTGACCTTAAACTTATTAGTAAACATGCTTCAATGGTTACCACTCAAGTAGAACAAGTGCTTAAATCTCAGAATGATTTGCTCAATGAATTAAATAATAAGAAAAATGATAATGCTGTTAGAGTTGTGACTAGAGGGGGTAAAATGACTCAAGAACCTTTGTATCCCGAGGGCCACCCTAAGATAATTGAGCAAGATTCTCAGAGAACTAATGTTGATGCACCTAGTCCTTCTAAAAATAAGAAAAAGAAAAATGATAGAACTTTGCATGCTTCTAGTGAACCTGTTGTTGACACACCTGAGAATCCCAATGATATTTCTATTTCTGATGCTGAAACACAATCTGATAATGAACATGAACCTAGTGATAATGTTAATGATGATGTTCATGTTGATGCTCAACCTAGCAATAGCAATGATGTAGAGATTGAACCTGCTGTTGATCTTCATAACCCACAATCAAAGAATCAACGTTATGATAAGAGATACTTCGTTGCTAGGAAGCACGGTAAAGAAAGAGAACCATGGTTCAGAAACCCACGCCTTTTCCTCGGAAACCATCCAAGAAAAAGGATGATGAGGATTTTGAGCGCTTTGCTGAAATGATTAGACCTATCTTTTTGCATATGCGTTTGACTGATATGCTTAAAATGAATCCTTATGCCAAGCATATGAAAGATATCGTTACAAATAAAAGAAAGATATTGGAAGCTGAAATTTCCACCTTGCTTGCTAATTATACTTTTAAGGGTGGAATACCAAATAAACTAGGAGATCCGGGAGTACCAACTATACCATGCTCCATTAAAAGAAACTATGTTAAAACTGCTTTATCTGATCTTGGAGCCGGTGTTAGTGTTATGCCTCTCTCTTTATATCGTAGACTTGATTTGAATAAATTGACACCTACTGAAATATCTTTGCAAATGGCCGATAAATCAACTGCTATACATGTCGTCATTTGTGAGGATGTGCCTGTTGTGGTTGCAAACGTTACTATTTTAACGGACTTTGTTATTCTTGATATTCTAGAGGACGATAGTATGTCGATTATCCTTGGTAGACCCTTTTTGAATACTGCAGGGGCTGTTATTGATTGCAACAAAGGCAATGTCACTTTTCATGTTAATGGTAATGAGCATACGATACACTTTCCGAGGAAACAACCTCAAGTCCACAATATCAATTCTATTGGAAAAATTCCAACGATTACTATTGGAGGTTTCAAATCCCCTCTCCCTACTGTCAAGAACAAATATGATATTCTTATTGTTGGGGACGTGCATATCCCCGTTGAGGTAACCTAGTGCTATTCGAAAATTCTCCTGTTTCATGCGATTCGGAATGAGTTTGTTAACAAGACTTGATCAACCTTGTTAGTGGATTCCTTTTGATGAGCATGAGATGGATGAAGTTAGAAAGCACAACTTTCTGTACCCTCCTTTTACTTTCTGTTATTTAGATTAAATAAAGGAAAATTAGCACTTTCTGTCTATTTTCTGAATTATCCTTGCAATAAAAAAATACCCCAAAAATAAAAGTTCTCCAAATGTCCCGAAAATGAAATATGATTTTTTGTGGAATATTTAAGAATATCTGGCACTAAGAACACATCAGAGGGGGCCACCACCTGGCCACGAGGGTCCAGGGCGCGCCCCCTGCCTGGTGGACCCCACGTGGACCCCCTCCACTTATTCCAGCACCCACTCACTTTGTCTTCCTCCAGAAAAAAAACCCTCCCATAGCTCAAACCCGTGTTCTAGCTCATTTTGCTGCCATTTTCGATCTCCTTGCTCAAAGCTTCATTCATAAAACTGTTTTAGGGGATTGTCCTTCGATATGTGACTCCTCCAATGGTCCAATTAGTTTTTGTTCTAGTGCTTTATTTATTGCAAATTTTTGCTGCTTAGGTGACCCTGTTCTTGAGCTTGCATGTCAAATATATATTGTCCCAAGTAGTTTTAATGCATGATATTGTTGCTGCTTAGGTGACCCTGTTCTTGAGCTTGCATGTCAAATTTTTGTCTCTAGGCACTTGTGGGAGTAGTTGCTATCAATTTTGTTTAGTTTTGTTCACTTTTATTTTGAGTCACTAAAAATTTCAGAAGGAGAAAATGTTGAAGAGATTGTTGAGAGGCTCCTCAAGCCGGAGTTCGAAGGGAAAGGAGAATGAAGAGAATGAAAAGCCCAAGTACAACCTTCCTCACACCGCGGAGGTTCGGCCGTGTGAATGGCCTTGTGATCCATTCTTGAAGGCCGCCGGAATTTACGATGATTTTTATTACTTGGCTGAGAATGCAGGCCTCATCGACTTCCTCCACGACTAGCTCGAACAGTATCTCCTACTCACTAATATTTTTGTGCAAAATTTTCATTTCCATGCTAGGAGATCACCACCTTCGGTAGATTTTTATTTATATGATGAGTTTAAGGAGATGTCACTGTATGATTTTTGTGCGGTTTGCAAGTTGCCTTTTGAGGGTAGCGTCAAGGAACCACATCCTAGTGATGTGGCAGAGTTTATTGATGAAATTGCTGTAGGGGAAAAGAGAAAAGTGTCAGATGCAAGAAAAAGAGAAAAGAGAAAAGAGAAAATTGATGAAGTTGCCTTTTGCAAGTTGCCTTTTGAGGTTCTACGTTACTATGCAATATTTGCTAGTAGATGTTTAATTGGTCGCGGGAACAGTGGGGGCCTCAGTGCTCCTGACCTCGCCATTTTGCGCCATGCTTTACTTCATGACAGAACTTTCAGTTTAGGCGCTATGGTTGCTAAACGGTTGAGTCTAAACCGTACAAAGGGCCCCATTTTTGGAGGTATCTTTGCTTCGCGTCTTGCTAAATATTTTGAGATACCTATTAGACACTATGAGAAAGAAGAAAAGGTGCTGCCCCCTATTTTCTTAGACTATAAAAGTATGGTAGCACATGATTTTATTTGCAATGATAAGGAGAAGAGACTCATTTATAACTTGGTATTTAGTGAAAATACTTGTCAGATTATTACCCTGCCTGCACCTTCTTTGTTTAACATTTATTCAGGCACATACATCATCCTGCCCGATGACATTTATGCATATTGGGAGCGAACACGATCCCCAGAGCCTGAGCCTGAGCCATCTCCTGATCCATATCAGGAGTCTATTTATCAGTGGGATCCGCAGGAACTCGCTAACCAGTGGCACCCCGAGGATCCTCCTCAATACACTGGAGAGGACCACTTTGATCCGTGGGCATAGACCAACTCAGGCCGAAAACCTAAGCTTGGGGGAGTATGTATTTCTCACCGATATTACATTCATGTTCACACACTCATGCCAGTTATCGGTGCTCATACTTTTTCATTGTACTATCCATGGTAGTTTATTTTCTTTTCTAAGCCTTCTTCTTGTGTGACTGAAAAACCTTAAGAAAAAACCAAAAAAAATTAGTTGTAGCTTTTAGCTAGTTTACTTTTCATGCCTGTAGTAGTAGTAATTAAAAGAAAACCCAAAAAGATTTCTCGTTCTTCTTTTGCTTGTTGGGAGCTTTCCCGTGTAAATAGTTTTATTTCTTTTCTTTGGGGGTCGAGAGGAGAAGACCATGATGAAAATGTTGAGTGGCTCTCATATGCATTATTGTTGATTTAACCAAGAGCCGATATTACCTTGTCTTCTCCCTTGTATTAAATGCTTGCAGATTCCAGCTTAGTCCAATGCACGTGGACTATTATTATTATCCACACCGTTCGGTCATGCGAGTGAAAGGCAATAATGACGATATATGATGGACTGATTGAGATGAGAGAAGCTCGTATGAACTCGACCTATCTTGTTTTTGTAAATATGATTAGTTCACCGTTCCTGATTCAGCCTATTATGAATGAAACATGTTTGCAATGACAATTAGAGATTATAGTTGCTCATGCCATGCTTAATTTTCTAAGGAGTTTATAATGGTTTACCTTGCATGCCAACATGCTATTAAAATGGTTGTGATATGGTATGATAGGGTGGTATCCTCCTTTGAACGATTCGAGTGGCTTGACTTGGCACATGTTCACGCATGTAGTTGAAACAAAATCAACATAGCCTCCACGATATTTTATGCTCATGGTGCTTTATATCCTACTCATGCTTGCACTCATTGTTGATTAATCTTAATGAATATTCATGACTGTTGTCGCTCTCTAGTTGGTCGCTTTCCCGTGTAAATAGTTTTTTTTTCTTTGGGGGTCGAGAGGAGAAGACCATGATGAAAATGTTGAAGTGGCTCTTATATGCATTATTGTTGATTTAACCAAGAGCCCATATTACCTTGTCTTCTCCTGTGTATTAAATGCTTGCAGATTCCAGCTTAGTCCATTGCACATGCACTATTATTATTATCCACACCGTTCGGTCGTGCAAGTGAAAGGCAATAATGACGATATATGATGGATTGATTGAGATGAGAGAAGATGGTATGAACTCGACCTATCTTGTTTTTGTAAATATGATTAGTTCATCGTTCCTGATTCAGCCTATTATGAATGAAACATGTTTGCAATGACAATTAGAGATTATAGTTGCTCATGCCATGCTTAATTAGCTAGGAGTTTATAATGGTTTACATTGCGTGCCAACATGCTATTAAAATGGTTGTGATGTGGTATGATAGGGTGGTATCCTCCTTTGAATGATTCTAGTGGCTTGACTTGGCACATGTTCACGCATGTAGTTGAAACAAAATCAACATAGCCTCCACGATATTTATGTTCATGGAAAATTATATCCTACTCATGCTTGCACTCAGTGTTGATTAATTTTAATGCATGTTCATGACTGTTGTCGCTCTCTAGTTGGTCGCTTCCCAGTCTCTTTCTAGCCTTCACTTGTACTAAGCGGGAATACTGCCTGTGCATGCACTTCCATAAACCCCAAAGTGCTAATGCTTTGGTCCGGTACTCTATTAAAAGGAGGCCTTAATATCCCTTAGTTTCCAATAGGACCCCGCTGCCACGGGAGGGTAGGACAAAAGATGTCATGCAAGTTCTTTTCCATAAGCACGTATGACTATATTCAGAATACATGCCTACATTACATTGATGAACTGGAGCTAGTTCTGTGTCACCCTATGTTATAACTGTTGCATGAGGAATCGCATCCGACATAATTATCCATCACTGATCCAATGCCTACGAGCTTTTCGCATATTGATCTTTGCTTATTACTTTTTCGTTGCCACTGTTACGATTACTACAAAACTGCTATTGTTACTTTTGCCACCGTTACCATTACTTCCATACTACTTTGCTACTAAATACTTTGCTGTAGATATTAAGTTTTCCAGGTGTGGTTGAATTAACAACTCAACTGCTAATACTTGAGAATATTCTTTGGTTCCCCTTGTGTCGAATCAATAAATTTGGGTTGAATACTCTACCCTTGAAAACTGTTGCGATCCCCTATACTTGTGGGTTATGAGATACTTGTGGTGACATTGGAGTATCTAGGTGACATTAGAGTTGGTTGAGGCATATCATATGGTGTTATTTTAGTATGAACTCTTGTAGGATCGAAAGTATGTCTAGAGGTGTTGGGGAACGCAGTATTTAATTTTTTTACCTACGATCACGCAAGATCTATCTAGGAGATGCATAGCAACGAGCGGGGAGAGTGTGTCCACGTACCCTCGTAGACCAAAAGCGGAAGCGTTTAGTAACGCGGTTGATGTAGTCGAACATCTTCGCGATCCAACCGATCCAAGTACCGAACGTACGGCACCTCCACGTTCAGCACATGTTCAGCTCGGTGACGTCCCTCGGGCTCTTGATCCAGTTGAGGACGAGGGAGAGTTCCGTCAGCATGATGGTGCGGCGATGGTGATGATGAAGTTACCAGCACAGGGCTTCGCCTAAGCACTACGACGATATGACCGAGGTGTGTAACTGTGGAGGGGGCACCACACACGGTTAAAAGAAACTTGTGTGTCTTTGGGGTGCCCCCTGCCCCCGTATATAAACGAGGGAGGAGGAGGCCGGCGGCCAGGGAGGAGGCGCGCCATAGGGGAGTCCAACTAGGATTCCCAATCCTAGTTGAAGTCCCCTTCCTTTTCCAAGAGGGAGAGAGAGGGAAGGAGGAAGAGGGGAGAATGTCGGTGTCAAAACCGGCGGATCTCGGGTAGGGGGTCCCTAACTGTGCGTCTAAGGTTGATGGTAACAGGAGACGGGGGACACGATGTTTACCCAGGTTCGGGCCCTCTCTATGGAGGTAATACCCTACTTCCTGCTTGATTGATCTTGATGAATATGAGTATTACAAGAGTAGATCTACCATGAGATCGTAATGACTAAAACCCTAAAAGTCTAGCCTGTATGACTATGATTATGATTCTTGCCTCACGGACTAAGCCCTCTGGTTTGTATAGACACCTGAGGGGACTAGGGTTATACAAAGTCGGTGACAGAGAAAGGAATCTTCATATCAGGACGCCAAGCTTGCCTTCCACGCCAAGGAGAGTCCCATCCGGACACGGGTGAGAGTCTTCGGTTTTGTATCTTCACAACCCATCAGTCTGGCCCATGTCCAACAGGCCGGACGCCCGAGGACCCCTTAATCTAGGACTCCCTCAGTAGCCCCCGAACCAGGCTTCAATGACGATGTGTCCGGCGCGCAGATTGTCTTCGACATTGCAAGGCGGGTTCCCTCTCCGATGACTTCAAAGGGCTGTATTCGGCCTTCCATTTAATGTCGTTCCCATCGGCTTCCGTGCATCCGTAACTTCAGCTTCCATGTGTCGAGCGAATACGAGGGGTCAGGGTATTTTTTTGCATATAACACCCCGGCCATGTAAGAAAAGCGTCTATTTAAGGGGATTGGATCTCAGATCCGTTCCACATCATGTGAAAAATCCTCAGAGCTTGCTAGGAAAAACCATTCCAACATGGTGAACGCTCCCAGCTCTTCCTCCCGTCCCCACGGCCCAGAAAAAGGCGATTGGGGGAGATGTTCCGTATCTCACGGTCAGTTGGTGAAGCTACAAACACAGGGATTTCTTCCCCCTGCGGATCTAGTCCCCGTTCGAGCAGGATTGACTTTCTTCAACGGCGGGGCTCAGGCTGAGAATTTCCCCAATCCATCCAGGGGGAGCGAGTGTGCTTCGTCCCCTACTTGCTAAGAGGCGTCGGATTTCCAGTCCATCCGTTCCTCCAAGGGCTTCTAGAGTATTATGGCCTTCAACTGCACAACTTCACTCCTGCCTCCATCCTGCACATCGCGGGTTACGTCGCTCTTTGCGAGCTATTCCCGGGTTGCGAGGCCCATTTTGAATTGTGGAGGAAGCTATTCTGCCTCGTCCCTCGCAACCAAGATGGATCAATATTCGAAGTGGGCGGAGCCGAGGTATGGCATATCGCTGAGACCGGATACCTGTCCGGCACACCGAAGAAGGCATCCGAAGAGTGGCCTTCCGAATGGTTCTATATCGAGGATGTCGCCCTTCCTGACCCAGTTCAAATGGGTCTTCCCAAATTTACAAGTGTTCCGTTGAAGAAACGCCACAGCTGGCGTCCTTGGAGCTTCGAGGAGGAAGATAGTGCGGAAGTCCGTCAACTGATGAGCAAGATAAAGACGCTTGCCCAGTCCGGATTATCAATAGTCGAGGTAATGGCGACTTCCATAGTGCGAGGGGTGCAGCCACTTCAATACAGAGGGCTTCCCATGTGGCACTATAATGGAGAAGACGACGCCTCTCGCTGCGGTCGGAAGGGTCCGGACACCCCCGCCGCTTTGGCAATAATATTGGCCGAGCTGTTCAAAGGGGAGGAAGAGGAATTTATTCGTATCAAGCGCAGAGATGGATTCTCCATGTACAATCCTCCTAGCTGGGTGAGTTCCAACCCCGCTGATCCACTCATTCTACTCCCCGAATCGATTTTAATGAACATTAATCCGTCCATTTGTAATAGAAGTGGTGAAAGATCACCGAGGGGCTACACAACCCCGCCCCGCAGCCAGAGGATCACAACCGGTACCTTGATCCCGGATTCGAAGAGGATCCGAACATATTCGTGGTGCTCGAGGATGGGGTGTTCTACCAGGCGAGCTATGACGGCATGGAAGTGGCCATCACCGCCGACTATCCCGGTCTTCTCCCTGCCTCACACGTAAGTAATCAGGAGACATCTCCTCCAAAAGAGCCTCCTCGTTCTGCCTCACCCACCACACTATCTCGTGCTCCAAAGGGGAGGCGTTCGGCGCGCCATGTTACACCAGAAGCCACTACAAAGAGAGAGACACCCACGTCGGGCAAGCCTTTGAAGAGGAATGCAAACGAAGGCCTGGCCGAGCCTTCATCGAAGAGGTATGGCGTCGTAAATAGGCCCCTTGGCAGTCACATCCAACTGTGATATTTTCCGTTTGTGCCTTACCAGGAAAAGCGTTCGCCGAACTATGTCCGGAGGCGCCGCCGGTCATACTCCCAACAGCCAGGTTCCAAACCCTGCCGTGAAGACAAGGACGGATACAGGAGTGATGCCGGATTGTCCTTTGGCCGAGGATTTGGATGATGTATCCGTCACAAACTCGGAAGTGGAAAGTGCCATGGGTCATCGGCGCCGGAGGGCCATTCTTCGTGACCCCGGTTTTACAAAAGAGGCATTCGATGCCTTTAGCTCGGCGGATGCATACATCCGAGCTGCTCGAGACGGGCTTACCAGAGCCGCAGACCAGCATTTGAAAGATATGCGGGTAAGTTTATATTATACAAAGCTGATAATTATATACCAGTAGCCCCCGAGACTTGAAGCAATTGATACAACTGATTTAAGGATCATTGTATAACCAGGTGCTTACGGAGAAGAACAACCTGTTGTCTCAGGAACTAGAAAAGTGTCGGACCCAGCTAACTGCTGCTACCGCCGAACTGGAGAAATCCAAGAAGGCGTCACCTGGTAATGTTCCCCTCCATCGAGAAAACATAATTATATACCAGCAGTGCTAACACTATTGCTCATCTTATGGAAGGATCGTTAGATCAACTGAATGAGCAATTGAAAGCCGCTCAAGCGGGAGAACAAGAAGCCAAAAGACTACTGGCTGTGGGCGTACGTGTGCTGACACGAGTCAGGGATGAGAAAAACAAGCTGCAGGATTCCAACACCCAACTAGGCGAAGAACTGAAAGATGTACGGGCCCAGCTGGCTGACTCCATGAAGGAAAATAAGAGGCTGCACAGCGGCATATTTAGTATGTGGTCAAACTTACCTCCGTGTAATTCGGAGATGAAAGGGACTGACAGAGTTATGTCTGTAGGTATGCTGACTGGCCATCCCGAAGAGGAGATGTCCGGATTCTCGGGCGATCTGCTACAAGAGCTGTTGCAAATGCACGAACAAGCTCGGCAGGCGATGCGAAGTATTGCCAAGGCTTTATGGCCATCCGCCTCCCATCCAGGAAGGACGGAGGAACTTATACAACTATTCAAGGGAGCGCGGCGGCGCTTCCGATTATGGAAGATATCGGCCTGCCGGGAAGGTGCACGAGAAGCCTGGGCCATGGTGAAAACATGGTATACCAAGCTTGATCTGAATCATATGGCCCGGGTCGGACCTCTAGGGTCAGATGGAAAAGAAATTCCCGTTAATTTGGTATATGACCAGGTCGAAGTAGCCGCGAAATATTCCCAACAGGATTCTAAGTTATACAGCCTGTTAGACGGTATAGAGGAGGAAATTTTTGAGTCCAAGTGACTATGTACTTTCCTTGACATATTTGTCCCTAGCCGGAGTGTAAAACGATTGTCATGGCCGACCTTTTCGCTTCAACCTCTAGACCCGAAGGTGCGGAGTGTTTCCGAATACTTGAGCGGCAAAAATAGGCCGGGGTATACGTGGAAACTAGGCGTAGGGGTCATAGTTGCTTGAACAGACAAGTTGTATCCGGCTAGCTATGTTATATTACATTGTGATTGTAAGAAACATCTTCCAGAGAGAATAGTTCCATTAAGGGTTCCTTTCCCTGGGTGTACATGCGTTAATGTGCATGTCCGAACTGTAATTGAAAAAATCGTAGCATCTGGGGGTTCACATTTGGGTGAATGAAAGAACATCTTTAGTCCGCTGACCGAATATTCCCTTAAGAACGCTAGCTTTCGGCTTCACCCAGTCTGAGGTACACATCCGGATGACCCGGCAGTAACAATCGCAGAGGTGCTCCCTTTATGCCCTAGCCGAACTAACGGGAACATAGGGCATAAGCACAGGAGCCAGGCAACCCAGCTTGGCCAAAACTTAAGTCATATCGATGCATATAATGGCAAAAAAGGTACATATGAGGAAAACACGCATATGTGATGAGCTTGATGCTAGGAAAATAACAATAATAAGCTTCTGTCCAAGAAGCCCCCAGGTATAATGGATGTACATATTTGAGGGTGTGTATGTCACAAGTGCACGGTTTAGCCGCACGAAAAGCTTTAAGGTAAAAGGAAAAAGCAAAAAGAGAGGGAAAAAGTAATGGAAACAATAGGGAGAAGGAAACGAATAAAGAGTTCGGTGCTAGGCATAGAATCTTCGGAGTCTGGCCGCGTTCTAGGGGTTCGGCTCTAGGCGATTGTCTGATGCATCACGCACGCGGTACGCTCCTCCAGTGAGAACTTCGTCAATGATGAAGGGACCCTCCCACTTGGGCTTGAGTTTGTCCTTTTTCTTCTCCGGCAAGCGTAGAACGAGTTCACCAACATTATAAGTCTTAGCCCGTACTTCTCTGCTTTGATATCTGCAGGCCTGTTGTTGATAAAATGCGGAACGGGCTTTTGCGACATCGCGTTCCTCCTCCAGGGCATCTAGGCTGTCCTGCCGATCAAGCTCGGCCTCTCTCTCTTCGTACATGCGCACTCGAGGTGAGTCATGAATAATGTCGCAAGGTAACACAGCCTCCGCGCCGTACACCATGAAGAAAGGTGTATATCCAGTAGTGTGGTTGGGTGTGGTCCGCAGCCCCCAGAGTACGGAGTCGAGCTCCTCAACCCAGTGCTTGTCTGATTCTTTCAAAGACCGCACTAGTCTGGGTTTGATGCCGCTCATAATAAGACCATTGGGCCATTCGACTTGACCGTTTGTTTGCGGGTGATAGGCAGAGGCGTAATCGAGCTTAATGCCCAGATTGGCACACCAGGTTTTTACCTTGTCTGCTGTGAAATTGGAGCCGTTATCGGTGACGATGCTATGTGGAACACCATAACGGTGCACAACACCGGATATGAATTCTATCACTGGCCCGGCTTCGGCCGTTTTAACTGGTTTGGCCTCTATCCACTTAGTGAATTTATCCACGATGACCAGCAGATACTTTTTCTTATGGCTTCCTCCTTTAAGGGGTCTGACCATATCGAGCCCCCAGACCATGAAAGGCCAAGTGATGGGGATTGTTTGTAGAGCCGTGGGTGGCATACGGCTTTGGTTGGCGAAAAGCTGGCATCCGACGCAACGTTGGACCAGGTCCTGTGCATCTGCTCGGGCCGTCGGCCAATAAAAACCTGTACAGAAGGCCTTGCTTACAAGGGCCCGAGCTGCGGCATGGTGACCGCGAGACCGGCATGAATTTCAGCCAAGAGCTGTCGCCCCTCTTCCTCGGAGATACATCTTTGAAGTACTCCGGTAGCGCTTTTCTTGTAGAGTTCTCCGTCGTGAACCTTGTAGGCTTTCGAGTGCGGGACAATGCGGCGGGCCTCATTCTGATCCTCAGGGAGTTCTCGCCTATTAAGGTAGGCCAAGAAGGGTTTAGTCCATGGGGCAATGACTGCCATGATAAGATGGGCCAATGGTGTTATTTTGGTGGTTGAGGCCCCGATGATATCGGTGTGTTTAAAATCTGGGGTTATAGTCGAATCCGGACTGGTGTTGCCGCTCTCCCCTCGCCACACCACGGACGGCTTAAAAAGCCTTTCCAGAAAGATGTTAGGTGGGACGGGGTCGCGCTTGGCACCGATGCGAGGAAGGACGCCCGCCGCTTGATTACTTTCTCAAGCCACATGATGAAACTCGAGTCCCTCGAACCGAGCCGAGATTTTGAGAACGGCGTTACGGTAAGCCGCCATTTTCGGGTCTTTGGCATCGAAATCTCCATTTATTTGAGATATTGCGAGGTTTGAGTCCCCGCGCACTTCCAGGCGTTGTATGCCCATGGAGACGGCCATCCGAAGTCCATGCAATAAGGCCTGATATTCGACTGCATTGTTGGAGTCTGTGTATAATATTTGGAGTACGTACTGAACTACGTCTCCAGTGGGGGACATTAAGACAACGCCCGCCCTAACCCCGCCAACATTTTGGAACCATCAAAGTACATAACCCAGTTGGAATACATGCCATACTCTTTAGGGAGTTCGGCCTCTGTCCATTCGGTGATGAAGTCAGCCAATACTTGGGATTTAATGGCTTGGCGTGGTTTGTATGTTATGTCGAATGGAAGGAGCTCAATGGCCCACTTAGCAATCCGGCCTGTGGCATCGCGTTTGTTTATTATGTCGTTGACTGGTACCTCGGAAGCCACCGTAATCGAGCACTCTTGAAAGTAGTGTCGCAGCTTCCGGGATGCCATGAAGACCGCGTATGCTATTTTTTTTGGTAATGAGGGTATCGAGATTTGCACGATGTGAGGACAGTGGATACATAGTATACTGGTTTCTAGAGCGAGAATTTGTGTCCGTCCTGCTCTCGCTCAATAACGAGCATGACGCTCACCACTTGGTGTGTTGCCGATATGTATAATAACATGGGTTCGCCGACGTTCGGCGCGTCCAGGATTGGGTTGCTCGCTAAAAGGGCCTTTATTTCCTCTAGTCCAGCTGTTGCCGCATCCGTCCACTCGAAGTGGTCGGTGCGTCAGAGAATGCGGTAGAGTGGCAATGCTTTTTCTCCCAATCCGGAGAAAAAGCGGCTTAAAGCTGCCACGCATCCCCGAGTTTTTGGACCTATTTAAGGTCTTTGGCGTAGCCAATTGTGACAAATCTCGGATTTTGGCTGGATTTGCCTCAATTCCTCTATTGGAAACGATGAAGCCCAGCAGTTTGCCGGCGGGGACGCTGAAAACACACATTTCCGGATTGAGCTTGATGTCATATATACGGAGGTTGTCGAATGTGAGACGTAAATTGTCTATCAATGACTCGACGTGCCTGGTTTTGATGACGACGTCATCCACATATGTTTCAACTGTCTTGCCGATCTGTTTCTCCAGGCATGTTTGAATCATGCGTTGGTAGGTGGCGCTAGCGTTTTTGAGCCCGAAAGGCATAGTGTTGAAGCAGAAAGGCCCATATGGGGTAATGAATGCCGTTGCGGCTTGATCGGACTCCTTCATCTTGATTTGATGGTATCCGGAGTATGCGTCGAGGAAACACAGTGAGTCATGTCCTGCGGTTGCGTCAATAATCTGATTGATGCGAGGGAGGGGGAAGGGATCCTTACGGCAAGCCTTGTTGAGGTCTTTGAAATCGACACATAGGCACCAGGATTTATCCTTCTTTGGTACCATCACCAGGTTTGCTAGCCAGTCTGGGTGTTTTATTTCTCTGATGAATCCGGCCTCGAGTAACTTGGCTAGCTCCTCCCCCATGGCTTGTCGTTTGGGTTCGAAAAATGCCGCAGTGTTTGCTTGACTGGTTTATATCCCTTTAATATATTGAGGCTGTGTTCAGCCAACCTGTGCGGGATTCCTGGCATATCAGAAGGGTTCCAGGCGAATATGTCCCAGTTCTCACGCAGGAACTCTCGTAGCACGGCGTCGACCGTTGGGTTGAGTTGTGCCTCGATGGATGCTGTCTTCTTGGGGTCCGTCGGGTGGACTTGAAATTTGACTATTTCATCTGCTGGTTTAAAGGAGGTGGATTTGGGCCGTTTGTCCAGGATTACGTCATCCCTATCCACAGTAGAGCGTAGCGCGGTTAGCTCTTCGACCGCGAGTATTTCAGACAATGCCTCGAGGGCCAGGGATGCGGTTTTATTTTTGGCGCAGAGTGCTATGTCCGGATCACTGGTAAGAGTGATGATACCGTTTGGCCCGGGCATCTTGGGCTTCATGTACCCGTAATGAGGTATAGCTTGGAAACGTGTAAATGCATCTCGCCCCAGTAGGGCGTGATATCCGCTGTTGAAAGGAGCCACTTGGAAGGTTATCTCTTCGGACCGATAATTCTCCGGTGTGCCGAATACCACGTCGAGCGTGATTTTTCCCGCGCATCGCGCCTCCCGACTAGGAATTATTCCCCGGAAGGTCGTGCTACTTTGCTCGATGCGGTTCTTGTCTATTTCCATTTTATTGAGCGTATCCTCGTAGATGAGGTTTAATCCACTGCCGCCGTCCATGAGCACTTTCGTGATCCGAAACCCGTCCACAATTGGATTGAGGACCAAGGCGGCTGGTGCCCGGATTGTCCGGAACTTTGGTTCGTCACAGGCATTGAAAGTTATGGCCGTGTCGCTCCAAGGGTTTATTGCTGCGACTTGGTAGACTTCAGCAAGGTCGCGGAAAGCCCTTTTACATCGACTATTTGAGGCGAAAGTCACGAAGACTGTCAATACGCTGGGGTCGTCATCTTCCAGGGAGTGTTGCGCTGGTGTATTTTTGGTGAGGATATCCTCGCCGCTCTTGGCCACTTGCCAGAGTATCCAACATGCTCTAAGGCTGTGGGTTGGTATGGTGTCCGGTGTTGCATGTATTTTGCATGGCCTATCGAGCCATCCCTCCAGAACGGTTCCGCGCCCCGTGATGTGCTTAGATTTCTTTACTATTGGATCTGGTGCGCCGTGAGGGTGCACCCTTTTTGCCCGGACGAATGGTTGAGTGGAAACCGGTGGTTCCTGGAGAGCTGCCTGAGTTTTCCAGGCGCTTTCCATTGCGCAGTACTTCTGGACGATGGTTGCCAATTCAGCAAAGCGTAATACGCGACGGCGATTGATGGCGTTGAGGAGTCCTTCGTCTGTGCAATTATTGCAGAATGTTGAGATCGCGTCTTCGTCGCGGCAATCTTTAATCTTGTCTTTGCTAAGGAGGAATCTGGCCCAAAAGTGATGGACTGTTTCCTGAGACTGCTGCCGTATGTACATGAGATCGCGTCTATCTGGGTGGGTGGGTGGCTTTAAACCTGAACCCTGACCCAATTTGGGATTCGGAGTTTGAAGAACTCCCAAACTTAATAGCTCGGGCTCCAGGATGTTAATTGATTTTTCAGGCCCGTCGTCCGATTCTAGGTCCGGAGGGCGGGCTATGTCTTTCCGAAGGCAGGTGTCCGGCTCTTCGAGCTCGGAAATCCAAACACAGTTCATCCTCAATATAGAGGAAGAGTTGTCGTCTTGCTCCTCAACTACCGCTATCTGGTGGGTGATCGGCGGGGATTTAATTTCTCTCTGGTCGGGTTTAAGCCCAGTCCGATCATAGTCTGTAGCGACCCCCAGGGAGGCGATGCAATCTAGGAGCTCGTTCAAAGACGATAACTCAACCGGATTCATCTGCTTAGAGTATTCGGAGCTAACACGGAGGGGTTTTTCGATGACCCGAGAAGTCATCATTGGCTTAATGGCCGTGGGGGCGGTCATGGTGAAGCCACCCAGCCGGAGGGTTTGGCCTGAGGTCAGGGCACCTCCGGCGGTGATACCGTCCTTGATAACAAGGTGAGCCATCAATCCTGTCTTCGACGTCACAGCGGAACTCTCAATGAAAGCACCAATGTCGGTGTCAAAACCGGTGGATCTCGGGTAGGGGGTCCCGAACTGTGCGTCTAAGGTCGATGGTAACAGGAGACGGGGGACACGATGTTTACCCAGGTTCGGGCCCTCTCTATGGAGGTAATACCCTACTTCCTGCTTGATTGATCTTGATGAATATGAGTACTACAAGAGTAGATCTACCATGAGATCGTAATGGCTAAAACCCTAAAAGTCTAGCCTGTATGACTATGATTATGATTCTTGCCTCTACGGACTAAGCCCTCCGGTTTATATAGACACCGGAGGAGACTAGGGTTATACAAAGTCGGTTGCAGAGAAAGGAATCTTCATGTCAGGACGCCAAGCTTGCCTTCCACGCCAAGGAGAGTCCCATCCGGACATGGGTGAGAGTCTTCGGTTTTGTATCTTCACAGCCCATTAGTCCGACCCATGTCCAACAGGCCGGACGCCTGAGGACCCCTTAATCCAGGACTCCCTCAGAGAAGGAAAGAGGGGGCGCCGCCCCCTCCCTAGTCCAATTCGGACTGGCCATGGGGATGGGCTCCCTTGTGGCCCTCCTCTCCTTTCCACTAAGGCCCATGAACTTCTGGGGGGGGGGGGGGGTTCCGGTAACCCCCGTAATCCGAAACTCATCCGAAACAACCCGAACCATTCCGGTGTCCGAATGTAACCTTCCAATATATGAATCTTTTTGTCTCGACCATTTCGAGACTCCTCGTCATGTCCGTGATCTCATCCGGGACTCCGAACAAACTTCGGTCATCAAATCAGATAACTCATAATATAAATCGTCATCGAACGTTAAGTGTGCGGACCCAGCGGGTTCGAGAACTATGTAGACATGACCGAGACACATCTCCGGTCAATAACCAATAGTGGAACTTGGATGCTCATATTGGTTCCTACATATTCTATGAAGATCTTTATCGGTCAAACCGCATAACAACATACGTTGTTCCCTTTGTCATCGGTATGTTACTTGCCCGAGATTCGATCGTCGGTATCATCATACCTAGTTCAATCTCGTTACCGGCAAGTCTCTTTACTCATTCCGTAATGCATCATCCCGCAACTAACTCATTAGTCAGATTGCTTGCAAGGCTTATAGTGATGAGAATTACCGAGAGGGCCCAAAGATACCTCTCCGAGACACGGAGTGACAAATCCTAATCTCGATCTATGCCAACTCAACAAGCACCATCGGAGACACCTGTAGAGCATCTTTATAATCACCCATTTACGTTGTGACGTTTGATAGCACACAAGGTGCTCCTCCAGTATTCGGGAGTTGCATAATCTCATATTCAGAGGAACATGTATAAGTCATGATGAAAGCAATAGCAATAAAACTAAACAATCATTAATGCTAAGCTAACGGATAGGTCTTGTCCATCACATCATTCTCTAATGATGTGATCCCGTTCATCAAATGACAACACATGTCTATGGTTAGGAAACTTAACCATCTTTGATTAACGAGCTAGTCTAGTAGAGGCATACTAGGGACACTCTGTTTGTCTATGTATTCACACATGTACTAAGTTTCCGGTTAATACAATTCTAGCATGAATAATAAACATTTATCATGATATTGTTGGGGAACGCAGTATTTCAAAAAATTTCCTACGATCACGCAAGATCTATCTAGGAGATGCATAGCAACAAGAGGGGAGAGTCTGTCTACGTACCCTCGTAGACTGAAAGCGGTTGATGTAGTCGTACACCTTCACAATCCGTCCCGATCAAGTACTGAACATATGGCACCTCCGCGTTCAGCACACGTTCAGCTCGATGACGTCCTCGCCTTCTTGATCCAGCAAGAGGGGCAAAGTAGTAGATGAGTTCTGGCATCACGACGGTGTGGTGACGGTGTTGGTGAAGAACAATCTCCGCAGGGCTTCGCCTAAGCACTACGAAAACTATGACGGAGGATAAACTAGAGGGGACAGGGTTGCCGACACAAGGCTTGGTGTTTCTTGATGTGTCTTGGGTGCTAGCCCTGCCCCTCTATTTATATGTTGAGCCTTGGGGTCGAAACTTGGAGTAAAAGCCTCCACAAAGTCGGTTTCACCCGAAAGGCAAGAGTCCTTCTCGGACTCCAGGGCAAGACACCAGGGTTCCCGGTGTTTGGACCTAGATGCCAGGGACGCTGGCGTCTGGCCCCTGGACTCTGCAAAACTTCCTTTTGCGCTTTCCAAAAACCTTGTGGGCTTTCCCCTTTGGCCCAAATAAAGTGTTCTCGTACCCAAACATTTCGGGAAACATCCGGAACCCCTTCCAGAGACCAAACACTATTATCCCATATATCAATATTTATATCCGAACCATTCCAGAGTTCCTCATCATGTCCGTGATCTCATCCGGGACTCCGAACAACATTCGGTCACCAACATACATAACTCATATAATACTATATCGTCAACGAACGTTTAAGCGTGCGGACCCTACGGGTTCGAGAACTATGTAGACATGACCGAGACACCTCTCTGGTTAATAACCAACAGCGGAACCTGGATGCCCATATTGGCTCCTACATATTCTACGAAGATCTTTATCGGTCGATCCGCATAACAACATACGTTGTTCCCTTTGTCATCGGTATGTTACTTGCCCGAGATTCGATCGTCGGTATCACCATACCTAGTTCAATCTCGTTACCGGCAAGTCTCTTTACTCGTTCCGTAATGCATCATCCCGCAACTAACTCATTAGTCACATTGCTTGCAAGGCTTATAGTGATGTGCATTACCGAGAGGGCCCAGAGATACCTCTCCGACAATCGGAGTGACAAATCCTAATCTCGATCTATGCCAACTCAACAAACACCATCGGAGACACCTGTAGAGCATCTTTATAATCACCTAGTTACGCTGTGACGTTTGATAGCACACTAAGTGTTCCTCCGGTATTCAGGAGTTGCATAATCTCATAGTCAGAGGAACATGTATAAGTCATGATGAAAGCAGTAACAACAAACTAAACGATCATAGTGCTAGGCTAACGGATAGGTCTTGTCAATCACATCATTCTCTAATGATGTGACCCCGTTCGTCAAATGACAACACATGTCTATGGCTAGGAAACATAACCATCTTTGATAAACAAGCTAGTTAAGTAGAGGCATACTAGGGACACTCTGTTTGTCTATGTATTCACACATGTACTAAGTTGCTGGTTAATACAATTCTAGCATGAATAATAAACATTTTTCAAGGGCACATTTCCTTCAAATATAAGGAAATATAAATAACAATTTTATTATTACCTCTAGGCCATATTTCCTTCAAGAGGGGGGGGGGGTGATTAGACTACTTGACCAAATAAAAATCTAGCCTTTTCCCAATTTTATGTCTTGGCAGATTTTAGCAACTTAACACAAGTCAAGCAATCAACCTACACATGCAATTCTAAGAGTATAGCAGAGGAATGTAAATCATTGCATATGAAGGTAAAGGGGAGGAGTTTGGAGGGAGCAAACGCAATGTAGACACGGAGATTTTTGGCGTGGTTCCGATAGGTGGTGCTATCGTACATCCACGTTGATGGAGACTTGAACCCATGAAGGGTAACAGTTGCGCGAGTCCACGGAGGGCTCCACCCATGAAGGGTCCACGAAGAAGCAACCTTGTCTATCCCACCATGGCCATCGCCCACGAAGGACTTGCCTCACTTGGGTAGATCTTCATGAAGTAGGCAATCTCCTTGCCCTTACAAACTCCTTGGTTCAACTCCACAATCTTGACGGAGGCTCCCAATTGACACCTAACCAATCTAGGAGACACCACTCTCCAAAAGGTAATAGGTGGTGTGTTGATGATGAACTCCTTGCTCTTGTACTTCAAATGATAGTCTCCCCAACGCTCAACTCTCTCTCACAGATTTGGATATGGTGGAAAGATGATTTGAGTGGAAAGCAACTTGGGGAATGCTAGAGATCAAGATTCTCGTGGTTGGATTGGAATGTCTTGGTGTCAACACATGAGTAGGTGGTTCTCTCTTAGAAAATGAGTAGTGGAAGTGTAGGCACGTTCTGATGGTTTTCTTACAAATGGAGAAGGGGGTGGAGGGGTATTTATAGCCTCCACACAAAATCTAACTGTTACACACAATTTACCAAACTCGGTGGGACCGAATAGTGAAACTCGGTGAGACCGACCTGGTTCAAAATGTGAACGTTAGGCTTTTCGGTGGGACCGACAATACCAACTCGGTGAGACCGATGCGCTAGGGTTAGGGTGAAACCTCATCACAGTGAGACCGATCACATGAACTCGGTGAGACCGATTTCAGTAATAAGCAAACAGTGACTTGGTCAGGCAAACTCGGTGGGACCGATCGCTCATTTCGGTGAGACCGAAACGTTACGAAAAGGAAACAGAGAGTTTGCATTGCCAACTCGGTGGGACAGATCGCTCATCTCGGTTAGACCGAAACATTACGAAGGGAAACAGAGAGTTTGCAATCCCATCTTGGTGAGACCGAGATCCCTATCGGTGAGACCGATCTGATTAGGGTTTCTGGCAATGGCTATGTTAAGTGAACTCGGTGGCGCCGGATTGATCAAATCGGTGGGGCCAAGTTTGACTTTAGGTTTAGGACATATGTGGAAATGAGAAAGTGGTTGAGGGCTTCTAGAGCATATCACTAAGCATATTGAGCAAGCAAGCCATTAAGCAACACGTCATCCCCTTTTAATAGTATTGGCTTTTCCTATGGACTCAATGTGATCTTGGATCACTAAAATGAAAATGTAGAGTCTTGAGCTTTTGCCAATATGTGGCCTTAGCATTTTGAGGGGTCCACATCTCTAGTCCATGCCATACCAATCATTAAACTTTCTGAAACATTAATCTTGAATGGATATTAGTTCAATGAGCTATATGTTGTTATGAATTACCAAAACCACCCGGGGATTAGTTGGACTTTCAATCTCCCCCTTTTTGGTAATTGACGACAACATATAGATCAATGCTTCGACAAATGATAATATAAATGAAGTGAAGGAAATATGCCCTAGAGGCAATAATAAAGTTGTTATTTTATATTTCCTTATATCATGATAAATGTTTATTATTCATGCTAGAATTGTATTAACCGGAAACTTGATACATGTGTGGATACATAGACAAAACATAGTGTCCCTAGTAAGACTCTACTAGACTAGCTCATTAATCAAAGATGGTTAAGTTTCCTAACCATAGACATGTGTTGTCATTTGATGAACGGAATCACATCATTAGGAGAATGATGTGATGGACAGGACCATCCGTTAGCTTTGCATAATGATCATTAAGTTTTATTGCTATTGCTTTCTTCATGACTTATACATATTCCTTTGACTATGAGATTATGCAACTCCCGAATACCGGAGGAATACCTTGTGTGCTACCAAATGTCACAACGTAACTAGGTGATTATAAAGATGCTCTATAGGTATCTCCGAAGGTATTTGTTGGGTTGGATTAGGATTTGTCACTCCGAGTATCGGAGAGGTATCTCTGGGCCCTCTCGGTAATGCACATCATAATAAGCCTTGCAAGCAATGTAACTAATGAGTTAGTTACGGGATGATGCATTACGAAACGAGTAAAGAGACTTGCCGATAACGAGATTGAACTAGGTATGAAGATACCGATGATCGAATCTTGGGCAAGTAACATACCGATGACAAAGGGAATAACGTATGTTGTCATTATGGTTTGACCGCTAAAGATCTTCGTAGAATATGTAACCAATATGAGCATCCAGGTTCCACTAGTGGTTATTGATTGGAGATGTGTCTCGGTCATGTCTGCATAGTTCTCGAACGCGTAGGGTCCGCACGCTTAACGTTTGATGACGATTTATATTATGAATTATGTGTTTTGGTGACCGAAGATTGTTCGGAGTCCCGGATGATATCACGGACATGACGAGGAGTCTCGAAATAGTCGAGAGGTAAAGATTGATATATTGGACGATGATATTCGGACACCGGAATGGTTCCGGATTATTTCGGGTATTTTTCAGAGTACCGGGAGGTTACCGGAACCCCCCAGGAAAGGTATTGGGCCTCATGGGCCATAGGGGAGAGAGAGGGGTGCCCACAAGGGGTGGTGCGCCCCCCATGGGCTGTCCAAATTGGACAAGGGGAAGGGGGTGCAGCCCCCCTTTCCTTTCCCCCTCTCCCTCTCCTCTCCCTTTCCCCCTTTTCCTTTCACCGTCACCATGCCGTCGTGCTGACGAAACTCTCCCACGACCCTCTGCTGGATCAAGAGTTCGAGGGACGTCATCGAGCTGAACGTGTGCTGAACTCGGAGGTGCCGTACGTTCGGTACTTGATCGGTTGGATCGCGAAGATGTTCGACTACATCAACTGCGTTAAACTAACGCTTCCACTTTCGGTCTACGAGGGTACGTGGACACACTCTCCCCCTCTCGTTGCTATGCATCTCCTAAATAGATCTTGCGTGATCATAGGATTTGTTTTTGAAATTGCATGCTACGTTCCCCAACAGTGGTATCAGAGCCAGGTTTATGCGTAGATGATATGCACGAGTAGAACACAAAGAGTTGTGGGCGATAATAGTCATACTGCTTACCACCAATGTCTTATTTTGATTCGGCGGTATTGTTGGATGAAGCGGCCCGGACCAACTTTACATGACCACATTCATGAGACCGGTTCCACCGATGGACATGCAACTTGTTTTGCGTAAAGGTGGCTGGCGGGTGTCCGTTTCTCCAACTTTAGTTGAATCATTTGACTACGGCCGGTCCTTGTTGAAGGTTAAAACAGCACACTTGACAAAAAATCGTTGTGTTTTTGATGCGTAGGTAAGAACGGTTCTTGCTAGAAGCCCGTAGCAGCCACGTAAAACTTGCAACAACAAAGTAGAGGACATCTAACTTGTTTTTGCAGGGCATGTTGTGATGTGATATGGTCAAGACATGATGTGATATACGTTATTGTATGAGATGATCATGTTTTGTAAAAGTTGTCGGCAACTGGCAGGAGCCTTATGGTTGTCGCTTTATTGTATTAAATGCAATCGCCATGTAATTGCTTTACTTTATCAGTATGTGGTAGCGATAGTTGTCGAAGCAATAGTTGGCGAGACGACAACGATGCTACGATGGAGATCAAGGTGTCAAGCCGGTGACGATGGAGATCATGACGGTGCTTTGGAGATGGAGATCAAAGGCACAAGATGATGATGGCCATATCATGTTACATATTTTGATTGCATGCGATGTTTACCTTTTATGCATCTTATTTTGCTTAGTACGGCGGTAGCATTATAAGATGACCCCTCACTAAATTTCAAGGTATAAGTGTTCTCCCTGAGTATGCACCGTTGCGATAGTTCGTCGTGCCGAGACACCATGTGATGATCGGGTGTGATAAGCTCTACGTTCACATACAATGGGTGTAAGACAGTTTCACACGTGCAGAATACTCAGGTTAAACTTGATGAGCCTAGCATGTACAGACATGGCCTCGAAACACTGGAGACCGAAAGGCGAACGTGAATCATATAGTAGATATGATCAACATAGAGATGTTCACCATTGAAAACTACTCCATCTCACGTGATGATCGGACATGGTTTAGTTGATTTGGATCACGTGATCATTTAGATGACTCGAGGGATGTCTATCTAAGTGGGAGTTCTTAAGTAATATGATTAATTGAACTTAATTTATCATGAACTTAGTCCTGATAGTATTTGCATATCTATGTTGTAGATCAATAGCTCGCGTATAGCTCCCTTGTTTTATTTTTGATATGTTCCTAGAGAAAACTATGTTGAAAGATGATAGTAGCAATGATGCGTATTAGGTCCGTGATCTGAGGATTATCCTCATTGCTACACAGAAGAATTATGTCCTTGATGCACCACTAGGTGACGAACCTGTTGCGGGAGCAGATGCAGACGCTATGAACGTTTTTGCAAGCTCGGTATGATGACTACTTGATAGTTTAGTGCACCATGCTTTACGGCTTAGAACCGGGACTTCAAAAATGTTTTGAACGCCATGGAGCATATGAGATGTTCCAAGAAGCTGAAATGATATTTCAGACTCATGCCCGTGTTAAGAGGTACGCGACCTCTGACAAGTACTTTGCCTACACGATGGAGGAGAATAGCTCAGCTAGTGAGCATGTGCTCAGAATGTCTGGGTACTACAATCGCTTGAATCAAATGGGAGTTAATCTTCCAGATAAGATAGTGATTGACAGAGTTCTCTAGTCACTATCACCAAGTTACCAGAACTTCGTGATGAACTATGATACGCAAGGGATGACGAAAACAATTCCCAAGCTCTTCGCGGTGCTGAAATCAGCGAAGGTAGAAATCAAGAAATAACATCAAGTGTTGATGGTTAACAAGACCACTAGTTTCAAGAAAAAGGGTAAGGGAAAGAAAGGGAAACTTCAAAAAGAATGGCAAGAAAGTTGCCACTCCCATGAAGAAGCCCAAAGCTAGACCCAAGCCTGAAACTGAGTGCTTCTACTGCAAAGGAAATGGTCACTGGAAGTGGAACTGCCCTAGATACTTGACGGATAAGAAGGATGGCAAAGTGAACAAAGGTATATTTGATATACATGTTATTGATGTATACTTTACTAGTGTTTATAACAACCCCTCGGTATTTGATACTGGTTCAGTTGCTAAGAGTAGTAACTCGAAACAGGAGTTGCAAAATAAACAGAGACTAGTTATGGACGAGGTGACAATGTGTGTTGGAAGTAATTCCAATGTTGATACGATCACCATCGCACACTCCCTCTACCTTCGGGATTAAAATTGAACCTAAATAAATGTTATGTGGTGTTTGCGTTGAGCATTAATATGATTAGATCATGTTTACTGCAATACGGTTATTCATTTAAGTCAGAGAATAATTGTTGTTCTGTTTATATGAATAAAACCTTCTATGGTCATACACCCAATGTGAATGGTTTGTTGAATCTCGATCGTGGTGATACACATATTCATAATATTGATGCCAGAAGATGCAAAGTTGATAATGATAGTGTTGTGGCACTGCCATTTAGGTCATATTGCACTACAAAAAGAAGACACATCCGTGACATTTTGGGCCGAACGGTTTTTTTCCTGTCATACTTATGACACTTCTATGACGATAATTGTGACAAAACCAGGTATCATCATAGATGTGGTGGGCTCCTACTTCTATGACAAAAAATCATGACAGAAAATGGGCTTTTCGTCCTGTGCGGGCCGGAGACGCAGCTGCATGACATTCTTTGGGCTGTCCATGACGGAAAAAACCGTGGTCGAAGCAAGGGCGCGGAAAATATCGGGGAGTTCCCGGTTACGGTGGGTGGTCGGGGGCCGAGCGATGCACGTTTCTCTCGTACACATACGCGCGTGGGTGCGAGGCATTGGGCTCTACTGAACCCGAGCGAGGCATTGGGCTCTAACTGAACCCAAGCGATTGCACTGCATGTAGGCTACGCGTTACACTGAACCCGAGCGATCGATCGATCCCTTGCTGTTAACTGAACCCGAGTGATTCCTTCGCTACTGCTGCTAACTGAAGCCGATCGATGCTGCCTCTGGATGAATAGTGAGTGTTGTTGGGGGGTTTGGATGAACAGTTCCCGGTGGGGGTTGGATGAACAGGAACCCGTGGTTGTAGAGGCCGTTGCCGCTGGATGAACAGTACCTCGATCGATCGAGCCAGTGGATGAACAGGACCCTGTGGAGGGCTGGATGAACAAGACCCCGTGGAGGGCTGGTTGAACAGTAGCCGGTGGAGGGCTGGTTGAACAGTAGCCGGTGGACTGCTGGATGAACAGTAGCCCATGGAGGGGTGGTCGAACAGGACCCCCGTGGAGAGGGTTGGTTGAACAGTAGCCGGTGGAGGAGTGCGCGGTGGAGGCTGGATGAACAGGAGCCCGTGGATGAACAGTCGCAGGTGGAGGCTGGAGGAGGTCGACAGTGGATGAACAGGAGCCCGTGGAGGCTGGAGGAGGTCGAGGGTGGAGATGAACAGTATCTCGTGGAGTCCCGTTTTGCAGTACGCCACACCCCTCCGAATGAACAAGACCCCCGTTTCGACCGTAGCACTCCAACACAAGTCCGTTTCCTCCGTTTTGCGGTATGCCACACCCCTCCCGATCAACAGGACCCCGTTTCGACCGTAGGAGGTCCGTTTCCTCCGTTTTGCGATACACCAGACCCCTCCCGATGAACAGGATCCTGTTTCCACCGTGGCCGATCGAACACAAGGCCGTTTCCTCCGTTCTGCGGTACGCCAGGCCTCGTTTCCATCGCCTATTCCGTCCAAGCCGGTTGGCTCCCGATGAACAGCATGCGTTCCGTTCCCTCCCGATGAACATGCCGCATTCCGTTGCCTCCCCATGAACAGGACGACGACGCAGTTTCTACGTTCCGACCCAGCCATGTACACGACCCTGGCAGTACGTATGCGCGAGTAGGCATTCAAGACCCCGCCCGTATGTACGTACGTGGCCGTATTTTCTTTCTTGCACCCTGGCCGCTGTACATACGTGTACATGCTACGTGCGCGCCTCTACTACGACACGTGCGTGCCTCTACTACGACACGTGCCCTTCCTTACATGGCCACGGTTCATCGCTGCAGCCTGCAGACAGACCGATCGACCAGTATGTACGTACACATTCGCGACCAGAATGACAACGCTATGTACGCTTCGACCGGGTGGGTCCCGACTGTCAGGCACTTCCTTGTGTGCGAAGATGTAGGTGGTGGGTCCCAGCAGTCAGGGGGTGAATATTTGTTTTTGCTCGTAATATGGACGCACTTCCTTGCGTGCGAAGATGTAGCTGCTGGGTCCCAGCAGTCAATGGGGAAACATTTTTTTTTTCGCGAAATACAGTGGCCCGTCCGGTGGGTCCCTACTGTGAGTGGATGAATCATTATTTTCCACAAAATAAGGAGGCACTTCCTTGCTGCGGTCGTGGACCCAACTGTCAGCCTCTCCACGTACAGTACTCTTCCGATGGAAGTCGTTCCTTGACCACGTTGACCATGCCGCGGCGAGAGCACCAGGGCGGTGGACGACGGCGAGGCCTAGGAAGGGGACGACGCGGAGCCGGGGAAGACGCGACAATGGATGCCCATGCGGAGAGGAGTATGATGGTTCACTGGTTCGGCTGCGGTGTGAGGCTGCCGTCGTCGCAGGGCCTGGCCAGCGGTGGGAGTAGTAGGGGGCAGTGAGGCCTCCTCGGCATCATAGCCGGCCATGGGAAGCAGGAGCACGCGGCCACGGGAAGCAGGAGCACGCGGCACGACCGGCGCTGGTTTGGGCGGCTGGAGCAACAAGACCAGAGGTTGAAGAAGCACTACCAACGTTGGATGGACATCGTACGGTCACTGGAGCTAGAATCGTTCATATTGACGAAGTTGACAAAGCCCTCTGTCCCCGTCAACTTAGTAGGCCCACAAGTCAGCCTCCCACTATGGTGGGTCCCAGCTAGCAGGGGGTATTCATTTTTTTGTGTGTAATAAGGAGGCACTTCCTTGCGTGTGAAGATATAGATGGTGGGTCCGACCTGTCAGCGGGGGGAATGTTTTTTTCGCGAAATGCAGAGGCCCTTCCGGTGGGTCCCAGCTGTCAGGTGGAGGAATCATTATTTTGCGCGTAATAAGGAGGCATTTTCTTGCGTGCAGCCGTGGACCCAGCTGCCAGCCTCTCCACGCACAGTCTACTTCCGATGGATGTCATTCGTTGACCATGTTGACTACTCCGCGCTGAGCGCATCCAAGGTGGTGGAAGACGGCGAGGCCCCGGACAGCGACGAGCCGGAGATGGGAAGACGCGGGAGTAGAGTCGCAGACGGAGAGGTGTACGAGGGTTAACTGGTTCTGGTGCGGTGTGGTTCGGCAGTCGGTGGAGAAGAACAGGAGGTGTGGAGGGGTGGAGGGATGGACTGGCCAACGGTGGGGTAGCGCTTCACAGCGAAGCGTGGTAAGCAGAGCTGCTAGCAGCACGAGGCGGGAGCAGGTGGTCCCGGCGGCGCTGGAGGAAGAAGACGAGAGATTGAAGATGGATGCCGGTCATTGGATGTAAATCCAACGACTAACGATGTCAGAATCATTTGTTGACTAAGTTGACAACGACTTGCGTTGACTTCGACCTATTGGCCCACATTTCAGCCTCCAAAAATGTGGCACGTATTCAACCCATTTTTTCAGAATTTACAGTCAATTTGATCTTTTTTTAGAATTACAGTCCATTTGCTGGGCTGGGTGAACAAATATTATAGCGTCCATGTGGCCCATTTATTTTTCTCCTAAAAAATTACAGGCCATTTGCACTTTCTCGAAATACACGATTTTGCTGGGCTGATTCTAATTATAATGTTGGGTTGGGTGCAGCAATGTTATCAAAAAATAAACAGGGGCCGAGCATTTTGTTATAAATATATTTAAATAATAAGTGATTTATTATTACATTGGTCCTTAAATCTTACCAAGCTTTTGTACACAATCACCAGGATTTTCGTTGCCAAAAAAATCCAGTATTTTATTGTTAAGAAATTATTTTTATAAGTTAATAAGATGTGGGATATTGTTTTCTTACATATGTAAGTTTCTGTTAAATATATTATGACAATAACAATAATATATAATAACATATAAAATAATTTAAATATATATAATATAGTTAGAAGGGAAACAAAAGTTGGACCAGGCGTTCCTATTCTTATATAGAAAAATAGAACAGACCTCTGCGTTTTCTTCAAAAAAAATACATAAATTGGGCTGCCGATGTTTCAGGAAAAATAAAACCTCGGATGGGAGGTCCATAGGCCGGTCGATACATGACGGCCCTCAAAAAAATACAAACCGGCATGTCGTGGGCTGCGCATGTTAAAAAAGAAAGCCTAGACGGGGCAGCCCAAAACCCAGCGGATACTTGCTGCCCCAGTGATAATAAGTGATACTACCCGCCGGCTCCAGAGCTTCGTTGTGAATTTATCTCCTACGTTGAAGCACCTAAAAAATATGTAACTATGTTGACAAACCCGTGGGCCCCAACGTTAGTATAGCATTAGGAGGAAGTTTTTTTCGATGAGGCACTTGCTTGCGTATGGCCATAGATCTGGTGGGTCCCGACTATCCGCCTCTCCACATACAGTCCTCTCCATATTCCTCTCGTTTGTTCAGCATGTTCACAACAGCAGACAGCGGTGCCGCAGCGAGCGCACAAAGGCGCAGGAGGTGATCGGACCACCCAAGGCAGTGCCTTATTTGTAACGAAAGTACCGAACTAGCCCAGTGGCCAAGTGACACTACCCGACAGCCGTTCCGCCCTGGTTCGATTCCACCTGATGCAGGGAAAATATCTCCAATTTTTTTTGCCTCTGCCATTATTGACATCTCGGTCCCCATTGTCTTCTACGCACACCACGTCCAACACTTGCCAAAACTTCGTCCCTCGTTTTCTCTGTTTTTCGCACACTCGACATTGTGTGGGCATTTTGGAAATAGCATATCTTTTTGACTGTGCATCATATGAAGATGTGCTATGCATGAATGTTGATCAGCATGATGTTAACTGGCCGGTAGTTCCATTTTCGACCATGAATGAAACTTCCAACATGATGTTAACCCTATTTGAAAAGGGCGTGTTAATATAAATGCTCTGCCTCTGAAAGTTGCAGTTTCTTATCTGAAACTGAACTTGCAGTTTCTTATCTGAAATTGTAACTTGCAGTTTCTTCTCTGAGAATCACATTGTCTGCACTTTTATACTCCTATGAAACTACATTTTTTAAGTGCTGAAAATAGATCTCTAGAATTCATAAAATACTTCATATGCTCAATACTGCAAATCTGAAATTCAAAAGACATTCATATCTGAAAGTACTCTCAAAATACACAACACAAAACACAATTCACAACCTGCAAATACTGACAACCCTAAGCTCCTCCTAACAATTCACAACCTGCCCGACTATTGGGCTGGGGGGGGGGGGCAGTCCCCTCCTATTCCTCGGCGGCAGACAGCCGCCCTGTGAGACAATGTGAACGGCGAGGGAGAGGATGGCGGGGAAGCGTCATCGGGCCAACTGCTTTTCTCCTCTTGCAGCTGGGTTCGGTCGATGAAGACTCCACCGGCTCGCTCTGGCACGACACCCTCACAAACGGCACCCTGTAGATGCTCGATCCTTCAATCTCTGGTGGATGCTCCATCTGGGATCAATACTCCCACCACCGCTCCCTCACGATCGGATTCGGTGAATCTGTTTGCTCCATGGCCCAGATATCCTTACTTGGTTTGACAATGGGAGATTTCGAGGACGGTGAGGGCCATGTGGCAATGTATGCGAAAGAGCAAGACGACGGTGATGAGGGCGGCGATGTACTCCTCGGCGGCAGTCATGCCGCAGTCCTTCGAGTTCATCGAGTATCTCCTCTAGGCGATGGAGCAGACAGATTTGCCCGAGGCGAAAGTCAGGCGGAGGTGGTGGGCGTACAGGTCGAAGGTGGGGCACCCAGAGGATAACGAATCGATCGAGTACGGTGTGCCGTTCGTGAGGGTGCAGAGCCAGCCGGAGCCACAGGAGTATTCGTTCTCCCAGCGCAAGAGGAGGCCGGATGGCGTGACGTCGCTTCCCCGCCGTTCTCCACGGTTCCCTCGACGCTCGCCTCGTTTCAACGACGTCGGTAGGGTTTAAGGTAAGCTTCGCACTAACCTAATCTTCCATCTGCTCATGCTTACAATCAGTGTGACAGCTAATAAAGATCATGCTTACAATCAGTCTCCGAGTACTACGCCAATCACCGTAGAATAGCTCTGGACCTTTGGGTCAAAGTTGTGACACTGTGTACAAATAAAGAAAAATAGATTGGTGCTTCTTTCAGAAAAGAGCACACCCCTAGAAAACTGCCAATATAAGCTACTAGTATTTTTTTGAAGTCTAAGCTACTAGTATTTGGTTAGAGGATTTGCTGTCGAGAAAGATCCATCCACAGTGAGCGCCACACATCCCACTGATGGTGGTGGATGCCAATGCTTAGATGGAGCAGGGTTGGTGTCGGTAATTTTTACTTGTCACCTCGCACTCTACATATATGCCGGTTCCATCCGTACATTTGTGCAGTTCCACCAAAATGCAGCTGAATAACCCTGTTTGCACAGATAATGAAAAGGCATGATTACATTATAGTGGCACTAGTTGATGAAACATACACTATGAAATAGAAGAAAATATTGCGATAGTATCATTGTATGCCATGCTGCGAGGGCGAGATGGGCCCTGCGACGCCTCATATGGTACGCCTCATACTGGAAATCGACCCAAGTCTGCCCGATACACCTTCTGCCAGTGATGAACATCAGTGTACAGCGGTAGTACAAGGAGGGGCCTTGAGACAGGGCCTTGAGACATTCCAATCTCTATTTTTGTGCAGATCAACTAAAATTAAGCACCCCAGTTTGCAGAAACGCTTAAACATTAACAATGGGACTAGTTGATGAAACATATACTAACAAAGAGAAGCACTTTCTTTATCTACATTGGAAATGAAATGATAGAGAGGACACTCGCTCTATTTTAACTGTATTATTACTTCATTTTATCAGTGGCACTAGGGTCGAGCAGATGGCAAACGAGGTGTACCGTGCGTCGCAAGGATGGAGGCCGGGGGTGCTTGGACTGGGATGCTGAAGCTGGCTCTTTCAGTCCCTATCTTCCCCTCTGATGTTTCTGTGGTAGCATTTGGGTTGTAATCCAAATTTGGTCGAGCTAGTGCCGCGTCCCCCTACCTGCCTAGCTTATGTGGCGAACCTGTCTCCTGCTAGTACTCAGTCCGTTCTAGTAGTAGTTGCATAACTGCCCGTTTACACTGAGATGTTGTCGGATAATGGTTCTCTATGGTTGGATTTCTTTAATGAAATTGGAGGAAACCCCCTCTTTTGATATATATATATATATAAATCAGTGCCACTAGCAGTGCCAAAACATTGCCTCAAATTAATAGTGCCACTAGATTAAGGTGCAAAATAAATAACATTACTGCTTTATCATGGCAGTGCCAAATAGTAGCACAAGAGCAGACTCAACATGCAGGATCTTTGGCAAATGGTCAGACCAAAAAGGAACATACCTCGTGATGGGAACCATGTCTGCAGTCAACGCCATCATAGAAGGGATGACACCAGTCACTAACATGGATGATTCAATTCATGGGACCTTTTGGTGCAGTTCACCTAAAATGAAGCAATGTCCCATGAGCTAGCAGCTTCTTCTTCATTTTTTTAAGAAAAGGGCTCCAGACCCGGTTCCATTTCCATCAGAAAACGAAACCCACAGAGCTTCTTCTTCATTAGTTGCAATAAAATTGAGCAACATCAAGGTTGGTTGTGAAGCTCCTGGAATGTTCAACTATAATTTGGATATCATTTGTCCAGTTCAACTAAGATCAAGCGTGAAATGTATGTCTCTGTTTGCACAAAAAGGTGGAAAGGAGGGTGACAAACAAGTGATGAAACATACATCAAATGAAAAGAAGCGTGTTCCTTATCTGAATGGCAATCCTACAAGGACAGTAGCAATTTCTAAAGCAGCAGCATTACTAGATATTAGTGTGGGCATTAGGATTAACTATGACAACTGTTAAATACGACATTACTTTAATGGTGCCATTGCTTCATTTTACCAGCAACATTGGTTTAACGTGTCCTTACTTTTAGCAGTGCGACTGCTACATTTTACCAGTGGTATTACATAAGAGTGGCTCGGGGCAACAAACATCAGAACAAGATATCTGGGTTGGTCCCATTTTTGTTCGGTATAGCCACCTTATACTGTGTGAGGCTAGCAAATCTAGTGCTGGACTTACTCTGTTGACTTGTCACCCAGTCCCCACTTTCTTTCCTTTTTCAACCAATAGATCGGGTTTATATTGAGTTTGTACTGCATTTCCCTTTATTTCCCTATTAGACCTAGAGACCAGTTGGATAGCCAGTCTCTGCTACTTTTCGCCCCCATTATTTCCTCTTTCGACCAAGTCTTAGATTCAGGTAACAAATCTTCCCCCACCCCCTTTCTTCCTTTTTTGAACCAAGTAGTACTAGATTCGAGTGCATGAACTAGTTTTACCTCTTAATAGTAAAAATTTAGGTGGCTTTCGAACAGCTGATCGATCCTATCTACGAGGGGGCCCGGGAAATAGTAAAAGATACAAATGCAGCGATGTCAGGAGCTCGGGAAGTAGAGCAAGACCGGTTTCGAAGGAAGTTATACCTGAGGGTCGCCGGGATGTCGCTAGGTGGGTGGCGGGAGGCCAGATCTGCCCACACTACGACAGCGAGGAAGAAGGGTTCAGAGGCCCTCCCTAGCCAGCGGTGCTTGAGAGAACGACAAGGCACGCTGATCGGGACGCGCCGTGCAGGTGAGAAACGACACCTATTGTCACGACCGGTTTTCCAATAAAACATTTATTGAGAAACCGATCCCTTTAACGGACCAGTAGAGAAGAATCCTTCTTACTGGTAGACAAATTCTTGATTACAGAAAAATCCAGGAGTACTAAATATAATACACGGTTGAGCGGAGGCTGCTCAACAATTTATTACAAGCATGCCGATATTATACATAAAGGCGGATATGACACAAGGGGTATGGTGGCATAACTACTGACTCGTAATAAAAGTGGTGGTGGATATGTCACAGCGAAGTGGGTGACGGGACTCCTAAATCTTACAGCTCATCGAGCGTCGGAGTGAGGCTCGAGGACTTTTATTGTGGGTAGCGGAAGCGTATATAATACAAGTGACCAAATCCAGGATCGCACGGGACTGACTGGGACTCCTCTAGGCGTCGGACTCGCTATCGAACTCATCACTCATGAGATGGCCTTCGTCAACATCTGGCCAAATCAACAAGCCAGGTGAGTACTATGAAAGTACTCGCAAGACAGTTTGGACATAAGATATAACAAATGCAAACATGATGCATACGAGCAGATTAGTAATGCGCACTCAGATAATAAAATTTGCACTGCATGAGAAATAAAAAGGAAGTCGGGCGGTAGTCCTCCCGAAATCCCAATAAAATACTAAAGGCCAATCGAGTGTCTGAAATGACGCCTCGAAAGGGTAAAAATAAATTAACAATGCCGCAGTCGGGCGTCAGGGCGACACCACATAAAGGGCTTATATTGGAATATAAACGACAGTGCGTGCCACAGTCGGACGTCTGAGCGACATCACATAAAGGGCTTATATCAAAAGTAAATAACAAGAGTGCCACAGTTGGACGTCTGAGCGACATCACATAAAGGGCTTATATCAAAGGTAAATAACAAGAGTGCCACAGTCGGACGTCTGAGCGACATCACATAAAGGGCTTATATCAAAGGTAAATAACAAGAGTGCCATAGTCGGACGTCTGAGCTACATCACATAAAGGGCTTATATCAAAGGTAAATAACAAGAGTGCCACAGTCGGACGTCTGAGCGACATCACATAAAGGGCTTATATCAAAAGTAAATAACAAGAGTGCCACAGTCGGACGTCTGAGCGACATCACATAAAGGGCTTATATTTTATAACTCGATATTCCAGTAGCTCATGAAGTTAAATCATCTCAAGGAAATACCCAGGTACGAAATAATAAAATGGTTAGTCCATCCACAGGAATAACATTCAATCTGGGTTACCACTCAAGCTTGTCCACCAGGGATTTTCACTGAGACTAACACAGGGATTGACGTGGATATGGATATGGATATGTTGACCAAGGTCCTTGACCATGGACACAATTTCTCGGAAGGTTTTGACTCTGCAGAGTTTGTACTCTTAACCACAGCCAACGGATTTCAGTAGTCACAAGGGACTAGTTCCGTTTACGGTATTTTAGGAGAAACACATCTAACTAGTACACACCCATTCCACATTCCGATGCCAGGAATCACCCTAAGCAACGTTCAAGAAAAACCTTGAGATGGAGAGGCTACAACCTCGCGTAGCATGGGATCAAATTTATATCGCACGCTCAAAGGGGTGCCCCCTCTCGGTCCCAACCGGAAACACCCATGCCCCCTGACCAGATGACTGGCTTTAATCCAGGGCCATGGAACCCTCATCCCGGCCCCTCTGTTTGGTGTGTACAAGGAAAGAGGTTTGCAACTTACTAAGCCGTATTCTTTGCAGAAAACATGTGGCAGCACGAAAAGGGAATGAACGGTAACGTGGCTCGGTCCACGTTAACGTCGGAGTTTAAAGGTTGACGTAAGACTGGCATGCTACAACAATACCATCTTACTACCTCTCATGTCACCACATGATCAGGTCATCTCCCATCAAAAGATCACATCAAACTTCGAAGCACACGGGTAGTTGCCTTGCATGCAACGTAACACTCACCGATGCCCATATGCCATGCACAACTATTCAAGCAAACATGCAAAACACTCATCATATAAAAGTTTCAAACATGCTTGCCTGGTTCGGAGAAGTCGGAGTCTAGCTCGGCGAAGTTCGCGGCTCCGTCACCTCCTCCGGTATCTACGGTATAAAGAAACCGTATACTAACGTGAATACCGTTGCGTGTATAAAAATTATTCCAAATTTTTTCCAAATAAATACTATAAAAAACTAGACAAAAATATAAGACTGACAAAAAAAGAATCAATCAAAAAGAATCTTTTGTTTAAAAGATATAAGGGTTTTAGTCCAAGGACTAATTTGTGATGAAACAGAAAAGATCCAGGGGCTTGTTTTAAAAAGCAGAAAACGCTTCGGTAGGAAATACGCCAGCCCAGAAGGAAAACACACTTTGCCTGAAGGCGCCTTTAGAAAAACGGTTCGAGGAAAAGAAAGAGAGGCTGACGGGGGGGTCCCACCCGTCAGGTTCAAACTCGAACAGAGCTCGCCGGCGCCCGAAGGCTGCGGTGGTCGCCGGCGTTGATCCACGGCGAGGTAGGGGGATCGGAGGGTACCTACGGGTTCAGGGTGTCCTTCCGTGTCGGTGGGTGGTGGACTTGGCCGTCGGCGAGCACCACGGCGACGGCGACCTTATCTCCGGCGGACGGTGGTTCGGGCGAGGATGAAACTCTCCGGTGGGTGCTGCAAACTCCAAATTAGGGCGCGGGTTAGAGAGGTGGATGCACTAGGAGGCTACGGGCATGAGTTGAGAGGCAGGGGTGCACGCACTGGAGCGAATCTTGCCGGATCCCGAAGCGGGTCGAGGCGGCCGGAGTTGGGGAAGAAGACTTCCTCGAGGCCTTCCCAGTGGCTTGGCGTGGTTCTTGTGGGGTGGAGGGATGGTGCGGGTTCGAGTGCGAGCTCGGGACCTCCTTTTGTAGGCGATCCGAGGAGGTGGCCGTGAACAGGATAACGCCGGCGAGCAATTACGGTGAGGCAGAGGTTGGGCAGGAGGTTTAGGTGATTTGGCATCACCGTGGTGGTCCACTGGCACCGTTTCTCCGCTAAAACCTCGGTCGGACTTGGGTAATGCTCCGGTCCTCGACGGAACGGCCGTACGGGCACGGCGGCGGCAGGGAGCGTGCTCCGTGCCTCCCAGTTCACGACGACGGCTCTGCAGCGTGCACAGAGGAGGGGACGGCCACGCGGTGGCCTTTGGTGGCTTGGGCGGTGCTGGACGGCGCCGTCCCACGCTGCGCCTCTCTGGCAGCCGCAGCGGGCGCTGCTGCCGCCGCGCATGGGGCGATGCACCTCGGCCAGCTCGCCGCCGACGTCCGCAAGCGTCCAGGCGATCATGCGGCGCGGTGGATAAGAAGGAGGAACAGGGCGCAAGGTGCCACTACAGTTACTGGCGAGATCGAAGAGAGTCTCTGAAGAAAATGACATCGGCTACTGAAACTGTTCTCTGAACTCTGAACTTTGGCAGTAACAGTTGCCTCCAGGTGTTCGACGATAGGTTTTGGGCACGAGGAATTTTTTTTCTGGAGCTGTGACTTGGTGAGGTGACCTCTTGATGCATCTAGAGGCTGCCTGAATTTTCTCAGATTTTTAGGAGGAGAAAACAAATGAATTTCACCAAATTTTGCAAATATGGCCCAAACTTGCAGCAAGCACATTTTGAAAATTTTGAACTGGGGACCAGTGGATCTTCCTGGATCTTGGTTGAGGGTTCTAAGGACTAGCCAGGGAAACTTGTTTGGAGGCAAAACTCAAAGGAAAACTAGTGGTTCCTTTGTAAATCTCCAAGGGCCAAAATAGAAGACAGAAAAGATTTTTGATAAAAAAATAAATGGAGATAAAATCATGGGGAAGTTAAACTTGCTGGATTGGAAGTTTGACTTGACACAAAGTGGGGAGATGGCCTTTGGGAGGAGTTTTCAACTTAGGTTATGGCAAGAGATAAATTTTTTAAAGGAGAAGGATCACCCCATAAGCCATAGGGCTATTTATGAAGAAAAGATTTTCAAAAACTTTCCCAAGGAAAAGCACTTGTGTTGAGTCAACACAAGATGAAAAACCTCCAAGACCAAAGATCAAGTCTTGGGGGAACCCAAACAAAATACTTGTCATAAAAGAATTTTTTTGAGAAGGAGAGTCCTTTAAAAAAATTAAATAACCTCCTTCAAGTCAAATAAAGATTTTGATAAAAACCAAATAAAATTTTTGGGTGTCACAACACCTACCCCCTTAGGAAAAATCTCGTCCCCGAGATTTCAGCTGATCCTCAAATAGGTGTGGGTACTCTGCCTGAAGAAAATCCTCTCTTTCCCATGTTGCTTCATCCTCGGTGTGATTGCTCCACTGAACCTTGAAAAATTTAATTGTTTTCTGACGGGTCCTCCTTTCAGACTCTTCCAATATTTTTACTGGCTGCTCTCTGTAGGTGAGGTCTGGTTGCATGTCAATGCTCTCACGAGATACATGCTTTTCTGGGTTGCTTACACATCTCCTCAACTATGAAACGTGGAACACGTCGTGGACGTCTGACAGCTCTTTGGGTAGGTCTAGCTGGTAGGCTACTGTGCCTCTTCGTGCAACCACACAGAAAGGTCCAATAAATCTTGGGGCTAGCTTTCCTTTAATTTTGAACTGTTGCAGGCCCCTCATAGGAGACACTCGTAGGTACGCATATTCACCGGGTTCAAAGCTGACCTTACGATATTTTCGATCGTAATAGCTCTTTTGTCGGCTTTGAGCCGTCTTGAGTCGGTCCCTGATTTGTTTAACTTTCTCCTCGGCTTCCTTGAGCATGCCTGGGCCGAAGATACGACTGTCACCTATTTCTGACCAATTTAATGGGGTACGACATCTCCGTCCGTACAATGCTTCAAAAGGTGCCATTTGTAGGCTGGCTTGGTAACTGTTGTTGTATGCGAACTCGGCATATGGCAAGCTTTCCTCCCAACTGGTTCCATAGGTGAGAACAGAGGCTCTCAGCATGTCTTCTAGGATTTGGTTCACGCGTTCAGTTTGTCCATCAGTCTGGGGGTGGTACACTGTACTGAATGCTAGTTGCGTCCCCAGAGCTTGTTGTAGATGATCCCAAAATTTAGAGACAAATTGAGTGCCCCGGTCGGATATTATGGTCTTTGGGACTCCATGCAGACAAACTATACGGGAGAGATAAAGCTTAGCAAGCTTCTGAGTGGAGTAGGTCGTCTTCACGGGAATGAAATGTGCTACCTTGGTTAGCCTATCTGTGACCCATATGGCATCATTTCCGTGTTGTGACCGAGGTAGTCCGACGATAAAATCCATTCCAATTTCGTCCCATTTCCACTCAGGTATCCTGTTTGGCTGTAGCAGCCCTGCTGGTTTTTGGTGCTCGGCTTTGATGCGCTGACATGAATCACAACATGCAATGAATGTGGCTATATCCCTCTTCATACCGTGCCACCAAAATCTTTCCTGAATGTCTTTGTACATTTTGGTTCCTCCAGGGTGGATTGAATATGGGGCGGTGTGGCCTTCGGTTAGGATTTGCTGTTTGAGGTCCTCAATGTTTGGTACGCAAAGTCTGTCTCCGTACCATAATACTCCCTCATTGTCTACGACAAACTCTGAAGCCTTGCCAAGGCTCACTTTTCTCTTTATACCTTCGATGCTGGGATGTCCATGCTGAGCCTTCTTAATCTGTTCCATTAGGGTGGGCTGTATCTCCAGATTTGATACGTTGCCCTCAGTGACTATCACCATGTTGAGTTTGGCGAACTCCTGCTGAAATTCAGGCCTCAAGTTCTGTAGACTGTCGTTGCCCGAGCTGGGGTTCCGACTAAGAGCGTCTGCCACTACATTCGCTTTTCCTGGATGGTAGTGAATGCCGACATCATAATCCTTGACTAATTCCAACCAGCGTCGTTGTCGTAAATTGAGCTCTGGTTGCGTGAAAATATATTTAAGGCTTTTATGATCCGTATATATTTCACAACGATTTCCCAGCAAAAAGTGCCTCCACTCTTTGAGTGCATGGATGACTGCTGCTAGCTCCAAGTCATGAGTAGGATAATTTTCTTCATGCTTCCGTAGTTGCCTGGAAGCATATGCGACAACTTTGCCGTCCTACATCAATACGCACCCGAGGCCCTTCCGGGATGCGTCGCAATACACTTCAAAACTTTTGTGTATGTCCGGCACAACCAAAACTGGTGCTGTTGTTAATTTCCTTTTGAGTTCTTGGAAGCTTTTCTCACACGCTTTAGTCCATACAAATTTCTTATCCTTCTTGAGTAACTGTGTCATTGGTTTTGCCATGATGGAGAATCCTTCAATAAACCTTCGGTAATATCCAGCCATTCCTAGGAAACTTCGTACATCTGTTACGTTGGCTGGTGGTTTCCAGCCAAGTACGGCCTTGACCTTTTCTGGGTCTACGGCAACGCCCTCTTGGGTCAGTACATGGCCTAGAAAACCAACCTGTCTTAGCCAAAATTCACATTTGCTAAATTTGGCGTATAATTGATGTTTCCTTAATTCTCCCAGTACAATTCTGAGATGTTCAGCATGTTCTTCCGGTGTCTTTGAGTATACCAGAATATCGTCAATGAACACCACAACAAATTTGTCCATAAATTTCATAAACACTTTGTTCATGAGGTGGACGAAATATGCGGGGGCGTTCGTCAGTCCAAACGGCATTACTGTGAACTCATATAGTCTGTATCTGGAGGTGAATGCTGTCTTAGGGATATCTTCTGTTCGCACCTTCAATTGATGATACCCTGATCTTAAATCAATTTTTGAGAACACCTTGGCTTGTGCGAGCTGGTCAAATAAATCATTTATCCGTGGCATCGGATATTTGTTTTTGATGGTGACCATGTTGAGTGCTCGATAGTCTATACACAATCTCAGTGTCCCATCCTTTTTCTTGGCAAATAATACTGGTGAACCCCAAGGTGAGGAGCTGGCTCGTATAAATCCTTTGTCCAATAATTCTTTTATTTGCTTCTTTAATTCTACCAACTTGGAGGGTGCCATTCTATAAGGTTTCTTGTAAATGGGGGTGGTGCCAGGTGCTAGTTCAATGCTGAACTCTATTTCCCGGTCTGGTGGCATGCCTGGTAGTTCTTCGGGAAATACGTCAGGAAACTCACACACCACTGGAACTTTTCTCAATTTTGAAATGTCCACCTTGTTCAACTTTGGTTGTCGTGACCGTGGTCTCTCTTGAGCTGCAACTTTTATTGTCTTGCCGTGATGGTGAGTGAGGATTACAATCCAATTGAAGCAGTCGATAAATCCCTTGTTGGTGGTTAACCAGTCCATTCCTAGGATAACATCCAGTCCTTTATTTTCCAACACGATGAGATTCGCCTGAAACTTTAGTCTTTCAAACTCAATAATCACACCTTGGCAGTAACTCTGAGTGATCTGCTTATTCCCGGGGGACTTGATGATCATGGACTTTTCCAAAGGAAGTATCGGAAAACCATGTTGCAAAACAAAACTCTTCGAAATGAACGAGTGAGAAGCTCCAGAATCAAACAAAACCGTGGCAGGTATTGTGTTGACAGGGAACGTACCGAGCACGATATCTGGGGCATTCTGTGCTTCCTCCTTGGTTACATGGTTCAAGTGACCCTTCTTGTGATTGTTGTTGGGGTTGAAGTTGTTACGCCTGGGGGCTGGATTATTTCCACCATTGTTCGGCTTGGGGGCCAAGTTCCTTGGCTTTGGGAACTGTTTGGCATAGTGTCCTTCCTCTCCGCAAGCATAGAAAGTAACACCTGGGCGGTACGTAAAGTCCTTGTCCCTTGAATGAAAATGTTTGGTTGGCCTTAGAGCAGTGGTCGTGGATTTTCTCGCTTCACTCCTCTGAATATTCGTCTTGCTCCGGTTGTTGCGAGCATGAGTCATCTTGTCCCTTTTGCGCTTGCGAATATCCTCCAGGCTGCGGCGCTCATTCTCCAATGTAATAGCCTTGTCAACCAGTGTTTTGAAATCTGGAAATGTGTGTACGACCAGTTGGCATTTAAGTGCTGGCGCCAGGCCGTCCAATTTTTTTTCCATCTTTTTATTCTCAGTCATATGCTCATCGTAGGCATAACGAGATAATTGAGTAAACTGACTATTGTACTTAGTCACTGTCATGCCTCTCTGCTTGAGGTCATCAAACTCCCTTTTCTTGATCTTTATAATGCTCCTGGGGATGTGCGCCCCATGAAAACCTTCCTTAAACTCTTCCCAGGTGATGTTATGTTCATTGGGGTGCATGTGTAGAAAATTTTCCCACCATGCTGCAGCTGCTCCAGTGAGGTAGTGAGGTGCATAAAGCACCTTCTCACGATCTGAACATTGTGCAATAATCAACTTCCTTTCGATGTCTCGAAGCCAATCATCGGCCTCAAGCGGCCTATCAGTGTGAGCGAACGTTGGAGGACGTGTCTTCTGTAGTTCAGACAACTTGGAATGCGGTTGGTATGGTTCTCGGTGATTTCCCATATTGATAACGTGATTCATCATTTCTTGATGCTGCTGCTAGCTTTGTTCGAAAAGGCGGCATACTTGAGAAAATGCTGCTTCACTGTCCTGCTGACTAGACTGCCCCTGTGTGAAGTTGTTGCTTGTCTGGGTCCCATAAACTTCTTCCGGTGGGTTTGGCATGGAACGAGTCCAGGGACGAGGCATTTTCCACTCTGGTGTATTTTTTGCAAAACTCATGAGAAGAACTGTGTGGCACAAGGAATAATTTTGCAAAGGCGAAAATTTAAAAGACCCCAAGGTTTTTCAAGAAAAAATACTTGATTGCGCATGGAGAAGGACTGCTCAGTACATATCTTACACGCGAGTCGTAATTATACAATACATCACTCAGGATGTGCGTACACATTCCTGACATGTTATTTAGGCTAGTGCACTTCTTCGAGTCCCTACATGATGTGCACACACACTACTTCTCACCAAACCTATGTACATATAAACATATCATACAAGCGGGTACATCACACGGCTGCTAGGCGCACTCAGTCGGAGATGGTGAAAACTTCCCTCGGCCTGCCGAGGGTAAGACCCAGAGGTGCAGGAGACTCAACCTCCTCCTCCTCCCTAATAGGCTCCAGGCGCGTAGCACTGCGTTGAGGAGTTGGTGCGGGTGCGACAGGCGGTGCAGCTCCACTTGGAGTAGGAGCAATGACTTGGTCAAACTCCTCAGTGGTAGGCAGACAGCGAGCGGTGGCTAAAATGGCAGGTGTATAGGATGCTGAGGACGAGACGAAAGTCAGCGGTGGTGCCATGTGGAGAAGCTCCCTCCTGTTGGCGGAACAACCCTGAACTGAGTCCATACGGGCAGCCACAAGGTCGTCCACGAGGTTGTCGAAAGATGCCTCAAGAGCTTTGAGATACTCAACAAGCATCTCGATAGCCTCATCTCTCTCTCCCCTATGGCAAGCGAATGCATAGTGACAAGTATATGGCACATGGCATGGGAGGTAGCGGTAGCGACGAGTCTTCATCGTAGGAAGAACATCCCGAAGACGAGCTATCGCCTCACGGGCGGCCATCTGCATGGCATGCCTCTCCGTAGGCATGGCCCTCCCCACAAAACGGAAATGGCGAGATGCAGAACGCCCTCCCTTGAATTGCACCACGGCCTGGTGGATAGACACGTCGTCGCTGAGCTTGTGCTGGTAAAGTGTGAACTCTGGACGAGTCGATGGCCCGATAGTGAGCTTGGTGATGGAGACGAGAAGCTTGACAAACCCCTCAGGCACATTGGCGAACACCCGCGACTCGCAGTCGCTGCCAGCCATCTACAAAAGTAGGCAAAAATTCCGAATAGTCAAATCATAAATTTATGATGACCAACAGAAAATAGCTACATTTGCAAAATGCTGAAAAAGCACTAAAAACGCTAATAACCGATTAGCGATCGCACCTAGTGGTTTCCTACAGTCAGCCTGGCTCTGATACCAAGTTTGTCACGACCGGTTTTCCAATAAAACATTTATTGAGAAACCGATCCCTTTAACGGACCAGTAGAGAAGAATCCTTCTTACTGGTAGACAAATTCTTGATTACAGAAAAATCCAGGAGTACTAAATATAATACACGGTTGAGCGGAGGCTGCTCCACAATTTATTACAAGCACGCCGATATTATACATAAAGGCGGATATGACACAAGGGGTATGGTGGCATAACTACTGACTCGTAATAAAAGTGGTGGTGGATATGTCACAGCGAAGTGGGTGACGGGACTCCTAAATCTTACAGCTCATCGAGCGTCGGAGTGAGGCTCGAGGACTTTTATTGTGGGTAGCGGAAGCGTATATAATACAAGTGACCAAATCCAGGATCGCATGGGACTGACTGGGACTCCTCTAGGCGTCGGACTCGCTATCGAACTCATCACCCATGAGATCGCCTTCGTCAACATCTGGCGAAATCAACAAGCCAGGTGAGTACTATGAAAGTACTCGCAAGACAGTTTGGACATAAGATATAACAAATGCAAACATGATGCATATGAGCAGATTAGTAATGCGCACTCAGATAATAAAATTTGCACTGCATGAGAAATAAAAAGGAAGTCGGGCGGTAGTCCTCCCGAAATCCCAATAAAATACTAAAGGCCAATCGAGTGTCTGAAATGACGCCTCGAAAGGGTAAAAATAAATTAACAATGCCGCAGTCGGGCGTCAGGGCGACACCACATAAAGGGCTTATATTGGAATATAAACGACAGTGCGTGCCACAGTCGGACGTCTGAGCGACATCACATAAAGGGCTTATATCAAAAGTAAATAACAAGAGTGCCACAGTTGGACGTCTGAGCGACATCACATAAAGGGCTTATATCAAAGGTAAATAACAAGAGTGCCACAGTCGGACGTCTGAGCGACATCACATAAAGGGCTTATATCAAAGGTAAATAACAAGAGTGCCACAGTCGGACGTCTGAGCAACATCACATAAAGGGCTTATATCAAAGGTAAATAACAAGAGTGCCATAGTCGGACGTGTGAGCGACATCACATAAAGGGCTTATATCAAAAGTAAACAACAAGAGTGCCACAGTCGGACGTCTGAGCGACATCCCATAAAGGGCTTATATTTTATAACTCGATATTCCAGTAGCTCAAGAAGTTAAATCATCTCAAGGAAATACTCAGGTACGAAATAATAAAATGGTTAGTCCATCCACAAGAATAACATTCAATCTGGGTTACCACTCAAGCTTGTCCACCGGGGATTTTCACTAAGACTGACACAGGGATTGACGTGGATATGGATATGGATATGTGGACCAAGGTCCTTGACCATGGACACAATTTCTCGGAAGGTTTTGACTCTGCAGAGTTTCTACTCTTAACCACAGCCAACGGATTTCAGTAGTCACAAGGGACTAGTTAAGTTTACGGTATTTTAGGAGAAACACATCTAACCAGTACACACCCATTCCACATTCCGATGCCAGGAATCACCCTAAGCAACGTTCAAGAAAAACCTTGAGACAGGGAGGCTACAACCTCGCGTAGCATGGGATCAAATTTATATCGCGCGCTCTAAGGGGTGCCCCCCTCTCGGTCCCAACCGGAAACACCCATGCCCCCTGACCGGATGACTGGCTTTAATCCAGGGCCATGGAACCCTCATCCCGGCCCCTCTGTTTGGTGTGTACAAGGAAAGAGGTTTGCAACTTACTAAGCCGTATTCTTTGCAGAAAACATGTGGCAGCACGAAAAGGGAACGAACGGTAACGTTGCTCGGTCCATGTTAACGTCGGAGTTTAACGGTTGACGTAAGACTGGCATGCTACAACAATACCATCTTACTACCTCTCATGTAACCACATGATCAGGTCATCTCCCATCAAAAGATCACATCAAACTTCGAAGCACACGGGTAGTTGCCTTGCATGCAATGTAACACTCACCGATGCCCATATGCCATGCACAAATATTCAAGCAAACATGCAAAACACTCATCATATCAAAGGTTCAAACATGCTTGCCTGGTTCGGAGAAGTCGGAGTCTAGCTCGGCGAAGTTCGCGGCTCCGTCACCTCCTCCGGTATCTACGGTATAAAGAAACCGTATACTAATGTGAATACCGTTGCGTGTATAAAAATTATTCCAAATTTTTTCCAAATAAATACTATAAAAAACTAGACAAAAATATAAGACTGACAAAAAAAGAATCAATCAAAAAGCATCTTTTGTTTAAAAGATATAAGGGTTTTAGTCCAAGGACTAATCTATGATGAAACAGAAAAGATCCAGGGGCTTGTTTGAAAAAGCAGAAAATGCTTCGGTACGAAATACGCCAGCCCAGAAGGAAAACACACTTTGCCCGAAGGCGCCTTTAGAAAAACGGTTCGAGGAAAAGAAAGAGAGGCTGACGGGGGGTCCCACCCGTCAGGTTCAAACTCGAACAGAGCTCGCCGGCGCCCGAAGGCTGCGGTGGTCGCCGGCATTGATCCACGGTGAGGTAGGGGGATCGGAGGGTACCTACGGGTTCAGGGTGTCCTTCCGCGTCGGTGGGTGGTGGACTTGGCCGTCGGCGAGCACCACGGCAACGGCGACCTTATCTCCGGCGGACGGTGGTTCGGGCGAGGATGAAACTCTCCGGTGGGTGCTGCAAACTCCAAATTAGGGCGCGGGTTAGAGAGGTGGATGCACTAGGAGGCTACGGGCATGAGTTGAGAGGCGGGGGTGCACGCACTGGAGCGAATCTTGCCGGATCCCGAAGCGGGTCGAGGCGGCCAGAGTTGGGGAAGAAGACTTCCTCGAGGCCTTCCCAGTGGCTTGGCGTGGTTCTTGTGGGGTGGAGTGATGGTGCGGGTTCGAGTTCGAGCTCGGGACCTCCTTTTGTAGGCGATCCGAGGAGGTGGCCGTGAACGGGATAACGCCGGCGAGCAATTACGGCGAGGCAGAGGTTGGGCAGGAGGTTTAGGTGATTTGGCATCACCGTGGTGGTCCACCGGCACCGTTTCTTCGCTAAAACCTTGGTCGGACTTGGGTAATGCTCCGGTCCTCGACGGAATGGCCGTACGGGCACGACGGCGGCAGGGAGCGCGCTCCGTGCCTCCCAGTTCACGACGACGGCTCTGCAGCGTGCACAGAGGAGGGGACGGCCACGCGGTGGCCTCTGGTGGCTTGGGCGGTGCTGGATGGCGCTGCGCCTCTCTGGCAGCCGCAGCGGGTGCTGCTGCCGCCGCGCATGGGGCGATGCACCTCGGCCAGCTCGCCGCCGACGTCCGCAAGGGTCCAGGCGATCATGCGGCGCGGTGGATAAGAAGGAGGAACAGGGCGCAAGGTGCCACTGCAGTTACTGGCGAGATCGAAGAGAGTCTCTGAAGAAAACGACATCGGCTACTGAAACTGTTCTCTGAACTCTGAACTTTGGCAGTAACAGTTGCCTCCTGGTGTTCGACGATAGGTTTTGGGCACGAGGAATTTTTTTTCTGGAGTTGTGACTTGGTGAGGTGACCTCTTGATGCATCTAGAGGCTGCCTGAATTTTCTCAGATTTTTAGGAGGAGAAAACAAATGAATTTCACCAAATTTTGCAAATATGGCCCAAACTTGCAGCAAGCACATTTTGAAAATTTTGAACTGGGGACCAGTGGATCTTCCTGGATCTTGGTTGAGGGTTCTAAGGACTAGCCAGGGAAACTTGTTTGGAGGCAAAACTCAAAGGAAAACTAGTGGTTCCTTTGTAAATCTCCAAGGGCCAAAATAAAAGACAGAAAAGATTTTTGATAAAAAAAATAAATGGAGATAAAATCATGGGGAAGTTAAACTTGCTAGATTGGAAGTTTGACTTGACACAAAGTGGGGAGATGGCCTTTGGGAGGAGTTTTCAACTTAGGTTATAGCAAGAGATAAATTTTTTAAAGGAGAAGGATCACCCCATAAGCCATAAGGCTATTTATAAAGAAAAGATTTTCAAAAACTTTCCCAAGGAAAAACACTTGTGTTGAGTCAACACAAGATGAAAAACCTCCAAGACCAAAGATCAAGTCTTGGGGGAACCCAAACAAAATACTTGTCATAAAAGAATTTTTTTGAGAAGGAGAGTCCTTTTAAATTTTTTTTTAAATAACCTCCTTCAAGTCAAATAAAGATTTTGATAAAAACCAAATAAAATTTTTGGGTGTCACACCTATGGGATCATGGGAATCCCTACTATGGTTGCCGGGGCACGGGGTTGTGAGAAGAGCAGGATCAACAGTCAACACAAGGGTCGTTTACCCATGTTCGGGCCGCGAGGATGCGTAATACCCTAGTCCTGCTTTGGTGGCTGTATTTCAGAGAGTTCTTGAGCTCTCGAACTAGCTATGGTGGCTGCGTAGTTCAAAGGAGCCGAATCCCTCTCCAGTATGCCATGGGCCTCCTTTTATAGTCGAAAGGGGCTGCCACAGTGGCACACAGGAGGTGGAAAGGCGTACAGTGCTGCGAGCTTATCACCCGTATTACAGGACAAGATGCATTAAATGCACCGCTTAGGTGTCCAGTAGCTTTATCGGGGATGAGAACGAGGCCCGTCCCGTCCGCTGCCGCTCTGTCCCGCTTCGACACGCGCCCAGGCTAGCAGTGCGTGCGGTGCCATGTAGGCAGGCAGGCAACTAAGGTGGCGCGGTGGTAGGATCTTCACGAAGATTTGCATGCCGCCACGCAGGTGTTAGCTGAGTTGGCCTGGAAGCTGCATGTTGCCACGCAGGTGCCTGCCCAGCTGGTTGGGCTGGCAGCTGCATGCGAATGGCGGCGGGGTCTTGACTGATGCGGGCCTGGCTGTGGCCCTGCTGATGTCCTCGGCAAGGGTCTTGCCGCAGTGTCGTAGTCGTCCCCGACAAGGATCTTGCCAGGGGTCTTGTGGTTTTCCTCGGCAAGGATCTTGCCGAGGGTCGTCGTCTTGTGGTCCTCACCTGATCTCATATGTTCATGATCTTGACGAAGATCTGCATGCCACTACAGAGGTGCCTCCCGAGCCCTGGGTCCAATCGTAGTTGTTGGTGATGTTGGTACCCTTGGGCTCAAGGGTGGCTCACTCCATTGGTGTTGGGCAAGTTGCCCCGGCAAGGCTCTTGCTGGGGCCGCGGAGGTCGCCCCGGCAAGGGTATTGTCGGGGGAATCCACCTCTCCCTCTTGCTCTTTGGTGTTGCTGGTCTTGGCGTTGCCTCGGTTGTCTTCTGCCTTCGGCTTCTCTACGGCTTCCCTCCCTTGCCCTGCTAAGTGTGGCCGTGGCGCGTGGCTCCGACTGCCCGTGAACAAGTAAAGGGGTACAAAGGGAGAGCCCCTACTTTTGTACACCGACAGGAGCCCCTGGGCCTGGGCCACACATAAGCGCAATGCGTTGTTGGGCCAGGCCCAGAACGGTGCGCGGGCCGGCGGGGCGGATTTTACCGCAGTAACTTTTCGTCCGCTGTGCTTCCCCACGACCCGCGTTGAACGCACGTCATGGAGGAGCGTGCGGGACGTGGGGGGCATGCGTGGGACGGTTCCCGCACGCATGCGTCACATCGTGGTTAATGGGAAAGGAGGCGGCCCGCGCCTTCCCCGTAAAAAGGGATAACCGCGGGCGCGCTGCTCACTTTACCCCCCTTCCTGCGCTTCTCCAATCTTAGAGCCGCCGCTCCCTTCTCCTTCCTCCCTAAGCTTTCACCTTTGCTCATCGCCGCTGCATCTCCACCGTCTTCTGTCCCTTGCTCCCCCCAGCCGTCATGGCGCCCAAATCCACCAAGGGCAAGGGAGTGGCCAAGGACGCCGGAGCGACGGAGCCGCCGGAGAGTGCGTTGGTAGCGCAGCGGACGCAGCTCGCCTACTTCCCCTCGACTGTCGATGTGTTCGAGCTCCGGGAGGCCTTCAAACCCCTGTGGGGGTGCAAGACGGCGGGGGGGGGGGGGGGGAGAAGACGGGGCATCCAGCCATGCGTGTCATCCCCGCCAATTGTGCCGAGGCCGCCTCAAATCGGTATCCATTCTTCATGAAGGAAATATGCCCTAGAGGCAATAATAAAGTTATTATTTATTTCCTTATATCATGATAAATGTTTATTATTCATGCTAGAATTGTATTAACCGGAAACATAATACATGTGTGAATACATAGACAAACAGAGTGTCACTAGTATGCCTCTACTTGACTAGCTCGTTGATCAAAGATGGTTAAGTTTCCTAGCCATTGACATGGGTTGTCATTTGATTAACGAGATCACATCATTAGGAGAATGATGTGATTGACTTGACCCATTCCGTTAGCTTAGCACTCGATCCTTTAGTATGTTGCTATTGCTTTCTTCATGACTTATACATGTTCCTATGACTATGAGATTATGCAACTCCCGTTTACCGGAGGAACACTTTGTGTGCTACCAAACGTCACAACGTAACTGGGTGATTATAAAGGTGATCTACAGGTGTCTCCAAAGGTACTTGTTGGGTTGGCGTATTTCGAGATTAGGATTTGTCACTCCGATTGTCGGAGAGGTATCTCTGGGCCCACTCGGTAATGCACATCACTATAAGCCTTGCAAGCATTGTAACTAATGAGTTAGTTGCGGGATGATGTATTACGGAACGAGTAAAGAGACTTGCCGGTAACGATATTGAACTAGGTATCGAGATACTAACGATCGAATCTCGGGCAAGTAACATACCGATGACAAAGGGAACAACGTATGTTGTTATGTGGTTTGACCGATAAAGATCTTCGTAGAATATGTGGGAGCCAATATGAGCATCCAGGTTCCGCTATTGGTTATTGACCGGAGAGGTGTCTCGGTCATGTCTACATAGTCCTCGAACCCGTAGGGTCCTTACACTTAACATTACGATGACAGTTATATTACGAGTTTATATGTTTTTATGTACCAAAGGAGTTCGGAGTCCCAGATGAGATCAGGGACTTGACGAGGAGTCTCGAAATGGTCGAGACGTAAAGATCGATATATTGGACGACTATATTCGGACATCGGAAAGGTTCCAAGTGATTCGGGTATTTTTTGGAGTACCAGAGAGTTACGGGAATTCGTATTGGGCCTTAATGGGCCATACGGGAAAGGAGAGAAAGGCCCCTAAGGGTGGCCGCACCCCTCCCCATGGACTAGTCCGAATTGGACTAGGGAGTGGGGGCGCCCCCTTCCTTCCTTCTCCTTCTCCCTTCCCTTTTCCTACTCCAACAAGGAAAGGAGGAGTCCTACTCCCGGTGGGAGTAGGACTCCCCCCTTGGCGCGCCCTCCTCCTTGGCCGGCGGCCTCCCCCTTGCTCCTTTATATACGGGGGCAGGGGGCACCCCATAGACACAACAATTGATCATTGATCTCTTAGCCGTGTGCGGTGCCCCCCTGCACCATATTACACCTCGATAATATCGTAGCGGTGCTTAGGCGAAGCCCTGCGTCGGTAGAACATCATCATCGTCACCACGCCGTCGTGCTGACGAAACTCTCCCTCAACACTCGGCTGGATCGGAGTTCGAGGGACGTCATCGAGCTGAACGTGTGCTGAACTCGGAGGTGCCGTGCGTTCGGTACTTGATCGGTCGGATCGTGAAGACGTACGACTACATCAACCGCGTTGGTTAACGCTTCCGCTTTCGGTCTACGAGGGTACGTGGACAACACTCTCCCCTCTTGTTGCTATGCATCACCATGATCTTGCGTGTGCGTAGGAATTTTTTTGAAATTACTACGTTCCCCAACAGTGGCATCCGAGCCAGGTTTTATGCGTTGATGTTATGCACGAGTAGAACACAAGTGAGTTGTGGGCGATATAAGTCATACTGCTTACCAGCATGTCATACTTTGGTTCGACGGTATTGTGAGATGAAGCGGCCCGGACCGACGTTACGCGTACGCTTAAGCGAGACTGGTTTCACCGTTGCGAGCACTCGTTGCTTAAAGGTGACCGGCGGGTGTCTGTCTCTCTCACTTTAGTTGAACCGAGTGTGGCTACGCCCGGTCCTTGCGAAGGTTAAAACAACACCAACTTGACAAACTATCGTTGTGGTTTTGATGCGTAGGTAAGAATGGTTCTTGCTAAGCCCGTAGCAGCCACGTAAAACTTGCAACAACAAAGTAGAGGACGTCTAACTTGTTTTTGCAGGGCATGTTGTGATGTGATATGGTCAAAGCATGATGCTAAATTTATTGTATGAAATGATCATGTTTTGTAACCGAGTTATCGGCAACTGGCAGGAGCGATATGGTTGTCGCTTTATTGTATGCAATGCAATCGCCATGTAATTGTTTTACTTTATCACTAAGCGGTAGCGATAGTCGTAGAAGCAATAGTTGGCGAGACGACAATGATGCTTCGATGGAGATCAAGGTGTCACGCCGATGACGATGGTGATCATGACGGTGCTTCGGAGATGGAGATCACAAGCACAAGATGATGATGGCCATATCATATCACTTATATTGATTGCATGTGATGTTTATCTTTTATGCATCTTATCTTGCTTTGATTGACGGTAGCATTATAAGATGATCTCTCACTAAAATTTCAAGATAAAAGTGTTCTCCCTGAGTATGCACCATTGTGAAAGTTCTTCGTGCTGAGACACCACGTGATGATCGGGTGTGATAGGCTCTACATTCAAATACAACGGGTGCAAAACAGTTGCACACGTGGAATGCTCAGGTTAAACTTGACGAGCCTAGCATATGCAGATATGGCCTTGGAACACTGAGACCGAAAGGTCGAGCATGAATCATATAGTAGATATGATCAACATAGTGATGTTCACTGTTGAAACTACTCCATCTCACGTGATGATCGGACATGGTTTAGTTGATATGGATCACGTGATCACTTAGAGGATTAGAGGGATGTCTATCTAAGTGGGAGTTCTTAAGTAATATGATTAATTGAACTTAAATTTATCATGAACTTAGTCCTGATAGTATTTTGCAAATTATGTTGTAGATCAATAGCTCGCGTTGTTGCTTCCCTGTGTTTATTTTTGATATGTTCCTAGAGAAAAATTATGTTGAAAGATGTTAGTAGCAAAGATGCGGATTGGATCCGTGATCTGAGGATTATCCTCATTGCTGCACAGAAAAATTATGTCCTTGATGCACCGCTAGGTGACAGACCTATCGCAGGAGCATATGTAGACGTTATGAACATTTGGCTAGCTCAATATGATGACTACTTGATAGTTTAGTGCACCATGCTTAACGGCTTAGAATCGGGACTTCAAAGACGTTTTGAACGTCATGGACCATATGAGATGTTCCAGGAATTGAAGTTAATATTTCAAGCAAATACCCGAGTTGAGAGATATGAAGTCTCCAACAAGTTCTATAGCTAAAAGATGGAGGAGAATAGCTCAAGCAGTGAGCATGTGCTCAGATTGTCTGGGTACTACAATCGCTTGAATCAAATGGGAGTTAATCTTCCAGATAAAATAGTGATTGACAAAATTCTCTAGTCACCATCACCAAGTTAGTAGAACTTCGTGATGAACTATAGTATGCAAGGGATGACGAAAGTAATTCCCGAGCTCTTCGCGATGCTGAAATCAACGAAGGTAGAAATCAAGAAAGAGCATCAAGTGTTGATGGTTAACAAGACCACTAGTTTCAAGATAAGGGCAAAGGGAAGAAGGGGAACTTCAAGAAGAACGGCAAGCAAGTTGCTGCTCAAGTGAAGAAGCCTAAGTCTGGTCCTAAGCCTGAGACTAAGTGCTTCTACAGCAAAGGGACTGGTCAATGGAAGCGGAACTACCCCAACTATTTGGTGGATAAGAAGGATGGCAAAGTGAACAAAGGTATATTGGATATGCATGTTATTGATGTGTACTTTACTAGTGTTTATAGCAACCCCTCGGTATTTGATACTGGTTCAGTTGCTAAGAGTAGTAACTCGAAACGGGAGTTGCAGAATAAATAGAGACTAGTAAAAGGCGAGGTGACGATGTGTGTTGGAAGTAGTTCCAAGATTGATATGATCATCATCGCACACTCCCTATACTTTCGGGATTAGTGTTGAAACTAAATAAGTGTTATTTGGTGTTTGCGTTAAGCATGAATATGATTTTATCATGTTTTTTGCAATACGGTTATTCATTTAAATTAGAGAATAATTGTTGTTCTGTTTACATGAATAAAACCTTCTATGGTCATACACCCAATAAAATGGTTTGTTGGATCTCGATCGTAGTGATACACATATTCATAATAATGAAGCCAAAAGATGCAAAGTTAATAATGATAGTGCAACTTATTTGTGGCACTGCCGTTTAGGTCATATTGGTGTAAAGCGCATGAAGAAACTCCATACTGATGGGATTTTGGAATCACTTGATTATGAATCACTTGATGCTTGCGAACCGTGCCTCATGGGCAAGATGACTAAAACGCCGTTCTCCGGAACCATGGAGAGAGCAACAGATTTGTTGGAAATCATACATACAGATGTATGTGGTCCGATGAATATTGAGGCTCGTAGCAGGTATCATTATTTTCTGACCTTCACAGATGATTTGAGCAGATATGGGTATATCTACTTAATGAAACAGAAGTCTGAAACATTTGAAAAGTTCATATAATTTCAGAGTGAAGCGGAAAATCATCGTAACAAGAAAATAAAGTTTCTACGATCTGATCGTGGAGAAGAGTATTTGAGTTACGAGTTTGGCCTTCAGTTAAAAACAATGTGAAATAGTTTCACTACTCACGCCACCTGGAACACCACGGTGTAATGGTGTGTCCGAACATCGTAACCGTACTTTATTAGATATGATGCGATATATGATGTCTCTTACCGATCTACCACTATCGTTTTGGGGTTATGCATTAGAGACAGCTGCATTCACATTAAATAGGGTACCATCTTAATCCGTTGAGACGACATCTTATGAACTGTGGTTTGGCAAGAAACCAAAGTTGTCGTTTCTTAAGTTTGGGGTTGCGATGCTTATGTGAAAAGGTTTCATCCTGATAAGCTCAAACCCAAATCGGAGAAATGTGTTTTCATAGGACACCCAAAGGAGACAGTTGGGTACACCTTCTATCACATATCCGAAGGCAAGACATTCGTTGCTAAGAATGGATCCTTTCTAGAGAAGGAGTTTCTCTCGAAAGAAGTGAGTGGGAGGAAAGTAGAACTTGATGAGGTAACTGTACCTGCTCCCTTATTGGAAAGTAGTTCATCACAAAAATCTGTTCCTGTGACTCCTACACCAATTAGTGAGGAAGTTAATGATGATGATCATGTAACTTCAGATCAAGTTACTACCAAACCTCGTAGGTAAACCAGAGTGAGATCCACACCAGAGTGCTACGGTAATCATGTTCTGGAGGTCATGTTATTTGACCATGACGAACCTACGAACTATGAGGAAGCGATGATGAGCCCAGATTCCGCGAAATGGCTTGAGGCCATGAAATCTGAGATGAGATCCATATATGAGAACAAAGTATGGACTTTGGTTGACTTGCCCGATGATCGGCAAGCCATAGAAAATAAATGGATCTTCATGAGGAAGACGGACGCTGATAGTAGTGTTACTATCTACAAAGCTAGACTTGTCGAAAAAAGGTTTTTTTTGACAAAGTTCAAGGTGTTGACTACGATGAGATTTTCTCACTCGCAGCGATGCTTAAGTCTGTCCGAATCATGTTAGCAATTGCCGCATTTTATGAAATCTGGCAAATGGATAAACAAAACTGCATTCCTTAAAGGATTTATTAAAGAGAGTTGTATATGATGCAACAGGAGGTTTTGTCAATCCTAAAAGTGCTAACAAATATGCAAGCTCCAGCGATCCATCTATGGACTGGTGCAAGCATCTCGGAGTTGGAATATACGCTTTGATAAGTTGATCAAAGGATATAGTTTTATATAGACTTGCGGTGAAGCCTGTATTTTCAAGAAAGTGAGTGGGAGCACTACAGCATTTCTGATAAGTATATGTGAATGACATATTGTTGATCGGAAATAATGTAGCATTATTCTGCAAAGCATAAAGGAGTGTTTGAAAGGAGTTTTTAAAGAAAGACCTCGGTGAAGCTGCTTACATATTGAGCATCAAGATCTATAGAGATAGATCAAGACGCTTGATAAGTTTTTCAATGAGTATATACCTTGACAAGATTTTGAAGTAGTTCAAAATGGAACAGTCAAAGAAGGAGTTCTTGCCTGTGTTACAAGGTGTGAAATTGAGTAAGACTCAAAGCCCGACCACGGCAGAAGATAGAAAAAGAATGAAAGTCATTCCCTATGCCTCGGTCATAGGTTCTATAAAGTATGCCATGCTGTGTACCAGATCTATTGTATACCCTACACTGATTTTGGCAAGGGAGTACAATAGTGATCTAGGAGTAGATCACTGGACAGCGGTCAAAATTATCCTCACTGGAATAAGGATATGTTTCTCGATTATGGAAGTGACAAAAGGTTCGTCGTAAAGGGTTACGTCGATGCAAGTTTTGACACTAATCTAGATGACTCTAAGTCTCGGTCTAGATACATATTGAAAGTGGGAGCAATTAGCTAGAGTAGCTCCATGCAGAGCATTGTAGACATAGAAATTTGCAAAATACTTACGGATCTGAATGTGACAGACCCGTTGACTAAAATTATCTCACAAGCAAAACATGATCACACCTTAGTACTCTTTGGGTGTTAATCACATAGCGATGTGAACTAGATTATTGACTCTAGTAAACCCTTTGGGTGTTGGTCACATGACGATGTGAACTATGGGTGTTAATCACATGGTGATGTGAATTATTGATGTTAAATCACATGGCGATGTGAACTAGATTATTGACTCTAGTGCATGTGGGAGACTGAAGGAAATATGCCCTAGAGGCAATAATAAAGTTATTATTTATTTCCTTATATCATGATAAATGTTTATTATTCATGCTAGAATTATATTAACCGGAAACATAATACATGTGTGAATACATAGACAAACAGAGTGTCACTAGTATGCCTCTACTTGACTAGCTCGTTGATCAAAGATGGTTAAGTTTCCTAGCCATTGACATGGGTTGTCATTTGATTAACGAGATCACATCATTAGGAGAATGATGTGATTGACTTGACCCATTCCGTTAGCTTAGCACTCGATCCTTTAGTATGTTGCTATTGCTTTCTTCATGACTTATACATGTTCCTATGACTATGAGATTATGCAACTCCCGTTTACCGGAGGAACACTTTGTGTGCTACCAAACGTCACAATGTAACTGGGTGATTATAAAGGTGCTCTACAGGTGTCTCCAAAGGTACTTGTTGGGTTGGCGTATTTCGAGATTAGGATTTGTCACTCCGATTGTCGGAGAGGTATCTCTGGGCCCACTCGGTAATGCACATCACTATAAGCCTTGCAAGCATTGTAACTAATGAGTTAGTTGCGGGATGATGTATTACGGAACGAGTAAAGAGACTTGCCGGTAACGAGATTGAACTAGGTATCGAGATACTAACGATCGAATCTCGGGCAAGTAACATACCGATGACAAAGGGAACAACGTATGTTGTTATGCGGTTTGACTGATAAAGATCTTCGTAGAATATGTGGGAGCCAATATGAGCATCTAGGTTCCGCTATTGGTTATTGACCGGAGAGGTGTCTCGGTCATGTCTACATAGTTCTCGAACCGTAGGGTCCGCACGCTTAACGTTACGATGACAGTTATATTATAAGTTTATATGTTTTGATGTACCGAAGGAGTTCGGAGTCCCAGATGAGTTCAGGGACTTGACGAGGAGTCTCGAAATGGTCGAGACGTAAAGATCGATATATTGGACGACTATATTCGGACATCGGAAAGGTTCCGAGTGATTCGGGTATTTTTCGGAGTACTGGAGAGTTAGGGGAATTCGTATTGGGCCTTAATGGGCCATACGGGAAAGGAGAGAAAGGCCCCTAAGGGTGGCCGCACCCCTCCCCATGGACTAGTCCGAATTGGACTAGGGAGGGGGCGCCCCTTCCTTCCTTCTCCTTCTCCCTTCCCTTTTCCTACTCCAACAAGGAAAGGAGGAGTCCTACTCCCGGTGGGAGTAGGACTCCCCCCTTGGCGCGCCATCCTCCTTGGCCGGCGGCCTCCCCCTTGCTCCTTTATATACGGGGGCAGGGGGGCACCCCATAGACACAACAATTGATCATTGATCTCTTAGCCGTGTGCGGTGCCCCCCTGCACCATATTACACCTCGATAATATTGTAGCGGTGCTTAGGCGAAGCCCTGCGTCGGTAGAACATCATCATCGTCACCACGCCGTCGTGCTGACAAAACTCTCCCTCAACACTCGGCTGGATCGGAGTTCGAGGGACGTCATCGAGCTGAACGTGTGCTGAACTCGGAGGTGCCGTGCGTTCGGTACTTGAGCGGTCGGATCGTGAAGACGTACGACTACATCAACCGCGTTGTGTTAACGCTTCCGCTTTCGGTCTACGAGGGTACGTGGACAACACTCTGCCCTCTCGTTGCTATGCATCACCATGATCTTGCGTGTGCGTAGGATTTTTTTTGAAATTACTACGTTCCCCAACACTTCATTGACTACTTCTCTTGCGGCCTCTGCCCCCCTTCTGTGATTTCTTCAACGACATCATGCACACCTACGACTTCCACCTTTTGGATTTTACTCCAAACGCCGTGGCGTGCATGGCTCTTTTCGCGCACCTCTGCGAGGGCTTGGCCGGGGTGCATCCCAACACGGCGCTCTTCTGCCACTACTTCTCCCCTCGGATCCAACCGGGGGGCGCCATTTCCGGTTGCGTCTCCTGGATCCCACGGTCCAAGGGGGCGTACCCGGAGGGCGCCATGAAGGAGAGGTGGGAAGAATGGCGGGGTCGGTGGTGCTGGATTGAAGAAGGACCCGCCGGACTTTTGCCGGGTCCGCGAAGCGCCGCCGGTTCGCCAGGGCAACTGGAGCGACGTCGACATCAACGACGAGAAGCTCACGATTGCCACCACCAGGATCCTTTGCCTCACCGAGGCCGGGCTCACCCTTGAGATGATCGGGGCAGATTTCATCCGCCGCCGAATCGCTCCTCTGCATAACAAGGGGAGGCCGGCCTGGCTCTTCACGAACGCCGCCGACATCATGAGGCTTCGCCCTGGCCTCAACCATAACTTCACGGTGATGGGGCATGCTCACTTCTGCCAGCGGCCCTTCCAGCTCGACGTGAACCGCGACGGCGAGGTCGAGCGGACCGGCAAGGCCGCGTGGGCCGCCGCGAAGGCCGGCAAGTCGCCAAGGGGCCCTTGTTCAAGTTGCCGGCAGGAGTGGTCCCGCTGAGCAACAACTCTCGCCGGACCGAGATCATCGCCATGATGCCGGACTTCAACGCGCATGGCCTTGATCCGAGCTGGGTCGAGCCGGAGGAGATTCAGGTGCAGGAGTTCTTCGACACATTGCACAAGGGGTACGTCACCGCTGAGCCGCGGCTTGTCGAGGACACCACCCAGGCAGAGCTGGACTACATCGCCACCAGGGCGATGGAGGCGAAGCTCGCCGAGGAGGCCGGCAGCGCCGGTGGCGTGGAGGACAAGGCCGCGGTGGAAGCGGAGGAGAAGGAGCTCGCCCAGTGGGCGGAGGCCGCTGGGGAGGTCAGTAGCGCCGGCACCGGGGCTCCTCTCGTCGAGGATGTGGTCGACGAGCCGTCGGAGGAGGAGGCCGAGGTTGTTGACCCTCCATCCACGGGGAGAGGGTGAGTCCAGCGGTGGGCCACTTCCGGCGAGCCGGTCCAGCCCGTCAAGGCCGCGCAGCGGCCAAAAGCTCTGGGGGAGTCCGCGCGTCAGACGAGGGCCGCGGCGGCGAAGAAGGTGGTGAAGGCCGTGGTGGCGAAGAAGAAAGCGTGTGCCTCCTCTTCATCCAAGCGCGTCCAGACTCCACCCTCCTCCCCTCCTCTGGCATACGTCGACACGGAGGTCACCTTTGACTTCGGGTCCCTTAACCCAAGAAGGAAGAGGAAGGCAACAGAGGAGGAGGTGCATGACGAGTAAGTATCTTGTTCCTTTTTTCTTTGTCATCTCCGTCTCCTCAATCTGTGCCGCTTGTCTTGACTTGTTTTCACCTTTGCAGGGATGCGGAGACGCTGGCCCAGAGGGTGAAGAGGGCCAAGGCCTCGGCGGGTGGCCAGCCCCCGGCGGGTACTTCGAGGGCACCATTGGTGGTGTTGAGTAGCCCGGACTGCAGCCTCCGGCACAGCCCCCAGCGTGAGTTCACCACTCACCCCTCGTCGACGTGTGTTGGGGGCCCGATCTCTTGGTGCTGACCTGGCCGTGGTTGCAGGAGGAGGACAGCAGCGGGAGGAGCCGCAGAAGGCTACCCCCAACACGCCGCCCACATTGACCACGCCGCCCCGGGGGACGTCCCCGGCAAGGGCGCCAAGTGCCGAGCCCATGCACACGGAGAAGGATAACTCGGGCGCCGGTGGCTCTGCCTCGACGCAAATTGTTGGCGGGGAGGGGGCATCTGCTTCCCAGCCCGGCACCGGTAACCTGTTCGCCTTTCGTTCATGCTCTGTTTCTTTTCCTTCTGGGTCTTGGTCTCGGCCTTGCCTCATCCCCTCCTCGGTGTCCAGACCCCCCTTGGCGGACCCAGAGGACATAGACACCGTCGTTGAGGACGTCGCCAAGGCCGCCGAGGCGGATGCCGAGAAGGTCGCCGTCGAGGAGTCCGCCAAGGGCGCTGCTGAGGACGCCACCAAGGGGCCTGCCGGGGAGCCCGGCAAGGCCACTGCCGAGGAGACTGGCAAGGGGCCTGCCGGGGAGGCCGGCAAAGCCGCTGCCGAGGAGGAGGCGGTCGATGACCAGCCTTCCTCCTCTGCCGCCTCTGGTTCCGGCAAGTATCTGAGTGTGAGTGACGATCTGTTCGTCCACCTTCCAGGCGCGTCGAGCACCAGGGCGCCTGTTGAGGGAGAGGTGTTTGATGACGAAGTGCTTGCTGCCGCCGGGCTCGAGGGCGTCGACGAGCCGAGCGCTGGTGGCGACGGCTCCCAGGAGGAGCGGCTCCTCCAGGCCATGGGCGCCAGCTTCCGGCTCCAGGAGCTCCACCGCGGCCGCCTGGACAAGGCCAAATCTAGGATGGCGGTGGCGGAGAAGGCGGAGGCGGACCTCAAGGTGCACATCGCCGAGACGCAGACTTGGTTCTGCCAAGCCTGCGAAGAGCTGAAGACCGCCCAGGGCGAGCTGGCCAAGCACGAGGTGGAGCTCACCGTGAAGCGGGCTGACATCGAGAAGGCCCAAGAGACGGCGGAGAACTTGGCCGCCGCAGCCGAGGCCGCTTGGACCCAGCACCAGGCCGCGCTGAACTCCCAGGAGGAGGATCTTGCCAAACGCGAGGCGGACATCGACGCCAAACTCCGCGCCAAGGACGAGGAGGTGGAGAAACTTGTCATGCAGCGGACCCAAGAGCTGGAGCAGAGGCACAGGGAGGCGCTCGATGCCCAGGCTCTGGTTCACGCCAGCAAGGTGAAGGAGCTGGAGGTGGAGCGGGATGGGCTGAAGGACCAGACCCTGAAGTTGGCCGAGGAGAAGAACACGCTCAATGGTGCCCTGACGAAGGTGCAAGGCGCTGTCCTTGGCAAGGCTGAGCAGCTCTCCAAGGCCAGCGACTCCATCAAGGACCTGAAGCTGAAGCTGGAGGGCCTTGAGGGGATGCTCTCGGAGGCCAGGGCCCGGGAAGGGACCCTGGCCAAGGAGCTGGAGACCGAGAAGCAGCTGCGGAAGAACGAGGCCGCCAACCACAAAGATGTCGTGGATGGTCAGAACCGCTGGGTCGGCCATCTCGTGGACGTCGCCGGTAGGATCACCGCGCAGCTAGCTACCATGGGGATGCCAAATGCGAGGTATGCCCCAGAGCGCAGCGGGACTACCAACGCCAAGCTGACCCTATTCTTCGAGGGTGTTCTCGGGGCCCTGGAGCAGTTCCACTCCAACAGGGCGGCTTTATTGGCCGACGAGAACCGAAGGCTCTGTCGGGGCGCCATGACCAAGGTCCTCACCAAGGTGGCGTACTGGAACCCCACCCTTGACTTCGACGCCGCTGGAGAGCCTGCCGGAGGGTACTGACCTCGCGCCGCTCAAGGAGCGTATCGAGCCCATCATCAGCCTCATCGACGGAATTCAAAGGGTGGAGGGCCAGCGCCGGGATTAGGCACCCCATTTCTTATCGCCGCTGCAGTTTCATGACCAAGACAATTTCTATCTTTAGTTAGAACCGCAGCAACAATTTGATGTAATATAGCTCTGCAGTACTTTTGGATCAGTGCATGTTATTTCCCTGTTCAACTTCTTTCTCTGTATGTCCACCCTACGTTAATCGGGTAGGCTCGCCGGTGCGTAACCCAGGGCGGCATCTTGAGGACGGATCCCCAATGGCCTGCCGGGTGTGCTTGCCGCCGCGCGAACCACCTTAGCGCCCTTAACGCGGCCGCTCGAACTGTCGAGCTTGACTCGAGTCAGAATCGAGAGCGTTGCCAAGTGGGGCAGGCTACCCTGCCACTCTCGACGCGACCGCTTGAGCTGTTGAGCGGACTCGAAACAGAACAAGGGCATTGCCAATCGCGGGAGGGCCCCTTTGCGTGCAGGTTTTCCATACAAGAAACGAGATCTCTGAGGGGAATAACCTTATATAAAGAGGAAAGATTTAAGGTTCGGCATGACTTAGCTTTTCTGCTGCCGCACTGGCGTCCATCGCACTTGCAGATGGCACCGTTTTCTCCTGGCCGTCTTCTTCTTTAGAAGCCATGGCGATGCAGAACATACTAGGCTAACTGCTAGACCAGATTCTCACAATTGCGCCCCCCTACCTGGCGCGCCAAAGATGTCGGTGAGAAACAACACCTATGGGATCACGGGAATCCCTACTACGGTTGCCGGGGCGCGGGGTTGTGAGAAGAGCAGGATCAACAGTCAACACAAGGGTCGTTTACCCAGGTTCGGGCTGCGAGGATGCGTAATACCCTAGTCCTGCTTTGGTGGCTGTATTTCAGAGAGTTCTTGAGCTCTCGAACTAGCTATAGTGGCTGCGTAGTTCAAAGGAGCCGAATCCCTCTCCAGCATGCCATGGGCCTCCTTTTATAGTCGAAAGGGGCTGCCACAGTGGCACACAGGAGGTGGAAAGGCGTACAGTGCTGCGAGCTTATCGCCCGTATTACAGGACAAGATGCATTAAATGCACCGCTTAGGTGTCCAGTAGCTTTATCGGGGACGGGAACGAGGCCCGTCCCGTCCGCTGCCGCTCTGTCCCGCTTCGACACGCGCCCAGGCCAGCAGTGCGTGCGGTGCCATGTAGGCAGGTAGGCAGCTGAGGTGGCGCGGTGGTAGGATATTCACGAAGATTTGCATGCCGCCACGCAGGTGTTAGCTGAGTTGGCCTGGAAGCTGCATGTTGCCACACAGGTGCCTGCCCAGCTGGTTGGGCTGGCAGCTGCATGCGAATGGTGGCGGGGTCTTGACTGATGCGGGCCTGGCTGTGGCCCTGCTGATGTCCTCGGCAAGGGTCTTGCCGCGGTGTCGTAGTCGTCCCCGGCAAGGATCTTGCCGGGGGTCTTGTGGTTTTCCTCGGCAAGGATCTTGCCGAGGGTCGTTATCTTCTGGTCCTCACCTGATCTCATATGTTCATGATCTTGACGAAGATCTGCATGCCACTACAGAGGTGCCTCCCGAGCCCTGGATCCAATCGTAGTTGTTGGTGATGTTGGAACCCTTGGGCTCAAGGGTGGCTCACTCCGTTGGCGTTGGGCAAGTTGCCCCGGCAAGGCTCTTGCCGGGGCTGCGGAGGTCGCCCGGGCAAGGGTCTTGCCGGGGGAATCCACCTTGCCCTCTTGCTCTTTGGTGTTGCTGGTCATGGCATTGCCTTGGTTGTCTTGTGCCTTCGGCTTCTCTCCGGCTTCCCTCCCTTGCCCTGCTAAGTGTGGCCATGGCGCGTGGCTCCGACTGTCCGTGCACAAGTAAAGGGGTACAAAGGGAGAGCCCCTACTTTTGTACACTGACACACCGGCAGTGGGTAAGAGCCGTCGCCGAGGACGACCGCGTGAACGTTGCACCCTCTCACCTTCCCCGACAGAGAGGATCCGGCTAGATCTATGACCAGCGGTGAGCAGAGAGAGAGAGTGTCGCCACCGCTGCCGTGTTTAGATCTGGAGAGGATGAGACAGTGTGAAGAGAGCAACACTAGCAAGCAAGCGCGGAGGTTCCTGCCTATATAGTGGAGTACTACCGGAGCCGGCTTGACCTCGGTAATTACTGTCTTCATGCACGTGCCTCGGAGGCGCAGTTGTCCTTATTTTGATCTGAAGCACCGGATTATAACATGACAAGAAACCATAACCTCACTACCCAAAGGAGACAACATGAATCCTGACGGACAAACTAGACGAGGATCAAAGCTCAAATTAAAGATAAAGTCGTAGAAAAGGGGTCCATCGATAGATGCCTTAATTAACATAGCCGACTTGACATAGATGGTAGCCGAGTAGTCTTCGTGCATGTGGGCCCCATGACTAGCGCCTTGGAGGAACTCAGTTGACGCTGTTTAACCTTCGCAGTGATCCGAAGCACATGACACCTAATTTTGCGAGATGACAAGAAACCTTTTTTTAGATTTCTCACCAGAACTATAGCCCTGTACAACACAGCCTGCACGATATGTAGACAATAGCCAATCCAGGCGTGTCTGCTGGAGTCTGGTCACATGCATGGACGAACTAATCTTCCGTGTCATGCAGGGATTGTCCAGGCACCAACGTCTGTACAACACTTCTCTAGTACTATCGCTCGTCTCTCTCTTGTATTAACTCACCCGACTTGTGGGGCCAGGGAGTGTGCCCGTGGTCGGTTCTCAATTGCGGTCACACATGTGTGTGCAAATGCAATATGACGTGCGTTCCATTCGGAGAGCGGCGTGCCAGACCGACCGACCGTCTGGGGTGCGACGCGAACGCGACGGGCGTGCTGTATACTGTACTCCGTAAATGTGTACCTCCATTTTCTTGAGGATTTGCTCCATGGCGGAATCCATGGATAAAAAATCAGTATACTGTACTATTTAAAAGTCGAGGGCGGGGCTTTTCCCGCGCGGTAGGCGGGGCAGTTCCGCCTAGTCGGTTCGACAGAGATGCGAGAAGATGAGGGAGTAGGCTACTGCAAACGTAGGGCTGTGTGATTTGACAGTGAGTTACTGCTGGACAGGTGGGGCCCGGTGATTTGACTTGCCATTATCATTTTAACTACGGCGCTACGACCGGCGTGAGTCTCCTGATTCCTGACCACCTCCATACAGGTGCCTCTCCCGATGCTCCACCATGTAGAGGCTGGCTCTTGCTTGAGAGCCCACTCCTCCACTTTTTCCTTGCCTCTTTCCCCCACATATGCAAAAATGCCATGTAAAGCGGGCTTATAGCCCACTATTGTATTTGATCCTACAGGTGCTAAGCCTACCACACAGGCATAAAGTCTGATGTGGTAAGTTAATTAAGAAGAGAGAGACTAGTTTGGTGACCACAGGAAGAAACGGTGCTAAGCGCGTGTACCTAGATGAAGCAAACTTAGCAACAAAAAACTAAGCACCTATGCATTGGGGACTTGAGTTGCTAAGCCATTTAATGCCCATAGCACCTCATCTAAGCACCATTTCATTGGAAGAGGTCACTCCTTGGCAAATGCAATAAATACTACGAAGAAAGAGATAGAGAGAAGTAAACTAAAAATACTCTTATAGCCAACCTTATAGCTAACCTTGTTGTAGTATGAGTGACTAAGTGATGACTATGTATGACATGCCAACATCAGATAGCCTAACACACCGTGTTAAATCTCCAAGGGCGCGACCGCGCGAGCGAGGCGATGGTCGTGGTAGGCGCGACCATGATACGGGCTGCTGGCAGCCCTTGGATCTGAGATCGAATGGTCACATGCTAAGTTGCTGAAAATTTGCAGAATAACCCTCTAGGATAGGATATTCACCCATAGGTATAGAATCACGCCATGCAACCGTTTGATCTCAGATCCAAGGGCTCTCGGAAGCCTCGTATCACCTGTAATTTTCTCGACGCTTCACATGACATCGAAAGCCATTTAATTGGGCATCGAGTAGACATGACATCTAATTGGGCCCCCATAGTACTGTGCATGAATCCATTTATCCACCAGGCAAGCCACTACCCTGCGTTCGCACGCGCCCCCCACTCGGCATTTTTACAATTGATAAACCACTCCTAGTCGTCCCGTCCTTTCACATTACGGTAGTTCCACTAATCCTAACCCTCCTCCCAAATCCATGGCGTCCCAAATCTCCATGATCAGCGGTGAGTACAAGGTTAGAACCATCACCGGCGATGAGTTCGACGTCATCTACACCCGTTCTTCCGCAACGGTGAAAGGATGCCTTGCTCGCTTCAGACGCATGTTCAAAAACTCAAATGATGAGTGGGTCGCTGGGCTAGATGTTGAGTACACCACAGTCCTGGGAAGCGAGAAGAATCTAAAGGAGGCAGAGAAGAAGAAGCCCACCGTGATCCAGGTTTGTGTGCATGACTTATGCTTGGTCTACCACATATGCCATGCCGACATTGAGTGCGAGGAATTTAAGAAGTTCCTCAAGGGCGGCCTAGTCAAATTCGTTACTGTAGACTTTAGGAACGACAAGGAAATCCTGGGTCGGATAGGCCTTGTTGTAGGCAACCCCATTGACCTCCAGAAGAAAGGGCTGGTGTCCTCCCGTGATAAGCCTTCAATGCTGACCTTGGCAGGAGCCATGGTTCATCCTTCGTACGGTAAATTGAAGAAACCTCCGCACACGTTTCATCGTGCATGGCAGTGGAATGTACTAGATATAGACCACATCCACTACGCTGCAATGGATGGCTACCTTTGTTTCAATATCTACAAGGGTTGGATGAAGAGCAAGAGCCAAGTGTGCGGTTCAAGCAAAGAAGTATCGGCCAAGAGCAAGAGGGACAAGGACGAAGTCGAGGACGTGGACGAGGACTCTGAGTAAGGTGGCAGTGTCGTTGCTCATGGTGGTTCTAATGCAGTGTCTACCGGATTAGTTGCTTAGTTTAATTTCTAGTGTGCTTAGTTTTATTTGAGGGGTGTGTTGTGCTGAGCCCCCAGCAGAACTATGTTATGTTTCTTCTTGTTACTTTAACTCCTCAGTACGTACATACTAGTATTTCTTATAGTTCATCTTTTAGTTGGTATAGTACTACGACTACCACTCGTTTCTTCACATTATATACATACAATATATATGGCCAACATCATATAGCCAGCAGTTTAGTTGTCAAAGAATTTCAGGGGGCTTAGTTTTGTCAAAGAATTTCAGGGTGCTTAGTTTTATTTGAGGGGTGTGTTGTGCTGGACACCATTATTGTGACTCAAATCTCTTTTGCCATGTTATAATGACATAAATACCGATGGACCAACATGCCAGCTCTCCCTCTATCTCACTACAGTAAAGTAAAGTGTGGGGCCTACTTGATCCCAACAGCGTTCTTATTTTCCTGTAAAATTGTTCGCTTGGTTACTCCTGACAAGTGGGGCCACAATTATCATTGTGAGAATCGGCTTATTTTTGTCATGTAACATGGTCTATGGTTTTGACGTGAAAATCACAATGTCTAATGGCATTTTTGAGCAAACATATAACTCAACAATGGCATTTTTTAGATATCTAATTGCATTTTTGAGCAGGCATCTCACGGATCGATGGCATTTTTGAGTAGTTGTAACTTCTAATGGCAAAACTAAGTGGTGATACACAAACTAGTGTCATAAATAATAAGAACCCAAGAATTAAAGAGGTATGCTAATTTCTTTAATAGAATTTAGCACCCCATTTAAGCACGTACTAGCTTTTTTAATAGTACTATATGCATAATTTGGCGACGAGCGCTCTCTATATGTACCACCTTTTTTCTTTAATTTCATCTTGTTAGTTTTTCTCCATGGCACAATCCAGCGATCCTACTACTGTACAGAAGTATACATTTTTAAAAGGCTAGAGGGCGGGGCAGTCTAGCTAGGTCGGTTTCAAGAGAGGCGATGGCCTTTGTGATTTGACGGCTCATTACTGCTGGAAGGCGGGGCCTTGTGATTTAACTACTCGTATAAATGTGTCAACGACCTGAGGAGGAGCAAAGAACCATGCGGTATACTCAAGGTTTTCACTGGAGTACGACGGAGGAGCACGAAACACGGCAGCCCAGTGCCATATCCTCTACTCTCTACTCTTATTATATATTACTAGCAAGAGGCATTGTTTTGTTGGCGATAAAGAATGATCTAATTTGCTAGTCATCTCATTTTTAGCATGGTTCTATTCATGCCTCGCATAGAAGGTGACACGTGCGGCGAAACACCCGAAGCAAAAGAAGAAACACAGGGGCAAAAGCAGAAGGAAGATTATCACCCCCAAAAAAGAAGGAAGACGCACACACAAGTCTCGGGTGCTGCTCTCACTACATGAAGGGTTGCTGGCCGCGGAGTCGTAACTGCTTCTTCATCGCCTCCACGACCTCCATCTCCTTGCGCGTCTCCTCCGCCATCTTCTTCATTGTGTCCATGACGCGGGATTTCTCGACGCGAGCCTTCATCATCTGTTCCATGGCCGCATTACGTACCTTGACAGCAGTCGGGTGCTCGATGCAGAGCTTCGCCAACTCCTCCTTCTGTTCCATGACGAGGGCCTGCAACATCTTCATCGAGGAACTACTATTCTCATGCAGCTTCTTCCAGCCGGTGTTCTCCTCCTTCAGCAGGTCGAGCTCATGGCAGAGCTTCCCCTTGTCCTCCTGAAGTTGCAGGATTTCGCCAGTCGCCTTGTTCTCCAAGGCAATGCTCTTCTTCAGTAGCATTACCAAGCCGGCGGTCAACTCCCCCTGCTCATTCAGCTCAGCGGGCATGTCGTTGAGGCTCTCCTTCAGCAGCTCCACCAAGCCGTGGATGAACTCCTTCTGCTTATTGAGGTGCTTATTGAGCTGATCGGGCATGCCATCGATGGATAACGACTCCAGCGCCGCCAGCTCGGCATGTTCGCCTCAGCGGCTAGGGCGCTCCTGGGAGCCATCGCCTGCCCGTGAGAGATCTTTCGAGGTTTTTGCGTGGTGGGGTGTAACACCCCGCATGTAACTTGCCATATTTGTAACTCCGACTCTTGCCATTTTCGGCTATGTGATATGTTTTTCCCTCCGTTGTCGGGTTTTGTTTTTCGTTTTGTATTTTTTCATGTCATGCATTTTCATATCATGTCATCATGCGCATTGCATTCACATACGTGTTCGTCTCATGCATCCGAGCATTTTCCCCGTTGTCCGTTTTGCAATCCGGCGCTCCTATCTCCTCCGGTGCACCCCTCTTGTTTTCTTTCGTGTGCGTGTGTCAAACTTTCTCGGAATGGACCGAGGCTTGTCAAGTGGTCTTAATATACCACCCGGAGACTACCGGTGAAGTTTCGTTCCATTCGGAGGTCGTTTGGTACTCCAACGGTTAACCGGGCATCCGCAATGTCCATTTGAGTATCCAGCAAAAACCCCCTCCAAAACCAGCCCAAAACCCACCAAACTCTCTTCCATGCTCTAGGTCGTTCGATCACGATCGTGTGGGCGAAAACCGCACCTCATTTGGAGCCTCCTAGCTCCCTCTACCTATAAATAAGTGGGCATCCCGAAAAAACGAAACTGCAGACGAACCCTAACCCTCTCCCTCCGCGCCGCGCCGGACGCGTCCGCTCCGGCCGGACAACGTCCGCCGCGCGCCCGGCCAATCGCAGGCCGCCATGTCGCTCCGCCGCCGCCCGGACCGCGCCGGCCCGCCGGGCCCGCGACAGGCCCCCTCGGCCCGCTCCACCGCGCGCGCGCCTCCCGCCGGCCCGCGCCGCCGCCCTCGCCTTCGGCGCCGCCGCCGCCGGCCTGCTGCGCCCCGCCGCCGCTGTCGCGTCGCCCCGCCGCCGGCGACCTCGCCCTCGCCGCCGGCGACCTCGCCCCCGCCGCCGGCGACCACCTCCGGCCTCTTCTCCTCCGGCCTCCGGTCCCCCCTCGCCGGCCGTCGCCCCGCCGGTCCATTCTCCTCCTCCGGCCGACGAGCACGAGCTCCTGTAGCCGTTGCTCGATCGGATCTGGTAATAGCTTCGTTGACTTTTTCTCGCCCTAATATTTTTCCAAGTCTGGAATTCATCAGCATGTTCTCCTGTTCCTGATGCTATAACTTCTTGCATGTAGCTCCGTTCGCGCGTGTAATATGTCAAATTGTTCGTCTCGTGATGCTCTACATTGTGTTCAATTGCACCATGTTCATTAGAGGTCATCTTGATGCCCAAATCTTCGTTGGAAGAGGGCTAGTTGCTGTTATTCTTTGGTTCTTATCAGAACTTGGAGATTTGTCATTTTTGTATCATTTAATCTGTGCATCTTTTGAGCATGAGCTCTACATGTGTTTTGAAGTATGCCATGCCATCTTTCCAGTGGTGTAGTCCATGTATTTTTGTGATCTCTGTGGTGACTAGCACAAGCATGCAAAGTAGGCCCCGTAATATTTCTGATTTCAGGGACTTGGTGATTTCTCTCAAGTCCTTGTCTGCTGTAATTTTGTTGCCATGTAAACTTGATTCTACAGAGAGATCCATGCATATTTTGGAGATATTCAGTAAGGATGTTTTCTAGATATAGTTGTAATTGATCCATTACTGCAATTGTTTGCAATTATGGAGTGCCATAGCATGACTCAATCTTGCTCTACTTTTGCTATAAAATATTTCTGGCAGATTCTTAACATGACATGCATTTTTTCCAAGCTTATTGTAGTTGATCAATACATGCTATGCTTTTGTTCTTGCCATGGTTAGCTTCATAAACATGCCATCTTGCTGTAGGTATGCTTGGTTTGTCATGCATTGCTCTGTAGTGAGTGAATCAAGCTCACAAAGAGGCCTACACATTATTATTTCTGCCATGCTCTGTTTTCTGCTAAGTCTGAAACCTGATCACGAAACTTGCTATGTTTACATGCTTGCCATTATATCTTCTGGTCCTTTTTGGCTTATGGTCATTAAGGGACTTGTGTCATGTGCATTTAGTAGAACACTACCATGCCTTGTTTTGCTATGTTAAGTTCCTGTAGCATGTTGATTTCATGCTCTGAATATTGCTACCTGATGCTGTTTTCTGCCATGTCCAGTTTTTCACCAAGTCTGTGAACCTGTAATCTTTTGCACTTTTGCCATGCTTGTTTGAGCTTGATATGTTGTGAACTAGCCGTAGCTCAGTGTTCATCTTTTGTCAAGCATCTCCTGTAGATTACTGCCGTGTGCTTTGTTGCTATGTTGGGGTGCTGTAGCATTGTTGCTTGTTGCATTTTAAGTGCTATCATGCTATTAATCGCAGATTCGTGTCATTCTTGTTTTGCTTGCCATTTGCAAACCGTGCATCCGATTCCGGTGATCTTTATATCGATTTCGACCGAAATCATCTCATCTTTCCAGTGGTATGCTTGGTTTGCTAAGCTACTGCCATGTTCATCATTTTCCTTCCGGAGCACGCATATGCATCACATATCATATCTCGCATATCATACATGTCTTGCATCATGTTGCTTGTGCATTTCTCGTTGTTGATTGTGGTTCCATTTGTTTGTGTTCTTGTCTTGGGTAGAGCCGGGAGACGAGTTCGCGAACGAGGAACCTGTCGAGTACGCTTACGAGGATCAAGCTTTCGACAACTCTGAGAATCTTGCAGGCAAGATGACCACCCCTCGAAATCACTTCTATCTTTGCTATGCTAGTTGTTCGCTCTATTGCCATGCTCGCTACCTATCACTTGCTATATCATGTCTCCTATTTAAGCCATGTCAGCTCTAACCATCCCTTCCTAGCAAACCGTTGTTTGGCTAAGTTACCGCTTTTGCTCAGCCCCTCTTATAGCGTTGCTAGTTGCAGGTGAAGTTGAAGTTTGTTCCATGTCGGAACATGGATATGTTGGGATATCACAATATCTCTTATTTAATTAATGCATCTATATATTTTGGTAAAGGGTGGAAGGCTCGGCCTTATGCCTGGTGTTTTGTTCCACTCTTGCCGCCCTAGTTACAGTTATACCGGGATTATGTTCCTTGAGTTTGCGTTCCTTACGCGGTCGGGTGATTTATGGGACCCCCTTGACAGTTTGCTTTGAATAAAACTCCTCCAGCAAGGCCCAACCTTGGTTTTACCATTTGCTACCTAAGCCTTTTCCCCCGGGTTTTCGCGAGCCCGAGGGTCATCTTATTTTAAACCCCCGGACCAGTGCTCCTTCGAGTGCTGGCCCAAACCGAGCGATGTCCGGCGCCCCCTGGGCAACCAGGGTCTATGCCAACCCGACGTCTGGCTCATCCGTTGTGCCCTGAGAACGAGATATGTGTAGCTCCTATCGGGATTTGTCGGCACATTCGGGGGCTTTGCTGGTCTTGTTTTACCATTGTCGAGATGTCTTGTAAACCGGGATTCCGAGACTGATCGGGTCTTTCCGGGAGAAGGTTTATCCTTCGTTGACCGTGAGAGCTTATGATGGGCTAAGTTGGGACACCCCTGCAGGGTATTATCTTTCGAAAGCCGTGCCCGCGGTTATGAGGCAGATGGGAATTTGTTAATGTCCGGTTGTAGATAACTTGTCACTTGACCCAATTAAAATACATCAACCGCGTGTGTAGCCGTGATGGTCTCTTCTCGGCGGAGTCCGGGAGGTGAACACGGTCTGTGTTATGAATGACGTAAGTAGGTGTTCAGGATCACTTCTTGGTCATTGCTAGATGACGTCTGTTCCGTTGCTTCTCTTCTCGCTCTCATTTGCGCAAGTTAGCCACCATATACTATGTATTATACTATGCAAACAGTTGCCTCTAAGCGCTCGTGTGCACAAACAAAATAATTTCGTTTGAAATGAAGACGTACTAATTTTGAAATGAAGACGTGAGTTCATCGTTTCGCCTCTAAATTTTTCCCATGTAAACCAATCACAATTTTACCACGGGTTTGATTTGCTGGCGCATTTCAGGTCTCGTGTGCTATATGTAAGACATTTTTTGGCATTTACCGTGCATGTTGGCATATAAATAAATTTCTAGCCGGACTGCATTTCCTGTCGAAAGGGATGAGGCTTGCCATTCGATCTGGGAGCATCCAACAGTGCAGACGTACGATCCGTGGGGTTTGAGTTCTGGCCAATCAGAACGCACGACTCAGATCGCGCGCGCAGCAAGGGGGGGGCATCGGCCACGGTTTGGTAGGCACACGGCTTTCGTGTGTGAACCATGTTCTATTTGAAAAAAAAATTGGGGAGGGGCTATTTGAAAACATGTACATGTGTTGTCGAAAGGGATGAGGATCGCCGTTCGATCAAGGAGAATCCATCGGTGCAGACGTACGATCCATGGGGTTTGGGTTCTTGCCAATCAGAATGCACGACTCAGATCGCGCGCATGCTAGAGGGGTGTGGGGGGGGGGTGCATTGGCCACGGTTTAGTGGACACACAGCTTTCGTGAGTGAACCGTGTGCTCTTTGAAAACATTTACATTACCTAACATCATATTTTTGTTCGAATGACAACAAGAGTTCATCGTTTTGCCTCCAATTTTTTTCCACGGTAAGAAATCACGAGTATAGTGGAGTGTCATATACTAGTATCATGAATATACAGTATATATGATACTAGTGTATGATACTACCTTTAATTAATTATATCGCATAGTATAATACATAGAGTATAATATCGTATATAGATCATATTTATTGCCATGCATGACACAAATTAGCATCGCATTTAACATGATATGGTATCTACCTATATGTTACTCTAACCCTCTTTATATATATTTATTTCTTTGCCACATTAGCATACTTGCTATTTCCGAGTGCATGGCATCGTCGGCTATGATACCACCACAATGGCTAGCCTTATATAGTGGGGAGTATCACATACTATGTATATAGTATCATGCATATGATACTACGTACGTACCTTCATAGTGCATATATAGTATCATAGAGTAGTATATATCATAGATGACCGTATTTATGGCCATGCATGACAGAATGTAGTATAGCATTTATTATATATATATATGTTACGGTATCTACCTATGTTACTGCTTCTTTGCCACATCATCATATTTTCTATTCCCGAGTGTATGATACCGGCTATGATACCCCCACAATGGCCACCCTAATAAGGCTGGTCGTAATATGGGAGTATCAAGCAGTATGATGCATCCCAACTAGACTTTTTGGATGATGTGGCACATAGTTAAATGAGGAAAGAGAGGGTGTGGTATCATATTATGATACCGTATCATATTAAATGTTCTACTACTATGTGTCATGCATGGCAATTAATAAGGAACCTAAGATACTAACTTATGATACTATGCATGCGCGCATTACGGAGGTATTGCCGATCATATACTAGTATCATGCATATATACTCCCTCCTTTCCGGTTTATAGGCTTATCTCAAAATTTTAGTTTTTCCATTTTATAAGGCTCAATTTGGTTGGTCCCCATCACATGTCCAGATTCCAAGGTGCATTAAATCATTGCATGCAAGTATTAATTAAGAGAAAGTTGACCAATGCATGTACTTTATATATGCATGCATGTATTGCAATTAATACATTGGAAAACATAATTTTTTTGAGGAAAACAAAAGCATTAATTGGGTGTTTTTTGCAAACTACAAAAAGTATTCCACCACTTACCATCTACCTTGGTTGGTGAGATGTTTGAATTGAGCCCTATAAAGCTGGTTGTAATGGGGAGTATCATATACTAGTATCATGCATATGATAGTGTATGATACTACTTCCGTAATGCATAGTATCATAAGTTAGTATCTTAGGTTGCCTTATTAATTGTCATGCATCACACAAAGTAGTAGTACAACATTTAATATGACACGGTATCATGATATGATACCACATCCTCTCTTTCCTCATTTAATTGTGTGCCACATCATCCAGAAAGTCTAGTTGGCATGCATGATACCGCTTATGATACTACCATTAGAACTAGCCTAAACCGGAAAGGAGGGAGTATGAGACTAGCCACAATGGAGAGTAACATACACGGGTAACATACACATATCCCTAGACTATGTTAGTACCTTCACAGTGGGTAGTAACATAAGTGTAGTGTCATGCAAAGCTTCATTTATTAGGTTATAGACTCATATTGCATTGGGACATGTGATGTTACAGTAACTAGCTAAGTTACTAAAACTATCTCTCTCCTCATTAACTTATTGCCACATAAGCAAGTTTGCTGAGTTGGAGTCGATGTTACTGCTGAAGTTACTCCCACTGTGGCTAGTCTGATACTAGCTAGTCGTCTATGATATACTAGCTACCTCACTAAGAGCATGGTTAATAATACAACCAAGGGTCGGCTATAAGAAGTTGCCATGTCATATACAGCCAACCTCTTAGTGGGCATGTACAATAATAAGTTTTATATATGTACTAGTTTATCAATAGTTGGCTCACAAAGTGTCTTGGGTCTCGTGTTGCAGCTGGCTCTACTAACCAAGAGCCCGCTTCTCTTCTCTTTCCTCCAACTAATAAGCACATATATATTATTCTATTCCTTATAGCCTGCTTAGACTATCCACAGTGGGAGTAACATAGGTAGTATCACACGTATCTAGATAAAATAGATGATGTGGCAAGCAATAAATGAAGAAAGAGAGGAAAGTGGTAACATAGCTAGTTAGACTAGCCACAATGGGTAGTAACATAGACTAGTAACATGCACATGCTACTAGTCTATGTTACTACCTCTATAGTGGGGAGTAACATATATATGTGTGGTAACATGCAACACTTCATTTATTAGGCTATAGACTCATTTTTTCTTGATATGTGTGATGTTACTCATACTACTAGTAACTAGCTATGTTACCACTTTCCTCCATTTCTTCACTTATTGCTTGCCACATCATCTATTTTATCTATATATGTGTGTTGTTACTACCTATGCTACTCCCACTGTGGGTAGTCTTACTAGTAGTATGAGTAACACCACACATCTCAAGGCAAGATGAGTCTATAGCCTAATAAATGAAGTGTTGCATGTTACTACACATATGTTACTCCCCACTATAGAGGTAGTAACATAGACTGGTAACATTGTATGTTACTACCCATTGTGGCTAGTCTTATGTCACTCTATTGTGTACTTGCTCTAATGCATAGTATCATAGAGTAGCTAGTATCATATGTAGTACTTTATTTATATTGTCATGCATTACACATAGTAGCATAGCATTTATTATCATACGGTTTCATGATATGATACTTAACCCTCTCTTTCTTCATTTAATTAATTCTATGACAGCTCATCAAAATTGCCTAGTTGGCATGCATGATACTAGCTATGATACCCCCTTACTATCAGCCTGGCAAAGGTGTACAGATCATTTGTGCGTCGCTTTCTGAGTTTTCATTCATTTGTTCGAGAAGCGGGGAGAAGTTTCAAACATTTCGGCCGCGAGGTGCGGCCACTAGCGTAGGCCTTGTTGGTATTTTAATTACAGGAAATTCAGATGGAGTTCGGACATCATAAAAATCGATGTGTGCCTGTGGCATGCTCTCACGACCCCGTGGAATGTTTTTTGGTAAAGTTTGGCACAAGTTTTGATGACCGCTCCTTCCAAATCGGAGCATCTCACATGAAGGATCATGGTTTTCCAAAAGGAGACGTGCCAATTCAAACTCCTGTGGCCGGTGACTTCATCGTTTGGCCTCATAAAAATTTCCACGGTATGCAATCACCATTATACCACGGGTTTGATTTTCTGGTGCATTTCAGGTATCGTTAGCTATATTTAAGACATTTTTTGAGATTAACGTGCATTTTGTGCATAAAAATAAAATTACAACCAGAACTGCATGTGCTGTCGAAAGGGATGAGGATCGCCGTTCGATCTGGAAGCATCCAACGGTGCAGACGTACGATCTGTGGGGTTTGGGTTCTGGCCAATCAGAAAGCACGACTCAGATCATGGGCGGGGTGGCGGGGTTTGGTCGGCACACGACTTTCATCAACGAACCGTGTGCTATTCACAAACCAGATTGCATATTTTTGTTCACACATACTTGTAACACCCCGGATGTAACTTTCCATATTTGTAACTCCAAGTCTTGCCATTTTCGGCTATGTGTTATGATATTCCCTCCGTGGTTGGGTTTTGTCTTTCGTTTTGCATTTTGTTCATGTCATGCATCTCATATCATGTTATCATGTGCATCTCATTTGCATACGTGTTCGTCTCATGCATCCGAGCATTTTCCCCGTCGTCCGTTTTGCAATCCGACACTCCCACATGCACCGGCGCACCCCACTTGTCTCTTTTCGTGAGCGGGTGTTAAACGTTCTCGGAATGGACCGAGTCTTGCCAAGTGGCCTTGGTATACCACCGGTAGACCACCTGTCAAGTTTCGTTCCATTTGGAGGTCGTTTGATACTCAAACGGTTAACCGGGTAACCGCAAAGTCCTTTTGTGTGTTGCAGCAAAAACCCCCTCCAAACAGCCCACTAACCCAGCAAACCCCCCTCCATGCTCTAGGTCGTTCGATCACGATCGTGGGGGCGAAAACCGCACTCCATTTGGAGTCTCCTAGCTCCCTCTAGCTATAAATATGTGCCTTCCCCGGAATTTTCGCGCAGATCAAACCCTAACCCCTTCCCCTCTCCGCCGCCGGACACGTCCGGTCCGGCCGGACAAAGTCGCCGCCGCCCAGAGCCTATCGCGCTGCGCCACGTGGCGAGCCACGCCCACTTCGCCGCCGGCCCGCCGAAGCCCATCGCCGGCCCCCGCGGGCCCGTGCGCCCCCGCCCGCGCGTCGCCATCCCCGCCACCGGAGCGCGCCTCCCGCGCCCTTGCCGCCCCGTCGCCCCTCCGGCGAGCTCCCGCGACCTCGCCGCCCGTCGCCGCCTTGCTCCGGTCGCCGCCCGCCGCCTCCGCCTCGACCTCGCCGCCGCCCGTGCGCCCCCGCGCGTCACCGTGCGCCGAGCCGCCCCGCGCCCCGAGCGCCTCGCCCCTCCCTCGAGTCCTCCGGCCGCCGTCTCCCCTCCAGCTCCGGCGACGAGCTCCGGCCGCCTCAAATCCCGCGCCGATTCCCCCAGATCCAGATCGAGGTTGACTCCCCCCTTGTTTTCTGCCAAGTCTTGAATTTATCACTTTATGTTGCTCTGTTCATCATGGCATATCTCATTGCATACTGCTCCGTTTCATGCGTGTGATATATCAAAATGTTCGTCACGATATGCTCTTCATTTTGTTCCATTGTGCCATGCTAGTTTGAGTTAATCGTGATGCCCAAATCTCTGGTGCAAGAGTGCTATATGCTGTTTACTGCTGTTACTTATCAGAACTTGGTGTTTTGTTATTTTTGTTGCATTTGATGTGTGCATCTTATGGGCATGAGCTCTGCAGGTGTTTTGATCTATGACATGCCATCTATACAGAGGTGTATGCCATGTATTTTTGTGATCTATGTGGTGACTAGCACGAGCATGCAAACTAGGCTTCGTGATGTTTCTGTTTTCAGGGACTTTGGATTTTGCTAAGTCTGTTACTGCTGTTATTTTGTTGCCATGTATCCATGTGTCTACAGTGAGATCCATGCTTCTTTTGAGTATGTTCAGTAAGGATGTTTTGTATATATAGTTTTGTTCTATCGATCCATGCCCCTGTTTGCAATTACGAAGTGCCCTAGCATGTCTTAATCTTGCTCTAATTTTGCTACAAAATATTCCTGGCAGATTGTTAACATGATATTCAATTTTGCCAAGGTTGTTGTAGTTGATCCATACATGCTATTAATTTTTTCTTGCCATGGTTAGCTTCATAAACATGCCATCTTGCTGTAGGTATGCTTGTTTTGTCATGCGTTGCTTTGTGATGAGTGTATCGAGCTCACAAAGATGCCTTCATATTTCTGTTAATGTCATGTTCTGTTTATTTGCCAAGTCTGAAACCTGCTAACGAAACTTGCTATGTTTACATGAGTGCCATCATATCTTCTGGTCATTTTTGACTCATGGTCAGTAAGGGACTTTTGTTCTATGCATTTAGTAGATTCATGCCATGCCTTGTTTTGCTATGTTAAGTTCCTGTAGCATGTGTGTTTCTCGCTCTGAACATTGCTACCTGATGCTGTTTATACCATGTCCAGTAATTTCACCAAGTCTGTGAACCTGATATCTTTTGCACTTTTGCCATGCTTGTTTAAACCTGTTATGGTGTGATCTAGCCGTAGCTCAGTGTTCATATTTTGTCAAGCATCTCCTGTAGATTACATCCATGTGCTTTGTTGCTATGTTGGAGTGATGTAACATAGTTTCTTGATGCATTCTAAGTGCTATCATGCTGTTAATCGCAGAATCGTGTCATTCTTGTTTTGCTTGCCATTTGCAAACCGTGCATCCGTTCCGGTGATCTTTACATCGATTTCGACCAAAATCATCTCATCTTTCCAGTGGCATACTTGGTTTGCCAAGTTACTGCCTTGTTCATCCTTTTGCTTCCGGAGCACGCATACGCATCGCATATCATATCTCGCATATCATGCATGTATTGCATCATGTTGCTTGTGCATTTCTCGTTGTTGATTGTGGTTCTGTTTGTTTGTGTTCTTGTCTTGGGTAGAGCCGGGAGCCTTGTTTTTCTATGTTAAGTTCCTGTAGCATGTTGATTTCGTGCTCTGAACATTGCTACCTGATGCTGTTTTCTGCCATGTCCAGTTTTTCACCAAGTGTGTGAACTTGTAATCTTTTGTACTTTTGCCATGCTTGTTTGAGCTTGATATGTTGTGAACTAGCCGTAGCTCAGTGTTCATCTTTTGTCAAGCATCTCCTGTAGATTACTGCCATGTGCTTTGTTGCTATGTTGCGGTGCTGTAGCATTGTTGCTTGTTGCATTTTAAGTGCTATCATGCTGTTAATCGCAGATTCGTGTCATTCTTGTTTTGCTTGCCATTTGCAAACCGTGCATCCGATTCCGGTGATCTTTATATTGATTTCGACCGAAATCATCTCATCTTTCCAGTGGTATGCTTGGTTTGCTAAGCTACTGCCATGTTCATCATTTTCCTTCCGGAGCACGCATATGCATCGCATATCATATCTCGCATATCATACATGTCTTGCATCATGTTGCTTGTGCATTTCTCGTTGTTGATTGTGGTTCCGTTTGTTTGTGTTCTTGTCTTGGGTAGAGCCGGGAGATGAGTTCGCGAACGAGGAACCTGTCGAGTACGCTTACGAGGATCAAGCTTTCGACAACTCTGAGAATCTTGCAGGCAAGATGACCACCCCTCGAAATCACTTCTATCTTTGCTATGCTAGTTGTTCGCTCTATTGCCATGCTCGCTACCTATCACTTGCTATATCATGTCTCCTATTTAAGCCATGTTAGCTCTAACCATCCCTTCCTAGCAAACCGTTGTTTGGCTAAGTTACCGCTTTTGCTCAGCCCCTCTTATAGCGTTGCTAGTTGCAGGTGAAGTTGAAGTTTGTTCCATGTCGGAACATGGATATGTTGGGATATCACAATATCTCTTATTTAATTAATGCATCTATATATTTTGGTAAAGGGTGGAAGGCTCGGCCTTATGCCTGGTGTTTTGTTCCACTCTTGCCGCCCTAGTTACAGTTATATCGGGATTATGTTCCTTGAGTTTGCGTTCCTTACGCGGTCGGGTGATTTATGGGACCCCCTTGACAGTTTGCTTTGAATAAAACTCCTCCAGCAAGGCCCAACCTTGGTTTTACCATTTGCTACCTAAGCCTTTTCCCCCGGGTTTTCGCGAGCCCGAGGGTCATCTTATTTTAAACCCCCGGCCAGTGCTCCTTCGAGTGCTGGCCCAAACCGAGCGATGTCCGGCGCCCCCTGGGCAACCAGGGTCTATGCCAACCCGACGTCTGGCTCATCCGTTGTGCCCTGAGAACGAGATATGTGCAGCTCCTATCGGGATTTGTCGGCACATTCGGGGGCTTTGCTGGTCTTGTTTTACCATTGTCGAGATGTCTTGTAAACCGGGATTCCGAGACTGATCGGGTCTTTCCGGGAGAAGGTTTATCCTTCGTTGACCGTGAGAGCTTATGATGGGCTAAGTTGGGACACCCCTGCAGGGTATTATCTTTCGAAAGCCGTGCCCGCGGTTATGAGGCAGATGGGAATTTGTTAATGTCCGGTTGTAGATAACTTGTCACTTGACCCAATTAAAATACATCAACCGCGTGTGTAACCGTGATGGTCTCTTCTCGGCGGAGTCCGGGAGGTGAACACGGTCTGTGTTATGAATGACGTAAGTAGGTGTTCAGGATCACTTCTTGGTCATTGCTAGATAACGTCCGTTCCGTTGCTTCTCTTCCGCTCTCATTTGCGCAAGTTAGCCACCATATATGCTTTTGCCGCTGCAGCTCCACCTCTTTGCACCATTCCCCCCTTTAAGCTTAAATAGTCTTGATCTCGCGGGTGTGAGATTGCTGAGTTCCTGTGACTCACAGATTCTACCAAAACAGTTGCAGGTGCCGACGATGCCATTGCAGATGATGGCGTCGATCTCAAGTGGGAGTTCGACGAGGAACGTGGTCGTTACTATGTGTCTTTTCCTGATGATCAGTAGTGGAGCCCAGTTGGGACGATCGGGGTTCTAGAATTTGGGGTTGTCTTATTTTCATCTGGATTTTGACCGTAGTCGGTCTATATGATTGTATTTTGGATGATGTATGATATTTATGTATTGTGTGAAGTGGCGATTGTAAGCCAACTCTTTATCCCATTCTTGTTCATTACATGGGATTGTGTGAAGATGACCCTTCTTGCGACAAAACCACAATGCGGTTATGCCTCTAAGACGTGCCTCGACACGTGGGAGATATAGCCGCATCGTGGGCGTTACAAGTTGGTAATCAGAGCCATCCCCGACTTAGGAGCCCCCTGCTTGATCGAATCGCTGGCGTTGTTGAGTCTAGAACCAAAATGTTTTGAGTCTTAGGATTATATATATCGGAGAGTAGGATTCTTTTTACTCCTCAGTCCCTTCGTCGCTCTGGTGAGGTCTCCTGACGTAGAAGTTTGACTACTCTCTCCTCAAATTTCACTAAATTGTTTTTAGGATCACGCGGGTATCTTGGAATCGTTCCGATGGATTTGTGACGAGAACATTGTTCTTGGTGCCTCCTGTCATTTAGGGGTTGTGGCAGTGTCCCGGGGAGTTGAGCTCCGAGGTGTTGTCGTCACAATTTTATCGTTGCAGTTCTGGAATACCTGAGTTTCGCTGACATCGAAATCTCTTTTATGCAGTTGTTGGTGAGATCACCTCGACGCCACCCAGTACTGGGGCGGGAGTTCGGGAGTATTGCCATAACTTGTTTAACGGATGTTTTTCGAAGGTTGAGGTAAACGATTTCCGAAGGTTTCTTGGTTATGTGTTAACGGATGGATACAGCTGGATCTAGGGATTGCTAGTTTGGGTGATATATTTTGTGTCCCCTGTACCCCCTACACCAGATTGCATAACCAGAAAGTTTCGGGAGTTTATAAGTGGGAATTCAAGTAGCCTTAGGATTTCTTTCCAACAGATGCATGATATGAGATTGGGGTTCGACGTCTAGTGGTCCGCCTTTCCACGGTTGATTTTACAGTGGTCTCGTTGTGTCTTAAAGAGTCCATGGCTTTGCCGACTCGGGGACGCTTTGTATGTCATGTGCACAGCCTTGTACATGATGGTGCTGTACGATTGAGCCCGTGTGGGCCCCACCATGAAAACTTCGGACGAAATATCTATCATATGTTTGTTCCGGCTTATTCTGCAAGCCAATACTTTGTTTTATTTTGGTATTCGAGTTACTTCGAATTCTTATGTTCACTCCATATCTTTTTCAAGTGGCTTCTCAACTTATGGAAGTGTGATGATTTACTACGGAATTCATTCGTTCTTCCTCGTTCAAATGTTTATTGTGAAGGCTATATGTTGCAATTTCTATCCGTTGATTCTACTTATCTATTTGTCTATCAAGATGCTAACGGATGTCACCCTCTTCAGGATGGCTCCGCCAACGCGTCAGAATCCGGATCGCAATGAAGGGAGTCAAGCGAACCCTCCGCCACCACCTCCACCTCCGGAGGCATGACAAGCAATCATGGCAGCCACCAACGCCAATGCTCAGATGATTCTGCAACTCTTGCAAGAACGTACTCAAGGGCAAGGCAATCAAGGCAATCAAGGTCAAGGCAACAATCAGTTTCACTTTGCCACTCTCAACCAGTTTCTCGCAAATCAGCCCAAGTCTTTCAGCTACTGTGCCGAGGCCACGGATGCCGATGATTGGCTCGTGGACATCAACAAGCATTTTGAATGTAGCAATGTCAGGCCGGAGGACTATGTCAAGTTCGCTTCTTTCCAGCTCAAGGACCAAGCTGCTGATTGGTATCAACAATACAAAGATTCCAGAGGAGGTCGTGTGATCACTTGGACTGACTTCTGTCGGGACTTCAAAGCGCACCACATTCCACAAAGTGTTGTTGAGAGCAAGCGTGAGGAGTTCCGCAATCTCAAGCAAGGCAACATGTCGGTGTATCAATACAACATTCAGTTTCAGAAACTTGCTCGCTTCGCTAAACAAGACGTTCCTGATGAAAAGAGCATGATCTATCACTTCAGAGGTGGCCTTAAAGAGGATCTGCAGTTAGCTCTCGTTCTTGTTGAGCCTACTCACTTTGATCAATTCTACAATATGGCACTGAAGCAAGAGGCTGCTCAGCTCAAGTGTGAGGCTTCTAAGAAGAGAGTCAGAGACGCAGTTCAGTCTTCTTCTTCCTCACTTGTGACAGCTAAGCAACAGAAGTTCTGGTTGCCTCCTCCTCCTCCGTTTCGTCAGCCTTATCAGCAGAAGAACAAAGGTGGCCACGGTTCTTCCAACTCTTCCAACTCTGGCTATCAGAACAAGTCTCAGAATCAAGTTCCTAAGTCCAATGCTCCTTATCACCGTCCACTCTCAGAGGTGACTTGCAACAAATGTCAGCAGAAAGGTCACTATGCCAACAAGTGCTTCAACCAGAGGAGTCTTCCTCCTCCTCCTCCTGTCAGATCTTCCAGCAATGCAGTGGTCAAGCATAATCCAAAGTCTGCAAAGGTGAACATGATGAATGCAGCTCAAGCGGAGGAATCTACTGATGTGATAATGGGTAATCTTCCTGTTAATGATATTCCTGCAAAGTTCTTTTTGATACTGGTGCATCGCTTTCTTTCATATCAAGACCATTTGCTTTAAGCATGAGTTGGTTTATCAAGATTTGCCTAGACCGCTATCAGTTGTCTCTCCGGGTAAATTCATGAATGCAAGTTCCATGGTTCCGAATGTTACCATCAAGATGGGCGACTATAAATTTCAGTCTTCTCCAATTGTTCTTGGTGACTCGGATATTGATCTAATTCTTGGGATGGACTGGCTTTCTAAGCACAAGGCTCAACTTGATTGTGCTGCCAGGGAAATTCAATTGACACACTCGTCTGAGGATGTGATTATTTATGCCGCTCGTGATGAAACCATTCGGTTTTTCTCTCTCAATGAGAAGGGCGAATTAAATGCCATCTCTCAAATTCCAGTCGTTTGCGAGTATCAAGATGTCTTTCCAGAAGAGCTTCCGGGTATGCCTCCTCATCGGCCAGTTCAGTTCGTTATCGAACTAGAGCCTGGCACTGAACCCGTTTGCAAGCGTCCATACAAGCTTGGACCCAACGAGCTGAAGGAATTGAAGAAACAGCTCGATGAACAAGAGCGTCTGGGTGTGATCAGACCGAGTTCTTCTCCTTGGGGTTGTGGTGTTCTTTTTGTCAAGAAGAAGAATGGCATGGACCGACTTTGTGTCGACTACCGTCCATTGAACAAGAAGACAATCAAGAACAAGTATCCACTTCCCAACATCAATGAGCTATTTGAGCAACTCAAAGGGGCTAAAGTATTCTCGAAGCTTGACCTTCGTATGGGTTATCATCAGATTCGTATTCGTGAAGAAGATATTCCCAAGACAGCATTCAGAACAAGCTTTGGTTCTTATGAATATACTGTCGTGTCTTTCGGCCTTGTCAATGCTCCTCCAGTGTTCTCTCAGATGATGAATTTCATCTTCAACCCCTATACCAATGAATTCGTTCTGGTGTATCTCGATGATATCTTGGTCTTCTCCAAGAATAAGCAGGATCATGCCAAACATTTGCGATTGGTGCTCGACAAGCTCAGAGAGTATCAATTCTATGCGAAGTTCTCCAAATGTGAGTTTTGGCTCGATGAAGTTCATTTCCTTGGTCACATCATCTCTGCCAAGGGCATCGCTGTTAACCCCGAGAAGGTGTCCGCAGTTCTGGATTGGGAACCTCCTCAAAATGTCAAACAGCTCCGCAGTTTTCTTGGACTTGCAAGCTATTGCCGAAGATTCGTTGAGAATTTCTCAAAGATTGCAAAGCCTCTTTCCAACCTCCTACAGAAGCATGTGAAGTATGTCTGGTCTCCTGAGTGTGACGTTGCTTTCAACACCCTCAAAGAGAAACTAGTCACAGCTCCTGTCTTGACTCCTCCTGATGAATCCAAGCCGTATGAAGTTTTCTGTGATGCTTCTCTCCAACGTCTCGGTGCTGTGTTAATGCAAGAGAAGAAAGTTGTGGCCTATACCTCTCGGTAGTTGAAGCCCAACGAGAAGAACTACCCCACTCACGATCTTGAGTTGGCGGCAGTTGTCCATGCATTGATTACATGGAGACATCTTTTGTTGGGAAGACAAGTGGACATTTTCACTGATCACAAGAGTCTCAAGTATATCTTCACTCAGCCCAACCTCAACCTCAGGCAGACTCGATGGGTCGAAATGATTCAAGAGTACAATCCGAGTATCGAATATACTCCAGGCAAAGCAAATGTCATTGCAGATGCTTTAAGCAGGAAGGCTTATTGCAACAACTTAATCCTCAAGCCTTTCCAACCGGATCTTTGTGAAGCTTTCCGCAAGCTGAATCTCCAAGTTGTTCCTCAAGGCTTTCTTGCCAACCTCATAGTCTCTCCTACTTTGGAAGATCAAATTCGTGAGGCACAACTCCTTGATGCCATGGTGAAGAAGGTGAAACGTGGTATCGACAAGGGTCTTTCCAAATACAAGTGCTATCGCATTGATGACAGAGACATTTTGTTCTTTGAGGACCGGATTGTGGTTCCTAAAGGTGATCTAAGGAAAGTCATAATGAACGAGGTGCACAATTCCCTCCTGTCCATTCATCCTGGAAGTACGAAGATGTATCATGACCTCAAGCAGTCGTATTGGTGGACTCGAATGAAGCGAGAAATTGCTCAATTCGTGAATGAATGTGATGTCTGCCGAAGAGTGAAAGCAGAACACCAACGACCAGCTGGTCTCCTCCAACCTCTTGCTATCCCAGAATGGAAGTTTGACCATATCGAAATGGACTTCGTGACTGGATTTCCCAAGTCCAAGCGCGGAAATGATGCTATCTTCGTTGTCATCGACAAGCTCTCTAAAGTGGCTCATTCCCTTCCAATCAAAGAATCCATCACAGCAGCTCAGCTAGCAGAGCTCTACACCTCCAGAATTGTCTCCTTGCATGGCATTCCACAACTTATTTCTTCAGATCGTGGAAGCATCTTCACCTCTAAGTTCTGGGACTCCTTCCAGAAGGCCATGGGCACAAACATTCGCTTCAGCACAGCTTTCCACCCTCAAACTAGTGGCCAAGTCGAGCGAGTCAATCAAATTCTTGAAGATATGCTCAGGGCTTGTGTCATTTCCTTTGGCATGAAATGGGAAGATTGTCTTCCATATGCTGAATTCTCCTACAACAACAGCTTCCAAGCGAGTTCGGGCAAGGCCCCATTCGAGATTCTCTATGGCAGAAAGTGCCGTACTCCTCTCAATTGGTCAGAGACTGGTGAACGCCTACTTCTTGGCAATGACTTAATCACTGAAGCTGAAGAAATGTGTAAAGTCATCCGTGATAATCTCAAAGCCGCGCAATCGCGCCAGAAGAGCTACTATGATAGTAAGCATCGTGATTTGGCTTTCGAGATCGGAGACCATGTCTACCTCCGCGTCTCTCCAATGAAAGGCACTCGTCGCTTCGGTATCAAAGGGAAGCTTGCCCCTAGATACGTGGGTCCTTTCAAGATCATTGGCAAAAGAGGCGACCTCGCCTATCAACTTGAGCTTCCTTCCAACTTCGCGAACGTGCACGATGTGTTCCACGTGTCACAACTCCGCAAGTGCTTCAAGTCGCCTGAGCGCACTATCAACTTCGAAGAGATTGACCTTCAAGAAGATTTGTCTTATCATGAGCACCCCGTTGCTATTCTTGAAGAAACTAAGCGCAAGACTCGCAACAAGTCCATCAAATTCCTGAAAGTGAAGTGGTCGCACCATTCCGACGGGGAAGCCACCTGGGAACGCGAGGACCATCTCCGTTCCGAATATCCGGAGTTCTTTCAGTCCTAGATCTCGGGACGAGATCCTCTCGTAGTGGTGGAGTGTTGTAACACCCCGCATGTAACTTGCCATATTTGTAACTCCGACTCTTGCCATTTTCGGCTATGTGATATGTTTTTCCCTCCGTTGTCGAGTTTTGTTTTTCGTTTTGTATTTTGTCATGTCATGCATTTTCATATCATGTCAACATGCGCATTGCATTCGCATACGTGTTCGTCTCATGCATCCGAGCATTTTCCCCGTTGTCCGTTTTGCAATCCGGCGCTCCTATCTCCTCCGGTGCACCCCTCTTGTTTTCTTTCATGTGCGTGTGTCAAACTTTCTCGGAATGGACCAAGGCTTGTCAAGTGGTCTTAATATACCACCCGGAGACTACCGGTCAAGTTTCGTTCCATTCGGAGGTCGTTTGGTACTCCAACGGTTAATCGGGCATCCGCAATGTCCATTTGAGTATCCAGCAAAAACCCCCTCCAAAACCAGCCCAAAACCCACCAAACTCTCTTCCATGCTCTAGGCCGTTCAATCACGATCGTGTGGGCGAAAACCGCACCTCATTTGGAGCCTCCTAGCTCCCTCTACCTATAAATAAGTGGGCATCCCGAAAAACGAAACTGCAGACGAACCCTAACCCTCTCCCTCCGCGCCGCGCTGGACGTGTCCGCTCCGGCCGGACAACGTCCGCCGCGCGCCCGGCCAATCGCAGGCCGCCACGTCGCTCCGCCGCCGCCCGGACCTCGCCGGCCCGCCGGGCCCGCGACCGGCCCCCTCGGCCCGCTCCACCGCGCGCGCGCCTCCCGCCGGCCCGCGCCGCCGCCCTCGCCTTCGGCCACCGCCGCCGCCGGCCTGCTGCGCCCCGCCGCCGCGGTCGCGTCGCCCCGCCGCCGGCGACCTCGCCCCCGCCGTCGGCGACCGCCTCCGGCCTCTTCTCCTCCGGCCTCCGGTCCCCCCTCGCCGGCCGTCGCCCCGCCGGTCCCTTCTCCTCCTCCGGCCGACGAGCACGAGCTCCTGTAGCCGTTTCTCGATCGGATCTGGTAATAGCTCCGTTGACTTTTTCTCGCCCTAATATTTTTCTAAGTCTGGAATTCATCAGCATGTGCTCCTGTTCCCGATGCTATAACTTCTTGCATGTAGCTCCAATTCGTGTGTGTAATATGTCAAATTGTTCGCCTCGTGATGCTCTACGTTTTGTTCAATTGCACCATGTTCATTAGAGGTCATCTTGATGCCCAAATCTTCGTTGGAAGAGGGCTAGTTGCTGTTATTCTCTGGTTCTTATCAGAACTTGGAGATTTGTCATTTTTGTATCATTTAATCTGTGCATCTTTTGAGCATGAGCTCTACATGTGTTTTGAAGTATGCCATGCCATATTTCCAGTGGTGTAGTCCATGTATTTTTGTGATCTCTGGGGTGACTAGCACAAGCATGCAAAGTAGGCCCCGTAATATTTCTGATTTCAGGGACTTGGTGATTTCTCTCAAGTCCTTGTCTGCTGTAATTTTGTTGCCATGTAAACTTGATTCTACAGAGAGATCCATGCATATTTTGGAGATATTCAGTAAGGATGTTTTGTAGCTATAGTTGTAGTTGATCCATTACTGCAATGTTTTGTAATTATGGAGTGCCATAGCATGACTCAATCTTGCTCTACTTTTGCTATAAAATATTTCTGGCAGATTCTTAACATGACATGCATTTTTGCCAAGCTTATTGTAGTTGATCAATACATGCTATGCTTTTGTTCTTGCCATGGTTAGCTTCATAAACATGCTATCTTGCTGTAGGTATGCTTGGTTTGTCATGCATTGCTCTGTAGTGAGTGCATCAGGCTCACAAAGAGGCCTACACATTATTATTTCTGCCATGCTCTGTTTTCTGCTAAGTCTGAAACCTGATCACGAAACTTGCTATGTTTACATGCTTGCCATCGTATCTTCTGGTCCTTTTTGGCTTATGGTTATTAAGGGACTTTTGTCATGTGCATTTAGTAGAACACTACCATGCCTTGTTTGCTATGTTAAGTTCCTGTAGCATGTTGATTACGTGCTCTGAACATTGCTACCTGATGCTGTTTTCTGCCATGTCCAGTTTTTCACCAAGTCTGTGAACCTGTAATCTTTTGCACTTTTGCCATGCTTGTTTGAGCTTGATATGTTGTGAACTAGCCGTAGCTCAGTGTTCATCTTTTGTCAAGAATCTCCTGTAAATTACTTCTGTGTGCTTTGTTGCTATGTTGGGGTGCTGTAGCATTGTTGCTTGTTGCATTTTAAGTGCTATCATGCTGTTAATCGCAGATTCGTGTCATTCTTGTTTTGCTTGCCATTTGCAAACCGTGCATCCGATTCCGGTGATCTTTATATCGATTTTGACCGAAATCATCTCATCTTTCTAGTGGTATGCTTGGTTTGCCAAGCTACTGCCATGTTCATCATTTTCCTTCCGGAGCACGCATATGCATCGCATATCATATCTCGCATATCATACATGTCTTGCATCATGTTGCTTGTGCATTTCTCGTTGTTGATTGTGGTTCCGTTTGTTTGTGTTCTTGTCTTGGGTAGAGCTGGGAGACGAGTTCGCGAACGAGGAACCTGTCGAGTACGCTTACGAGGATCAAGCTTTCGACAACTCTGAGAATCTTGTAGGCAAGATGACCACCCCTCGAAATCACTTCTATCTTTGCTATGCTAGTTGTTCGCTCTATTGCCATGCTCGCTACCTATCACTTGCTATATCATGTCTCCTATTTAAGCCATGTCAGCTCTAACCATCCCTTCCTAGCAAACCGTTGTTTGGCTAAGTTACCGCTTTTGCTCAGCCCCTCTTATAGCGTTGCTAGTTGCAGGTGAAGTTTGTTCCATGTCGGAACATGGATATGTTGGGATATCACAATATCTCTTATTTAATTAATGCATCTATATATTTTGGTAAAGGGTGGAAGGCCCGGTTTTATGCCTGGTGTTTTGTTCCACTCTTGCCGCCCTAGTTACAGTTATACCGGGATTATGTTCCTTGAGTTTGCGTTCCTTACGCGGTCGGGTGATTTATGGGACCCCCTTGACAGTTCGCCTTGAATAAAACTCCTCCAGCAAGGCCCAACCTTGTTTTACCATTTGCTACCTAAGCCTTTTCCCCCGGGTTTTCGCGAGCCCGAGGGTCATCTTATTTTAAACCCCCGGACCAGTGCTCCTTCGAGTGCTGGCCCAAACCGAGCGATGTCCGGCGCCCCCTGGGCAACCAGGGTCTATGCCACCCGACGTCTGGCTCATCCGTTGTGCCCTGAGAACGAGATATGTGCAGCTCCTATCGGGATTTGTCGGCACATTCGGGGGCTTTGCTGGTCTTGTTTTACCATTGTCGAGATGTCTTGTAAACCGGGATTCCGAGACTGATCGGGTCTTTCCGGGAGAAGGTTTATCCTTCGTTGACCGTGAGAGCTTATGATGGGCTAAGTTGGGACACCCCTGCAGGGTATTATCTTTCAAAAGCCGTGCCCGCGGTTATGAGGCAGATGGGAATTTGTTAATGTCCGGTTGTAGATAACTTGTCACTTGACCCAATTAAAATACATCAACCGCGTGTGTAGCCGTGATGGTCTCTTCTCGGCGGAGTCCGGGAGGTGAACACGGTCTGTGTTATGAATGACGTAAGTAGGTGTTCAGGATCACTTCTTGGTCATTGCTAGATGACGTCCGTTCCGCTGCTTCTCTTCTCGCTCTCATTTGCGCAAGTTAGCCACCATATATGCTTTTGCCGCTGCAGCTCCACCTCTTTGCACCATTCCCCCTTTAAGCTTAAATAGTCTTGATCTCGCGGGTGTGAGATTGCTGAGTTCCCGTGACTCACAGATTCTACCAAAACAGTTGCAGGTGCCGACGATGCCATTGCAGATGATGGCATCGATCTCAAGTGGGAGTTCGATGAGGAACGTGGTCGTTACTATGTGTCTTTTCTTGATGATCAGTAGTGGAGCCCAGTTGGGACGATCGGGGTTCTAGCATTTGGGGTTGTCTTATTTTCATCTGGATTTTGACCGTAGTCGGTCTATATGATTGTATTTTGGATGATGTATGATGATATTTATGTATTGTGTGAAGTGGCGATTGTAAGCCAACTCTTTATCCCATTCTTGTTCATTACATGGGATTGTGTGAAGATGACCCTTCTTGCGACAAAACCACAATGCGGTTATGCCTCTAAGTCATGCCTCGACACGTGGGAGATATAGCCGCATCCTGGGCGTTACATGGGGAGCCCTCTTTTTTTCCGCAGCCTTGGTTGCCGCTCCCTTGTTACGAGTAGTTCGGATAGTTCTTGACCTAGAGCTCTGCACACCGGCCATGGCAAGGACGGACGAAGAAGGACTTATGAGGAGGAAGGTAGAGTAATTTTCGGTTAGGTAGTTCCCCTTTTTATAACCTAAGTACTAGCACTAGTACTAAAACCTGCATAGTGGGAACACGTTCAGGTTTGGTACGTACTGGTAGGTGTGAGCAGACTTGCACTTAATTGTACCACTAGTACTTTGGAATGTGATGGGAACAAGGTAAAGATTAATTGATGGTTTTGGTTCCGAGGCCCAAAACGGCTCCCGATGATTTTAGTGGAACATAAATTTCAAGTACTCCCGATGAGTTTAGTAGAACATAAATTGTTTAACATAAAAAATATATCATTAACAAATAGAATATTTGAAGTTTGTAATGATATACCTTTCGTAATGTATGCCTCTTATTAAGTTTGTCAAATTAACGACCTAGGTACACGTGCAAGACTTGTAAACTGAGATAGAGGGAGTACTACACTGCTCAAATGCGGTTGCACAAGTCAGTGATGTAATTGGTCGTGCATGTCAGACCAAGCCGATGCGTGTCCCTTCGGTGAGACGCGGGTCCGACGACCGTAAAGTACTTACGCGATGGAGACTTCCGGTTGTGGCTTCGGTTGATTGTCACAACCAAGCATTCTAAAACTAGTGATAAATCAATTACTATCTTTTTCCAAACTACCAAGTCTTTTTTAAGGAAAACAATATATATAGATGGAGTGATTGTCAAGGTTGCAAACAGACATAGCGTTGCAAGTTCACTGCAGCAGCAACCGACTAGGTCACTGCATCGCTGGCGGGAAAGGAGGGCAGCTCACCTCACCTACGATGCATGCCCAGCGGCGGCGCCGCAACTGGTCCCGGGATTTGGCTTCTCCTACCGCCCATTTGAACAGTTGCACCGGCTTCTCATGCCATTGCGCAGGCATGCGCGTTCTTTCCTCCGCAGTCGACTCCGTGAATATGATCTCTGCCATTAGCCCTAGCTCGAAATCAACGCGATGCTGCCAGATGCTGACATCCCTCAGCATCTCTCCCCTGAGATTGACTTGCGCCTCCGCCTTGTGCTGCGCCAGGCGCAGCTCCTTGGAACTTCTCTCCAATCGATGCGACGCTTCCTCGATCTGATTTGCCCTTGCTGCCCACCACCTGAAACGCAGCCCTGGCATGTCCTCCGGCGCCACCGATCGTTGATTCCAGAGCAATGGATCCCCTCTAAAACACATGTGGGTTTCGCTCAAAGGCGGTACTGCTGCGGGTCGCAGCGAGAGGGCAGCCCGCGGGATCCTGGGATCTAAGGGATTATCCATGGCGGGATCCGGTGGGTGAGGCGGGGAGGCGAGCCTAGGCGCTGGGAGAGCCCTACGAGGCTAAGATAAAGATAGTACTACTCCACTCCGTCCATATTTAAAGACAAAGACCACCAACAGTAGCCCTGGCAAAAATTGATCATGCTGCCTGCGTCCTGGTTTATTGGCCCCCTTTTTTTGTGCCACTTTTTATGACATGCATAAATATTATGTTACTTACAAATATGGAAAAAAATTGGCAAAAAATACGAAGGAGACCAATGAAAGTACTGGCACCCCATGATTTAACTACTCGCATACGCGCTGTGGAGTAGTAATGTCTTTCTTCCGCCCTCACGTCCACTCAATTTGCATGCGCTGTATTAATTGACCATCAATGAAATGAAGGACTTTACACACGTCAAATTATCACATGGGGTGGATCTTCATACAAAAATGCGTCGCCCTGTGTACCCGTGTGTGCGTGCGAGGGAATGAGTGCGTGCGTGGCATGCGTGCACATCTTCGCTTCGTGCATGTACCGCCAGTGTGGCTCAGAGAGGACGAGTACATTCTTCTGGAAGCAGTAGCACGTCACTGTGATCAATCGACACAAGGAGGTTGCGACAACGCCTCCACATGTGCCACATAGCTTCATGAACTATAAGAGAGACACTGTGTAGCGTGCCATTGGAATTCTAATTTACGTGTTTGCACATACTCGAAGTACTAGTAAGGTACACGTGCATTGCACGCATCAGATTTGGAAACCAAATTATGAATAAATACCTCAGTATAGCATGTAAGCTCTGAGTCATATATGCCTGATGTAGACCTTCATTTAATTTTTATAGTTCATCTCATTCAAAATAAATTAGTTTTTATAAAAAGCTAGGGCCTCTTTGATTCATAGGATTTCCAAAACGCTGGAATAGGAAAAAATGGGATTAGAGTGGAATGTCGTCTTGAATCCTACAGGATTGTACGAGTGTTTGATTGTGCATAGAAAAAAATGCAGGATTGTTTCAAAGTGGTTTGAGTGGATGGGATGTTTCCAGTGAAATCTAGTGCAAATGAATCCTATGGAAAAATTTCTATGGTTTACAAACCTACGAATCAAACAACCTAAGATAGGAACAATTCCTAAGGATTAGAATCCTCCAAAATTCCTTTGATAATCCTTTGAATCAAAGAAGCCCTTAATCTATTTTATGATTCATGGAAATGTGCGTTGTAAAGCATAAAGTAGAAACAAATAATGGCAATTCAACTAGAAAAAAAGTTTGGGCAGTTATGATACAGAAGATTCTAGAACAAAGGAGAAGCACTTGTGTTTTGAGGTTTGTGCATTATGCTTAAGTTCAACCATGGAGTCTGCTAGATTGTACATGTGGCAAAATCCGGTGGGGGGCTAGAAGATGGTGCGAGGGGCCAAGTGGAGCGAGACTATGAAGGAGTGCACAAGTGCGAGATCGATATTTGAAGAGAGGGGGCGAGAACGTGCGCTGTTGCGCACAGTGGCGGAGCCATGAAAAATAAATGAGCTAGGGGGCCAGCATTGCTAATCCTTTACGAGGAGGGCCAATTCATCAACTTAAACCATTTTACCAGCAATTGTCTAATGATCACATTCATATTAGCCTCGATATATAGTGATGTTAGGGGGGGGGCAGGGCCCTTGCTGCCCCTGTCTTTGCCACTGTGCGCGCGTCTAAGAGATGAAGCGTAGGCATGGATGATGAGAGCGGGACGTTGGATATATAATTAATGTGGGTGTATTAGCTATGTAATCCTATATAGAGAGGTATAGATTGATCGATGTGGACGTGGGAAAGAGGGTGAGACCTCACTAGATATATAGATTGATCGGTTTGTGTGGAAATCTGTGAAAGACCTAGCTATATATACACACACATGGAGGAACATCGATCATTGCACATGCACGTGAGATATGAAGAATGCCTGGTATGATGGGGAGGGGGAGGTGTGTGTGTGCATGCATGGGAGACCGACCTGAAGAAAAAGATTGCATGTGTGCGATGGATAATGCCGACTGGTACTGTGTGTGCATGCATGCACGAGAGAAAGTTAATGGTACAATTATAAAGAGAAGATGACTGTGTGAGTGTAAAAGACTAGGTGACGTCATAATCAATGTAAAGTAGAATTCAAATATTTGAATAAGAGATCATGATGTTTGAAACCCATGCATGCATGAATATAACTGAGATATGCGTGGTGTGGTTTGGAAATGAGCATGTTGTACTGTATACACATTGAACAAGGTCAGGCTGATTTGTATTTGAGATATTGATGACAGACACCGTTTGGCCACATTGCATTCGTGCATGGACACACTATTCTAATTGGAGATGATGGGTGGCTTTCGCATCACATATCTATATCTATACCCCTATATATATATATATTATATTTTATATTTTTTATATAGTGTGCGGATAACTTTAACTTTGAAAGATGGTCGTTGGATGAGGCCAATCCGATGGTGCAGAGATGGCAAATTTGAGCACAACTGGCCGTTGGATATCATCTAGATTCCACCAGATTTTGCCATATGTACAATTTAAAAGACTCCATGGTTGAACTTAAGCATAATGCACAAACCTCAAAACACAAGCACTTCTTCTTTGTTCTTGAATCTTTCGTATCAGAATTGCCCAAATGTTTTTCTACATGATTTGCCATGATTTGCCATGATTTGTTTTTACTTTATGCCTTACAACGCACAATTCCATTAATCTTAAAATAGATTAGCTTTCTTATAAAAACTAGATGATTTTGAATGAAATGAGCTATAAGAATTAAACGAACATCTACATCATGCATATATGACTCAAAGCTTACATGCTATAATGTGGTATTTATTCATAATTTGGGTGTCAAATCTCATGCATGCAATGCACGTGTACCTTACTAGTCTAAATGGTGTTTGTGTGTGTGTTGTGCTTGTTAAACACATTGTACGTAGTATATCATACATGGTTTAGATTCCGAACATCTAGCTAGAGCACACATGTACTATGATTTTAATTCAACATAAAATATATACATATATTTGAATTTGAGATCGTATATACATGTAGTTTGTATTTGTATAGGAATTTACTTCTCCTATATTCATGTCATGTGTTGTGAAGATAATATTTAGATGGTTGTATAACTAACCCGAGTACAATCCCATTCAAACAGGGAAAATGTACTCAAATTTAGTCCATATGCTAGACAACACACATTCTTTTTTTATTGTTGAGGGAAGTGCAAATTGTTTTGGTACTGTACACTTATGTTTGTTGTCCTGATTTTTTGTTGTTGTATTTGAATGCATTTCTAGTAATATAGTAAAACGGGACATAGCTCTCTCTAGTGATGAGGTGCAAATTGTGTTTTTTTGGTACACGTTAAGCTTGTTCTGCCGAAATTTTAAGCCGCGCCTTGTTATGCCGAAATTTCAAGCTAGCGTCTCTGTCTATCGTGCTGCGAAACTCCCGCCTCTTCAACCCGCGCCTTGTTACCCCCAAAAATTTAAGATATATCTTTGTCTCGTTGTGCTCCGACAACTCCCTCCATCTCAACCCGCGCCTTGCTATTCCAAAATTACAACGCGTGCGAAAACTCCCACCTCCTGTGAAATCCCGACACGTGAAACGCCCGTGCTACCCCTGAACCGAAAGAACCGCGTAGCTCAAATCGGTGGGGGTAATTTCGTAACTTACCCCACATTTCGGACAAGCGCGTCCCTAAGCCATTGTTCCCCACTCCCATCCCATCCGCCCACCCATTCGTACACCGAGGCCGCGAAAACCCGCGAAGCCCCACACCCTCCTCCGTCCGCCACCCAGCCGGAGCCGCTTCCCCGACGACGTCGTCCACAGCAACACCTCGACGTCCCTCATCCACCATACCGGATGAGGATCCGTCGTCGATCTCGTCGTCCCGCCGGTTCAGCCACCCCGTCCTCCACCTCCAAGGAGCTGCCCCGACGTTCCCCTCGTCTTTTGCGCCACCTCCATTCCCACACTGCCGTCTTCACGTGCACCACCGGAAGAGCATCATCATCACCATTTCCTCGGATGAAGCTGAGGCCTAATCGGCGTCACCAAAGAGGTTGTACACTAATCGCCGCATTTTCTTCTTGATTCGATCTGACGGTGCTGCCGGCGCTCGGTCTCGAGCCGACACGGGGCGGCTCCATCCACGGCGGCGTTGTCGACCACTTCCTCCATGGCATCACTCCATCGGCGGCGATGTCCACATCAGTAGGAGCTGCTGCTGCTTTAGCTCTCGCTCGCGCTGCTGCTCTGCTCTTGCTCTCGGTCCCCTACTTGGTCTGCTCTTGCTATTGCTCTTGCTCTTGCTCGCGCTGCTGCTCTCGCTCTTGCTCTTGCTTGCGATGCTGCTCTGATTTAGCTACACTTCAGTCGACTAAATCAACTTTCGGGCTAGTCGATTTTCAGGGGGTGGGGGGCTCGCCGGAGTTAAGGAAGAACCAGCCGCAGTGGGGAGGGGGGCTCGCCGGAGAGGTACCCCAGTATCTATCTTAGGGTTTAGGGTGGGGCGGTGGTCGGCGGCGGTGGTGGGGCGGTGGCGCGGGGATCACCGGACAAAAAGCTCGGCACGGGGGGCCTAGTGGGATGGCCGGGGCGGCGGCGGACCGGCCGTGGGGAGTGGTTTCTGGGCGGGTGGGGCGGCGCATCGCCGGCCACGGGCGGCGGGGGGTGGCTGTTCGCCCGGTGGTGGCTGGCGGCTCAGGGTAGCCTCACCTGATGCTGCTACACGACCAGCTGCCCAGGATCTCGCACGCGCTACTGCTGCGGCTGCTGCTGCTTTTCTGCTACTAGCTAGTGCGTTCAGTTTCGACAGTTAAGTTCAGTTTCGACAGTTAAATTCAGTTTCGACAGTTAAGTTCAGAGATGAGCGGTTGATGTATTTTACATCTAGCACTTTGTGGTTATGTATTTTACGTCATCTATTGGAGATGCTATTAGAATTCCACTCAGGTTAACGTTGTCTCTCTTGTCCTCCTTCAGCCTCGGCGTCGTACAACTCACCGGAGCTGCTCCAATGACGAAACCCTCCATCACAGCGGAGCAGTACCCTGGGCTCCATCTCCAGACGCCTAAGATCTTCTTTCCCTCCTCCGACAGCCAAGTCAGCCGGATCATCCTCACTGACCAACCCAATCACGCTGAGATCGACATGGCTTCGCCAAAGAGGTTGTACACTTGTTGCATCTCTTTTTTACTCTACATGTTATATATGTTGTCCACTGAGCACACGCAGTAACATGAAATACGATTAGTTTCTCCTACTATATGACAAGCAGTGAGGTATCAGGCAACTTAGCTATCCGTGATGGACTCTCTTGAATGCCATCATTATTAATCTCTGCGCGTTTGAGCTGTGCATTTGTCGATGGGCCTGGGAGTTGAGCTAGTAGGGCAGTGGCCTGGGTCCAAAGTAATAGAAGTAGCACAAAAACATTTTTTGAGTGTAGGCTTTTCCTTGCTCAAGCCTGCCTACTAGAATCGCCAGTGCTTCAAAGGAAAAGTGAAGAAAAAACATAGGAATTGGAAAGTTTCCTATGGTACTACTATTCATGAATTTGGTTCAAAGGAATGGAGCAAAGGAAAACTGTAGGATTTGTTCCTTTAGTGTCTCCTTGAAAGAAAAACCATAGGAATTTTAATTTCCACTTGCCCTCCTTTCAATTTCCTATTCATGAAGCACAAGACTAAGAGATAGTAGCATAATAGCATTATAACCGTACATTTCCTTGTGGTTTGACTTAATCTCACCTTGCTTCTTTGCATCCTGTGATCTTCCAATTCTTGTGAATCAAACACCCAGATTGGCATAAATCCTATGTTTTTAAATTCTCTGTTTTGCACGTGCATTCCTATCCTATTCCTGTCTATTTCCTATCCCAGGATTGTTAGAATCCTCAAATTCAAACAGGCCCTTACACAATTACTTCTGTTACAGATATGTGTCAAAGAAAACCTTGTGTGGTTTGTCTTGCTCCTGCTGCGCTGTGTTCCACCCCAGCTCAGCTGCTCCAACGACGGAAGGGTTCACCACAGCAGGGATCCGCTCTCCAGACTGTCTTTCGTCGCCTCAGATCTTCTTCCCCGCCACCGGCAGCCATGACAACTGCATTACCATCATCAACTGAGCAGATGACCTTGAGGACTACACGGGTCCGCAAGAGAGGTCGCACTCTTCCGTGTCTGCTTACGTTATGCATCGCTTAATATGATGACATGCTACTTTATCATCGTGTTCACCTATTAGACTCCGAGTCAGGTCCAAACTAATGCTGAAACTTGAGTTTTTAAATGGTTGTGGGGTACATATTGGGGCAGCAATCAGTACTATCTGTCTACTATCTGGTTAATCTTGGGTGTCTACTATGAGTTTCATGTTGGGTGCAAACAAACATTAAAGGAGCCATTATCTGTATTTTTTAATTAAAACTATTATCTGCCTACTATCATTGGTTTTGGGTCTATTCAGAGTTTTCTATCATCACTCTGGATTTGTGCAGGCACTCCTTACATAATCTCACTATGTTTTATTCCTATGCATGTCAGTTATTGTACACAATGGCACTGAACATGTAGAGCAAAAGAGACGAGCCTTGCGTGGCAATAAAATTTCATGTAGACGTCGCTCCATGGTGGGCGCAAAGGCAGCCCCCCTCCACCCATTTCAGATTGTAATCAAGAGGAAGATAACTGTTCTGAGGGGGATTCAGAAGGAGAAGACCACTCCTATTTACCCCCTGAGGTCTTTGCTCTATCTTGGCATGCTGATGTTGGTAATATCATGCATATGGTGCCTTGCATTGCTTACTGGATACATCAAATATGTCATCTGCTTAGTTTAGACATGCTTTGTGTCAGTGCCATCTGTTTAGTTTCTTTATCGTATATATGAATCATGCAATTCCATCTTCTTTAGCCAGGCATCATATATATGAATTTTGCAATGCCACCCTGGTTAGCCAGTCATCTTATATGTGAATTATATCATGCCATCATTTTTTATTACGTGTTAAATTTGTCTACAATTTTAGTACATTCAATTACTCTTCCTGTGCATCAGCCATTCGGCACGGTCATGGAAAAATCTGAAGTGGAAACAAGGTCTTCAGAGTAGACAATGCTATCTGACGAAGCGCATGTCTTGCTAGTTACGGATAGCTCCTCAGAGAAGGAATTAGAGATAGATGACCAATCCTATTTCCCCCCCGAGGTGCATGCTCTAAATTGGTAGGGTTATGTTGCTCATATCGTGCGTATGGTATCTTGCATTGCTATGTCATTTGCTTAGTTTAGACATGCTTTGTGTGAATGCCACCTATTTAGTGTCTAATTACCATATATGTGAATTATGTGATGCCATCTTGTTGCAAGACATTATATATGTGAATTATGCAATGCTATCTTGTTGCAAGGCATTATATATGTGAATTATGCAATGCCATGCTGTTTAGCCAAGCGTCATATATGTGAATTATATCATGCCGTCCTTTTTTGTATTTCTCATTGCATTTGTCGACAATGTTTGTATATTCAACTGCTCTTCCTGTGCATCAGCCATTTGAATTGGTGATGGAGAAATCTGGAGTGAATACAAGGTCTTTAGAGCAGACAATGCTACCTGCTGAAGCATATATCTTGCTGGTTACAGATAGCTCTTCAGAGGAGGATTCAGAGGCATATGACCAGTCCTATTATCCCCCTGGGGTGTATGCTCAAACTTGGCAGGGTTATATTACTCATACCATGCATATGTTGTATTGCAATGCTTAGTTTTTACATCATATGCACAATATTGAATGCCATCTCCTTAGTTGACACATGATATATGCGATTTCCCTCTGCTCATTTGCTTAGTATATAAATCATATATTTGAATTATATCATGCCAAGATATTTACATAGACAACATGTATTTGAATTATGGCATGCCAACCCATTTTCTAAAAACATAATATAGTTATATCATCTCATCCTGTTTACATAGTCATCATATTTTGAATAATTTCATTCTATCCTGTTTAGTTAGCCATCATACATTTGAAATTGTGTCATGCTATCCTGTTTAATTAGCCATCATATATGTGAAATTATGTCCTGCTATTCTATTTGGTTAGACAACATAAATGTGAATTATTTCATGCCCTGTTTTCTTCCCTACTATCCATTGCACCTGTCTATCTTACAATGTCTGTACATTCAATTACTTTTCTTGTTTATCAGCCATTTCAATTGGAGGGGGTGATGGCAGTATCTGTGGGAGTAAAAACACGGTCTTCAGAAAAGATTGTGCTACCTGTCAATGCAGATAGAACCACGGTTGTACTTGCCCAAGAACCAGCCCCACCACACATAACTCAGACTCACGTAGATTGTACCCCTACCCAGTTGGACAGAGAACCAACTACACCCCTTCTAACCCCAATCCCAACAAATAGTAACCCAGTTCCAGTTGACACAGCACAGTCTCCACCACAGAGCACCCAAACACGAGCAGTTAGTAAGGCAACTGCAGTGCCCAAAGCACGAGGACCACCACTTCGAACCCCAAGTCAACGCTTAAAGCAGAAGAAGAATTGTTCTCAGGCCAGGTTCCGTAGCTATGGTTCATACTACTTTGCTCTTGCATCACTATATTTACTCATACCAACTAATTTCAAATTGAAGGATGCAATTGAAACTCCAATGGCGTAACAGGTACGTTTTAAACTTGTTTCTTTAACGTGTTTGCTGTTGTAACTTGCTCTATGTTGATTTCAATTTCAATTGAATAAAAGGTTATGTTCTCATGCCATGCACATTACAAGTGTTGTTATTGCTGTGTAGTTTCCCACATTTATATTCTGTCTATGCTGCTTTGTCTTAAATAGATATGATTCAAACTGTATCTATCTTGATTTGGCAACGTAAACTAGAATGATATAGACCATACAGTGACCATACTACATAGATATATGTTTGTTTCATGCTGTTATCCTGTCCACCTTACTACTGAACTGGTTTACCAAAATGAGTTTCATATGCTACATTGTAAACCTGTGATGTGTTTGTTTGTTTCTCTTTTAGAACGCGGATAAAATATTTTAGAAGAGTACCCCATTATGCAATGGTAAAGGAAGTAATGCAGATAAGGTTCAAGATAGTGAGACATCCCTGTTGGTCTCCAAGAAAGCTGATAAAAACTATATTGAAGACACTGAGACAACCCCAAAGTCCTGTCTTGATGTAGTGTTCGAGTTACTGGCTACTACTGCTGGCACCAGCTCTTCGAACTCGCTGCCGGAATTAGTTCAACTTCTTGAGTCTCAACTTCAAGTTGAAAACATCGATTAGATGTTATGCGACAGGAAGCCGAAGGACTGAGGAAGTCCCTGCAGAATTCAGATGCATACTTTCTGGTGCAACAGCAAGTGCTGGAGGATTTAAGAGCCAAACAAGAGAAAGTTAATAACCTTGCTAAGCATCTTGCCAGCATTATGGGTACCCAGGATATTGTTTCTTGAGCTCTTCTGAAGTGGTTTCAGTTCTGGACTTGTTTTGCTGCGGCGTATATTTGCACTGGTCGCCAACTTTGACAACCAGTGTATATGATATGCTGCTTTGTTCCCTATATTTGCACTGGTGGCGAACTTTGATGCCCAGTGGATGTAATATGTGTAATAGCCATGATATCCTAGCGTAAGTTGCTTGCTTATTTATTTCCTTGTTGTCTTGTTTATTTGATTGCTTGTAGTGAGTGCAGTTCTTTTTCCGCGGTTTGCTAGTGGCCGCAATAACCTATTTTTTAAAACTAGGCCACAATAACCATGGGCTACATATTTACTGTAGTTACCATGGGCCTCCTACGGACCGTAGAAACAATGGGCCTTCTTAGGGCCGTAGAAAGAATGGGCCTTCTACGGGCCGCATCATCAATGGGCCTTCTACGTGCCGTATGATCGATAGGCCAAACATGGGCCAATAACAGACCTCATTATGAGCCGTAAATGGGCTAGATTTGGAATCATCCGTTCATGGGCTGACAATAACAGACCGTCGTTAATCGGCCGTATTTTATGACGTTACGAAAATGGCCCAACGGAGTAACGGGCCGCAAACAAGCCGATTGTAACCGCGGGCTGAATTTGGCCCACAGGCAGAAAAGGCCAATGACAAGCCGTAAGTAACCGAATGCTGGAAATGAGCCCAAGAATAAATGGGCCCTGAGAAGGCCGAAAGATAACACGGGTTGGAAATGGCCCAATGGAATAATGGGCCGTTAATGGGTATAAAGGGGTACACTGTTCATTGCAGGCCAGATTCACCATGGGCCGTTAATGGGCCAAGAGTTACAAATGGTCTCGTATGGGCCGAAAGACATCATGGGCCATACACGGGCCGGAAGTTACAATGGGCTGGAATCATATTGGAAGGCCCAGATGAAGCTATTGGGCTTAATTCGGATAGGCCGTAAAGGGTCGCGAGTTAGCGGGCCGTAAATGGGCTATATACGAACATGCCGTTAACAGGCTTTCCGTGGGCCGGCCCGTTACCTTTTGACCAAGTCAGACGGGCTGTCCTTTTCACCGGAATAGGCCTCTGTTGGGTCGTGCCACGTGTCGACGTATCATAGGCGCCTCCTGTCCAATGAATGGATGACATCTGTCCCAACGGTGAGCCAACACTTGTTTTCTCCGGCTAATGAGAATTTTACACGTGGAAAATCCTCATTGGTCCGGGCTGTTAGCGGGTTATCGGATCCAAAACCGTACCCGATAGCTTAACGGTGTTCCGTTACGGTGGATGCCACGTGTCGGTCACCCTTGACGAAAGCACTTCCATGACGCACGATTTATCATCATGGAAGTGGACACTTCCGTGATGATAATTTTGGTAATGTCATGGAACACTTCTACGACAGCACAGGTATGACTATCTTGATTTTGTCATAAATTTGTCATGGATGTACATGCATGACAGAAAACGTGACCTATTGTGACAAACACGTATCATCACGGAAGTGTCTTTTTTTTGTAGTGTTGGTGTAAAGCGCATGAAGAAACTCCATGCGGATGGACTTTTGGAATCACTTGATTATGAATCATTTGATGCTTGTGAACCATGCCTCATGGGCAAGATGACTAAAACTCTGTTCTCCGGAATAATGGAGCGAGCCGCTGACTTATTGGAAATTATACATACCGATGTATGCGGTCCGATGGGTGTGGAGGCTCGCGGAGGGTATCGTTATTTTTTTACCTTCACAGATGATTTGAGCAGATATGGGTATATCTACTTGATGAAACACAAGTCTGAAATATTTGAGAAGTTCAAAGAATTTCAGAGTGAAGTAGAGAATCGTCGTAAAAAGAAAATAAAGTTTCTACTATTTGATCGCGGAGGCGAATATTTGAGTTACGAGTTTGGCCTTCATTTAAAACAATGTGGAATAGTTTCACAACTCACGCCACCTGGAACACCACAGCGTAATGGCGTGACCGAACGTCGTAACCGTACTTTATTGGATATGGTGCGATCTATGATGTCTTGTACCGATTTACCACTATCGTTTTGGGATTATGCATTAGAGACAGTTGCATTCACGTTAAATAGGGCACCATCTAAATCCATTGATACGACATTGTATGAACTGTGGTTTGGCAAGAAACCTGAGCCGTCGTTTCTTAAAGTTTGGGGTTGCGATGCTTATGTGAAAAAGCTTCAGCCTGATAAGCTCGAACCCAAATCGGAAAAGTGCATCTTCATAGGATACCAAAAAGAAACTATTGCGTACACCTTCTATCACAGATCCGAAGGCAAGATCTTTGTTGCTAAGAATGGATCCTTTCTAGAGAAGGAGTTTCTCTCGAAATAAGTGAGTGGGAGGAAAGTAGAACTTGATGAGGTAATTGTACCTTCTCTCGAATTGGAAAGTAGCTCATCACAGAAAACCATTCTCGTGATGCCTACACTAACAAGAGCGGAAGCTAATGATAATGATCATGAAACTTCAGATCAAGTTACTACCGAACCTCGTAAGTGAAAGTGCAATCATGCCCTTACATCATGTTTTGATGTTGATGACAATATACATGTAGGGGACTAACTATGTTTGTCAAGTGAATCTCAGGTGTTAGTCCCCAGTTCATCTAAAGGTGTGTGGATCATGAACAAACGGAGTTAATTCTACTCAAGGAAGAAGTATCAAAAAGATTGCATGTTTGTTTTCTTGAGTATAGGATCCCGCACTATTAAGAGGGGATCGATAGGGTCAGTAAAAGACTTGCTCGTGCCACTTAATTCCTTCCTCGAAACATTTGGATCTATCAAATACACCATCTTTGTTTCTGCCCCTGGGAATGCCGGATGTCCGGGCTGCTCCTCGGATGTCCGGGCTTGGCCCCGGATATCCGGCTTCTGCTCTCCACATGTCCAGTAGGTTTTAGGTTCCATGCCGGATGTCCGGGTATTCGCCGGATGTCCGAGCCCTCCTGTCACGCCGGATGTTCGGGCCCTATCCCGGATGTCCGGCCCTTGCTACCTGTGGAACTGCTATGGTTCTGTAAACAAATTGTGAGCTCTCCGGATGTCCGGCCAACTACCGGATGTCCGGGCTTTCCTGATGTGCCGGATGTCCGGGCTTGACTTCGGATGTCCGGCCCCTCTGTTCTATCCCCTGTTTCTACCCTGTTCTTTGAGTGACTTGCCAAGCCGGATGTCCGGCCCCTAGCCCGGATGTCCGGCCTGCCTGTCACTTGCAGTACAAGAGCCATATTTGCTCCCACACTATATATAGCCCTCTTCCCCCTTGGGAGAGGGTTGACCATTCACTTTGAACAAACCCTAGAACACATTTCACTCTCTCTCTCTCTCACTCCTCCACACCAAATCTTAGATCCCCAAGGGATTTGAGAGCATTTGAGAGAAGTTGTCCGATCAAGTGATAGATCCACTCCTTTCCCTTCTTTGCACCAAAGGAATTTGTGATTTGAGCAAGTCTTGAGCTTTTCCCCATCGTTCTTGCTACTCTTGGAGGTTGGGGACTCCTAGGCGGTAGGAGTCTTTCAGAGAGGAATCGACCATTGTGATTACCCCCAGAAAAGTTTGTGAGGGTTTGGAGACCACCCCAAGGTCTACCACTAGTGGTTGAGAAACGCCTCCATGGTGTTGTCTCAATGGGAGAATAGGGTGAGCCTTTGTGGCATTGGTGTGCCTTCGTGGTAACATCCACCTCTCTAAAGGTGACGTAGCTTCCCTCCAAGGAAGTGAACATCGGCATACATCCTCGTCTCCTGGAGTTGCGGTTATTCCTAACCCTAACTCTCTACTTGTGGTTACTTGTCTCTTAGCACCTACTTATATCATATTGTGCTTGCTTACTTACATACTTGTGTTACTTGTTTATCTTTCTTAGCTCTTAGCAGCACACTTGCAATTGTTAGGCTCACTTTCATATTCCACATTATTGCCTAAAATTGCTAAGTAATAATTAAAATTTGTAATTGTACCTATTCACCCCCTCTAGGTCCATCTCGATCCTTTCAATTGGTATCAGAGCCTCGTGCTCTATTCTTGTGGCTTAACCGCCCTAGAGCGAGATGAACCCCGATGGGACTCCACCTCCACACTCCGGCTTGCTCAATATGAAATTGCCAAGGGTCAATTGCAAAACTTTTGTATGGAGAAAGGTGAATCTCCCAAGCAACTACTTGAGCGTCTCATGACTCTCACCGCCGACATTGAGTCATGTGAATGTGACAAGACTCAAGATGGATTCAACTTGACTAAGCGATTTCTCGTGGATAAGTTGCTTCTTGCTCTTGCTCCATATCATGACCAAATGGTGTGGGACATAAGACAACACCATGGATTCAAGGAAATGACTCCAGATGACATCATATCCACTTTCCAACTATTTGAAGAGTCAAAGGCAAATGCCACAAAACATCTTGCCATGCATGGTACCTCAACATCAAAGATCAATCTTGCATTGAAGGCCAAGCATGTATGTGAAGAAGAGCAAAGTGAAGAAGAAGATGATGATGATGATGAGGATGGTGATAAGATTGACACAGATGAGAGCCTGTCATATGAAGACATTGCTCTCTTTGTCAAGAAGTTTAGCGCGGGAAAATTCAAGGAAGATTCCAGAAGAAGAAAGTGAGGAAATGCTACAACAGTGAAGAAACCAACCACTTCTCCAACGAGTGCCCTTATGAGAAGAGAGAAGATAAACCAAGGTTTCGCAAGCCTTTCCCAAGAAGAAGTTGCCAAATCCTTTGAACTCGAAGCTCAAGAAGAGAGATGGGAAAGCAATGGTTGCTCACGAAGAATCCGATCCGGATGATGTTAGTTGTGTTGCCGGAGTTGCTCAAGATTCTGAAAACACGTTGAGGCTAGTCAACAAGAGTGTTGATGTTGTCACCTACAACTATATTAAAGACTACAAGGGCAACGCTCACAAGTGCCTGATGGCAAAGGCCGTCGTAGAAGATGGAGAGGATCAAAGCTCTCCTAACAAGGTCAAGGTAACCCCACGATCAAACCCTCCTCTTTTCGCTCCTCCTACTCCTAGTGATGAGTATCTTGATGCGGAGGATAGTTATGAGGATGATGATATAGATGATCCTATGCTTGCTAAACTAAATAAGTTCATGTGCTCCCTCAAAGGAAAGAAGCTCACTATGTTTCGTATGCTTATGGAGATGGTGAGGAAGCACACCATCACCATTAAGGAACTCGAAACCCTCGTCACCGAGGAAAAGGAGAAATATGAAATCCTTGAGCGGAAAGTCAAATATGAGGAAGCACGAAATGATGAACTATGCTTGAAAATTGGTGCAAACATTGATGTTCATACTAAAGATCTTACCTCCTTGAAAAAGGCTAATGACTCTTGCAAAGAGTTGATGAATGATAAAAGTAAACTTGTGAAGTCTTATGCTTCTCTCTAAGGATTGTGAGCTCCTATCCGTGTCCCTAAAGGCTAAGGAATAAGAGCTCACCCTTCTTGCAAAGAGTTTTGAGACGCTCAAGCTTACTTATCTTGAAACTCTATCCAAGGCTTACTCTTCTCCTATTATCAATGTTGATGCTTGTACTACTAACTCTAGTAGTGATCTAGCATCTATTCTTGAGGAGAATCGCTTTCTCAAGGCTCAAATCGAGAAAGGTCTCATGACATGTGCTCAAGGACAAAAGAACCTTAATGAGGTATTGAGCCAACATAATGAGGTGTTTGCCAAAGAGGGGCTCGGGTTTGACCCAAGCACAAGCAAGAAGAAGACGTCTTCTCAAAAGTGCACCACCCCTCTAAAAGAAACATTTGTTCGAGAAGGGCAAAAGGAGAAAGGTAAGGTTGTTAGTGGGAAGGCCACAAGGGGCATGCCCATTCTCAACAAGCCAAAAGAGTTCATGCCTCCATCATATGTACTTCGTAAGCCTAAGGATGGAGAAGTTTATGCAAAATTTGTTGGCCGTCGAAATACATTCTGATTCTATGCTATTTGGGTCCCCAAGACCCTTGTGACTAACTTGAGAGGTCCCATTGCAAAATGGGTGCCTCTAACAAAGTCATAATTGTGTGTAGGTTGCCTTCTCCGGTGGAGTAAAATGGGTGATTGACAGTGGATGTACCAATCATATGACCGGAGATAGCAAATTGCTCTATGATTTCATGGAAGCTATTCAACCATTTATGAGCATTATGTTTGGTGGAGGATCAAAAGGACAGGTACTCGGGTTGGGCAAGGTGGCTATCACAAATGACATGTCTCTAGCAAATGTCATGCTTGTTCAATCCCTTAAATATCATTTGCTTTCTGTTCGCCAATTGGCTTCTGTTGGTTATGATACACTCTTTGGACTAACGGATGTGAAAGTCTTTAAGAGAGATACTCTCGAAGTGGCCTTTGTTGGAGAGTTGGATGGCAACCTTTACATGGTTGATTTCTCGAAAGAGAGCGCATTCCATGCAACTTGTCTAGTGGCCAAGGCCGACAAGGGGTGGCTATGGCATCACCCACTAGCCCATGTCGGCATGAGGAATCTTCAAGGTCTCTTAAAGGGTAATCACATCCTTGGACTAACCAATGTATCTTTTGAGAAAGATCGTGTGTGTAGTGCATGCATAGCCGGGAAGCAACATAAATCAAAGCACCCACCCAAGAATATTGTGTCTACTTCAAGGCCTTTGGAGCTCCTTCATGTGGATCTTTTTGGGCCTCCTTCATGGGATAGTCTTGGTGGGAAAAAGTATGGGCTTGTCATTGTTGATGATTACTCAAGATATACATGGGTCTTCTTCCTCAAGTCCAAGGACGAGACGAAGATCACCTTCATTGATTTTGCCAAGCAAGCACAACGCAAGTTTGACAAAGAAATCTTGGCAATAAGAAGTGATAATGGCTCTGAGTTCAAGAACTACACCTTGAAAGAATTTCTTAGTAATGAAGGGATTGAGCATCAATATTCAACACCATACACTCCTCAACAAAATGGTGTAGCAGAAAGAAAGAACCACACACTTGTGGAGATGGCAAGGTCCATGTTGGATGAATACAAGTCGCCACATAGTTTTTGGGCCGAGGCTGTCAACACCACATGCCATGCATCAAACCGGCTCTTCCTCTGCACTATATTGGAAAAGACTCCATATGAGCTCCTAACTGGGAACAAGACGAATGTCAAGTACTTTCGTGTATTTGGGTGCAAATGTTTCATCCTCAACAAAAGCGAACGGTTAGGAAAATTTTATTCCGAAACAATTGAGGGCATATTTGTTGGCTATGGATCGAACTCTCATGCCTATAGAGTCTACAACAAATCCAATGGATGTGTTGTAGAAACTTGTGACGTGGTGTTTGATGAATTTAATGGCTCCCATGGGGAGCAAGTTGATCTCAGTGATGTAGGTGAAGAAGATTCGTCTCAAGATATTCTGACCATGGGTGTTGGTGCACTTCTTCCAATGGAACAAGAACCTCATGATGAAGAAGAAGAAGATGGAAGCCTCACACATCAACAAACTACTTCAACACCTATACCATCACAAGCTCCTATTGCTCAACCAATGCCTTAGTTCAAGTGCAAGAATATGATCAAGTTCCTCTTCGTGATAATTCTCATGAACAAGATCATCATCAGGGGCAAGAACAAGAAAGTGCAATCATTGATGACGAACCTCAACAAATGCAATATGAAGAAGAAGATCTTCCACCACACATTAATGATCCATATGTTGAGGACGTGGATGATGGACATGAAGTTGAACCCCGCGAAACCCTAACCTCCATCATGCCTCGAGTGGCCAGTCGTGTTGATGTTGACAAAATTCTCACCGGCATATCGGAAGGTAGAGTCACTCGTAAACATTTGACAAACTTTTGTGCTCACTTCTCGTTTGTGTCTAGGGTTGAGCCTCTCAAGGTACACTACAAAAAAAGACACATCCATGACATTTTGGGCCGAACGAATTTTTTTCCTGTCATGCTTATGACACTTCTATGATGATAATTGTGACAAAAACCGGTATCATCGTAGATGTGGTGGGGTCCTACTTCTAAGACAAAAAATCATGACAGAAAATGGGCTTTCGTCCTAGGCGGGCCGGAGATGCAGCTTTATGACATTCTTTGGGCCGTCCATGACGGAAAAAACCGTGGTAGAAGCGAGGGCGCGGAAAATATCAGGGAGTTCCCGGTTACGGTGGCTGGTCGGGGGCCGAGCGATGCGCGTTTCTGTCGTATGTACGCGCGTGTGCACGAGGTGTTGCGCTCTAACTGAACCCGAGCGAGGCGTTGGGTTCTAACTGAACCTGAGCGATTGCACTGCAGGCTACGCGTTACTGAACCCGAGCGATCGATCGATCGATCCCTTGCTATTAACTGAACCCGAGTGATTCCTTCACTACTGCTGCTAACTGAAGCTGATCGATGCTGCCTCTGGATGAACAGTGAGCGTTGTTTGGGGGGTTTGGATGAACAGTTCCCGGTGGGGGGTTGGATGAACAGGACCCCGTGGTAGTAGAGGCCGTTGCCGCTGGATGTACAGTACCCCGATCGATCGAGCTGGTGGATGAACAGGACCTTGTGGAGGGCTGGATGAACAGGACCCCGTGGAGGGCTGGTTGAACAGCAGCCGGTGGAGGGCTGGATGAACAGTAGCCCGTGGAGGGGTGGTTGAACAGGACCCCGTGGAGAGCGCTGGTTGAACAGTAGCCGGTGGAGGAGCGTGATGACCCACAAGTATAGGGGATCTATCGTAGTTCTTTTGATAAGTAAGAGTGTCGAACCCAACGAGGAGCAAAAGGAAACGACAAGCAGTTTTCAGTAAGTTATTCTCTGCAAGCACTAAAATTATCAGTAATAGATAGTTTTGTGATAAGGTAATTTGTAATGGGTAACAAGTAACAAAAGTAAACAAAGTGCAGCAAGGTGGCCCAATCCTTTTTGTAGCAAAGGACAAGCCTGGACAAACTCTTATATAAAGGAAAACGCTCCCGAGGACACATGGGAATTATCGTCAAGCTAGTTTTCATCATGCTCATATGGTTCGCGTTCGTTAGTTTGATAATTTGATATGTGGGTGGACCGGTGCTTGGGTACTGCCCTTCCTTGGACAAGCATCCCACTTATGATTAACCCCTCTTGCAAGCATCCGCAACTACAAAAGAAGCATTAAGGTAAACCTAACCATAGCATGAAACATATGGATCCAAATCAGCCCCTTACGAAGCAACACATAAATTAGGATTTAAGCTTCTGTCACTCTAGCAACCCATCATCTACTTATTACTTCCCAATGCCTTCCTCTAGGCCCAAACAATGGTGAAGTTTCATGTAGTCGACGTTCACATAACACCACTAGAGGAAAGACAACATACATCTCATAAAAATATCGAACGGATACCAAATTCACATGACTACATACAGCAAGACTTTTCCCATGTCCTCAGGAACAAACATAACCACTCACAAATCATATTCATGATCATAATCAGAGGGGTATTAATATGCATAAAGGATCTGAACATATGATCTTCCACCAAATAAACCAACTAGCATCAACTACAAGGAGTAATCAACACTACTAGCAACCCACAGGTACCAATCTGAGGTTTTGAGATAAAGATTGGGTACAAGAGATGAACTAGGGTTTGAGATGAGATGGTGCTGGTGAAGATGTTGATGGAGATTGACCCCCTCCTAATGAGAGGATCGATGGTGATGAGAATGGTGATGATTTCCCCCTCCCGGAGGGATGTTTCCCCGGCAGAACAGCTCCGCCGGAGCGCTAGATTGGTTTCGCCAGGTTCCGCCTCGAGACGGCGGCGCTTCGTCCCGAAAGCTTCCTCCTTATTTTTTAGGGTAAAAGATTTCATATAGCCAAAGATGGGCACCGGAGGCCTGCCAGGGGGCCCACGAGGCAGGGGGCGCGCCCAAGGGGTAGGGCGTGCCCCCACCCTCATGGATTGGGTGTGGCCCCCTCTGATGCTTTCTTCGCCCAATATTTTTAATATATTCCAGAACTGACTTTCGTGGAGTTTCAGGACTTTTGGAGTTGTGCAGAATAGGTCTCTAATATTTGCTCCTTTTCCAGCCCAAAATTCCAGCTGCCGGCATTCTCCCTCTTCGTGTAAACCTTGTAAAATAAGAGAGAATAGGCATAAGTATTGTGACATAATGTGTAATAACATCCCATAATGCAATAAATATCGATATAAAAGCATGATGCAAAATGGACGTATCAACTCCCCCAAGCTTAGACCTCGCTTGTCCTCAAGCGGAAGCCGATATCGAAAAATATGTCCACTTGTTCAGAGATAGAGGTGTCGATAAAAATAAAATACGGGCATGAGGGTATCATGATCATTCTTATAACAGCAACATATATATATATTGTCATATGATTTCTTATGCTAAAGTAACAATCTATTCACAATGTAAAGTATGAATCAGAAACTTCATTGAAAACTAACAAACTATAATCTCAGTCACTGAAGCAATTGCAATTTATCATAACATCGGAAAGAGTCAATATAAGAGCTTTTCAGCAAGTCCACATACTCAACTATCATTTAGTCTTTCATAATTGCTAACGCTCACGCAATACTTATGGGTATGGAGTTTTAATCGGACACAGAGAAAGATAGGGGCTTATAGTGTTGCCTCCCAACCTTTTACCTCAAGGGTAATGTCAACAATAATAGTTTATGAAACTTACATCCAATTGGATATATATATCAGGATCTTTCCAACACAATGTGCTTGCCAAAGGATAAAGTGTAAAAAGGAAAGGTGAAGATCACCGCGACTCTTGCATAAGGTATACGACAAAAATAAAAGATAGGCCCTTCGCAGAGGAAAGCAGAGGTTGTCATGTGCTTTTATGGTTGGATGCACAAAATCTTAATGCAAAAGAACGTCACTTTATATTGCCAATTGTGATAGGGACCTTTATTATGCAGTCCGTCACTTTTATTTCTTCCATATCACAAGATCGTATAAAGCTTATTTTCTCCACACTAATAGATCATACATATTTAGAGAGCAATTTTTATTGCGTGCAACAATGACAACTTACTTTAAGGATCTTACTCAATCCATAGGTAGGTATGGTGGACACTCATGGTAAAACTGGGTTTAAGGATATTCGGAAGCACAAGTAGTATCTCTACTTGGTGCAGAGAATTAGGCTAGCATGAGGGGGAAAGGCAAGCTCAACATGTTGGATGCTCCATGACAATATACTTTATTTCGGATATAAGAAAACATAACCCATTACTTTGTCTTCCTTGTCCAACATCAACTTTTTAGCATGTCATATTTTAATGAGTGCTCACAATCATAAAAGATGTCCAAGATAGATATTTATATGTGAAAACCTCTCTTTCTTTATTACTTCCTGTTAATTGCAATGATGACCAAAACTATGTTTGTCAACTCTCAACAACTTTTATTCATCATACTCTTTATATGTGAAGTCATTACTCTCCATAAGATCAATATGATCTCTTTAATTCTTTTTCCTTTTTACTATTATTCCCTCAAGATCATAGCAAGATAACCAAGCCCTCGACTCAATACTAATCTTTATTATATATATATAGCTCACAGACTTGATTACATAGAAGGATCATAAAGCAAAACTCATAACTAGATCATACTAAAACTTTATTCTACTAGATCAAGATATTACCAAAAGGATCGAACTAAGAAAAAAGGTAAAGATAGAAGTGTGATGGTGATACGATACCAGGGAACCTCCCCCAAGCTTGGCAGTTGCCAAGGGGAGTGCCCATACCCATGTGTTTATGTCTCTTTCTTCGGAGGTGTGGTGACGATGGAGTTGTTGACGACGTAGGCTTGTCGTCCAACATCGAGCGTAGGAGGCGCTCCAACTTATGAATAATGCCCTTGAGTGCGGTGATATGCTCTTGCAACAGAAAATTTTCATGAGTTAGATGCTTGTTCTGCACCCGAACTATTTCAATCATCTTGAAAGCTTCAATTTCGGTAGGGGTAAGAAGATTGTAATGAAGTTGAAGGATGTCTTCTTCTTCTGCTGCTGGAGCTTGATCCTCCGTGGCCTTCTTGATCCTATCATCCTTGTTGATCTCCCTGGGTTCTTCTCTCTTCAGCTCTATCTTCATTAGCCAAGCATCGTCGCCCTCATTGTTGGAGGAGGGGGACAACATGATGCCTGGCCTTGACAACTCTGGCATAAAATAGCTCAAAACAAAAACAGGAGATATTCGCGTGGTACGGTGATCAAAACCTTCGGGAGATTATATAATGAATTTTTACTGACCAAAAGAAGTATCGAGCAAGGAAACGGAGTCCGGAGGGCACACGAGGTGCCCACGAGGCAGGGGGCGCGCCCTCCACCCTCGTGGATGTCTCGTGTCCCTTTCGGACTACTTCTTATTTTCCTATTTTCTTAAATATTCCAAAACAGAGAAAAATTGCTATCAGGACTGTTTTGGAGTCGGTTTACTTACCGTAACACATACCTATTCCTTTTTGGAGTCTGAAACATTCTGGAAAGTGTCCGTTATGTACTCCTCCGGGGTTACGGTGTCAATAACATTGGTTTCAACATTTATGGGATTACCTGAGATATAATGTTTGATTCTTTGACCGTTCACCACCTTCGGATTTGTGCCTTCGAAGTTGTTGATTTTTATGGCACCGGAACGATAGACCTCCTCGATAACGTAAGGACCTTCCCATTTGGAGAGGAGTTTTCCTACAAAAAATCTTAAACGAGAGTTGTATGGCAAAACATAATCACCTACATTAAACTCATGCTTTTGTATCCTTTTGTCATGCCATCTTTTAACTTTTTCTTTGAACAGTTTGGCATTCTCATAGGCCTGGGTTCTCCACTCATCAAGTGAGCTAATGTCAAATAGTCTCTTCTCACCGGCAAGTTTGAAATCATAATTGAGCTCTTTAATGGCCCAATATGCCTTATGTTCTAGTTCGAGAGGTAAGTTACATGCTTTTCCATAAACCATTTTATACGGAGACATACCCATAGGATTTTGGACCAATTCTTTCTAGATCTATTAACAGTCTTTTGCAAAATTAATTTAATCTCTCTATTACTTAGTTCTACTTGACCACTAGACTGTGGGTGGTATGGAGATGCAATTCTATGATTAACGTCATACTTAGCAAGCATCTTATGAAAAGCACCATGAATAAAATGTGAACCACCATGAGTCATTAAGTATCTAGGGACTCCAAACCTCGGAAAAATAACTTCTTTAAGCATCTTAATAGAGGTGTTATGATCAGCACTACTAGTTGGAATAGCTTCTACCCACTTAGTAACGTAATCAACAGCAACCAAAATATGTGTATACCCGTTAGAGGAAGGAAAAGGTCCCATATAATCAAAGCCCCAAACATCAAATGGTTCAATAACAAGTGAATAATTCATAGACATTTCTTGACGTCTGCTAATATTACCAATTCTTTGACATTCATCACAAGACGAGACAAACTTACATGCGTCCTTGAAAAGAGTAGGCCAATAAAAACCGGATTCCAATACCTTATGTGCAGTTCTATCTCCAGTGTGGTGTCCTCCATAAGCCTCGGAGTGACACTTGCGTAGGATCTGTTCCTGTTCATGCTCAGGTACACAAAGTCTAATAACACCATCTACTCCTTCTTTATAAAGGTGTGGGTCATCCCAGAAGTAATGTCTTAAATCATACAAAACTTTTTCTTTTACTAGTATGTGAAACTAGGTGGTATAAATTTAGCAACAATATAATTAGCATAATCAGCATACCATGGAGCAGTACGAGAAGCATTTATGACAGGTTGTGGGTAGTGGGTCATCAAGAACATTCTCTAACCTAGATAAGTTGTCTGCAACGGGGTTCTCAGCTCCCTTTCTATCTATAATATGCAAATCAAATTCTTGTAGTAGGAGAACCCATCTAATAAGTCTAGGTTTAGCATCTTTCTTTTCCATAAGATATTTAATAGCAGCATGATCAGTGTGAACAGTTACTTTAGAACCAACAATGTAAGGTCTGAACTTATCACAAGCAAATACAACTGCTAAAAATTCTTTTTTAGTAGTAGCATAATTTCTCTGGGCACTGTCTAGAGTTTTACTAGCATATTGGATAACATTTAATTTCTTATCAACTCTTTGTCCTAGAACAGCGCCTACAGCATAATCACTAGCATCACACATAATTTCAAATGGTATATTCGAATCAGGAGGCTGAACAATAGGTGCAGAAATCAAGGCTTTCTTAAGTATTTCAAATGCTTCTACACAATCATCATCAAAGACAAAAGGAACATCTTTTTGTAAAAGATTAGTCAGAGGCCTAGAAATTTTTGAGAAGTCTTTAATGAACCTCCTATAAAAACTGGCATGACCAAGGAAACTTCTTATACCTTTAATGTCCTTAGGACACATCATCTTTTCAATAGCATCAACTTTAGCTTTATCAACTTCAATGCCTCTTTCAAAAATTTTATGCCCCAAGACAATACCTTCATTAACCATAAAGTGGCACTTCTCCCAATTCAAGACAACATTAGTTTCTTCACATCTCTACAAAACTCGATTAAGGTTTCTTAAGCAATCATCAAAAGAAGTTCCATACACGGAGAAATCATCCATGAAAACCTCAACAATCTTTTCACAGAAGTCAGAGAATATAGCAGTCATACATATTTGAAAGGTAGCAGGTGCATTGCATAAACCAAAAGGCATACGTCTATAAGCAAAGGTACCGAAAGGGCAAGTAAAAGTGGTCTTTTCTTGATCCTCTTTTGACACAGGAATTTGAGAGAAACCAGAATAACCGTCTAGAAAGCAAAAATGTGTTTGTTTGGATAATCTTTCTAGCATTTGATCAATAAAAGGTAAAAGGTAATGATCCTTTTTAGTAGCTTTATTTAGTTTGCGGAAATCAATTACCATTCTATAACCTATAACAATTCTTTGTGGGATCAATTCATCTTTATCATTAGGAACAACAGTAATACCTCCCTTCTTAGGGACACAATGGACATGACTTACCCATTGACTATCAGCAACGGGATATATTATACCTGGCTCCAGAAGATTTAGTATTTCTTTCCTTACCACTTCTTTCATCTTAGGATTTAACCTTCGTTGGTGATCAACAACCGGTTTAGCTTCTTTCTCCAATTTTATTTTGTGCTGACATAGAGTGGGACTAATGCCCTTAAGATCATCAAGAGTATATCCAATAGCAGCACAATGCTTCTTCAGAGTTTTCAATAATTTATCTTCTTCCTGATCTGAAAGGTTAGCATTAATAATAACAGGATATATCTTCTTTTCATCAAGATAAGCATATTTAAGAGTATCAGGTAATGGTTTAAGCTCAAACATGGGATCACCCTTGGGTGGAGGAGGATCCCCTAGAATTTCAACAGGCAAGTTGTGTTTCAAAATAGGTCCCTGTTTAAATAATACTTCATCTATTTCCCCTCTTTCATTCATAAACATATCATTTTCATGGTCTAGAAAATATTGTTCTAAAGGATCATTAGGAGGCACGACAATAGAAGCAAGACCAATAATTTCATCTTTACTAGGCAATTCTTTATCATGGGGTTGTCTATGAAATTTAGCAAAATTAAAATCATGAGACATATCCCCTAAACCAATAGTAACAACATCCTTTTTGCAATCTATCTTAGCATTAACAGTATTCAAGAAGGGTCTGCCAAATATAATGGGACAAAAGTCATCTTGTGGGGAACCAAGGACAAGAAAATCAGTAGGATATTTAACTTTCCGCACAATACTTCAACATATCTAACAATCCCAACTGTTGAAATAGTATCTCTATTGGCAAGCTTAATTGTAACATCAATACCTTCTAACTCAGCAGGTGCAATATCATGCATAATTTCTTCGTATAAAGAATGAGGTATTGCACTCGCACTAGCACCCATATCACATAAGCCATGATAACAATGATCTCCTATTTTAACAGAAATAACAGGCATGCCTACAACAGGTCAATGTTTATTTTTAGTATCGGGTCAAGCAATTCTAGCAGCTTCATCACAGAAGTAAATAACATGCCCATCAATATTATCGACCAAGAGATCTTTAACCATAGCAATACTAGGTTCAACTTTAATTTGCTCAGGGGGTGTAGGTGTTCTAGTATTACTCTTACGAACCACAGTTGAAGCTTTAGCATGATCCTTTATTCTAGCAGGGAGACGTGGTTTCTCAATATAAGCAGTAGGAACAATAGGATCAACATTATAAGTGATAGTCTTTTCTTCAACTTTAATAGGTTCAACTACTTTTACTTCAATGGGAGGATGATATTTAAACCACTTATCCTTAGGGAGATCAACATGAGTAGCAAAGGATTCACAGAAAGAAGCTACTATCTCAGAGTCAAGTCCATATTTAGTGCTAAATTCACGAAAAGCATCGGTATCCATAAAAGATTTAACACAATCAAACTTAGGTGTTATACCTGACTCCTTACCTTCGTCGAGTTCCCAATCTTCAGAGTTGCGTTTAATTATTTCCAATAAATCCCATTGGAATTCAATAGTCTTCATCATAAAAGAACCAGTACAAGAAGTATCGAGCATGGAGCGATTATTGAGAGAAAGCTGATCATAAAAATGAATAATAATTTCTCTTGAGAGCTCATGATTGGGGCATGAATATAACATTGACTTAAGCCTCCCCCAAGCTTGAGAGATGCTTTCTCCTTCGCGAGGCCAAAAATTATATATATAATTACGATCACGATGAACCAGATGCATAGGATAAAACTTCTGATGAAATTCCAATTTCAATCGGTTGTAGTTCCATGATCCAATATCATCGCATAGCCTAAACCATGTCAATGCATTTCCCTTGAAAGATAAAGGGAAGACCTTCTTCTTGATAACATCCTCGGGCATACCTGCAAGCTTAAATAATCCACAAACTTCATCCACATAGATTAGGTGCAAATCGGGGTGCAATGTTCCATCTCTTGTAAAAGGATTAGCTAGTAGTTTCTCTATCATACCCGAAGGAATTTCAAAGTAAACATTTTCAGTAGGTTCAGTAGGTTGAGGAGCAACTCTTTGCTCTACTGGTCGGGGTGAAGATACCCCGAACAAGCCCCTCAAAGGATTACTTTCCATAGTAACAAGTGATAGTAAATTTCAGCACACTATATAAATATTTCCTTACCAAATTCCACTTACCAAAGGCGCTTCACTCCCCGGTAACGGCGCCAGAAAAGAGTCTTGATGACCCACAAGTATAGGGGATATATCGTAGTCCTTTCAATAAGTAAGAGTGTCGAACCCAACGAGGAGCAGAAGGAAATGACAAGCGGTTTTCAGTAAGGTATTCTCTACAAGCACTGAAATTATCGGTAACAGATAGTTTTGTGATAAGGTAATTTGTAACGGGTAACAAGTAAAAAAAGTAAAAAAGGTGCAGCAAGGTGGCCCAATCCTTTTTGTAGCAAAGGACAAGCCTGGAGAAACTCTTATATAAAGGAAAACGCTCCTGAGGACACATGGGAATTATCGTCAAGCTAGTTTTCATCATGCTCATATGATTCGCGTTCGTTACTTTGATAATTTGATATGTGGGTGGACTAGTGCTTGGGTGCTGCCCTTCCTTGGACAAGCATCCCACTTATTATTAACCCCTCTTGCAAGCATCCACAACTACAAAAGAAGCATTAAGGTAAACCTAACCATAGCATGAAACATATGGATCCAAATCAGCCCCTTACGAAGCAACGCAGAAACTAGGATTTAAGCTTCTGTCATTCTAGCAACCCATCATCTACTTATTACTTCCCAATGCCTTCCCCTAGGCCCAAACAATGGTGAAGTGTCATGTAGTCGACGTTCACATAACACCACTAGAGGAAACACAACATACATCTAATCAAAATATCGAATGAATACCAAATTCACATGACTACTTATAGCAAGACTTCTCCCATGTCCTCAGGAACAAACGTAACTACTCACAAATCATATTTATGTTCATAATCGGAGGGGTATTAATATGCGTAAAGGATCTGAACATACGATCTTCCACCAAATAAACCAACTAGCATCAACTACAAGGAGTAATCAACACTACTAGCAACCCACAGGTACCAATCTGAGGTTTTGATACAAAGATTGGGTACAAGAGATGAACTAGGGTTTGAGATGAGATGGTGCTGGTGAAGATGTTGATGGAGATTGACCCCCTCCCGATGAGAGGATCGATGGTGATGATGATGGTGATGATTTCCCCCTCCCGGAGGAATGTTTCCCTGGCAGAACAGCTCCGCCGAAGCCCTAGATTGGTTTCGCCAGGTTCCGCCTCGAGACGGAGGCGCTTCGTCCCGAAAGCTTCCTCCTTATTTTTTTCAGGGAAAGGACTTCATATAGCCAAAGATGGGCACCGGAGGCCTGCCAGGGGGCCCATGAGGCAGGGGGCGTGCCCAGGGGGTAGGGCGCGCCCCCCACCCTCGTGGACAGGGTGTGCCCCCCTCTGGTGCTTTCTTCGCCCAATATTTTTAATATATTCCAAAACTGAGTTTCGTGGAGTTTCAGGACTTTTGGAGTTGTGCAGAATAGGTCTTTAATATTTGCTCCTTTTCCAGCCCAGAATTCCAGCTGCCGGCATTCTCCCTCTTCGTGTAAACCTTGTAAAATAAGAGAGAATAGGCATAAGTATTGTGACATAATGTGTAATAACAGCCCATAATGCAATAAATATCGATATAAAAGGATGATGCAAAATGGATGTATCGGAGCGCGCGGTGGAGGCTGGATGAACAGGAGCCCGTGGATGAACAGTCACAGGTGGAGGCTGGAGGAGGTCGACGGTGGATGAACAGTAGCCCGTGGAGGCAGTTGACGGTGGAGATGAACAGTAGCCTGGGGAGGCAGTCGATGGTGGAGATGAACAGTATCCCGTGGAGTCCCGTTTTGCGGTAAGCCACACCCCTCCCGATGAACAGGACCCCCGTTTCGACCGTAGCGCTCCAACACAAGTCCATTTCCTCCATTTTGCGGTACGCCACACCCCTCCCGATCAACAAGACCCCATTTCAACCGTAGAAGGTCTGTTTCCTCCGTTTTGCGGTATGCCAGACCCCTTGCGATGAACAGGACCCCGTTTCGACCATGGCCGGTCGAACACAAGGCCGTTTCCTCCGTTTTGCGGTACGCCAGGCCTCGTTTCCATCGGCTGTTCCGTCCAAGCCGGTTGGCTCCCGCTGAACAGCACGCGTTCCGTTGCCTCCCGATGAACACGAGGCATTCCGTTGCCTCCCCATGAACACGACGATGACGCAGTTTCTCCGTTCCAACCCAGCCATGTACACTAGCCCTGGCCGTACGTATGCGCGAGTAGGCGTTCGAGACCCCGCCCGTATGTACGTACGTGGCCGTATTTAGTTTCTTGCACCCTGGCCGCTGTACGTACGTGTACATGCTACGTGCGCGCCTCTACTACGACATGTGCATGCCTCTACTAAGACACGTGCGCACCTCTACTACGACACGTGCGCGCCTCTACATCGACCAGTATGTACGTACACCTTTGCGACCAGAATGACAACGCTACACATGCTTCGACCCGGTGGGTCCTAACTGTCAGGCACTTCCTTCCGTGCGAAGATGTAGCTGGTGGGTCCCAGCAGTCAGGGGGGAAATGTTTTTTTCACAAAATACGGTGGCCCGTCCGGTGGGTCCCTGCTGTCAGATGGAGGAATAATTATTTTGCGCATAATAAGGAGGCACTTCCTTGCTGCTACCGTGGACCCAGCTGTCAGCCTCTCCACATACAGTACTCTTCCGATGGAAGTCGTTCCTTGACCATGTTGACCACGCCGCGCCGAGAGCACCAGGGCGGTGGACGACGGCAAGGCCTAGGAATGGGACGACACGGAGCCGGGGAAGACGTGGCAGTGGATGCCCACGCAGAGGGGAGTACGTGGGTTGACTGCTTCGGCTGCGGTGTGATGCTGCCGTCGCCAGAGAATAACAGGAGGTGTAGGTGAGTATAGAGGGATGGCATGGCCAGCGGTGGCAGCACAGCCGGACATGGGAGGCAGGAGCAGGTGGCACGGCCGACGCTTGTTTGGGCGGCTGGAGCAAGAAGAACAGAGGTTGAAGAAGCACTACGGCCGTTGGATGGACATCGTACGGTCACTGGAGCTAGAATCGTTCATATTTGACTAAGTTGACAAAGCCCTCCGTCCGCGTCAACTTAATAGGCCCACAAGTCAGCCTCCCATTATGGTGGGTCCCAGCTAGCAGGGGGAGTATTCATTTTTTTGTGCGTACTAAGGAGGCACTTCCTTGCGTGCGAAGATATAGCTGGTGGGTCCGAGCTGTCAGCGGCAGTATTCATTCTTTTGGCGTAATAAGGACACACTTCCTTGCGTGCGAAGATGTAGCTGGTGTGTCCCAGTAGCCAGGGGGAGAAAACATTATTTTCAGGGTAAAAAGGATGCAGTTGCATGCATGCGTCCATGGGCGTGGTGGGTCCCCACTGTCAGCCTCTCACGTACAGTCATCTTCCGATGCCTCTCGTTTGTTGACCATGTTGACCACATCGTGCCGAGCGCACCAAGGCCGGTGGACGACGGCAAGGCCCCAGACTAGAACGACCCGGAGATGGGGAAGACGCGGCAGTGGAGTCACAGATGGAGAGGAGTGGGAAACTTGGCTGGTTCTGGTGCGCGGCAGCACTGCCGCCCACGGGAAACAGGAGCAAGAATAGAGGTTGAAGAAGGAGCACGGCTATTGGATTAACATCCAACAGTCCAGCTGCTAGAATCATTTGTTGATTAAGTTGACAAAGCCCTGCGTACACGTTCGCTTAGTATGCCCACAAGTCAGCCACCAAATCTGACGGGTCCCAGCTGTCAATGGGAGGAACTTTTTTTGCATAACAAGGAGGCACTTCCTTCCGTGTGAAGATACAGCCGGTGGGTCCCAGCTGTCAGGGGGAGGAAACATTTTTTCCAGCTTAATAAGGAGGAACTTTCCTTGCGTGAGACCATGGACCTCGTGGGTCCCAGCTGCCAGGCTCTCCACGTACAGTCCTCTTCTGATGACTCTCGTTGGTTGACCACGCCGCACCGAGCGCAACGAGGCGGTGGACGACGGCGAGGCCCCGGACGGGAACGACCCGGAGATGGGAAGACGCGGCAGTGGAGTCGTAGACTGAGAGGAGTACAAGGGTTATAACTGGTTCTGGTGCGGCATGGGGCTGCAGTCAGTGGAGAATAACAGGAGGTGTGGAGGGTGGAGGGATAGCCTGGCCGGCGGTGGGGTAGCGCTTCACAGTGATGCGTGCTAAGCAGAGCCGCTAGCCGCCGTAGGCCGGACCAGGCAGTCCCGGCGATGCTGGAGGAAGAAGACGAGAGATTGAAGGTGCATGCCGGCCGTTGGATATAAATCCAATGGCTGTGGATGTCATAATCATTTGTTGACCAAGTTGACAACGCCCTGCGTAGGCTTTGACCTATTGTCCCACATGTCAGCCAGAAAAAATGTGGCATATATTTAACCTATGTTTTCTAGAATGTACAGTCCATTTGCTGGGATGGGTGAATAAATAATTTCGCGTCAATGCGGCCCATTTAATATTTTCTTAGAAATCCCAGCCCATTTGCACTTTCTTGAAATACACGAATTAGCTGGGCTCGTTCTATACATAATGTTAGGTTAGAAGGAGCAATTAATATAAAAAATAAACCGTTGCGACACATTATATATATATAATTAACAAATTAGCGAGTTATTGCTCAAAATAAAAATGAGCGCGTTATTATTACATTGGTCTTTAAATCTTTGCAAGCTTTTGTACGCAATCGCCAGGATTTTCCTACCCGTGAGTCAAAAACAACCAGGATTTTCCTTGCCAACTTCTGTTAAACATTTACTTTTATAAGTTAATAACATGTGGGAAGTTTTTATAATGTATATATAAGTCTCTATAAAATATACAATAATTGTAATAATATAAATATACATAATGTGGTTAGAAGGGAAAACATAAATTGGACACAACATTATTATTCTTATATATAGACTAGCAAAAGGGCCCATGCGTTGCAACGGGAGAAAAGAATACCCCACGCTCTTATTTTATAAAAAATGGTCTATAATCTGAGTATTTGTAGCTACGGCCCAAACAAAGATGGTTTTTGCCTACAAAAGCGCAAGTTCAAGATTCCACATGTCTTTTATTTAAACACGGCTTGCATGTAGATTTAATATGTACAAAGAAATAGGCAAGTGATCTTTAATTTTGTCTCCAATCCTGATTTTGCTGAGATGTTCATCCATAATCCGGATCAGTACCGATATGAAAGAAAGACAGATAATGCGCTATTGATTAAGATTGCACTCTAGACAGTATTTTTTTTTTCAAATAGTTAAGAGGTAAAATAACATCATATTGAGATTCTATATATTTTCTAATCAAATTCCATATATAACATGTTAAAATTGGAGTTACGGTTTAGAAGATATGTGTATTTTAAAAAACATTTAATATGTACTGCGGGTTTAGTGTCAGAAACATTAGGTTTTTTTATAAAATAGCATGACGGACTAAGAATACCTATTTCTTTTATTACTAGGTATAGATAAATAGAACAGAGATCTGCGTTTTATTAAGAAAATACATTGGGCTGCCGATCTTTAAGAAAAAGTAAAACCTACGCTGGGAGGCCCATAGGCCGGTATGGACCTCAAAAAATAAGTTGAAACCACTGTCTCCGTATGTCGTGGGCTACGCATACCTCGGCCTAGCTGATACTTGTTCGCCCTCTGGAAAAAATGATAGTACCAGCTAGATCCCCGAGCGAACTGGATTAAAGAGGGGGCCGGCGGCCCGACTGAAGAAGCACATCAGACGTGATTTTTTTTTCTTCAGTGGATGGCTCTCGATGGCGTTTTTTACTTGCCTCTGCACCATAAAACTTGTATTTTTAGCCTCCCAGTCCGTGTTGGACCAGCAACCCATTTGCTGGGCGGGCCAACCTACAGAAACCAACACTCGATTTTTCATCAAGCCCCAAAAACAACGCAACCCATTATGCTTGTTTTGAGGCCGAAAACATTATGGCAGGGGTTGAGTGGGGGAGGGGGGAAGACAGAGCAAAAATATTAAAAAGAGCTGATGCGCCGTTGCTACGCTAACAAAGCAGGTGCAATTCTTCTCGGGAAGAAGGTGTGCCGTTGACACCCACACGTCACAAATCCCACAGTATACATACTAACAAGTTCACACACATGTACAACAGAACAAGTAAACATTCGTATCAAACTCAGGTTCACAGGACACATTATATTCATAGCCAACATTCACAATCAACAACTCAAAAGATTCATATATACACTGTAGGGGAACATAGCAGAAATTCAAAATTTTCTACGCATCACCAAGATCAATCTATGGAGTTTACTAGCAACGAGAGGGAAGGAGTGCATCTACATACCCTTGTAGATCGCGAGCGGAAGCGTTCAAGAGAACGGGGTTGATGGAGTCATATTCGCCGTGATCCAAATCACCGATGATCCTAGCGCTGAACGGACGGCACCTCCGCGTTCAACACACTTACGAAGCAGCGACGTCTCCTCCTTCTTGATCCAGCAAGGGGGGAGGAGAGGTTGATGGAGATCCAGCAGCACGACGGCGTGGTGGTGGAAGTAGCGGGATTCCAACAGGGCTTCGCCAAGCGCTGCGGGAGGAGGGAGATGTGTCACGGGAGGGAGAGGGAGGCGCCAGGGCTTAGGTGTTGCTGCCCTCCCTCCCCCCCACTATATATAGGGCCAAGGGAGAGGGGGGGCGCAGCCTTGGCCCTTCCTCCAAGGAAGGGTGCGGCCAGGGAAGAGTCCATCCTCCCCAAGGCACCTCGGAGGTGCCTTCCCCCTTTAGGACTCTCCCTCTCCCTTATCTCTTGGCGCATGGGCCTCTTGGGGCTGGTGCCCTTGGCCCATATAGGCCAAGGCACACACCCCTACAGCCCATGTGGCCCCCCGGGGCTGGTGGACCCCCGGACCCCTCTCGGCACTCCCGGTACAATACGGATAATGCGCGAAACTTTTCCGGCGACCAAAATAAGATTTCCCATATATAAATCTTTACCTCCGGACCATTTCGAAACTCCTCGTGACGTCCGGGATCTCATCCGGGACTCCGAACAACTTTCGGGTTACCGCATACTAATATCTCTATAACCCTAGCGTCACCGAACCTTAAGTGTGTAGACCCTATGGGTTCGGGAGACACGTAGACATGACCGAGACGACTCTCCGGTCAATAACCAACAGTGGGATCTGGATACCCATGTTGGCTCCCACATGCTCCTCGATGATCTCATCGGATGAACCACGATGTCGAGGATTCAATCAATCCCGTATACAATTCCCTTTGTCAATCGGTATGTTACTTGCCCTAGATGCGATCGTCGGTATCCCAATACCTTGTTCAATCTCGTTACCGGCAAGTCTCTTTACTCGTTCCGCAACACATCATCCCGTGATCAACTCCTTGGTCACATTGTGCACATTATGATGATGTCCTATCGAGTGGGCCCAGAGATACCTCTCCGTTTACACGGAGTGACAAATCCCAGTCTCGATTCGTGCCAACCCAACAGACACTTTCGGAGATACCTGTAGTGCACCTTTATAGCCACCCAGTTACGTTGTGACGTTTGGTACACCCAAAGCATTCCTACGGTATCCGGGAGTTGCACAATCTCATGGTCTAAGGAAATGATACTTGACATTAGAAAAGCACTTAGCAAACGAACTACACGATCTTGTGCTAGGCTTAGGATTGGGTCTTGTCCATCACATCATTCTCCTAATGATGTGATCCCATTATCAACGACATCCAATGTCCATGGTCAGGAAACCGTAACCATCTATTGATCAACGAGCTAGTCAACTAGAGGCTTACTAGGGACATGGTGTTGTCTATGTATCCACACATGTATCTAAGTTTCCTATCAATACAATTCTAGCATGGATAATAAACGATTATCATGAACAAGGAAATATAATAATAACCAATTTATTACTGCCTCTATGGCATATTTCCAACAATCTCCCACTTGCACTAGAGTCAATAATCTAGTTCACAACACCATGTGATTAACACTCACAGGTCACATCACCATGTGACCAACATCCAAAGAGTTTACTAGAGTCAACAATCTAGTTCACATCACTATGTGATTAACACTCAATGAGTTCTGGTTTGATCATGTTATGCTTGTGAGAGAGGTTATTAGTCAACGGGTCTGAACCTTTCAGATCCGTGTGTGCTTTACTAATATCTATGTCATCTTGTGGATGCTACCACGCGCTACTTGGAGCCATTTCAAATAACTGCTCTACTATACGAATTCGGTTTACTACTCAGAGTCATACGGATTAGTGTCAAAGTTCGCATCGACGTAACCCTTTACGACGAACTCCTTTTCACCTCCATAATCGAGAAAATTCCTTAGTCCACTAGATACTAAGGATAAGTTCGACCGCTGTCATGTGATCCATTCCCGGATCACTATTGTACCCCTTGACCAACTCATGGCAAGGCACACTTCATGTGCGGTACACAGCATAGCATACTGTAGAGCCTACGTCTAAAGCATAGGGGATGACCTTCGTCCTTTCTCTCTCTTCTGTTGTGGTCAGGTCTTGAGTCTTACTCAATACTCACACCTTGTAACACAGCCAAGAACTCCTTCTTTGCTGATCTATTTTGAACTCTTTCAAAATCATGTCAAGGTGTGCGTTCTTTGAAAGTATCATCAAGCGTCTTGATCTATCTCTATAGATCTTGATGCCCAATATGTAAGCAGCTTTATCCAGGCCTTCCTTTGAAAAACTCCTTTCAAACAACCCTTTATGCTTTCCAGAAATTTTACATCATTTCGGATCAACAATATGTCATTCACATATACTTATCAGAAATGTTGTAGCGCTCCCACTCACTTTATTGTAAATACAAGTTTCTAACAAACTTTGTATAAACCCAAAAACTTTGATCACTCCATCAAAGCATATATTCTGACTCCGAGATGCTTGCTCTAGTCCATGGAAGGATCGCTGGAGCTAGCATACCTTTTAGCATCCTTAGGATCGACAAAACCTTTCTGATTGTATCACATACAACCTTTCCTTACGAAAACTGGAAGGAAACTTGTTTTTGACATCCATCTGCCAGATTTCATAAATGCAGCTAATGCTAACATGATTCCGACGGACTTAAGCATCGCTACGGATGAGAAAATCTCATCGTAGTCAACTCCTTGAACTTGTGAAAATACTCTTTGCCACAAGTCGAGCTTCATAGACGGTAACATTACCGTCCACGTCCGTCTTCTTCTTAAAGATCCATTTATCTCAATGGCTTGCCGATCATCGGGCAAGTTCACCAAAGTCCATGCTTTGTTCTGATACATGGATTCTATCTCGGATTTCATGGCCTCGAGCCATTCGTCGGAATCCGGGCCCACCATCGCTTCTCCACAGCTCATAGGTTCATCGTTGTCCAACAACATGACTTCCAAGACATGATTACGCATTACTCTGAAGTAGTACGCATCCTCGTCGTCCTACGAGGTTTGGTAGTGACTTGATCCGAAGTTTCATGATCACTATCATAAGCTTCCACTTCAATTGGTGTAGGTGCCACAGGAACAACTTCCTGTGCCCTGCTACACACTAGTTGAAGTTATGGTTCAATAACCTCATCAAGTCTCCACCATCCTCCCACTCAATTCTTTCGAGAGAAACTTTTCCTCGAGAAAGGACTCGTTTCTAGAAGCAATTACTTTTGCTTCCAGATCTGAAATAGGAGGTATACCCAACTGTTTTGGGTTTTCTATGAAGATGCATTTATCCGCTTTGGGTTCGAGCTTATCAGCTTGAAACTTTTTCACATAAGCATTGCAGCCCCAAACTTTTAAGGAATGACAACTTAGGTTTCTCTAAACGGTGTCGTCTCAACGGAATTGCGTGGTGCCCCTTTTAAAGTGAATGCGGTTATCTCTAATGCCTAACCCATAAACGATAGTGGTAATTCGATAAGAGACATCATGGCATGCACCATATCCAATAGGGTGCAGTTATGATGTTCGGACACACCATCACACTGTGGTGTTCCAGGCGGTATTAATTGTGAAACACTTTCCACAATGTCTTAATTGTGTGCCAAACTCGTAACTCAGATACTCATCTCTATGATCATATCACAGACATTTTATCCTCTTGTCACGATGATCTTCAACTTCACTCTGAAATTACTTGAACCTTTCAATAATTCAGACTTGTGTTTCATCAAGTAAATACACTCAGCATCTACTCAAATCATCTGTGAAGTAAGAACATAACGATATCCACTGCATGCCTCATCACTCATTGGACTGCATACATCAAAATGTATTACTTCCAATAAGTTGCTCTCTTGTTCCATCTTACTGAAAACGAGGCCTTTCAGTCATCTTGCCCATGTGGTATGATTTGCATGTCTCAAGTGATTCAAAATCAAGTGAGTCCAAACGATCCATCTGTATGGAGCTTCTTCATGCGTTCTATACCAATATGACTCAAATGGCAGTGCCACACGTATGTGGTACTATCATTACTATTTTATATCTTTTGGCACGAACATGTGTATCACTGCGATCGAGATTCATTTTAGGTGCAAGACCATTGAAGGTATTATTCAAATAACAGAGTAACCATTATTCTCCTTAAATGAATAACCGTATTGTGATAAACATAATCCAATCATGTTTATGCTCAACGCAAACACCAATCTCGATGGTAGAGGGAGCATGCGATGCTTGATCACATCAACCTTGGAAACACTTCCAACACATATCGTCATCTCACCTTTAGCTAGTCTCCATTTATTCCGCGGCTTTTATTTTGAGTTACTAACAGTTAGCAACCGAACCGGTATCTAATACCCTGGTGCTGCTAGGAGTACTAGTAAAGTACACATTCATATAATGTATATCCAATATACTTCGGTCGACCTTGCCTGCCTTCTCATCTACCAAGTATCTAGGGCAGTTTTGCTTCAGTGACCGTTTCCCTCATTACAGAAGCACTTAGTCTCGGGTTTGGGTTCAACTTTGGGATTCTTCACTAGAGCAGCAAATGATTTGCTATTTCATGAAGTATCCCTTTTGCCCTTGCCCTTCTAGAAACTAGTGGTTTTACTAACCATCAACAATTGATGCTCCTTCTTGATTTCTACTTTCGCGGTGTCAAACATCGCGAGTTGCTCAAGGATCATCATGTCTATCCCTGATATGTTATAGTTCATCACGAAGCTCTAATAGCTTGGTGGCAGTGACTATGGAGAACCATCACTATCTCATCTGGAAGATTAACTCCCACTCGATTCAAGCGATTGTAGTACTCAGACAATCTGAGCACATGCTCAACGATTGAGCTTTTCTCCCTTAGTTTGCAGGCTTAAGAAACTTGTCAGAGGTCTCATACCTCTTGACGTGGGCACTAGTCTGAAATCCCAATTTCAGTCTTTGGAACATCTCATATGTTCTGCGACATTTCAAAACCGTCTTTGGTGCCACAATTCTGAACCGTTAGCATTACGCACTGAACTATCACGTAGTCATCAAAACGTGTATGTCAGATGTTTTGCAACATCTACAGACGACGCTGAGGTTCAGCACACCGAGCGGTGCATTAAGGACATAAGCCTTCTGTGCAGCAATGAGGACAATCCTCAGTTCACGGACCCAGTCCGCATAATTGCTACTATCAACTTTCAACTAAATTTTCTCTAGGAACATATCTTAAACAGTAGAACTAAAGCGTAAGCTATGACATAATTTGCAAAGACCTTTTGACTATGTTCATGATAATTAAGTTCATCTGATTATTTAATGAACTCCCACTCAGATAGACATCCCTCTAGTCATCTAAGTGATACATGATCCGAGTCAAACTAGGCCGTGTCCGATCATCACGTGAGACGGACTAGTCATCATCGGTGAACATCTCCATGTTGATCGCATCTACTATACGACTCATGTTCGACCTTTCGATCTCTTGTGTTCTGAGGCCATGTCTGTACATGCTAGGCTCGTCAAGTCAACCTAAGTGTTTCGCATGTGTTCCGAGGCCATGTCTGTACATGCTAGGCTCATCAACACCCGTTGTATTCGAACGTTAGAATCTATCACACCCGATCATCACGTGGTGCTTCAAAACAACGAACCTTTGCAACGGTGCACAGTTAGGGGGAACACGTCTCTTGAAATTTTAGTGAGGGATCATCTTATTTATGCTACCGTCGTCCTAAGGAAATAAGATGTAAACATGACAAACATCACATGCAAATCATAAAGTGACGTGATATGGCCAATATCATCTTGCGCCTTTGATCTCCATCTTTGAGGCGCGACATGATCACCTTCGTCACCGGCATGACACCATGATCTCCATCATCGTGTCTTCATGAAGTTGTCTCGCCAACTATTACTTCTACTACTATCTCTAACGGTTAGCAATAAAGTAAAGTAATTACATGGCGTTTTCTTTGACACGCAGGTCATACAATAAATTAAGACAACTCCTATGGCTCCTGCCGGTTGTCATACTCATCGACATGCAAGTCATGATTCCTATTACAAGAACATGATCAATCTCATACATCACATATATCATTCATCACATCCTTTTGGCCATATCACATCACATAGCATACCCTGCAAAAACAAGTTAGACGTCCTCTAATTGTTGTTGCATGTTTTACGTGGCTGCTATGGGATTCTAGCAAGAACGTTTCTTACCTACGCAAAAGCCACAACGTGATATGCCAATTTCTATTTACCCTTCATAAGGACCCTTTTCATCGAATCCGATCCGACTAAAGTGGGAGAGACAGACACCCGCTAGCCACCTTATGCAACTAGTGCATGTTAGTCGGTGGAACCTGTCTCACGTAAGTGTACGTGTAAGGTCGGTCCAGGCCGCTTCATCCCACGATGCCGCCGAATCAAGATAAGACTAGTAACGGCAAGTAAATTGACAAAATCGACGCCCACAACTACTTTGTGTTCTACTCGTGCATAGAAACTACGCATAGACCTAGCTCATGATGCCACTGTAGGGGAACATAGCAGAAATTCAAAATTTTCTACGCATCACCAAGATCAATCTATGGAGTTTACTAGCAACGAGAGGGAAGGAGTGCATCTACATACCCTTGTAGATCGCGAGCGGAAGCGTTCAAGAGAACGGGGTTGATGGAGTCGTACTCGTCGTGATCCAAATCACCGATGATCCTAGCGCCGAACGGACGGCACCTCCGCGTTCAACACACGTACGGAGCAGCGACGTCTCCTCCTTCTTGATCCAGCAAGGGGGGAGGAGAGGTTGATGGAGATCCAGCAGCATGACGGCGTGGTGGTGGAAGTAGCGGGATTCCAACAGGGCTTCGCCAAGAGCTGCGGGAGGAGGGAGATGTGTCACGGGAGGGAGAGGGAGGCGCCAGGGCTTAGGTATTGCTGCCCTCCCTCCCCCCCCCACTATATATAGGGCCAAGGGAGAGGGGGGGGCGCAGCCTTGGCCCTTCCTCCAAGGAAGGGTGCGGCCAGGGAGGAGTCCATCCTCCCCAAGGCACCTCGGAGGTGCCTTCCCCCTTTAGGACTCTCCCTTTCCCTTATCTCTTGGCACATGGGCCTCTTGGGGCTGGTGCCCTTGGCCCATATAGGCCAAGGCGCACACCCCTACAGCCCAGGTGGCCCCCCGGGGCCGGTGGACCCCCGGACCCCTCTCGGCACTCCCGGTACAATACCGATAATGCGCGAAACTTTTCCAGCGACCAAAATAAGACTTCCCATATATAAATCTTTACCTCTGGACCATTCTGGAACTCCTCGTGACGTCCGGGATCTCATCCGGGACTCTGAACAACTTTCGGGTTACCACATACTAATATCTCTATAACCCTAGCATCACCGAACCTTAAGTGTGTAGACCCTACGGGTTCGGGAGACACGCAGACATGACCGAGACGACTCTCCGATCAATAACCAACAGCGGGATCTGGATACCCATGTTGGCTCCCACATGCTCCTCGATGATCTCATCGGATGAACCACGATGTCGAGGATTCAATCAATCCCGTATACAATTCCCTTTGTCAATCGGTATGTTACTTGCCCGAGATTCGATCGTCGGTATCCCGATACCTTGTTCAATCTCGTTACCGGCAAGTCTCTTTACTCGTTCCGTAACACATCATCCCGTGATCAACTCCTTGGTCACATTGTGCACATTATGATGATGTCCTACCGAGTGGGCCCAGAGATACCTCTCCGTTTACACGGAGTGACAAATCCCAGTCTCGATTCGTGCCAACCCAACAGACACTTTCGGAGATACCTGTAGTGCACCTTTATAGCCACCCAGTTACGTTGTGACGTTTGGTACACCCAAAGCATTCCTACGGTATCTGGGAGTTGCACAATCTCATGGTCTAAGGAAATGATACTTGACATTAGAAAAGCACTTAGCAAACGAACTACACGATCTTGTGCTAGGCTTAGGATTGGGTCTTGTCCATCACATCATTCACCTAATGATGTGATCCCGTTATCAACGACATCCAATGTCCATGGTCAGGAAACCGTAACCATCTATTGATCAACGAGCTAGTCAACTAGAGGCTTACTAGGGACATGGTGTTGTCTATGTATCCACACATGTATCTGAGTTTCCTATCAATACAATTCTAGCATGGATAATAAACGATTATCATGAACAAGGAAATATAATAATAACCAATTTATTATTGCCTCTAGGGCATATTTCCAACATACACAAGTTCAGCATGTCTATGCATCCAAATGATTGATAGATCTCACAACAATATTCATAGATAATTCACAAAAAGATTCAGATATACACATGTTCAGTATGTTTATGCAACCAAATGATTGAGATCACAACCAATATCATCCATGGATGAACTTTAATTACATAGGGTACAGATTGGTAAATGGTGTTCAGTCAGAGGTACTTCTTGCCAAAATTAATGCTTGTACGAGTTAACTTTCGAGTACATAAGAGGCAGCACAGACAATCTGAACTTTGCTTGTATCCTCAAGTAGTGGCCTCGTGCCGAGGGAGGTTTGAGCAACTTGGACACTACTTTCATCCAACTAGTTTACTGGCTCATCTTGGTCCTGTAGCTCGCCAAAATTCTACATTGCAGACAAGAAAGGAGGCGGTTGAGAAAATGAACCACCCAAATTTTTTCTGCAGTTCAACTGAAATGGAGGATCCCCGGCGTGCAGACTGATTAAGTGCCAGATGAATATATGCGTTAACCAACTTGTCTGGAATCTTTAGACTCCATGCCATACAGTTCGCTACCATATGTGCTGATAACCAAAAGGCACAAGTCGGGACCAAAGACTGGACTGCGTTTTTCTGGGCTATGCGCCAAGCAATATTTTTGGCATTCACTCTCCTAATACTTGGATTTTGACAACTAGTTGACGCCGGTTGATACTCGGATGAATATAGGCACTTCTTCTTTTCAACATCGATGCTTGTCTGAGTGAACTTTGGAGTACATAGCAGCAACATAAGTACCTGTCCATCTGATCTTTTTGTGCAGTTCTACTGAAATCACCCAATGTAATGATTTGCCTGCGGGTTCAGGCTCCAAGTTACTCCTTTATGAAATCGGCAAACAGTAGCACAATACCAAATTACCAATACATATGACAAGCACAATAATCAGGATAAAGACCAGTACCAACCTGTGTGAGGTAGCATATCAATTACTATTTCCTTTGACTAGAAGCCGAGATAACACTACTGCAGGATGCTGCTAACGCGACACTACGATCAGAGCCCCTTCAAGAAACTGTGTGCAATGCAATAATCGCAAACGGTGCTGTATGAAAACCGTCAGAAATGTATAAAACGTTTGCGATGGCAGAGCCCTCAAACACGGTTCATATTTTAGTTGCGTGTGCGATGCAGGGCATACATTTCAGTTCAATTAACCGTTCGCGATGAGGAGGAACAAAAGAAATGGGCAGCCAGATGAAGGCGTGTGCGATATACAACATACGGTTCACTCGGATGAACTGTTTGTGATTAGGCAACACAAAAGAAACGGCCAGCCAGATGAAGGTGTGTGTGATATACGACATGCGGTTCACTCGAATGAACTGTTTGCGTTGAGACATGAGAACAGAAATAGTTCAACTTAACAAGATGTGTGTGATACGCGGCAAACAGGTCTATAATCAGAAATGTGTGTGAAGACCGATAATAACACGGACGGTTGCTGCTAATAAGACGTGTGTGTTGTGCGATGGGATTGCATACAGAACGACAACATATATGTATACACACACTTATAAGGACATGCATTCGTATTTTATTAGTTAAATCCTACTTATAAACCAGGACAGGGGTATAGGAGGTAATTAAATCGCAAACGTTTTTTTTGTATTAACCGTATGTGTACGTGTCCTTTCGTCCTCCTCTCGCACGTCTTGTCACCCCGCTGCCGCAGACGGCTTACAACGCAAGCTTGCGCAGCGCGCGGGGGCGTTCTTTTGGGCAAACGGTGGCGCCAATTAATCGTCGGTGAGCCCGTTCCGGCGCAACCTCGCAGGTTCCCGCGCAATCTTCCCGCCCGACTTGGTGAAATCCCCCAAAATCCCAATGCTTACCGGCCTGCTATAAAAACCCTCACGGCCGGCGAGTCTTGCGTCGCATTTTCCCCTCCCTCCCTGTAGCTTATCTCGTCTGCTCTCCCAAAATCGCCAATGGCACCGGTCCATCGTCGTCGCTCAGCCACTCCGCCATCATCAGAGGATAGCTCCAGCTGGGAGGCTACACCGTGGCGGCGGCACAGTCCCCGGCATAGTGTAGTGCACGTGGCATCCCTGTTGGGTGTGCGCGGAACACCCACCACATGCTCCGCCGCCGCTGCCCGTCGGCAGCTGTTGCCGGCCGCCGTTGCCTTCACACCACCGTCGAAAGCCAGGGCCATCTCCTGCTCTGCCACCACGGCCCGAAGGCGGGAGGTGGCCATCATGGCCTCCACCCCACTGTCGGCCACTGTGGCCATCACCCGCTCCGCCACCGCGGCCCGAAGGCGGGAGGTGGGGGTCGTGGCCGCCACCCCATCGTCGGCCGCCGTGGCCGCCAGCCCACCGTCGACCGTCGGGATCATCACCTGCTCTGCCGCTGCCGCCCGAAGGCGGGAGGTGGAGGTGGAGGCCCGCACGTGCGTCAGCGACCTTGCGAGCTACATCGAGTTCCTATGGGACGAGGAAGAGCGCCTCGTCGAGCACGCAAAGAGCCTTACCGCAGCCATGGCCGCGCCGATGCAGAGGTGAGGAATCAGGACATCTACGAGCAGTCCGGCCGCTTCGAGAGGGATCGTCTGGAGCGGCAGTGGGCGTTCGAGCTGGCGAGCGCCGCTGAACGTGCAAAAGCGGCAGGCACCGTATTGCATTTCTCCGGCTCATCGGTAGGCTCCTCCTCCTCCTCTGCCTCTCACTGAGCGCGCTCGGCAGAGGAGAGGCTGCCGGAAATAGCACAAAGCCCCTCCGTGGTAGTAGCAGTATTTAGGGGCTATTTTGTTCATTTCATCTGACTATAGATGTGTGGTCGAACTGTACAACGTACTTAAAATTAGCTAGTATATATAGTTGAACTAGCTATTTCAGTACGTGGTTGGCAACAATTGGGGAATAGTTTGGTCGGTTCAGCTGTCGAGTTGAACTGTTTGTATAAATTAAGAATGACTACTTAATCTATGAATGAAATCTATGCTTAATTACTAAATTTTTAGTTGCAAAAATTAAATAGTGCTAGTGATTTCTAGCTGCATATTTTGACAAATCGCAGTGTTACAAGGATTGACAAATGGCAACGTTACTAGATCAACAAATGTAAATCTTTCCAGTTTGATAAATGGCAACATACCCAATATGACAGATGCAAATCTTACCAAATTGTTTGTACGTGGTTGCACACGGGTCATCCAAAACAACCGTTTGCGTTGAAGGGATGCACAAATCCTGTGCTGCTCTCACTTTGCATACGGGTGGTCTATCTAAAACGTTTGCGATCAAGAGCTGCACAAATCCTGCTCGGCACATTTTCCCTTGGCTTCCTGGGGAAGCTGTCGGTTTGCATATGAGTGTTCTAAATAAAACATTTGCGATGAGTGTTTTATATTTAAAAACCGAATTAAACTGTGACTTGTGCGCCATTCATGGAGAGGATGCGAGCAAGGCGTGCGGCCATGGAAGTCAAAGGGCTCGCTTACCGGTGAGCCTGCGCGGCGTACACCTCGCACGCTTCCCATTGAGCCTCCGCATTGGAGTACAACTCGCACGCCTTCCGTTAAGTCAAGCACTCAAGCACCTGTCGGCACGGCACCTCCTAGCCATTAAAAGAGTGAGGCGTGGCGTCACGTGAATGGTTAACAGAACGCACACAATTTAAATTATACAAAACGTTTGAGATGTTACAGTGGCAGCTATTTGTTTCAAAATGCCTTTGTTGGCTGTTATTCGAGTGCGCCTTCTCTCAAAATGGACACGAAAAATACCACAGCATGTCGGGTGCCATTCCATTATAGCATGCCAAGTTTCATGAATTTCAGACGAGTTTTAGATTTACTAGAATTTAAAAACAAAGTATCTCAACGTTTTGCCGGCAATCAACAATGCCCTGGTGTTTGAAATTCATTCCCATTTCTTGCATGGGACCTAAGCATGCCCCGAAGGACACATATTTGATTTTTTAACCAATTTATATGCACTGGAGCTTGTGCATGTAGTTCAAATTTGAATTATGCACATGAAATGCCTAGAAAACCCAGTTAATGTATAAAAATGTCCAAACGAACCCCGAAAAATTCCAAAAGTAAACACAACACTCCTGTTGTTCTATGTTGACACTAGAAATTTTTTGAAGCAATGAGAGGCAACGAATATCGTTTCGTCCCCATAGGTGCCAGGTTCCCTACCGAAACCATCACGCTTGTTGTGAGAAGCTTATACCCAAACCTGCCCCAAATGGGACAAATTTTTTACCACGGCATGTTGATGCTACTCCATGATAGCATGCCAAGTTTCATGAATTTCAGACGAGTTTTGGATTTACTAGAATTTAAAAGCCCTGTATCTCAATGTTTGCGGCCGAGTGACGGTGGCAGGGTGTTTGAAATTCAATCCCATTTCTTGCATGGTACCTAAGCATGCAACCAAGGACATATATTTGATTTTTCAACCAGTTTATATGCAATGGAGAATGTGCATGCAGTTCAAATTTGAATTATGCGCATATAATGCCTGGAACACCCAGTTAATGTATAAAAATGTCCAAACGAACCCCGGAAAATTCCAAAATTGAACACAACACTCCTGTTGTTCTATGTTGACACTTGAATTGTTTTGAAAGCAATAAGAGGTAACAGATATCGTTTCGTCCCCAAAGGTGACACGTTCCCTACCGAAACCATCATGTTTGTTGTGAGAAGCTTATACCCAAACCTGCCCAAATGGGACAAATGTTTTACCGCTGCATATTGATGCCGCTTCATGATAGCATGCCAAGTTTCATGAATTTCAGACGAGTTTTGGATTACTAGAATTTAAAAACCAGGTATCGCAATGTTTGCGGATGAGTGACGGTGGCAAGGTGTTCTAAATTCATCCCCACTTCTTGCATGGGACCTAAACATGCAACCGAGGACACATATTTGATTTTTCAACCAGTTTATATGCACTGGAGAATGTGCATGTAGTTCAAATTTGAATTATGCGCATAAAATGCCTGGGAAACCCAGTTAATGTATAAAAATGTCCAAACAAACCGCGAAAATTTCCAAAATTGAACACAACACTCCTGTTGTTCTATGTTGACACTCGAATTTTTTTGAAAGCAATCAGAGGCAATGGATATCGTTTCGTCCCCAAAGTGGCACATTCCCTACCGAAACCATCACGCTTGTTGTGAGAAGCTTATACCCAAACCTGCCCCAAATGGAACAAATTTTTTACCACGGCATGTTGATGCCGCTCCATGATAGCATGCCAAGTTTCATGAATTTCAGACGAGTTTTGGATTTACTAGAATTTAAAAGACATGTATCTCAATGTTTGTGGCCTAGTAACGGTGGCAGGGTGTTTGAAATTCATTCCCATTTCTTGCATGGGACCTAAGCATGCACCGAAGGACACATATCTGATTTTTCAACCAATTTATATGCACTTGAGCATGTGCATGTAGTTCAAATTTGAATTATGCACATAAATGCATTGAAAATTCACTCAATGCATAAAAATGTCCAAACGAACCCCAAAAAATAAAAAAATAACACAACACTCTTGTTGTTCTATGTTGACACGAGATTTTTTTTGGAAGCAATAAGAGGCAACAGATATCGTTTCGTCACCAAAGGTGGGGCGGTCCCTACCGATACCATCATGCTTATTGTGAGAAGCTTTGGTTTGTGAGAAGCTTATACCCAAACCTGCCCCAAATAGGACAAAATTTTTACGACGGCATGTTGATGCCGCTCCACGATAGCATGCCAAGTTTCATGAATTTCAGACGAGTTTTGGATTTACTAGAATTTAAAACCCAAGTATCTCAATGTTTGCGGCCGAGTGACGGTGGCTGGGTGTTTGACATTCATTCCCATTTCTTGCATGGGACCTAAGCATGCAACCAAGGACATAGATTTGATTTTTCAACCAGTTTATATGCACTAAAGCATGTGCATGTAGTTCAAATTTGAATTATGCACCTGAAATGCCTACAAAACCAAGTTATTGTATAAAAATGTCCAAACGAACCCTGAATAATTCCAACTTTTTTTGACGACACACATATAGTTGCATGTTCACTCCAGATAAAAGGTCTAGCAATTCAAACACTGTCCATTGCCGCTGTGACCCCATTATGTAATTCTAATTAAGATGAAAAATCATGTAGATCGCACACAGTTTATTATCAGCAACCGTGTGAGATGCAGCACAAAATATCCTGGAGCACCATCGGTGTATAGTACGCCTACGGCTTACGCGAGAAGGTGCGTCGGCTATAGTCCACATCCGGCGTCTCAAGCACACTAGCTCACTCCCCAAATATCATTTCACTATTCAATCGTCACCGGTGAAAGATGGGGACGTGGACCGGCGTCATGAGGGCAACTTTGGCGGCCCACATCGGTGAGAGCGCGGCCGCAGCCGCCAGGCGCGTGCTAACAAGCTTCGTGAGGGCGACCGCAATCTGCGTCCGGGTGGTCAAGGCAGCCCAAACGGCCGCTGTTGCTTCTCAGGCCGCGGCAACATCATCTGCCTCGGGGATAACAACTGGCGAGAGCGGCACAACAGCTGTCCGTTCTGCAGCGGCGGCCTTAGCCCTGATGGAGGCCGCCCGCCACCATGTCGAGGCCATCCACGCCCAGCTCGTGGCGCTCACCGCACAAATTGAAGGAAGCTTCTTCGAAAACAGTCGGCAACCCACGGCCGAAGAGGTGGCAATCGCCGAGAGAGTTCGAGCAGCCATCCGTTCCTGCGCGGCATACCTTGCGACGACGGAGCCCGCCAAAGCCCAGATCACGTCCGCCCACGCCCAGCTCGTGGTGGCCTATTCCAAAGATATGGCGGATGCGGATGGCGAGATGCTTGCCGAGTATGGTGCGATGTATGCCATGGAGCCCCTTCCCCAGGAGATCGTCGGGTGTGAGCTGGACATGGAGGCGGCGGTGGAGATCGACGAGCACCAGCCATAGTAGTACTCTTTGTTTTGTTTAATTATAAGAGCGCCGGTCTTTAATTTGTTAGAGTAATGTTTAGGTCAGCTAGCTCTGTTTAATTGCCGAACTTGCTTGATTAAGAAGTGTGGGTGTGCTGTAGTCTCCTTTGTGTACCCAAATTATGCAATGACGTGGATGACCGCTGTAACCATGGAAATTCGAACCAAACTTTTGACGTTCAAACTCATCACACACGGGTTAAGCTATTTGAATCGTCTGTGATGTCCACATATCAAACACAATTCTGAATAAGGGACCGTGTCTGATGACACTTTGCGCGCCAGTTTTTTGGCTGAAGCGATTCCAAATTTTCGGCTTCCGCGGAAATATCTACCTCCCCGCCCACTCCCCCTTACCAAAGCCACATTTCCCCCTCTTTCCGCCTTCCTTTCCAAGTTGAAACCTTCACTCCTTGCTTGCAGCACCGCCTCCTCGTCGGCGACCCTCCTTCACACTGCTCGGCCTTGTCTATCCAGGCAGGTAATCCACACCCGACCCCCATCCTCCTCCTCCTTCCACATCCCACATGCCCCGACCGCCGGCGCGAGCGCGACACCTTCCACCCAAATCACCGACCCCTCCACCAAATAAGCGCCGGCCTAAGCCATGGTGCACGTAGTATAGCCAGGATCTCAAGGAGCATTTGGCAGCGGAGAAGCAAATCGCGGCCGCACGCGCGGATGAGGTCGCGATGGCTGCTATTCATGCCGACCCCCAGATCTCGGAGGAGCACCTCGCCGTCGAGGCCACTGTTGACGCCTCGTGTGCCGATGCCGCGACACGGTTGGCTGCTTTAAACGACAGTTCGTGGCGTTTTCTCGAGGCCATCGTTTGCTAGCTACCGCCTTTCCTTAACAAATTCTAGTGAATTGTGCTATCTACTTTTACCATGCAATCTTCTGCTATAGTGTATATGTTCTATATGTTGTGCAATGTGGTGTTCGGTTAACTGCTTGGTTCAATTCTGCAAATATGATGTTCAATTCTTCAGGGTGCAATAGTTCCAAGTTGTTAAGCATGCTTGGTTTGGTTAACTGTCTGATCTTCTATTAAGAGTATGTTATATTCTGCAATGTGGTGCTCAGTTAATGTTTGGTTCATTTGTTGTGGTGTTTAGCTAACTGCTTGGTTCAATTCTACACTGCGATGTCCAATTGTCGTGGGTAGAATTTTGTATTGTTGTGCATGTGAGGAATAAAACAAATTTGGCTGCACTTAATACATGAGAAACATATACAAGTGCTATATTTCCTAGTTCTTAATCATGCTTGGTTTGGATAAATGGGTTTTCCATGTGGCTTGAATTAATCTGCAATGTGCTTATTTTTCATCAAACTTAACCTGATGACTAACTACCTTATATGTGTTGCAGAGTAACAATGGGAAGCACTGAGGTTTACAACCGAGGTTAGCACGTGCATGGTCCGTTGTCTAATAGCACATTATTGTGCAATTGCAGGAACCATTCTAATATTTAGGTTTTTAACAATTTGGTCTTGCACATGTAGGTCTAGCTGTCAGAGGTTTTGACCCACTGTTCGACCCTTTTTGCATATGGGGAAATGAGTTTTCCATGAATATCAGTCAAGGCAAGAAACTCAGAAAGATTGTTAGGATAAAGAAATTAGCGACAAAAAACAACAAGATCTTTGTGTGCACAATGAAGAAGACATCAGTTCACTACAGGATGGTACTAACTATTATACCTTGCCTTTTTTATTCCTTTTCCCCATTTCCAATATAGAGAAGATATTTATGCACATCCTTGTTTTCAAGCCTTTCCAAACCAGTTCACTGATGATTACCTCTCAAACCACCTGTATGGTCAGGAGGCGAGGAAGTTATTCATACAACACCCACGCTTCAATATTGAAGTGTTCCCGAAGAGGACGAAGGATGGACGGTCAATCATCCACAGGCACTGGCCTAAAGTTACAAAGACCTTCAACATCAATGAAGGCTCAACATTCGCCTTCTGCTTCAGCAGTTTTCCAGATGAGATACATCTGTCGATGTACCGTCTATGATGCTAATTTTGAAAGGTTATAGATGTCGCATGTGAAACTTGGTCCTGGTGTAGTTGTGTAATGGGGTAGCTGAGTGCTGAAGCTATATGTTGTTGTACTAATCGGATAATTAGCCTGCTTAATATGAAAATGGGGTAGCTGAGTGCTCTGATGTATTTCAATTATGAAAATGAAATATATTGTGTCCTTAATATGAAATGTCAATTAGATTAATAAATGGATTATGAATAATCAGATAATTAGCCTGCTAATTGGGTTTTCCTATTGCAAACGGTTGTTGAGAAAACACCGTGGGCGATGACCTCATGCAACGCACACAGTTTCTAGGAATAAACTGTGTTGGATCAATGAACAATCACACACGACCTTCTCTTAAAAACTATTTGTGTTAGGCCACCTTGCGCAAACGTTTACCACATAAAAACTGTGTGTGATGGACAACCTTTGCCACATAGTTTCTTCTATGGACCATGTGTGATACATTCAATAATGCAAACGATTTAACGGGAAAAATTGTGTGTGATGTACCTGTGAACGGAACCGTTTTCCTTGGAGCGACTGTGTGGGATGTACATACGAACGGAAACGTTTAGCGGGGACTGACTGTGTGGGATGTACTTGCGACCGGAAACAATTTCGCCGTATAATTGTATTTTTTTAACTCTACTATACAATCTAGCAATTCACACTAAGCATGTGTGCCAGGAGGGCATATCCCCGACGGTTTCTGTGTCGTGTGGGAAGGACTCCCCTATCGCCCACACTCACTTGGCGACGGTTCCAAAGGCCGTCGCGGAAAGGGGTTAAAAACCGTTTGTTTAGGAGCTCGCTGTACGAGTGTAAGCCAAGCGACTGACAGCAAAGGAAGGAAGCAAGCCCAGATTAGCGACTGACAGGAAAGGAAGGAAGCTGTCGAGGCAATGAAGCACCCAAAGTTTTTGTGCAGTTCCACCAAAATCGAGCATCCCTGTTGGCACGTATATTGAGAGAGTGAGAGTACTGTAATAGTGGGACTAGTTGATGAAACATACACTAACAAATAGAAGCACCCTCATTATCTTAATGGGTAAAGTTAGCAACATAGTAGTCTTGCTTAAAGAGAGGTATTAGTTTATTTAATCAGTGCCAATTAGCTCAACACTCAAAGCATTGCCATGTGTCATAGGTTGCAAAACTTTAACATGCAAAGATAAAGGAGTTTCTCATGACAGTAGCACGATACAAATAGAGATGACAGCAAACTAATATGGATGAAGGCCTTAGGCCGGTACCAACCTGAGCAAAAAAGCTTATTCATGTAGTCCCAGAAGAGATGATAAAGCACTCACTGGAATCACTCAATAGTATATATTTTTGTGCACTTCAAATGTATGGTTGAAATCACTCTTGTTTACCAGTGTTGAGATTATATCGAAAGATTATCAAGAACTTCCAGCAGAGTTAAAGCACTGGCTGGGATACAGTTCATTGTATTGTCTTGTGTAGTTCCACTAAAATGTATGATTGGCACAACATAATCCCTGTTTGCACAGGTAGGAACAAGGTGAAACCTTCATTAGCTTAGTGAGAAAGGATAGAAAGACATTAGCATATTACTCTAACAGTAGCATCAAATTCATCATGGACAATACACGGAAGTGGAAGGGCTCCCTGGAGGATCGTCTCACATGTAAGGTAGACGTTGCCGGAGCCCTTGAATGGCCTCGACTAAGGCCTCGGCTTCAGCAATATCACCTTGGCACTGTTTATTATTCTTCTTCTTCCTCTTCATGCTTTGTTTCTCTTTCTCCTCACCAGTTGGTGAAACCAAGTACATGATTGGCCTTCTATTTTAGAATTGGTTTTGTCAGTGAGGGAGTACAAGTGTACTAGTAAACAATAGCATTATTTTCTCATGGCAGTCGCAAAATAGAGATGATCACATGCATTAAATATCATTCTTACCTAAAGGAAGGTTATGGTGCCAATATGGATCATGAGGATTGGAACACAGATCTCCCTTTGTGCAGTTCCACCGAAATGAACCAACTGTTCCATTCTGACATTCTAGTTAAACAACACAAAAGTCACTTCTTTTAAGAAGTGTTTTGTGCAGTGCACCAAAAGGTCACAATAGCAACCAGGTGAAATGGATATCCCTGTTTGCACAAATAGCTACAGAGGAAACAGTCAGAGTCTCAAACAATTACAGGCAAAAACATTTGGCTAAACTTGTCATGGCTTATAACAGTGGCATGGCTTCATTTTACCAGGGGCATTAGATTAAGAACAACCAAATATTTGGTATAAGGGCATGGGACAGTGGGTGCACCAGCAGTCCAACACCATGTACCTAAACTGGGGCATAAAATGATGATTCAGAGTTTGTTGCCCCGAGAAACAAACATCCAAGAAACATATCTGGGTTGGTCCCATTTTTTTCACTCTAGCCACCTACTCCTATGTTTTTTTGGAAATGGAGGCGTGCCCCCGGCCTCTGCATCATAATGATGCATGCAGCCATCTTATGTGTGGATAGCAAATCTAGTCCTGGTCATACCACTGTGTACAGTGTTTCCCCTATATTTCCCTTTTCGACCAAGAGACCGGTTGGATGACCAGTCTATACTACTTTCACCCCCTATCCTTCCTGTTTGTACCAAGTCTGATGTACATACTAAATTCCCCCACCCCCACTTTATTTCTTGTTTGAACCAAGTACAAGATTCGACTCCATGAAGTAGCTTTACCTCTAACAATAGAAGAAGAAAAAATATGTGTCGTTTGACCATCTGATCAAGAGGGGCTGAGAGGTAGAAAATGATGCACATGCAGCAACGTAGCATGCTGGGGAAGTAGAGCTAGGGCGGTTTTGAAGGAAGATATACCTGAAGGTCACCGGGATGTGGATAGGTGGGCGGCGGGAGGCCAGATCCGCCCACACTAGGGCAACGACGAAGGGTTCAGAGGACCTCCCGCGCCGGCGCTCTGCCAGAGATAACGGTGCGGCCAGCAGTGGGTCTCCTCCCTCGCTGTCGACGACGGCCTAAACGCTGCCCCTCCTCCCCTTCACCGGCCGAGGGGGATACGTCTGGATCTGTAACCAGTGGTGAGGATAGAAAGACAGTGTTGTTTGAAGGGAGAAAGATAGCGTTACCACCGCTATCTTGTTTAGATCTGGAGAGGATGAGAGTGTGCGATAGAGCAACCCTAGCAAGCAAGCGCTGAGGCTCCGGCCTATATATACGTAGTGGGGTAGTTTTCCTTTTTCACTCCATCAAAACAATCGTTTAAAATTGTGTATGTGCCAGGTCACCATTTTTTTTTGAGTTGTTGATTGTTTTTTGAGATAGCTACCCGATTATTCCAAGTGGTGTTATGGTGTGCCAGGTCGCACTTTGTATCGTTCAAGTCTGGTACAAGACCCTCCATTAAATGAACAACCACCCCCTTGTAAAATTTGTGAACAAGCCCATGGCTAAAATTATCGAAAACGTGGGCTGCCCCAACATGCATTATTATTTATATTTTCTATGTGGGAGTATCCTCAAAACAAAATGTGAGAGGACAATATATATTGGGCCCCTTTATAGTTGGTGCTAAATTTTGACCAAAGATTTAACTGACAAAATGTTAGTGCATGTTAACAAAAATTATATCGCTTGATTCGTATTTGAACATAGTTTTCAATTATATAATTTTTTGTGACATGCATGAACATTTGGTTAGTTAAATTTATAGTCAAAATTTGGCAAGGTGCATTAAATCAACACATGCAAGTATCAAAAGGAGAGTCACGGCATGCATGCATGCGTTGTAATTAATGCATCGGTAAACGCAAATTATTGAAATATATCGAGTGCAGTGCTTTGATGTGTCGCGTCAACTCGTACAAGACCGAGAAGTTTGATTACTACAACGCCCTCTCGCGTTAGCCGCACCTGCCTTTGGCTGCATGACAGGTGGGCCACCCACCTGTTGGGACCAACGGTCATACACGCAAAGGCAGGAGCAGTAAGTCAATGAAGCTGCATCCCTCCCTCGCCCATGAGCGTGGTGGCTGGCAGGACTAGGAGAAGCTTTCGTTCGCTACACGCTCTCCCTCCCGCACGCGGTGGACATGCAGCAGTTCAATCGGTGTCAGATGGCCAGAAGCATACTGTAGTACTCCTCCACTGCAGTAGTATTCCATCATTGTTCGACTTCCCGAAGAGGCGAAGAGCCAAGCGCAGCCCGGACGCTCGTGTGGCAGTTTCATATGTAGAGTAGTCTAGGATAGCGTGTACCATGCCTGTAAGCTTAAAATAATTGGGGTCAGCTCCATGCTTTTTTTGATTAAAATAATCTTCTGGCCGTACCTGTCATCCTGGTGATTGTAGTTTGCACGCTCATCTGGTCAAGACAGGAATATATATTTTAATTTGTGGTGGGGTAAATGTTAGAGGTTGCAGCAAATATAGAGTATACAACAAGCTATCCCCCCCCCCCCCCCCCGCACATGGTGGACGGACATGCAGCAATGGATTCGATACTATAGAAGTAGTAGTAACATCATTGTTCGTCTTCTCGAAGAGGCGAAGAGCCAAGTGCAACCCGAACGTGGCAGTTGCGAACGCTCGCCACAGTGTGTTTGGTTGCATTCTCATCTCAGCATAGTTGTTCCCTCTTCATGCATGCTCATCCCAGCACCCCTCTTCATGCATGCTCTTCTCATGCATGCTCCTAGTGTATTTGTGTTAAGCTAGTGTGGACTCATGCACCCTTCATACACCCTACCAAACATCAAAGCATCAAAGCATCCAGGCCCACGTGCCATCCACCAAATCACAGCGAGGTGCGATAGTCGAGACTCACCGGTCACCCCGGTGTGGCCGTCATGACTCATCATATCATAAAACCCACACCTTTACCAGCAGTGGTAAAGTGGCCTCGAAGTTGGACTGGACGAAGCAACCATCATTTCACTGGAACGCTCGTTGAAGCCCTTTCTCCCCTTCTTGAAGAAAACCTCACTCCAGGCTACTCACTTCTGCCATTTTTCTTCCATACCGACGAAGGAAAGGTGGGCGAATCAGTGATGCTACTATATTTTCATTCCAAGAATCTTCTTTTTGCGAAGCACCGACCTGTTCTCACAGCCTATTCTTTTCCCGTTTTCATTGCGATTGTGGTTTCCTTTCGATTGCTTTTTGTTTGTCAGTCCATTGATGGATCCTGGAGCACTAGGCAAAGAGTTGCCGTCGGACAACCCACTGGAGACAGCGCTCTCCAGGAAGCGAGCACCGACCAACGAGTTGACCATGTTGGCGGGCCAACCCATAGAGACGAAGAACTCCAAGAAACAAGCACTGGCCAAAGAGTTGACGACGTTGGCGGATGAACTCCTCAAAAAAAGTTGGAAGAACAGCAAGGGCCCCACCGTCCCTACCCCAGAAACTCTAATGGCCACCTATGTGATGTCAAGGCAGAGTTTGAGGAGATAGTCGCCGTTGAGAAGCAGTATTCCCCTGGCAAGGTGATGGCTCCCATCGAGGACGAGGAGATGGCCCCCGGAGGTATGGGATCCCCCGGTGAGCTGCACAAGGTAAAAATAATGGCTTACCATAGTTGTGGTTTTTGATTATTTGCAATGTGCTTGCTAATATGTTAGGGTTTGTGCTGGTGCCGGTGGAAGTCCTTGATGATTCCGATGTCGCGGCCTATCCTGTGGACAGCGCCCCAGAGATCGTTTTCGATGTCGCGGTCCATCCTGTTGACATCGCCCCGGAGATCGATTCTGATCCCGCTGTCCATCCTGTGGACATCGCCCCAGAGATCGGTTCCCGTGTCGCGGTGGACATCGCCCCAGAGATCGATTCCCATGCCGTTGTCCATGCTGTGCTCATTGCCCGAGAGATCGATGACAAGAAGTAGTTGGTCGCACTAAGCCTTCAGGGTAGTTTGCATTGTGTTTAATTACCAGAATGATTCGTGTTATCAAACCATCTTAGGGCCAGTGCACTGTCTTGTATGGGTGGTACTTGCTACTTTTGTTTGATAGTGAATCATGCGAACCCCCTCCGAGTTGTGGAAACAGATGTATCCTCACCAGCTTTTGATGTAATATATGGCATGCTTAGATGTAAGTTTGAACTGTTTATCATATCAGCAGGGCTTGTTTGATGATTCTTGGTGTTAGTAGGCTAGCTACTGTGTGAGCTATAGTACTTGCAAAACACTCACCGAAGAGAAACGTTGGGGCTGATGAGCTCGTGGTACGCTTATACTGATCCGTCATCGATCGGCCAATAGCCCAAGCTCCTAAAATTGTAGGCTTAGCGATCGATCAGACAATAGTCGACACGGATACATTCAGGCCTCATTTGGTTCATAGGGTAGGAAAATCATAGCAAAATTACAGAGACGTACAACAAAAAATCATAGCAGTACAGAGATGTACTCCCTCCGTTCCAAAATAGATGACTCAACTTTGTACTACTAACTTTGAAATGGAGGGAGTACAATTCCTAGGCGGGCTAGTTTGGCCTAGTGGGTTTCAGTGATATGACGTGGTACAGTGCCGTCCAGTCTTCGCGTGTGGCAGCAGTACTGCCGGTACAGTAAGTTTTCTTGAAGAAGCGGGATTCAAAGAAGTCATGATGGTTCCTTCGTCCGACCAACTTACAGTGGTAAAGGTTGGGCCTGCGCTATGACCGGGGTGGACCAGGATAATTTTGTGCATGGCAGGTGGACCAGGATGGTCGACGTCCCACATGTCGGCGAATGAAAGTATTCTTTCTGATATAGTGGACGAGCAACGAGTATGCATTGTTTATTTTTGATGAAAGCTATTGTCTCCACTGTTACGACGGAGGAGTGTGAAACACGGCAACCCAGTGAACTTGGCATGTGCACCACTCCCTCCTCCCTCATGCGATACTGCCATAGTGTTGACTATAAGGTTGGCTATAAGGTTACAACTTTTTCTCACTTTATCTCTATCTATTTCCTCTCAAATGTTTTTTACCTTTATTTTTAGACACAATTGTTTTTTATGCCTCTTTTTTATAGAATTAGTTTTTTATACCTAGGAGCACGTGTAGAGACAGGCTCCTGCAGATCCCACTCCTTGACTTTGTCAATGCCTCTCTCTCCTCCACATAAGCGGGCTTAGGGCATGTACAATGGTTCTATTGTAGGGATGCCACATAGGATAAATGATGAGGTGGAGGAAAGAGAAATCATAAGAAAAGGCTTGTCTTCTCTTATTTAAGAGAAGACAAGAGATGATCTCTTAGCACAATATGTTTCACCATGTTTTTAGGAATGACTAGTTATTGAAGATAAGGCTAAGAGATGATCCATTGTACACATGTTTTTTTGTCATCTCTAAATTACATGCAAGACTTATGATAAGACTATCTTATCAACCATTGTAGATGCCCTTATAGCCCAGAATTTTACTGGTACTACTTGCTATGAATGCGGGCAGCTGGCGTCTGAGGGGGGAGCGCGCGCGGGGAGGTGGTGCGGTGGCGGGGGGTTCTGGTGGGCCAGGGCGGTCAGAAGCGGGCTTGGAAGCGGTCCGGACTCCCGCATGGCCCACCTCACATTATAACCATATATATTTCTTGGAGTCCATGCGTGGCGGGCGGGCGATCTCTTCTCCCTCCCCCGTCTCTCTCTTCTCAGCCGACGCCCGCCGAGTGATTAACTTTCGGCTATCAGCGGTTTATTCAATTGCAGTCCCACATGTCATTGAAAATGCAAGACAACGCGTGTCCCTTCTAGTGAGCGGCGTGCGAGCCAGACTGTTGGGGGTGCGACGCGTACGAGTCGTATGTGTGCCGCCTTTTCCTTTTGAACTTGCAAAGCATAACATTTTCGTGCGATCGATCATAGAAATCCAGAACAAAATGACGAGGTCAGTGCTTTCCCGCGCGTTAGGCGGGCTAGTTTGAGTGATATGACGTGCTACAGTGCCGTCCACTTGCTCCATTTTTATGTAAGCAAGAGTCTACACTCTTACGTGGGAGGAGTGCGAAACACGGCAGATCTGATTTTGATTGAGGGATAACTGTTCCCTGCAAAATAATGGAGCACTGTTAGCGATTATAGCATGATAGTTAGGGCATCTCCAGTGCAGGCCCTCAAATTTACACCGGCCTCTGTCCGAGGACACTGATGGATGCCATCCAATGCTGCCCGCATACCTTTCGACCACCTAATCGGACGGAATTCGTGCAAACAAAGTAAATTTCAAATTAACCGGATGAAATTCATTACATTTCGAAAACTTTTCCTATAAACTGGATGAAATTCATTACATATTTCGCACAAACCATACTAAAACCTACTGTAAACCTAATCTAAACGATCGCTGGTGCCCGACCACCATGTCCGGCCATGAACCCGAGAAAGCCGGCCATTGCTTTGCCTCCTCCTCATCCGCCTCAATAACCTCTTCCTCCGGAGCACAAGGTTCTAAAGATTTCCGCCTCCATGTCGCCGTCAAGCGGCTAATCGGTCGCTGATGTTTATCCCACCAAGCTTGGCGTCGACTGAGTGGAGGAGCGGTGGTCTTCCTGGGACCCGAGCGGCGGCGACCTACCATGTACTACTCTTCCTCGCTGCCAGCTGTGCCCGCGCACGCGCGCCGGCTTCATGGTCGTGGCGGCGGAGGGCGGCCGGGGGGGAGCCGGCGATCTCCTTCGTCTGCTCCTGCGACAGTACGTCCAAGAGAGCTTTGGAGCGCGCCCGGAGCGGAGCCGCCGATGTCCTTCATCTTCTCGTGCGACAGTACGTTCAAGAGAGCTTTGGAGCGCCAGGAGGCCATGGTTGGAGTGGTGCCGACAGAAGGAAGGGACCGGAGGAGAATGAGTGTGGGTCCTTGGCTATGGCTGGCAGCTGGGGCTCAAGTTAATATAGCGGGCGAATGGCAATGAGCCGTGGCAGACGGATTGACGGCTGGCGCCGGAGTAGGTTCGTCGGCAGCCGCGTGTCATTAATGTGGGCGGCGGACGGAAGGATAGCCATGGTGTCGTTAACGCAGAACAGTCGCTTGCATTGGGATGTCGCGCGGGTGGTGCTCTCTCGGCCGTCACACTGCTGCAATGCCAGAGCCAGTGAGAGGTCGCGTCGGGCTTGAATGCGGATGCTGCTTCAGTGACTTAACCGCAGGTGCATTGGATCACTGACATGTGGGCCCAATGGGCATCTGGCCCGCATGTCAGTGACACACCAACTGCACCTGCAGTTAAGTCCGGTGAATGCGGCATTAACGTTCTGGAGAGACGGTGACTGTTTTAGGCGAGAAGCGCACGCTAGCGATGGAAGGGGTTTCGGTAGGCCAGGGCGGTCAGACACTAGCGTGGTGGTAAAATGTGAACTCATGGATGACGAGCCTTTGAAGCATATGCGGCACGTATTGACAATCAGGCGTCCATGCAACCGCTCTTGTCGCCAGCTAGCCTTCGACGACCACCATTAGACACCACACAACCATGCATAACTTACGAATAATGGATGAATCGATCAGACACACAGTCGTGTGCGGTGGCACTATGATCGGTTGCTCACGATAGTACATGCTCCGTATCATAGTACCCTCTCTAGCTAGGCTGTTTTATAGATTGTCATTGTGATGGACGATATACGTGAGCAAGGCGCCGAGTCACGAGTATGACCGTTGGTGTTGAGCCAGGTGAATACATGCTTGGTGTTCGCGAAGGCCTCCAGCAAACTTCTAAACAGTAATGTCACGCACTGCCGGGGCGCGCGGGTGACGGGCTCGCCATTTGCATTGCGCCATGAGCTCTTTGATTGAGAGGGCGACGTGCATGCATTAGCATGGTTTGACAGCGTGAGCGTAAGTGTCTGGCTGTCTGCACGCGTACATGCTACTTGCCTCTATGGACGGTGTGCGCTAATGTGTGCATCACGTATCATATAAAAAAATCCATTTGTGCATTTAACGCAAAGTATTTCATTTTCATTTGGCTGACGGGTGTGCGTTGCAGTGACGAGTCCGTGGTTTGATTCCTCACATACGCATAATTTTGGTTTTTATTTCTTTCTCCACTGACAGGTAGGCCCGCATAGATAGATAGATAAAGAACACGAGCTAATGAGGCGCATGCGACTGCTTGACTGGTCAACCAGACAAATACGGAGCTATACACTGAGCCAGTGACCGTATAATTACCATATCTCGTATACAATGATCAAAGTGAGCTATGAAGACAAGTTCGATGACCGCAAATGCATTTTACTCAGTAATAAATGACCAGGATTGAAGGGGAATCCAAACTTCCTTTGTCTTATGTCCTTGAGCTCTTGACAAACCAATGCACTTTACGGTTGTCCGGCCACTCCACCCCAGAGCTTTCACCAAGCGTCGTTCATGCCACCGCGCCGCACACTAACCGATAAGGAATCGATGGCATCCCGCCGCGCCGAGTTCCTCAGCGCCCACGACCGCACACAGAATGGTAGGGAAGCGATGACATCCCGCCGTGCCGAGTTCATCGCCGCTCGCGACCTCACACCTATGTGGGCGGAATTTGAAGCTGCCAAGGCCGAATGGCGGTAGAGCAAGAGGCGGCCAAAGCCACATAGAGAGAGCGGAAAAGTCAGAAAGCACTCAAGAAAAGAGAGGCCCGCCGCCACAAGAAATAAGAGGACGCATGCGCTGCTGCGGCGAGGTCGGCGGAGATCCAAGCACGGTGGGGTGTCGCCGACAAAGCCGGGAAGGAGAACGACGGCGTCTGGCCAGCATGTGAGAAGTAGTAGTACTGGTAGTTAGTGTGTGTGTCTGTGTCGCCCGTACGTTTTTTTAATTAATTACGAGCATGTACCAGTACTACTAGTTACTACTGTAGTTTTTAGAGCAAATTACTAGTACATTAGCCTAGACTCAATGAAAAAATTCCTATCCTATGCATCAAATGGCATCTCTTTCTCTATAGGAATTGAGATGCATGTCATCTCACTTCCTATGATTTTCATATTCCTATAAAATTCCTATCCTATGAACCAAAGGAGGCCTCTGCTGGAGTAACTCCTGTAGCTAGCAGTACTACTGGTACAGTAGTTTTCTTCAAGAAGCGGAATTCAACGAAGTCATGATGGTTCCTCGTCCGAGCAACTTCACAGTGGGAAAGGTTGGGCCTGTGATTTGATGGCTCATTAGAATTACTGTGGCGCGACGACCGGGGTGACTCTCCCTTGGAGTTCTGCGGGCATGGCAAGTGGACCAGGATGGTCGACGTCCCACATGTCGGTGAGCGGAAGTATTCTTTCCAATATCGAGGAGCAAGGAAACCGTGTGGTATAGTATCACTGCTGATTTATATTTATTTTTTATTTCTGATGAATGCTAGCGTTTCAACTCTTACGACGAAGGAGTGCCAAACACGGCACGTGCTGGATGTCCCACACGTCAGTGAAAGGAGTGGGACATGAACAATGTGGTAAAGCGTCTCCACTTCTGGGTCGGAGACCGCACGTAGTAGTACTAGTGGTATGAACGATACAAAGTGCGACCTGGAGAGAAAGACACGTCTAGTTGGAAGGTCTCGGGGCATACACGTAAACAAATATAAAACTTAATATGTGCCTCCAATTAATATAGTAGTAGTAGAGTACTTAGACACGTACTCCATAACATCATCGGGCATTGCACGTACAACTTTTAGTGGTAGTAAGAGACAAATGCCTATATGCCACGCATGTTCATACTATTTGTGCCTTTCTACTTCACTTACTGCGCTACATTACTCAGGTTCATACGTCCACCCCTGGGTACATGTCTGATACGTCTCCGTCGTATATGCTTTTCCAAACACTTTTGCCCTTGTTTTGGACTCTAACTTGCATGATTTGATGGAACTAACCCGGACTGATGCTGTTTTCAGCACAATTGCCATGGTGTTATTTTTGTGCAGAAACAAAAGTTCTCGGAATGACCTGAAACTTCACGGAGATTATTTTTGGAAATAATAAAAAATACTGGTGAAAGAATCAAGGCCAGGGGGCCCACACCCTGTCCACGAGGGTGGGAGACACGCCTGCCCCCCTGGGCGCGCCCCCCTGCCTCGTGGGCCCCCTGGTGCTCCACCGACCTCAACTCCAACTCTATATATTCACGTTCGGGGAGAAAAAAATCAGAGAGAAGGATTCATCGCGTTTTACGATACGGAGCCGCCACCAAGCCCTAATCTCTCTCGGGAGGGCTGATCTGGAGTCCGTTCGGGGCTCCGGAGAGGGGAATCCATCGCCATCGTCATCATCAACCTTCCTCCATCACCAATTTCATGATGCTCACCGCCGTGCGTGAGTAATTCCATCGTAGGCTTGCTGGACAGTGATGGGTTGGATGAGATTTATCATGTAATCGAGTTAGTTTTCTTAGGGTTTGATCCCTAGTATCCACTATGTTCTGAGATTGATGTTGCTATGACTTGCTATGCTTAATGCTTGTCACTAGGGCCCGAGTGCCATGATTTAAGATCTGAACTTATTATGTTTTCATGAATATATGTGAGTTCTTGATCCTATCTTGCAAGTCTATAGTCACCTACTATGTGTTATGATTCGGCAACCCCGAAGTGACAATAATCGGGACCACTCCTGGTGATGACCATGGTTTGAGGAGTTATGTATTCACTATGTGTTAATGCTTTGGTCTGGTACTCTATTAAAAGGAGGCCTTAATATCCCTTAGTTTCCAATAGGACCCCGCTACCACGGGAGGGTAGGACAAAAGATGTCATGCAAGTTCTTTTCCATAAGCACGTATGACTATATTTGGAATACATGCCTACATTACATTGATGAATTGGAGCTAGTTCTGTGTCACCCTATGTTATAACTGTTGCATGAATAATCACATCCGGCATAATTCTCCATCACCGATCCAATGCCTACGAGCTTTTCACATATTGTTCTTCGCTTATTTACTTTTCCGCTGCTACTATTACAATCACTACAAAACCCAAAAATATTACTTTTGCTACCGTTACCGTTACTTCCATACTACTTTGCTACTAAATACTTTGCTGCAGATATTAAGTTATCCAGGTGTGGTTGAATTGACAACTCAACTGCTAATACTTGAGAATATTCTTTGGCTCCCCTTGTGTCGAATCAATAAATTTGGGTTGAATACTCTACCCTCGAAAACTATTGCGATCGCCTATACTTGTGGGTTATCAAGACTATTTTCTGGCGCCGTTGCCGGGGAGCATAGCTCTATTCTTTGAGTCACTTGGGATTTATATCTGCTGGTCACTATGAGCAACTTGAAAGACGAGAAAACCAAAATTTATCCCTCAACTACGAGGGGAGGTAAGGAACTGCCATCTAGCTCTGCACTTGATTCACCTTCTGTTTTGAGTAAGCTTGAGACACCTAAACCTGCTCCTGCTATTAATTCTGATATGTCGCATGTTATTGATGATGCCACTTCTGCTATGCATGATACTTATGATGAAACTACTTCTATGCTTGATACTACTGTGCCACTTGGTGAATTTCTTGATGAACAACTTGCTAGGGCTAGAGAGAATGAAATTATAGAAACTGATAATATTGATGAAAGTGATGATGAAGATTCTCCCCCTAGATATGAATTACCTGTTGTTCCTGAGGGTTATGTTATGGGTGAAGAAACTGCTAGAGACTTTCTTGCTTGCAATGATAGGAATGATCTTAAGAAATTATTAGCTAAGCTTAAAGAAAAATCTCGGAATGCTAGAATGAAATATGATCCTGCTTATGCTACTTCACCTATCTTTGTTACTGATAAGGATTATGATTTCTCTATCGATCCTAAGATAATTACTTTGGTTGAATCTGATCCTTTTTATGGCTATGAATCTGAAACTGTTGTGGCACATCTTACTAAATTAAATGATATAGCCACCCTGTTCACTAATGATGAGAAAACTCGCTACTATTATATCCTTAAGTTATTTCCATTCTCATTAAAGGGTAATGCTAAAACATGGTTTAATTCTCTTGATCCTGGTTGTGTGCGTAGTCCCCAGGATATGATTTATTACTTCTCTGCTAAATATTTCCCTGCTCATAAGAAACAAGCTGCTCTAAGGGAAATATATAATTTTGTGCAAATTGAAGAAGAGAGTCTCCCACAAGCTTGGGGGAGGCTTCTCCAATTACTTAATTCTTTGCCTGATCATCCTCTCAAGAAAAATAAAATACTTGATATCTTTTATAATGGACTAACCGATGCTTCCAGAGACCACCTGGATAGTTGTGCTGGTTGTGTTTTCAGGGAAAGAACTGTTGATCAAGCTAAAATTCTATTGAATAATATGTTGACCAATGAAAATAATTGGACACTTCCTGAACCAACTCCTAAGCCAACTCCGAAGAAGAGGGGTGTTCTATTTCTCAGTCCTGAAGATATGCAAGAGGCAAAGAAATATATGAAGGAAAAAGGTATTGAAGCTGAAGATGTTAAGAATTTACCTCCTGTTGAAGAAATACATGGTCTTAATTTACCACATATCGAAGAAATACATGGTCTTGATAACCCGGTCAGACGCGGGCGTGGTGGTGGTATTGGTTTTGAACCGTTTCAGGTGTAGTACTGGTAGTTTGCAAAACTACTCAATTATTGCACTCAGTTTCCTAAGAAAATGTGGTAAAAACGTTACTCCACAACCCGCTTCCCTTCTCCTTCCTCTTCCACCGCCCGCGCATGTCCGGGGGAAGCGACTGGTCAACCCTTATATAGGAGTTCTAGCACAAAAAGATGCATGCATGACCACTAAAATTTCGAGATTAAAGCGCCGCTCCGGTGGGAGTATGGCGTATGTCGTTACCTTCAGCTGGGCCATGGCTACCGGGCTATGGCGACCAGAGAAGAGGCGGCGGGAGGGGAATTAATGCAGCTACTGTTTGGGTTCGCCGTCCTGCTTAAATAAATGCGCACCATCACGTGTACCCGCGGGTGCACAAATTGTAACATATGTGTCTGCTTAAGTGGGCGTCACGTAACTGGTGTGTGTGAGAGATTCTGAGAGATAGAGTGCGTGTGTGCGACTCTACTCTTCAGACATGTACTCAACCTTTTGCATCGGGATATAAGTATAATGGTATTACACTTTAGCTAGTGATTTACGTGGCCATGTTAACGTGGTTGTGTAAAAAAAGTCACTTCCTGCTCATGATTTGCGTTATATAATTACTTGCAAGATGCTCGTGCATTGCACGGAACATCAATATGCATTTTTTTTACAAAACACCTATTGTGATTGACCCATGCAGGAGTAATCCCATGTGTAAAAACTAATGATATCTCAATAATTTTATCGGAAAACTGGTATGTCGACAATTTCATCGAAAAAATGAAAGATGAGAGATAACGTGAGGAGGAGTGGAGCGTGGTGGTGACTGGTGGTCGGACTGGGCGGAGGCATGGGGATGGACGGCGCCGGCAGGCAACAGTGGCCACCACGCTAGATTGTTCCAGAGACTTCCTTTTTTAATTGCTCAGCAATGAGGTTGTGGGAGATAAGGACGATGAACGAGGCAAGGCCTTGTCTGTAAATGTGGAGAGAGGTGCGGGTATCTTTTGTAAAATTGTCATAGTTTGCTTTCTATTCGTCAGATATAGATCGGACAGTCTATATTACAAGATGGCAGGCACACCATCATCACCAACTCATTTTTTATAAGAGTAGAGATGATCAGTTTGCTAACTACTAAAGTAAAGTGGAATTTGTCCATGTTATACAAGTAAATTAAGGTGATTGCTTATCATACGGGTAAGGTTAGACGAAGGGTGGTAGGAACAAATGCTCTGCCTAGAGCATGTGTGTGTGAGATGGAGTCTTAGTGTGTGTGTGGGGGAGGGGTGGGGGGTGGGTGCGTGTGTGTGTGTGATGCGGGGTCCTCGGTGGCGGTTGTAATTTAAGTGTGCGTGGCTTCATCATAGTGTATGACAGGGGCCACCAACGAGGGGGTGCGAGAGAGAAAAGGCCCGTAGAGAGGGAAGAGAAGGCTTGTGCGCGTGAGAGGAGTCGACATCGAGAGAACGTGTTTGTTCGAGAGACACCGAGGAAGACTACTATATATCGATGGTGCATGTAGGCGGGAATTAAACAAAGGGATGGTCTTATTGGTTTCGGGGATATAGGGGAAGAGTGAGAGAGAGGGGGGGTAGCTAGAAGGAGATTGCTAAGTGTGAGTGTGTGGTTTACCCATCCAGGCGGAAGTTATGTGCACACAAGAAGAGAACGATTCGATGTGGCGTTAGGGTTGAGGCTAATTAACTATATATGGAGACATAGGAGACCTTGAATGTGCATGTGCGAGAGGTATACATGTATACGTGTGATGTGTGTGTGTGTGTGTGCGCGCGAGCATGATCGAGATAAAAGAAAGAAGACATAATTCATAAGATCAACAATATGGGAGAGATCGGTATGACAATATGCATGCATGTGAGAGTGTAGGGAAGAAGGCTCGATAATTGAGCATGTGTTTTTGTCTTTAAGAGATAGTGGTGTGGGCTGGAGCATGCATCTATGGCGAGCAGAGGGAGCGAGACACAACGATTGTGCAAAAGAGATCAACCTATAAATGCATGTATGGAGAGACATATATAGTGTGGGTGATAGGAAGCAAGAGTGCGTGCGAGAAAGAAATGTGGACGGAGAAACTACAGATAGATACAAAGATATAGATGCTAGATTGTCAGGACCGGTTTTCGGGATATTAATTTCCCAGAAAATGGCCCTTGTGCTCACCAGCCCCAGGATTACTGTTAGCTGATGAGGCACCAACTTGATACAGAAATTCCAAGCAAAGTACAAAATATGTAGTACAGGACCATTGTGGCCTAAGAGTACAACAAATGGTTTCTAGTGGTTGATGGCGGAAGCGGTTTGTGGTTCATCAGCGTCTATGGGACTCCATTTCCCACAGGAACAGCTGACCTGGATAACTCCTATCTTCGCAAGGCTGCTATCACCGTTGCTTAGGTTCCGGGGCTGTCATCGCAACGCTCCTCTCCAAGCAGGTAATCTGGCCAAGAAAATAGCCAGGGACAAGCCAGTGAGTACTTTTGAATGTACTCGCAAACATTATGAACGCGGGTATAATACAACGAATGATAATCATGCTCTGAAAAATTCTATGATCACAATGTCAGTCACGAAATAAAAAATCCATGATGCACACATGCAGGTTGTTCATATAAAACATGAATATGCAATCCGAGAATAGAGATAAAAAATGCACCGATCGGGTGTCTGAAGCGACGCCTCGAAAGGATAATAGTATAAAGCATGCCTCAGTCGGGCGTCTGAGCGACACCACATAAAGGGCTTATAGGTAAAATAAGTAACAAACATGCCACAGTCGGGCGTCTGAGCGACACCACATAAAGGGCTTATAGGTAAAATAAGTACCAAACATGCCACAGTCGGGCGTCTGAGCGACACCACATAAAGGGCTTATAAAGTAAACAAATAACAAGCATGCCACAGTCGGGCGTCTGAGCGACACCACATAAAGGGCTTATAAAGTAAATAAATAACAAGCATGCCACAGTCGGGCGTCTGAGCGACACCGCATAAACTGCTTATAGAGTAAATAAATAACAAGCATGCCGCAGTCGGGCGTCTGAGCGACACCGCATAAAGGGCTTATAGAGTAGATAAATAACAAGCATGCCACAGTCGGGCGTCTGAGCGACACCACATAAAGGGCTTATATAAGAATAATCACGGTGAATATCCAGGAGGTAGAACCGTCCCAGGGATACTCAATAATTCAAATAATGTAAATGGTTAGTCCACAATAATCATCATCATCATATGTCACAGGCCATAATCAATGTTCTGGTTTAGCAGTTTTTCCTCCGAAGACCGACACTTGACCCATCCCAGACTGTAGTCCTTTCCCATGGACACGGCTATTCGAATAGATTTAACCTCTGCAGAGGGTGTACTCTTTACCCACGAGTAACGGATTCCTTTAGTCCATCGGGACTAATTCCATTTACGGTCTTTTAATTGAAAACACACCTGACCCGCACACACCAGCTTAACTTACCGGTGTCTGGAATCACCCACGACACCTGTCAAGCAAAACTCTAAGTGGGGAGGCTACAAGCTCGACTTAGCATGGGATCACAAAATTTATAACGCGCGCTACTAAGGGGTGCCCCCCTCTCGGTCCCAACCGGAAACACCCATGCCCCCGGACCAGGTGGCATGCCTACCGGATGCATCCGGTATCTTCCACCATGGCCTCTCTGTACGGTGTGTGCTAGGAAGGGGTTGACAACTTACTGAACCGTACCCTACCTGCGGCAGGGACAAGTGGTAGTACAAAACAAGTATGGGGGTTACTGGAACAAGACTTGATCTACGGCCGACTCAGGAGGTTCAAGCATTCCCTGTATGATTAGCATAACAAATATATTTCAATTAATAGATAGAATCACCACTCATCATACCTCTTCATGCCATACCGGACACACTCGTCTCGACGAGGAACTAGGGACAAGCTCGTGTCTACCCAAGACAGAGACTTTCCCGGCTTCCTTCCGGTAGGCATGAAAGGCATACGAAGATGATTACTATCACAAGCATATCCATCTCTAACAGCAGAGAATCTTCATTATGCACTCATGCGTATGATTGTATCATCACATAAAATAACGAATGCTCCATGTCAAGGTGGTGTTGTAACCGTATCAAACAACACACAAAAATATTATGACAGGGTTCAGAATGCTTGCCTTCAAGTTGTGGAGAGGCAGGGTGCATTCCAGAACTTTTGAAAGTTTTCTCCTCTCTCCAAAAATCCTATTTTTGAAAATATTCAAATTAACACATAGTTTCAAAACAGTACAAAAAAGTTGTTTGGAAAATTTTCAAATAAATACTAAAATAAACTAGACAGAATTTGAGAAACAACAACAAAAGAATCAAGTCATTTGGGCTTATATTTAAAAAGTTATAGCCAGTCAAAGTTTAGTCAAAATCCTGTTTTTAAAATAAAACAGAAAAGAAAACGTTTCAGACGAAATACGCTTTCGAGAGGGGGACACGTACTTCGGGCTTTACGCCTCCACTTAACCCGCGTGGACCGGCTCGTGGGTCACTGACAGTGGGTCCCTTGGGCCCACTGGTCAGGTTTGACCAGTCGCCCCCGCCTCCTTCCTCCTCTGGCCGAACAGAGGCGGGGCTCCGGCGATCAACGCCGGCGAACGGAGGCTCCTCGCGGGGTCCTGTGGGCGGGGATGGATCCGCCAGCCCGGGGCGGTCCTCCCGGTGGTCGAGGAGGTGGCGGGGATGGAGGGAGTCGCCGGCGGCGAGCTCCGCGGCGGACGGCAGCTTCGGGAGGTTTGGGGCTTTGGGCTACGGTGGTTCCCCGACGCAGCTGAGGGTTTGGGCGGCTCCGCACGGTCGAGGGGAGGAGGATGGTGGTGCTATACGGACGGGAGGGGGGGGGCTCTGTTTGCGACTGAATGGACCGGAGGGCGGCGGCGGCTGTACTGGCCGGAGATGGGGAAGAAGACCCTCCCTGGTCGATTGCCTGCTATGGGGTGCTAGGTGGGGTGGCTTGAGGTCGCCTGAGGGACTGGACGGACTCGGGGGCTCCTTATATAGGCGGCCGGAGTCGGTTCCAACGGCGGCCGTGGATAAGAACGGCGAACCGCCGTTCTATAGCCTGCAGGACGTCGTGGCGGCGACGGGCACTAGTGGACGAGCTCGCGGATAAGCTCGGGCTATTCAGGGGTGAGTTGGCACGCTGGAGTGGCTCGGGCGGCACCGTCCATGGCAGGAGCCTGCTGCGGACGCCGGTGTGCCGCCAAGGGAGCCTGGACGGCGGCGTTGTAGGGCGCCAGGAGGAAGCTTGGAGCGCTGTGATGTGTGGACGGGGACGGGCGTGGGTCTGCAGGCGAGCAAGGGCCAGGGGCGGGACGCGGTGGCTCGGGTGCGCGCGCCCAGAGCACGCATGCCAGGCGTTCGGCAAAATGCCAAGGCATGCCCGGAGGCTTGGATGAGGCTGGGGATTAACAGGTATAGGTTAAAGGTGGCTAGGAGATTAGTGGACATGGCTGCTGGGTCAGGGGATCAAGTCCACAATGTAAACTAAAGACCATGCCCAAAACTGGCCATGCACATAAGGTGCTCGACAGAATGCCATGGGCATCTGGGCATCTCTTCTGGTGGCCAAAATCTCCAGATCAGAGTCTCTTTAGGTGTAGGTGATGGTGGCAGGGTCAGTTGGTCAAGACTAGAAACTTGATAGTGCAAGTTTTTGGGAAAACCATTTCTAGACAGAAAATAAAAGGCATAGTTTCATGGACCAAAAATACTCCAATAGGTCCATTCTCCTGGACTCAAGGGTTTTGCAGGGTGGTTGATAAGCAGGAGAAAGATTATGGGCATTAGAGCAACAAAAATCAGAGTTGCTGTAGAAAAAGCCAAACTGGACCAGAGAGCAAAAGAGGATGTTTTGCTCAAATTTTCCTTAGAACACCAGTGGGTTTTTGCACAAAGTTGAATAATATACTCCTACTAACATCCCCTAATTTTTGTGGAAGTTTTAAAGAAATATTTAAATAGGTTGTAGTGCAAAAGTGCAAACTGGACCAGATTTGAAAACTTGGGGAACAGCTCAAAATCTCCAAATGACTAAAGGGTATTTTTGCACAAAAGTGATCTAGGAACATCACATGTCATCCCCAAATTTTGGTGGGATTTTTAAATGAATTTATCAAAGGGTTGCAGTGCAAATGGGACCCGAAAACTTATGAAAACCCATTTTAGAGAAATACGGCTCAGGGAAAAATAATTATAAATAATCTCACTGATAAAAGAATTGTTTTATTAGAGAGGGTAAACAAGTCCAATAATAATTGGAAAGTTTTCACTTGGGGTGAAAACTCCACAACTAGGAGAAAAGAGAGGTTCTGAGATCAAAAATAAATCCAGAAAAAAGAAAATTTAATTTCTTAGCAAAATTTTAATAAACAAAACATGGTTAAATTTTTGGGGTGTTACATAGATAGAGGGACATCGGCTAGTTTGAGTGTTGGAGATGACCGCCGGGTGGTTCAGAGGGTGAAGTTATGTGTGTGTGAGAGAAAGATAAAAAGAGGGCACTTGACTGCATGTAGAGAGAAACATATATAGTGTGCGTGATAGGAAGCAAGAGTGAGGGCGAGAAAGAAGGTTGATGGAGAAACAGATAAATAGAAAGATAAAGATGCTAGCTAGCTAGTGTGTGTTAGATATAGGAGTCGAGTGGATCAGAAGGCCGAGTTATGTGTGTGGGTGTGAGAGAGATAGAGAGAGTGTGCATGTGAGTCACATACAAACAAATATAAGAGAGAAATGAGATCCCGAGAGACGGAGTTTTGTGTCTCCGAGAGAGAAAGATATTTCACGAGAGTGATAGCTAGAGAGACATATGAGGGAACACAAGATATCTCTAGGGAGAGAGAGTGTGTGTGAGCGACATACAAGAGAATGGTGGGGAGATATGAGACCCTGGGAGACAGAGTTTGTGTTTGTGTGTGACAAAGAGATATTTAAGAGGAAGAGTTGTAGCTTCTCATATCTAAGGAGTGAAAGGCATCTCTGTGTGAGAGGGGGTGTGCGAGTGGCACACAGGGGAATAGTAGAGAGAAATGAGACCCCGGGAGACGAAGTTTATGTTTGTGTGAGAGAAAGAGATTTCACATGGAGAATCATAGTTAGAGACACATAGTAGGGAGCGAGATATACTTAGAGAGAGAGATAGAGTGATGAAGGTCAAGGGAGAGAGTACCGTCAGTGTGTTGCGAAGATAAAAGATCATTATCGACATACAGGTAGCACGAGAGATACCCGAGAGACGATGAACACGTATAGGTCTAGAGAGATACTCCTATATAAGCATGAGTGATAGCTATATGAGACGAATATCTGGATTAAAGGGGATTCAAATAATTAAACTGGAGATCACGACGTCGATAATATCATAACGCAAATTGGTGTATGAAACATGCATATTCATTTGAATTTGGGGACACGTGTAATGTTATATAGTTTATCAATATTAGTGATCCATAGATTCTTTAATTGGAGACAATGCATGATTTATATGCAATTAATGTCTAAACAGGATTACACTATATGTTGCGTGTGTGAAACACATTATACATGTTTGAGATGTAAAAAAAACCCGCATGAAACACACATTAATTGGAGACAGTTAGCGAGGAATGCATACATTGGATTTCAACATAAAGTGGTTTCAAATATTTGGAAATCCAAATTAAGATGGATACAACCTTATGAATCTGAGATCATGCCATTTGTGAACCATATTTATGTATAACGGGTGTTGTGCTTTTGAAAGTATATAAAAAAATGATGTATATAGAATTTTATTCCAATCGCAAATGGATCCTGCCTGAACAAAAATAGAATACAAACTGGATTCGAATTGAGTTGGCACGGTAAACTGCACTCTTGCTCTACAAAAATTTGAATGAAGCGGGGAAAGTCGCAGTAACCGCCCGAAACCAAAATCCGCGAGATGGAAATTACTGCCTATCCCTGACATGCAAAGCCTATCGGCTCTATTTCTATAGGTTTTGATAGGGGTAGGTGAAAGTACATGTAGTCCCCATGTGTGGTTTTTGTAATTAACTAATGACAATCCTTATGGACTAATGTTTGCATTGAGATATGCATTTGAAGGTTAGTCCATTGGAAAAATGATTGAAGAATAATGGAAGACAACTCCTTTGAACCAACAATTACATCGAGAAGATCAAAATGAAGTTCATTGGAGTATCTTAAGGGTTGCCATGCTTAGGGCTATGGTTTGAGCCATAATGGATCAAGATCTTAAAAGGATGATTTGAATGATGAATTCTAGGAGTGGCTTAAAGATATGATCATAATGGACCCATGTGTTGAGTCATGATTGATCAAGTATTCAAGCAAGCTATTCAAGTGAAGAATTCAATATACCCTTCAAGATGTCAAGATTGAACATGGAGTAGAGATATCGGTTGACCAAGATGAAGCTCAAACTCTAAATGGTCAACACACAAGCGCAAATGATGCACCACATAAGATCTTGTGGTATGATAAGAAATTATCAATTGCACTCTGTGTACTAACCCATACTATGTGTTGTCTATGTTTTTGAGGGTTAGGTGATTCTCATGGGCTCGCATCGAGAGAGAGATTTCAAGTGTCTATGAGAGGATGACATATCAAGTGTTGGTGATCATGGTTGATAAGGGCAAGTTCAAGATAACCATCCCGAGGGATTACATGCTTGAAGCTTGTGGATGATCACATGATGGACAAGTGAAGATGAATACAAAGCAAAGCTTCCATATTGTGTATGGGGGAGCTACTTCAAGACTTCACCAATGTCTTGCCTTCAACTTGAGCCAAGAAGAAACATCAACATCAAGCTCAAGTGAAAGGATTGAGTCAAAGGTATTAGTTCCTTTGGCGTTAGTGTTGTGGAGAGATGACCACGGAAGAAACATATACACTCAAGAATGGATTCTTGATAGGTATGTAGTATAGCTCTTTTATGTTTCTTGAGTTATAGGGATCCCACACTATTAAGAGGGGATCAAAGGGATTAGTGATAGATTGTCTCAAGTCAACATCTTCTTTCTACTTCCTCACATCATATTCCAACATAGGCATATTTCACTCATATCCAATACAAATACAATATGCCTATACATCTACCAAAGTAAATCCATAGCCAAATAGGTTCCCCAAAGTATATGATCTTACCTTTCCATACCTTGCACCCTCCATTTTGGTTTATCTTCGGTGGTTCTCTATGTGAGGACCTGGAGCTTTTCCATAGCTTCAAAACGAGCCCAAGATCATCAAAATCGGAGTCCGGATGAGAAAGTTATGCATGTTTTACTTTTGGGGCGGCTGCAGTTTTTGTGTTTGCTGGATGTCCGGGCTTTTCCCCGGATGTCCGGCCACTGCTATCCAGAGGGCGTCTGATTTTTGTGAAATCGCCGGATGTCTGACCCCTGGCCCGGATTTTCGGCCGTAGATGTCCAGAAACCTTACCGAAATGTTGTTTGTATACGCCGAATGTCCGGCACTTGGCCGGATGTCCGGGGCCCCAAGTTTGGCCAGATGTCCGGGCACTGTAACCTGTTTTTCTGCGTACGTGTGTGCACACTTCACAGCAGCCGGATATCCGGCCCCAGGCCCGGATGTCCGGCCCGGCACAGCCACTTACACTCCAATGGCCATATTTGCACTACCACTATATATATCCCTCTACCCATCCGGTAGAGAGTTGACCACTTCATCCAAAATCGCCCCAAGAACACAAGTGGCTCCCTCTCACTTCTCCTACACCAAATCCTAGATCCCGGAGTGATTCATGAGAGTTCTTGAGAGTTTTTCCAATCAAGTGATAGATCCACTCCCTCTCCCTCTCTTGACCAAAGGAATTCGTGATTTGAGCAAGTCTTGAGCATTTCCCCTTTGTTCTTGTTACTCTTGGAGGTTGGAGACTCCTAGGCGGTAGGAGTGCTCCGATGAGGAATCAACTTGTGATTTGTCCCCCGGAAAGTTTGTGAAGGTTTGGAGGCCGCCTCAAGGTCTACCACTAGTGGTTGAGAATCACCTTTATGGTGATATCTCAAGGAGAATAGGGTGAGCCTTCGTGGCGTTGGTGTGCCTTCGTGGTAACATCCACCTCTCTAACGGTGACTAGCTTCCCTCCAAGGAAGTGAACATCGGGATACATCCTCGTCTTCGTGACTTTGGTTATCCCTAACCCTAACACCTTACTTGTGGTTTACTTTGTTCACTTAACCGTGCATTCACTATATCTTGTTGTCCTCATTATATTGTGTTGGCCATTCCCTTGAAGAGATTATTTAGGCCTACACTTTATATTCGCAATTCATACTTTCTACTATTGTTCTATCTTATGCTTAGTGTGAATTGCTAGCTTGTAACATTCATTTCCATATCTTGTGTAAGCTTGTAGTGCTTACTTGAGTTTGCGTGTATCATTCAATTCCATATATTGTGATACAATTTGTGTAAGATTGTATTGCTTACTTGTGGTTGTGTGTATTATTCATTTCCATATCTCATGATATACATTGAGTAAGTGTGTGTGACTTACTTGTGCTTACTCATATCCTCGTTGTTCTCATCTTGTTTATCCTAAGTTGTTGGTGCACTTAGTGAGCCTAGTATATTTAGGATTTGTGCTTGAAAAGTATCCACTTGATTTATTTCCGCATTAGAATATAGCCAAATCCGTAAAATATTTTAAAACGCCTATTCACCCCCTCTAGGTGACATCGTGTTCCTTTCAGTAGGTTTGTAATTTCACTCAAACGTGACATAACCGCCTCTCACCCGGATTCATACACGGTGGGAGCCAAAACACAGTGTCTCCTCGGCCGAAATCGACTCCCTCCCCGATTCATACACGGTGGGCGCCAAAAGTAAACTCTCGTCGGCAAATATTTGGTGTATGCGAGATTACCGTCCTATCCCCAACCGACTAATATTGCTGTGATGTAGGAAATTTTAAACGGGGGCTAAGCTTGTAAATTTCCTCGCATTTGAGACAAGCGTGCCCTGAAGACATGGTTCCCCCTTCCTCTCTCCCTCCATTTCCCCATTCGTACTCTGTGGGCGCCAAAACACCCTCTCCACCCCAGCCTGCTCCGTCCGCCACCCCATCCACCGCCGTCCTCCTCCACCATGCCGGAGCTGATACCCCGACGTCGTCGACCATTACAAGAGATCGACCTCTCTCATCCACGGCTTCGGACCGGGATCCTTGCATCCCGTCCTCTCGCTTCATCCCCGCCATCGTCCACCTTGCCGACGCCGCTCCTATGACCACCTCGTCCACCGCGCCCCACCGTCACCGTCTACCCTCCTAGATTTGCTTCCACACCGCCGACTGCCATCGCTACCACAGCACCGTCAAATTCTCAGCAGATGCATACACGGCGCCACACCAGAGGCGGTACTCTTTCGTATCTGCTCAACTTATTTATCGTAGCAAGAAAATAGATCGCCACTGCTTTACTTTGATTTCTTGTCCATCTCTTACTTGCTAGTTGAAAGCAAACATTGGTTGCGAAGTTGCCTTTGTCCGGTTTGCACCTTCAGATCCTCCATGGCACGCTCAACACTATACTCGCAATGCTTATGGTTTTCCCTTTTTATATTCCACACTAGTTAAATGATAGTAGACTAAATTTCAAAATTGGGTCAGTCGATTTTTGAGAGCTCACCAGAGTTCGCCGGTGCGAAGGAAGGGGCTCGGGTGGGGACGGTGGTTGTGGGGGGCGGTGGTGGGGCCTCGCCGAACAAAGAAAACTCGACGCGGGTGGGGGCGGGGGTGGAGGGTGGGGGTGGTGGAGGAACACAGGCGGTGGGGGCTGGTCCTTCGGCCGGCGGCCTGTGCAGTGTTCTGTATGGGAAGAATCAGAGACAAGGAAGAAGAAGGGTTAGGAGACATACGATCTTCAACCAACCGCCTAAAATGGTCGACTGACCCAAATGACAAAAGTCACGCGACTTGCATGCAGACATGCAGAATATGCTTCCTCTTCTGTTCTTTAACATGTCCCTCTTCCGTTCTTCTTTAGTAAGCACAGTATGTTCCTTGTCAAGAAGGGGAGTAGGGACATCTGTAGTCGACACCTCTATTGGGCTGGTTCTGCTAAATGATTTCGCACTTCGAGTTGGTCTGCCATAATACCCCGGAAATGGTGGGAGCCGCGTGGTCTTTGATAGACTAAACTGATAGTAACATCTGTGCGCCTTCAGATGAATAGAGTTGGCCTGTAGGTGATCAATAGGCTGCATATTAGTAGCGGCAAAACCCTATGTTTTCCAGCCAGTTCCTCTTTCCCGATTTATTTATGGTGGTTATGGTGTACCCCTATTATCTACACTACGATCTGCCTACTGGCTCTGCGCTCTCGCTATCATGGTTTGGCAATAAACTTTCTATACGGTATATTATGAACCTATCGTCTGCCAACTATCCTTACATCTGGGGCCCCCAACAGGGAGCTTATTTTTTTGTGTAGTTGTGCCAAATTATATTAATCTACACACCATATTACAACACACATGGGCTCTCTCATCAGAATCCAGTGATAGCACACAAGGGTTTACAGGGAGCCTCTATTATACAATATCCTCTGCATTACAAAGATAATCTCACTACTATTTGTGTTTTCATGCTTTACAGATATTGTACATAATCACAATGAATATTAGAATGCGCACATCAGAAGAATATTGCAGAACAGTTCAATGGGTAACAAACTTGGCATCAAGGGATTGAGGTCCATTGTGGATGCAATGAAACCCACATGCTCCCGACCTATAGATTCGTATTCAGAATATGATCCTAATGACTATTCTGAGCTCTAGGAGTCAAAGGCAGATGGCCTATCCTGTTCACCCAATAAGGTGCCTGTTCTAATGTGGCAAGGTTTTATTGGTTGCACATATCTTGCATAAGGTGTCTTGCATTTATTTTGCTTCGTTGCACCGCCATCTGCTTAGTTTACTCATGATATATGTGAAGATGCCATGGCCATCCATTATCAACACCTATTCCATTTGTCGTCATACCATGTTTTTTCATTCAAATGCCGTTCTTGTGTTTCAGACATCCAAAAGGAAGAGGGTGATTGCAGAACCTGAAGGAGTACAAGCAAAGTCCTTGAAAAAGCTGGTGCTACCGGATAAATCACATAGCACCCGATGTATATTGGCGATCGAACCAGCGCCGCAAAACCTAGGATATCGCAACTATGCTGGTCGCTGCTTTGATCTTGTGAGTACCTATTGTCCTATCGCTGTCCTTACATTCATACCTGGTAGATTATGTGACATCATTGTGCATTATAGCTTGCTTATCCACTGTTCGCTCAAAATTATCGGATCTATATTAATGCTTAAATTAATGTAGAATAAACCCAATGCCTATGAAGAAATTTAGTTCTGCATTGTTCTTGTAAGTATCTGTTGTCCTTCATCACTATACTTATATTTGTCAGCTAGTTCTTCATGTACACTTTGCAGCTTATTTTCCCTTGTCCTCCATTTTTCTACACATCAGATCTACATTTACTCTTGCCAAAATATTGAATAAAACCAATGTTACTGAAGAAGTTGAGTACATTGCTCTTGTCAGTGCCTTCTGCCTGTATGCTGTATTTACATTTGTACTCTACATCTTAAGTTAAATAATCGCCATTTGTTCCTATATTTTCACATCTATATTTACTCTTAACAAAATGTAGAATAAAGGCAATACTCTTGAAGAAGAGTGTGCGGTAAACTTCTTGAATTCCCCCCATCAATATGGACAAGGCCTTTATAGAGCCTGTCTTCACTACTAATGTAAGTTTGTCCTCCTCGAGCCTTCAAACTTTGTTGTTTATATTTGGATAGCTATGAGTGCAAATGCTGTTTATTTTTGTCGTCTGCATCAAATTGCTTGTTCAAAGTTTATAAAGTAGAAGTACATAAACATAAGTTTGTCCTTCTCAATTTCAGTCTTTAGTTGTACAATCTAGTTCTTTATTCGTACCATGTAAATTAAACTAAACATAGCAAGTTATCTTCTTTAGCACTATGTGTATGCTTGTGTTCTTGATCTGTAATCCAGTGGTGTGGTGAGACTACCAGCAACAGCACAATGTCATATCCTGCTATGTCTCAACTATGAACAATGCCATATTATATTAATGTTATTTAAATTGTGTCTCTTTATTTACCAATCTGAAATGGTATAAATTGACAGTGCACTCACCATTCATGCTTATACGTTGTTTAGAACTACGTCTATGCTTGTGTTCTTGATCTATAATCTAGTGGTCTGGTGAAGCTGGCCGCTCCTGCACACTGCCATTTCCTGCCGTCTTAACTATGAACAATGCCTATTATGTTAATGCTATTTTAAACCGTGTCTCTTTATTTCTGACAAAGAAATTAGATGAATTGACAGTGCTGATGCTTATACGTGCAAAACCTGTTATCTACCTACTTGTTTCTCTTTTAGGGGGACAACACTGCTGCTAGGAAGAACTGCCACAATGATAGTGAGACGAAACGGTTGTTTGCCCCTCTAACACATATTCCAGAGGAGAAGGCAACACATATTGAGGGTAGGGATACAACCACAAAGTCACATCTTGATGTAGTGTCAAACTTACTTAGTGACACAAGCTCGATGAAGTCGCTGCCTGAATCTGTTCGACTTCTTCATTCTGAAATTCAAGTAGAACTACATGCTTCCGCTTAAATATGACTGGAACTCCAATATCTATGCAAGATTAACCGTAAGTACATGACGTTTATTGATGCTATGAAGCTTAAGTTGGTGGATATGAGCGCCAAAGAAGCACAGTCTCATCATGTTGCTAAGCTGCTTGCGCTGCAGCTCCTGGGCTGGGCTAACCTTTCTTGTACAGTGTTGAAGTGCTGTCGGTTCTGTCTATTATTTTGTCTGCCCGTTAACTTCCACTGGTGGCGACCTGCCTAGTTTATGTATGTGCTGTCTGGTTGCCCTTTATTATCAGTGGCGCCAAACTTTGATGCCGAGGGGATGTAATATGATGTAATTTCTTTGTTGTATAGTCTAGGTTTATTCTTGTTCGGTATGCTGTAATTTAGGCCGGAAGGTTCAGTGGATCTCAGTGTTGTCGGTCTTCATGCCGGCCCGTTACTCATATGGGCCAAAGCCTGGCCCTATAATCATCTTGGGCCATTAGCAGGTCTAAACCTATAGTTGTTTCCCGCCTTTAACAGGCCAAGTAAAGTTCTATCCAGCTGGGCTAGAGAATAGCATGGGCTTTTAACAGGCTAAAACCTAGATTGGGCTAGCGTTGAGCCGAAAAAATCACGAGCCAATACAGGCCGAAATTGCCTAAGGCCCATGTTTGGCCCAAATAGGACGAGCAGTTAACAGGCCAAAATATATCTTGGGCCTGTTTGGCCCAATAAAAGTATGGGCTTTAAGCAGGCCGGTATCTACGCGGGCCATAGGCCTAAAAGTGTCACTAGCCATTATCAGATGGGCTGTAAGCAGGCCGGATTCAACGCGGGCTGTAATTGGGCCCAACTGTTACACGGGCCATTAACAGGCCGATAGGCCAGTTGGGCTGAAATTTATCCACGAAGACTACGGGGCGTTAAGAGGCCTAAAGTTACTTCGGACAAGAAATAGCCCAGTTTCTGCATGGGCCGTTAAATGGCCTAAAGTTAAACCGGGCCGACAACGTCCAAGATGCACCATGGGCCGCTAACAGGCCGAAACTATTATCGGGCCGAACTGGTAAACGGGCATTTAACAGGCTGAAATACAAACCTATCTTAGTATGGGCCCAAAAGAACAGTGGCCTATTAACGGGCCGGATCCGATATGGGCCGTAATTTGGCCCAAAACACGGCAGGCTGTGAACGGGCCTGATCTGGTATGGGCCTCAATTTGACCCAAAACATGGCAGGCTGTTAACGGGCCAACCCACTAGTGTCTGAAAAAACATGGTGGGCCTTTAGCTGGGCTGGCCTTTTCACCGGAATGGGCCTCTGTTGGGCCGTGCCACGTGTCGACGTATCATAGGTGCCTCCTATCCAATGAGTGGATGACATCTGTCCGAACGTTAAGCCAACACGTGTTTCCTTTGGCCAGTGAGAATTTTACATGTGGAAAATCCCCATTGGTCCGGGCTGTTAACGGGTTATCGGATCCAAAACGGGACCCGATAGCTTAACGGCGACCCGTTACGGTCGATGCCACGTGTCAGTCACCCTTGACGAAATCACTTCTATGATAGGAAGTGGACACTTCCATGATGATAATTTTGGTAATGTAATGGAACACTTCTACGACAACACAGGTATGACTATCTTGATTCTGTCATAAAATTGTCATGGATGTACATGCATGACAGAAAACGTGACCTACTGTGACAAACACGTATCATCACGGAAGTGTCTTTTTTTAGCGGTACAAGATGCATTGATGGACAACGATTGGCTCGTTGCTATGCAAGAAGAGTTGAATAGTTTTGAACGCAACCAAGTGTGGTCATTAGTCAAGAGGCTAACTACTGAGCACAATGTCATTGGAACAAAATGGATTTTCAAGAACAAGTAATATGAGAATGGTGTAATCATCCGTAACAAGGCAATGTTAGTGGCACAAGGGTACTCACAAGTTGAAGGTTTGGACTTTGGTGAGACCTTTGCCCCCGTTGCCCGTCTTGAATCCATTCGCATCTTACTTGCTTATGCTGCTTTCAATGGTTTTGCATTACATCAAATGGATGTGAAGAGTGCTTTCCTTAACGGTCCTCTACAAGAAGAAGTATATGTATCAAAACCACCTGGGTTCGTTGATCCCGATCACAAATACTATGTGTATAAAGTTCATAAGGCTTTGTATGGCCTCAAACAAGCACCTCGTGCTTGGTATGATCATCTTAAGAAGTTTTTACTCGATGATGGTTTTGTGAGAGGGGTGATCGATCCCACTCTTTTTAGTAAGAGGGACAAGGGTGATTTGATCTTATGCCAAATCTATGTAGATGATATCATTTTTGGTTCTCCTAACATTCATTTGTGCAAGAAGTTTGCGGCTTCCATGACCAAGAACTTTGAGATGTCACTCAATGCGGATTTGAAATTCTTTCTTGGATTCCAAATTCAACAATTTCAAGAAGGACTATTCTTATCTCAAGAAAAGTACCTCAAGGATATTCTAGAGAAGTTTGGCATGACTGATGCTAGTCCATGTAAGACACCCATGCCAACCAAAATTGTACTCACCGAAGACACAAATGGTATCCCTTTCGACCCATCTAAATACCGCTCTATGATTGGTTCATTGCTTTATCTTTGTGCATCTAGACCAGACATCATGTTCAGCGTATGCATGTGTGCTAGATTTCAAGCTTCCCCTAGGGAAAGTCATCATAAGGCGGTTAAGCATATTCTTAGATACCTTGTTCACACCCCAAAGTTGGGTCTATGGTAACCCAAGGATGCTAAGTTTGATCTCATTGGGTACATGGATGCGGATTGGGCTGGAGACAAAGTGGACCGTAAGTCCACCTCCGGTGCATGTCAATTTCTTGGATGCTCCTTGGTAAGTTGGTCCTCGGAGAAACAAAATTGTGTTGCCCTCTCCACCGCCGAAGCTGAATACATTGCAACTGCCAGTTGTACAACTCAATTACTATGGATGAGGCAAACTTTGAAGGATTACGATATCACCTATAGACATGTACCTCTTCTATGTGACAATGAAAGTGCCATCAATATTGCTAAGAATCCCAAAGATCATACCCGCACCAAGCACATTGATATTAGGTATCACTTCTTGAGAGATCATGTGGAGAAGGGTGATATTGACATTGCTCATGTTGGCACAGATATGCAACTTGCAGATATTTTCACCAAGCCATTGGATGAAGCAAGGTTTTGTCAACTTAGGCGTGAACTTGGTATCCTGGAGCTTGACAATATTATGTGAAATCTAGTACCCATTCATGCATGAACTTAATGTCTTGTCTTGATGTAGGCATATATTTAGGGGGAGACATTCAATTCATGAGTACTCTCACCCTACATAATGCATAAATAGAACAAACACTCTCAAAGTTATCATGGTTCTCGAACTATGGTGCTTTAACATGATGGAGTCGTGACTATGTGCCCAAAGTCGACATCTTTGCGGTACTATGTTCCATATGCTCAAACATGGTGACCTCGGTCACTGCTTGTGAGTTGCTTATATGGACCTTTCTTTACTTAATATTGTTGGGTTGTTATTACATCTTAGCATGGCCTTAGATTACTCAGGTTTTCACCCTTATGAATCTCTAAAAACTCCTTGGCGGAGTCTATATCAAATTATATTAGTTGGCCCCTTACAAATCTTCCCCTTTGCCTGGTCTTTCTGTCTAGTGGCCGGACATCCGGCTCCACAACCGGACATCCGGGCCCTGGGGCAAATTCTTCTGCTGCTCAAACTTCCATCGAGCACCTTCCAGCGGCTGGACATCCGGGCCTTTTGCCGGACATCCGGGCCCTGGGAGTTTACTCACTGACCCCAAATCGCCGGATATCCGGGCTATGCCCTGGATGTCCGGACCGTCGCCCGTAGCCACACATAACGGGGGAGGGATCGGGATTTGGGGGCACTTCCCCATCCTCTCCCTTTCTCTCCCCATCTATTCCAACAGCCGCCTCCGCCGCCGGGCTGTGCTCTGATGCTGCCCCGGCCATCTCTTCCGTCCTCCGGCCCCGATCTCCTGCTCACGCCTTCTACTCCTCCCGATCTATGTTTCCATCCAATACATTCCTTGGGTTGCGGTGTGATTCACTCGGGAGGGACCGGTTCGGGTGTTGACTTGTGGATCGTCCGCCGGAGTTCTTCATGGCGCGTACCAAGAACTGTGGTCCTCCTCCTTCTTCCCGGCGTATGTCTATATTCTGTCTTGCCTACTCCCTTGTTTGGCTCAACCATTCTAGGTTTTAGGTATTATGTCAAGTTCATCTTGCTATACATCTCTATCTAGTGATTTGATGACATTTACCTAGTCTCAATTCCTCTCCATATTCTTGGCTAAACAACTCAACCTTGGGAACGTCGATATTGTTGATCTACCACTTGGATTTTTCCTATGGTCATGTTCAAAAATGTTCACATTCCCTTGATTAATTGCTTTATCCTTGTTCATTATTCTTCTTGACTCCTTCTCATCGGTATCACTATCGTGTATCCGTTGCAGTCGATCGCCAGCAAGGTTCCTCTGACTCCAAGGAGCTTGCTCGACCTAAGAAGAAGACGACCACCATCGGACCTAAGAAGAAGAAGACGGCCATCGAGCCTAAGAATAAGCGTCGGGAACCATCACCGAGTCCATCCGCCTCTGATCCGGATGATGAGGACTATGTTGAGGAGGAAGAGGAAGAAGCAGAGATAGCTGCTCCAAGACACTCTTTTGGCCAGTCAAAACCAGGCACTCGAAGGGTTCCCATGCCTCAGGTCCGTGGTGCTGCAATGCCCGTTGTCCATGGTCGTCACATCTCCATGGAGCTTCCTGCCAGCGGGGATCGCCCCACTCACGACTTCACAACTGTGGGGGCGGGTCCATATCTTGAGTTCCGTCGGGATGTCAATCAATATAAGATGGTGGCTGATGCCAAGGATCCTCGTTTCCGTACTCGCATGCAACAGGATCTCTATTCCAATTTCGTCCATGGGCGTGGACTTGCTACTCACAAATACTTGGATCTGAAATTCATGCGTGATCATCCTGCCATGTTTCCTAATGACCCGGTCAAGACCATTGATGATACGACTCTTGGTCCAGCAATGACCTTCAGGTGTGATTGGAATGAAGCTGCCATTCTGAATATCTATGCCACCTGTTTCTTTGGTCCGGACAACACTCTCACATGGATGACCGATGACACTACGCTGAGCATCACCTATGACCGATTTGTACAGATTTTTTGCCTCTCCGGTGTTGGAAATTGCATCCACAGTATGGATCCAGAGTATAAGCCCAAAGGGATTGATGCTTGCTTGCCTCTTGTGAAGCCTACCTCTCAGCTCACTCAAGAGGAACGTGGATATCCACTCAATGAGGTATCCATCTTCCGTGCTCCTTACTACATTCTCTACCAGTGTGTGCTTTGCACCCTCTATCCTAAGAAGGGAGATCGCTCAAGGACTCGCAACTATTGTATTGACTTGATGGTTCATATGCATGACGAACCCACTGAACCTCTGGACACAGCCCATTTTATTTGGCATGAGATCCGTCTTTGCAGCTTCATTCAGACGCGCCAGTTCTCTCATGCTCCATTCATTCAGGCTCTGATTGATCACACTGCTCCCTTTGAGGTGGTTAAGACTATTGTGCACTCCATTTGGAAGCCTCCTGCTCATATGCGTGGGGTGGCTAATGCTCACACTGCTGCTCCTACTCGGCCTAGGAGGTCTGTTGGTGGGACTCAGCCCACTGGTTCCTCGGTTCCATCTTCCTCGACCGCTCCTCGTGGCCGTCTTGCCTCGTTCTTGAGCAAGGCTCAGTCTGCCATTATGAAGGTGATCACGTTCAACTATCAGCAAAACCATGATGTTCAGAAGCGTCGCATCCTCTCCAAGAACCAGCTCAAGCAGCGCCTTCGCGACCGTGGGAGTCCCGTGAGTGATGATGATCCTCTTCCCGCGGCTCCGTCCTCTTCCACCTTCGGATTCCCATCTCGTGTCGAATACCCCGAGTTCTTTGATGATGATGATGACATCCAACAGGAGTGATTTCGTTGGTGTTCTTCTAGTTCTTCACCCCTTTTTGCATGTTGTTGTCAAAGGGGGAGAAATAGTATCTTAATATGGTCATGCTATATGTTGGCTATTTGTGTTAGCTATTATTCAACTTGTTATGTTGCTACTTATGACACTTGATCGTTTGAGACTATGAGGAGACTATGGTGTTATCTTGGTGTCTATGAAATGTTTGAGACTGTGTGTTATGGTTGGCTTATATGTGCGTGTCTCACATTTATATCTTTTTGAGCTACATATGCTACCATGAGAGTTTTGTGCTGCACATCCTAACATATTTATCTCATGCACACAATGAGGGGGAGCTAAAGCAAATAGAAACATATTTTGTATTATGCTCACATGATTGTCAATGCTAAATTTATTTATTGCATCCATGATACTACATGTATGATTGTCATCAACAAATAATAAGGGGGAGATTGAAAGTGCAATCATGCCCTTACATCATGTTTTGATGTTGATGACAATATACATGTAGGGGACTAACTTTGTTTGTCAAGTGAATCTCAGGTGTTAGTCCCCAGTTCATCTAAAGGTGTGTGGATCATGAACAAACGGAGTTAATTCTACTGAAGGAAGAAGTATCAAAAGGATTGCATGTTTGTTTTCTTGAGTATAGGATCCCGCACTATTAAGAGGGGATCGATAGGGTCAGTAAAAGACTTGCTCGTGCCACTCAATTCCTTCCTCGAAACATTTGGATCTATCAAATACACTTCATCTTTGTTTTTGCCCCTGGGAATGCCGGATGTCTGGGCTGCTCCCCGGATGTCCGGGCTTGGACCCCAGATATCCGTCTTCTGCTCTCCACACGTCCAGTAGGTTTTAGGTTCCATGCCGGATGTCCGGGTATTTACCGGGTGTCCGGGCCCTCCTGTCACGTCGGATGTCCGGGCCCTATCCCGGAGGTCCGGCCCTTGTTGCCCGTGGAACTGCTATGGTTCTATAAACAAATTGTGAGCTCTCCAGATGTCCAGCCAACTACCGGATGTGCGGACTTTACTGATGTGCCGGATGTCCGGGCTTGACTCCGGATGTCCGGCCCCTCTGTTCTATCCCCTATTTCTGCCCTATTCTTCGAGTGACTTGCCAGGCCGGATGTTCGGCCCCTAGCCCGGACGTCCGACCTGCCTGGTCACTTGCACTACAACGACCATATTTGCTCCCACACTATATATAGCCCTCTTCCCCCTTGGGAGAGGGTTGACCATTCACTTTGAACAAACCCTAGAACACATTTCACTCTCTCTCTCTCAGTCCTCCACACCAAATCTCATATCCCCAAGGGATTTGAGAGCATTTGAGAGAAGTTGTCCGATCAAGTGATAGATCCACTCCTTTCCCTTCTTTGCACCAAAGGAATATGTGATTTGAGCAAGTCTTGAGCTTTTCCCCATCGTTCTTATTACTCTTGGAGGTTGGAGACTCCTAGGCGTTTGTAGTCTTTCGAAGAGGAATCGACCATTGTGATTACCCCCGGAAATTTTTGTGAGGGTTTGGAGATCACCCCAAGGTCTACCACTAGTGGTTGAGAAATGCCTCCTTAGTGTTGTCTCAAAGTGTCACGACCGGATTTTGGGATATAAATTCCCAGAAAAACGGCCGGTGTGCTCACCAGCCCCAGGATTACTGTTAGCTGATGAGGCACCAACTTGATACAAGGATATCCAAGCAAGCACAAAAATATGTAGTACAAGACCATTTAGGCCTAGGAGTACAACAATTGGTTTCTAATGGTTAAGGGCGGAAGCGATTGGGTACATCTGCGTCTATGGGACTCCATTTCCCACAAGAACAGCTGACCAGGATAATGCCTATCTTCGCGAGGCTGCAAACGTCAACACGTAGGCTCCGAGGTTGTCGCCGCGTGGCTCGTCTCCGAGCAAGAAATCTGGCCAAGACAATAGCCAGGGACAAGCCAGTGAGTACGTTTGAATGTACTCGCAAACACTAGGGACACGGGTATAATATATCAAACATGCTCCGAGTTAAACTAGATAAAACACACATCTGCCACGAAATATATGAAAGGTCATGATGCACACATATGGTTAAAATATACCAAAATAAAATACTGGGTGCCAAGCGAGTGTCTGAATGACTCCTCGAGCGGAAAATGCAGAAATAATAATACTGGTGCCAAACGAGTGTCTGAATGACTCCTCGAGCGGAAAATGCAGAAATAATAATACTGGTGCCAAACGAGTGTCTGAATGACTCCTCGAGCGGAAAATGCAGAAAAAAAATGCCGCAGTCGGGCGTCTGAGCGACACCACATAAAGGGCTTATAAAAGATAAATGAATAACACGCATGCCGCAGTCGGGCATCTGAGCGACACCGCATAAAGGGCTTATAAGAAAAATAATTACAGTGAACATCCAGGAGGTAGGACCATCCCAGGGATACTCAATAATATACATAATATAAATGGTTAGTCCAAAATATAATAAAGAACACAATCCATACGTGTCATAGTCATAAACAAAATTTAGTACAGTCGTTTCTCCATCCGAAAAAAACGATAATTTAGTCAGGCCGTATCTCCATCCGAATACCATTACAGAGTTCTAGATGAATCGTTCTCCATCCGAATACCGTTACAGAGTTCTAGATGAATCGTTCTCCATCCGAACACCGTTACAAGACTCAACTCAGACTGTGGTTTCTACTCAAGAACATGACTATCTGACAGGATGTATGCTCTGCAGAGGGAGTACCATTTTCCACGAGTAACGGGTTTACTTAGTCCCTCTGGACTAATTCCGTCTACGGTCTTTTGATTGAAAACACGCCCGACCTGCACACACCAGCTTAACTCACCAGTGCCTGGAATCACCCACGACACCTGCCAAGCAAAACTCTAAGTGGAGAGGCTACAACCTCGACGTAGCATGGGATCACAAAATTTATACCGCGCGCAAACTAGGGGAAGCTATCCCCTTCGGCTACAACCGAAACACCCATGCCCCCGGACCGAATGACAGGCTTTAATCCGTGGCCACGGGACCTTCATCACGCCCTCTCTGTACGGTGTGTGCTTTGGACAGGGGTTGACAACCTACTGAACCATACCCTGTCCCTGCAGGGTCAAGTGGTGGTACCGACAAAGAAGGAAGCTATTGATCAAGACTTGGTCTACAACCGACTCAGGTGGTCCAGGCACCCACCAAACATATCACCACTAGTGAAATAAATCATCACTCCTCGAGCCTCACCAAGCTATGCCGGGCATACTCGTCCCGACGAGGGATTAGGGACGAGCTCGTGTCTACCCAAGACCACGACTCTCCCGGCTTCCTACCGGTGTGCAAGAGAAACTCACGAGGATGACCCAAATCACTAGTGTATCCACCTGCTGACCACAAAACAACTCCAAAGTGCACTTATGCACGAGACTATATCGGTACATAAACTATCACACACTCCAAGTCAAAAGGTGTTGTGATCACATCCAAACACCACAACAGAATATTATGCCAGAGTTCAGAAATGCTTGCCTTCAAAAGTATGCAAAGGGTGCACTTATTGGAAGCTTTCCTTTTCCTCCAAAAATCCTATTTTGCAAAATACACAAATACAAATATTTCAAACACAGTACCAAAAACTGTCTCAAATATTTTTGAAATAAATCTTAAAATAAACTAGATGAAATTTGAGAGAGGTAGGAAAAAGAATCAACTCATTTGGAGTATTATTTTAAAAGTTATAGCCAGTCAAAGTTTGGTCAACTCTGTTTTTAAAATAAAACCAGAAAAAGGAAAACGCTTCGAGGGAAATACGCTTACGCAGCAGGGAAAACACATTCGGGGTTTTGCGCCTTCACTTAACCAAAGAGAGGGCGGACGTGCGGGTCACTGACAGTGGGTCCAGAGGGCCCACTAGTCAGGTTTGACTGGTCTCCCTCTCCCTCCTTTCTCTGTGCCCGAACGGTGGCGAGGCTCCGGCGATCGCCGGCGACGAACGGCGGCTCCTCGAGGGCATCCAAGGGCGGGGATGGAACGGCAAGGCCGAGGCGGTCCTCTGGGTGGTCGTTGGGTCGGCGGAGGTGGAAGGAATCGCCGGCGGCGAGCTCCGCGGCGGAGGAAAGCTATGGTGGTGAAGTGACTTTCGGGCTCTGGTGGTCTCCGATCGAGCTTGGGCAGCTGGGCAGCTCCGCAAGGCTACGGGGAGGATCTTGGTGGCGCTGGATTGGCGAATGGGTGGCCGGTTGCGACGAATCGCGCCGGGGCTTAGCGGCGGCCGAGCTGGCCGGAGTTGGGGAGGGCGGTCCTCTCCGGTCAATCTACTGCTAGGGGAGCTCTACGGGGTGGTTCTAAGGTCGCGTGAGTGCTCGGAGGGGCTCGGGGAGCCTTTATATAGCGTGGCGAGGCTGGACCGTGGTAGTAGAAGATAGGATCGCCGGCGACAGCCGTTGCTGTAGTTGCAGGGCATCTTGGCGGCGACGAACGCGTTCCGACGAGTGGGAGGATAAGCACGGCCTGTGCTCTGAGGCAGCTGTCGTGCGCTGGTGGCTTGGGTGGCGCCGTCCGCGGTGGAATCCGCTGCCGATGCCGGCGTGCCGCCAAGGGCGCGGCCAGCGGTGCAGCAGGACGCCAGAGGGATCGTGGAGCAGGGGGCGGCTAGTGCGCGGCTCAGCGATGCAGAGGGAGCCAGGGTCGGGTCGCGTCAAGCGCGGCAGTGCGGCGTGTCAGCGTAGTGCGCGCGCGTGCAAAACGTGCGCTCTAGGCGCGCCCAGAGCACGCACGGCACCTGCTCGACGCAATGCCAGCGCGCTCTAGAGCTCGAGGGTGGAGCTGGCACTACACAGGATGAAGGTAGGGGAAGCAAGACACTTAGTGGACAAGGTGGATAGGTCAGGGGTTCAAGTCCACAGTGCCAACCAGAGAGCTTGCCAAAAGTGGCTGTGCACACCAGGTGTTCGACAGAAAGCCAAGTGCACTTAGATAACTCTTGGAGTGGCCAAAATCTCCAGATCAGTGTCTCTTTAGATGCAGGAGATGATGGCAAGGTTAGTTTGGCAAAGACAGAAAGTTGATAGTGCAAGTTTTGCAAAACACCAGTTTTGGACAGAAAGAAAAAGGGTTTAGAACATGCACTTCAAAACCTCCAATGAGCCCAATCTCCTGGACTTAAGAGTTTGGTAGGGAGGGCTACAAGTAGGAGAAAGCTCAGGGTTATTAGGGCAAAGAAAAACATGGTTGCAGTACAAATCACCAAATTGGACCAGAATGCAAAAGAGGCTGATCCACTCAAATTTTCCAAGGGACATCACTGGGTTTTTGCTTGAAGATGAATGGTATGCATCCACTGACATCTCTAAACACTTGGAAGAATTTTCAGAAGAATATTTAAATGGGTTGCAGTGAAAAAGTGCCTACTGGACCATATTGGAAAAGTTGGTGTAGAGCTCAAAATCTCCAATGGCCAAGAGGTATTTTTGCATGAAAGTGATGTGGAAACATCACATGACATCTCCAAATTTTGGTGGAAATTTTGAAAGCATTTATCAAATGGTTTCAGTGCAAAGCAGGCTCCAAATGCAAAAGAAATCATTTTAAAGGAATAAAGCTTTGAGTAAAATAAGCCTTGCAAATTTGGATCCACTGATGAGGAATTGTTTTATAAAAAAGAGTAGACAAATCCAACAATACCTTTGAAGGTTTTTCCTACTTGAGGTAAAAATCCAGGGTCACAAAAGGTAAAACTTGACAATAATGGAAAAGTTTTATTTCCTGTCAACATTTTAATAAATAAAACAAGGCCAAAATTTTGGGGTGTCACACAAAGGGAGAATAGGGTGAGCCTTCGTGGCGTTGGTGTGCCTTCGTGGTAACATCCACCTCTCTAATGGTGACGTAGCTTCCCTCCAAGGAAGTGAACATCCGCATACATCCTCGTCTCCCTGAGTTGCGGTTATTCCTAACCCTAACTCTCTACTTGTGGTTACTTGTCTCTTAGCACTTACTTATATCATATTGTGCTTGCTTACTTACATACTTGTGTTACTTGTTTATCTTTCTTAGCTCTTAGCAGCACACTTGCAATTGTTAGGCTCACTTTCATATTCCGCATTATTGCCTAAAATTGCTAAGTAATAACTAAAATTTGTAATTGTACCTATTCACCCCCCTCTAGGTCCATCTCGATCCTTTCAGTAGGTCAACCAGAGCATGTTCCGCACTAGAGTGGTACGGCAATCCTGTTCTGGAAGTCATGTTACAAGAGCATGATGAACCTACGAACTATGAGGAAGCGATGATGAGCCCAGATTCCGCAAAATTGCTTGAGTCCATGAAATCTGAGATAGGATCCATGTATGAGAACAAAGTATGGACTTTGGTTGACTTGCCCGATGATCGGCAAGCCATAGAGAATAAATTGATCTTCAAGAGGAAGACAGACGCTGATAGTAGTGTTACTATCTACAAAGATAGACTTGTCGAAAAAGGTTTTTGACAAGTTCAAGGTGTTGACTACGATGAGATTTTCTCACTCGTAGCGATGCTTAAGTCTGTCCGAATCATGTTAGCAATTGCCACATTTTATGAAATCTGGCAAATGGATGTCAAAATTGCATTCCTTAATGGATTTCTTAAAGAAGAGTTGTATATGATGCAACTAGAAGGTTTTGTCGATCCTAAAGGTGCTAACAAAGTGTGCAAACTCCAGCGATCCATCTATGGACTGGTGCAAGCATCTCGGAGTTGGAATATACACTTTGATAAGGTGATCAAAGCATATGGTTTTATACAAACTTGTGGTGAAGCATGTATTTACAAGAAAGTGAGTGGGAGCACTACAGCTTTTCTGATAAGTATATGTGAATGACATATTGTTGATCAGAAATGATGTAGAATTTTCTGGAAAGCATAAAGGATTGTTTGAAAGGAGTTTTTCAAAGAAAGACCCCGGTGAAGCTGCTTACATATTGGGCATCAAGATCTATAGAGATAGATCAAGACGCTTGATAAGACTTTCGATGAGTACATACCTTGATAAGATTTTGAAGGAGTTCAAAATGGATCAGTCAAAGGAGTTCTTGCCTGAGTTGTAAGGTATGAAGTTGAGTAAGACTCAAAACCCGACCACGACAGAAGATAGAGAGAGAATGAAAGTCATTCCCTATGCCTCAGCCATAAGTTCTATAAAGTATGCCATGCTATATACCAGACCTATTGTGTACCTTGCCATGAGTTTGGCAAAGGGGTACAATAGTGATCCGGGAGTAGATCACTAGACAGCGGTCAAAATTATCCTTAGAAGACTAAGGAGATATTTCTCGGTTATGGAGGTGATAAAGAGTTCGTCGTAAATAATTACGTCGATGCAAGCTCTGACACCGATCTGGATGACTCTGAGTCTCAATCTGGATACATATTGAAAGTGGGAGCAATTAGCTAGAGTTGCTTTGTGCAGAGCATTGTAGACATAGAAATTTGCAAAACACATACGGATCTGAATGTGGCAGACCCGTTGACTAAACTTCTCTCACAAGCAAAACATGATCACACCTTAGTACTCTTTGGGTGTTAATCACATAGCGATGTGAACTAGATTATTGACTCTAGTAAACCCTTTGGGTGTTGATCACATGGCGATGTGAACTATGGGTGTTAATCACATAAAGATGTGAACTATTAGTGTTAAATCACATGGCGATGTGAACTAGATTATTGACTCTAGTGCAAGTGGGAGACTGAAGGAAATATGCCCTAGAGGCAATAATAAAGTTGTTATTTTATATTTCCTTATATCATTATAAATGTTTATTATTCATGCTAGAATTGTATTAACCGAAAACTTGATACGTGTGTGGATACACAGACAAAACACAGTGTCCCTAGTAAGCCTCTACTAGACTAGTTCGTTAATCAAAGATGGTTAATTTTCCTAACCATAGACATGTGTTGTCATTTGATGAACGGGATCACATCATTAGGAGAATGATGTGATGGACAAGACCCATCCGTTAGCTTAGCATAATGATCGTTAAGTTTTATTGCTATTGCTTTCTTCATGACTTATACATATTCCTTTGACTATGAGATTATGCAACTCCCAGATACCAGAGGAATACCTTGTGTGCTATCAAACGTCACAATGTAACTGGGTGATTATAAAGATGCTCTATAGGTATCTCCGAAGGTTATTGTTGGGTTGGCATAGATCGAGATTAGGATTTGTCACTCCGAGTATCGGAGAGATATCTCTGGGCCCTCTCAGTAATGCGCATCATAATAAGCCTTGCAAGCAATGTAACTAATGAGTTAGTTACGAGATGATGCATTACGGAACGAGTAAGGTAACAAGATTGAACTAGGTATGAAGATATCGACGATCGAATCTCGGGCAAGTAACATACCGATGACAAAGGGAATAACATATGTTGTCATTGCGGTTTGACCGATAAAGATCTTGGTAGAATATGTAGGAACCAATATGAGCATCCAGGTTATGCTATTGGTTATTGATCGGAGATGTGTCTCGGTCATGTCTGCATAGTTCTCGAACCCGTAGGGTCCGCACGCTTAACGTTCGATGACGATTTGTATTATGAGTTATGTGTTTTGGTGACCGAAGATTGTTTGGAGTCCCGGATGAGATCACGGACATGACGAGGAGTCTCGAAATAGTCGAAGGTAAAGATTGATATATTAGACGATGATATTCGGACACCGGAATGGTTCCGGATCATTTTGGGTATTTTTGGAGTACCGGGAGGTTACCGGAACCCCTCGGGAAAGGTATTGGTCCTCATGGGCCATAGGGGAGAGAGATGGGAGCCCACAAGGGGTGGCGCCCCCCCATGGGCTGTCTAAATTGGACAAGGGGAAGGGGGCGCGACCCCCCTTTCCTTTTCCCATCTCCTTCCCCTTTCCCCCTCCATGAGAAGGAAAAGAGGGGGGGGGGCGAATCCTACTAGGACTAGGAGTCCTAATAGGACTCCCCCCTCTTGGCGCGCCCCCCAGGGCCAGCCTTCTCCCTCTCCCTCCTTTATATACGTGGGAAGGGCACCCCTTGGAAGCACACCATTTGTTCCAAGCCGTGTGCGGCGTCTCTCCCCACGGTTTACTCCTCCGGTCATATTCTCATAGTGCTTAGGAGAAGCCCTGCGCGGATCACATCACCATCACTGTCACCATGCCGTTGTGCTAACGAAACTCTCCCTCGACCCTCTGCTGGATCAAGAGTTCGAGGGACATCATCGAGCTGAACGTGTGCTGAACTCGGAGGTGCCGTACGTTCGTTACTTGATCGGTTGGATCGCGAAGACGTTCAACTACATCAACCGCGTTAAACTAACGCTTCCGCTTTTGGTCTTTGAGGGTACGTGGACACACTCTCCCCCTCTCGTTGCTATGCATCTCCAAGATAGAGCTTGCGTGATCATAGGATTTTTTTTGAAATTGCATGCTACGTTCCCCAACATGAAGTACATCATCACTTTGAGAAGTATGTGATAAGCACGAGCTCCCCCTAAATTTGTGCATTATTTAAAATTTTCTTTTGAATGCAAATGCACAATTGATTAGGATCATGGGTTACTCTTCCATGCCACATACATCTTGGTGGAGCGCTCAAAATGATAGAATATGAAATATGCACTCATTACCAAGACAAGATATGAATGATCATACATGAGAGATAGAATATCATCATTCAAGCATAAACAATAAAGTATGATATGATCAAGCACATGATCATATAAGTATCACACACACACAAGAGTAGAGTATCAAACGAGCAAACAAATAAAGTAGCAAGAGAGGCAAAATAAGCAAAACACACACTCTCTCGAAGCCTATGATCTATACACTTTCTTCCCCTTTGGCAACAAGTTACCAAAAAGCTTGAAAATGCATAGTGCTATGCGGCTCTCTAAGCACGATCTCCGGGAGCTCCGGAGTGTGAAGGTGGCGTGGAGAGGAGTCCTGCAACGAATGCATCCGAAGAGGTCTGTGGAGCTGGTGGAGTAGCAACTGGAGGGACAACAGAGGTTGTAGCTGCTGGTGCTGATGTAGTAGCCCTTATGTCACTGACTGGCACAGCTACTAACTATCAGCGTCCTGGGAACGGGGGTCCCCAGACTTGACTGCCTGCGGCCCACGGCGTGACTCCACCAGCGGCCCTGTACGGCCCATCCTCACCAGCAAACACTGAAGACCCCCGCGAGGGGCCCAGCCTCGCGAGGTGGACGACGCAAGACCTCCTCGGGGGCGGCCTCACTAGGCTGGCTCGCGAGGGGCGGAGAGATCAAGGCAGGGGCACCTCGCGAGGTCCCTGTGACGCAAGCCATGACGACCAAGGCCAGGCGGGCACCAGGCAGGCGCCAGCGCGCGTAGTGTACTCGTTTCCTCTTTGGTGCTAAAGAGGCAAGCGCAGGCGAGGAGTCCCAAGGCATCAGGCAAAGGTTTCCATATCGATGCAACGAGACCAAGACCAGCAGGACAGCAGGACGAAGGTCACCACGGAGCCCAGGACGGCGTCATCACCAGAGCCTTTGGCAGGCGAAGACCAGCTTTAGTCAGGATAACTTGTACTAGTTGTCTCCCTTCAAATTTGGCCGTTGTTGGATCCCTTCCCGCTCAATATTTGGGAAGAGGACCAGGGCCTCTATAAATAGGACTAGCCACCACAGTAGGAGGCAAACTGATCCAAACTCAAATCATCCTCATCCACACAAGCTCACCGAGCACAAGAACACCTCTCCTCTCATGACGCTGTTCTTCCCTTGTACTTATTCATCCTCAGCCCAAGAGGCAATCCACCACACCACACTGGAGTAGGGTATTACACCACATCGGTGGCCCGAACCAGTATAAACCCCGTGTCCCTTGTTCTGCGAGTTCGACATGCTGAGCTTTGAGATCGTGGTGAGCGCGTGAGCTAGGGGGAGGAGAGATCTTCGTGCACACCCCAGAGTTCGAACCTCAAAGGTTTTGCCGGAACCCGAAATCCGACACTGACCTTTGTGCCCTAGGCACTCTCTGAAAAGCTTCATTGGTAGCTCTCCCTCTTCTCTCTTCAGCTTCATCCTGGAGTTGCTCAACTGTAGTCTGGATCTCTGTGACCTTCAAGTCTAGATCATAAAACTTGGCTTGATGATCCTCTCAAGACTCTCTTGATTTTCAGTCAGGGTTGTTAATCCTTTCTCAACTCTGACAGTGGCTTCAAGCAGATAGCCCAGCTGATCCTACTTGGTCTTGAGGTGAGCAGTTGAAGCATCTAGAACTTGTGAAGATTGTGCTTTCTTCTCTTCTTTAGCTTTCTCCCTCTTCTCCAGAGCCTCTACTGAAGTAGGATGTGTAGCATCTGTGACGACTTCATTGTCTTCAAATTCAGGCAACAAGGGAAGGTGCTCCTTGTCCAAAAGATATGTGCCTTTGCCCATCTTGGAGTAGATGAGCATCTGAATGTGTGGAGCATATCCACATGATCTCTTTTGATCAGCTGTAGTCCTCTTGATTGTCTCTACAATCAATGTCATCACTTTGAACTTCTCTGATATGTCAAACATGTGTAGTAAATTGATGGAATGTCCTCTTATCATCCTGTCATCTCCAGACTTGGGCAACAATGTGTGCCTGAGGATAGTCTTGATTGTGGGCAGTCCAGACAGCAGATAGTACACAGAGCCAAACTTGTGAGTATCCAGGGCAGCATCAGGAATCTCCTTGTACATGTGTGCCATGGAGTTGTGTCCTTTCATTGGCTTGGCATACACATCTGTGTCATCCTCTTGCTCTTCACGGGAATTGATAAGGCTGGCCCACTCAGCAACTGTAGACTGGTACCTAGTACCCTCAGTCATCCAAGCAATTTTACCATCTGGGTAAAACTGTGCTGTGGAATAGAACTACATCACCATCTCATCATTCCACTTGGTGGGTTTCTGGCCAACAAATTTGTCAACTCTAGTCAGTCTGAAGCTATCATGAACTCTTGGGAAGTGATCTGCATTGTTGTCAATGTAAGTCCAGTCAACCCATCTCATATCCCTGACTATGGGCTTCTTGTCCAGGAGCACAGTCTCATAGAAATCTTGTTGTTACTTTGTGTGGAACCTCTAGTCTACAGCACTCCTCCTTCTGGTGGCATATGGGTCTATCTGCCTCCATAGCCTGAAACCTGCATCCTTCCTTAGCTTCATATTCTTAGCCACAGGATGTGTATCATCATGATCTGGGATCTTGGGCTTCTATTTTCTAAGCACTTGGGCTTCTTCTTCTTCTTCTTCCACTTCAGGCACTGGGGCCTTGTTCTTCTCAGCAGCTGGTATGTTCCTAGTTGATCTCTTGGGTGCTGTAGGCTTAGAAGCTTGAGCAGCATCAACAGCCTTGGGGGCAGTCTTGGGCTTTGATGGAGCAGCCCCTGAATTGATGGCATCCCCCATCAACTTCTGAGCTTTGGGAGCTGGTGCAGCATCTTCTTCATCCTCTTCCACATTTGATGAATGCTTCTCAAATTTAGCCACAGGGTCTACAAGTCTGCACCATCTTCCACCTTTTATTTCCTTCTTTTCCTTTCCAGCATCACTTGCTGGCTGGGCCTTCTCTTGACTAGATGCTCTAACTTTTGACATAGGCTTCCTCTGAGCAGGAGCCTTCTTCTTCATCCCTGGCTTGATGCCAGCAGCAATAGCAGCAACTTGCCCTTTCTTGATCAACTTCTTCTTGGAAGTGACCTCTTCATCAGCAATATAGTCTTCATCTTCTGAATCTGAATTCCTTTTCCTCCTCTGCCTAGTAGCAGCCTTAGGCAGGTTGCTAGGAGTACTTCTGCTCATATCATCATAGCTATCAGGACTAGAGCCCTCACTTAAGTGAACCTGTTCCTCAGACCTGTTTTGGCTGTCACTGTTGTTTGACATGGCTGAAAGCTGAAAGCTGACCCCTAACTCAGTGGTGAACTCGCTACGGCGACTGTCGGCGTCCTGGGAACGGGGGTCCCCAGACTTGCCTGCCTGCGACCCATCTTCACCAGCAAGCACTCAAGACCCTTGCGAGGGGCCAAGCCTTGCGAGGCGGACGACGCAAGACCTCCACGGGGACAGCCTCACCAGGCTGGCTCGCGAGGGGCGGAGAGATCAAGGCAATGGGCACCTCGCGAGGTTCCTGTGACGCAAGCCATGACGACCGTGGCCAGGCGGGCGCCAGCACGCGCAGTGTCCTTGTTTCCTCTTTGGTGCTAAAGAGGCAAGCGCAGGCGGGGAGTCCCGAGGCATCAGGCAAAGGTTTTCATATCGATGCAACGAGACCAAGACCAGCAAGACGGCAGGACGGAGGTCACAGTGGAGCCCAAGACGGCGTCACCACCAGAGCCTTTGGCAGGCGAAGACCACCTTTAGTCAGGATAACTTGTACTAGTTGTCTCCCTTCAAATTTGGCCGTTGTTGGATCCCTTCCCGCTCATTATTTGGGGAGAGGACCAGGGCCTCTATAAATAGGGCTAGCCACCACCGTAGCAAGGGACGGATCATTCGGATCATCCTCATCCACATAAGCTCACCAAGCACAAGAACACCTCTCCTCAGGAGGTTGTTCTTCCCATTGTACTAGTTCATCCTCAGCCCAAGAGGCAATCCACCACACCACACTGGAGTAGGGTATTACACCACATCGGTGGCCCGAACCAGTATAAACTCTTGTGTCTCTCGTTCTTTGGGTTTGTCGAGCCAGGCCTTGCGATCGCTGCGAGAGCGAGCTAGGAAGAGAGAGATCTTCGTGCGCACCCCAGTGTTCGAACCTCAAGGGTTTTGCCGGAACCCGAAATCCGACATTTGGCGCGCCGGGTAGGGGTGCGCCGAAGCTTTCCTTCCATCGATCCACGCTCCGCCACCGCAGCGCCTTGCTCCATGGCCGACGTTGCTCTTCCGGCTACAATAGCGGATGCCCATGGCAGGGCCAGGGGGCTCAGAGCCTTTGCCCCTGCCCTGCGGTGGGTGCAGTGGCGCCCAAGTTCAAGCCGGAGATGCCGCCAGGCTACGATGGTGCGGCGGACCCGTCAGCATTCCTGCAGGCGTATGAAGAGGCTGTCCTGAAGGCTGGGGGCGATGACAAGGTCATGGCCAACTGGCTTCCCATGGCCCTCACTGGTGCGCCGCGCGCCTGTCTGCTCAACCTCCCAGGATCCATGGTGGCATCTTGGGAGGAGCTGCGCAGCCTCTTCGTGGCGCGTTTCGCGGCACCGGCGCCCCTTGATGTCGCGGCCCTCCTCGGCGGCTCGCAAGCGCCGCCCTAGGACCGTCACACCAAGCCGTTCTTTCGCCAGATCGGCGCCACCTTCGCGTGGCAGGGGGCTCCCCCGGGATGGGCGGCGCCCAAGGCCGACCTAACCTTCGACTCGGGGATCACCCTGTCACCACCATCGGCTCGGGCGTGCTCCCAATGCTTTGCACGCCCACCATCTATAGCGTGGTCGTCACCAAGACCCTCATCGACGGCGGCGCCGGCCTCAACGTGCTCTTCGTGGAGGATTTTAGCCTCCTTCACGTACCGCTCGAGCAGCTCTGCCCCAGCAAGCCCTTCTCCGGGGTCAGCGGCGGCTCCTCCAGTCCCCTGGGGCAGATCCGCCTTCCCGTGACCTTCGGCACCCGCGACAACTATCGCACTGAGCTGATCGACTTCGACATCGCCCGTATTAGCCTCCCATACAACGCCATCCTCGGGTACCCAGCTCTAGCTCAGTTTATGGCGGCAATCCATCCGGCCTACAACCTCATGAAGATGCTCGGGAGCAGGGACGTCCTCACCATAGTTGGAGATACCAAGGAGGCTCTGGTGGCGCTCAAGCTTGCCCTCAAGACCGCCGCGACAGTGCGACCGGCTGACAAGGCCACCTCTAGGGTTAAGGAGGCCGCGCCAGCCAAGAAGAAGCAGTTGTTCACTCAAGATCGGGCAGAAACCAAGCAGGTGCCGGTCGAGGAAGATGGGTTCTCTGGAGTCACCTTCACCATAGGTGCCAACCTCGACCCAGATCAAGAGGAGGCATTGGTGAAGTTCTTGCGTGCAAACAAGGAAGTATTCGCCTGGGAGCCCAAACAGCCGGTAGGGGTCCCAAGAGGAGTGATCGAGCATCACTTAAGGGTGTGCCCCAATGTGCACCCTGTGAAGCAGAAGGCGCGGTGACCGTCCACGGAGAAGCAGTCCTTCATCATCCAGGAAACCCGCGAGCTGGAGGCATCAGGTGTCATTCGCGAGGTTCGGTACCCCGAGTGGCTGGCGAACCCCGTCATTGTGCCAAAGAAAGGAGGGAAGGAGTGCATGTGTGTCGACTTCACCAACCTCAATAAGGCCTGTCCCAAAGATCTGTTCCCGCTTCCACGCATCGACCAGATCATCGACTCCACTGCAGAGTGCGACCTGCTGTGCTTCCTGGATGCGTTTTCAGGCTACCAACAGATCAAGATGGTGGTAGAGGATGTGGAGAAGACGGCCTTCCTGACCCCGTGCAGGGTGTATTGCTACACTTGCATGTCGTTCGGGCTGCGTAACGCAGGCGCGACCTTTCAACGGCTATTGCATATCGCCCTGGGTCAGCAGCTCAGGAAGAACGCTGAAGCCTACGTCGACGACATTGTGGTAAAGTCTCGGGAGGTGAGGACTTTGATCTAGGACCTGGAGGAGACCTTTGAGAGCCTGCGCCAGGTGGACTTGCGGCTCAACCCAGAGAAATGCATGTTTGGAGTCCCTTCCGGCAAGCTGCTGGGTTTCCTCGTGTCCCACAGGCGAATCGAGGCCAACCCGAAGAAGGTCAAGGCGATAGAATACATGAGCCCACCACAAACCCTCAAGGAGATGCAGAAGCTTGCTGGCTGCGTGACTTCGTTGGGGCGCTTCATCTCCAAGCTGGGAGAGCGCGCCCTGCCATTCTTCAAGCTGATGAAGAAGAAGGGCCCATTCGAGTGGACCCCGGAGGCTGACCAAGCGTTTCAGGACCTCAAGAGATACTTGACCAGCCCTCCGGTCATGGTGGCGCCCCACCCTCTCGAGCCACTGGTGCTCTACCTCGCTGCCACTCCATACTCAGCCAGTGCAGCTCTGGTGGCGGTTCAGGAAGAGCGCTAGGCCAAGGATACGTCGCGCCGAGTCACGCCCCCGGCCGGGGTGATGCAAGACCCGAAGGACACCGCGGGGGCTGTAGCAACACCAATGGATGACCCAGCTCAGCAAGACAGCGTCCTTGGGACCGCAGAGGCCCCAATGAGCGACCAGGCTCTCGGGGTTCTACCACTTCAGGAGGCGCCTCAACCTCCGACAGACGTAGGCCCCGTCGGCTCGCCCGCCCTCATCGAGCACCCAGTGTATTTCGTCAGCACGGTACTGCGGGATGCAAGGGCACGGTACCCCATGCCTCAGAAGCTCTTGCTCGCGCTCTTGGTGGCCTCGCGCAAGCTACGACACTAGTTTCAAGGTCACCCAATCAAGGTCGTCCCGGCCTACCCACTGGAGAGGGTACTCAGGAGCCCCAACGCTGCTGGAAGATTCGCCGAGTGGAATATCAAGCTGCAGGCATTCCAGCTGGAGTTCAGCACAACCAGGGTCATCAAGGGAGCCATGCTCACTGACTTCATGGCAGAATGGACGGACGCCCCGGAGCTTGAGGCAGGTGAGGATCAATCCCTCTCGCTGGGAAGTTGTAACGCCCCGGATCCGATGCGCCAGGTGTCACCCAGTTATTTGCCACCGTTGCCATGTCATTTGCTTGCGTGTTGCATTTTGCCATGTCATCACCTGCATTTCATCTGCATTTTTTCAAAACTTGCTTGCGTGTTTGCTTGATGTTTGAATGTATTTTGCATCAATGCCATGTTCAACTTGTTTTGCTCATATCTTCTAGGCTGTAGCTCCGAACTAAATGAACTTTATATGAAACTTGACTAGAATTTAGTGTAGATCATCTTGGTGCATTTTAACTTGCTGTTTAACAACTTGAACATAAGGTTTATTCAGATCTGGACTAATTTCAAAAATTTGCATATGAGGACTTACCAGATTTGTTATATGTTGTTTCCGGCCTCAAAACTTGCTTTGATATGTTCTTCTTGTATGCATCATCTCTTGCCATGAGTAGCTTCATATATCCTTTGTTATGCATCATACTTGGTTGAGAATCATGTCTTGTTACGTGTTGTGTGTTTACCATGTTGTTTGCTTCTTTCCGGTTGTGCTTCTTCTCGATAGTTCCTGTTTCGTTGCGATCGTGAGGATTCGTTCGCCTACGCTTGGTTCGTCTTCGTGGCTTCATATTCTTCATGGACTCATTCTTCTTCCTAGCGGGATTTCAGGCAAGATGACCGTTACCCTGGATCTCACTACTATCATTGCTATGCTAGTTGCTTCGTTCTATCGCTATGCTGCGCTACCTATCACCTGTTTTTCAAGCCTCCCAAATTGCCATGATAGCCTCTAACCTTTTCACCCTTCCTAGCAAACCGTTGCTTGGCTATGTTACCGCTTTGCTCAGCCCCTCTTATAGCGTTGCTAGTTGCAGGTGAAGTTGAAGATTGCTCCATGTTGGAACATGTTTATTTGGGATATCACAATATCTCTTATTTAATTAATGCATCTATATACTTGGTAAAGGGTGGAAGGCTCGGCCTTATGCCTGGTGTTTTGTTCCACTCTTGCCGCCCTAGTTTCCGTCATACCGATGTTATGTTCCTTGATTTTGCGTTCCTAACGCGGTTGGGTGTTATGGGGACCCCTTGACAGTTTGCTTTGAATAAAACTCCTCCAGCAAGGCCCAACCTTGGTCTTACCATTTGCCTATCACCTATTTCTTTTCCCTTGGGAGTCGCGCTCCCGAGGGTCATCTTTATTTTAACCCCCCCGGGCCAGTGCTTCTCTAAGTGTTGGTCCGAACAGAGTAGACTGCGGACCCCCCTCGTGGAAACTCGAGGTCTGGTTTTACTCGTAGGATGTCTCATCCGGTGTTGCCCTGAGAACGAGATATGTGCAGCTCCTATCGGGACTGTCGGCACATCGGGCGGCTTTGCTGGTCTTGTTTTACCATTGTCAAAATGTCTTGTAAACCGGGATTCCGAGACTGATCGGGTCTTCCCGGGAGAAGGAATATCCTTCGTTGACCGTGAGAGCTTATAATGGGATAAGTTGGGACACCCCTGCAGGGTATAAACTTTCGAGAGCCGTGCCCGCGGTTATGTGGCAGATGGGAATTTGTTAATATCCGGTTGTAGTAAACTTGAAGTAAACTCTTCTAAAATACACCAACCGCGAGCGTAACCGTGATTGTCTCTTTTCGGGGTTGTTCGAGAGGAGGAAATGGTTTTTGGGTTATGTTTGACGTAAGTAGGAGTTCAGGATCACTTCTTGATCATTTCTAGTTGACGACCGCTTGTTAAGCTCCTCTTCTCGCTCTTGTTTCGTAAGTTAGCCAGCATACATGCTTAGTCGCTGCTGCAACCTCACCACTTATCCTTTTCATACCCATTAAGCTTTGCTAGTCTTGATACCCATGGTAATGGGATTGCTGAGTCCTCGTGGCTCACAGATTACTACAACAACAGTTGCAGGTACGGGTTCTGCGATGATCATGACGCGAGAGCGATGTTACTTGTTTTGGAGTTCTTCTTCTGCTTCTTCTTTGATCAGGGGATAGGTTCCAGGTCGGCAGCCTGGGCTAGCAGGGTGGATGTCGTTTGAGCTTCTGTTTGTGTTTCATCCGTAGTCGGATGTTGATCTCTTGTATGATATTGTTGTATTCTTGGGGCGTTTGTGCCTTTTGTATCTACCCCCATCTATTATGTAATGTTGATGTAATGATATCCACCTTGCAAAAGCGTTTCAATATGCGGGTCTATCCTTGGTGGGACCTTCGAGTTCCTCTCGGATAGGGTCGCATATTGGGCGTGATAGAAGTGAAGCACCACATGGCTGGGTTATGTATTTCGATGGCGCATTTGCGCGCCAGGGCGCGGGGGCTGGAGCAGTGCTCATCTCACCCACTCAGGGCAAGCTCTACTACGCCATGCAGCTCTGCTTCCAGCAGGGTGAGAAGGTCTCCAACAACATAGCGGAGTACGAAGGCCTCATAGCTGGCCTCAAGGCTGCGGCGGCCCTGGGGGTGAAGCGCCTCACCATCGGGGACGACTCGCAGCTTCTCGTCAACTTCTCCAACAAGGTATACGAGCCGAGGGACGAGCACATGGAGGCATACCTCGTGGAGGTACGCAAAATGGAAAAGCAGTTCTTAGGCGAATTGCAGAACGTGCCCCGTGGCACCAACAAGGAGGCCGACGACATCGCCAAAAGAGCATCCAAGCGACTACCCCAAGAGCCTGGCATCTTCGAGGAGCGGCTCTTCAAGCCATCAGCAGCACCTCCACTTTCGGGGCCGGCGCAGCCTCGGGAGGAGCTCCCCCAACCACCTGCCTCGGGAGCCCCGGCCTGTGGCCCGACCTCGGGAGCGCGCCTACTCTTGGCGCTCGAGCCTTAGGAGGGGTGCTGGACCAATGAGTTCAAGGAATACCTGGCGCAAGGGAGGCTGCCGGAGAAAGAGGAGGACGCGGAGCGCGTGGCCTGACAGGCCACGGCGTACTGCATCCAGGATGGTGAGTTATACAGGAAGCGGTCGAATGGCGTTTCCCTGCGTTGTATCTCCAGGGAACAGTGGAAAGAGCTGCTAACTGACATACATGGCGGAGACTGCGGGCACCACTCATCGTCACGAACCCTCATCAGCAAAGCGTTCGCAGCGGGTTCTACTGGCCTACGGCGCTCAACGACGCGACTGAGCTGGTGAGGTCCTATGAGGCCTGCCAATTCCACGCCAAGCAGATCCATCAGCCGGCTCAGGGCCTCCAGACCATCCCGCTCTCGTGGCCATTCGCAGTCTGGGGGCTGGATATCTTAGGCCCGTTTCCCTGAGCGCGTGGGGGCTACTGCTACCTCTACGTCGCCATCGACAAATTCACCAAATGGGCAGAGGTAGAAGCTGTCCGCACCATCCCGGCCAGATCCGCGGTCAAGTTCATCAAGGGTCTTGTGAGCCGGTTTGGGGTCCCCAACCGCATCATCACCGATAACGGCTCGCAGTTCACTAGCAATCTCTTCAAAACATATTGTGCTAATCTTGGAACGCAGATCTGCTATGCTTCAGTGGCACACCCCAGGAGCAATGGTCAGGCTGAACGCGCCAACGCGGAGGTCCTGAGAGGCCTCAAGACCAGGACCTTCAAGAAGAAGCTCAAGGCCTGCGGCAAGGGCTGGCACGATGAGCTCCAGTCTGCGTTGTGGTCCATCCGCACCACCGCCACCAAGCCAACAGGCGAGACCCCGTTCTGCCTCGTCTACGGAGCAGAAGCGGTTCTCCCTCATGAGGTCAAGCATCGCTCCGCACGGGTCCTGGCGTTCGATGAGGCGCAACAGGACGCCATGCGGGGGATGGACCTCGTGTTGGGGGAGGAACGCCGCTGTGAAGCCACGCTTCGGGCGGCAAGATACCAGCAGGCGCTGCGACGGTATCACTGTCGCAGCATCCGCTCCAGGACGCTCGAGATGGGTGACCTCGTCCTAAGGCGGGTGCTCTCTAGGGAAGGGCTGCATAAGCTTTCACCCATGTGGGAGGGCCCGTTTAAGGTCGCCCACGTCTCCAGGCCTGGCGCCATGCGCCTGGAGATGCAGGACGGGGTCCCCATCCAGAACGCCTGGAACATCAGCACCTCCGGAAGTTCTACCCATGAAGAAAGGCCCGACGCCTGTGAAGCAAGGCCTAGTGGCTGTGAAGGTCTCCCCTCATGACACTCTCACATAATAATGAGTGGGAATGTACACGCCTCGGAGTCTCAGGAGTGCCGCCCTCAGGCCTCGGGGGCTCCCTCCCATGTCCTAGTGGCAGCACTTAGCTCCGTGCTGGTGAGAAGATAAGAAGACTAGACTAGGTGCCGGACGCGGCTTTTCATTTCCTTTCCATAGTTGGCTTGCCCCTCTTTAATGAAAATTTGCTTTCTGATGTTCCTTGCCGACTTGGTTCTACCTCCTTTTGCCTCTGTTTTGCCCTCGGTTCCTTGTTTCGACCTGTACTCTGCCTTGCATGCCTCGCGAGGGGGCTGGACAGGTGCCCTCGTGAGCATTTTTCCTGTCCTCGTGGGCATTTTTCATGTTCTTCGCGAGGCACGCTCGTTCGAGCTCGCAAGCTGGCGCACCTCTCTCAATTCGTGCCCCTCAGGTATCACGATGCAAAGCGCTAGGTCATGGCCGGCTGCGCTTGCGGCCAGGGCTCGGAAGAATAAGAGTTTCCTAACGAATTTTTGTAGTTCCTAGACGCCTCCCAAGCCAAGGAGGCCTCGCCAGGTACTGGGAAATGCGCGCCTCACGAGGCGAAAACTACTTCGAGCGTGTCAAGCTAAGTTATTTCTACATGCCTACATAAAATGTTGATGCTGCAACACGGCACAGGAACAATAAACATAGCATAGAAACTTGGAAATCATGGTTCGTTGCACGCCCCTACGGGGCCCCATACATGGCTCTCTCAACGCAGGAAGAAAAGGAAGAACGAAACAAAAGTGGTGTGTGCCCCTGCATCATTTCGCGAGGATGGACCCATGGTGCTCTCTTGAGCTCAGCCGGACCCCTCCTCGCGCTTCACCGGAGCGCGGCGACGAGACGCCCCGCTGCCACCCTCGAAGCGGGCGCGGCGGCGTGGCGGCTGGTCATAGCCGCCACTGCTAGAGCTGTCGCCGGAAGAAGAGTCGCCGTAGCTGGACGAGCAGCGGCCAGCGCCGAGGGCAAGAGCATCCTCACCTTCGTCACGACCCTCGCTGCCGTCATTGTCCTCGGGGCAGCACCCGACGCGGCGGCCATCTTCTTCGGACGCCCTTACGTAGAGGGTCGCGTTGCCATCGTACTTGAAGTGAAGGGTGCACCGCCTGCCCAGGCCACGCGCGCGGGCAAACGTCTGCCAGCCGCGGGCCAGGGCTGCGTTGCCCGCGACGGAGACCTCCACCGTGACCCACGAAGCCTTGATGCAGCAGCCGTTAGCCTGCAGCCAGAGCCCACCTGGACCCGTGGCCGGCAGCTCGCCGGCGAAGAAGCGTGGGAGCTGAAGCTAGGTGCCGGCCGGATTCTCCGACCACACGACGAACTCCGGTAGTGCCTCCGCCGAATGGAAGCACGGCCGGGGAGGCCGCGTAACCATGGCGCGCCTCCCTTCATCAACGGGGCTGCCACGACCTGGGCGACTCCCACCACGCGAAGAGGCGCCGCCGCGGCCGCGAGGGGCCACGGCGTGGGTCGCAGTGTGCTTGCGGGGGGGGGGGGGGGGGGCGCCCCCTCTTGGGCGGTGGTGAGCCAGGCCCCTCCTGGCGGGCCTTCCCCTTCTCCACGGCCGAGAACCTCTTCGCAGGCGCCATGGGTGTCGCTACTAACAATGAAGCAAGGGAGAAGAAGCGAGCGGAGCAGGAAGAGATGAGCAACGGGGGCTCCGCCCCTCCTCATTTATAGCGGGAGAAGGCCAACCGGCGATCCCCACGATCGCAGGTAATGATGATTTTTCTCTGCATGCAGCAGGGACTTGTCAAGTCAGGCAGTTGTTGAGGCAGCGTGGGTAAGCGGAGACGCCCACGTCCAATCAATCGCCACGCGTCAAGCGAGGCCGCAGGCTGTTGGGGCCTGCGGTGCTCCGCACTTGCCCCTTGGCTTCGGCTCGAAGCCAAGTTCGAGCGCGCCTTGGGCTCAGGGGCTACTGTCGACGTCCTGGGAATGGGGGTCCCCAGACTTTCCTGCCTGCAGCTCACAGCGTGGCTCCACTAGCAACCCTTTACGGCCCATCTTCACCAGCAAGCACTCAAGACCCTCGCGAGGGGCCAAGCCTCGCGAGGCGGACGACGCAAGACCTCCTCGGGGGCGGCCTCACCAGGCTGGCTCACGAGGGGTGGAGAGATCAAGGGAAGGGGCACCTCGCGAGGTTCCTGTGACGCAAGCCATGACGACCGTGGCCAGGCGGGTGTCAGCACGCGCAGTGTCCTTGTTTCCTCTTTGGTGCTAAAGAGGCAAGCGCAGGTGAGGAGTCCCGAGGCATCAGGCAAAGGTTTCCATATCGGTGCAATGAGACCAAGACCAGCAGGACGACAGGACGGAGGTCACCGTGGAGCCCAAGACGGCGTCACCACCAGAGCCTTTGGCAGGCGAAGACCACCTTTAGTCAGGATAACTTGTACTAGTTGTCTCCCTTCAAATTTGGTTGTTGTTTGATCCCTTCCCACTCAATATTTGGGGGAGGACCAGGGCCTCTATAAATAGGGCTAGCCACCACCATAGCAAGGGATGGATCATTCGGATCATCCTCATCCACACAAGCTCACCAAGCACAAGAACACCTCTCCTCAGGAGGTTGTTCTTCACATTATACTAGTTCATCCTCAGCCCAAGAGGCAATCCACCACACCACACTGGTGTAGGGTATTACACCACATCGGTGGCCCGAACCAGTATAAACTCTTGTGTCTCTCATTCTTTGGGTTCGTCGAGCCAGGCCTTGCGATCATTGCGAGAGCGAGCTAGGAAGAGAGAGATCTTCGTGCGCACCACAGTGTTTGAACCTCAAGGGTTTTGCCAGAACCCGACATCCGACAGCGACAACGGCGGCGAAGATTCCGTTGACGGCGACAGAGACCAGCGGCAGGAGGTCACTGGCGACGGAGGAGACGATCCGGAGACCTTGAGTCAGCAGACCTGGACAGGCGCGAGCAAAGGGTTTCGGAGAAATTTCCAAAATTCAACCCGTGGGTATATATATCCAGACACTGTCGGTGTGACCGAGTTGAGCAACTCGGTGGCACCGAGATGCAGAATCATAAGCGGTTACTTCAACTCGATGAGATCGAAATGTTCAAATCGGTTGCACCGAGATTGAAACTGAGATAAACTCAATGAACTCGGTATGACCGAAAGGAATGTGTCGGATGTCGGCTACCGGCAAAACCCTTAAGGTTCGAACTCTGGGGTGCGCACGAAGATCTTCTCCCTACCGATCCACACCCCACACCCTCGCCGTGATTCTAAACTACATGATGAACATCACAAGAGACACGAGGTTTATACTGGTTCGGGCCACCGTTGTGGTGTAATACCCTACTCCAGTGTGTGGTGTGGTGGATTGCCTCTTGGGCTAATGATGAACAGTACAAAGGAAGAACAGCCTCGCGAGGGGTGTTCTTGAGCTGGTGTTGCTCTGCTTGGGAGGGGTTTGATTGGGTCTCGATCCCTTTCGTTCCTCCCATCTCCACGGTGGTGGCTAGCCCTATTTATAGAGGCCCTGGTCCTCTTCCCAAATATTGAGCGGGAAGGGAGCCAACAACGGCCATTTTGAAGGGGGACAGCTAGTACAAGCTATCCTGACTAAAGGTGGTCTTCGGCTGCCAAAAGCACTGGTGATGACGCCGTCTTGGGCTCCATGATGACCTCTGTCCTGCCGCTCTACTGGTCTTGGTCTCATTGCACCGATATGGTAACCTTTGCTTGATGCCTCGGAACTCCGCGCCTGCGCTTGCCCCCTTTGCACCAAAGAGGAAACGAGGACACTGCGCAGGCTGGCGCCCGCCTGGTCTCGATCATCATGGCTTACGTCACGAGCACCTCGCGAGGTACCCCTTGCCTTGATCTCTTCGCCTCCTCGCGAGCCTACCTGGTGAGGCCGCCCCTGAGGAGGCCTTGTGTCGTCCGCCCCGCGAGGCTTGGCCCCTCGCGAGGGTCTTGAGCTTGGTTTGATGAAGACGGGCCGTACTGGGCCACCGCTTGAGCCACGCCACAGGCCGCAGGCACGCAAGTCTGGGGACCCCCGTTCCAAGAACGCCGACAGTAGCCCCCGGGCCCAAGGCGCGCTCGGGCTTGGCTTGGCAGCGAAATCAAAGGGCAAGTGCGGAGCGCCGCGGGCCCCCAAAAGTCTGTGGCCTTGGTCGACGTGTGGCGACTTGACTGGACGTGGGTGTCTCCGCTTCCCCATGCTGCCTCGGCACCTGCCTGACTTGACGAGACCCTTCTACATGCAAAAAGAGTCATGATTACCTGAGATCGTGGGGGCCGACGGTTGGCCTCCTCCGGACTATAAGTACGGAGAGGCGTGAGCCCCCGTTGTCCATCTCTCCCTGCTCCGCTTGCTCCTTCTTCCTTGCTCCTCCTCCATCTTGCCTCCTATGCCACCGATCCGCCGATTCTAAGCCGAAGAGAAAGGAAAGGCCCCCTAGGAGGGGCCTGACCCGCTTCCGCCGAAGAAACGACCGGTCCCCGACCGTCGCGACGGAGTTACAGGGCCGGAGATGTCGAGGCCTTGGTACGAGCGACCGCCTCCTGGGTTCCCGCTCCCTCTGTACGCCCGGGCCGAGGGCCCTGAAGAAGGAGACGCCGAGCGACGCCGCTTGCGCCATCGGCGAGGCCGACGAGCCACGGCGGTGCGCGCCGTTGCTCCTGGAGTCCATGCCGCGGGCTCCTCTCGCGAGCTTGTGCTCCATGCTGTAATGCCTCCGAGCTCCTGGATCTGCTTCCCTCCCTTCTTCGCCTTCGAGATGCCGCCGAGGGGGCTCTCGAGCTTTGGCTACAGCACACCGACTGCAGCGCCCCAGCGACCGGAGCAGAGGTTGAAGTCGTTGCTCCGAGCAAGGTCTAGATGACCCGAGGCTGGGGCGAGATCGCCCGGGTCTGCCGAACGAGGGGTGCCCTCGTAATTCACTTTGAATATGATGGTTCCTCCGTGATGTTCTTCAAGGTCTTCGATGCGGAAGGCCGCCAGCTGGAGTGCTGCCCCAGATGAGGCTGCCTGGGCATCGACGTGGCAAGGGCTAGGCCTGCCACCCGCTTCCCAAACAACTCTTCTGGCAGCAGCGGCGATGCTTGGGAGTTCAGCGACTCTCCCGAGCACTTCGATACTCCAGAGACGAGCGACGACAGCTACGTGCGCTCGAGCTCGCGTCGTGCCCGGAGCAAGGCGGCTGCATCGGGCCACCGGCGCGGTTGATCTGGATGGGGTTGGCGCCAACCTCCCGTGGCCCACTGTTGATGATGGCGTCGGCCATGAGGGCGCGTGTAGTTAGGGTTCCTTAGGATTTGCACCATTTGTTCCCTGCGAGGAATTGGGGAAACGCCCCGTGGGGGCATGTAAAGGGTCTGCAATGTCTTCTGTTGATATTATCCTCATTATGAAGCGGTGTGAATGCATGTCCTGTTCCGGCTTGGCTCCCCCTTTCTAACCTCGTGACGACTTGGCGCTCTACGCTGACAGGTCCCGATCCCCAGGCAGGCTTCAGCCGTCGCTGGTATGCCAGGTCGCGATGCCGTGGTCAAGGCCAGGAGGTGAGCGGCCCGAGGTCCAGTAAGAGCCCCTGAGGCGCGATGCTCAGGAGGTCCCCTTTAGCGCTCAAGCAGCGGCCGAGAGGTGATAAAGGATGGAGACATCGCCGTTACAGAGCCGCATCAAGTGGAGGTTTTGTGTTGCATCAATTAGCTGTTCCAGGGGCGAGACTTATCTCGGAAGCACAGAGTTGTTCCTTCAGGGGTGCCGGGCTCGCGCGTCAACAGCTGGGGAGTAGTTGGGTTAGGACTTCGCGAGCTTCCCCTCCCTTCCCGTACTCTCCTTTGTGCTCTACGTCCTCAGGTCCCGGCCCTCGAGCGAGCTCAGCCGCTGCTAGTATGCCGGGTCGCGATGCCGTGGGCAAGGCCAGGGGTGAGGGCTGGAGAGCCAGTAAGAGCTCCTGAGTCGCGATGCTCAGGAGCCCCCCTTTTAACGTGCAAGCAGATCGCATGGGCAGGGAAGAAAGAGAGCTTGCGATGCCTCCCATTTTAGGCCTCGGGTAGTCCCTGTAAACCAATACGAGAACAGCACAGGTTGCCATTACGATTGCCGGCCGGCCGTTGGTTGCTCTGAGAGAGTGGTGAGGGCACTGAGGGCCTGGTGAGGTGACGCTTGCGGGGCTGCCGCGGGCCAGAGCTCGACCGCTCAGATTTAGCGACGTTGCAGGGACGGACCCATGCACAAGCGCCGTACCAGTGCGAGCGGCTCCAAAGGTAGGTGTCAATCGAGCAGGCGATCATCACCAGCAGGTTAAGCATGAAAGGCAAATCAGCTTAGACAAACACATAAAGGATGCATGCCACTGGGCCAGGCCCGAGCGGCTTGGGGATGATGCAGCCCGAGGGGCGCCCCCAGCAAAGTGAACTGAAGACATAAGCAAAAGGAATACATGCCACAGGGACGGACCCACGCAGCCTGGGAATGATGCAGCCCTGAGGGCGCTCCTAGTTGAAATGAACTCGAAAGATGTCACCTGGAATCGTTGCGGAGGAGTTGTTGGAGTAGCTGACGAAGCGCGGTGAAGAAGCCGATCCTCACGAGCCACCGGAGCCCTGAGCCTCGGGAGGCTCTAGGGGTCCGGGCGGTTCCTCGAGGACCATCTCCATCTCCGCCAGGATCGCGTGGTGTCTGGCCTCCTGAGCTTCCAGAATGCTCCGCATAAGACGCTGGTGAGCGGCAGCCGCGTTCGGCGGGCCGGAGGGCATGCGAAGGTAGCTGTGCGGCTGACCCTCACAGCGTCCCATGCGCGAAGGCCAGAAGCGCTCCTGAGACGCGACTCGGCTGAACCCCGGGTAGTCGATGCACACGCGCAGCCCGCCATCCTCGCCTGGATGGGGAGCTACACCAGGTAGGTGGCGATCGCCGCGTATGACTCTTGATTCTTGAAGCTCCTGAGTGGTCTTGGTGATGAACTCCTGAGGGTCGGGCCTTCCTCGCCCTTGCCTTCTTGAGGGAAACGTGCCACGAAGCACGCCTCCAAGTGGTGCCCGAGCGCCTCTCTCGTGATCCTGGCAAAGTCTGAGGCCCTCCAGGAGAGAGCCCCCGAGCCCTGCCCGAGGAGGGCGCCGGGCACGCCTTCCTATGCGATGGAGGGAGGCACCCCTTGCACGGGTGCAGATCCAGATGCGGCGCCTCCGGAGATGCCAACCTCCTGAGGCCTTGAGCTGGGTAATGTTTTCTTCTTCTTGAGGACTGCCTTGGGAGGGTTCTCTCTTTTGCTGTCTTGGCCCTCGACTGACGCAGCTTGGAAGGCACGCTCAAGGGAGCACACCGCATCTCTCTCTTCACAGGGGACCGTGATGATTTCGCCGCTTCCTGGCATTTTGAGGACGTTGTAGCCATGGTGGGTCACCGCCATGAACTTGGCCAGGGCTGGGTACCCGAGGATGGCGTTGTATGGCAGGCGAATGTGGGCAATGTCGAAGTCAATGAGCTCGGTGCGGTAGTTCTTGCGCTTCCGAAAGTGATAGGAAGGCGAACCTGCCCTATCGGAGTGGTGGAGCCATCAGTGACTCCTGAGAAGGGCTTGGTTGGCTGAAGTTGATCATAAGGCACTTGGAGGTTGTTGAACGCCTCGACGGATGGAACATTGAGTCCTGCCTCTCCATCGATGAGAGTCCTGGTAACTTGCACGTTGCTGATGAATGGCGAACAAAGCATTGGGAGGATGCCAGCTGTAGCCGCACACTTGAGCTGGTCCGCTGAGCTGAACGTGATGGCGCACGTGGACCACCTGAGAGGGCGCGTGGCCTCGAGCTTGGGAAGGACTGCATTCACCTCACGAGGAAACTGCTTGATGCGCTGAGAGGCTGGGGCCTGGGCACCGCCCAAAATGCAAGCGATAGCACGTGGCTCCTGGAAGCCCCCAGCCCCCTCGTCCTGGTGGTGGTCGTCGTTTCTTCTTGGCGATGGTGGTAGAGGAGGAAGGCCTGCGTAGCCCTGCGGGCGGTCCTCGCGAGGCGGATCCCTCCAAGCCCCCTCGCGAGGCTGGTACTGCCAGCGATCCTCGCGAGGGTGGTCACGCCACTCCTGTCGAGGGCCTCGGTCGTCCCATCGTCCTCCACCTCTTCCTCCTCCTCGGTCGTAGCCCCAATCATTGCGCTCGGGCCGCCGACCGATGCGCCCTTCTCGGACGGCTCGGAGCTCGTGGAATTCATTGGTGTTGTGGCTGTAGAGGTTGTGGTAGGCGCAGAATCGGTTGCCCTTGGACGACTCCGGCTGGTCCCTGCAGCGCTTCGTGTCTGGTTCTGCCACGAGCACGGCTGCTCCCTTGCGCTTCACGTCCTTGGCCTTGGCTTTCTTCTCTTCTAGGTCAGCAGCTGGAAACTCGAGGAGGGAGAGGCGCCCCTCCTCAGCTCTTGCACACTTGGTCGCCAAGGTGAACAGCTCCAGTGAGGTGCACAGATCCTCGTGGATGGCGAGCTCCTCCTTCATCTTGACATCGTGGACGCCATCAGAGAAGGCTGAGATGATGGCCTCCTTGGTCACCTTGGGAATTTTGAGGCGTGCGCTGTTGAAACACTGAATGTACTTCTCCAGCGTCTCCCCAGGTTGCTGCTTGATGCAGCGCAGGTCACCCACGGCCGGAGGGCGGTCGCGAGTGCCCTGGAAGTTGGTGATGAAGCGGTTGCGCATCTCGTCCTAGGAGGAGATAGAGCCGGGAGGCAGGTTCAGGAGCCAGGTGCGGGCACCGTCCTTGAGCGCCATGGGAAACCGGTTCGCCATGACCTTTTTGTCTTTGTTGGCCGCCTCGATACCCAGCTCGTAGAGCTGTAGGAACTCCGCGGGGTCGGCGGTCCGTCGTAGCGGGGAGGCAGGTCCGACTTGAACTTGCCGGTCCACCTGACGCTATGCAGCTCGGTGGTGAAGGCGCGACAACCTGCCTTGGTCACCGGAGCCCCTTGCTGATGCAGGGCTTGCTCTTGTTGGTTCCCACGCGCCGCTGCCGGGGGCAGCGCGGGGTCCTGATGTGCTGGCGCAGGGATGTGGTCTTGACGCTCTGGAGCAGGGAGCACGCGAGCGCCTTCTTGGGGCCGAGGGATTTCTTGACAGCTTCTTTCTTGCTGCAAGGGCACCAGACGCAGCGGGTCACGTCCAGGTGCCGCGCGCCTTGGAGCTAGGGCGCCTTCTTGGGGAGGAGGTGGCGGAGGCGCTCCCCGAGCAGCGTCGCCCATGCATGACGGAGGGCGAGGCAGCGAGAGGGACGGCGCGGGAGAGCCCCCTGCGGCGCTGACAAGCTCGGTGATGCGAGCGAGCCACTCCTCGTAGAGGTCGTCGATGGGGCGGTAGTGCAGGAGCTCACGTGCTAGGAGCAACGCGGCCTGCGCATCTGTGGGAGCGCGACAAGCGTGAGACGACGAACCGGCTGGGGTTAGCGATGGAGTGGCGGTGCGGCCTTCCCGCCGCACCGAAGGATGCAGCGACGATGCTTGCTGCTTGTTCCCTGCCGGGCCGGTGGCGGCGTTGGCGGCAGGCGACGGAGAACAACGAGGAGGCCCACCGACGGGAGCCGTCTGGGCGACACGGGCGGCGGGAGCAGCCCGGTGCTCGGCGCGAGCTCGGCGAGCGTCCGCCATGGATGCGACGAAGCGATGGAACGCAGAACCGCGGAAAGAAGATTCCGGCGCACCCCTACCTGGCGCGCCAAATGTCGGATGTCGGGTACCGGCAAAACCCTTAAGGTTCGAACTCTGGGGTGGGCACGAAGATCTTCTCCCTACCGATCCACACCCCACAGCCTCGCCGCGATTCTAAACTACACGATGAACAACACAAGAGACACGAGGTTTATACTGGTTCGGGCCACCGTTGTGGTGTAATACCCTACTCCAGTGTGTGGTGTGGTGGATTGCCTCTTGGGCTGATGATGAATAGTACAAAGGAACAACAGCCTCGCGAGGGGTGTTCTTGAGCTGGTGTTGCTCTGCTTGGGAGGGGTTTGATTGGGTCTCGATCCCTTTCATTCGTCCCCTCTCCATGGTGGTGTCTAGCCCTATTTATAGAGGCCCTGGTCCTCTTCCCAAATATTGAGCGGGAAGGGATCCAACAATGGCCATTTTGAAGGGGGACAGCTAGTACAAGCTATCCTGACTAAAGGTGGTCTTCGGCTACCAAAAGCACTCGTGATGACGCCATCTTGGGCTCCACGATGACCTCCGTCCTGCCGCTCTGCTGGTCTTGGTCTCGTTGCACCGATATGGTAACCTTTGCTTGATGCCTCGGTACTCCGCGCCTGCGCTTGCCCCCTTTGCACCAAAGAGGAAACGAGGACACTGCACTGGCTGGCGCCCGCCTGGCGCCCGCCTGGTCTCGATCGTCATGGCTTACGTCACGAGCACCTCGCGAGGTACCCTTGCCTTGATCTCTCCGCCTCCTCGGGAGCCTGCCTCGTGAGGCCGCCCCTGAGGAGGCCTTGTGCCGTCCGCCCCACGAGGCTTGGCCCCTCGCGAGGGTCTTGAGCTTGGGTTGATGAAGACGGGCCGTACTAGGCCACCGCTTGAGCCACGCCGCAGGCCACAGGCAGGCAAGTCTGGGGACCCCCATTCCCAGAACGCCGACAGAATGAATCGGTCAGACCGAAATACCAAGAGGTTTGGGAAGTTTAAGTCTATGACGAATCAGTGGCTCCGAGTGCTCCTCACCCAGAGGTTTCGAATCTGACTTGATCAAACTTTGTGATGTAGTATGAATAGATTTTGAGACGGGAAAAGCATATATAGCTAGAGGGAGTACTTAAGCATTCTTGTCCATCCATTTTTCCAAAAGAAAAGACCAAACAATCAAAGCAACAAATGGACGTCCTTGAATGAAGAAAATTATGCATCCAGCATGCTCACACAATAAGATGGCAAATGAAATATGTGGCAAAGCATGCACAAACACTCTAGCATCTATCAAGCAATTGGCGATGACTAGGTCATATATATATATATATATATATATATATATATATATATATATATATATATATATATATATATATATATATATATATATATATATATATATATATGAGTATATTGACTTAGGAGTCAAATGAGAACATTTGATCATAGGTCATACTCATTGTTTAAGCACAAGTGGGGTTACCACTTTTACATAAAGCGTTGTTGTGTTGACACCATTAGAATTGCCTTAGCTCAATTCTTAGAGTAAAGCTCCCCCTAGATGTGATATCCCCTTTTTAGAGGGATGTACTAACCTTGGGTTTTGTCGATGATGACTTCATGTAGATGTTGAAGATGTGGATGCTCAATGTTGATGTAGATTATTTGGAGCAATCCATTTGAGTAATTTGTACTTTCAATACCTACATGGGTTAGTCCCACAAGGAACAAACAAGGATATCCATAGACATAGAGTGAAGTACACACAAGATGATGCCATGAAAGCATTAGGTTACTTTGTCCCTTGACTTACCAACAAGAGGGTTTGTGGCTCCTTGAACTAGTGCAAGATGTGGAAGTTGATTGCACTTGTCTTTGCCAATATGAATATGAGTGAAGTATGTTGGCGGACTCACCCTCATGAGCTCTCTAGTTCTTCTTCTTCGGGATCCACATCATCTTGATGGGAATCCTTGGGGTTGTAGATGTACTTGATGAGGTAGAACTTGACGTAGTCTTGGGAACCCACTTGACCAAGGCCTTTGGAGCTTCTTAAAATGCATCAATCTCCACTTGAAGCTTGTTTTTGCCTTTTAGCTTGTGGTCTTGTGGTGGAAATCATCTTGAGCTTGTGTCCCCTTGAAGGAAGTAGGATCATACTTCTCTTGTTGAGGAACAAACTTCGTCTTGGGGTATTGATCTTCTTCCCACTCAACTCCATTGGCATTGAACTTTTGTTCAAAACCAACACCATGATTCTTCCGGTGCCTCCCTTGCTTGCGTACAATTTCCTCAAATTGCTTACTTCCGGCAAGGCTCTTGTAAACACCTTTCTCTATAATTCCCTTCAATAAGCTATTTTCTTGCTCAAGTGTAACTTGGCTAAGAGAATCATTAGTGGAATCAAGAGAACTAGTAGAAGCAACAATATTGGATTTAGCATGATTATTGTTACTACTAGAAGAAGAATCTTTCTTACTCTTGTTGCTAGATTTTACTTGTGGCATGTAAGTAGACAAGAGTAAATGCTTGGCAATGTAAGAAGAACTTTTCTTCCGAAGATCATCATTGATAGCTTTTAAGAACCCATGTTCTTGCTCTAGTTTGAGCTTCTCAAAGCGTAGCTTCTCATGAGTTTTTATAAGTTCTCGATGATCTTCCAAAGTAGTTTCATGAGCTAACTTAAGGGTGTTTAGTTCTTTAGTTAGACACTCAATCTCCTTCTTATCATTTTCATTCGCTTCATCTTGATTAGCATGATTAATAGTAGTTTCTTCATAGTCTTCATCAATAGCATTGTCAACAAGTAACTCATCATCACCTAGCAAATCATCTTCATCGCTATTGAAATCATTATACTCGGGGTGTGATACCTTGGGGCCTTTAGCCATGAAGCATCTTCCAATTCCTTCATTTGGTGAGTCAAATATGTCATAGGAGTTGGTTGACGCAAATGCAAGACCGGCAACACCTTCATCTTGAGTATATTCGGAGTCGGAGTGATAACTTCTCTCGGAGTGGTGGTCGGAGTCAGAACCGGATACCCATTCACCAACATGAGCTTGATATCTTCGTTTTGTATAGCTCCTTGATGACTTGTCCTTCCTTTCCAAATCCTTGCTTCTACGAGAGGTTCTTCGTTCATAACGATTATCTCTAATCCTTCTCTCTCTTGGAGGTGATTCTTCTCTTCTACTTCTTCTTTTAGGTGAGACTTCTTTTATTTTGTATGGGGCCGTACACTCATTGGAGTAGTGTCCAGGTCGTCCACAATTGTAGCAATTACGTTCACGACTAGAAGGTCTTTTGTCATGGTAGGATCTTGATTTGGAACTTCTCTCTTTGCTTCTACTCTTGTAGAATTTGTTGAAGTTCTTCACCATTAAGCTCAGTTCCTCATTGAAGACTTGTTTTTCACTTGATGTGGCAGGAGCATCACATGAGGCTTTATAAGCACCACTAGACTTGTTGTGAAGCTCTTCTTTGTCCTTGAGTGACATCTCATGAGCAACAATTCTTCCAATGACTTCCGTTGGCTTGAGATCTTTGTAATTGGGCATCATTTGGATCAATGTGCACACGGTATCATATTTTCCATCCAAGGCTCTTAGGATCTTTTTGATGATGAATCTGTCAGTCATCTCTTCACTTCCTAAGCCGGCAATCTCATTTGTGATGAGAGCAAGCCTAGAGTAAATTTCAGCAACACCTTCACCATCCTTCATTTTGAACTTGTCAAGCTGACTTTGAAGCACATCCAACTTGGATTCCTTGACGGACTCGGTACCTTCGTGCATATCAATCAAAGTATCCCAAATTTCCTTTCTATTCTCAAGACGGCTGTTTTGTTGAATTCCTCGGGGCACAATCCATTGAAGAGGATATCGCAAGCTTGAGCGTTGTATTGCAGCATTTTCAACTCTTTCGCAGTTGCTTCGCGATTTGGTTCTCTCCCATCGAAGAATTCACCTTGCAAACCAATACACACAATAGCCCAAACAGCAAGGTTATGTCCAAGAATATGCATTTTCATCTTATGTTTCCAACTAGCAAAATTAGTACCATCAAAGTAAGGACCTCTACAGTGGTAATTTCCCTCGCTAGACGCCATACTCTCCTAGGTTGTGAAACCAAGGCTATGATCACCAAAGCTATGGAAATCAAGGCAAATGGAGACCAAAGCTCTGATACCACTTGTAGGATCAAAAGTATGTCTAGAGGGGGGTGATTAGACTACTTGACCAAATAAAAATCTAGCCTTTTCCCAATTTTATGTCTTGGCAGATTTTAGCAACTTAACACAAGTCAAGCAATCAACCTACACATGCAATTCTAAGAGTATAGCAGCGGAATGTAAATCATTGCATATGAAGGTAAAGGGGAGGAGTTTGGAGGGAGCAAGTAGACACGGAGATTTTTGGCGTGGTTCCGATAGGTGGTGCTATCGTACATCCACGTTGATGGAGACTTCAACCCACGAAGGGTAACGATTGAGCGAGTCCACGGAGGGCTCCACCCACGAAGGGTCCACGAAGAACCAACCTTGTCTATCCCACCATGGCCAACGCCACACCCCTCCCGATGAATAGGATCCCGTTTCGACCATAGGCGGTCGAACACAAGGCCGTTTCCTCCGTTCTGCGGTACGCCAGGCCTCGTTTCGGCTGTTCCGTCCAAGCCAGTTGCCTCCCGATGAACACGATGTATTCCATTGCCTCCCGATGAACATGACGATGCAATTTCTCCGTTCCGACCCAGCCGGTTGCCTGCCGACACCGTCGCTGCTCTCCGCTGCCTCTCCATGTACACGAGCCCTGGCCGTACGTATGTGCGAGTAGGCGTTTGAGACCCCGCCCATATGTATGTATGTGGCCGTATTTACTTTCTTGCACCATGTCTATATGTATGTGTACACGATATTGACGGGACTGCGTGACATGCTACATGCGTGCCTCTACTACGACACGTGCCCTTCCTTACTCGGCCACGGTTCATCGCTGCAGCTTGCAGACAGGCCGATCGACCAGTATGTACATACACATTCGCGACCAGAATGACAACGCTACATACGCTTCGACCAGGTGGGTCCCGACCGTCAGGGAGGATAAGGAGGCACTTCCTTGCGTGCGAAGATATAGCTGGTGGGTCCCTGCTGTCAGGGGGAGAATCATATTTTTTGCCCGTAATATGGACGCACTTCCTTGCGTGCGAAGATGTAGCTGGTGGGTCCCAGCAGTTAGGGGGAAACATTTTTTTCGCAAAATACGGTGGCCCGTTTGGTGGGTCCCTGCTGTCAGGTGGAGGAATAATTATTTGATGCGTAATAAGGTTGCACATCCTTGCTGCGGCCATGGACCCACCTGTCAGCCTCTCCACGTACAGTACTCTTCCGGTGGAAGTCGTTCCTTGACCACATTGACCACGCCGCGGTGAGAGCACCAAGGCAGTGGGCGACGACGAGGCCTAGGAAGGGACGGCGAGGAGCCAGGGAAGACGCGGCAGTGGATGCCCACGCGGAGAGGAGTATGAGGGTTGACTAGTTCGGCTGCGGTGTGAGGCTGCCGTCGCCACAGAATAACAAGGGGTGTGGGTGAGTAGAAGGATGGCCTGGCCAGTGGTGGGAGTAGTAGGGGCGGTGAGGTCTCCACGGCAGCACAGCCGGTCACAGGAGGCATTAGCACGCGGTGGTTTGGACGGCTGGAGCAAGGAAATCAGAGGTTGAAGAAGCTGTCATTGGGAGGATTCATTCTTTTTGGCATAATAAGGAGGTACTTGCTTGCGTGCGGCCATGGACCATGTGGGTCCCCACTGTTAGCCTCTCCATGTACAACCCTCTTTCGATGTTGTCGTTTGTTGACAACATTGACCACACCGTGCCGAGAACACCAACGCGATGGACGATGGCGAGACCCAGGAAGCGAATGATCCGGAGGCGGCGAAGCCACAACAGTGGAGGGATCTGGGTGAGTAGAGGGATGTCCTGGCCAGTGATGGGAGTAGTAGGGGGCGGTGAGGCCTGCGCGGCAGCACAACCGGCCACGGGAGGCGGGAGCAGGCGGTCCCGCGGGCGCTGGATTTGGCGGCTGGAGCAAGAAGATCAGAGATTGAAGAAGCACGACAGCCGTTGGATTGACATCCAATGGTTACGCCTGCTAGAATCGTTTGTTGACGTATATAATAAGTAAAAAAATCTTGCATACGCGTCAACTTAATAGGCCCACAAGTCAGACCACTACCTATTTTTTTTAATAATTTATAGCTCATTGCAACTTCTTATGAAATTTATTGCAGTCCATTTTTTTCTTGGCCAGGGTTAAAAATTTAAACGAAATTTCGCATATTTCTGTGGGGTCCAAACTATTTTTAATACCGAAATGTCGAGCCAGATTTAAAGTACTTTGAAGATATATTTAAATTAGGTTAAAGCCCAGTAAAATTAGAATCTAAAAATGTGAAAAAATTCAGAAATTATAAAGTAATTGCCAATTTGTCATCTGTTTCTTATATTTACACCCCATTTCATATTACTTTCAAGATTTGCAGCCGTCTTGAAAGAGTTGCAGCCCATCAGGGCGTAGAAAAATAAGTAGGCCTGGATTGGGTATTCTTCAGAAAAAATAAACTGGGCTCATTTTCACAAAGAAAAAATAGCTGGGCTGGTCATGTGGTGAACATAAAATATAAGCCTGGGCTAGACGGGCCACAGCCCAGTTGAAACCCCGCTCCGTCTCAACAATAACAAACAAAAATACTGCTCGAGCAGCTACGTCCAAGGTGTCAGCCGATCTTGTGTTGTTCTCTTGTCTATTGACTATATATGATGACAATGTCATGGGTCCCAGATGTCAGGAAACCACTAGGAGGAAGCATTTTCTTTTTCTATACGCTGACAATGGAGTATATATAACAAAAAAATGAGGAACTTCCTTCCGTGCGGCCATGGACATGGTGGGCCCCTACCTTCATCCTCTCCACGTATAGTCCTCTCCTAATTCCTCTTGTTTGTTGACCATGTTGACAACGCGAGAGGGCAGCGCCGCGACGAGCGCACCAAAGCGCGCGGAGGACGACGACGTTAACGATTTAGGAGACGGTGGGGCGGCGATGCGTGCGCTGAGGCGCGACCAGCCGTGGGAGGCGGAAGCAGGTGGCCCCACCGGCGCTGGTTTGGTTTTGGTGGCTGGAGGAAGACATGACTAAAGAAACACGATAGACTGTAAAAGCAGCAGGAGTACTTAACAACCTTAACTGAAACTAGTAGGGGCACTTAACAACCATAGCTGAAAGCAGTATGAGTACTTATACAGGTTCAACCGTACATAGCACGCCTCGAACAGTGCTACTTTGCCTACAGTTAACCAAGGGTGAGGCCACCAAGCCCCAGGACAATGCCCCGGCGCCACCCTGCGCATCCACAACCTTCTGAAAGCGGCTTCATCGCACATTGTGGTCAATAAACATGATATTGGCTTTAGAGCCATGGAAAAGCATGAGCATAACCTTCTGTCCTATTCTCCAAGATGGACGGGTCTTCATTATTTGAGAACTCCCATGAATAAGTATCTTTTCACCTCCAAGGGGAATGGAGTAGGTCGACATAAACATCATGTTGTGACCAAGCGCAAGTCTGACCCAACCATGGTCAGGCATCTGTATAGGAACAATAAAACTGGGCAGTTTCTGTTTCAAGAAGATCACAACTGTAAAACTGTGTATAAGCAAGAGTTTATGAACAACATATATAACATAAAATAGCTCGTACCATAAGTTTCTCGACACAGTTGGACCTATTCAACGTGTGCAGCAGTGGCACACATATCCCACATGGCCTTCCACCATTGAAACGCCCCACAAGGACCTCAAGACGATCAATAAAGTGTAGGAACTTGTGGATGTCGTCCCAGTCAACTTCAATGCCATCAGTAACCGTCGAGTTCTTATAGAAATAACAAATGAGTAGCGTGCTTAACTTTGAAATAACCTACACGTACCACCAATTATATCAAATATTAGTTAGAAGTAGCATCTTCATGAGAGAAGGGAATCACAAATCATTGCTACTTCTAAAATTAAATTGTGATTAGTTAGATGGAATAGGTGGATTAAGAAGTAATCGAGGCAACAAGCAAGAACCAGATACAAAACTAACATGGATGAACTACTGGAATGAGATCGGGGTGGAAGATCACAGTGAAGATGAGACCAAGTTCTGCTATTTCCATCAACATTCGTGCGCCAACTTTCAGTCCGTAACACTTGAGAAAGTTTATCCAAGTTCGGCCATAAAAAAAGCAGCGATCTTCTTGGTTCATGAACCCAACTCAGAACTTATATCCATGGCTTGTCTTCAATGTGACCATTAAAATGGTGTATTCAGTTATGGCAAGGCCAACCATCTTGAGTACACGTGTTCTGGCAGAGCAAGGAATGCACTGTAGGAAAAATAATATGAGAACACAATGTATTCGCTATCCAAATCTAGAAATAATTTCCTCCTTCACGCCAGTGTTGACCATGGTACCAATACCTTTTATCCAAATATAGCAATCCAAATTTCCAAATTAGTCAACAGCATGTTCAAAAACCCCCACCCTCCCGGATAGAAAAGAGGATTCTAGGAACATACTGTGCATGTTTTAAAATCCTGTGTTAGGATGAGAAGGAACAAGTGTGGCGTCTCGCCGAGGGCGCAGAAACCTGTATGGTCCTTGCACTTTGGGCACTGTAAATGAAACACACTAGATTCAGTAGGAAGAAAAATGCATCAATGGCGACGACTGCCATCCTAGGATTACCCGCGACCAAGGGACTTGGATTTATCGGGGATGGATGAAGAATTCGTACCTAGTTCTCCATGAGAAAACCCTATGAAATTGCCGAGAGGGGTTTTTCTCTAAACAAGCAGACGAGGGAGAAGGGGATTCAGGCCCAGTGAAATATTGTTGCTTCGTCCGTCCAGCTTACTGCTAAAGCTGGAAAGGTGGGTTTTTTGTGATTTGACGACTCATTGGGCATTACTGCGGCGCTACGACCGGGGTGAGTCTACAATGCAGTTGTGCACTCTAATTTGGTGCATGGCACGTGGACCCCGTTGTCGGATGCCCCACATATCAGCGAAAGGAAGTAGAAAGGCAGGAGTAACTAGTTACACATAAATATATTTTCGATAGAGAGATACTCCCTCTGTAAAGAAATATAAAAATCTTTTATATCACAATTTTATACATAAGAAAAATCAAGGGGAATATATATAACATAATATGGAGGTTCTGCTGAGAATATAATACTCAGATAGGCTCACGGTTCTAGACTTTGGGCCACAGGCCGGTGGGCCTGCATGTTTGGGGGCCCATGTGTTCTAACTCCGCGCATTTCATATTGCAAGCGATCGGTATGGCGCTAGTTTTAGATGCTATCGCAAGGCGAATACAGAAAATTGAATAAAGCACCACAACTGTCAGAATGAAATCGAACAACAGTTCCTACCAGCAATCAGAGTTGCAATTCTTTCACGATATCCTACATGATAAATAATACTCTCGTACTACTTATACACACAGGACACTTGTTTCACCATGCCATATTATTACATCAAAATCTCTCGGAGGATAGATCAGTTCGGCAGTTGCGTGCTGCTACTGAAGAATTTCAAAGTTGATTTGGACCAACTCTCCTTGCCGAGAAAGTTTGATTTTGACATCATCCCCTACCGCAAGATTTGATTTAGATTTGAACCTTGACCATCCTTTAGCATCAATCATCATGCGACCATCCTTTGTACTTACGGTATATTGAGCAGGTTCATTCACACCAAGGTTGCGCATGGTATGAGAAACTTGGCCACGGTCGCCCGGATTGACGACTCCCTCGTTGCTCTAGGAATTCTTTGTTTGCAAACAAGAAGACATACACAAACAGTTAGATCAACAAAGTAAATCATGTGAAACGACATGGAAAGAAAAAAGAACGAAGCACTTGGGCAGCCAATGCTTACCAAGAAGGTGGAGATGTCGGTTTTTGTAAGGACTTTGGTATATGCAGTGCGAAATGCAGCGCACTCTGTTGCCGGTGCAACTGTTGGTTCCGTTGCCGCTGCACGGGCCAGAGCAGATGCAAGTGCAACTTAAAGTGTTGGTGCAGGTGCCGGAGCCATTGCTGGTGCCCGTGCCGGTGCGACTGGTAGTGCCGCCGCTGCTGCCGGAGATGGTGCTCCTTGTGGAGCTGGTGCCGGTGTCGGAACAGGTGCCGGTGTCGATGCCCGATCCTCCGGTAGATCAGACTGATCCGCTGACACGGTCGATGCCCAATCATCAGGTGGATCAGACCGAGCTGCTGCCGTTGTCAGTGCTAGAGCAAGTGTCGTCGGAGAAGGTGCCGGTGCTCGGTCCGTTGCTGAAGGTGGTACCGATGTGTGCGACAGCAACGATCGTGTCTGGTCTGCTATGATCGGCTTTCTAACTTTACTAGGCTCCGTCACCTTGATCCAGTCTTTTTCTTCATTTCTTTTAAACGCGAGAAGGACTAATTGTGGTGTGTTTGTTAAACCAAACTGCAGTTCATCATATGGCTTTAGATTGTACTCAGACAACTGACTAATCCAATTGTGTCCAGTAATATAAGTGATGGACAGTGCCTTCGTTACTGACACGACATAAGAAGTGAAACCTGCAAAAATAACCATCATAGAGCAAACCAAATGGTTTATTCTGCGACGAATGTCACATGGAAAAACCTGCATCGTAAAATTGCAGCAAAAGTAAGAAAACATGACATTAAATCAATAAGATTTAGACATTAAATCAATAAGATTTACTTGATGTGACATGAGTGAATCCTTACCAGGAAATCACTATGTTCAGGTTCTAAACAGAAGATTAATCGTCCAATTATGCGTGGCATGCAGGGCCCCCGCTTATTCCCACAAGCAGGATAGTCCAAAGGTCGTGACAAATCGTATGGACTGAACATCCATGGGACTGGAAATCCTGGTGGGTGCGATAAACCCTGCAATGCGTACATATATTGGAGTGTAACCATAATTGATAAACTGTCCTCACAAAAAAGATGATATGGATACTTCAAAATATACAAACTGAATTGAGTGGACAGACATTAGCATAGACTATTCTCAGGACTCACCACACAACGAAAGCAGCAGTACTAAACAATACAGGGTTCACACACATACAAATCAAGTACTGAAAAATAGTACTTACTACAGACAAGCAAAGTTCCACTAATTAAACTCTGCAGACTATTTCTTGCCACTGACCTACGGGATGAATCTCGCATAACTGACTAGGCCATGGACTTCGTGAGAGATGTCTACCAGCACCATCATCATCTCCTCAACCTTGGAGCACCTAACAGAGTGGTCTTTCCACTCATAAATATGACGATGAAGACAGTCTGCTTCAGATTTGTCGGGAAGCTTTACAAGAACCGCACCCTTCGTAATCGAAGGCACAGCCAGGAAATTGTTGTGGTGAAGTACACCCTCTAGAACACGCCTAGCAACAATGCTATAGGAAAACACTAGTTTAGGACACATGGCGACAAGGACACAGTAGCTGGATAGTTTGGCAGTAGAACTCATCCTCAGGTATTCTAGTTCACAGGGCATGACTTTGAGAACTTGTATCAGCATATAGCTGAAGGAAATATGCCCTAGAGGCAATAATAAAGTTATTATTTATTTCCTATATCATGATAAATGTTTATTATTCATGCTAGAATTGTATTAACCGGAAACATGATACATGTGTGAATACATAGACAAACAGAGTGTCACTAGTATGCCTCTACTTGACTAGCTCATTGATCAAAGATGGTTATGTTTCCTAGCCATAGACAAAGAGTTGTCATTTGATTAATGGGATCACATCATTAGGAGAATGATGTGATTGACTTGACCCATTCCGTAAGCTTAGCACTCGATCGTTTAGTAATCTGCTATTGCTTTCTTCATGACTTATACATGTTCCTATGACTATGAGATTATGCAACTCCCGTTTACCGGAGGAACACTTTGTGTGCTACCAAACGTCACAACGTAACTGGGTGATTATAAAGGAGCTCTATAGGTGTCTCCGAAGGTACTTGTTGGGTTGGCGTATTTCGAGAATAGGATTTGTCACTCCGATTGTCGGAGAGGTATCTTTGGGCCCTCTCGGTAATGCACATCACTATAAGCCTTGCAAGCATAGCAACTAATAAGTTAGTTGCGAGATGATGTATTACGGAACGAGTAAAGAGACTTGCCGGTAACGAGATTGAACTAGGTATTGAGATACCGACAATCGAATCTCGGGCAAGTAACATACCGATGACAAAGGGAACAACGTATGTTGTTATGCAATTTGACCGATAAAGATCTTCGTAGAATATGTGGGAGCCAATATGAGCATCCAGATTCCGCTATTGGTTATTGACCGGAGACATGTCTCGGTCATGTCTACATAGTTCTCGAACCCGTAGGGTCCGCATGCTTAAAGTTAGATGACGGTTATATTATGAGTTTATATGTTTTGATGTATCGAAGATAGTTCGGAGTCCCGGATGTGATCACGGACATGACGAGGAGTCTCGAAATGGTCGAGACATGAAGATTGATATATTGGACGACTATATTCGGACACCGGAATGGTTCCGGGGGTTATCGGATAAATACCGGAGTACCAGGGGTTACCGGAACTCCCCCGGGGGTTTAATGGGCCTACATGGGCCATAGTGGAGAAGAGGAGGGGCGGCCAGGGCAGGCCGCGTGCCCCCTTCCCCTCTAGTCCGAATTGGACAAGGAGGGGGGGCGGCGCCCCCCTTTCCTTCCTCTCTCCCTCCTCCTTCCCCCTTTCTCCTAATCCAACAAGGAAGGGAGGGAGTCCTACTCCCGGTGGGAGTAGGACTCCTCCTGGCCGGCCGCCTCTCCCCCCCTTGCTCCTTTATATACGGGGGCAAGGGGGCACTCCAGAGACACAACAATTGATCATTGATCTCTTAGCCGTGTGCGGTGCCCCCTCCACCATAATCCACCTCGATAATATCGTAGCGGTGCTTAGGCGAAGCCCTGGCGTCAGTAGAACATCATCATCGTCACCACGCCGTCGTGCTGACGAAACTCTCCCTCAACACTCGGCTGGATCGGAGTTCAAGGGACGTCATCGAGCTGAACGTGTGCTGAACTCGGAGGTGCCGTGCGTTCGGTACTTGATCGGTTGGATCGTGAAGACGTACGACTACATCAACCGCGTTGTGGTAACGCTTCCGCTTTCGGTCTACGAGGGTATGTTGACACGCTCTCCCCTCTCGTTGCTATGCATCACCATGATCTTGCGTGTGCGTAGGAAATTTTTTGAAATTACTACGTTCCCCAACAATAGCATCTAAGGTGTGGGGGCACATGATATTCTCCCGGGGAGGGGGGGTGCACAACCAATCGGTGTTTGGGAGGGTGGGACAAATATAATGTTCAAATAATATAATCTAAACAATCCTAAATAGGGCTTCACAATTTTATCTAAGGTCGAGGGGTTAACCCCCGACAATCTACATAGCTCCGCCTAAACACAACATTTGCATGTATGTAGTACTAGACTTAATATTCATGCTTCAGTTTCCTATTCATTTGAAATATTGAATTGAGGACCATGCATGTCTTACATTTTACTCCCTTCGTTCCTAAATATTAGTCTTTTTAGAGATTTCAATGGACTGCCACATACGGATGTATCTAGAGATATTTTAGAGTGTAGATTCACTCATTTTGCTCCGTATGTAGTCACTTGTTGAAATCTCTAAAAGACAAATATTTAGGAACAGAGGGAGTATTTTTGAATTCGTGTCATGCATGCATGGTTTGGAAAAATAGATGCACTATACTTACTGGATTGTTGTTGTATTCATGTGTGTGTGTGGTCATATGCTTGATACATACAAAGTTTTCTCACCACCATACCGTTCATCTTTTAAATTTGAATTTGCAATGAAAAACTTACTAGGGATACCATGAAATGTGAAATCCACGTTGAGATCACTATATCACAAACTCACTCTAATTCAAGAACTCGTCATAAATAAATTACCACGTTGATATTACTATTTGCAAGGAAAATACGGGCATTGTAATACACATAGATTCGTTTGACAATTTAAAAGATTCCTTTCATATTCTCGAATGCTAGCACCCAACGGCGTACCAGCCAGACCCGGGCTCATGTTGATTCTAAAAAAAACCCGGGCTCGTGTCCTTCTGGTGGCGTGCGTGGTACGCATATTAGCCAACCCCAACCAGTCGAGCCTCCACGTTTCGAGTCGAAATATCTGGCGGCCAGAATTCCAGCCCTAGGAAATTCCCCTCATGTCCCGGTCCATAATGACTACCAATGAACAATGGAGCGATGCATTAGTAATTAACTAGACAACATTACCTACCGTGCCGAGAACGGTTCAATTCCCTCAGTCGCTGTTGAGGATATAGACCTGGGAGTCACCCGCCAGGAGGGCCGGGTTACACTAAGGGTCATTGCCAGAAGCCCGGAGCTAAGTTTCAAGATAATGGGCCAGAGATGGGCTGAGACCCGGCGATGGCTTATTGCCCATAGTTATCATCATTGTTATAGTAGACTTGTAGTGTAAGGCAAGTATTGTTTAGAGTCCGAGCCGGACACTCTTATGAGCCGGCCGGGACTCTAAGGGCCGCTGGGTGCCAACCTCCCTATAGAAAGGGACGACCCGGCAGCGGTTTAGGGGTGACAACAATCTGATCGAGAGCCGGGCATAGCTGTTTAGCTCCTTGGTTATCGAAACCCTGATTAATACCACCTCAACTGGACGTAGGCTTTTACCTTCACCGTAAGGGGCCGAACCAGTATAAACCCTCTGTTCCTTGTCCCACTTAACCCCTTCAAGCTTCCCAATTGCGATGGCTCCACGACTAAGTCCTAACCCGAGGACATCTGCCGTGACAATTCCACGACAGTTGGCGCCCACCGTGGGGCTGGCGCACGGTGGATTTGAGTTCTTGAAGGGCAGCTTCGAAGGGCTCAAGGGATACGCTGTGGGCCGGATGACCAAGAGTCGTCGCGGCAAGCTCTACATCGACGATGCGGACTGGGGCCCCGACGCCGGCTCAGTGGAGTACGGGTACCGGGTCCCCTTCGGTGGAATTCATGTCTTCATCGGCAAGATTGGAGAGCCGGGCCCCGAGCCGGATCTCCGCGCCGGTCTCATCGAAACGGCTCAGCGCGCACGACCCGCCCGGGCCCGGCCTGCCTTAAAGCGCGCTTTTGTGGGATGCATCCACGGAGGGCCCTCTAATCCATCTGGGTCTGGGGATGAGGCGGCCGCCGGCTCTGATGGCGAGTCGGCCGCTGATGAGTCAAACTCGTTGTACCAACTTCAAGATGGTAGGCTCATGAGTTATTCCGATGGCAGCAGTATTCCGGACCTTTTTGAGCCGCCAAGTCAGGTTGGAGTTTTTATGGCTGGTGCGCAGCCTGTTCAGAACCCCGCTTCCGGATCGGAAAACCCGGTGCCTTCCCCGGCTCAGGTGCTGATGGATCTCACGGATAAGATGACGGCCCTGTTAACCGCAACGGTCGACCCGGCGGATCAAGTTCAGCATGATGCGGCGGTGGCACAGCTAAAATTGGATCTGATAAAAGCTAAAGAGGACCTTGCAGCGGAAGGGATCAGACTGGCTGCGGAGCGGGCGGCTCTCGATGCCCGGACTCAGCTGATTCAGGCGCAGTCCTTCCAACTCACGATGGATCAGAACGCGGCCAATGAGGTCATGAGAAGGAGGCATCAAAAGGCTCAATCTCGACTCCCGCCGGTTTACGATCCGCGCAACCTCTTCAACACACCGGGTGCAGGGTCTAGTCACCCGCCGGGGGTCGTAGCACCCGGATCTGGACCCCTTATTCAACCACGAGTGATGGGGCCTCCCCAGGGGCCCCCCGCCCCGCCTCAGTATGTGCCAATACCCCCGGGCCATTATAATAACCCGCTGGAGAACATGGTCGCCGCAGCGGCACGGCTGGCGGCTCTGCCCGTTGATGGCGACTCTCCGACGGCTATTGAGACCCGCCGGGTCAGAGAACTCCTCCAGACAGCGCTGGCGCAGCAAGAGGCGTACTCCTACAGCCGGGATAGGATCCATTCAACCCCTCGTCCAGGGCAGAGCCCGAGTTACAGCCGGCACATGGTCTCGGCGACCGGCTCAAGTAATGTCCGACGCCATGACCCGCCCCCTGGTCATGGCCCGGCTCATAATGGAGCCTTCTACGTAGCAGACCAAGCACGCCAGGAGGCGGAGCAAGCGCCTCAAGTGATGGCTTACCAGACCCCCCCGGCTTATCCGACGATGTCCGTTGATGCGGGTATCCCTACTAGAACCGGGGGTGTCCCGTGTTTGATGCCAGCTATCCGTAATGAACGTCTGCCCAAGGACTTCAAAGGACCTAGGAAGGTGCCTAACTATACAGCAGACTTACAGCCGGCAGCCTGGATCGAGAGTTATGAGATGGCTATGGAATTGCTGGAAGTCAGCGAGGCAGCCATGGCCAAATATTTCACCATGATGTTAGATGGAACTGCCCGCACGTGGTTGAAAGGGTTACCGCCGAACTCCATCGGGTCTTGGGCTGAGCTAAAAGCCCGGTTCATTCAAAACTTCAAAGATACCTGCAGGCAATCTATGTCAATCGTGGATCTGACTAACTGTAAGCAGCAGGAGGGTGAATCCACGACCCATTGGGTTCGCCGGGTCAAGGAGATCATACATTCATCGGATAAGATGGATGCCGGCTCTGCAGTCTTAATGTTGGAACAAAACTGTCGCTTTGTGCCCCTAAAGATGAAACTCGGGCGGCTTAAGCGTGACTGTACTGATATGGGTACACTGATGGCAGCTCTTGTCAAGTACGCCGATTCCGATGGTACCAAGGATCCCCCTTCAGATGATGAAAGGGCAGGGAAGGGAAAGAAGAACGGCAACGGCAAGGGTCCTCAGTTTAGCCCGGGGAACCAAGGAGGAGGCAAGCGCAAGGCCGATGGCAGCCTAGAGTTTGTAGCCAACACCAACTCTCAAGGTAATAACCAGCGATGCAAGGGGAGGCCCCCTCCCCGAGGCGGCGGGTCAGGACCTTCTCTGGAACAGCTGTTGAATGAACCTTGTCCGAGACACGGTTCTAGAGAGAAGCCGGCGACTCATCTGTGGAAGGATTGTGCTATCATGAAGGCCTTTAAAAACTACAATGGTCCGGGTGGCGGCTCAGGCGCCGGCGGCTTTCATGGCCCGGGCGGCGGGTCAAATTCCGGTCCTCAGAACGGTCAAGGGGGCTTTAATCAACAGTCTGGTCAGGGTCATCAACAGCAACAGGGGGGCTATCAGACCAACCCAAAGCAGCTTAGCGGTGGACAGTATCACGTGTTCACCACTAATTTGTGCAAACGAGACGAGAAGCTTCACAAGAGGGCTGTTAATGCTGTTGAGCCGGCGGTTCCACGCTACTTACGGTGGTCGGAGCAGCCCATAGTGTGGAGTAGGGAGGATCACCCTCCCCGGGTGGATAACCCGGGCCACCTGGCCTTAGTGGTGGCTCCTCAAGTGGGAGGCTATAAGTTCACAAAGGTACTCATGGATGGAGGCAGCAGCATCAACATCCTCTATTATGAGACTTTCCGTCGTATGGGGCTAGTTGATAAGAACCTCAGCCTGTCAAATACTATCTTCCATGGTGTGGTACCTGGTAAATCGGCTTATCCAGTCGGCAAGATAGAACTGGAAGTGGCCTTCGGTGATGAGAACAACTACAGGGTGGAGAAGTTGACCTTTGAGGTGGTCAAGATAAGAAGTCCTTACCACGCCATATTTGGACGGCCGGCTTACGCCAAGTTCATGGCACGGCCGTGTTATGTGTACTTACAACTCAAGATGCCGGGTCACAACGGGACCATTACGGTTCACGGCAGCCGGAAAGTGGCTCTGGAGTGTGAGGAAGGTGACGCGGCTTATGCAGAGTCTGTTTGTGCCACAGAAGAGTTGAAATTTTATAAAGACAATGTTGACCCAACAGATATGACCTCTCTGAAAAAGCCAACCACGGAGAATGAACCAGCAATGAAGTTTAAATCAGCTGATGAGACTAAACTTGTTGATTTTGTTCCAGGTGACTCGTCTCAGCAGTTCAGCATCAGTGCAAATCTGGACCCGAAATAGGAAGGCGCGCTCATCGAGTTCATCCGTGAGAATAGGGACATCTTCGCATGGAAACCTTCTGACATGCCAGGTGTACCTAGAGAACTCGCTGAGCACACTCTCAATGTTGATCCAAAATTTAAGCCGGTCAGACAGTTCCTTCGACGGTTTAACGAAGAGAGGCGGAAGGCTATTGGTGAAGAAGTGGCCCGGCTTTTGGCGGCCGGGTTCATTGTTGAGGTTTTTCACCCAGAGTGGTTGGGTAACCCGGTGCTTGTACTTAAGAAGAACGGCACCTGGCGGATGTGTGTGGACTACACGGACTTGAACAAGGCGTGTCCGGCTGATCCTTTTTCTCTCCCCCGTATTGATCAGATCATTGATGCTACGGCAGGTTGTGCACGCTTAAGTTTCTTGGATGCCTATTCCGGGTATCATCAGATTAAGATGGCAGTTAAAGACCAGCAGAAGACGGCGTTCATCACTCCCTTTGGAGCCTTCTGCTATGTCTCTATGCCCTTTGGGCTCAAGTGTGCGCAGGCGACTTACCAGCGTTGTGTACATAATTGTCTCCATAAACAGATCGGGCGCAATGTTCACGCTTACGTGGACGATATTGTGGTTAAGTCCATCAAGGAGGAAACCCTGATAGATGACTTAAGGGAAACCTTCGATAATCTCCGGGTCTACAAGATGATGCTTAACCCGGCCAAATGTGTTTTTGGTGTTCCTGCAGGCAAGCTATTGGGCTTCTTGGTTTCTGACAGAGGAATTGAAGCTAACCTGGAGAAGATCAAAGCTATCACTTCTCTAGCTAAGCCGGCATGTATAAATGATGTTCAGCGTTTGGCAGGTCGCATCGCTGCTTTAAGCCGGTTCATAAGCCGCTTGGGTGAGAAGGCTATGCCCTTATATCAGTTGATGAAGAAAACGGATAACTTTGTCTGGAATGATGCAACTAATACCGCCTTCGAGGATTTGAAAAAGCAACTGGCAGAGCCCCCCGTCCTTGCTGCTCCGGTTGATAAGGAGCCCTTGCTACTGTATGTGGCGGCAAACACACGAGCCGTCAGTGTGGCTATGGTGGTGGAGCGTAAGGAGACGGGTAAGGAGCATCCGGTTCAGCGGCCGGTTTATTATGTCAGTGAGGTGCTTATTGAGTCCAAGCAGCGATACCCGCACTGGCAGAAGCTTGTATATGGTGTGTTCATGGCGAGCCGGAAACTCAAGCATTATTTTCAGGGTCATCCCATCACTGTGGTCAGTTCTGCCCCTCTTGGGGATATTATCCAGAACCGAGAGGCTACAGGGAGAATTGCTAAGTGGGCTATTGAGCTTGGGCCTCATGGCCTCAAATATGTGCCACGCACTACTGTTAAGTCTCAGGCTTTGGTGGATTTTAATAATGATTGGACAGACTCACAAGTGCCTGAGCAGAAGCCGGATAACACCTATTGGACTATTCACTTTGATGGGTCCAGGCAGCTGGAGGGCTCGGAGGCTGGTGTTGTATTGGCTTCCCCTAGGGGTGACAAGTTCCAGTATGTGCTACAATTGATGTTTCCTAGCACTAACAATGCGGCTGAATACGAGGCCTTACTCCACGATCTTCGGGTGGCTAAGGAGATGAGCTTAAGCCGGGTACGGTGCTTTGGGGACTCAGATTTGGTGGTTCAACAAGTATCAGGCACTTGGGATTCTAAGGATCCCCTCATGGCGGCTTATCGCCGCGAGGTTGATGCCATTGCTGGGCACTTTCAGGGATATCAAGTGGAGCACATTGACCGCAAGAAGAATGAGGCGGCTGATGCTTTAAGCCGGCTCGGCTCTCAGCGAAAGCCGGTGCCGCCTAACACTTTCCTGGATGTCCTATCTAACCCTTCGGTTAAGTTGCCTACAGAGGAGGACTTGGCTATCCCTGACCCGGAGGCACGACTGGTGGCGGTTCTTCATGTCATACCAGACTGGACAATGCCGTACTTGGTTTATATAACCCGGGGAGAGTTGCCTGAGGATGAAACTTTGGCCAGGCAAATAATCCGGCGGGCCAAGTCAATGATTGTTATCAACGGCGAGTTGCATCATCGCAGTGTTTCAGGGGTATTTCAGCATTGTATTTCCCCTGAGGAAGGTCCAGAGATCTTGCGCGAGATCCATGAAGGGGATTGCGGCCATCATGCCGGCTCAAAATCCCTTGTGGCCAAGGCATTCCGTCATGGTTTTTATTGGTTGACGGCTCACGCTGATGCGGAGGACTTGGTCAGTAAGTGTGATGGTTGTCAGAGGTTCTCCCGACGGGCTCATGTGCCGGCTTAGGAATTGAGGATGATCCCGATCACTTGGCCCTTTGCGGTCTGGGGGCTTGATATGGTCGGGCCTTTTCAACGGTCCAAGGATAAGAAGACCCACCTCTTGGTGGCAGTGGACAAATTCGCGAAGTGGGTGGAAGCTGAGCCAGTTAGCAAGTGTGATGCAGCCACGACGGTTCAATTTATGAAAAAGGTGATCTTCTGCTTCGGCTTTCCGCACAGCATCATAACAGACAATGGCACTAATCTGTCCAAAGGCGCTATGGAGGAGTTTTGTCAACGAGAGCATATCCGGCTTGATGTTTCTTCAGTGGCTCATCCCCAGTCCAATGGTCAAGCTGAGAGAGCTAACCAGGAGATTCTGAAGGGCATCAAACCCCGGCTTTTGGTCCCTTTGCAACGGACGCCGGGTTGTTGGGTGGAGGAGTTGCCCTCCATCTTATGGAGCATCAACACTACTCCTAACAGGTCTACTGGCTTCACGCCTTTCTTCATGGTTTATGGGGCAGAAGCGGTCCTCCCTAGCGACATCCGTCACGATTCACCTCGTGTGGCGGCTTATGTTGAGACGGACAATGAACAGGCGCGCCAAGTTGCTCTGGACTTGTTGGATGAACAGCGTGATGTGGCAGCAGCCCGTTCAGCGATTTATCAACAAGACCTGCGCCGTTATCATAGCCGCCGGGTCAAAACCCGGGTCTTCCAGGAAGGCGACCTTGTGCTCCGGCTCATCCAGGATCAAACAGATGCACACAAATTATCCCCACCTTGGGAAGGGCCCTTTGTGGTCAGTAAGAACATGCACAACGGGTCATATTACCTCATTGATGTTCGGGAGCGTAAAGATTCGCGTAAATCTGAGGAGGAGACCCGTCGGCCGTGGAATATCGCTCAGCTTCGGCCTTATTACACTTGAGCTACCGGCTCTTGTGGTGTACATATTTATCTCAGACATATATATATTATGATAAGCAATAAAGCAGGACCTCTGTCCTTTTTTCTCCTCCAAATATACGTGTCATACTAATTTGAAAGGAGGATCCGGCTTATGATCGCATTTGAGTCTAGCCGTAAGCAGTAAGATCACTTGGGGGCTTCCTGTTCAAACATGGGTCGTATTCGAACCAAAGAGAACATAGCTGTCGATACCCATTTGATTGGCAAAGTGCCGAGCTCATTGGGAGGTTGCCTTTGGTCATATTTGAATCATAGTGTAACCCCTCTGAGAACTGACGTGGATCGTATTCGAATCAGCGTCGTTAAACAATTTTCAGAATCACTTGGGGGCTTCCTGTTCAAACATGGGTCGTATTCGAACCCAAGAGAACATAGCTGCCGGTACCCTCTTGATTGGCATCGCCACACCCATTGGGGGCTATATGATCGTATCTGAATCTTGGCTTAAACCCCTTTCGGGCCGGGTCTCTGGTCGTATTCGAACTGGAAGCCCCTAAGTTCCGATTTGTCGCAAAGTCTACTCTGATTATGACAACGTGTGCATGGCCGAGTTTCGCTTGACCGGCTTAATTTTGGAGTTATCTTGTTAATTGAACATCCTGGATGTCATCAAGACAAGTCCATTAGAGTTAAGATACCAACCATGCTACCCGGGTCATTTAATCCGGAGGGTGGTAAGCCGTCTTGAGACTTGTGATTTACCTTTCTATGCAGATGCTTGAAGGTACTTTTTTAAAGGTTGAGAAGCACGAAGGATAATTACGACCCGGAGGAGCATCAAAAGAATGACTTCAAAGGATTTCAGCATTCATTACGTGCACGATGGCACGGCAGAGATAAATTGTTGCACTTATTCTATTACAAAAATCTTTCAAAGTTTCAAGGGTGGAGCGTTGTTTGGTGAGCCGCTAGCCGGTTTATGACGCCTGCTGAGTCGAAGTCCCCGGCTCATCTTCTGCTCCGGCTGATCCCAAGGCTTCGAAGGTCGACGATTTCCAGTTGATGCCGCTGAGAGCTTCGAACTGAGCTTCTTCGTCAATTAACCCGGCCGGGTCAATCTCGGGGGCGTAGGTGTGTTGGCGAGCCGGAGGAATCAGACTAAGAGCTTCATAGCGAGGGGTGGGAATCCTCTGATTCTCCGCGTTGTACCCCGGCTGATACTTGGTTAAGTCGGTGTCGTTCCCGATGATGGTGGCCACCGGGCGTACAGCCTTCACGCATGCCGCGAAATCCTTCTGGTCGAAGGTGGAGCCGTCTTCCTTCAGGCTGGGGTAACCCAGGGCGATGTCTGCCGGGTCTAGCTCCGGCAGGAAGGCTTTGGCCCGGCTCAGCGCGGCAATTGCTCCGGATCTTGCGGAGGCTCGACGTAGCTCTTGGATTCGCTGTGGCAAAACTGCGAGCCGGCGCAGGACTTCAGCCAGATGGGTTGGCACCTCATTGGATAGGGCCACCACAGCTAAGGCGCGCTGTGACCCGGTGTAGAGTTGTTCCACCAGGGTGTACACGGCCTTTAGCTTGGTGACCACGCTCTGGTTGAGGTTGGCACTCCTGGGACCTATTTAATAAAGGTCAGGTAAGCCGGTGACAAGGGTGAATCATAACATGTGCAGACTTGATGAAAGCCGGTGAGGCGACTTACCGAAGATAGCAGCCACCATTTGGGAAACCTGGTGCTTTAGACCGGAGAGCTCAGCGGTCTTCTCAGTGAGGGCCTTCTCCGCCTGTTCTGCCCGGGTCACCAGTGCGGCTTTCTCCTCAGCCCAGGCCTTCCGCTCAGCGTCGAATTCAGTCTTCAATTTCTCCTGAGCGGCGATGCTGGAGACAAACTTGGCATTCGCCTTCCGGGTCTCCATCTCTTGAGTTTTTAACCGGCTCTTGAGACCCGCAAGGTCCGACTCAAATTTCTTGCCAGTAGCCTGTATATATTTCTGGGTTATTAAACAGTCATTATATAAGTCCCAAGCACTTTCCAAGCAAAGACACTTGGCACTTGGGGGCTAATGCATATTGAACGTGTCTATCTATGTACTGTTGGTTCAATTAAGTAAGCCGGACTCTAAGTCTACAACATATGCCAAGTATAAGTTATAGACTTGGGGGCTAGCATGACAAGGATCACTATGCGGAAAGTAAGAAGACAGCAGAAGGTTACCTCAGACTTTTGTTGGATCTGATTGACCATGGCGATCTCCGCGTCCCGGCTCTTGTGAACCTGGCTGATGTAGCCAGAAACGAGCTCTCCAATGCTCAAATCGGGGTAGCCCGAGAGATCCAGATTCGCCCGGTGGGGTCGCTGCAGCTCCCCCTTCGCGGAGCATTGGGCCAGTGCGGTCGGCCTCCCCGGCTCAACATACTCCGTCCGGGTAATTACCACGTCCGGGTCGTTAGCCGGTGGGGTTGAGCCGGAGGCCTCCGGATTAGCTGACGCTTCGGTCGTTGTCTTGGTGGTCGGGGCAGGGGCTTCAGGCGCCGTATCCATGGGAATGGTGGCCTCGGAGGCGGCTGGCGGATCTTGAGCCGTCGTCTCCGGCTCAGGCAAGTCCGGCACTCTGGCTGACCTGGTCTTCTTTGCTCTTTTGGTGAGCTTTGCCTGGGCACTGAAAAGACAGAAGTGTTAGGCATACAAAGAGTAAATACAGACAGGTAATGTAAGGTGATTGTTATTACCCGGGTGCAGTTTTGAAGGCCGGCAGACTTGACTGCATGGAGTCACCAGAAGAAGGGGAGGTCTCCTGGTAATTGGAGTCAGAAGAATTAAGCGGTTGACGGATAACACCCGCCAACGGATGAAAAGGGTACAAGTGAGAAAAGACCTCGGTGCGACGTTTCCTTGTCGCGTCGGGTAACCCGGCGGAGAGGTCGGTGTCCTTGCGGGCCCGGGTGAGACGCCGGCTTTCGTGAACCTGCTGCTTCAAAAGAAATTGAGGGTCTTGATGAGCTAATGGATGAGAAAAGCTTACTTTCTGGGTTACCCTTCGGACTTTCAGCTGTGGCAAAGGCTCCGAGTCGGAGGGGAGTAATGTTACCTCTTCAATCACCGGGTTACTGGCGCCGGTGTCATCCTGTCAATAAGCAAAATGATGGTAAAGTGGACAGCAGCAAACAATAAATATGGCAAGAGTTTAAAGGTTTAAGGGTTACCTCTGACTCGGAGCTATCGCTTAATTGCAGCAGCTCCGAAGTAGTGGGTCTGTTTCCCTTTTTGCGAGGGGCGGCTCTCTTGGCGGCTTTCTTCGCCTTCCTGGCCTTCTTGGCCGCCTCATGGTCATACTTGACCCGCCAGAATTTATCATCAGCCTGAGAAATACAGTAATGAGTTCTTAGTGAGATGACAGGTAAAAAAAAATGGAAAGGTTAAAGTCAGCGGCTTACCGCTGGGGCTGGATTGGTCTTGCAGAACGGGGCTAGCCCGGTTCTTCCACAGTCCGCCAGGCTCTCGTTTAATAGAGCCTTGGTCTCTTCTTCGGCAACGTCTTCTGGAAGGTCGTTGCGACTGTGCCTCTGCGAGTCATCCTTTCGCCCGGTGTACTCACACATTAAGCCGGGGCGGCGGTTCAATGGGATCACCCGCCATGAGATCCAGACCCGGACCAGGTCTATTCTGTTCAGACCGTTGCCTAGCAGGGCCTTGATCTTATTGATCGTTGGAAGCAGAGGCTGGCGTTCCGCGGCAGTCAGCTTGTCGGATAGCGGATGAGTCGGCTCCAGGCGCGTTGGGCAAAAGCCGGGCAGCGGGCTCTCATCAGCCGGGGACGTGTCTTGGCAGTAGAACCAAGTCATGTTCTAGTCCTTGGGGTGACTTGGCGGTTCTGCGTAAGGAAATAGACAGTCCCTGCGCCGTTGGATGGAGATGCCGCCTAACTCTAGACTTGGACCGTTTGCGCACTCGGTTTGGCGGTTCAAATAAAACAGCTCTCTGAAGAGCAGCAGACTCGGCTCTTCTCCAAGATATACTTCACAAAAAACTTGGAAGTTGCAGATGTTGGATACGGAATTGGGTCCTATATCCTGAGGCCGAAGGTCAAAGAAGTTGAGCACGTCCCGGAAGAATTTTGAGCCGGGCGGTGCGAAGCCCCGGCTCATATGGTCTGCAAAGATCACTACCTCCCCGTCCCTCGGCTGAGGTCTTTCTTCGGACGGGTCAGGGGCACGGTAGGACATCACTTCCTTCTTGGGCAGATATCCGGACTTAACAAAGTTGGCCAGGGTCTCTTCGGTGACGTTGGATTTCATCCAGTTGCAAGTGATGGGAGCCTTGGGAGGCATGGTGACGGTTGGTGGTCTATGAGGAAGAGAAAAGTGTCCGGGTTAATTATAAGCCGGGGATTATCATTCAAACTACAGTGACAGCTTATGAAGGGGACTAATGATATATATTGATATGGTGGGTTATCTAAGCTGTCGGGGCTTTCAGGTTAAGTTGGTCATCTACGGCTTACTGCAGTTAAGTCGGAGGATTTTACAGAGCATGGTTCTCTTTAAACCGGACATCTAAGCCGCCGAGATTCAATGGTTGCGTTTTTACTAAGTGTGGTAAACAGGTTTCACATACTACCGTAACTTTTTTTGGATCAAAATAGTCGGAGCAGAGAAAATTTTCTAGACATAAAAAACAGAGGCAGGAGAAGTTCTTGAGGTTGAACACAGTTCTTATGCAGTAAAAAGAGGATTTCTTGCAGATGAAATGAGTTCCGAACGTCTACCGCAGTGGTTTTACGCAAGGATAAAGATCAACCGACTACAGTGGTGACGAGGACTGCCGAGTTTCTGGGCAAAGGTGACGAACACGAAGAACGGGGGGAACCCTACCACAGATCTGTTCTAGCAAGGCAGAGAAGACTCACCGGAGTTGAGGAAGAGCGAAGGTCGCCGCCGTTATCTGGTCCGGGTCAGGGTGATGCAGCGGCCGGGTCGATGAAGATCAGGGGCGCGACGGCGGCGGCGGCGGCAGAAGCTCGGGCAGAGGAACGACAGCGCGAGGAAGAAGAAGGAGAGTGTGAGAAGAGAGTGCCGGGCCGGCCTATTTATAAGGTAAGTCATAAGTGGGCGCGAGATTCAAGGAGACCACGGCGTGGTTATCTCCCCCTCACGGCGCCTCGATTTTCGCAAAGACAGTAAAAGCAGAGATCCGTTGCGGATCTGGCGGAGTAAAAAACGGACTTAATGGAGGATGACGTCACGGCGGATTATCCGGAGTCCGGAGAATGACGTCACTCCGGGTTATGGCCTTCACACGAACGGTAAGCCGGAGATTTTTCTATCGGCAGAATTGAAGATTGACACGAGCCGGCTCAAGTCAATCTGGGGCCTAATGTTGAGGATATAGACCTGGGAGTCACCCGCCAGGAGGGCCGGGTTACACGAAGGGTCATTGCCAGAAGCCCGGAGCTAAGTTTCAAGATAATGGGCCAGAGATGGGCTGAGACCCGGCGATGGCTTATTGCCCATAGTTATCATCATTGTTATAGTAGACTTGTAGTGTAAGGCAAGTATTGTTTAGAGTCCGAGCCGGACACTCTTATGAGCCGGCCAGGACTCTAAGGGCCGCTGGGTGCCAACCTCCCTATAGAAAGGGACGACCCGGCAGCGGTTTAGGGGCGGCAACAATCTGATTGAGAGCCGGGCATAGCTGTTTAGCTCCCTGGTTATCGAAACCCTGATTAATACCACCTCAACTGGACGTAGGCTTTTACCTTCACCGTAAGGGGCCGAACCAGTATAAACCCTCGTGTTGCTTGTCCCACTTAACCCCTTCAAGCTTCCCAATTGCGATGGCTCCACGACTAAGTCCTAACCCGAGGACATCTGCCGTGACAATTCCACGACAGTCGCCGCTACCCGAAGTCACCCGTCAACTCCATTGCCTAGTACTAATAGGAGTACTACACCAGGATGAGCACAAAATTGAGCCCCGTTTTTTCGTGCCTAGTACTTGAGTTAATATATCAGGCAATGCACTGGTACAGAGGGATTATCCTTTTACTCTGCATATATAACTTGTCTGAAGTCTAACCAAGCAAAATGTTTGACCAAATCCTTTCTTAAGAAATATTAACATCTACAACAGTAAAGATGTATCGCTTACATGGCAACAAAATAACAGCAGACAAGGACTTAGAGAAATCACTAAGTCCCCGAAATCAGAAACATTACGGAGCCTACTTTGCATGCTTGCGCTAGTCATCACAGAGATCACAAAAATACATGGCATACACCCTTGGAAAGATGGCATGGCATACAACAAAACACATGTAGAGCTCATGCCCATAAGATGCACAGATTTAAAGATACAAAAATGACAAATCTCCAAGTTCTGCTAAGAACCAGCAGATAACAGCAACTAGCCCTCTTGCAACAGAGATTTGGGCATCAAGATGACCTCTAATGAACATGGTGCAATTGAACGAAATGTAGAGCATCACGAGACGAACAATTTGACATATTACACGCGTGAATCGGAGCTACATGCAAGGAGTTATGCAATGAGGAACATGGGCACTTGCTGATAAAATTCAAGGACTTGGGAAATTTTGAGGGGGGCTCGGGGAAAGTCAACGCTACAGTACCTCGTCCAGATCCGATCGAGGACGAGGAGCTCGGGCTCGGGGGCGCTGCTGGCCGGCGATGGAGGAGGAGAGGGAGGCCGGAGGGGCGCCGGAGGGAGGAGGAGGCGGCGGCCTTGGGGCCGGCGACGGCGATGGCCGGCGGCGGCGACGGTACCGGCCGGAGGGAGGCGGCGAGCGGCAGAAGGCACGGCGGCGGGCGGCCACGGCGGCGGCGTGACGGCGAGGGGCGCCGGCGGCCGGGCGCGGCGGCGCGGGCAGGCGGCGGGGCAGGCACGTCGGGCGGCGGCGGTTCGGGCCGGCGGGCCCGCGGCGGGCCGGGCGGGCCGGCACGGTGGAGGATCCGGCGGCGACAGGTGGCGGCTCGCGAGTGGCTGGAGGCGGTGGCGGCTTTGTCCGGCCGGCGTACGGACACGTCCAGCGCGGCGCGAGGGAAATAGCTAGGGTTCGTCTGCGAATGTAATTTCGGGGGATGCTCTTTTATAGCTAGAGGGAGCTAGGAGGCTCTAAATGAGGTGCGGTTTTCGCCCACACGATCGTGATCGAATGACCTAGAGCGTGGAAGAGAGTTTGGTGGGTTTTGGGCTGGTTTTTTAGGGGGGGTTTTCTGCACACACACAAATGGACTTTGCGGAAGCCTGGTTAACCGATGGAGTACCAAACGACCTCCAAATGGAACGAAACTTGACCGGTGGTTTCCGGGTGGTATATTAAGGCCACTTGACAAGCCTCGGTCCATTCCGAGAATGTTTGACACCCGCACACGAAAGAAAACAAGAGGGGTGCGCCGGAGGAGATAGGGGCGCCGGATTGCAAAACGGACAACGGGAAAAATGCTCGGATGCAAGAGACGAACACGTATGCAAATGCAATGCACATGATGACATGATATGAAAATGCATGACAAGGACAAAAGCAAAACCAAAGACAAAACCCGACCACGAAGGGAATATCATAACAGATAGCTGAAAATGGCAAGAGTCGGAGTTACAAATATGGCAAGTTACATGCGGGGTATTACAACACTCCACCACTACGAGAGGATCTCGTCCCGAGATCTAGGACTGAAAGAACTCCGGATATTCGAAACGGAGGTGGTCCTCGCGTTCCCAGGTGGCTTCCCGGTCGGAATGGTGCGACCACTTCACTTTCAGGAATTTGATTGACTTGTTGCGAGTCTTGCGCTCAGTTTCTTCAAGAATAGCCACGGGGTGCTCATGATAAGACAAATCTCCTTGGAGGTCAATCTCTTCGAAGTTGATAGTGCGCTCAGGCGCCTTGAAGCACTTGCGGAGCTGTGACACGTGGAACACATCGTGCACGTTCACGAAGTTGGAAGGAAGCTCAAGTTGATAGGCGAGGTCGCCTCTTTTGCCAACGATCTTGAAAGGACCCACGTATCTAGGGGCAAGCTTCCCTTTGATACCGAAGCGACGAGTGCCTTTCATTGGAGAGACGCGGAGGTAGACATGGTCTCCGATCTCGAAAGCCAAATCACGATGCTTACTATCATAGTAACTCTTCTGGCGCGATTGCGCGGCTTTGAGATTATCACGGATGACTTTACACATTTCTTCAGCTTCAGTGATTAAGTCATTGCCAAGAAGTTGGCGTTCACCAGTCTCTGACCAATTGAGAGGAGTACGACACTTTCTGCCATAGAGAATCTCGAATGGGGCCTTGCCCGAACTCGCTTGGAAGCTGTTGTTGTAGGAGAATTCAGCATATGGAAGACAATCTTCCCATTTCATGCCAAAGGAAATGACACAAGCCCTGAGCATATCTTCAAGAATTTGATTGACTCGCTCGACTTGGCCACTAGTTTGAGGATGGAAAGCTGTGCTGAAGCGAATGTTTGTGCCCATGGCCTTCTGGAAGGAGTCCCAGAACTTAGAGGTGAAGATGCTTCCACGATCTGAAGAAATCAATTGTGGAATGTCGTGCAAGGAGACAATTCTGGAGGTGTAAAGCTCTGCCAGCTGAGTTGCTGAGATGGATTCTTTGATTGGAAGGAAATGAGCCACTTTAGAGAGCTTGTCGATGACAACGAAGATAGCATCATTTCCACGCTTGGACTTTGGAAAACCAGTCATGAAGTCCATTTTGATATGATCAAACTTCCATTCTGGGATAGCAAGAGGTTGGAGGATACCAGCTGGTCGTTGGTGTTCTGCTTTCACTCTTCGACAGACATCACATTCATTCACGAATTGAGCAATTTCTCGCTTCATTCGAGTCCACCAATACGACTGCTTGAGGTCATGATACATCTTCGTACTTCCAGGATGAATGGAAAGGAGAGAATTGTGCGCCTCGTTCATTATGACTTTCCTTAGATCACCTTTAGGAACCACAATCCGGTCCTCGAAGAATAAAGTGTCTCTGTCATCAATGTGATAGCACTTGTATTTGGAAAGACCCTTGTCGATACCACGTTTCACCTTCTTCACCATGGCATCAAGGAGTTGTGCCTCACGAATCTGATCTTCCAAAGTAGGAGAGACTATGAGGTTGGCAAGAAAGCCTTGAGGGACAACTTGGAGATTCAGCTTGCGGAAAGCTTCACAAAGATCCGGTTGGAAAGGCTTGAGAATTAAGCTGTTGCAATAAGCCTTCCTGCTTAAAGCATCTGCAATGACATTGGCCTTGCCTGGAGTGTATTCAATACGCGGTCTTGAATCATTTCGACCCATCGAGTCTGCCTGAGGTTGAGGTTAGGCTGAGTGAAGAGATACTTGAGACTCTTGTGATCGGTGAAAATGTCCACTTGTCTTCCCAACAAGAGATGTCTCCACGTTATTAATGCATGGACAACTGCCGCCAACTCAAGATCGTGAGTGGGGTAGTTCTTGTCGTTGGGCTTCAACTGACGAGAGGTATAGGCCACAACTTTCTTCTCTTGCATTAACACAGCACCGAGACCTTGGAGAGAAGCATCACAGAAAACTTCAAACGGCTTGGATTCATCAGGAGGAGTCAAGATAGGAGCTGTGACTAGTTTCTCTTTGAGAGTGTTGAAAGCAACGTCACACTCAGGAGACCAGACATACTTCACATGCTTCTGGAGGAGGTTGGAAAGAGGCTTTGCAATCTTAGAGAAATTCTCAACGAATCTTCGACAATAGCTTGCAAGACCAAGAAAACTGCGGAGCTGCTTGACATTTTGAGGAGGTTCCCAATTCACAACTGCGGACACCTTCTCGGGGTTAACAGCGATGCCCTTGGCAGAGGTGATGTGACCAAGGAAAAGAACTTCATCGAGCCAAAACTCACATTTAGAGAACTTCGCATAGAATTGATACTCTCTAAGCTTGTCGAGCACCAATCGCAAATGTTTGGCATGATCCTGCTTATTCTTGGAGAAGACCAAGATATCATCGAGATACACCAGGACGAATTCATTGGTATAGGGGTTGAAGATGAAATTCATCATCCGAGAGAACACTGGAGGAGCATTGACAAGGCCGAAAGACACGACAGTATATTCATAAGAACCAAAGCTTGTTCTGAATGTTGTGTTGGGGATATCTTCTTCACGAATGCGAATCTGATGATAACCCATACAAAGGTCAAGCTTCGAGAATACTTTAGCACCTTTGAGTTGCTCAAATAGCTCATTGATGTTGGGAAGTGGATACTTGTTCTTGATTGTCTTCTTGTTCAATGGACAGTAGTCGACACAAAGTCGGTCCGTGCCATCCTTCTTCTTGACAAAAAGAACACCACAACCCCATGGAGAAGAACTCGGTCTGATCAAACCCAGACACTCTTGTTCATCGAGCTGTTTCTTCAATTCCTTCAGCTCGTTGGGTCCAAGCTTGTATGGACGCTTGCAAACGGGTTCAATGCCAGGCTCTAGTTCGATAACGAACTCAACTGGCCGGTGAGGAGGCATACCCGGAAGCTCTTCTGGAAAGACATCTTGATACTCACAAACGACTGGAATTTGAGAGATGGCATTCAATTCGCCCTTCTCATTGAGATAGAAAAGCCGAATGGTTTCATCACGAGCGGCATAAATAATCACATCCTCAGAAGAGTGTGTCAATTGAATCTCCCTGGCAGCACAATCAAGTTGAGCTTTGTGCTTAGAAAGCTAGTCCATCCCGAGAATTAGATCAATATCCGAGTCACCAAGAACAATTGGAGAAGACTGAAATTTATAGTTTCCCATCTTGATGGAAACATCCGGAACCATGGAGCTTGCATTCATGAATTTACCCGGAGAGACAACTGATAACGGTCTAGGCAAATCTTGATAAACCAACTCATGCTTAAATGCAAATGGTCTTGATATGAAAGAAAGCGATGCACCAGTATCAAAAAGAACTTTTGCTGGAATATCGTTAACAGGAAGATTACCCATTATCACATCAGTAGATTCCTCTGCTTGAGCTGCATTCATCATGTTCACCTTTGCAGACTTTGGATTATGCTTGACCACTTCATTGCTGGAAGATCTGACAGGAGGAGGAGGAGGCAGACGCCTTTGGTTGAAGCACTTGTTAGCATAGTGACCTTTCTGCTGACACTTGTTGCAAGTCACTTCTGAGAGTGGACGGTGATAAGGAGCATTGGACTTTGGAGCTTGATTTTGAGACTTGTTCTGATAGCCAGAGTTGGAAGAGTTGGAAGAACAGTGGCCACCTTTGTTCTTCTGCTGATAAGGCACACGAAACGGAGGAGGAGGAGGCAACCAGAACTTCTGTTGCTTAGCTGTCACAAGTGAGGAAGAGGAAGACTGAACTGCGTCCCTGACTCTTTTCTTAGAAGCCTCACACTTGAGCTGAGCAGCCTCTTGCTTCAGTGCCATATTATAGAATTGATCAAACTGAGTAGGCTCAACAAGAACGAGAGCTAACTGCAGATCCTCTTTAAGGCCACCTCTGAAGTGATAGATCATGCTCTTTTCATCAGGAACGTCTTGTTTAGCGAAGCGAGCAAGTTTCTGAAACTGGATGTTGTATTGATACACAGACATGTTGCCTTGCTTGAGATTGTGGAACTCCTCACGCTTGCTCTCAACAACACTTTGTGGAATGTGGTGCGCTTTGAAGTCCCGACAGAAGTCAGTCCAAGTGATCACACAACCTCCTCTGGAATCTTTGTATTGCTGAAACCAATCAGCAGCTTGGTCCTTGAGCTGGAAAGAAGCGAACTTGACATAGTCCTCGGGCCTGACATTGCTACATTCAAAATGCTTGTTGATGTCCACGAGCCAATCATCGGCATCCGTGGCCTCGGCACAGTAGCTGAAAGACTTGGGCTGATTTGCGAGAAACTGGTTGAGTGTAGCGAAGTGAAACTGATTGTTGCCTTGACCTTGATTGCCTTGATTGCCTTGCCCTTGAGTACGTTCTTGCAAGAGTTGCAGAATCATCTGAGCATTGGCGTTGGTGGCTGCCATGATAGCTTGCCATGCCTCCGGAGGTGGAGGTGGTGGCGGAGGGTTCGCTTGACTCCCTTCATTGCGATCCGGATTCTGACGCGTTGGCGGAGCCATCCTGAAGAGGGTGACATCCGTTAGCATCTTGATAGACAAATAGATAAGTAGAATCAACGGATAGAAATTGCAACATATAGTCTTCACAATAAACATTCGAACGAAGATGAACGAATGAATTCCGTAGTAAATCATCACACTTCCATAAGTTAAGAAGCCACTTGAAAAAGATATGAATCAACATATGAATTTGAAGCAACTCGAATACCACAATTCAAAACAAAACAAAGTATTGGCTTGCAGAATAAGCCGGAACAAACATATGATAGATATTTCATCTGAAGTTTTCGTGGTGGGGCCCACACGGGCTCAATCGTACAGCACCATCATGTACAAGGCTGTGCACATGACATACGAAGCGTCCCCGAGTCGGCATAGCCATGGACTCTTTAAGACACTACGAGACCACTGTAAAATCAACCGTATATAGGCGGACCACTAGACGTCGAACCCCAATATCATATCATGCGTCTGTCGGAAAGATATCCTAAGGCTACTTGAATTCCCACTTATAAACTCCCGAAACTTTCTGGTTATGCAATCTGGTGTTGGGGATACAGGGGACACAAAATATATCACCCAAACTAGCAATCCCTAGATCCAGCTGTATCCATCCGTCAACACATAACCAAGAAACCTTCGGAAATCGTTTACCTCAACCTTCGAAAAGCATCCGTTATACAAGTTATGGCAATACTCCTGTTGAGGATGTAGACCTTAGAGTCACCCGCCAGGAGGGGCCGGGTTACTCATATGGTCATTGCCAGAAGCCTGGCTCCAAGCCTGAAGACAGTGGGCCAAAGATAGGCTTAAGACCCGGATATGGCTTAAAGCCCGTAGTTGCAATCATTATTGTGCTGGAACTTGTAGTGTAAGGCAAGAATAGTCGAGAGTCCGAGCCGGACACTCTTATGAGCCGGCCGGGACTCTGAGAGCTGCGGGGCGTCAGCCTCCCTATATAAAGGGATGACCCGGCAGCGGTTTAAGGCAGAGAACAATCTCATCGAGAGCCGGGCATAACAGTTAAGCTCCCTGGTGATCGTAACCCTAATCAATACCACCTCAAACTGGACGTAGGCTTTTACCTTCATCGTAAGGGGCCGAACCAGTATAAACCCTCGTGTTCCTTGTCCCGCATTAACCCCTTCAAGCTTCCTAGCTGCGATGGCTCCACGACTAAGTCCTACTCGAGGACATCTGCCGTGACAATTCCACGATAGTTGGCGCCCACCGTGGGGCCAGCGCACGGTGGATTTGAGTTCTTGAAGGGCGGCTTCGAAGGGCTCAAGGGGTACGCTGTGGGCCGGATGACCAAGAGTCGTCGCGGCAAGCTCTACATCGACGATGCATACTGGGGCCCCGACGTCGGCTCAATTGAGTAGGGGTACCGAGTCCCCTTCGGCGGAATTCATGTTTTCATTGGCAAGATTGGTGAGCCGGGCCTTGAGCCGGGTCTCTGCGCCGATCTCGTCGAGACGGCTCAGCGTGCACGACCCGCCCGGGCCTGGCCTGCCTTAAGGCATGCTTTTGTGGGATGTATCCATGGAGGGCCCTCTGATCAATATGGATCTGGTGATGAGGCGGCCGCCGGCTCTGTCGGCGAGTCGTCCACCGATGAGTCAAACTCGTTGTATCAACTCCAAGATGGCAGGCTCATGGGTTGTTCCGATGGTGACAGTATTCCGGACCCGTTTGAGCCGCCAAGTCAGGTTGGAGTCCTTATGGCCGGTGCGCAGCCTGTTCAGAACCCCGCTGCTAGAGCGGGAAACCCGGTGCCTTCTCCGGCTCAGGTACTAATGGATCTCACGGACAAGATGACGGCTCTGTTAACCGCCACGGTTGACCCGGCAGATCAAGCTCAGTATGATGCGGAGGTGGCGCAGTTAAAATTGGATCTAGTAAAAGCTAAGGAGGATCTGGCAGCAGAAGGGATCAGGATGGCTGCGGAAAGGGTGGCTCTCGACGCCCAAACCCAGTTGATTCAAGCGCAGTCCTTCCGGCTCATGATGGATCAAAACGCGTCCAATGAGGTCCTGAGAAGGAGGCATCAAAAGGCCCAATCCCGACTCCCTCCGGTTTACGATCCACGAAACCTCTTCAACACGCCGGGTGCAGGATCTAGTAACCCGCCAGGGGTCATAGTGCCCGGGTCTGGGACCCCTATTCAGCCACAAGTGATGGGGCCTCCCCGGGTGCCCCCAGCCCCGCCTCAGTACGTGCCAATACCCCCGGGTCATTATAATAACCCGCTGGAGAACATGGTCGCCGCGGCGGCACGGCTGGCGGCTCTCCCGGTTGACGGCAACTCTCCGACGGCTATTGAAACCCGCCGGGTCAGGGAACTCCTTCAGACAGCACTGGCGGAGCAAGAGGCGTACTCCTATAGCCGGGACAGGATCCACTCGACCCCTCGCCCAGGCCGGAGCCCGAGTTACAGCCGGCACATGGTCTCAGCGACCGGCTCAAGTAACGTCCGACGCCATGACCCGCCCCCTGGCCATGGCCCGGCTCATGACGGAGCCTTTCATGCAGCAAACCAAGACAGAGCACGGCGAGAGGCGGAGCAGGTGCCTCAATTGATGGCTTACCAGACCCCCCCGGCTTATCCGACGACTTCCGTCGACGTGGGTATCCCTACCAGGACTGGGGGTGTCCCTTGTTTAGTACCAGCTATCCGCAATGAGCGTCTACCCAAGGACTTCAAAGGCCCTAGGAAGGTGCCTAATTACACAGCAGACTTACAGCCTGCAGCCTGGATCGAGAGTTATGAGATGGCTATGGAGATGCTGGAGGTCAGTGAGGCGGCCATGGCTAAGTACTTCACCATGATGTTAGATGGGACGGCCCGCACTTGGTTGAAAGGGCTACCACCGAATTCCATTGGGTCTTGGGCTGAGCTGAAAGCCCGGTTCATCCAAAACTTCAAGGATACCTGTAGGCAGTCTATGTCAATCGTGGATTTGACTAACTGCAAGCAGCAGGAGGGTGAGTCTACGACACATTGGGTTCGCCGGGTTAAGGAGATAATACATTCCTCGGATAAAATGGATGCCGGCTCTGCAGTCTTAATGTTGGAGCAGAATTGTCGTTTTGTGCCCCTGAAGATGAAACTTGGGCGGCTTAAGCGCGACTGCAATGATATGGGTACACTGATGGCGGCTCTTGTCAAATACGCCGATTCTGATGGTACCAAGGACCCCGCTTCAGATGATGAAAGGACAGGGAAGGGAAAGAAGAACGGCAATGGCAAGGGTCCTCAGCATAACCCGGGAAACCAAGGAGGAGGCAAGTGCAAGGCCGATGGCAGCCTAGAGTTTGTAGCCAACGCCAGCTCGCAAGGTAGTAACCAGCGACGCAAGGGGAGGCCCCCTCCCCGAGGCGGCGGGTCCGGTCCGACGCTGGAACAACTGTTGAATGAGCCTTGTCCAAGGCATGGCTCTAGAGAGAAGCCAACAACTCATCTATGGAAGGATTGTGCAATCATGAAGGCCTTTAAGAATTACAATGGCCCGGGCGGCGGCTCAGGCGCCGGCGGCTTTCATGGCCCGGGCGGCGGCTCAAATTCTAACCCTCAGAACGGTCAAGGGGGCTTTAATCGGCAGTTTGGCCAGGGTCACCAACAGCAGCAGGGGGGTTATCAGACCAATCCCAAGCAGCTTAGCGGTGGACAGTACCATGTATTCACCACCAGTCTGTGTAAGAGAGACCAGAAGCTTCATAAGAGGGCCGTGAATGCTGTCGAGCCGGCGGTTCCACGCTACTTGCGGTGGTCTGAGCAGCCTATAGTGTGGAGTAGAGAGGACCACCCACCCCGGGTAGACAATCCGGGTCACTTGGCCCTGGTGGTGGCTCCTCAGGTGGGAGGATATAAGTTCACTAAGGTGCTCATGGATGGAGGCAGCAGCATCAACATCCTCTACTATGAGACTTTTCGCCGTATGGGATTGGTTGATAAGAACCTCAGCCAGTCAAACACTATCTTCCATGGTGTGGTACCTGGTAAGTCGGCTTATCCAGTCGGCAAGATCGAGTTGGAAGTGGCCTTCGGAGATGAAAACAACTACAGGGTGGAAAATTTGACCTTTGAGGTGGTCAAGATAAGAAGTCTGTACCATGCTATATTTGGGCGGCCGGCTTACGCCAAATTCATGGCACGGCCGTGTTATGTTTACTTACAGCTCAAGATGCCGGGTCATAATGGGACCATTACGGTTCACGGCAGCCGGAAGGTGGCCTTGGAATGTGAGGAAGGCGATGCAGCTTATGCAGAATCTGTCTGCGCAACAGAGGAGTTGAAGTTTTACAAGGACAATGTTGACCCCACTGATATGACCTCTTTGAAAAAGCCGACTAAGGAGCATGAGCCGGCAATGAAATTTAAGTCGGCTGATGAGACTAAACTCGTTGATTTCACTCCAGGAGATTCATCTCAGCAGTTTAGCATCAGTGCCAACCTGGATCCAAAATAGGAAAGCACGCTCATCGAGTTCATCCGTGAGAATAGGGACATCTTCGCATGGAAACCTTCGGACATGCCAGGTGTACCTAGAGAACTCGCTGAGCACACTCTCAATGTTGATCCGAAATTTAAGCCGGTCAGGCAGTTCCTTCGGCGGTTCAACGAGGAGCGGCGAAAAGCTATTGGTGAAGAGGTGGCCCGGCTCTTGGTGGCCGGGTTTATTGTTGAAGTCTTTCACCCGGAGTGGTTGGCTAACCCGGTGCTCGTGCTCAAGAAGAACGGCACTTGGCGGATGTGTGTCGATTATACGGACTTAAACAAGGCATGTCCAGCTGATCCTTTTGCCCTCCCCCGTATTGATCAAATTATTGATGCTACGGCAGGTTGTGCGCGCTTAAGTTTCTTGGATGCTTATTCCGGATATCATCAGATTAAAATGGCAGTTAAGGACCAGGAGAAGACGGCGTTCATCACTCCCTTTGGAGCCTTCTGCTATGTGTCTATGCCCTTTGGACTCAAGTGTGCACAGGCGACTTACCAGCGTTGTGTACGGAACTGCCTTCATAAACAGATTGGGCGCAATGTTCACGCTTATGTGGACGATATTGTGGTCAAGTCCATAAAAGAGGAAACCCTGATAGATGATTTGAGAGAAACCTTTGATAATCTCCAGGTCTACAAGATGATGCTTAACCCGGCCAAGTGTGTCTTTGGTGTCCCTGCAGGCAAGCTCTTGGGCTTTTTGGTTTCTGACAGAGGCATTGAGGCTAACCCGGAGAAGATCAAGGCCATCACCTCCCTGGCTAAGCCGGCGTCTATAAATGACGTTCAGTGCTTGGCGGGTCGCATCGCTGCTTTAAGCCGGTTTATAAGCCGTTTGGGTGAGAAGGCCATGCCGTTATATCAGTTGATGAAGAAAACTGATAACTTTGTCTGGAATGATGCAGCTAATACCGCTTTTGAGGATTTGAAGAAGCAGCTGGCAGAGCCCCCAGTCCTTGCTGCTCCGGTTGATAAGGAGCCCTTATTACTGTACGTGGCGGCAAACACACGAGCCGTCAGCGGGGCTGTGGTGGTGGAACGCAAGGAAGAGGGTAAGGAGCACCCGGTTCAGCGGCCGGTTTATTATGTCAGTGAAGTGCTTATCGAGTCCAAACAGCGGTATCCACATTGGCAGAAGCTTGTTTATGGTGTGTTCATGGCAAGCCGGAAGCTTAAGCATTATTTCCAGGGTCATCCCATAACCGTGGTCAGTTCTGCCCCTCTTGGTGATACCATTCAAAACAGAGAGGCCACAGGGAGAGTGGCTAAGTGGGCTATCGAGCTCGGACCTCATGGTCTCAAATATGTGCCACGCACTGCTGTTAAATCTCAGGCCCTGGTGGATTTCATCAATGATTGGACAGAGTCACAAGTGCCCGAGCAAAAGCCGGATAACACATATTGGACTATTCACTTCGATGGGTCCAGGCAGTTGGAGGGCTCGGGGGCTGGAGTTGTATTGGCTTCCCCTAAAGGTGACAAGTTCCATTATGTGCTACAGTTGATGTTTCCTTGCACTAACAATGCGGCTGAGTACGAGGCCTTGCTCCACGGCCTTCGGATGGCTAGGGAGATGAGCTTGAGCCGGGTAAGGTGTTTCGGTGACTCAGACTTGGTGGCTCAACAAGTATCAGGCAAGTGGGACTCTAAGGACCCTCTCATGGCGGCTTATCGCCGCGAAGTTGATGCCATTGCAGGGCACTTTCAGGGCTACCAAGTAGAGCACATTGATCGCAGGAAGAACGAGGCAGCTGATGCTTTAAGCCGGCTAGGCTCTCAGCGAAAGCCGGTGCCGCCTAATACTTTCCTGGATGTCCTGTATAATCCTTCTGTTAAGTTGCCTACAGAGGAAAACTTGGCTGTCCCCGACCCGGAGGAACGGCTGGTGGCGGCTCTCCATATCATACCAGACTGGACAATGCCCTATCTGGCTTACATGACCCGGGGCGAGTTGCCTGAGGATGAAACTTTGGCCAGGCAAATAACCCGGCGGGCTAAGTCAATGATTGTTATCAATGGTGAGTTGCACCACCGCAGTGTTACGGGAGCGTTTCAGCGTTGTGTTTCCCCTGAGGAAGGGCAAGATATCTTGCGTGAGATCCATGAAGGGGATTGTGGCCATCACGCCGGCTCAAAGTCCCTTGTGGCCAAGGCTTTTCATCATGGTTTTTATTGGTTGACGGCTCATGCTGATGCAGAGGACTTGGTCAGTAAGTGTGATGGTTGCCAAAGGTTCTCGCGACGGGCTCATGTACGGGCTCAAGAGCTGAGGATGATCCCAATTACTTGGCCCTTTGCGGTCTGGGGGCTGGATATGGTTGGGCCTTTCAAAAGATCCAAGGATAAGAAGACCCATCTTTTGGTGGCAGTTGACAAGTTTACCAAGTGGGTTGAAGCGGAGCCAGTTAGCAAGTGTGATGCAGCCACGACGGTTCAGTTTATGAAAAAGGTGATATTTCGCTTTGGTTTTCCACACAGCATTATAACTGACAATGGCACCAATCTCTCCAAAGGCGCCATGGAGGAGTTTTGTCAACGAGAGCATATCCGACTTGATGTTTCCTCAGTGGCTCATCCTCAATCCAATGGTCAAGCTGAGAGAGCTAATCAGGAGATTCTGAAGGGTATCAAGCCCCGGCTTTTGGTCCCTTTGCAATGGATGCCGGGTTGTTGGGTGGAGGAGTTACCCTCCGTGTTATGGAGCATCAACACTACTCCTAACAGGTCTACAGGTTTTACGCCTTTCTTCATGGTTTATGGCGCAGAAGCAGTCCTCCCCAGTGACATCCGTCATGACTCACCTCGAGTGGCGGCTTACGTTGAGGCGGATAATGAACAGGCGCGCCAGGATGCTCTTGACTTGTTGGATGAACAGCGTGATGTGGCAGCAGCCCGTTCAGCAATTTACCAACAAGACCTGCGCCGTTATCATAGCCGCCGGGTTAAATCCCGGGTCTTCCAGGAAGGTGATCTCGTGCTCCGGCTCATCCAGGATCAAACAGATGCACACAAGCTATCCCCACCTTGGGAAGGGCCCTTTGTGGTCAGCAAGAATTTGCACAACGGGTCATATTACCTCATTGACATTCGGGAGCACAAAGATTCACGTAAGTCGGAGGAAGAGACCCGACGGCCGTGGAACATAGCTCAGCTTCGGCCTTACTACACTTGAGCCACCGGCTCTCATGATGTACATACTTCTCTAAACCATGTATATATTATGATAAGCAGTAAAGCAGGACCTCTGTCCTTTTTTCTCCTCCAAATGTGCACGTGTTGTTTTCATTGCCAGATTACATGATAACTTGAAGGAGGATCCGGCTTATGATCGTATTCGAATCTAGCCGTAGGCGATAAGGTCACTTGGGGGCTTCCTGTTCAAACATGGGTCGTATTCGATCCAAAGAGAACACAGCTGTCGATACCCATTTGATTGGCAAAGTGCCGAGCACATTGGGGAGTTTTCTTTGATCATATTTGAATCTTAGTTTAACCCCTTTGAGAACCGACGTGGATCGTATTCGAATCAGCGTCGTTAAACAATTCTTCAAGTCATTTGGGGGCTTCCTGTTCAAACATGGGTCGTATTCGAACCAAAGAGAACATAGCTGTCGATACCCTCTTGATTGGCATCGCCACACCCACTGGGGGCTACATGATCGTATTCGAATCCTAGCATAACCCCTTTGGGCCGGGTCTCTAGTCGTATCCGAACCGGAAGCCCCTAAGTTCCTCTGCTTTATAGCAAGTTCCGTCTGTTTCTTTCCAAGTGTATACGGCCGGGTTTCACTTTGCCGGCTTAACTTTGGTTTACAGTATTAGCTGAACATAATGGGTGTTATTAAGACAAGTAAACTGGAATTTCGGTACCAACCTTCCTTTCCGGCTTAACTTTTCCGGCTGAGTATGTTGTTACGGCTGCATTCAGGATATTATTGAAGACCAGTTCTTTTTTGATTTATATTCTGGGTTATCTAAAACCTATGATCCTCAGGGCGGTCAGCCTCCTCGAGGCTTGTGATTTATCTTTCTCTGCAGGATAGTTACAGGCAATTATTTTGAGAGTAAGGAAAACAAATGACTAAATATGACCCGGAGAAACATAAAGGAGACAATTTCAACAGACTTCAGAATTCAAGGCGTGCACGATGGCACGACAAAGATAAAGTATTGGTCCTACTCTATTACAAGACTCATTGAGTCCAAAAGGGTGAGGCATTGTTTCCTAAGCCGCCAGCCAAGTTACGACGCTTGTTGAGTTGAAGTCTCCGGCTCGTTCCTATCTTCTCCTTCGGCTGATCCCAAGACCTGGAAAGTTGATGACTTCCAGTCGATGCCGCTGAGAGCTTCGAATTGGGCTTCCTCGTCAATTAACCCAGCCGGGTCAATCTCTGGGGCGAAGGTGTGCTGACGAGCCGGCGGGATCAAGTTAAGGGCTTCATAGCGCGGAGTAGGGATCCTCTGATTTTCTGCATCGTAGCCCGGCTGATACTTAGTCAGATCTGTATCGTTGCCAATCAGAGTGGCCACCGGGCGTACGGCCTTCACGCAAGCTGCGAAGTCCTTCTGATCGAAAGCGGAGCCGTCTTCCTTCAGGCTTGGATAGCCAAGGGCGATGTCCGCCGGGTCTAACTCCGGCAGGAACGCCTTGGCCCGGCTCAGCGCGGCGATCGCTCCGGCTCTTGCAGAGGCCCGTCGCAGCTCTTGGATCCGTTGAGGCAGTACAGTGAGCCGGCGAAGGACTTCTGCCAGGTGAGTCGGCACCTCGTTGGATAGGGCCACCACAGCTAAGGCACGTTGTGACCCGGTGTATAGCTGCTCCACCAGGGTATACACGGCCTTCAGCTTGGTTACCACGCTCTGGTTGAGGTTGGCACTTCTGGGACCTGTTTAACAGACTCAGATAAGCCGCCGACAAGGATGAATTATGAGATATAAAAATTCTAAACTTGATGAAAGCCGGTGAGGCGACTTACCGAAGATGGCGGCCACCATCTGGGACACCTGGCGCTTTAGGCCGGAGAGCTCGGCGGTCTTCTCGGAGAGAGTCTTCTCCGCTTGTTCAGCCCGGTTCACCAATGCGGCCTTTTCTTCGGCCCACGCCTTCCGCTCAGCGTCAAACTCTGTCTTCAGCTTCTCTTGCGCGGCAATGCTGGATACAAACTTGGTGTTTGCCTTCCGGGTCTCCATCTCTTGCATCTTCAGCCGGTTCTTGAGATCGGCGAGGTCAGCCTCAAGCTTCTTGCCAGCAGCCTGTATAGATTTCCGGGTTATGGCATGAACAGTTACTATGCAAATGTAAAGTCCCAAGCGTTTTCCAAGCAAAGACACTTGGCACTTGGGGGCTAATGCATATTGAACGTTTCTATTTACACCTTGCCGGTTCAAGGGAGTAAGCCGGAACCTAAGTCTACAACATACTCAATCATAAGTCGTCGACTTGGGGGCTAGCATGGTACAGGTAACTAAGCAGTAAATAAGAGGACAAAAGGATGTTACCTCAGATTTTTGCTGGATCTGGGTCACCATAGCAATCTCTGCGTCCCGGCTCTTGTGCACTTGGCTGACGAAGCCGGAGACGATCTCTCCAATGTTCAAGTTGGAGTAGTCGGTGAGGTCCAGGTTAACCCGGCGCGACTCTAGCAGCTCCCCTTTGGCGGAGCACTTGGCCAGCACGGTAGGCCTCCCCGGCTCAACGAACTCCGCCCGGGTGATTACCACGTCCGGGTCGTCTGCTGGTGGAGCCGAGCTGGAGGCCTCCGGGTTAACAGAAGCTTCTGTAGTTGCCTTGGTAGTTGGGGCAGCGGCCTCAGGTGCAGAGGCGGCTGGCAGTTCTTGAGCGGCTGCCTCTGGCTCAGGCAAGTCCGGCTCATCGACCGGCTTGGACTTCTTCGCCCTCTTGGTGATCTTGGCCTGGGCACTGAAAGGACAAAAAGATTAAACACAATAGGGTAAGTGAAGGCAAAAGTACAACATGAGATGGTTGTCATTACCCGGGCACGGTCTTGAAAGCCGGCAGACTTGACTGCATAGAGTCGCCGGAAGAGGGGGAGGTCTCCTGATAATTTGAGTCAGAAGAATTGAGTGGCTGACGTATAACACCCGCCAACTGATGAAAAGGGTACAAGTGGGAAATAACCTCAGTTCGGCGCTTCCTTGATGCGTCAGGTAACCCGGAGGAGAGGTCGGTGTCCTTGTTGGTCTGGGTGGGACGCCGGCTCTCATGAACCTGTCGCTTCAAAATAAATTGAGGATCTTGATAAGCTAAAGGATGTGAAAAGCTTACTTTCCGGGTTACCCTTCGGACTTTCAGCCTTGGCAAGGGCTCCGAGTCGGAGGAAAGTGACATTACCTCTTCAACCACCGGGTTACTGGCTCCGGTGTCATCCTGGTGATGAACAAGTGTTGGTAAGGCGGATAAGAGATAAACAATAAATGCAACAAAGAGCTTATAGGTTCAGGGGTTACCTCTGACTCGGAGCTGTCGCTTAATTGCATCAGCTCCGAAGCAGTTGGCCTGCTCCCCTTCTTGCGGGGAGCGGCTTTCTTGGCGGCTTTCTTCGCCTTTCTGGCCTTCTTGGCCGCTTTGTGGTCATATTTGACCCGCCGGAACTTGTCATCAGCCTGAAAGAATACAATGAGGTTTTCTTACAATGATTCAGATGAAAGTTATGTACAGATAAGATGTTCAGATCAGCAGCTTACCGCTGGGGCTGGGTTGGTCTTGCAGAAGGGGGCTAACCCGGTCCTTCCACAGTCTGCCAGGCTCTCGTTCAAGAGAGCCTTGGTCATCTCCTCTGCAACGTCTTCAGGAAGATCATTGCGGCTGTGTCTCTGAGGGTCGTCTTTTCGGCCCGTGTACTCACACATTAAGCCGGGGCGGCGGCTCAATGGGATCACCCGCCACGAGATCCAGACCCGGACCAGATCGATTCCATTCAGACCATTGCCTAGGAGAGCCTTGATCTTGTTAATAGTGGGGAGCAGAGGTTGGCGCTCCGCTTGAGTCAGCTTGTCTGACAATGGGTGAGTCGGCTCCAGGCGTGAGGGGCGAAAGCCGGGCAATGGACTTTCATCAGCCGGCGACGTGTCTTGGCAGTAAAACCATGTCAGATTCCAGTCCTTGGGGTGGCTGGGCGGCTCTGCGTAAGGGAAAAGGCAGTCCCTTCGCCGCTGAATGGAGATGCCACCTAGCTCTAGACTTGGCCCATTGGCGCACTCATTCTGACGGTTCAAGTAAAAAAGCTCTCTGAAGAGCAGCAGACTAGGTTCTTCTCCAAGGTAAACCTCGCAGAACACTTGGAAGTTGCAGATATTGGACACTGAGTTGGGTCCTATGTCCTGAGGCCGCAGATCAAAGAAATTCAGAACGTCTCTGAAAAACTTTGAACCGGGCGGTGCGAAGCCCCGGCTCATATGATCCGCAAAAATCACTACCTCCCCGTCCTTTGGTTGTGGTCTCTCTTCTGATGGGTCAGGGGCACGGTAGGACATGATGTCTTTCTTGGGCAGATATCCCGACTTAACAAAATCCGCTAGGGTCTCATTGGTGACATTGGACCTCATCCAGTTGCAAGTGATGGAGGCTTTGGGAGCTTTGGGAGGCATGGTGAAAGTCGGCAGTCTATGATAAAAGGAAAAACGTCCGGGTTAATTATGAGCCGGAAGAAATCTACAGTTCAATGTCAAGGTGGCGGCTTATGAAGGGGACTAATGGTATACATTTAAGTGCATCGGGCTATTTAAGCCGCCGAGGGATTGAGAGTAATTTGATTGTCTACAGGCCTTATCACAGCTAAGCCGGAAATTTTATGGCGCATGGTTTTCATTAAGCCGGAAGGTTCTACGACGCGTGGTTTCTTTAAACCGGAACTGTAAACCGCCGAGATTCAATGATTGCAGTTTTTTACTAAGTGTGGTAAACAGGTTTCACACATCGCAGTAAAAAATTTGGATCAAAATGGTCGGGTAAAAGAAAAGTTTCTAGACCTAGAAACAGACGCGAGGAGGTTCTTGATCTTGAACAAGGCTCTTATGCAGTAAAAAGAGGGATATTTGCATGAGAAATGGGTCTTCAACGTCTACCGCAGTAAATCTATATAGAGCTAAGATCAAAAAGGGGCAGTAAAATTCAAATCTACTGAGAGCCGCGATGAACTACGAAGAACAGAGGAAGAACTATGAAGCCCTAGTGCGGATCTGCCCTATGGAGTGGCGAGGACTCACCGGAGCTGTAGAGGAGCGGAGGTTGCCGCCGTTTGTCTGGACCGAGTCAGGGTGATGCAGCGGCCAAGGTTGACGAAGACCGGGGGCGCGATGGCGGTGGCAGTAGCAGAGCTCGGGCAGGGGAGCAGTGGCGCGAGGAAGAAGATGAAGGAGAGAGAAGTGGCTGAGAGCCCGTCGGGCCGGCCTATTTATAAGGCTAGCTCATAAGTGGGCGCGAGAATCAAGGAGACCACGGCGTGGTTATCTCCCCACGAAACGCCTCGATTTTCGGGATGACAGTAAAGAAAAAGATCCGTTGCGGATCTGGCGGAGTAAAAAACGGGCTTAATGGAAGATGACGTCATGGCGGATTACCCGGAGTCTAGAGGATGATGTCATGCGGGGTTATGGCCTTCACACAATTGTAAGCCGGAGGTTTTCTGTCGAAGGAATGGAAGATTGACATGAGCCGGCTCAAATCAATCTGGGGCCTAATGTTGAGGATGTAGACCTTAGAGTCACCCGCCAGGAGGGGCCGGGTTACTCATATGGTCATTGCCAGAAGCCTGGCGCCAAGCCTGAAGACGGTGGGCCAAAGATAGGCTTAAGACCCGGATATGGCTTAAAGCCCGTAGCTGCAATCATTATTATGCTGGAACTTGTAGTGTAAGGCAAGAATAGTCGAGAGTCCGAGCCGGACACTCTTATGAGCCGGCCGGGACTCTGAGAGCTGCAGGGCGTCAGCCTCCCTATATAAAGGGACGACCCGGCAGCGGTTTAAGGCAGAGAACAATCTCATCGAGAGCCGGGCATAACAGTTTAGCTCCCTGGTGATCGTAACCCTAATCAATACCACCTCAAACTGGACGTAGGCTTTTACCTTCACCGTAAGGGGCCGAACCAGTATAAACCCTCGTGTTCCTTGTCCCGCATTAACCCCTTTAAGCTTCCTAGCTGCGATGGCTCCACGACTAAGTCCTAGCTCGAGGACATCTGCCGTGACAATTCCACGACAACTCCCGAACTCCCGCCCCAGTACTGGGTGGCGTCGAGGTGATCTCACCAACAACTGCATAAAAGAGATTTCGATGTCGGCGAAACTCAGGTATCCAAGAACTGCAACGATAAAATTGTGACGACAACACCTCAGAGCTCAACTCCCCGGGACACTGCCAGAACCCCTAAATGTCAGGAGGCACCAAGAACAATGTTCTCGTCACAAAACCATCGGAACGATTCCAAGATACCCGCGTGATCCTAAAATTTTTTTTAGTGAAATCTGAGGAGAGAATAGTCAAAACTTCTACATCAGGAGACCTCACCAGAGCGATGAAGGGACTGAGGAGTAAAAAGAATCCTACTCTCCGATATATATAATCCTAAGACTCAAAACATTTTTGTTCTAGACTCAACAACGCCAGCGATTCGATCAAGCAGGGGGCTCCTAAGTCGGGGATAACTCTGATTACCAACTTATAACGCCCACGATGCGGCTATATCTCCCACGTGTCGAGGCACGACTTAGAGGCATAACCGCATAGTGGTTTAGTCGCAAGAAGGGTCATCTTCACACAATCCCATGTAATGAACAAGAATGGGATAAAGAGTTGGCTTACAATCGCCACTTCACACAATACATAAGTATTATTCATACATCATCCAAAATACAAACATATAGACCGACTACGGTCAAGATCCAGATGATAATAAGACAACCCCAAATGCTAGATCCCCGATCGTCTCAACTGGGCTCCACTACTGATCATCAGGAAAAGACACATAGTAACGACCACGTTCCTCGTCGAAGTCCCACTTGAGATCGACCCCATCATCTGCACTGGCATCGTCGGCACCTGCAACTGTTTTGGTTGAATCTGTGAGTCACGGGGACTCAGCAATCTCACACCCGCGAGATCAAGACTATTTAAGCTTACAGGAAAGGATGGTGCAATGAGGTGGAGCTGCAGCGGCAATAAGCATATATGGTGGCTAACTTGCGCAAATGAGAGCGAGAAGAGAAGCAACGGAGCGGTCGACATCTAGCAATGACCAAGAAGTGATCCTGAACTCCTACTTACGCCATACATAACACAGACCGTGTTCACTTCCCGGACTCCACCGAGAAGAGACCATCACGGCTACACACGCAGTTGATGTATTTTAATTGGGTCAAGTGACAAGTTCTCTACAACCGGACATTAACAAATTCCCATCTGCCTCATAACCGCGGGCACGGCTTTCGAAAGATAATACCCTGCAGGGGTGTCCCAACTTAGCCCATCATAAGCTCTCACGGTCAATGAAGGATAAACCTTCTCCCGGAAAGACCCGATCAGTCTCGGAATCCCGGTTTACAAGACATTTCGACAATGGTAAAACAAGACCAGCAAAGCCGCCCGAATGTGCCGACAAATCCCGATAGGAGCTGCACATATCTCGTTCTCAGGGCACACCGGATAAGTCAAGCTACGAGTAAAACCAGACCTCGAGTTTCCCCGAGGTGGCCCCGCAGGCTGCTCGGTTTGGACCAACACTCGAAGGAGCACTGGCCCGGGGGGTTAAAATAAAGATGACCCTCGGGATCGCGAAAACCCGGGGGAAAAGGCTTAGGCGGCAAATGGTAAAACCAAAGTTGGGCCTTGCTGGAGGATTTTTATTCAAGGCGAACTGTCAAGGGGGTCCCATAAATCACCCGACCGCGTAAGGAACGCAAACTCAAGGAACATAAACCGGTATATCAGAACTAGGGCGGCAAGAGTGGAACAAAACACCAGGCATAAGGCCGAGCCCTCCACCCTTTACCAAAATATATAGATGCATTAATTAAATAAGAGATATTGTGATATCCCAAATATCCATGTTCCAACATGGAACAAACTTCAACTTCACCTGCAACTAGCAACGCTATAAGAAGGGCTGAGCAAAAGCGGTAACTTAGCCAAACAACGGTTAGGAAAGGATGGTTAGAGGCTGACATGGCAAAATGGGAGACATGATATAGCAAGTGATAGGTAGCGCAACATGGCAATAGAGCGAACAACTAGCAAAGCAAAGATAGAAATGATTTCGAGGGGTGGTCATCTTGCCTGCAAGGTTCTCAGAGTTGTCGAGAGCTTGATCCTCGAAAGCATACTCAACAGGTTCCTCGTTCACGAACTCGTCTCCCGGCTCTACCCAAGACAAGAACACAAACAAACGGAACCACAATCAACCACGAGAAATGCACAAGCAACATGATGCAAAACATGTATGATATGTAAGATATGATATGCGATGCATATGCGTGCTCCGGAAGGAAAATGATGATCAAGGCAGTAACTTGGCAAACCAAGCATGCCACTAGAAATATGAGGTAATTTCGGTCGAAATCGATATAAAGATCACCGGAAACGGATGCACGGTTTGCAAACGGCAAACAAAACAAGAATGACACGAATCTGCGATTAACAGCATGATAGCACTTAAAATGCAATAAGTAACAATGCTACAGTACTCCAACATAGCAACAAAGCATATGACAGTAATCTACAGGAGATGCTTGACAAAAGATGAACACTGAGCTATGTCTAGATCACAACATATCAAGCTCAAACAAGCATGGCAAAAGTACAAAAGATAACAGGATCACAGACTTGGTGAAAAACTGGACATGGCAGAAAACAGCATCAGGTAGCATTGTTCAGGGCACGAAATCAACATGCTACAGGAACTTAAAATAGCAAAACAAGGCATGGCAGTGTTCTACTAAGTGCATATGACAAAAGTCCCTTACAGACCATAACCCAAAAAGGACCAGAAGATATGATGGCAAGCATGTAAACATAGCAAGTTTCGTTATCAGGTTTCAGACTTGGCAGAAAACAGAGCATGGCAGAAATAATAATATATAGGCCTCTTTGTGAGCTTGATACACTCACTACAGAGCAATGCATAACAAACCAAGCATACCTACAGCAAGATGGCATGTTTATGAAGCTATCCATGGCAAGAACGAAAGCATAGCATGTATGGATCAACTACAATAAGCTTGGCAAAATTGCATATCATGTTAAGAATCTTCCAGAAATATTTTATAGCAAAAGTAGAGCAAGATTGAGTCATGCTATGTTATCCCATAATTGAAAACAATTGCAGGAATGGATCAATTACAACTATAGCTACAAAACATCCTTACTGAACATCTCCAAAATATGCATGGATCTATCTGTAGCATCAAGTTTACATGGAAACAAAATAACAGCAGACAAGGACTTGGAGAAATCACTGTCCCTGAAATCAGAAACATTACGGAGCATACTTTGCATGCTTGCGCTAGTCACCACAGAGATCACAAAAATACATGGCATAGACCCTTGGAAAGATGGCATGGCATACAACAAAACAGATGTAGAGCTCATGCCCATAAGATGCATAGATTTAAAGATACAAAAATGACAAATCTCCAAGTTCTGCTAAGAACCAGCAGATAACAGCAACTAGCCCTCTTGCAACAGAGCTTTGGGCATCAAGATGACCTCTAATGAACATGGTGCAATTTAACGAAATGTAGAGCATCACGAGGCAAACAATTTTACATATTACACGCGTGAATCGGAGCTACATGTAAGGATTTATGCAATGAGGAACATGGGCACTTGCTGATAAAATTCAAGGACTTAGGAAATTTTGAGGGGGCTCGGGGAAAGTCAACGCTACAGTACCTCGTCCAGATCCGATCGAGGACGAGGAGCTCGGGCTCGGGGGCACTGCTGGCCGGTGATGGAGGAGGAGAGGGAGGCCGGAGGGGCGCCGGAGGGAGGAGGAGGCTGCGGCCTCGGGGCCGGCGACGGCGATGGCCGGCGGCGGCGGCGGTGCCGGCCGGAGGGAGGCGGCGAGCGGCGGAAGGCACGGCGGCGGCGTGACGGCGAGGGGCGCCGGCGGCCGGGCGCGGCGGCGGAGCGGGCAGGCGGCGGGGCAGGCGCGTCGGGCGGCGGCGGTTCGGGCCGGCGGGCCCGCGGTGGGCCGGGCGGGCCGGCGCGGTGGAGGATCCGGCGGCGACAGGTGGCGGCTCGCGAGTGGCTGGAGGCGGCGGCGGCTTTGTTCGGCGGGCGTACGGACACGTCCGGCGCGGCGCGAGGGAAATAGCTAGGGTTCGTCTGCGAATGTAATTTCGGGGATGCTCTTTTATAGCTAGAGGGAGCTAGGAGGCTCCAAATGAGGTGCGGTTTTCGCCCACACGATCGTGATCGAACGACCTAGAGCATGGAAGAGAGTTTGGTTGGTTTTGGGCTGGTTTTTGAGGGGGTTTTTGCTGCACACACAAATGGACTTTGCGGAAGCCCGGTTAACCGATGGAGTACCAAACGACCTTCAAATGGAACGAAACTTGACCGGTGGTTTCCGGGTGGTATATTAAGGCCACTTGACAAGCCTCGGTCCATTCCGAGAATGTTTGACACCCGCACACGAAAGAAAACAAGAGGGGTGCGTCGGAGGAGATAGGAGCGCCGGATTGCAAAACGGACAACGGGAAAAATGCTCGGATGCAAGAGACGAACACGTATGCAAATGCAATGCACATGATGACATGATATGAAAATGCATGACAAGGACAAAAGCAAAACCAAAGACAAAACCCGACCACGAAGGGAATATCATAACACATAGCCGAAAATGGCAAGAGTCGGAGTTACAAATATGGCAAGTTACATGCAGGGTGTTACAATCATGGATGGCCGTCGTCGACCGCTTCCTTGCACCAACACCAGTCGCCTCCTCCCGCCAGTTGACTCGCTCCTGGAGACCAAGTCCAGAACATTCTGGCCTTCGTTGAAGCTAGGGCCAATGTCTAGGAGTACGCCAACAACGGCGCAAGATGCCGCCATCACCATCGGTCAGTGGCCCAACGACACACAGAGAACGGCAAAGGAGCCACTTCCCACCACAAGACACTCCCCCCCCCCCCCCCCGCCGCCACGTAATCTAAATTTGCCAGGAAAAATGTTGAGATTTCCATGCTTAAAATCCGAATGTTTATCATTTCCGTTTATTTCAGATCGATCGTCGTATGAATGTAAAGTCAGAGTTAGACTAAATGAAATCTATGGTTTGATCGATTGAATGTTCTGCTAGAGCCGTATCAAATTAAATATAAAATGTCATCAAGCCACATGTATTCCTTCTCATCGCAAACATTTCATATTAAATACCACGTCGATTCCAAATACTATTTTCTTAGGGAAGTCAATTCCAAATACTTGTAGGGCGTGACCAGTCCCCTTGTTCGAGCACTAGGCGATACATCTATTTATCAACGCATTTACTTATTACGGAGTAGTAGATAAATAGTACTAGATAACTTGTCCGTCATGGTCACTTTTGTTCCTAAACTTGTTATATGTATAATCTATATCTATACCCACTATACCAAAGGGGCAGATCCAATTAATCTCGGCCATCAAATCATGTCAATCCAACGACCTAGACTGCTTCAATGTCGAGCGCTCAACACGTTTAGCGTGTAGTTAATTTCATGCCAAAAATAGTGCTAATCACATAATAACACGCAAATAATGTCCTACTTAATATCCACATGCACTTAATATACTTCCAAATTAACGTGCATTGCACGTACACATTGACTAGTACTACTAGTACGTGAAACTGGTGCCGTAACTTGTGAACGCGTCTAGATATGGTCAACGGCAACATCGCCCACGAGTTCTTCGTGTTTGTCCGTGCGTCTAAACGTAGAAGGGGAGGAAAGAGAGAGAGCAGACATGGAACCCACCAGTAAGTGAAGGCGAATAGTACGTGCTAACGAGCCGGTCCCACTAATGTACTAAAAATAATATTAAAATATGTTATCCATTAAATAGGCTGTGGTAATATAAAAACATTATATCAACAAAGTGGGGTACAACAAACGTTGATGTACTATGTTGCCTATTGACATGCGGCTTGAAGGCCCTGGTCGCATGTTCGATCCTCGTCCTTTTTAATATTAAATTTATATATGGGTCCAAATTTGTTTCATGACAGGTGGGCCCCTTGGTGTGCAGTTTGTAGGACTTTAATTTGTGGGTCGAAATTTGTTCCATTACAGGTGGACTATAGGTATGTAGTTTTGTAGTTTATTTGTAATAATTAAAGAGAACAACAGAGTTTTTTTTTGCAAAAATACCATGGTGCGATGTTTAAGGTGAGAAAGGACATGCGAGAGAGCGATGACCGAGCCAGAGGGAAATCAATTGGGGGAGGTGCGGGGGTTGCAACGGTGTTTGGAGTAGTTGTGAGCCGAATGCTACGAAATATAATCTAAACCCACCGGAATAAATGCCTTCACAAATTAATCCAAGGTTGGAGTCCCCCTCGCAATGTAAATAGCTCCGGCTCTGCGAGGGATGGAGAGGTAGCCTCAATGTGTGGAAGATACGGCATGAGAAAGCGAGGTCAATGGAGACACAGATAGATAGAGAGACAAAGTGAATGTGATCCAGCATTCGTTGAAAAGATATATATGCTCTGGAGAAATATTGCCCGATTGAGCTTTTGGGAAGGGTGAGGGCTGTAAGATAGAACTTGAGAGATGATCCAGTCACAGACATGTAGATATATTTTATGCATGGGAGGAAGCAAGTCAATCGATTACATATATAAAGGCAGAGAGATTGAGCGAGTGCGGGTCGTCGTGCGATCGAAAGAGTGAGACGGGTTGGAGAGAGTGACCTAGATAGACAATGTGCGTGAGAGAGTATACAATATGAATATGTAGAATTGGGCTCAAACATGGAGATATATCGTTTGTGTCCGAGAAAGGGCGAGGTCAATCGAGACATACAGAGAGAGAGAGATAGATTGAGCAAGCGTGGCCCTCCATGGGGTCGAAAGAGTGGGGGCGGCTTGGGTGGACTGACCTAGATAGATGATCTGCTTGAGAGAGTATAGAGTGTGTCGATCGAGGCCCCAATAGGGAGATATATCATTTGTGTGCATGTGAAAAAAGTGAGGTTAATCAAGACTTAGATAAAGACAGCGAGATTGAGCGAGTGTGGCCCGCCATGCAGAAGAAAGAGTGAGACAGTCTCGAGAGAGTGACCTAGATAGAAAACGTGCGTGCGCACGAGGGGGGTCTAGATAGACGATGCATGTATCTGGCGAGAGAGGGTGGGAGGGAGAGAGAGAGTTCGGCATGGAGTGCAATGGCAGGTGTGTGAGGTAGATACATTTGGTAACAGAGTGGAAAAAGGGGGGTTGTGTAGTTGAGAGAGTTAGAGATCAAAAACATGAGAGAAAGAATGAACGTGTGTCAGAAACAGATAGCTTCCAAAGGTGGTTAGGAAAGGAAGATTGATCGATACAGGAAGTATCTAGCGTGTGTGCCGATGGGGGGGGCTAAAAAACATTTGAATGTAGATAGTACGAGACTTAATATCGACATTTCTATTTAGTGTACATTGTAAGATTTGAATTGAGGACCATGCATATGGCTTCCGTAATTATTTCGAATTCGTGCCATACTAGGTTTGGAAAAGTTGACATTGACTTGATTGTTGTGCTATTTTGTAGGTCATATGTTTGAATCCATCCAAAGTTTTCTCACTACCATGGTTTTCATCATATACATATGAATTTGTATTAAAAAAGTAGCATGCATACCGTGAAATGCGAAATCCACGTTAGAATTGGATATCGCTATGTGACACACACTCTAATTCAAATAACAGCTCATTAATTAATTTATAGTATCTCATTTCGAATGACTAATTATTTGCAAGGAAAACACGGGCACGGTAATACATACAGATTCATTTGCAAAGGAAAGAAGATTCGTTTGCATTCTCAAATGTAGGCGCACCATGCAAACCAGGGTCGTGCCATGGTGGTCGCGTGTGTCATACGGACGGTAGCACCCAGCCACCCAGCCCCTCCCTCCCCCCCCCCCCCCGCCCCCACAAAAAAAGAACGACCACAAAATAAGTTCGTGCTTCCATGTTTTGGATTGAAATATCTGGCGGCCCCAATTCCAGCCCTGCAAAATCTCCCTTCTCCACCCTCCCCTTCCGCGCCCAGAGCGCTCAAATCCCTAATTCGCTGCCAACCCAAGTAAAGTTCGAATCACCCCTCGTCTCATCTCTTTCCCCACCTCTGTGCCGGACGACGACGAAGACGACGGTCATGCTTCACCATCGCACCGGGGCTACCTCATCTACGCCCTCGTCCAACACACCAGGTGGTCCACCGACAACGTCGGCCACCGCAACCGACGTGCCTCACAGACACCGACTTCCACCGCATCAGGTGCGCTTCACCGATGCCGTCTCCCACCTCACTGGGGCTACTTCACTGAGCACATCGCCGCACCTCCGCCCCCAAGGCTGTTGGGGCTTCACCAACGGTCTCGTCCACCGCATCGTAGCGCTCCGCTGCCACTCAAGATCTGCATCGGTGCGCGGCGAGCCAAGGCCAGCGCATCACCCTCAATGGCTCTGAAGTGACCCGCACTCTAGCTAGGCGAGCATGCCCAAACGCCGGCCCAAACTAGGTATCCACATATCACTCCCTTGTGCACTGTTCCGACGATGTTTGGATATCCTTTCACTGCTCTCTTAGCTTACACGCCTATGCAACTCTGACTTTAACTCTTATTTCTTCTAGAGATATCATCTGAAACAAGAAAAACCATTTTTTAGCGAAGCATGACGGCGCTACGGGATCTGGTACACATCCTACACACCGGTATAACCTTGTAAGTACCTGTCCTCTGGTACAACAACAAGGCCGATTCCTCTTATTTGATCAACCATTCGTCGTGTCAAAAACGCAGAGGGGGATGCAAGGAGCACAAGACCTGCACATCCAAGCAGGTGGTAACATGGACTTGTACATGGAACATCCCAAGCGTAAGCAGAGCTGCAGTGAGCCTGTACAACGAGCTAGCGTAAGTCCCTGCATTTCATTTAATTCGTACTGGCATGCGTGTATGATTTGTGTGCAGCGGCGGATCCACGAATTCAAGTTATCAAGGGAGAAAATTTAACTTAAAAAATATGAAGGCACTTGCACTCCGGAAATCAACATAACTTGAGAAATGTGAAGCTACATGCACTTTGAAAACCAGCTAATGATCCAAAGTGGTTCCAGATTATAAAACACTAAATGATGTAAGCACCAAAAAACACAAAATGCAACAAGGTGTACAAGGACTACTAACATGGTCTGTCCCTGCTTGAATTATTTGTTCTCCGGCTGAAAATATCGAAGTGTAATTGCACCTATAACCAGTGCGCAAACTGCATATCAATATATCTATCCTGCACAAGTATGCCAATAAATTAAAACAACAGATTAGAAAAGTATTTATGCTACGTTGTCATGCTACGGGGACTTTTTGGTAGATGGCCTCGACGTTTCCTCAAGCCATGAAAATGTGCTATAATTTGCTTGTCATCAATGCCTGCAAATCTCTATGTCTCTCTCAACATAGCAGATGATCATTAGACACTAAATCCTTCAATGGGAGCTTGCAAAATTCTTGCATTAGATCCCTCATTAGTCACTATATGTTCATCACCAGGAGCATGTAAAATGTTTGCATCAAATCCTTCGTTAGCAGTCTGTTCATTAGACACTTCAGGCTCAAGAACAACATGAGCTTGTATGTTTGCACCGAAAACTTGATTAGATACATCAGGTTCAGTCAGTTCAGTATTGATTGGGGGAGTTATAAAATAAGCAGCATTTGGTTTCATTTTCTCATAGATTCCCTACATACAAGCAGTTTTACAACACCGTCAAATTTAACTATTGGCCAGAAATTGAACAGTTGAATTAGATATAATCAAGGATGTGATGTACCCGCTCGTTGCGCATGCTGCTCTTGAAAGCTGCGACTGTCCGTTTGCGCAAGCTCGATGGCATGCTCGTGCTGCCGCCACTGCCTCCCACGCAGGCTACACCCAGGGTTGGATTTTCATCTTCTTGTCCTTCCATTCGCTTGAAGCCCGGCGACCGGCGTCCAACGAGGGCGCGAGGAAGTGTTGTGTCGGTCTGTCCAACGGCGGCTAGGTTAGGAGCAAACCAGACTGGAGGCTGGAATGAACGAATTGGGATTTTTCCTGCTATCGATCAATATGGGAGGCGCTCGTTTGGGCCGCGAGCCTGCTATAGGGCCTGCCTTGCACTTACGCTATTGGCCCATCCAAACTGAAACACTTATCTTCATTTTTTACATTGCCTGCTCGTGCGTTGGGACAAACAAAACTAGCCTGGGCCAACCTGGATGACTCAAACTAGGTGCACACTTTCCAGCTACCCGAGGCGGCCGCCCATACCAGCCCCTATGGTGGCGTCGCCCCTTTTTGCATGTATGATTGGGGTAGTGAAAAATATTCGAGTGGCGCTTTTGATTTACCCACATAATGGTTGAATTGCTTGTTTCTATGAACTGAGTTCGCCAATAATGTGAAGGATGCCAGTCTTTTCATCCTATTGTAGATTGCTTAGATCTTGATATGCCAAATGTAATCACATGAAATATACAATAAAAGCCGCTGTGATGTGTGTGGCTACAACTAGTCTGATAACCCATCCTCATATAACATATCAAAGACGCACCATCTTATCAGATTAACCATTCGACTTACCAATGCAGTGTGGGAAGAAATAAGTATTTAGATTGCGTATCAAAGCAATTTATGCCATGGACTCCTTCGTAGAACCTTCTAAGCGAAAAAGAAGTTGCAGTGTGCCTGTACAAAGAGCTAGGGTAAGTTCAATTACCTGCTTCTCGGAATTTTAGTTAGCCATTTATTGCAAAATTGTTCAATTATGTTGCTTGACTTAATTTAGTTTGCTACTGATTACATAATACCATAGCCTGTTAATCCTATTATAGACTGTGCCTATCTATGTGTTTGAAACTTAATGTTAAGAATTACCTGTTTGTCTAAACTTAAATAGCTACTTAAGCACGTAGATAGCTGGTCATATGTACTTCTAGGGTGCAGGAGAATTCACATGTAATTTACGTTCTGATACCCTGTTTGTTTAAATGGTTTGCTGTTATCACTTGTAGCACTAGTAATGTTTGCATGTTCATAGATAGACATCTGTCAGGTTTATATGAGGGACACCGTCTTTTTAACTTATATATATATATATATATATGTGTGTGTGTGTGTGTGTGTGTGTGTGTGTTGGAATCATTTTGCTTACATCAAAGAAATTTACAGATGTCTGTGTTGCTGGTAAATGGTACCGACTTGTTACTTTAATACGTTGCCAAGAACTTGTTAGTTTTACTAGTTCATGTGTAATTAAATACGTTGCCAAAACTGGTTAGTTTTACTAGTTTGATGTTAGTTTCTTGTGGCTCTTGCAACACTTTATTTATGATTGCTAACATTCAAGTTTGCAAGATCCAACTGAAACTCCGTTGGCACAATAGGTATGTTTTCAGAAACTTCCTTATTTACCTGGTTCGCTGCTGTAACTTGTTGCTGTAATCATCTTACCAACTTCAAGTTTTCAGGGTCCAATTGGAAGTCCAATTGCACAACAGGTACATTTTCAAAAATATATTTGTGTAACAGGTTTGCTGCTGTAACTTGTTGCTCTAATCAAGTTACTGACTACTCAACTTTTCAGGATCCAAGAGAAACTCCAATGCCACAACAGGTTCCTTTTGCAAAACTTGTTTGTTTAACTGCTTTGCTGCTGCAACCGGTTGCTCTAATCATGTTACCGGCTACTCAACTTTTCAGGATCCAACAGAAACTCCAATGCCACAACAGGTACCTTTGCAAAACTTGTTTGTTTAACTACTTTGCTGCTGCAACTAGTTACAATGATGTTAATAACTACTTTTCAGCATCCAATTGAAACTCTTTAATTCCTTGTTTGTTTAACTGGTTTGCTGTTATAACTCCCAGTTGAGATGTTTTGCTAACTTCAAATTTTCGGAATCCAATTGGAACTTTAATGGCAAAACAGGTTAGCCCAAGATCGAAGAGCGAGGTCCCCATGGACGTTGTATCATCCCACAGCAGTGGCACCGGCCTAATCGTGCATCATGAATTGCCAACTGCTGATGCTCTAGAGGCTAAACAATTGGTAGAATGAGATTCTGCTTCTGCACTTAGAGATGAAGTTGACACGTTGAGGAAGCAAACAGCACAATCACAAGCAGTACTCAAGACAACCATTAAATATTTGGTGGATTTCAAAACGAAGCAAGCTGAGACTGGCCGCATTGTTAAGGTCCTGAAGGAAAAAAGGAAATTAAGTTCCCACTTGGTAAATCATAGGCGAAATGTTCTTTCCATCATTGAATAACCTTTGAGTTGTTTGTTCATGTAATCGATCAAACCATTTGTTTTAGAGATCGTATAATAATTGGTTTTTTGTTTTTTGGTTTGTAATTTTTTTGAGCACAAGTCTGTATTAATTGATAAGACTCTGAGACATTTCATTTTGATTGTTGTGCCAGACCTACAAATATGCCAATCGGGCTGAATGTGCATTTAGCAATAATAGTAGTATAGATGGTCCTTAAGTGGCATGCACCTGAAAGTGCCAAGATGTTGTACTAGCTTCTCTAAAAAAGGATGCTCTTCTAGCAAAAAAAGTACAACGGCCTGGCTTATGTATGTTAGTTGATATTATTGATCCATATACTCTATAAGTGTTTATATGTTTGTTAGTTTTGTACATTATTGGTTGATTGACTCGGTATTTGAATCTTGATACATCGCTTGTGTACATATCTAAATGGGAGTACACATTATGCTACATGTGACACTTGAGTTGGACATAAAGTGGTTTCAAATATTCGAATTCACCTTAAACTGGATTCTAGCTTCTGAATTCGAGTATCGACATTTGTAAACCATATTCATATACGACAGTGGAATACATCTTTGTCGTGCTTTTAAGATATATAAAAACACATAGAATGATTTATAAAGATTCGTATAGGAATACAAAATGGATTCGAATTTAGTTGCCAGGGTAAACGTGGATGCTTATTGTCCCAAAATTCGAAAGAAGCGGTAAAATGTCCACTCCCACGTCGGCTGCCTGAAGCCAGTGTTTGGGAGATGGAAATAACTGTCTACCCCTTACACGGAAAATCCATCGGCCCGATTTGCACGGCTCCCAATAGAGGTAGGTTAGTAACTTCAATTAGACATGACACGACCGCCTCTGAGCCCATTCCGACACATTGGGCGCCAAACATGGGCGGCAAAACACATTTGACTCAAGCTCGTCCGAAAGACCTCTATCTCTCCCTCCATTTCCCCATTCATACACGGTGGGCGACAAAACAAACTCGACTCGGCCGAAATAGATGTAGGCAAATATTTTCAATAGGGGCAGGTTTGTAACTTCACTCGGACGTGACACAACCGCCCTACCTGTCAGCCCCATTCATACAACGTGGGCGCCAACCGTGGGCACCAAAACACCCTCTCCTCGCCCAAAATCGCTGTAGGCAAATATTGGGGAGATGCGAGATTACCGTCCTATCCCCAACCGACGAGACGTCCAAATTTTAAACGGGGCTAAGTTCATAACTTTCCCATATTTCAGACAGGCGCGTCCCAAAAACATGGTTCCCCGTACCTCTCCCTCCATTTTCCCATTCATACACGGTGGGCGGCAAAACAAACTCGACTCGGCCGAAATAGATGTAGGAAAATATTTTCAATAGGGGCAGGTTTGTAACTTCACTCGGACGTGACACAACTGCCCTACCTGTTAGCCCCGTTCATACAACGTGGGTGCCAACCGTGGGCACCAAAACACCCTCTCCTCACCCGAAATCGCTCTGGGAAATATTGGGGAGATGCGAGATTACCGTCCTATCCCCAACCGACGAGACGTCCAAATTTTAAACGGGGGCTAAGTTCGTAACTTTCCCATATTTCAGATAGGCGCGTCCCAAAAACATGGTTCCCCATACCTCTCCCTCCATTTTCCCATTCATACACCGTCCGCGCTAGAACACCATCCCCACACCAGCCTCCTCCGTCCGCCACCCCATCCATCGCTGCCGTCCTCCACCCCATCCATCGCCGCCGTCCTCCACCCCATCCATCGCCATCGTCCTCCACCATGCCGGAGCGCCTACCAAGACCGCGTCGTCCACTACTAGAGATGGAATCTTTAGTACCTGTAAAGTTCACAGGGTTTCAAAATACTGGCCCTAGGAACAGACACTAGTCATTTTGGATTGTTGGTCATAGTGACATTGACCCAGATCACTACTGCAGGCCAGTTTTGTTAACAATTTTACTTGTCTTTCTTACTCATTCGGTATGATATCCAATTATTCACGTCGATTATTTGCAAACAATAAGTGCTAGACCAACTTCTTGATTCAAATTTTGGATCGTCTCTTACTGCAGTTACAATTCTGCATACTTGTCCTAGTAAGCTCACAAGTAATGATTGATTCACTACATCTATGCTTGCCTTGTCATATTTGTTGTCAATATTCTTTTAGGGTGGACCACCCTATTTCAAAATACTGGAACCGCAGACATGAGTGAATAGTATTTCTCTGTGTGGTCTCTTCCATCATGTGTGGGCAACGAACACTGCATTGTATAGAAAGAAAGTGTCATTTCCACCTTTTACATAGACTACGATCTTTTACATGGAATACAATCTGCCTACTTGCTTCGTGTCGCACTACCAGCACTCCACCCTTGAAGCTAAACATTATGCTACTCATAATTCCTTAGTTTATTTGTTCAAATACGAATTTGATATGATTCTAATGTTCCTACTTCAGTTTTGAAATGTGTGTCTGCCTATTATAGAGACATAAGAGGTTTGTATTTCTGTGTGTGGTCTGATCAGCACGGTTGGGGGGTGAACTTTGCATATGCAGGGGTTTATACGGAGACACTCTTTGAGTTGAATCCTCAATGCATTCCATAGATAATTTGACTACTTTTTATGTTTTCATGAATCTCAGATACTGAACAGCATCATAATGATTATGAGCTTGCACGCATGAAAAGAATAAAGCAGAACAATGCCATGGCTGTCAAACTTGGCATTAAGGGACTGAAATCAAGTCTGGATGCAATGCAATGCAATGCAAACGCTCTCCACCTACAAATTCATGCTCAGAATATGATCCTAACAGTGATTCTGAGCTAGAGGGAGACCTAAGTCAATGTAGCTCCCTAGTGGAGGAGTCAGAGGAAGATGCCCTATCTTATTCACCCATCAAGGTGCTTGCTCTAACTTTCCAAGGTTATATTTGTCGCACATATCTTGCAACTGATGCTTTGCTTTGCTTCTACTTTGTTGAACTGCCATTAGCTTAGTTTACACATCGTGTATGTGAATACGCCCTGCCTATCCATTTGCAGTACATATTCCATCTGCCATCATACCATATTTATCCATTCAAATGTTGTTCTTGTGTATCAGACGTTCAAAAGGAAGAGGGCGATTGCTGATCACGGAGGAGCACGAGCAAAGTATTTTGAAAAGGTAGTGACACCTAATAAATCAAATAGCCCATTAGGTGTAGTTGCAATATCATCTGACCCACAAAACACGGCCCCAACTCTAGCAAACTCTAGCCCTACTACACTGGTCATCTCTGATGCCCCAACTCAATAGACCCCAACTGCAGCAAACAGTAGATGATGCCGGTTGACATAGCACCAGCTCTACGACGCAAAACCCCTATTCCAGCAAAGAGTACACCACATCCAGTTGCCAAATCCCTTTTTGAACGAGAGAGAGCCCCAATTGCAGCAAATAGGACCCCTATTCCATTTCTTCCTAGTTTAGAAGACAAAGCTTATATTGTTGTCAGGAACTTTGTGTGCATCTTTCATTCATGGAAAGATTATACCGCAGACACAGAACAATTTCCAGTCTTCCTCCGCAACTTATGCGTAAGTAATGTACTGATGTTATTCATGGTAATTACTGCATATGTTTGTGCTGACAGAAGACACAAGATTTCATTCTTTTCAATAGGCGAGGACCAAACTGGATTGTCAAGACGAGCAAGGGTTGGTTGCACTTTTCAAGCACTCGTTGATGAAGTATCGTTCCTACCTGAGGCAAGCGCACTTCGATGGCAAGCCTCTAAACGAAATTTCCGTAAAGTCTCTGGTGCTACATTTATCAGACAGTGACTGGAATAATCTTGTTACACAATGGTCTCGTCTGCAGCGTAAGGTACTATCTATGATATCACATCACAATTTGAACTACATTTCTACATGTGCCTTAACGTCTCACTTGTACGAAAACTGTTTGCAGAAGAACATTCATTCTCAAGGGACCACAGAATCTCGCAACTATACTGCACACTGCATTGCTCTTGTGAGTACCTCTTGCCCTATATGACCATACTTACTTTCATAGCTGGTTGATTATGTAGCATCACTGCACATGTTAGCCTCGTTATCGTCCATTTGGTGGACATTATAAGATCTGTATGGACTCTTACATAAATTTAGAATCAACCCAATGCTTTTGAAGAGGTTTAGCTCTGCAGTCCTCTTGTAAGGACCGAACATCGTCTATCACTGTACTTACATTAACAGCTACTCCCTCCGTCCCATAGTATAAGAACATTTTGTACAGTACACCAGTGTTCAAAACACTCTTATATTATGGGAAGAGGGATTGGTTCATTGTGTAGCATTCTGCATCTTATCTCCCTCGCCCACCATTTACTAAAAAAATATCATATCTATATTTAATCTTACCAAAAAGTTGAATACACAGACAATGCCAGTGCAGAAGTGTAGCGCTTGTACTTCCAGGGATTGGTAGTTGATTATGTAGCATCAATATGCATCTTATCTTCATTATCCTCTATCCCTTCCAGTATTATCATATCTATAATTACTCTCTACAAAATGTAGAGTACATGCAATGCTTATGAAGAAGATTATATGCTGAAATTCTTGAGTTATCCTTCCCTTGACATGGAGAAGGGCACTATAAAGCCGGTGTTAACTGTTAATGTAAGCCAGTCCTTCTAAAGCCTTTATCCTCAACTGCTATTTAATTTTCTCATACTCCCTATCATTAACTGCTGTTTAGTTTGTTGTTTCTATCAAAATGCATGTTCGCAACAACCGTAAGTTCCAAGTTTTACTTGTAAAACCAAATTCCTTATTCATACCATGCACATTACTCAATACTCCCTATATGTATGCTTGTTTTTGTGGATCTATAATCCAGTGTGTGGTGAAGCAGCCCATGTTTGCACCTTGCATCTCCTGTTTTATTTTACTGATGTGGCTGATGATATGAACAATATGCCATGCACATTAACCAAAATAGATACAATGATTGTCTTTGCCCTTCATCTATGCTTGTTATGTTGGCATGGTAATCCAGTAGTGTGGTGAAGCTCCCCACTTTATGAACAATGCCAAATTATGCTATTGATATATTGAACTTACTCTTTATTTTCTAATTTGAAATTGGATGGAATTGACAGCACAGTTATCATCTTTGTTTATACACGTGCAAAAGTTGTCATCTCTCTGCTTGTTTCAGGGTGATATGCCTGATGGCATGCACAAGTCTGCTAAAGGCTGTGAGACAAACCCAACATATATTGCAGCAAAGAAGGCAAAACATCTTGAAGATAGCGAGACAACCCCAAAGTCTTGTCTTGATGCAGTCTTCAAGTTACTTGAGACTAGCAGTCAGACAAGCTCACAGAATTCGCTGTCTGAATCAGTTGACTTCTTCAGTCCCAAGTTCTAGCAGAAAGGCATTCTGCAACTCAACTTCGACTTGAAGTCTTATCTCTAAGAAAGATTGCGGAGAACACCAATGAGAACCTCATTTCTAAACAACTACACCTGGAAGGTATGACCGACATGCTAGGCCGGTCTCATAGCCTTGCTCAGCAGCTTGCGCAGCCGTTCCCCCGCAAGGCTAACCTTTCTTGAACTGTCTTGGAAGTGGTCTTGGTTCAGTATTATTTTGTTACGCTGCAATGGTGCCCAGTTTTTGTAATCTTCTTCTTCGTTGCGCTTTATGATCACTGGTGACGAACTTCGATGCCTAGTGGATGTAATATACCATAAATCCTTTATTGAATAGTGTAGGTTTATTCTAAGTTACTATGCTGTAATTTGTTTATTGTATAGAGTAGGTTTGTTCTTAATTCCTACTAGTTACTGCCATCATTCGCTATCTGAAAAAATGGAGAAAATCTGATGTAGTCGACCAGGCCGAAACATTCGCCTCTAACGGGCCTGCATTTTAGTGGGCCATAATTGGGCCACCGTGCAACTTTCTTGGGCCTGAAAGGCCATTGGGGCCTTCACACTTTGCGCCAGACCCACAACTTACATGGGCCTATATTCGGCCCAAAGTTTAGTTGGGCCTTTACTGGACCCAGCGCTTAGTTGGGCCCATGAAGCTTTGGGCCATTAATAGGCTGAATATTCTGCTGGCATGTTATGGCCTAGAAGAAACCATGGGCCTTTAGCAGGCCAAAATGCATGTTGGGCCTCAATTTTCACTAGTTGTCGACAGGCCATCAGCAGGCTGAAATGTAGACCGGGCCTTTTTTGGCCCAATTATATGACGGGCCATTACCAGCCCAAAACATATCTCGGGCCTTAGTTGGCCCACTGATATCATGGGCCTTTAAGAGGCCGAAAGCTTAGTAGAGGCATCAACGGGCCGAACTATACGACAGGCCTTTAACACGCCCAAAGTCACGTTGGGCTGCACCGTTGCCACCTTTATCACGGGCCGTTAGAGGGACAGATGTCGCGTCGGACCATATATGGCCCATGGGCAGCATGGGCCATTCCCAGGCCGAAAGACACACCAGGCTGAAATGGGCCCATGTCTGCATCGGGCCTCTAACAGGCCGAAATGTCACTGGGCCGTAATTGGGCCCAAATATTCGGCAAACAATTAACGGGCCAGATCTGGCTTCGGGCCGTAAATGGGCTATGTTTAAACATGCTGTTATTGGGCTGGCCCACTAGTACCTGAGTAAATACTACGGGCCTTTGACTGGGCCGGCCTTTTTAACCTATATGGGCCTCTGTTGGGCCCTGCCATCTGTCGAAGTATCATAGGCATGTCTCCTCCATTGGACGGACGACATCTGGCTCACTGAGGAGCAGACACGTGTTTCCTCCAGCCAATGATGATTTTACACGTGGAAAATCCCCATTGGTCTGTGCTGTTAATGGGTTATCGGATCCAAACCGGAACCCGATAGCTTAACGGCGACCCGTTACGGTGGATGCCACATGTCAGTTACCCTTGACGAAAGCACTTCCATGACGCGCCATTTATCGTCATGGAAGTGGACACTTCCGTTATGATAATTTTGGTATTGTCATGGAACACTTCTTCGACAGCACATGTATGACTATCTTAATTCTGTCATAAAATCGTCATGGATGTACATGCATGACAAAAAAGTGACCTACTGTGACAAACACGTATCATCACGGAAGTGTATTTTTTTGTAGTATGTATTGGGTGTGTTGGGGACACAAGAGATTTCTTGTATTTGGTTGCAGGGTTGTTTGAGAGAGACCATCTTCATCCTACGCCTCCCACGGATTGATAAACCTTAGGTCATCCACTTGAGGGAAAATTACTACTGTCCTACAAAACTCCGCGCTTGGAGGCCCAACACGAGTCTACAAGAATAAGTTGTGTACTAGATATCATGTAGTTTCATCTTGGTTGCTCTCTCTGAGAGTAGGCGGTGGTGGAGGGTATATATAACCATCACCAAAGATCTAGCTGTTACAAACTTTATGCACAACTCGGTGACACTGAAAGTAAATCTCAGTGGGACCGAACAGTGTAAAAGATTCGAACGTTAGACGTTTCAGTGAGACTGGATGAATCCATTCGATGAGACCGATATGTGATGACCTAAGAATATTCCTCACCTCGGTAATTCTGATCAATTCAACTCGGTAATCCCGAAGTGAACATGACGTGTTACGGAAACTTGCTCACTGCACTTCGGTGAGACTGAATGTCATCTCGGTAGAACCGAGTTTATAGGCTTTGGCTTAGGGCTCTGCCTGGTGTATCTTGGTGGGTCCGGATAGGAGTGTTTCGATGGGACCGAGATTTGACTTAGAGTTTTAGACAGATTGGATACGGAGAAAGTGGTTCAGGGTTTCGGAGCAATATCTTCAAGCCCTTGAGCAAATGACTCATAATCAAAACCTCATCCCATTTCAATAGTATTGGCTTTCCTATGGACTCAATGTGATCTTTGATCACTTAACCAAAAATGTATAGTCTTGAAGCTTTTGCCAATGTATGTCCTTGGCATTTTTAGGGGTCCACAATCACATATCCTTGCCATGCCAACGTTGAACTTTCCTGAAATCATCTTTGAATATGCATTAGTTCAATGACATATATGTTGTTATTAATTACCAAAACCACCCAAAGATTAGTTGCACTCTTCAGCGTGTTCAGCAGAGGCCGATGTCGCCCCCTTAGTCCGTACCTTGTAGTCCTTGTCCGAGGGCTTGAAGAGGATCTTCCATGTCCCGTCGAGGTCCTTCCCCCTAAAGAAGCTTCGGATTGTCGTATCCTGCTTCCCGACACATACCTCCACAATGGAAATTCTCGGGCCTGAAGGGGCTAGATCCAAATGTCCATGCTACAAAAGAAAAGAATATGTGATGAACATGTTAGGCAGCATTCCACATCAAATATTATGTTTTTATCATTTACCTACTTGAGGACGATCAGGAATTAAGCTCGGGGATGCTCTATTGGAAATATGCCCTAGAGGCAATAATAAAATGGTTATTATTATATTTCCTTGTTCATGATAATTGTCTATTGTTCATGCTATAATTGTATTAACTGGAAACCGTAATACATGTGTGAATACATAGACCACAACATGTCCCTAGTAAGCCTCTAGTTGACTAGCTCGTTGATCAATAGATGGTTATGGTTTCCTGACCATGGACATTGGATGTCATTGATAACGGGATCACATCATTAGGAGAATGATGTGATGGACAAGACCCAATCCTAAGCATAGCACAAGATCGTGTAGTTCGTTTGCTAGAGCTTTTCTAATGTCAAGTATCATTTCCTTAGACCATGAGATTGTGCAACTCCCGGATACCGTAGGAATGCTTTGGGTGTACCAAACATCACAACGTAACTGGGTGGCTATAAAGGTGCACTACAGGTATCTCCGAAAGTGTCTGTTGAGTTGGCACGAATCGAGACTGGGATTTGTCACTCCGTATGACGGAGAGGTATCTCTGGGCCCACTCGGTAATGCATCATCATAATGAGCTCAATATGACTAAGGAGTTAGTCACGGGATCATGCATTACGGTACGAGTAAAGTGACTTGCCGGTAACGAGATTGAACAAGGTATTGGGATACCGACGATCGAATCTCGGGCAAGTAACGTACCGATTGACAAAGGGAATTGTATACGGGATTGATTGAATCCTCGACATCGTGGTTCATCCGATGAGATCATCGTGGAACATGTGGGAGCCAACATGGGTATCCAGATCCTGCTGTTGGTTATTGACCGGAGAGTCGTCTCGGTCATGTCTGCATGTCTCCCGAACCCGTAGGGTCTACACACTTAAGGTTCGGTGACGCTAGGGTTGTAGAGATACTAGTATGCGGTAACCCGAAAGTTGTTCGGAGTCCCGGATGAGATCCCGGACGTCACGAGGAGTTCCGGAATGGTCCGGAGGTGAAGAATTATATATGGAAGTCCAGTTTCGGCCACCGGGAATGTTTCGGGGGTCACCGGTATTGTACCGGGACCACCGGAAGGGTCCCGGGGGTTCCACCGGGTGGGCCACCTATCCCGGAGGGCCCCATGGGCTGAAGTGGGAGGGGAACCAGCCCCTGGTGGGCTGGTGCGCCCCCCTTGGGCCTCGCCCTGCGCCTAGGGTTGGAAACCCTAGGGGTGGGGGCGCCCCACTTGGCTTGGGGGGCAAGCCACCCCCTTGCCCGCCGCCCCCCCCCCCCCTCGGAGATTGGATCTCCTAGGGCTGGCGCCCCCCAGGGGCCCTATATAAAGGGGGAGGGAGGGCAGCCGCACCTAAGCCCTGGCGCCTCCCTCTCCCTCCCGTGACACATCTCCCTCCTCACGCAGCGCTTGGCGAAGCCCTGTTGGAATCCCGCTACTTCCACCACCACGCCGTCGTGCTGCTGGATCTCCATCAACTTCTCCTCCCCCTTGCTGGATCAAGAAGGAGGAGACGTCCCCGCTCCGTACGTGTGTTGAACGCGGAGGTGCCGTCCATTCGGCGCTAGGATCATCGGTGATTTGGATCACGACGAGTACGACTCCATCAACCCCGTTCTCTTGAATGCTTCCGCTCGCGATCTACAAGGGTATGTAGATGCACTCCTCCCCTCTCGTTGCTAGCATCTCCTAGATTGATCTTTGTAACACGTAGGAAAATTTTGAATTTCTACTACGTTCCACAACAGTGGCATCATGAGCTAGGTCTATGCGTAGATTCTATGCACGAGTAGAACACAAAGTAGTTGTGGGCGATGATTTGTTCAATTTGCTTGCCGTTACTAGTCTTATCTTGATTCGGCGGCATTGTGGGATGAAGCGGCCCGGACCGACCTTACACGTACTCTTACGTGAGACAGGTTCCACCGACTGACATGCACTTGATGCATAAGGTGGCTAGCGGGTGTCTGTCTCTCCCACTTTAGTTGGATCAGATTCGATGAAAAGGGTCCTTATGAAAGGTAAATAGCAATTGGCATATCACCATTGTGGCTTTTGCGTAGGTAAGAAACGTTCTTGCTAGAAACCCATAGCAGCCACGTAAAACATGCAACAACAATTAGAAGATGTCTAACTTGTTTTTGCAGGGTATGCTATGTGATGTGATATGGCCAAAAGGATGTGATGAATTATATATGTGATGTATGAGATTGATCATGTTCTTGTAATAGGAACCACGACTTGCATGTCGATGAGTATGACAACCGGCAGGAGCCATAGGAGTTGTCTTAATTTATTGTATGACCTGCGTGTCAATGAAAACGCCATGTAATTACTTTACTTTATTGCTAACCGTTAGCCATAGTAGTAGAAGTAATAGTTGGCGAGACAACTTCATGAAGACACGATGATGGAGATCATGGTGTCATGCCGGTGACGAAGGTGATCATGCCGCGCCTCGAAGATGGAGATCAAAGGCGCAAGATGATATTGGCCATATCATGTCACTTTATGATTTGCATGTGATGTTTGTCATGTTTACATCTTATTTGCTTAGAACGACGGTAGCATAAATAAGATGATCCCTCACTAAAATTTCAAGAGATGTGTTCCCCCTAACTGTGCACCGTTGCGAAGGTTCGTTGTTTCGAAGCACCGCGTGATGATCGGGTGTGATAGATTCTAACGTTCGCATACAACGGGTGTTGACGAGCCTAGCATGTACAGACATGGCCTCGGAACACAAGTAAAACACTTAGGTTGACTTGACGAGCCTAGCATGTACAGACATGGCCTCGGAACACAAGAGACCGAAAGGTCGAACATGAGTCGTATAGTAGATACGATCAACATGGAGATGTTCACCGATGATGACTAGTCCGTCTCACGTGATGATCGGACACGGCCTAGTCGATTCGGATCATGTATCACTTAGATGACTAGAGGGATGTCTATCTAAGTGGGAGTTCATTAAATAATCAGATGAACTTAATTATCATGAACATAGTCAAAAGGTCTTTGCAAATAATGTCGTAGCTTACGCTTTAGTTCTACTAAGATATGTTCCTAGAGAAAATTTAGTTGAAAGTTGATAGTAGCAATTATGCGGACTGGGTCCGTAAACTGAGGATTGTCCTCATTGCTGCACAGAAGGCTTATGTCCTTAATGCACCGCTCGGTGTGCTGAACCTCGAGCGTCGTCTGTAGATGTTACGAAACATCTGACATACACGTTTTGATGACTACATGATAGTTCAGTGTGTGATGCTAACGGTTTAAAATTGTGGCACCAAAGACGGTTTTGAAACGTCGCAGAACATATGAGATGTTCCAAAGACTGAAATTGGGATTTCAGACTAATGCCCACGTCAAGAGGTATGAGACCTCTGACAAGTTTCTTAAGCCTGCAAACTAAGGGAGAAAAGCTCAATCGTTGAGCATGTGCTCGAATTGTCTGAGTACTACAATCACTTGAATCGAGTGGGAGTTAATCTTCCAGATGAGATAGTGATGGTTCTCCATAGTCACTGCCACCAAGCTATTAGAGCTTCGTGATGGACTATAACATATCAGGGATAGACATGATGATCCTTGAGCAACTCGCGATGTTTGACACCACGAAAGTAGAAATCAAGAAGGAGCATCAATTGTTGATGGTTAGTAAAACCACTAGTTTCTAGAAGGGCAAGGGCAAGAAGGGATACTTCATGAAACGGCAAATCAGTTGCTGCTCTAGTGAAGAAACCCAAGGTTGAACCCAAACCCGAGACTAAGTGCTTCTGAAATGAGGGGAACGGTCACTGAAGCAGAACTACCCTAGATACTTCGTAGATGAGAAGGCTGGCAAGGTCGACAGAAGTATATTGGATATACATTATATTAATGTGTACTTTACTAGTACTCCTAGTAGCACCAGGGTATTAGATACCGGTTTGGTTGCTAAGTGTTAGTAACTCGAAATAAAAGCTGCGGAATAAACGGAGACTAGCTAAAGGTGAGATGACGATATGTGTTGGAAGTGTTTCCAAGGTTGATGTGATCAAGCATCGCATGCTCCCTCTACCATCAAGATTGGGGTTAACCTGAATAATTGTTATTTGGTGTTTGCGTTGAGCATAGACATGATTGGATTATGTTTATTGCAATACGGTTATTCATTAAAGGAGAATAATGGTTACTCTGTCTATTTGAATAATACCTTCAATGGTCTTGCACCTAAAATGAATGGTTTATTGAATCTCGATCGTAGTGATACACATGTTCATGCCAAAAGATACAAGATAGTAATGATTGTACCACATACTTGTGGCACTGCCACTTGAGTCATATTGGTATAAAACGCATGAAGAAGCTCCATGTTGATGGATCTTTGGACTCACTCGTTTTTGAAAAGATTGAACCATGTCTATTAGTATACATGCATGAAGAAAGTCCATATAGATGGATCATTTGGACTCACTTGATTTTGAATCACTTGAGACATGCAAATCATACCACATGGGCAAGATGACTGAAAGGCCTCGTTTTCAGTAAGATGGAACAAGAGAGCAACTTGTTGGAAGTAATACATTTGATGTGTGTAGTCCAATGAGTGCTGAGGCACACAGTGGATATCGTTATGTTCTTACTTCACAGATGATTTGAGTAGATGCTGAGAATATTTACTTGATGAAACACAAGTCTGAATTATTGAAAGGTTCAAGTAATTTCAGAGTGAAGTTGAAGATCGTCGTGACAAGAGGATAAAATGTCTGTGATATGATCATAGAGATGAATATCTGAGTTACGAGTTTGGCACACAATTAAGAAATTGTGGAAATTGTTTCACGACTAATACCGCCTGGAACACCATATTGTGATGGTGTGTCCGAACATCATAACTGCACCCTATTGGATATGGTGCATACCATGATGTCTCTTATCGAATTACAACTATCGTTTATGGGTTAGGCATTAGAGACAACCGCATTCACTTTAAATAGGGCACCACGCAATTCCGTTGAGACGACACCGTATGAACTATGGTTTAGAGAAACCTAAGCTGTCGTCTCTTAAAAGTTTGGGGCTGTGACGCTTATGTGAAAAAGTTTCAGGCTGATAACCTCGAACCCAAAGCGGATAAATGCATCTTCATAGAATACCCAAAACAGTTGGGTATGCCTCCTATTTCAGATCTGGAAGCAAAAGTGATTGTTTCTAGAAACGGGTCCTTTCTCGAGGAAAAGTTTCTCTCGAAAGAATTGAGTGGGAGGATGGTGGAGACTTGATGAGGTCATTGAACCGTCACTTCAACTAATGTGTAGCAGGGCACAGGAAGTTGTCCCTGTGGCACCTACACCAATTGAAGTGGAAGCTTATGATAGTGATCATGAAACTTCAGATCAAGTCACTACCAAACCTCATAGGACGACAAGGATGCGTACTACTTCAGAGTGGTACGTAATCCTGTCTTGGAAGTCATGTTGCTAGACAACAATGAACCTACGAGCTATGGAGAAGCGATGGTGGGCCCGGATTCTGACGAATGGCTTGAGGCCATAAAATCCGAGAGGATCCATGTATGAAAACAAAGTATAGACTTTGGAAGAACTACTTGATGGTCGTAAGGCTGTTGGGCGCAGATGGATTTTAAAAAGAAGACAGACAATGATGGTAAGTGTCACCATTAAGAAAGCTCGACTTGTCGTTAAGATGTTTTCCGACAAGTTCAAGGAGTTGACTGCGATGAGACTTTCTCACTCGTAGCGATGCTAAGAGTCTGTTGGAATTATATTAGCAGCTACTGCATTATTTATGAAATCTTGCAGATAGGATGTCAAAACATTGTTTCCTCGACGATTTTCTTGAGGAAAGGTTGTATGTGATACAACCAGAAGGTTTTGTCAATCCTGAAAGATGCTAACAAGTATGCAAAGCTCCAGCAATCCTTCTAAGGATTGGAGTAAGCATCTCGGAGTTGGAATGAACGCTTTGATGAGATGATCAAAGATTTTGGGTTTATGCAAAGTTCATGAGAAACTTGTATTTCCAAAGAAGTGAGTGGGAGCACTATAGAATTTTTGATGAGTATATGTTGTTGACATATTGTTGATCAGAAATGATGTAGAATTTCTGGAAAGCATCCAGGGTTATTTGAAAAGTGTTTTTAATGGAAAACCTGGATTAAGCTACTTGAACATTGAGCAACAAGATCTATAAGGATAGATCAAAAACGCTTAATAGTACTTTCAAATGAATACATACCGTGACAAGATTTTGAAGGAGTTCAAAATAGATCAGCAAAGAAGGAGTTCTTGGCTGTGTTACAAGGTGTGAGTATTGAGTAAGACTCAAGACCTGACCACAGCAGAAGAGAGAGAAAGGACGAAGGTCGTCCCCTATGCTTTAGACGTAGGCTCTATAGTATGCTATGCTGTGTACCGCACTTGAAGTGTGCCTTGCCATGAGTTAGTCAAGGGGTACAAGAGTGATCCAGGAATGGATCACATGACAGCGGTCGAACTTATCCTTAGTAACTAATGGACTAAGGAATTTTCTCGATTATGGAGGTGGTAAAAGAGTTCGTCGTAAAGGGATACATCGATGCAAACTTAGACACTAATCCGGATGACTCTGAGTAGTAAACCAGATTCGTATAGTAGAGCAATTATTTGGAATAGCTCCAAGTAGCGCGTGGTAGCTACATCTACAAGATGACATAGAGATTTGTAAAGCACACACGGATCTCAAAGGTTCAGACCCGTTGACTAATAACCTCTCTCACAAGCGAGATATGAACAAACCCCATGGGTGTTGGATTCATTACAATCACATAGTGATGTGAACTAGATTATTGACTCTAGTGCAAGTGGGATACTGTTGGAAATATGCCCTAGAGGCAATAATAAAATGGTTATTATTATATTTCCTTGTTCATGATAATTGTCTATTGTTCATGCTATAATTGTATTAACTGGAAACCGTAATACATGTGTGAATACATAGACCACAACATGTCCCTAGTAAGCCTCTAGTTGACTAGCTCGTTGATCAATAGATGGTTATGGTTTCCTGACCATGGACATTGGATGTCATTGATAACGGGATCACATCATTAGGAGAGTGATGTGATGGACAAGACCCAATCCTAAGCATAACACAAGATCGTGTAGTTCGTTTGCTAGAGCTTTTCTAATGTCAAGTATCATTTCCTTAGACCATGAGATTGTGCAACTCCCGGATACCGTAGGAATGCTTTGGGTGTACCAAACGTCACAACGTAACTGGGTGGCTATAAAGGTGCACTACAGGTATCTCCGAAAGTGTCTGTTGGGTTGGCACGAATCGAGACTGGGATTTGTCACTCCGTATGACGGAGAGGTATCTCTGGGCCCACTCGGTAATGCATCATCATAATGAGCTCCATATGACTAAGGAGTTAGTCACGGGATCATGCATTACGGTACGAGTAAAGTGACTTGCCGGTAACGAGATTGAACAAGGTATTGGGATACTGACGATCGAATCTCGGGCAAGTAACGTACCGATTGACAAAGGGAATTGTATACGGGATTGATTGAATCCTCGACATCGTGGTTCATCCGATGAGATCATCGTGGAACATGTGGGAGCCAACATGGGTATCCAGACCCTGCTGTTGGTTATTGACCGGAGAGTCGTCTCGGTCATGTCTGCATGTCTCCCGAACCCGTAGGGTCTACACACTTAGGGTTCGGTGACGCTAGTGTTGTAGAGATACTAGTATGCGGTAACCCGAAAGTTGTTCGGAGTCCCGAATGAGATCCCGGACGTCACGAGGAGTTCCGGAATGGTCCGGAGGTGAAGAATTATATATGGAAGTCCAGTTTCGGCCACCGGGAATGTTTCGGGGGTCACCGGTATTGTACCGGGACCACCGGAAGGGTCCCGGGGGTTCCACCGGGTGGGGCCACATATCTCGGAGGGCCCCATGGGCTGAAGTGGGAGGGGAACCAGCCCCTGGTGGGCTGGTGCGCCCCCCTTGGGCCTCCCCCTGCGCCTAGGGTTGGAAACCCTAGGGGTGGGGGGCGCCCCACTTGGCTTGGGGGGCAAGCCACCCCCTTGCCCGCCCCCCCCCCCCCCCGAAGATTGGATCTCCTAGGGCTGGCGCCCCCCCAGGGTCCCTATATAAAGGGGGGAGGGAGGGCAGCCGCACCTAAGCCCTGGCGCCTCCCTCTCCCTCCCGTGACACATCTCCCTCCTCACGCAGCGCTTGGCGAAGCCCTGTTGGAATCCCGCTACTTCCACCACCACGTCGTCGTGCTGCTGGATCTCCATCAACTTGTCCTCCCCCCTTGCTGGATCAAGAAGGAGGAGACGTCCCCGCTCCGTACGTGTGTTGAACGCGGAGGTGCCGTCCGTTCGGCGCTAGGATCATCGGTGATTTGGATCACGACGAGTACGACTCCATCAACCCCGTTCTCTTGAATGCTTCCGCTCGCGATCTACAAGGGTATGTAGATGCACTCCTCCCCTCTTGTTGCTAGCATCTCCTAGATTGATCTTCGTGACACGTAGGAAAATTTTGAATTTCTGCTACGTTCCCCAACAGATACGTCTCCAACAATCTATAATTTTTTATTGTTCCATGTTGTTATATTATCAATCTTGGATGTTTTATATTCATTTTATAGCAACTTTATATCATTTTTTGGGACTAACCTATTGACATAGTGTCAAGTGTCAATTGCTCTTTTTTTGCTTGTTTTTTTACTTCGCAGAATATCAATACCAAATGAAGTCCAAATGCCATGAAACTTTTTGGTGTTTTTTTTCTGGACAGACGACAACTTGGGAGCCAAGGAAGTGCCCGAGGGGAGGCCCATGGGGCCCACAAAGCACCAAGGCGTGCTAGAGGCCCCTGGCGCACCTTTGTGGGTAGTGGGGCCCACAGGGCCCCTCTCCACCGCTATCAGCTCTTAAATACTCTAAAATACAAAAACCCTAGGGGAGCAGAGAGATCAGAGTTTCCACCGCCGCAATTTCCAGAACCACGAGATCCAATCTAGAGGCCTTTTCCGGCACCTTGCCGGAGGGGTCAACAATCAAGGAGGGGTTCTTCATCAACACCCTTGCCCCTCCGTTGATGCGTGAGTAGTTTACCACAGACCTACGGGTACGTAGACAGTAGCTAGATGACTTCTTCTCTCTTTTTGATCTTCAATACAATGTTCTCCTTGATGTTCTTGGAGATCTATTTGCTGTCACTCTTTTTTGCGATGTGTTTGTTGGGATCCAATGAATTGCGAGTTTACGATCAGATCTATCTATGAATATTATTTGAGTCTTTGTTGAACTCTCTTATGCATGATTGTTATAGCCTCGTATTTCTTCTCCGAAACTTTGGTTTGGTTTGGCCAACTAGATTGATGTTTCTTGCAATGAGAAGAGGTGCTTTGTGATGGGTTCTCTCTTGCGGTGTCCTCACCCAGTGATAGAAGGGGTAGCGAGGCACACATGTATCCTTGCCATTAAGGATAAAAGGATGGGGTCTATTCCTACATGAATAGATCTTGTCTACATCATGACATCGTTCTTATTGCATTACTCTGTTTCTCCATGAACTTAATACACTAGATGCATGCTAGATAGCAGTTGATGTGTGGAGTAATAGTAGTAGATGCAGGCAGGAGTCGGTCTACTAATCTTGGACGTGATGCCTATATACATGATCATTGCCTTGGATATCGTCATAATTATTTGCTCTTCTATCAATTGCCCAACAGTAGTTTGTTTACCCACCGTATGCTATTTTCTTGAGAGAAGCCTCTAGTGAAATCTACACCCCCCGGGTCTATTTCCTATCATATTATTTTCAAATATATTAATACAAAATTCCAAAAATACCTTGCTGCACTTTTTCTTTACTTCTTTTATTTTGTGTTTTTGTTAGATCTATTTATCCAATCTCATACAATTTAATCTATCTCCATACCGAGGAGGGATTGACAACCCCTCTTATGTGTTGGGTTGCAAGTTTTTGTTATTTGTGTGAAGGTACTGCTTACATAGTTTGGTGGATCCTCCTACTGGATTGATATCTTGGTTTCATAACTAAGGGAAATACTTACCATTGTTGTGCTGCATCATCCTCTCCTCTTTGGGGAAATACCAACGCTGTTAGCAGCAATCAGACCACATGCACCCAAGGCGACGCACTCATCAATGAAAACCTTTATTTGGCGCTGGAGTGCTGCCACTTCCTATCGATTCCCCCAGTCGAGGTTCTTGGCAGGCCAGGAGTGCAAACTCTTCAAGGGTGTGTCCGAGAAGGGAGGGACGCCCTCCTGGTCCCCCGACGGCACGTCTGCCATGTAAAACCATTCCTCTTTCCATTGTTTCATGATTTCAGTGAATTTGCCCTTCGGGCAGTCGATGTAGTTGAGCTTGCTGGCCGTAGCCCCTCCGCATTCCGTGAGATTGGGACTATTGCTGTGTGGTTTGACACAAAACAGTTTCAGCCAGAGCCCGAAGTGGGGCTTGATGCGGAGGAAGGCTTCACAGCAAGTGATGTATGTGGCTATGTGGTGGATGGAGTTGGGCCCATATGATGGAACTAGAGCTCGTAGAAATACAGCAGGACCCGAAAAGGGGGTGTGGGAGAAAGCCCGGACCTCGGATGAGGTGGGAAACAAAGACAACCCGCTCGCCCTCCCGAGGTGTTGGAATCCTTGAAGCCGAGCAGATCTCATCGCCGACTAGGGGGAACGACATTTAACCTCACCCTAGGGTGGGAGATAGTCGGTCGCCTGAAGCTCTGTAATATTGTTAGTGATGATGATAAGGGCATCCATAGCCCCCTCTTGCTTGCGACCTTCTCATCCCCCGTCTGAGCGGCGGTACCTTCCCCCTTGCCGACCATCTCTTATAGCCGGAGGGGATGAGGTCTGGAGACTGGAAGCCAAGTGTGTCACTGATATCTGGGCAGTAGAGCTTGAGAATTCTAGACAATGGATCAAGGAAGGAATCATGGGTTAGATCCATTTCATCCCCTTTTATAAGTTGGAAAAAATACCAAGGGGCACCACACCGTGCAGTAAATCCTCTAATTTCCCAATGCGACATGCATAGTTTGAGAGATGTTAGTAGATGATGTTGCTCAAAATCCGGGGCACGATCTCTTTATTGATGGGACGTGCCAATAAAAACGGCCTTGGGCCATAGTAAACTCGGCATAATAACTACTGATGGGACCTTCTGACTCTACAGTATGAGGCAACAGTTCGGTTTCCGGTCAAAGGTTGTCAGAACAGTACTTATTCGCTTTGCCACGCTGACACTGAAAAACTTTGGTGCTAAGCTATCTAAAGCTCAACAAGGGTCCTTGGATCCAGCCAAGAGTAAAAACTCATCTCGGGGAATTTGGGTCGGACCTCCTCGAGCCCCCAATGTATCTAACAGTTTGACTTAAATAAAAAAGAAAACATGGTTGCAGTTGAGGAAGGTGCCGAAGAAGAGTCGAATAAATCTACAAGAAATGCCAAATCCAAGGGAGTCCTCATACATGGAATCAAGATACATCAAGTTTGTCGAACTCACCTACGAAGCCTAAGACCTGAAGACAACGCCATACCAAGGAGTTTGATGTCCTTGGCTTGAAGACCAGTTTAGGGGCTACTGACGATGTCCTGGACTAGGGGGTGTTGACCACGTCGGCCCCATTGTGGTGGGTCGGGCCCAGGACCCTTGGATCATGAACAAATGGGCCAAGGCTGCCCTGCTCTTCGACGTGCTTAAGATGGAATCATCTGAAGACTTGGCGCATACTCTAAGACACATTTGAGTCTTCGACATGTTTATCCCTAGATGTAACCGACTTCATGTAAACCCTAGGTACCCTCGATCCCTGTATAATCCGAGGGGTTTAGAGCATAGGCTAGAGAACTGGAAATTCGTATACGGTCTCGAGGTAGATCATCTTGTACTTTGTACTCCAACACAATCAGTACAACAAAAGCAGGACACAGGGTTTTGCCTCTTCGAGAGGGCCTGAACCTAATTAAACATTGTCTCCCTTGTTCCTCCTATTACCATCTAGCTAAGATCACCGACTCAAGGCCCCCTACCCGAGATCTGCCGGATTGAACTCTGACAACTGGCACTAAAGTGTTAGTGGATATAACGCAACCTGGTCTTATCATCCATGTGGCCTTACCAAAGGATATCCTTTAGTAGACTAATAATCAAAGTTAGTTTTCATTCAAGTTCTTGCATGACCTAACACTTAGCAAAATTAATGTACCTGCTCGAGCTATATAATCAGTCCTTAAGCAACGACTTGGGATTTCCTTTTCTGACTATGCTCCTAAGCTTATAATTACTAAACTACATCTAATAATTTGTGGTAAGTGCATTATTTCCATGCATGGTTTGTTGAAGTGTGGTTGACGAGATGCAGGTCACTCCTCATTCCAAATTTCATTGGCAAGACTTGAAGCATATCATAAAATTGTTCATAATCTCCACTTCCCTACCAAGCTTTTCAATGCTGGACACAAATGGGAATATGTGTGCCAGTGGTGCAGACCTTCGATAGGATCAATTGTATCATTCACAAAAAGCTGGCACACGATCTGTTATGTTGTATACGCTCTTCAAAACTATTGCTTCATGCATTGCTATAATTGTTTTATTTGTCTTGCAACAGATATTGCCGCCTATATTTGTTCCTAGATTGATTCTTTGTTCTAGTCCAATCACACTAGCTATTGGTGAGAACAAGAAAGTGATGGTGATGTACTTCATACCCCTAGAAATGAAAGCATTCTCACTGATATGCGGTCGACTATGTTGGTAATCCGTCCACATTTGAAAATTAGAGTCAATGTTATGCTCATGCTCTTCGAAGGCATTGAAGGCCTTTTCTGTTCATTGATGACATTCTGCCTTGCAGATTCTTGGCAATTCTTTCCTTAAATCCTGGTTGTTAAGTATTGTGTGTTAAGTACCTCTTGAGTAGAGAGGTCGTGGTTTAGCTATGCTATCTATCTTTGTGCAAAGGGCGCAGTGGATAAACATGTTCCATGTGATGTGCTTCACTTTTGCGATGCGTTTGACCGTGTTGTTTCCCCAAGGCAAGGAAAACCAGTTCAGCCAAGCTAAACCAATTGCATAGGCTAAGATTGTGCTTTCAGATGGAGCTTGTTTATGATGGTTTGTTTATCTTTTCAGCAGCGTTCATTAGAGTCTATTTGATATGGTTTGCTTGTCTTCTTTGTTGTTTATTCATAGTCATGTATGAAATCGAACACATTCAATGGTATGATGCGGTATGTTGTTTGTTTGGCATACTATCACATAGGTTAATGTTGTAGTTGGAGCAGACCCGGTCCTACCATTGCTCCGCTTCATGGTTGTAGTTGGTCGTTGCGCCAATGACGCAACGGGTCATACAGAAGTTATAAAACCGCAAGACACAGAGTTGTATTGTGTTCACTACACCTACATTATGTTTTATGGAGAGATACCACATGTGAAATTATGGATCATAGTCCATTCATATTAATTATTGCCAACCTCAATCACTCCTTTTATTTAATGTTCACAATCTGAATTGTTACTCTATACCGTCGCAATTATCACTTCCTACCACAGGTTATATTAGTCATCTTAACTACCAAGGCTATTGAGACTAACAATCTCATTAGTTTCATTGGGACCAAGACAAGTGTAGTTGTGTGGATGTATTGATCATTAACTGTCATTCAAGCACTTCTACCGGTTTGTTCACTTGAGGGAAATTTCTTCCTACCTACAAATGTTTGCACCCGAGGGCGCAACAACTTCCTATAATAGCGGAGATACTTATCATGCTAGATGCAAGAGATGTTGTATGAATATTCAGAGTATCCCAAGTTCACGCACCAGGAAGTGCCCTAGCAACTCCTCTTTGGATTGGAGCCCCACCATCGTCACATTGTTCCGCCATTGTAGAGTTTTCGGCTCCAGTATGTGAGCCTATGATATGTTCAATAAATAATGTACATATTGTTGTTGCACGAATCGTGCCGCATTTTCCTCACTAAGCGTTGTAATATCAATACCTGTCGAACCCCTTGTATATGTGATGTAATATATTGTGGTTCAGCTTGGTGCCAAGTTGCACTTCGTACCAGAAGACATTCATCGTTGGGGTAGCACACAGGGCCACCGGTTCGTTGAATTAGGGTGCCACAAATCTCATATGAAGTGGACCAGGCAATATAACTTGCTTCAAACCTGCATGTGGTGGAGTTTTGGGGAGGTTTCGCCCCTTTTTTTCCTTTCTTTACCCTTTTCATATTTTTTATGTAACGATGTTATGTTAATTTTTTGTTTTACCTTCCTTTTTTTCCTTTATACTTTTTTACATTGGCTTTTTTTTAAATACATGTTGAACATTTTTTTAATACACCTTGACCTTTTTAGAATACATATAGAACATTTGTAAATACACATTGAGCATCTTTTAAATACACGGCAAACAAATTTAAAATAGATTGTGAACAATTCAAATAGCCAGTGATATATTTTTTAAATATGTTGTGAAATTTCTAAATACAAATGGATTATTATTTGAATAAAATATGATCACCATGCAAACACATGATGAACATTTTTTCTAAGCTGAACATTTGTTTAACACGTGAGATCTTATTTTAATATATGATGAAAGTTTTTAAATACATGATTGAAATTTTATAATAAACACGTGAACATTTCTTAAAATGCATGATAAACATTTTTAGTCACACAAAGAATATCGTTCAAAAATATTTAAAATAAATTTTAGAAAATATAAGAACAATCTTATAAATGTTCCCAACCTATTTGTTCGAGCATAAAAAAATAGATTTTGTTTAAGAGAAACCAGAAGAGAAAAAGGAGAATATGTAGCGTATGTGCATACACAATAGCGGTGCGGTTGAGGTAACCCCAGCTTTTCCCCTACTCTCTTTTTTAACTTTATATCTCGCCTACTGTGAGTATTAGACAAGGGTTTTAGGGTTTGTGGCACACCTCCAACGTGGGGTGACCTTTTCATTATATAGAGAGGTACATATAATGTACAATACAATTACACGTGGGGCCCAGTATATACAGAGTCTAACACCCTCCCTCAATCTTAACCGTGCTCAGAAGAATTCACTAGGTTGAGATTGCGCCTACAGCCTTCAAACTGAGGAAGAGGCAGTGGCTTCGTGAAGATGTCAGCAAGTTGATCTTTGGAGGAGATAAACTTGATAAGAAGCAGTTTCTGGGCAACACGTTCTCTGACAAAATGATAATCAACTTCGATGTGTTTGGTGCGAGCATGAAAGACTGGATTTGAAGACAAATACGTTGCACCAATGTTATCACACCAAAGTACCGACGGCTGCTTCTGAGGAATCTTCAACTCCCTGAGCAAAGACTGTATCCAAATAAGCTTAGCTGTGGCATTTGCAACTGCTTTGTACTCAGCTTCAGTGCTACTGCGGGACACCGTTGCTTGTTTACGAGCACTCCAGGCAATCAAGTTAGAACCAAGGAACACTGCATATCCCCCTGTTGATCGTCCGTCATCCGGACTCCCAGCCCAGTCAGCATCAGAGAATGCAGAGAGAAATCCAGAGGGGGCCGGTTGCAGATGCAAGCCATAAGAAGTGAACTGGATATAGCGCAAGATGCGCTTAACCGCAGTCCAATGAGAGTCTCAAGGAGCATGAAGAAACTGGCAGACACGGTTGACAGCATAGGAGATATCCGGACGGGTGATAGTCAAGTACTGCAAGCCACCAACAATACTACAATACTCAGTAGCCTCATCAGTAGAGAGAAGAGAACCATCAAGAGCAGACAGTCGGTCAGTAGAGGACATAGGTGTAGTAGCTGTCTTGCACTGAAGCATATTAGCCCGTCGAAGAATATCAAGAGAGTACTTCTGCTGAGTAAGGGTCAAGCTAGAGCCAGAGGACAAAACTTCCAGCCCAAGGAAATAGTGAAGCTGCCCAAGATCCTTAACAGCAAAATCAGCACTCAAAGCAGAAACCAAGCGATCCGCAGCATAGTCCGAGGAGCTGACCAGGATGATATCATCAACATAGACCAACAGATACATAGTAACCGCAGGTCGCTGAAGAAGAAATAAGGAGGTATCGGCCAGAGAGGGAACAAATCCATGAGCCCGAAGAGTGGTGCCAAGATGCGCATGCCAAGCACGCGGAGCCTGCTTCAGACCATAGAGCGCCTTAACAAGATGACACAGATGCTGCGGACGAGCTGGATCAACAAAACCGGGAGGCTGCCGCATGTAAACCTCCTCCTCAAGGACACCATGAAGGAAAGCATTATGGACATCAAGCTGACGAAGAGACCATCCATGAGTAATAGCCAGTGAGAGAAGAAGCCGGATAGTGGTGGGTTTGACCACCGGACTGAAGATGTCCTCATAATCAAGGCCATGGCGCTGTTTGAATCCTTTAGCAACCAGTCAAGCCTTGTATCTCTCGATAGAACCATCAGCATGTTTCTTTACCTTGAAAACCCACTTGGAATCAATGATGTTGACACCAGCCTTGGGAGGAACTAGACGCCACGTGTCATTCTCAAGAAGAGCATGGTATTCTTGTTACATTACAGTACGCCAGTGAGGGATACTCAGGGCAGCCTGAAAATGCCGTGGCTCAGCAGTAGGGTCGGACTGGGCTAGCGCCATGCAAGTCGCAAGCCAGGCCACCGTGCCATCCGTGCGTTTCTTAGGACGAACCACCCCACTTTTGCTGCGTGTATGAGGACGCAACACAGGGGGCAGAACAGGTGGCGAAGCCGACGGTGAGGATGACGACGGGGGCGCAGCCTCCGTCATGACAGATGCTGATGCAGTCGGAGGCGGTGACGGGGTAGAAGCAGCAGGAGACGCCGACCCACTGGAGGGCGACACTGGTCCAGGCGAGCGGGACAAGGGCCGCGCAGGCGACGTGGACGGCGAGGGGCTCCCAGGCGGGGAAGGCCCAGGCGTCGGTGCAGGGGACAGCCCAGGCGTTGGTGTCGGGGACGCCAGTGAAGAGGAGACGGCCCACTGGGCCGACGCATCGGTCAGCAGCGGCGGCTGGGCCGGAGTACCGGTGCGCGACGTAGGAGCCGCTGGCGCGGGCGCAGGCGGGATCATTGCATGGGGCATGCAGGGAGCCACCTGATCGACGTGATCGGACGAGGAGGACGGAGCGGTCGGGGACGAGGGAGCCGGAGGGTCAACCTCGTCCAGGAGCTCCAGTCGTGCACATCTCCCAATACCTGCACCATGGTTAGACAACAAAGAGGGCGAATGTGCAGCATCTACAAATTGATCAGGCAATATAGTGGATGGGTGCACCGGCGGGGTGGAACTTGTGTCAGGTGGGGGAAGGGTAGCAAAGGGAAAAACATGCTCATCAAAAACAACATCTCGTGAGATATACACATGATTAGACGGGACATGAAGACACTTATACCCTTTGTGAATAGAGATGTACCCGAGAAAGACACATTTTTTTGAACGGAACTCAAGCTTGCGATTATTATACGGACGGAGATGCGGCCAACACGCACACCCGAACACTTTAAGAAATGTGTAATCAGGAATCTGGCCAAGCAAGAGTTCAAGTGGAGTTTTCATATGAAGGAGCCGGGAAGGAAGCCTATTTATGAGAAAACAGGCTGTAGTAAAAGCATCACTCCAAAAACGAAATGGGACAGATGCATGAGCGAGCAAGGTTAACCCAGTTTGAACAATATGACGATGCTTACGTTCAGCTGAACCGTTCTGCTGATGTGTATGCAGGCAAGAGACACGATGAGCAATTCCAAGTTTTTCAAAGAAACTACTAAGATTGCGGTACTCACCCCCCCCCCCCCAATCTGACTGTACATGAATGATCTTATGATTAAGGAGACGCTCAACATGTGCTTGAAATTATAAAAACACATTAAACACATCAGACTTATGCTTAAGAAGATAAATCCAGGTAAAGTGACTATAAGCATCAATGAAACTAACATAATATTCGTGCCCACTAACGGACAGCTGGGCAGGACCCCATACATCTGAAAACACAAGCTCAAGAGGAGTTTTGACTATATGTGTAGAAACAGAAAAAGGTAACCGATGACTCTTGCCTTACTAGCAGGCATCACAGATGGCAGCAGCTTTATTACTAGACTCGGACGGTAGCTCATGACGATGGAGGACATGGCAAACAATGGGTGATGCTGGGTGACCAAGGCGATAGTGCCATAGTGAAGGAGACACACGAACGCCACTGAAGACTTGGAACGCAGCAGCAGGAGCGGGAACGTCGGTGGGCGCATCAAGAGCATATAAACCACGGCGGTAGCGACCTCTAAGAAGTATGTTCCTCGTAGCACGATCCTTAACAAAGAGATGAAACGGGTGAAATTCACAGAAAACATTATTATCCTGTGTAAGTTTAGGAACAGAGAGTAAGTTATGTGCAACTATGGGAACACGAAGAACATTTCTAAGATGCAAGGTCCTAGAGGTGTTTGTGAGAAGTGATGCCTGACCAACATGTGAAATGTGCATACCTGCCCCGTTAGCTGTGTGAACCTTGTCATTCCCGCGGTAAGGCTGCTGAACAGTTAGCTTGCCCAGCTCGTTCGTGACATGAGTTGTTGCTCCAGTATCCATGTACCTTGAAGGATCAACATGATAAGAAGGAGTGTGACCCTGTTGCGCCATGTTGACTTGACGCTCATTGCCCTTGCCATTATTGCCGAGGCCGAGGAAGTCAGTCTTGTATCGGCGATGACAGCGGGAGGCGACATGGCGAGGAAGGCCACAGAGTTGACACGGCTGTGCCGCACCACAGGCAGTACAGCAGGCGCAGGCGCGGCCGTCGACGACAACCACCGATGCGCCAGGACGCAGGGCCTGCTGCTGGACAAGGGACGCACCATCAGACTTGCCCTCCCCCCACCCGAGGACGAAGCTGCAGGGGAGCCACGGCCGCCGCCTTTGCCGCGGTAGACGGCATTGACAGAGGAGTCGATGGAGACGTCGGGGCGACACGCATTGAGCCATTGCTCCGTAGACAGGAGATGGCTGTAGAGTTCCTGAGGACGAATAGGCTCCTTGCGTTCATTAAGCACCTCGGCAAGCGAGTCGTAGTCGCTGTCAAGGCCGGCTAGGATGAAGGACGTGAACTCGTTGTCATGAAGGGGCTCTCCAATGGAAGCAAGAGTGTCGGCCAACTTCTTGACCTTGTTGTAGAAGGCGGTCACCGTACCATTGTCCTTGCGAGTTTCACCAAGCTTGGCACGAATGGCCATGGACTGAGCAGTAGATTGAGATGAAAAACTCGACTCCAGGATGCCCCACACCTCGTGAGAAGATGCAGCAAAGAGGACGAGACCGGCCACACCCTCACCCAGGGAAGACTGGATGGCTGAGAGGATGGCTTGGTCCTGAGCGATCCACGCACGAAACATCGGATGCTGTGGCGGTGGACACGGCAGGGTACCGTTGACGAACCCCTCCAAATAATGCCTGCGAAGGAGAGGTAGCACCTGAGCACACCAGTACAAATAATTGTCCGGTTTAAGCTTCACCGGAAGGAGGTGCGAGAACAAAAACGGCGGCGAGGAGATCGCGGCCAGAGCAGCTTCAACAGCCACATATGGCACATGAGAGGGCAACGGTGCAGGAGGAGCCACGGCCGGTGCGTACATGTGTTGGGCACCGTACGCGTAGGATGTACCATAGGGCGGCGGAGCCTGATAGGATCCCTGGCCAGGGTACGCGCCGTAGGAGGGGCGCGCGGGTGGCGGCGGCCCGTACAGGGCCGCATAGAGCGAGTAGCCACCAGGCGCGCCATGATGCACATGGGTGACGTCGACAACGGCAGGGCCGACTGCGGTGTAGAGGGAGGCAGCCGGAGCAGGTGCGATGCAGTCGGTGGCGGTGCGAGCACTAGGGAGTGTGTGGCAGCCGAAGGCGGCGGCGGTTGCTGGGACCGGGCCGAAGCAGCGGGCGACGAGGACGACACGCCGGCGTACAGCGACGACACCGGGCCGGTGAAGAGGGACCCCGCCGATTGGGTCTGCAGGGGGCCGAGCGATCCATCCGTCGTGTAGGGCGCAGTCCCGCCCTGGAGGAGACGCGCGAGGGACGGCGGGAGGAACGACTGATCCATGCGGTCCGAGGCCGGCGGCAGAAGGGCAGGGAAGGAGCCCACGGTGGCGGCGGCGCGTGAGGCGACGTCGGCGGCTGGCGGCGGAGGCGGAGCGGAAAACATTAGATCGTTAGGTCGGATACCATATTAGACAAGGGTTTTAGGGTTTGTGGCACACCTCCAACGTGGGGTGACCTTTTCATTATATAGAGAGGTACATATAATGTACAATACAATTACACGTGGGGCCCAGTATATACAGAGTCTAACAGTGAGATATAAATGTTCCTGCAGTTTCCTTTCTTGAATCCATTTTAGCTCTTTTTAAGAAACGGGCTTTCACAAGTTTTTGGCCGGTTTATTTTCTAGTAGTTGGTTTTTTTCTGTTTTCTTTTTCTGGTTTTGCTTCTTTATATCTTTCTTATGCTTCCTTTTACTTTTGTTTGTTTTTTGTTTTTCTCCTGCTTCCCTGTGTTTATCCTTGTTTTCCTTTCATTTCTTCTATACCAGGTTTTCCGTTCTTTTTCTCATTTTTTCGATTTTCTCGTTTATATTTCTTCTTTTCTTCCGATTCTTTTTCCATCATGCAGTACTAAATAAATTATTTGGGGTGTATTTGAAATGGTAATCGAGTGTTCAAAAATGTTCATCATTTTATCGTGTAAATAAATGTTTTCTAGGCATTATTCAATATTTCATGGTTTATTAAAATTGCTTCTTGGGGATTTTTTTAAAATGTAGTAGAAATTTTTTCCGAGCATTAAAAATGTTATAGTGTGTTTAATAAATAATTATCCTGTATTAAAAAAAGTTCATCATGTACTTAAAAAATGTTTGTCGTGTACTAAAACTTCTTTGCCATGCTAACAAAGAGTTTGCAGTTTATTAAAAATATAGTTTATGGTGTATTAAAAATGTTCGTCGAGTATTCATTATTTATTGACTTAATTTTATATTCTTATTTTTTACTTTTCCTTATTTTTTAACTGTGAATTTTTTATTTCTTTTTGTTTTCATCTTGTGGTTACTTTCTATCTTCATTTATAAAATATGTTCATAGTGCTTTCTGAAAATGTTCATTGTCTATTTAAAAAGGCCCATATCGTATTTAAAAACATCCTTCGCATTTTTAAAATTTTCACCGTATATTATTATTTCTCCATCATGTACCTTAAGGAGGTTGATCGTCTATTGTTCACCGTGGATTAAGAAAATTTTCAACTACGTGACTTCAAAATTGTTTGACTTGTATCTAAATTGTAATGGAATACTTTAGAAATTGACAATGTGTATTCTAAAAATTGCATTTTGTACTTTGGAAAATGTTGGTTTAAAAAAGTTCAAGCATATTTTTATAGATGTAAATTTTGATTTTTTTATAAATACAGGTTAAACAATTTTTAATACAGGGTGAGCATTTTTAGTGTACAATGAACATTCTTCTGAAACACAATGAACGTTTTCTTAATACTCGAGGAAGATTCTCTTAAATCTATTTATAACTTTTTGTTACATAAACATTTTTAAATACATGGTGAATATATTTTCAGTTTATGATAAGCATTTTTTTGTAAAATACACATCGAATTATTTTAAGACTTTAATGAAGTGAAAATATCTCTCTTTATCTCTATCTCAACAAAAGATAAAAGTGAAAAAAAAGAAAAAGAAAAATTAAAAAGAAGAAAACACTAGTAATGTACAAGAGAGAAACACAAGTGGAGTGATTGAGTGATATACAAACATGCATACAAGATGCGCCTAGGTTTCCTCTCGGGAAAAAGATTCTTGCCTCGCTTGTCGAGAAGAACAACAAAAGTAGAAGTAGCAAGAAGTGATAAAACTTGGTCGGCCCAATAATCAGACAAATGCGGGCCACATGGTGTTGGGACTCGCAATAGTCAATACACATAGTCGCCTTGAGTGGGGGAGGAGGCCTATTCAGCGCCTTAAGTACCCCTTTATCAAACTGGCGCTGACGCGCCTGCTCGGGGCAAATCCTATTTGGCGCTGCAGGCGCCCGTTAATGTGTATTCTGCAAACAGGCGCCTGCAGCGCCACGCACTAGGCCCGCCCATCTCACCCTGGTTCCTTTCCGTTTTGTGGAGGCAAAAAAAGTAGCGCCGCCGACGAGAATCGAACCCCTGACATACCCTCCGAGTTAGCAGGCAGCTACCACCGCGCCACCCAGCTAAATCTAACCACTGACATCCTTTTAGTTCTTTTCTAATTTCACCTGTCCTTTTACCTTTTACCTTTTTCCTTTATCTTTTTTTGTTTTCGTTTTCGTTTTTTCTTTTTATTCTTCCTGCCTCGATGTTTTTTATAGTTCTTGAACTTTTTCTTCAAATCGATGAACTTTTTTCAAATTCGTTGAACTTTTTTCAAATTCGATGAACTTTTTTTCAAATTCACTGAACTTTTTTAAATTTCAATGAATTTTTTTCAATTTCAAATGAACGTTTTTTCAATTTCAATGAACTTTTATCTACTTTAATGAACTTTTCTTAAAATTTGATGAACCTTTTTCCAAATTCAATGAACTTTTTTCAAATTCGATGAACTTTTTTTCAAGTAGATGAACTTTTTTCAAATTTGTAGATTTTTGTTGAAAATCCATGAACTTTTTTTCATTTTCTATGAACCTTTTTCAAAATTGATGAACTTTTTTTCAAAATCCATGAACTTTTTTTTCATTTTCTATGAACCTTTTTCAAAATTGATGAACTTATTTTCAAAATCCATGAACCTTTTCTAGTCACGATTTTTTTTGTTCCCAAAAAATTGATGCGATATAGTACATTGTTATGTGCAACAAATAGGCCCGCGACAATGTTATTTCTTCTCTCACGCTGTTTCTAACCACTCAAGGCTGCTAGCTCAAGTGGTTAGCAAGCTTTGGACGTGCAGTGAACTTCCTAAGTTTGAATCCGTAGCTCCCTGCTCGGTCATGCAGGTTCGTTTGCTCGTTTTTGACCGGGTTCTGTGTAGTTAATCAGATGATGTGGACCATTATGATATTGAAAAAGATTGTGAAATTGCAAAAATATAATGAATTTGAGAAGTTCACAGATTTGGAAAAAATCATGGATTTTAGAAAAACTGGCCAATTTGGAAAAAAGTTTGCAAATTTGAAAATAGTTCATGGAACTGAAACAAATAGTGATTTATAAATTCTTTAAAAACTTGAAAAAAGTCGCCGATTTTGAAAAAAGTTCAAGGAATCAGAAATAACGTAATTGGAAAAAATAACAAATTCAAAAAAAGTTTGCAAATTTGAAAAAAGTCCATGAACATTAGTATAGTTTGTGAATTTGGAAAATGTTATCGAATTAAAAAAATTCATAAATATGATCAAATTTGGGAAAAGTTCACTAAAAAGCAAGCAAAAAACTGGAAAAGTTCACGGATTTTAAAAATGTTCTTGAAATTTGGAAAAGGTTCACTATAAAAAGTTAGCAAAAAGCTGAAATGAAAGTTTGTAGATTTCAAAAAAATTCCATTATTTTTTTATGTTCACAAAGTTGAAAAATCACAAATTTGGGAACAGTTCATGAATTTGGGAGAGTTCACAAATTTTAGAAAAGTTCACACATTTGAAAAAAATCAGAACAGAATGAAAAAGGGAAAAATAACGAAAAAACTTAAATTAAACCAGGTTCAGAAAAAAAAGGAAATAAAAAAACGGCTGTATGGTTTAGTATCAAACGAAGGGATGGTGGTGTGTTGTTTACGAACTACCCTTTAATTGCCGCTTAAGACGCCAAATAGGTGCCAGCCCCGGTGTCTATATTTGTCTTATTGCAGACATAGCTCCGCTTCGCGTCTAGCGGTAGCTGTTTTATTGTCTTTAGGGGCCGAACTAGTCAAGCGGTTTTGGGAAGATTTGGAAGCAGCAGTTCGTGAAACATTCACCGGTTTTGGGAAAATTCCATGGGGGTTTATCTTTTATTTTACTGTGTTTTTCTCAAGGGGTTTCATCAGTTTTTTTTTCCTATTTTCTTGTCTTTTTTTTCAAATGCATGTTGTACATTTTTTGTACACAGATGAATCATTTTTTGAATAGGTGGGAAACATTTTCCTGAAAAGTGTGCAGATATTTTTTATGTTGTATAAACGTATTTCAAGAAGTGATGAACATATTTTGGAAACACGTGAAAATATTTTTAAAATGTGACTAACATATTTTGAATTGTTTGCTATTTTTTTGGAAAATTATACAATTTTTTAACAATGTAAAAATATTTTTCCAAAAATATCATGAACATTATTTTTTAAACGTGTGAACCTTTTTAAAAATGCCTAGAATATTTTTTTTTGAAAATGTAAGTAACAATTTTTTGAACAGTATGCTACTTTTTTGAAATTATAGAATTTTCTATTGTATATATAATTTCTCAAAATATCATGAAAATTATTTTTTACACGCATGAACATTTAAAAAATGCATAGAACATTTTTTGAATGGAATGAAACAATTGTTTTTAATTACACAAATTTTGCATTGCATAATTTTTTTCTTATAATGTCAAACATGTTTTTGGAACACATGCATATTTATTAAATGTCAAGAACATTTCTGGAAAGTTGTGCAATTTTTTTTCATTGTATAAACATTTGTAATGTGCGGTGAGTAGTTTTTAGAATTGAGTAAGTTAAATTTTGAAATATAAATTAAATTAAAGAAAAATGAACGAATCAACACAGATGTAACAAAGCAACACGTAAGTATCTTCCTAGTAGGCCGACCCATTTAAAGCATCCCTTGAGGCAACGCCGTGTTCGATCTCGCTACACACGAGACAAACCCGCGTCACAGCCATGCCCCTTTGTTTCTCTCTTCCTCTGAACCGGGTGAAGCCTAGCCCTCCTGTTATCCCTGAGCCAGGTTGAGCCCAATCTCTCTCATTTTTCCGTAATGGGCCTGAGCTAGTTGCGCTTCAGCCTGTCCATGCATGTCGGCCTGCTAGCACCTAAGAGGTTTCTGCTGGTAATCTTTACCTCGGATTGCTTGAGATGTAATAAACGATAATAAGAATGCGCAACAGACTAGACATTAATGCATGACCATTAAGGAGATCGAAACACAAAGGTATAGGTCTTTGGAGAGCGAGTTCTCTCACGGACGGTGTGACGCAAATGGGGAGGCACACATGCGGGCGTCAATGATAACATTTTTATATCTCGGTCGTCATCTCTAGCTATGCACTGGACATGATAATTTGTGTATCGATGTGAATGTTAAGCAATAAAGCTTCGACTATTTCTGTCTAAAAAAACTAGCGATCACAATCCATGGAAGTAATAGGATTCATGATATATGATATGTATTTTCTCTTCTAAAGTAAGGAAGGAATCAGAAGGTCTCATAAATCTAGTATTATATTTGCTATATTGTTACAACAATTCAAAAAGGACCACGAAGGAAACAAAACCACAACCAAGTCCTTTCTTTTTTTGCAAACGAAGCTTCCATCAACATCACCAGGATACAAAGGAAGCAATTGTTTCCTACAACCTCCAACGACCTTGTCGAAGACACTCCCACCAAAGTTGAAAGCACAAGTGCTCCCTTGATGGTTTCGGTAATTAATGTCCACATATATTTTGTTGGACTAATAGTTTTATCTAGTATATTTCAGACAAGTTCAACAGTGGCGTGACAAGAACAAGATGATATGGACACCCTTCAAAATGCAAAGGAAATGGATTGGCAAAAAGCTCAAGACTCTTCATTTTTGTTTAAGTGATCCAAGATCACATTGAGTCCATAGGAAAGCCAATACTATTAAAAAGGGATGAGGTGTTGCTTAATGGTCTACTTGCTCAAAGTGCTTAGTGATATTGCTCCAAAACCCTCAGCCACTTTCTGTACCAAAAATGTCCAAACCCCACATTCCAACTCGGCCCCACCGATATTGCCTATCCGGAGCCACCGAGTTCATCTGGACTTAGTCACTGCCAAACCCTAACAATTCAGATCCACCGATTTGGATCTCGGTCTCACCGAGATGGCCTTGCCAACTCTTTGTTGCTTGTTGCAATTATTTCGGTTCCATCAAGAATTGCAATCGGTCTCATCGAGATGGCTTCACCGATTCTCTGTTGCCTTATTGCTTCACTTCGGTCCCACCGAGTTGATGCAATTGGCGCCACTGAGATGAGGTTTGCCCTAAGCCCTTGCACATCGGCCCCTCTGAGTTGTTCCCGTCGGTCCCACCGAGATTCCTAACATTCATACTTTTACACAGATCGGTGCCACCGAGTTTTCTGATCGGTGCACCGAGATGGGTCAAAAGTGTGTAACGGTTGGATTTTGTGTGGAGGCTATATATATATATACCCCTCCACCCCCTTCTTCTCCAGAGAGAGAGCCATCAGAACGTGCCTACACTTCCACCATTCATTTTCTGAGAGAGAACCACCTACTCATGTGTTGAGATCAAGAGATTCCATTCCTACCATTTGAACCTTGATTTCTAGCCTTACCCAAGTTGCTTTCCACTCAAATCCTTCTTCCACCATAGAAAATTTGTGAGAGAGAGTTGAGTGTTGGGGAGACTATCATTTGAAGCACAAGATTTCAAATTCATTCGAAGCACAAGACTATCATTTTCCTAAAAGTGAAGAAATTGAGTGCCTCGACGAATTTGAGAGTTCAAATTCTGACTGTTGCTGCGTCGCGTGCCAGCTATCGAGTGGATCCTTATCCTAACAACGGTCGAATCAGAGAAGGGCATTTATGACAATTCAAATCGGGTTGCCCCTATCTATAAATAGCCACCCCCACAACCACTTGTTGGTTGGCTGGGAAAAAATCCAGAGCCAAAGTGATTGAGCATCAATGAAGAGATTGATTTGTGTGTCCGACGCCTGTTACCTTTGAAGACTGTCATTCTTCGAGATGGTTAGGCATCAAGTTCTGAGTACACCAAGAGTCATTGTGGTGTGCTAGTGAATGCTACTTCTTAAGCTTGCGTTGGTTTTTCCTTTGAAGAGGAAAGGGTGATGCAACAAAGTAGAGATAAGTATTTCCCTCAATTGAGAACCAAGGTATCAATCCAGTAGGAGGTACAAGCAAGTCTCCAATATATGCACCTGCACAAACAATCAAACACTTGCACCCAACGTGATAAAGGGGTTGTCAATCCCTTCACGTTCACTTGCAAGGATGAGATCTGATAGAGATAGATATAAAAGAAATAAAAGTAAATAAAATTCAACGAGGTATTTTTGGGTTTTTGGTTCTATATATCTGAAAATACATAATGGAAAATAGGCCCGGGGGCCATAGGTTTCACTAGAGGCTTCTCTCTTGAATAAAGCATACGGTGGGTAAACAAATTACTGTTGAACAATTGAAAGAAAAGCACATATTTATGAAATATCTAAGGCAATGATCATGAATATAGGCATCACGTGTGTGACAAGTAGACTGAAACGATTTTGCATCTACTACTATTACTCCACACATCGACCGACTCCTGCATGCATCTAGAGTATTAAGTTCAAGAGAACAGAGTAACGCATTAAGCAAGATGACATGATGTAGAGGGATAAACTCAAGCAATATGATATAAACCCCATCTTTTTACCCTTAATGGCAATAAAACAATACGTGCCTCGCTGTCCCTTCTGTCACTGGGAGAGGACACCACAAGATTGAACCCATCACAAAGCACCTCTCCCATTGCAAGATAGATCAATCTAGTTGGCAAACCAAATTAATAAATCGGAGAGAAATACAAAGCTGAATCGGACAGTAATACAAAGCTATCAAATCATGCATATAAGAATTCAGAGGAGACTCAAATAATATTCATAGATAATACGATCATATTTCCACAATTCATCGGATCTCAACAAACACACCGCAAAATAAGATTACATTGGATAGAACTCCAAGAATATCGAGGAGAACATGGTATTGAAGATCAAAGAGAGAAAAGAAGCCATCTAGCTACTAGCTATGGACCTGTAGGTCTATGGTAAACTACTCACACATCATCGGTAGGGCAGCAAGGTTGATGTAGAGGCCCTCCGTGATCGAATCCCCCTCTAGCAGATCGCCGGAAAAGGCCCCAAGATGGGATCGCACGGGAACAGAGACTTGCAGCGGCGGAAAAGTATTTTTGTGGAGGCTTCTGATGTCTAGGGAATATTTTGGAATTATAGTGCAAATATTACGGTTGGGGGACTCCCGAGGGGCCCACAAGCTAGGGGTGCCCCCCTAGGGCGCGCCCTGAGGGCTTGTGGTCTCCTCGAGACTCTTCTGGCCCTCTCTCCAAGTCACGTAGGTGTCTTCTGGTCCAAGAAAAATCATCGCGAAAGTTTTATTCCATTTAGACTCCGTTTGAAATTCCTTTTTGAAAAAGCCAAAAACAAGGAAAAAACAACAACTGGCACTGGGCACTAGGTTAATAGGTTAGTCCCAAAAAATGATATAAAATAGTATATTAATGCATATAAAACATCCAAATCATATAATATAATAGCATGGACCAATAAAAAATTATAGATATGTTGGAGACGTATCAAGCATCCCCAAGCTTAATTCCTACTCGTCCTCGAGTAGGTAAATGATAAAAACAGATTTTTTTATGTGAAATGCTACCTAACATATTTATTAATGCAATCTTCTTTATTGTTGCAAGAATATTCAGATCCATAAGATTCAAAACAAAAGTTTAATATTGACATAAAAACAATAATACTTCAAGCATACTAATAAAGCAATCCTGTCTTCTCAAAATAACATGGCCAAAGAAAGTTATCCCTACAAAATCATATAGTCTGGCTATGCTCCATCTTCATCACACAAAATATTTCATCATGCAGAACCCCGATGTTAGTCAACAATTGTTTCATACTTTTAGTGTTCTCAAACTTTTTCAACTTTCACGCAATACATGAGCGTGAGCCATGGATATAGCACTATAGGTGGAATAGAATATGGTGATTGTGGAGAAGACAAAAAGAAGGAGACAGTCTCACATCAACTAGGCAAATTAATGGACTATGGAGATGCCCATCAATCGATATCGATGCAAGTGAGTAGGGATTGCCATGCAATGGATGCACTAGAGCTATAAGTATATGAAAGCTCGAAAAGAAACTAAGTGGGTGTGCATCCAAGTTGCTTGCTCATGAAGACCTAGGGCAATTTGAGGAAGGCCATCATTGGAATATACAAGCCAAGTTCTATAATGAAAAATTCCCACTAGCATATGAAGGTGACAAAATAGGAGATTCTCTATCATGAAGAAGATGGTGCTACTTTGAAGCACAAGTGTGGAAAAAGGATAGCAACATTGTCCCTTCTCTCTTTTTCTCTCATTTTTTTCTTTTTTTTCTTTTTTTGTTTGGGATTCTTTGGCCTTTTTTTATTTGGGCTTCTTTGGCCTCTTTTATTTTCTTTAAAGTCCGAAGACTCATCCCAACTTGTGAGGGAATCATAGCTTCCATCATCCTTTCCTCACATGGGACAATGCTCTAAGCTAGTTGGGGTTTCAGCACGAGCACATAGGGATCGAAGATGATCGAAGTAGAAAGCTTCAGTGGTATGATAGATTTTGGGTGGTTCTTCAACCATTGGTTTAGTAGGTACGCCTATTTTTTTGGTATTTTGCGTTTCCTACCCATAACTAAAGGTGGAAAACAAGAGCACCAAATAAAAACTACTTGGTGATAAAGCAAACAAGCACACACGAGGATATTCACCCCACGCTATTGCTCCCCGGCAACGGCGCCAGAAAAAGGTCTTGATAACCCACAAGTATAGGGGATCGTTTGTAGCCTTCTTTGATAAATAAGAGTGTCAAACTCAACGAGGAGCTAAGGTAGAAAAAAATATTCCCTCAAGTTCTATTGACCACCGATACAACTCTACACACACTTTACGTTTGCTTTACCTAAAACAAGTATGAAACTATTTTGCAAGAATAAAACTACGAGTACTTTGCAAGAATAAAACAATGAATAAATTGCAAGGTAACTAAAGTGGATAGCTTTTGTCAACAAGAAAATCATTTGTCCCTAGGCAATCGATAACAAGTACCGGTAATCATTCTTGCAATTTCTTATGAGGGAGAGGCATGAGCTAAGATACTTTCTCTACTTGATCATATGCACTTATGGTTGGAACTCTAGCAAGCATCCGCAACTACTAAAGATCATTAAGGTCGTGAAACCCAACCATAACATTAAGTATCAAGTCCTCTTTATCCCATATGCAACAACCCACTAACTCGGGTTTAAGCTTCTGTCACTCTCGCAACCCACCATAAGCGAATCATGAACGTATTGCAACACCCTACAGCGGGGACCCTCACGTTTGTGCGAGACGGAGGGCATCGTTGGACAAAACCATAAATAAAATATATATTCATACTAACCAAGATCACGATTAACCCATAGGACAAAACAGATCTACTCAAACATCATAGGATAGCCAAATATCATTGGGAAATAATATATGGAGTTGAGCACCATGTTTAAGTAGAGATTACAGCGGGGAGAAGGGAGGTTACACTGCTGCATAGAGGGGGAGAGAGTTAGTGTTAACAGTAGCAAGATTGTTGATGTAGATCGCCGTCATGATCCTAGCCCCGGCGGTGTTCCAGCGCCACCGGGAGAGAGGGAGAGAGAGCCCCCTCCTTCTTCTTCTTCTTCCTTGGCCTCCCCCTAGTTGGGAGGAGAGTTCCCCCTCTGGTCCATGATCTCCATGGCGGTGGAGGGGCAGGAGCCCCTCCGAGATTGGATCTCCCTCTCTGTTCTCTTCTGTTTCGCGTTCCCCAGATCTGGCCGAAAACCGTTTCTTATATTCCGGGAGATCCATAACTCCGATTGCGCTGAGATTTTACCACGATTTTTTTCCGGATATAAGCTTCCTTGCGCCCAAAGTATAGCTCCAATGGGCGTTCGAGGAGAGCATAAGACACCTGGGCACGCCCTGGTGGGTTGTAGTCACTGTGGGCCCCCTCTTCTGACGATTCCAACTCCCAAAAATCACAAATATTCCAAAATAACTCTCTGTAAAATTTTATTGCATTTGGACTTCGTTTGATATGGATTTTCTGCAAAACGAAAAACATGCAAAAAAACAAGAACTGACACTGGGCACTGGATCAATAGGTTAGTCCAATAAATCATATAAAAAGTTGACAAAAATATGTGAAAAATGTATAACATTGGCATGAAACAATCAAAAATTATAGATATGACAGAGACATATCAGGAAGCGCTTGCGCGAACCCGAAGGTGTAAGCAGCGCGTCATCTTCATCGATATCTTCTTCATCAACGACTCCATCATCCATGGCGCCCAAGAAAAGGTCAGGTGCTACAGCTCACCAGTCCACCTCGAAGGCCCCTTCGCATGCAGCCACCAATGCCGTGGGGCTACGGGGACGCATGGGGATGTGGAAGCTGCGGGGAATGTGGCCGGCGCAGGCGGCGGCGTCGCCGTACCCCCTGCGGCCGAAACAGGAGCGGGAGGCACCGGAGAAGGACAGCACCAACAGCATCCCGGCGGCCACGCTCCACACGGTGCGGGTCGAGAGATTATTCCATCTCCGCCTCTCCGCCGAAGGACGTAGCCGCAGCAATGGCTCTCGCTCCGGGGCAAACCGCGACCCTCTAGCCGCCCCCACTATGGGTGCGGCTACGGGGCACGCGCCACTTCCAGGACAAGCTAACTGAGACGATGCACCGAATGGGGTCGGCAATCCCCAAGCGCATCCACCTCGTCATCACGCCACCCCGGCGGCCTACTCACGACGGCGAGAGCACACTGCCATCACCGCCGGCACCGCCAGGAGCTAGGCGACGTCTCGGTCTCCGTCATCGTCTATGCCGAGCATCGCTTCAGAGGCCATGGCTTAGGCCTAGCACCTGTTGAGATTCCTGCCAGCAGCCGATCAAATGGATGAGTGGAGAACCACCATCCAGAGCATGATTGGTTTCACTGAGGCGGGAGGATCGCAGCTAGCAGGCCCGCCATGGCCTCCGCGAGCCGCTGGCCGCACTGAAGGGGCCCCTCCTACGGTGCAGTCTCCTCCTCGGCAGCCAGCACCGGGGGTGCAGCCAGAGCCACGAGACCAAGAACCCAATGATGTATCGATGGCTTCATCTGATCCCCGGGTGCGCCGAGATCAGTGACGAGTCCTAGAAGACAGGCGAAGGGAGGAAGCATGCGTCACCTCGAGCGACACCACGACACCCGCCACCAGTCTGATAGGTGCAATGGCCCCGACATCGACGAGCCCATGCCCGATGGAGACAGGTACCTGCCTTTCGAGGTTGGGTGCGCTGCATTCACTCGTGAGCTGCGGCAAGTCCGTTGGCCATCTGCCCGCATGTTCAAGCCAGAGATACCAGAAAAGTATGACGGAAGGTTGAACCCGGCAAAGTTCTTGAGCATCTACACCATCACTGTTCAAGCTGCCAGAGGAAGAGATGAGAAAGTGTTCGCCAACTACTGAAAGACCGAGGATGTCCCCTAGAGGGGGGGGGGTGAATAGGCGCTTAAAATAATTATGGTTTCGGCTTGAACAAATGCGGAATAAACCTAGCGGTTAAGTTGTCAAGCACAAAACCTACAACAACTAGGCTCGCCTATGTGCACCAACAACTTATGCAAGCAAGATAAACAACTAAGTAATAGCAAGATATATGACAAGAAACAATATGGCTATCACAAAGTAAAGTGCATAAGTAAAGGGCTCGGGTAAGAGATAACTGAGGCACGCGGAGACGATGATGTATCCTGAAGTTCACACCCTTGCAGATGCTAATCTCCGTTTGGAGCGGTGTGGAGGCACAATGCTCCCCAAGAAGCCACTAGGGCCACCGTAATCTCCTCACGCCATCGCACGATGCAGGATGTCGTGATTCCACTAAGGGACCCTTGAGGGCGGTCACCGAACCAACACAAATGGTAACCCGTGGGGGCATTCACCGAACCCGTAAATTTGCTCGGGGCGATCTCCACAACCTAATTGGAGACCCCGACGCTTGCCCGGAGCTTTACACCACAAGGATTGAGCTCCGAACACCACCAACCGTCTAGGGCGCCCAAGCACCCAAGAGGAACAAGCTCAAGGGTACCAAGCACCCTAGAGTAGTAAGCTTCTCAACTTGTAACTTCCACGTATCACCGTGGAGAACTCAAACCGATGCACCAAATGCAATGGCAAGGGCACACGGAGTGCGCAATTCCTTCTCTCCCAAATCCCACCAAAGCAACTAATGCTAAGGAGGAAAATGAGAGGAAGAACGAAGAAGAGAACACGAAGAGCTCCAAGATCTAGATCCAAGGGGTTCCCCTCACTTAGAGGAGAAAGTGATTGGTGGAAACGTAGATCTAGATCTCCTCTCCCCCCCAAAACTAGCAAGAATCCATGGAGGGATTGAGAGATAGCAAGCTCGAAGAAGGTCAACAATGGGGGAAGAACACGAGCTCAAAGGATAAGATTCAATGGGGAAGAAGACCCCCTTTTATAGGAAGGGAAAAATCCAACCGTTATCCTCACAGCCCTCACCGAGCGGTACTACCGCTCGGGCGGCAATAGCCAAAAGAAACACTACTGCAATGGGGCAACAGGGCGGTACTACTACCGGAGCGGTACTACCACCTGCCCTTGCGGTACTACCGCAGGGGTAGTATTCAACGGCCACACAGGTGCAGCACACGGCAGTATACACAGTGAGGTAGCGGTACTACCGCTGGGGATAGCGGTACTACCTCACGTCCACGGATGTAAAAAATTACTGCCGCGCCTACGTCCGCTGGAGCTAGCTTCAAGTAGAAAGCCGACACGGTACTACCGCTCACAGGGAGCGGTACTACCGCGTAAGGGCGGATGTAAAAAATTACATCCGTGCCTACTTCCGCATGCATCAGTGTCAGGGCTGGAGGCAGTGGTTCTACCGCTGGCCCGTGCGGTACTACCGCTCCCTTGAGCAGTACTACCGCACGCCACAGAGACTTTAGCACTTGGCTTCCTTCATATCACAGCTAAAGACAACAGAAGGATGCAATAAAACCAGAACTGCCATAACTTCTGCAAATGAGCTCCGAATTGAGCAAACTCGAGCTTGTTGGATAGAAGACAATGAGTAGCATCAAAACAACGAAGATGCAAGTGAACTCGGTTTTTGATGAACTCGAGCTTGTCATCAAGATGACCATAAGCTCTAAGACTTAGAAAGAGAACCAAACAAGAACCAAGAAAGATGATGCAAGGATGCAATGGTTTGAGCTCTCTACGAACGATACGATCAAGCTACTCAACGAGAGCCCCCTTGATAGTACGGCAATCGATCCTATAACCCAGTCTCCCAACTACCACCATGAGACCAGAACAATAGAAAAAACCTATCAAGGGCAAACCTTTGCCTTGCGCATGTCTACCACACAACTTTATTCTTGTAGACACGTGTTGGGCCTCCAAGCGCAGAGTTTTGTAGGACAGCAGCAATTTTCCCTCAAGTGGATGACCTAAGGTTTATCAATCCGTGGGAGGCGTAGGATGAAGATGGTCTCTCTCAAACAACCCTGCAACCAAATAATAAAAATTCTCTTGTGTCCCCAACACACCAAATACAATGGTAATTTGTATAGGTGCACTAGTTCGGCGAAGAGATGGTGATACAAGTGTAATATGGATAGTAGATATTGATTTTTGTAATACGAACAATAAAAAACAGCAAGGTAGGAATTGATAAAACGAAGCACAAACGGTATTGCAATGCTTGAAAATGAGGCCTAGGGTCCATACTTTCGCTAGTGCAATCTCCCAACAATGCTAATATAATTGGATCATATAACCATCCCTCAACGTGCGATGAAGAATCACTCCAAATTTCCTATCTAGTGGAGAACACAAGAAGAAATCGTTTGTAGGGTACGAAACCACCTCGAAGCTATTCTTTCCGATCGATCTATCCAAGAGTTCCTACTAAAATAACCCCAAATAATTTCAGATTCATAATACTCAATCCAACACAAAGAACCTCAGAGTGCCCCAAGATTTATACCGGAGAAACAAAGGCAAGAACGTGCATCAACCCCTATGCGTAGATTACCCCAATGTCTCCTCGGGAATCCACGAGTTGAGTGCCAAAACATATATCAAGTGAATCAATACGATACCCCATTGTCACCACGAGTATTCATATGCAAGACATATATCTAGTGCTCTCAAATCCATAAAAGTATTCAATCCGATAAAACGAAATCTCAAAGGGAAAACTCAATTCATCACAACAAGATAGAGAGGGGAAAACACCATATGATCCAACTATATTAACAAAGCCCGCAATACATCAAGATTGTGACATCTCAAGAACACGAGAGAGAGATTAAACACATAGCTACTGGTACAAGCCCTCAGCCTCGAGGGTGGACTACTCCCTCCTCATCATGGTGGCTGACGGGATGACGAAGATGGCCACCGATGATGATTCCCCCCTCCGGCAGGGTGCCGGAACGGGGCCTAGATTGATTTTCCGTGGCTACAGAGCCTTGCGGTAGTAGAACTTTTAATCTAGGGTTACCCCGAGGCTTTTTGGAATATTTGGCAATTTATATGGCGAAGACGCGGTGTGGGAGGCCACCGAGGTGGGCACAACCCACCTGGGCGCCTGGGCCCCCAGGCGCGCCCTGGTGGGTTGTGCCCCCCGCAGGGCACCCCCAGGCGCTTCTCTGGCTCACTGGATGTCTTCTGGTCCATAAAAAATCCACAAAAAGTTTCACGGTGTTTGGACTCCGTTTGATATTGATTTCCTGCGATGTAAAAAACAAGCAAAAAACAACAACTGGCACTGGGCATTGGGTCAATAGGTTAGTCCCCAAAAATGATATAAAGTTGCTATAAAATGATTGTAAAACATCCAAGAATGATAATATAACAGCATGAATACTTCATAAATTATAGATATGTTGGAGACGTATCAGCATCCCCAAGCTTAATTCCCGCTCGTCCTCGAGTAGGTAAATGATAAAAGAAATAATTTATGAAGTGTGAATGCTAGCAAAGTGCATAAGTTTGATCAATGATAATTTCAATCACTTTTCCTAGCATCATAACAACAATTCTTTCTTATAAAACTTCTCATGTTAAAGTAGCAACCAATTCACATGTTAAGGTTCAAACAATGAATTCTCTTGAAACTCAACAACCTATATTCTTAGTCACCAAACAATTGCAATTCAACTTATTCAACAGAGTCTAAGTAAGAGCTCCACATACTCAACCATCATATAGTCTTGTATGATTGCTAACACTCACCGCATACACATGAGCGAAACGTTTCAACCGGACACATAGAAAGATAGGGGCTTATAATTTTGCCTCCCAATGTATTCACCTCAAGGGTGATGTCAAGAATAATAACTCATGCTACCCATGTCCAACTGGATATATGTCCCTAGATCTTTCCTCACCACATGATGCTTGCCAAAAGAGAAAAATAAAAAGGAATAGAGGGAAAAACTTTGACTCTTGCATGAAAGTAAATTCATAAAAGTAAAAGATAGGCCCTTCGCAGAGGGAAGCAGAGGTTGCCATGCGCTTTTTGTTTGTATGCTCAACCCCTTAGTGCAAAATAACGTCACGTTATATTGCCCCTTATGATAGCAACCTTTATTATGCAGTCTGTCGCTTTTATTCTTTGCCATCGCAAGTTCGTACAACGCTCAATTTTCTCTTACACTAAATGATCTAACACTTTTAGAAGCAATGTTTTATTGCCTTATTGCACCGATGACAGCTTACCTGAAGGATCTTACTCAATCCTTAGGTAGGTATGGTGGACTCTTGAAAATAAGATTTGGGTTTAAGGTTTTTTGGATGCACAAGTAGTATCTCTACTTGGTGCGGAATTTTTTGGCTAGCAAAGATGGGGGGCAAGCACCACATGTTGAAGGATCTATGACAATATAACTTCTATGTGAATATGAACAAACGTAATTCATTATGTTGTCTTCCTTGTCCAACGTCAACAATTTTGGCATATAATATTTTGATGGGGGATCACAATCACAAAAGATTTCCAAGATAGTGTATTTGCATGTGATAGTTCTCTTCCTTATAGTAATCATTCATGAATTGTTCATATGACCAAAATTGTGATTGCCAAGCTTCAAAAGATCTCACTTTCTAAACCCAACGTGAAGCTACCACTAGGCATGATATGAACATATAATTTCAACTTCATTACATTAAATTTGTTCAACAATTTACTCATAGGATATAAGTGAAGCACAAGAGTAGATGACAAGCTACTCCAAAAAGATATAAGTGAAGATCAATCGAGTAGTTAAGTAAATAGGTAGCTATGTGAGGACTCTCTCTTATTTTAAAACTTTCAGATCTAAGTATTTTATTAAAACAGCAAGCAAAACAAAATAAAATGACATTCCATGAATAGGACACATCATGTGAAGAAGCAAAAACTTAGGATCAACCGATACTAACCGATAATTGTTGATGAAGAAAGGTGGGATGCCTACCGGGGCATCCCCAAGCTTAGATGCTTGAGACTTCTTGAAATATTATCTTGGGTTGCCCAAGCTTGAGCTTTTGTGTCTCCTTAGCTCCTTTTATATCACGGTTTCCCTAAATCTTAAAAACTTCATCCACACAAAACTCAACAAGAACTCGTGAGATAAGTTAGTATAAACCAATGCAAAAAACTTATCATTCTCTACTGTAGAAAATCACTAAAATTATTATTCAACATTGCATACTAAATGCCTCTACATATTTAATACTCCTCTCCTCAAATAGAATCATTAAACAAGCAAACATATGCAAACAATGCAAACATAACAGCAATCTGCCAAAACAGTACACTCTGTAAAGAATGCAAGAGTATCAATACTTCTTTAACTCCAAAAATTATGAAAATTTACCACACTGTAGAAAATTTATCAGAGCTTACTGTGCAAAAAGTTTCAACATTTTATCACATTCTCACTTTTCTCGGGAATTTTTGCAACATCGGTAAACTTTTTGTTTTGAAACAACAACATGTATACTTGCAAAATAAGCATGGTGAAGGCCATCCTTGACATTTTTATTGAAATGAAAGATGTAAAACATTTTTCTAAATATCATAAAGCAAATCCTATCAAAATAAAATGACGCTTCAAGTAAAACTCATATCATGTGACGAATAAAAATGTAGCCCCAAGTCCGACAATGTTGGAGACAAAAGAGGGGATGCCTTCCAGGGCATCCCCAAGCTTAGTTGCTTGGATATTCCTTGAATATTACCTTGGGGTGCCTTGGGCATCCCCAAGCTTAGGGTCTTCTCACTCCTTATTCTCCTCATATCGACATCTCACCCAAAACTTGAAAACTTCAATCACAGAAAACTTAACGGAACTTCGTCAGAGAGGTTAGTATGGTAAAGAGCAAACCATTTCAATTTGGTACTATCAAAGACAAGATTCATAATTGCTTCCACACAATGCCTATTGTAGCATATCATTTCCATAATTTATATTGAGCAATATAAGCCATAGAAACTAGAAAACAAGCAAACTATGCATTGAAAACAGAATCTGTCAAAAACAAAACAGTCTGTAATGATCTGCAGAATAACCATACTTCTGCTACTCCAAAAATTCTGAAAAGTAGGAAAACGTAGGAAATTTGTATATCTATCTTCTATAAATATTTCATAATTTTTCCACATTCCAGTAAAATATAGGAATTTTTGCACTGGACACAAAAGTTTCTGTTTTTGCACAGAATCAAGTCAACTATCATCCACACTATCCCAAAGGCTTTACTTGGAACTTTATTGAAACAAAAGCAATAAAACATGATTACTACAGTAGCATAATCATGTGGACACATAAAAACAGTAGGTAAAAGTGTTGGGTTGTCTCCCAACAAGCGCTTTTGTAACACCCCGCATGTAACTTGCCATATTTGTAACTCCGACTCTTGCCATTTCCGTTAATGTGATATGTTTTTCCCTCCGTTTTTGGGTTTTGTCTTTCGTTTTGTATTTTGTCATGTCATGCATTTTCATATCATGTCATCATGTGCATTGCATTCGCATACGTGTTCGTCTCATGCATCCGAGCATTTTCCCCGTTGTCCGTTTTGCAATCCGGCGCTCCTATCTCCTCCGGTGCACCCTTCTTGTCTTCTTTCGTGTGCGTGTGTCAAACTTTCTCGGAATGGACCAAGGCTTGTCATGTGGTCTTAATATACCACCCGAAGACTACCGGTCAAGTTTCGTTCCATTCGGAGGTCGTTTGGTACTCCAACGGTTAACCGGGCCTCCGCAATGTCCATTTGAGTATCCAGCAAAAAACCCCTCCAAAACCAGCCCAAAGCCCACCAAACTCTCTTCCATGCTCTAGGTCGTTCGATCACGATCGTGTGGGCGAAAACCGCACCTCATTTGGAGTCTCCTAGCTCCCTCTACCTATTTATATGTGGGCATCCCGAAAACGAAATCGCAGTCTCCCGTAACCCTAAATCGCCTCTCCGCGGGCGGACGTGTCCAGCCGCCGCCGGACAAATCGCGCCGCCGCTCCCGGCCAGTGGCATCGCGCCACGTCACCCCCGCCGCCGTCTCCACCGCGCCAGGCCCGCCGGGCCCGGATCGGGCCCGCGGGGCCCATCTCCGCCGCCGCGCGCCCGCGAGCGCGCCCTCGCCTCCCGCCGCCGGTAGCTCGCCGTGACTCCGCCGCCGCAGCACGCCGCCGCGCCCGCCCGCCGGCCGGCCAGCCGCCTCCGCCGCCGCGCCGCGGGCCCCGCCGCCGACTCCGCCGCCGCGCCGGCCACCGCCTCCTCCGGCGCCGCCCCCGCCGGCGGCCCCCTCCTCCGGCGCCGCCGCCTCGCCACCGGCCTCCGGCCCCTCGCCCGCCGGCCCCCTCTCCTCCTCCGGCCCGAGCCGGCGAGCTCGAGCTCCCGTTGACCGCGATCCAGATCTGGTCAAAGGTTGACCCGAAACCCCCCCTCCGTTTTGCTAAGTCTGATAATTTTCTCAGCATATGCTCCTCTTCCCGATGCGATAACTTTGTGCATGTAGCTCCGATTCGCGCGTTTAATATGTCAAATTGTTCGTCTCGTGATGCTCTTCATTTTGTTCAATTGCACCATTTTCATTAGAGGTCATCGAACTTGGAGATTTGTCATTTTTGTATCATTTATTCTGTGCATCTTTTGAGCATGAGCTCTACATGTGTTTTGAAGTATGCCATGCTATCTTTCCAGTGGTATAGTCCATGTATTTTTGTAATCTTTGTGGTGACTAGCACAAGCATGCAAAGTAGGCCCCGTAATATTTCTGTTTTCAGGGACTTGGTGATTTCTCTAAGTTTTTGTCTGCTGTAATTTTGTTGCCATGTAAACTTGATGCTAGAGAGAGATCCATGCATATTTTGGAGATGTTCAGTAAGGATGTTTTGTAGCTATAGTTGTAATTGATCCATTCCTGCAATTGTTTGCAATTTTAGGGTACCATAGCATGACTCAATCTTGTTCTACTTTTGCTATAAAATATTTCTGACAGATTCTTAACATGACATGCATTTTTGCCAAGCTTATTGTAGTTTATCCATACATGCTATGCAATTTTTCTTGCCATGGATAGCTTAATAAACATGCCATCTTGCTGTAGGTATGCTTGGTTTGTCATGCATTGCTCTGTAGTGAGTGCCTCAAGCTCACAAAGAGGCCTACATATTAATATTTCTGCCATGCTCTGTTTTCTGCTAAGTCTGAAACCTGATAACGGAACTTGCTATGTTTACATGCTTGCCATCATATCTTCTGGTCCTTTTTGGCTTATGGTCAGTAAGGGACTTTTGTCATGTGCATTTAGTAGAACAGTAAGATGCCTTGTTTTGCAATGTTAAGTTCCTGTAGCATGTTGATTTCGTGCTCTGAACATTGCTACCTGATGCTGATTTCTGCCATGTCCAGTTTTTCACTAAGTCTGTGAACCTGTAATCTTTTGCACTTTTGCCATGCTTGTTTGAGCTTGATATGTTATGAACTAGCAGTAGCTCAGTGTTCATCTTTTGTCAAGCATCTCCTGTAGATTACTGCCATGTGCTTTGTTGCTATGTTGGGGTGCTGTAGCATTGTTACTTGTTGTATTTTAAGTGCTATCTTGCTGTTTATCGCAGATTAGTGTCATTCTTGTTTTGCTTGCCATTTGCAATCCGTGCATCCGATTCCGGTGATCTTTATATTGATTTCGACCGAAATCATCTCATCTTTCCAGTGGCATGCTTGGTTTGCCAAGTTACTGTCATGTTCATCTTTTCCCTTCCGGAGCACGCATATGCATCGCATATCATATCTTGCATATCATACATGTCTTGCATCATGTTGTTTGTGCATTTCTCGTTGTTGATTGTGGTTCCGTTTGCTTGTGTTCTTGTCTTGGGTAGAGCCGGGAGACGAGTTCGTGAACGAGGAACCTGTCGAGTACGCTTACGAGGATCAAGCTTTCGACAACTCTGAGAATCTTGCAGGCAAGATGACCACCCCTCGAAATCACTTCTATCTTTGCTTTGCTAGTTGTCCGTTCTATTGCCATGCTCGCTACCTATCACTTGCTATATCATGTCTCCTATTTTAGCCATGTCAGCCCTAACCATCCTTTCCTAGCAAACCGTTGTTTGGCTATGTTACCGCTTTTGGTCAGCCCCTCTTATAGCGTTGCTAGTTGCAGGTGAAGTTGAAGTTTGTTCCATGTCGGAACATGGACATGTTGGGATATCACAATATCTCTTATTTAATTAATGCATCTATATATTTTGGTAAAGGGTGGAAGGCTCGGCCTTATGCCTGGTGTTTTGTTCCACTCTTGCCGCACTAGTTACTGTTAAACCGGGATTATGTTCCTTGAGTTTGCGTTCCTTACACGGTCGGGTGATTTATGGGACCCCCTTGACAGTTCGCCTTGAATAAAACTCCTCCAGCAAGGCCCAACCTTGGTTTTACCATTTGCGACCTATACCTTTTCCCCCGGGTTTTCTAGAGCCCGAGGGTCATCTTTATTTTAAACCCCCGGGCCAGTGCTCCTCTGAGTATTGGTCCAAACTGTCAGTCGCCGGTGGCCACCAGGGGCAACTCTGGTCTGGCCTATCGGAAGCTTGGACAATCCGGTGTGCCCTGAGAACGAGATATGTGCAGCTCCTATCGGGATTTGTCGGCACATTCGGGAGGCTTTGCTGGTCTTGTTTTACCATTGTCGAGATGTCTTGTAAACCGGGATTCCGAGACTGATCGGGTCTTTCCGGAAGAAGGTTTATCCTTCGTTGACCGTGAGAGCTTATGATGGGCTAAGTTGGGACACCCCTGCAGGGTATTATCTTTCGAAAGCCGTGCCCGCGGTTATGTGGCAGATGGGAATTTGTTAATGTCCGGTTGTAGATAACTTGTCACTCGACCCAATTAAAATACACCAAGTGCGTGTGTAGCCGTGATGGTCTCTTCTCGGCGGAGTCCGGGAAGTGAACACGGTCTGTGTTATGTATGACGTAAGTAGGTGTTCAGGACCTCTTCTTGGTCATGGCTAGATGACGTCCGCTCCATTGCTTCTCTTCTCGCTCTCTTTTGCACAAGTTAGCCACCATATATGCTTTTGCCGCTGCAGCTCCACCTCTTTGCACCATTTCCCCCTTTAAGCTTAAATGGTCTTGATCTCGCGGGTGTGAGATTGCTGAGTCCCCATGACTCACAGATACTTCCAAAACCAGTTGCAGGTGCCGACGATGCCAGTGCAGCTGATCGCGTCGATCTCAAGTGGGAGTTCGACGAGGAACGTGGTCGTTATTATGTGTCTTTTCCTGATGATCAGTAGTGGAGCCCAGTTGGGACGATCGGGGATCTAGCATTTGGGGTTGTCTTATTTTCATCTGGATTTTGACCGTAGTCGGTCTATATGATTGTATGTTGGATGATGTATGAATGATATTTATGTATTGTGTGAAGTGGCGATTGTAAGCCAACTCTTTATCCCATTCTTGTTCATTACATGGGATTGTGTGAAGATGACCCTTCTTGCGACAAAACCACTATGCGGTTATGCCTCTAAGTCGTGCCTCGACACGTGGGAGATATAGCCGCATCGTGGGCGTTACAAGTTGGTAATCAGAGCCATCCCCGACTTAGGATCCCCCTGCTTGATCGAATCGCTGACGTTGTTGAGTCTAGAAAAAAAAGTTTTGAGTTTTAGGATTATATATATCGGAGAGTAGGATTCTTTTTACTCCTCAGTCCCTTCGTCGCTCTGGTGAGGTCTCCTGACGTAGAAGTTTTGACTATTCTCTCCTCAAATTTCACTAAAAAAAATTTTAGGATCACGCGGGTATCTTGGAATCGTTCCGATCGATTTGTGACGAGAACATTGTTCTTGGTGCCTCCTGTCATTTAGGGGTTGTGGCAGTGTCCCGGGGAGTTGAGCTCCGAGGTGTTGTCGTCACAATTTTATCGTTGCAGTTCTGGAATACCTGAGTTTCGCCGACATCGAAATCTCTTTTATGCAGTTGTTGGTGAGATCACCTCGACGCCACCCAGTACTGGGGCGGGAGTTTGGGAGTATTGCCATAACTTGTATAACGGATGTTTTTCGAAGGTTGAGGTAAACGATTTCCGAAGGTTTCTTGGTTATGTGTTGACGGATGGATACAGCTGGATCTAGGGATTGCTAGTTTGGGTGATATATATTTTGTGTCCCCTGTATCCCCTACACCAGATTGCATAACCAGAAAGTTTCGGGAGTTTATAAGTGGGAATTCTAGTAGCCTTAGGATATCTTTCCGACAGACGCATGATATGAGATTGGGGTTCGACGTCTAGTGGTCCGCCTGTATACGGTTGATTTTACAGTGGTCTCGTTGTGTCTTAAAGAGTCCATGGCTTTGCCGACTCGGGGACGCTTCGTATGTCATGTGCACAGCCTTGTACATGATGGTGCTGTACGATTGAGCCCGTGTGGGCCCCACCACGAAAACTTCGGACGAAATTTCTATCATATGTTTGTTCCGGCTTATTCTGCAAGCCAATACTTTGTTTTATTTTGTGTTTTGGTATTCGAGTTGCTTCGAATTCAGATGTTCATTCCATATCTTTTTCAAGTGGCTTCTCAACTTATGGAAGTGTGATGGTTTACTACGGAAGTCATTCGTTCATCTTCGTTCGAATGTTTATTGTGAAGACTATATGTTGCAATTTCTATCCGTTGATTCTACTTATCTTTTGTCTATCAAGATGCTAACGGATGTCACCCTCTTCAGGATGGCTCCGCCAACGCGTCAGAATCCGGATCGAAATGAAGGGAGTCAAGCGATCCCTCCGCCACCACCTCCACCTCCGGAGGCATGGCAATCAATCATGGCAGCCACCAACGCCAATGCTCAGATGATTCTGCAACTCTTGCAAGAACGTACTCAAGGGCAAGGCAATCAAGGCAATCAAGGTCAAGGCAACAATCAGTTTCACTTTGCCACTCTCAACCAGTTTCTCGCAAATCAGCCCAAGTCTTTCAGCTACTGTGCCGAGGCCACGGATGCCGATGATTGGCTCGTGGACATCAACAAGCATTTTGAATGTAGCAATGTCAGGCCTGAGGACTTTGTCAAGTTCGCTTCTTTCCAGCTCAAGGACCAAGCTGCTGATTGGTTTCAGCAATACAAAGATTCCAGAGGAGGTCGTGTGATCACTTGGACTGACTTCTGTCGGGACTTCAAAGCGCACCACATTCCACAAAGTGTTGTTGAGAGCAAGCGTGAGGAGTTCCGCAATCTCAAGCAAGGAAACATGTCTGTGTATCAATATAACATTCAGTTTCAGAAACTTGCTCGCTTCGCTAAACAAGACGTTCCTGATGAGAAGAGCATGATCTATCACTTCCGAGGTGGCCTTAAAGAGGATCTGCAGTTAGCTCTCGTTCTTGTTGAGCCTACTCAGTTTGATCAATTCTACAATATGGCACTGAAGCAAGAGGCTGCTCAGCTCAAGTGTGAGGTTTCTAAGAAGAGAGTCAGAGATGCAGTTCAGTCTTCTTCTTCCTCACTTGTGACAGCTAAGCAACAGAAGTTCTGGTTGCCTCCTCCTCCTCCGTTTCGTCAGCCTTACCAGCAGAAGAACAAAGGTGGCCATAGTTCTTCCAACTCTGGCTATCAGAACAAGTCTCAGAATCAAGCTCCAAAGTCCAATGCTCCTTATCACCGTCCACTCTCAGAGGTGACTTGCAACAAATGTCAGCAGAAAGGTCACTATGCTAACAAGTGCTTCAACCAGAGGCGTCTTCCTCCTCCTCCTCCTGTCAGATCTTCCAGCAATGCAGTGGTCAAGCATAATCCAAAGTTTGCAAAGGTGAACATGTTGAATGCAGCTCAAGCGGAGGAATCTACTGATGTGATAATGGGTAATCTTCCTGTTAACGATATTCCTGCAAAAGTTCTTTTTGATACTGGTGCATCTCTTTCTTTCATTTCAAGACCTTTTGCATCCAAGCATGAATTGCATTTCCAAGGATTGCCTAGGCCGTTAGCAGTTGTCTCTCCAGGTAAATGCATGAATGCAAGTTCCATGGTTCCGAATGTTACCATCAAGATGGGCGATTATGCATTCCAGTCTTCTCCAATTGTTCTTGGTGATTCGGATATTGATCTTATTCTCGGGATGGACTGGCTTTCTAAGCACAAGGCCCAACTTGATTGTGCTGCCAGAGAAATTCAATTGACACACTCGTCTGAGGATGTGATTGTTTTTGCCGCTCGTAATGAAACCATTCGGTTTTTCTCTCTCAATGAGAAGGGCGAATTGGATGCCATCTCTCAAATTCCAGTCGTTTGCGAGTATCAAGATGTCTTCCCAGAAGAGCTTCCGGGTATGCCTCCTCATCGGCCAGTTGAGTTCGTTATCGAACTAGAGCCTGGTACTGTACCCGTTTGCAAGCGTCCGTACAAGCTTGGACCTAACGAGCTGAAGGAATTGAAGAAGCAGCTCGATGAACAAGAACGTCTGGGTTTGATCAGACCGAGTTCTTCTCCTTGGGGTTGTGGTGTTCTTTTTGTCAAGAAGAAGGATGGCACGGACCGACTTTGTGTCGACTACCGTCCATTGAACAAGAAGACAATCAAGAACAAGTATCCACTTCCCAACATCAATGAGCTATTTGAGCAACTCAAGGGCGCTAAAGTATTCTCGAAGCTTGACCTTCGTATGGGTTATCATCAGATTCGCATTCGTGAAGAAGATATTCCCAAGACAGCATTCAGAACAAGCTTTGGTTCTTATGAATATACTGTCGTGTCTTTCGGCCTTGTCAATGCTCCTCCGGTGTTCTCTCGGATGATGAATTTCATCTTCAACCCCTATACCAATGAATTCGTTCTAGTGTATCTCGATGATATCTTGGTCTTCTCCAAGAACAAGCAGGATCATGCCAAACATTTGCGATTGGTGCTCGACAAGCTCAGAGAGTATCAATTCTATGCGAAGTTCTCCAAATGTGAGTTTTGGCTTGATGAAGTTCTTTTCCTTGGTCACATCATCTCCGCCAAAGGCATCGCTGTTAACCCCGAGAAGGTGTCCGCAGTTCTGCATTGGGAACCTCCTCAAAATGTCAAGCAGCTCCGCAGTTTTCTGGGTCTTGCAAGCTATTGCCGAAGATTCGTTGAGAATTTTTCCAAGATTGCAAAGCCTCTTTCCAACCTCCTACAGAAGCATGTGAAGTATGTCTGGTCTCCTGAGTGTGAAGTTGCTTTCAACACTCTCAAACAGAAACTAGTCACAGCTCCTGTCTTGACTCCTCCTGATGAATCCAAGCCGTATGAAGTTTTCTGTGATGCTTCTCTCCAAGGTCTCGGTGCTGTGCTAATGCAAGAGAAGAAAGTTGTGGCTTATACCTCTCGGCAGTTGAAGCCCAACGAGAAGAACTACCCCACTCACGATCTTGAGTTGGCGGCAGTTGTCCATGCTTTGGTTACGTGGAGACATCTCTTGTTGGGGAGACAAGTGGACATTTTCACTGATCACAAGAGTCTCAAGTATATCTTCACTCAGCCCAACCTCAACCTCAGGCAGACTCGATGGGTCGAAATGATTCAAGAGTACAATCCGAGTATCGAATATACTCCAGGCAAAGCAAATGTCATTGCAGATGCTTTAAGCAGGAAAGCTTATTGCAACAGCTTAATTCTCAAGCCGTTCCAACCGGATCTCTGTGAAGTTTTCCGCAAGCTGAATCTCCAAGTTGTTCCTCAAGGCGTTCTTGCCAACCTCATAGTATCTCCTACTTTGGAAGATCAAATTCGTGAGGCACAACTCCTTGATGCCATGGTGAAGAAGGTGAAACGTGGTATCGACAAGGGTCTTTCCAAATACAAGTGCTATCGCATTGATGACAGAGACACTTTGTTCTTCGAGGACCGAATTGTGGTTCCGAAAGGTGATCTAAGGAAAGTCATAATGAACGAAGCGCACAATTCTCTCCTTTCTATTCATCCTGGAAGTACGAAGATGTATCATGACCTCAAGCAGTCGTATTGGTGGACTCGAATGAAGCGAGAAATTGCTCAATTCGTGAATGAATGTGATGTCTGCCGAAGAGTGAAAGCAGAACACCAACGACCAGCTGGTCTCCTCCAACCTCTTGCTATTCCGGAATGGAAGTTTGATCATATCGAAATGGACTTCGTGACTGGATTTCCCAAGTCCAAGCGCGGAAATGATGCTATCTTCGTTGTCATTGACAAGCTCTCTAAAGTGGCTCATTTCCTTCCTATCAAAGAATCCATCACAGCAGCTCAGCTGGCAGAGCTCTACACCTCCAGAATTGTCTCCTTGCACGGCATTCCACAATTGATTTCTTCAGATCGTGGAAGCATCTTCACCTCTAAGTTCTGGGACTCCTTCCAGAAGGCCATGGGCACAAACATTCGCTTCAGCACAGCTTTCCACCCTCAAACTAGTGGCCAAGTCGAGCGAGTCAATCAAATTCTTGAAGATATGCTCAGGGCTTGTGTCATTTCCTTTGGCATGAGATGGGAAGATTGTCTTCCTTATGCTAAATTCTCCTACAACAACAGCTTCCAAGCGAGTTCGGGCAAGGCCCCATTCGAGATTCTCTATGGCAGAAAGTGCCGTACCCCTCTTAATTGGTCAGAGACTGGTGAACGCCAACTTCTTGGCAATGACTTAATCACTGAAGCTGAAGAGATGTGTAAAGTCATCCGTGATAATCTCAAAGCCGCGCAATCGCGTCAGAAGAGTTACTATGATAGTAAGCATCGTGATTTGGCTTTCGAGATCGGAGACCATGTCTACCTCCGCGTCTCTCCAATGAAAGGCACTCGTTGCTTCGGTATCAAAGGGAAGCTTGCCCCTAGATACGTGGGTCCTTTCAAGATCATTGGCAAAAGAGGCGACCTCGCCTATCAACTTGAGCTTCCTTCCAACTTCGCAAACGTGCACGATGTGTTCCACGTGTCACAGCTCCGCAAGTGCTTCAAGACGCCTGAGCGCACTATCGACTTCGAAGAGATTGACCTCCAAGAAGATTTGTCTTATCATGAGCACCCAGTTGCTATTCTTGAAGAAACTGAGCGCAAGACTCGCAACAAGTCTATCAAATTCCTGAAAGTGAAGTGGTCGCACCATTCCGACCGGGAAGCCACCTGGGAACGCGAGGACCATCTCCGTTCCGAATATCCGGAGTTCTTTCAGTCCTAGATCTCGGGACGAGATCCTCTCGTAGTGGTGGAGTGTTGTAACACCCCGCATGTAACTTGCCATATTTGTAACTCCGACTCTTGCCATTTCCGTTAATGTGATATGTTTTTCCCTCCGTTTTTGGGTTTTGTCTTTCGTTTTGTATTTTGTCATGTCATGCATTTTCATATCATGTCATCATGTGCATTGCATTCGCATACGTGTTCGTCTCATGCATCCGAGCATTTTCCCCGTTGTCCGTTTTGCAATCCGGCGCTCCTATCTCCTCCGGTGCACCCTTCTTGTCTTCTTTCGTGTGCGTGTGTCAAACTTTCTCGGAATGGACCAAGGCTTGTCATGTGGTCTTAATATACCACCCGAAGACTACCGGTCAAGTTTCGTTCCATTCGGAGGTCGTTTGGTACTCCAATGGTTAACCGGGCCTCCGCAATGTCCATTTGAGTATCCAGCAAAAACCCCCTCCAAAACCAGCCCAAAGCCCACCAAACTCTCTTCCATGCTCTAGGTCGTTCGATCACGATCGTGTGGGCGAAAACCGCACCTCATTTGGAGTCTCCTAGCTCCCTCTACCTATTTATATGTGGGCATCCCGAAAACGAAATCGCAGTCTCCCGTAACCCTAAATCGCCTCTCCGCGGGCGGACGTGTCCAGCCGCCGCCGGACAAATCGCGCCGCCGCTCCCGGCCAGTGGCATCGCGCCACGTCACCCCCGCCGCCGTCTCCACCGCGCCAGGCCCGCCGGGCCCGGATCGGGCCCGCGGGGCCCATCTCCGCCGCCGCGCGCCCGCGAGCGCGCCCTCGCCTCCCGCCGCCGGTAGCTCGCCGTGACTCCGCCGCCGCAGCACGCCGCCGCGCCCGCCCGCCGGTCGGCCAGCCGCCTCCGCCGCCGCGCCGCGGGCCCCGCCGCCGACTCCGCCGCCGCGCCGGCCACCGCCTCCTCCGGCGCCGCCCCCGCCGGCGGCCCCCTCCTCCGGCGCCGCCGCCTCGCCACCGGCCTCCGGCCCCTCGCCCGCCGGCCCCCTCTCCTCCTCCGGCCCGAGCCGGCGAGCTCGAGCTCCCGTTGACCGCGATCCAGATCTGGTCAAAGGTTGACCCGAAACCCCCCCTCCGTTTTGCTGTCTGATAATTTTCTCAGCATATGCTCCTGTTCCCGATGCGATAACTTTGTGCATGTAGCTCCGATTCGCGCGTTTAATATGTCAAATTGTTCGCCTCGTGATGCTCTTCATTTTGTTCAATTGCACCATTTTCATTAGAGGTCATCTTGATGCCCAAATCTTCGTTGGAAGAGGGCTAGTTGTTGTTAATCTCTGGTTCTTATCAGAACTTGGAGATTTGTCATTTTTGTATCATTTATTCTGTGCATCTTTTGAGAATTAGCTCTACATGTGTTTTGAAGTATGACATGCCATCTTTCCAGTGGTATAGTCCATGTATTTTTGTGATCTTTGTGGTGACTAGCACAAGCATGCAAAGTAGGCCCCGTAATATTTCTGTTTTCAGGGACTTGGTGATTTCTCTAAGTTTTTGTCTGCTGTAATTTTGTTGCCATGTAAACTTGATGCTAGAGAGAGATTCATGCATATTTTGGAGATGTTCAGTAAGGATGTTTTGTAGCTATAGTTTTAATGGATCCATTCCTGCAATTGTTTGCAATTTTAGGGTACCATAGCATGACTCAATCTTGTTCTCCTTTTGCTATAAAATATTTCTGACAGATTCTTAACATGACATGCATTTTTGCCAAGCTTATTGTAGTTTATCCATACATGCTATGCAATTTTTCTTGCCATTGATAGCTTAATAAACATGCCATCTTGCTGTAGGTATGCTTGGTTTGTCATGCATTGCTCTGTAGTGAGTGCCTCAAGCTCACAAAGAGGCCTACATATTAATATTTCTGCCATGCTCTGTTTTCTGCTAAGTCTGAAACCTGATAACGAAACTTGCTATGTTTACATGCTTGCCATCATATCTTCTGGTCCTTTTTGGCTTATGGTCAGTAAGGGACTTTTGTCATGTGAATTTAGTAGAACACTACTATGCCTTGTTTTGCAATGTTAAGTTCCTGTAGCATGTTGATTTCGTGCTCTGAACATTGCTACCTGATGCTGATTTCTGCCATGTCCAGTTTTTCACCAAGTCTGTGAACCTGTAATCTTTTGCACTTTTGCCATTCTTGTTTGAGCTTGATATGTTATGAACTAGCAGTAGCTCAGTGTTCATCTTTTGTCACGCATCTCCTGTAGATTACTTCCATGTGCTTTGTTTCTATGTTGGGGTGCTGTAGCATTGTTACTTGTTGTATTTTAAGTGCTATCTTGCTGTTTATCGCAGATTAGTGTCATTCTTGTTTTGCTTGCCATTTGCAATCCGTGCATCCGATTCCGGTGATCTTTATATCGATTTCGACCGAAATCATCTCATCTTTCCAGTGGCATGCTTGGTTTGCCAAGTTACTGTCATGTTCATCTTTTCCCTTCCGGAGCACGCATATGCATCGCATATCATATCTTGCATATCATACATGTCTTGCATCATGTTGTTTGTGCATTTCTCGTTGTTGATTGTGGTTCCGTTTGCTTGTGTTCTTGTCTTGGGTAGAGCCGGGAGACGAGTTCGTGAACGAGGAACCTGTCGAGTACGCTTACGAGGATCAAGCTTTCGACAACTCTGAGAATCTTGCAGGCAAGATGACCACCCCTCGAAATCACTTCTATCTTTGCTTTGCTAGTTGTCCGTTCTATTGCCATGCTCACCTATCACTTGCTATATCATGTCTCCTATTTTAGCCATGTCAGCCCTAACCATCCTTTCCTAGCAAACCGTTGTTTGGCTATGTTACCGCTTTTGGTCAGCCCCTCTTATAGCGTTGCTAGTTGCAGGTGAAGTTGAAGTTTGTTCCATGTCGGAACATGGACATGTTGGGATATCACAATATCTCTTATTTAATTAATGCATCTATATATTTTGGTAAAGGGTGGAAGGCTCGGCCTTATGCCTGGTGTTTTGTTCCACTCTTGCCGCACTAGTTACTGTTAAACCGGGATTATGTTCCTTGAGTTTGCGTTCCTTACACGGTCGGGTGATTTATGGGACCCCCTTGACAGTTCGCCTTGAATAAAACTCCTCCAGCAAGGCCCAACCTTGGTTTTACCATTTGCGACCTATACCTTTTCCCCCGGGTTTTCTAGAGCCCGAGGGTCATCTTTATTTTAAACCCCCGGGCCAGTGCTCCTCTGAGTATTGGTCCAAACTGTCAGTCGCCGGTGGCCACCAGGGGCAACTCTGGTCTGGCCTATCGGAAGCTTGGACAATCCGGTGTGCCCTGAGAACGAGATATGTGCAGCTCCTATCGGGATTTGTCGGCACATTCGGGAGGCTTTGCTGGTCTTGTTTTACCATTGTCGAGATGTCTTGTAAACCGGGATTCCGAGACTGATCGGGTCTTTCCGGAAGAAGGTTTATCCTTCGTTGACCGTGAGAGCTTATGATGGGCTAAGTTGGGACACCCCTGCAGGGTATTATCTTTCGAAAGCCGTGCCCGCGGTTATGTGGCAGATGGGAATTTGTTAATGTCCGGTTGTAGATAACTTGTCACTCGACCCAATTAAAATACACCAAGTGCGTGTGTAGCCGTGATGGTCTCTTCTCGGCGGAGTCCGGGAAGTGAACACGGTCTGTGTTATGTATGACGTAAGTAGGTGTTCAGGACCTCTTCTTGGTCATGGCTAGATGACGTCCGCTCCATTGCTTCTCTTCTCGCTCTCTTTTGCACAAGTTAGCCACCATATATGCTTTTGCCGCTGCAGCTCCACCTCTTTGCACCATTTCCCCCTTTAAGCTTAAATGGTCTTGATCTCGCGGGTGTGAGATTGCTGAGTCCCCATGACTCACAGATACTTCCAAAACCAGTTGCAGGTGCCGACGATGCCAGTGCAGCTGATCGCGTCGATCTCAAGTGGGAGTTCGACGAGGAACGTGGTCGTTATTATGTGTCTTTTCCTGATGATCAGTAGTGGAGCCCAGTTGGGACGATCGGGGATCTAGCATTTGGGGTTGTCTTATTTTCATCTGGATTTTGACCGTAGTCGGTCTATATGATTGTATGTTGGATGATGTATGAATGATATTTATGTATTGTGTGAAGTGGCGATTGTAAGCCAACTCTTTATCCCATTCTTGTTCATTACATGGGATTGTGTGAAGATGACCCTTCTTGCGACAAAACCACTATGCGGTTATGCCTCTAAGTCGTGCCTCGACACGTGGAAGATATAGCCGCATCGTGGGCGTTACAGCTTTTCTTTAATGCCTTTTAGCTAGGCATGATGATTTCAATGATGCTCGCATAAAAGATAAGAATTGAAACACAAAGAGAGCATCATGAAGCATATGACTAGCACATTTAAGTGTAACTCACTTCCTATGCATAGGGATTTTGTGAGCAAACAACTTATGGGAACAAGAATCAACTAGCATAGGAAGGCAAAACAAGCATAACTTCAAAACTTTCAACACATAGAGAGGAAACTTGATATTATTGCAATTCCTACAAGCATAAGTTCCTCCCTCATAATAATTTTCAGTAGCATCACGAAGAAATTCAACAATATAACCATTACATAAAGCATTCTTTTCATGATGCATAAGCATAGAAATTTTGTTACTCTCCACATGAGCAAATTTATTCTCATGAATAGTAGTGGGAGCAAACTCAACAAAATAACTATCATGAGATTGAGAATTAAAATCATGATGACAAGTTTCATGGTTATCATTACTCAATACAACATACATGTCATCACCATAATCATCATAGATAGCAACTTTCTTATCATAGTCGATTGAAGCCTCATCCAAAATGGTGGATTCATCACTAAATAAAGTCATGCCCTCTCCAAATCCACTTTCACCATTATAATCATCATAAATAGGAGGCATGCAATCATTATAACAAATTTGCACATCAAATCTTGGGGGACTAAAAATATCATCTTCATCAAACATAGCATCCCCAAGCTTTTGGCTTTGCATATCATTAGCATCATGGATATTCAAAGAATTCATACTAACAACATTGCAATCATGCTCATCATTTATACCAAACATTCTATTGAATTCTTCTTCTATCAACTGAGCACAATTTTCCTTTCCATCGTTTTCACGAAAGACATTATAAAGATGAACAATATGATGCAACCACAATTCCATTTTTTGTGGTTTTCTTTTTATAAACTAAACTAGTGATAAAACAAGAAACTAAAAGATTCAATTGCAAGATCTAAAGATATACCTTCAAGCACTCACCTCCCCGGCAACGGCGCCAGAAAAGAACTTTGTTGACGGGATGTGAGTGCCGCTTACCTAACCTCCCCGGCAACGGCGCTAGAAAAGAGCTTGATGTCTACTACACAACTTTATTCTTGTAGACACGTGTTGGGCCTCCAAGTGCAGAGTTTTGTAGGACAGTAGAAATTTTCCCTCAAGTGGATGACCTAAGGTTTATCAATCCATGGGACGCATAGGATGAAGATGGTCTCTCTCAAACAACCCTGCAACCAAATAATAAAATGTCTCTTGTGTCCCCAACACACCAAATACAATGGTAATTTTTATAGGTGCACTAGTTCGGTGAAGAGATGGTGATACAAGTGTAATATGGATAGTAGATATTGATTTTTGTAATACGAGCAATAAAAAACAGCAAGGTAGCAATTGATAAAATAGAGCACAAACGGTATTGCAATGCTTGAAAATGAGGCCTAGGGTATGTACTTTCGCTAGTGCAATCTCCTAACAATGCTAATATAATTGGATCATATAACCATCCCTCAACGTGCAATGAAGAATCACTCCAAAGTTCCTATTTAGCGGAGAACATAACAAGAAATTGTTTGTAGGGTACGAAACCACCTCGAAGCTATTCTTTCCGATCGATCTATCCAAGAGTTCGTACTAAAATAACACCAAATAATTTCAGATTCATAATACTCAATCCAACACAAAGAACCTCAAAGAGTGCCCCAAGATTTCCACCGGAGAAACAAAGACAAGAACGTGCATCAACCCCTATGCGTAGATTACCCCAATGTCACCTCGGGAATCCGCGAGTTGAGTGCCAAAACATATATCAAGTGAATCAATACGATACCCCATTGTCACCACGAGTATTCATATGCAAGACATATATCAAGTGCTCTCAAATCCATAAAAGTAGTCAATCCGATAAGACGAAATCTCAAAGGGAAAACTCAATTCATCACAACAAGATAGAGAGGGGAAAACACCATATGATCCAACTATATTAACAAAGCCCGCGATACATCAAGATCGTGACATCTCAAGAACACGAGAGAGAGAGATATTAAACACATAGCTACTGGTACAAACCCTCAGCCCCGAGGGTGGACTACTCCCTCCTCATCGTGGTGGCCGATGGGATGATGAAGATGGCCACCTTTGATGATTCCCCCGTCCGGCAGGGTGCAAAAACGGGGTCTAGATTAGTTTCTCATGGCTATAGAGCCTTGCGGCGGTGGAACTTCTGATCTAGGGTTACCTAGAGGGTTTTTGGAATATTCGGCAATTTATAGGGCAAAGAGGCGGTGCGGGAGGCCACCAAGGTGGGCACAACCCACCTGGGCACGCTTGGGCCCCCAGGCACGCCCTGGTGGGTTGTGCCCCCCTCAGGGCACCCCCAAGTGCTTCTCTGGCCCACTGGATGCCTTCTGGTCCATAAAAAAATCCACAAAAAGTTTCACGGCGTTTGGATTCCGTTTGATATTGATTTCCTGTGATGTAAAAAACAAGCAAAAAACAGCAACTGACACTGGGCACTGGGTCAATAGGTTAGTCCCCAAAAATGATATAAAGTTGCTATAAAATGATTGTAAAACATCCAAGAATGATAATATAACATTATGAATACTTCATAAATTATAGATACGTTGGAGACGTATCAGTACACAGGAACATTCCAAACATCCAGCCGACAGTTCTGATAGTTGCATTCTAGTCCAACGTGCGCAACCGTAGGGTACGTTCTAAGATGAACGTACGGTTGACCAAGACTGTGAATGAGCTATACACTCTGGTGGATAAGTGTGCCCGAATGGAGGAGGGGAGGCGACTCCCGGTGAGGAAGATGGCATCGATGTCGAGTCAGAGGACGACGACGATGCCGCCAATCAGAAGAAGAAGAACAAGAAACGTAGCAAGAAGTGCAAGGATAAAGTAGTGCTGGCTGTGGAAGGATCGAGCACTCCTAGTACCGGCAAGAAGGCCAAGACCGAGGTTCCCGGCAAGGAAGTTTCCGCGTGCACTGATTGCCTGGAAGCCGTGGCTACCGAGAAGGCTGGGAAGGCTGACGGGCGGTACTGCAAGATCCATCAGACCAAGGGCCACGATCTTCAAGAGTGTCATCAGGTTGAGCAACTTGTCAAGAAGCAGAAGGCTGAGTATGAGAAGCATGACAAGGAGAGAGATCAAGATGGTGCTGGCGGGAAAGGCCGAGGCGGCAAGGGAGGTCATCCCAGCAAGGTCCCTCAGCATCAAGGGAAGCCGGCCAGAGGCCATGAGAAGAAGGGATGCAATGACGAGAGCGATGAAGGGGAGGAGGATGAAACTGAAGGAAATATTCCCTAGAGGCAATAATAAAGTTGTTATTTATATTTCCTTATATCATGATAAATGTTTATTATTCATGCTAGAATTGTATTAACCAGAAACTTAGTACATGTGTGAATACATAGACAAACAGAGTGTCCCTAGTATGCCTCTACAAGACTAGCTCGTTAATCAAAGATGGTTAAATTTCCTGACAATAGACATGTGTTGTCATTTGATGAACGGGATCACATCATTTGAGAATGATGTGATGGACAAGACCCATCCGTTAGCTTAGCATTATGATCGTTTAGTTTTATTGCTATTGCTTTCTTCATGACTTATACATGTTCCTTTGACTATGAGATTATGCAACTCCCAAATACCGGAGGAACACCTTGTGTGCTATCAAATGTCACAACATAACTGGGTGATTATAAAGATGCTCTAAAGATGTCTCCGATGGTGTTTGTTGAGTTGGCATAGATCGAGATTAGGATTTGTCACTCCATGTATCGGAGAGGTATCTCTGGGCCCTCTTGGTAATGCTCATCACTATAAGCCTTGCAAGCAATGTGACTAATGAGTTAGTTGCGGGATGATGCATTACAGAACGAGTAAAGAGACTTGCCGGTAACGAGATTGAACTAGGTATGATGATACCGACGATCGAAACTCGGGCAAGTAACATACCGATGACAAAGAGAATGACGTATGTTGTTATGCGGTTTGACCGATAAAGATCTTCGTAGAATATTTAGGAGCCAATATGAGCATCCAGGTTCCGCTGTTGGTTATTGACCAGAAATGTGTCTCGGTCATGTCTACATAGTTCTCGAACCCGTAGGGTCCGCACGCTTAACATTCGATGACGATCTGTATTATGAGTTATGTGATTTGATGACCGAAGTTTGTTCGGAGTCCCGGATGAGATCATAGACATGAAGAGTAAAGATTCATATATTGGAAGGCTATATTCGGACATTGGAAAGGTTCCGAGTGATTCGGGTGTTTTTCGGAGTACCGGGGAGTTACGGGAATTCACCGGCAGAAGTAATGGGCCTTATTGGGCCATACGGGAAAAGAGGAGGCAGGCAAAGGGGAGGTGGCGCCCCCCATGGGTCCGATCTGGATTAGGGGAAGGGGGCGGCGCCTGAAAGTGCAACTATCCCTGGGGGGTTTTGGTAATTCCTAACAACATATAGCTCATTGAACTAATGCTATTTCAAGATGATCATTTCAGAAAGTTCAATGATTGGCATGGCATGGACTAGGAATGTGGACCCCTCAAAATGCTAAGGACACATATTGGCTCAAACTCAAGACTCTACATTTTCATTTTAGTGATCCAAGATTACATTGAGTCCATAGGAAAAACCAATACTATTAAAAGGGGATGAGGTGTTGCTTAATGGCTTGCTTGCTCAAAGTGCTTAGTGATATGGTCCAAAAGCCCTCAACCACTTTCTCATTTACACATATGTCCCAAACCAAAAGTCAAACTCGGCCCCACCAATTAGATCTATCCGGCGCCACCGAGTTCATTTGACATAGCCACTACCAGAAACCCTAGTCACTTCGGTCTCACCGATAGGGATCTCGGTCTCACCGAGATGGGATTGCAAACTCTTTGTTTCCCTTCATAACGTTTCGGTCTAACCGAGATGAGCGATCGGTCCCACCGAGTTCGCAATGCAAACTCTATGTTTCCCCTTCATAATGTTTCGGTCTCACCGAAATGAGCGAATCGGTCCCACCAAGTTTGCCTAACCAACTCTCTGTTTGCCTATCACAGAAATTGGTCTTACCGAGTTTATGTGATCGGTCTCACCGAGATTACGTTATGCCCTAACCCTAATGAAATCGGTCCTACCGAGTTGACATGTCGGTCCCACCAAAAATCCTAACGTTCACATTTTGAACTAAATTGGTCTGACCGAGTTTCATGATTCGGTCTCACCGAGTTTGGTAAATTGTGTTAATGGTTAGATTTTGTGTGGAGGCTATATATACCCCTCCACCCACTCTTCATTCATGGCGAGAGCCATCAGAACGTGCCTACACTTTCAGCATACATTTTCTGAGAGAGAACCACCTACTCATGTGTTGAGACCAAGATATTCCATTCCAACCACAAGAATCTTGATCTCTAGCCTTCCCCAAGTTGCTTTCCACTCAAATCATCTTTCCACCAAATCCAAATCTGTGAGAGAAGTTGAGTGTTGGGGAGACTATCATTTGAAGCACAAGAGCAAGGAGTTCATCATCAAAACACCATCTATTACCTTTTGGAGAGTGGTGTCTCCTAGATTGGTTAGGTGTCACTTGGGAGCCTCCGACAAGATTGTGGAGTTGAACCAAGGAGTTTTTACGGGCAAGGAGATCGCCTACTTCGTGAAGATCTACCCTAGTGAGGCAGGTCCTTCGTGGGCGATGGCCATGGTGGGATAGACAAGGTTGCTTCTTCGTGGACCCTTCATGGGTGGAGCCCTCCGTGGACTCGCGTAGCCGTTACCCTTCGTGGGTTGAAGTCTCCATCAACGTGGATGTACGATAGCACCACCTATCGGAACCACGGAAAAAATCTCTGCGTCTACATTGCGTTTGCTCCCTCCAAAGTCCTCCCTTTACCTTCATATGCAAATGTTTTCAATTCCGTTGCTATACTCTTATACTTGCATGTGTAGGTTGATTGCTTGACTTGTGCTAAGTTGCTAACATCTGCCAATACTTAAAATTGGGAAAAGGGTAGATTTTTATTTGGTCAAGTAGTCTAATCACCCCCCTCTAGACATACTTTCGAACCTACAAGTGGTATCAGAGCTTTGGTCTCCATTTGCCTTGATTTCCATAGATTTTGGTGATCATAGCCTTGGTTTCACAACCTAGGAGAGTATGGCGTCTAGCAAGGGAAATTACCACCGTAGAGGTCCGTACTTTGATGGTACTAATTTTGCTAGTTGGAAGCATAAGATGAAAATGCATATTCTTGGACATAACCCCGCTGTTTGGGCTATTGTGTGTATTGGCTTGCAAGGTGAATTCTTTGATGGGAGAGAACCGAACCGTGAAGCTACCGCGGAAGAGTTGAAGATGTCGCAATACAATGCTCAAGCTTGCGATATCCTCTTCAACGGATTGTGCCCCGAAGAATTCAACAAAATCAGCCGTCTTGAGAATGCAAAGGAAATTTGGGATACGTTGATTGATATGCACGAAGGTACCGACTCCATCAAGGAATCCAAATTGGATGTGCTTCAAAGTCAACTTGACAAGTTCAAAATGAAGGATGGTGAAGGTGTCGCTGAAATGTACTCTAGGCTTGCTCTCATCACAAATGAGATTGCCGGCTTAGGAAGTGAAGAGATGACCGATAGATTCATCATCAAGAAGATCCTAAGAGCCTTGGATGGAAAATTTGATACCATGTGCACATTGATCCAAATGATGCCAAATTACAAAGATCTCAAGCCAACGGAAGGCATTGGAAGAATTTTTGCTCATGAGATGCCACTCAAGGATAAGGAAGAGCTTCACGACAAGTCAAGTGGTGCTTATAAAGCCTCATGTGATGCTCCTAGATCATCAAGTGAGAAACAAGCCTTCAATGAAGAATTGAGCCTAATGGTGACAAATTTCAACAAGTTCTACAAGAGTAGAAGCAAAGAAAGAAGTTCCAAGTCAAGGTCCTACAATGAAAAAAGATCTTCGAGTCGTGAGCATAATTGCTACAATTGTGGAAGACCCGGACACTACTCCAATGAGTGTACGGCTCCCTACAAAAGAAGAGAAGATTCACCCAAAAGGAGAAGTAGAAGAGAAGAATCACCTCCAAGAGAGAGAAGGAGTAGAGATGATCGCTATGAACGAAGAACCTCTCGGAGAAGCAAGGATTCGAAAAGGAAGGATAAATCATCAAAGATCTACACAAAACGAAGACATCAAGCTCATGTTGGTGAATGGGTGTCCGGCTCTGACTCCGACCACCACTCCGAAAGAAGTTATCACTCCTACTCCGAATATACTCAAGATGAAGGTGTTGCCGGTCTAGCACTTGTGTCAACCAACTCCTATGACATATTTGACTCACCAAATGAAGGAATTGGAAGATGCTTCATGGCTAAAGGCCCAAAGGTATCACACCCCGAGTATGTTGATTTCAATAGTGATGAAGATGATTTGCTAGGTGATGACGATTTACTTGTTGAGAACTCTAGTGATGAAAACTATGATGAAATTGCTATTAATCATGCTAATCAAGATAAAACGAATGATGATGATAAAAAGGAGATTGAGCATCTAACTAAAGAACTAAACACTCTTAAGTTAGTTCATGAAACTACCTTGGAAGATCATCGGGAGCTTTTAAAGACTCATGAGAAGCTACGCTTTGAAAAGCTCAACCTTGAGCAAGAACATGGGTTCTTAAAAGCAATGAATGATGATCTTCACAAGAAAAGTTCTTCTTACATTGCCAAGCGTTTACTCTTGTCTACTTACATGCCACAAGTTAAGTCTAGCAACAAGATTAAGAAAGATTCTTCTTCTAGTAGTAACAATGATCATGTTAAATCCAATATTGTTGCTTCTAGTAGTTCTCTTGATTCCACTAATGATTCTCTTAGCCAAGTTACACTTGAGAAAGAAAATAGCTTATTGAAGGGAATTATAGAGAAAGGTGTTTACAAGAGCCTTGCCGGGAGTAAGCAATTTGAGGAAATTGTACGCAAGCAAGGAAGGCACCAGAAGAATCAAGGTGTTCGTTTTGAACGAAAGTTCAATGCCAATGGAGTTGAGTGGGAAGAAGATCAATACCCCGAGACGAAGTTTGTCCCTCAACAAGAGAAGTATGATCCTACTTCTTTCAAGGGGACACAAGCTCAATATGATCTTCCACCACAAGACCACAAGCAAAAAGGCAATGACAAGCTTCAAGAAGAGATTGATGCATTTGAAGAAGCTCCCAAGGCCTTGGTCAAGTGGGTTCCCAAGACTACATCAAGTTCTACTTCATCAAGTACGACTACAACTCCAAGGATTCCCATCAAGATGATGTGGATCCTGAAGAAGAAGAACTAGAGAGTTCTTGAGGGTGACTCCGCCAACATATTTCATTCACATCATTTTGGCGAGGACAAGTGCAAACAACTTCCACATCTTGCACTAGTTCAAGGATTCACAAATCCTCTTGTTGGTAAGACAAGGGACAAGGTAACCTAATGCTTTCATGGACATCATCTTGTGTGAACTTCACTCTATGTCTATGGATATCTTTGTTTCCTTGTGGGACTAACCCGTGTAGGTATTGAAAGTGCAACTCACTCCAATGGATTGCTCCAAATGATCTACATCAACACTGAGCATCCACATCTTCAACATCTACATGAAGTCATCATTGACAAAACCTAAGGTTAGTTCATCCCTCACTACAAAAAAAAGACACATCCGTGACATTTTGGGCCGAACGAATTTTTTTTCTGTCATACTTATGACACTTCTATGACGATAATTGTGACAAAACCCGGTATCATCATAGATGTGGTGGGGTCCTACTTCTATGAAAAAAATCATGATAGAAAATGGGCTTTTCGTCCTGGGCGGGCCGGAGACGTAGCTGCATGACATTCTTTGGGCCGTCCATGACGAAAAAAACCGTGGTAGAAGTGAGGGCGAGGAAAATATCGGGGTGTTCCCGGTTACGGTGGGTGGTCGGGACCGAGCGATGCGCGTTTCTCTCGTACACGCACGCGCGTGGGTGCGAGGCGTTGGGATCTAACTGAACCCGAGTGAGGCGTTGGGCTCTAACTGAACCCGAGCGATTGCACTGCAGGCTATGCGTTACTGAACCCGAGCGATCGATCGATGGCTGTTAACTGAACCCGATCGAGCGATTCCTTCGCTACTGCTGCTAACTGAAGCCGATCGATGCTGCCTCTAGATGAACAGTGAGCGTTGCTGGGGGGTTTGGATGAACAGTTTCCGGTGGGGGTGGATGAACAGGACCCCGTGGTGTTGCCTCTGGATGAACAGTGAGCGTTGCTGGGGGTGTTTGGATGAACAGTTCCCGGTGGGGGTGGATGAACAGGACCCCGTGGTGTTGCCTCTGGATGACAGGACCCCGATCGATCGAGCCGGTTGGGGCTGGATGAAAAGGATCCGTGGAGCCTGGAGGGGGTCGACGGTGGAGATGAACAGTATCCTGTGGAGTCCTGTTTTGCGGTACGCCACACCCCTCCCGATGGACAGGACCCCCGTTTCGACCGTAGCGCTCCAACACAAGTCCGTTTCCTCCGTTTTGCGGTACGCCACACCCCTCCCGATCAACAGGACCACTGTTTCGACCATAGGAGGTCCGTTTCCTCTGTTTTGCGGTACGCCAGACCCCTCCCGATGAACAGGATCCCGTTTCGAACATGGCCGGTCGAACACAAGGCCGTTTCCTCCGTTCTGCGGTACGTCAGGCCTCGTTTCCATCGGCTGTTCCGGCCAAGCCGGTTGGCTCCCACGCGTTCCGTTGCCTCCCAATGAACACGACGCATTCCGTTGCCTCCCCATGAACGCGACAACAACCCAGTTTCTCCGTTCTGACCCAGCCATGTAAACGAGCCCTGGACGTACGTACGCGCGAGTAGGCGTTCGAGACCCCGCCCATATATACGTACGTGACCGTATTTACTTTCTTGCACCCTGGCCGCTGTACGTACGTGTACATGCTACGTGCGCGCCTCTACTACAACACGTGTGCGCCTCTACATCGACCAGTATGTACGTACACGTTCACGACCAGAATGACAACGCTACGTACGCTTCGACCAGGTGGGTCCCGACTGTCAGGCACTTCCTTGCGTGCGAAGATGTAGCTAGTGGGTCCCAGCAGTCAGGGGGTGAATCGTTTTTTTTGCCCGGACGCACTTCCTTGCGTGCGAAGATGTATGAAAGTGCGTTATATTGACTAGAGGGGGGGCGAATAGGCGATTTTTATGAATTCTTCACTGAGGAATTTCAGGGTGAGAAAATTCCTAAGCGAAGAACTACTTGCAGCGGAATAAGTACTCAGATGTAAACATAACAGAACACAAGCATGGTCATCATGACGAAATGAAGACAAGCACAGAGTACAGAAAATGTAAACACAGGATAACACAAGATGAGGACAAACAGACTGAAGAAATTGAACTGAGGAAATTGAGAAAGTCTTTAGTCAAAGTCTTCAAACAGATATGAACAAGCACACAACAACTGTAATGAGGAAATGAAAGAGTTGAAGAAATAGAACCAGTAGGCTTGGTGAAGATAATGATTTGGTAGACCAGTTCCAACTGTTGTGACAATTGTACGTCTGGTTGGAGCGGCTAGGTATTTAAACCTGAGGACACACAGTCCCGGACACACAGCCCTCACCGTATTATCCTTGAGCTAAGGTCACACAGACCTCGCCCAATCACTCGTGGTAAGTCTTAAGGTGACTTCCAAACCTTCACGAACTCGGTCACTCGACGATCCACAATTTCCTCTTGGATGCTCTAGACCATGACGCCTAACCGTCTGGAAGATGCACAGTCTTCAAAGGTAACAAGCGTCGGATCCACGCAGGATCAATCTCTTCAGTGCTGCTCAATCACTTTGGGTTTATAGGTGTTTGGGTTTGGGTTTCCTCACTTGATAATTTTCGCTCAAAGTCCTCGGAGGATGGGATGCTCTCAAATGACAAGTGTCGGTTTCTCTCGGAGCAGCCAACCAGCTAGTGGTTGTAGGGGACGGCTATTTATAGCCTAGGGAGTAGCCCGACATGATAAGACATAAATGCCCTTCAATGATATGACCGTTAGGTGGGGTAGATATTTTGGGACAGCTGGCACGTACCACAGCAATGGTCGGATATTTGAGGCTCAATTTCCTCAGGGCTATCATGTTCCTCACTGTGCAGGCAATCCGCACTGGCGAATTCCTAACTCCTCAGTCAGAAAAAATTCCTCAGCGACCAGAAGAACTTCGTCTGTGTCACTGAAGAAATTGACTGAACTGTATGGGATTTCCAATGGCTTCACTCGAAGGGATTGGTAGGTGTAGGATTTTGAGTTGAGCATCACATGGAAAGATTTCCTTAGTATTTCCTCGACCCCCTTTAACAGTACGGTGTTTCCTATGAGTCAAGAAAGGAAAATGAAACTACAAAACAAAAGTCTTCACGCTTCATGTTCCTCGAATGAATGCCAAGTCTTCAAGGTCACACCAATTTCTTCACTTTCAAAGTCTTCAGAAAGTCTTCAGAAATACAAAGTCTTCAGTCGAAGATATTCATTTTTAAGGGTCGACTTTCTCTGTAAATATCAAACTCCTCATAGACTTATAGACCTGTGTACACTCACAAACGCATCAGTCCCTTAACCTATAAGTCTTCAATACACCAAAATCACCAAGGGGCACTAGATCCACTTACAATCTCCCCTTTTTTGGTGATTGATGACAATATAGGTTAAGTTTTCAATGGGGATAATCATATGAAGTGTAAAAACTGATACTGAGGAATTTGATTGCAAGATATAGAAGAACTCCCCCTGAAGATGTGCATAGTGAGGAATTTGCTTTTGAAGCAATGCACACTTGAAGAGTAGAATCATGGAGATCTCCCCCTATATCTTGTAATTCACACACGCATTTGACATATAGTATGAAGGATTTGAAATGCATGATGAAATATGGTTACTGATGTAATTCAGCATGCATGCATTAACATATATGAGGAATAAGCATGCAGAAGAAAACATCAAAAGTATCAGACCACCATCGGGTTTAAGTTTACAACTCGATCCAATAAAGTCATCAAAAGAACGAGAGTTGTAACTTAGCAAAAAAAAACGCCCATATAGATAAACCCGCTTGAAGACTAACTCAAATTTCTCCCCCTTTGTCATCGAATGACCAAAAGGATCGAAAATGAGGACTAACGCCCCTGAAGAATATCTAGTTGATGGAGGAGCGCCAGCGTTGTTGGGGTCGTTTGTTGTTGTAGGGCCTGCCACAGTGTCGTCCAAGTCTTCAAGTTCGTCGGTGTCGCGTGATGAAGAATATGAGCTGGCCACCCAGGAAGGAACCTTGACTTTCTTGAATTTCTTCGGTGGAGGAGTAGACCAGTCAAAATCTTCCTTGAGACCCATTTGCTTCAGATCTTCTTCACCATATAGATGTGACAGAATAGCCCAGGTGCGACCGAAGACTTCATGGAGCTAGAAATGGTTTTTCTTCACAGTATTGTGTGTAGCAGTCATGTTGTGAAGAATAGAACCAAACTGACGCTTAACACATTTATGGTTTCAATCCACCTTCTGGTGAAGACTAAGAAGAAGCTCACAGTCAGTCATCACTCTTGGAGTTGTGGCCTGAGGATTTGGCTTGGATGCATTGGCAGCAGAATCATGAGTGGCAGAGTCATCATTGGTGGAATAAGATGCAGCTTTGCGAAACTGACCATCCAATGGACGAATGCCTTCATCAATAACAGCAGCGGCCTTGCCCTTTTCATCAGCTGAGGAAAACGTCCGCTTGAGGACTTCAATAGGGGCAAGTAGCTGAGGTGATTCTGAAAATCAGCCCTGTTGTTGAGTGAAGACCTTGTTCCGAGGAATCTCATAATCCAAGGGCCATAAGGCTTCAACTCAAACGGAGAGAGTACAACATTTGCCAGAGTCCTCATGAAGAAATCGTGATAATTGACAGGAATGCCACGAATGATGGTGAATAGCAGATTCTTCATGATGCCAACAATTTCCTCATTAGATGAGTCGTGGCCTTTGATTGGACTCATAGTCTTCGTCAGAATGCGATAGACTGTTCTTGGCACATATAGCAATTCCTTCACGAGGAATTTGGTCCTTGGGGCTTGACCGGGCTTCAGAGGCTTCATTAGCACTTGCATGTAATGAGCAATGAGTTCAGGCTCTTGGTAGAGGCAGCGAGCTCCTTCAAGGGGTGGACTGATGGGCAGGGCGTGAAGTAATTCAGAGGCCGGTGCTTGTTTTCGGTCATCCAGTCCAACACCCAAGAGTTGATATCATCAGCATTGCCTGTGATGTGCAGGGTTGCATAGAATTGAAGAATGAGCTCTTCATTCCAATCACAAATATCCGTGCAAAAGTTGAGCAGTCCTGCATCATGAAGCACACTGAGGACCGGAGTAAAACAAGGCATTGATTCCATGTCGACGTGAGGAATATGCTCGTGGTCGAAGGCTTTGTCCTTGTTGAAAAGCAGTGAAGAATAAAAATTTGCTTGGCTGGTAGTCCAGAACCGCTTCCTTCTAAGATGAGCAGAGTCATATGGGTTGTAGTCAGTGAAGAAAACATGCTCGCCGAAAAGTCAACAGCCTTGAATTTCTGCTTCTTCGAGAAGGGATCCTTTGGCTTGGGGTGAGGGGTATCGGTCAATTGCATCACCACCTCCGGAATCGCAATCTCAGGATCCACAGGCTGAGGAATTTCAGGTTCTTCTTCAGTGGCAGCCTGGGTCTTCAATTCTTCATTAGCATTTTCTTCAGCACTAGTGGCTGGAATCTCTTCATGAACAGACGGGGTTGCACGAGGTTCTTCAGATCCCATTTGTACTGTAGTCACTGGGGACTGACGAATTTGTTGCAGAGGTGTGAACAGAGGTGAGTTGGGGTGCTGACTTTCCCAAAAATCATCATTCAGCACAGGAGTTGTACATCCGATGTCCACATCTTCATCTTCACTCTTTTCTTCAACGCCGGCCTCTTCAGTAGTGAGCTGAGGCATGGGCGATGAGACTATTGGGGTTGAAGGGGTTGCATCCGCTTCAATTTCTTCATCCAACTGCTCTGAAGAAGCAGCAGAAGGAATGTCATCATCAGATCCACTTGGGATCTCATATTCTTCATCAAAAGGAACAAGGTCCTTTGATGGCATGGAGGATATAGGAACAACATCAATTGGGTTGTCAAAAGAGCTAGTCAGCGGCTTCATCTTCTTCGGAGATGAAGAATCTGATGAAGTTGATGCCTTCCTTTTCTTCGCAGCTGCACGCTCTGCAGCCCTGGTCTTCTTCACATCTGATGCAGATGGAAGGATCGGAGTTGGAGTAGGCGCAGGAGGAGCAGAGGAATTTGGTTCAATTACTTCAAGCACAACTGTTGCAGTTGCTCTGATTTCTTCAGTTTCTTCAGGCGCAATACTAGTGGTTGCCCTGGCAATTTCTTCAGCGGCTGGAATGCAGTCATCAGCCCTGGTACTCTGAGTTTCATCAGCAGCTTGATTTTCATCAGCGGTGCTGGCATGATCTTCAGTAGGCTGAGCAGATGCCTCAGCTTGAGGATTTTCCTGTTGCGTTGGGGCTGCAACATTGGAAGTGAACTTCTCAGTTATCTTTACAAATCTGACCTTGGCTCCAAGCCAGTCAGCATAGTAGCGATCAAATTCATCACTTAGTTGCTTGATCTCAGATTGAAGAGCAACAAGTTCTTCAGGTGAAAGCTTCACAATGTTTTGCTTCAGAAAACGCTCTTTCTTGTACTGCGCTTTCTTCACTCTCCTTCCTTGTTCAAATTTCCATTTTTCTTCTTCAATGAAGGCAGTCAAAACATGACTTTGACTAGGAGTGAGATTCATCTCTGGCAAAGGTGTGTTGGGGTCCTTGTGCCATAGGTCGATGAAGTCTAGGATCAACTTCGGATCCAGTATCATCGGCACATTGCTGCCTTTGGCTCTAGCGGCCTTGACCTGCCTGTCTCTGATGATTTTGGCAAGTTCCTCATCATCAGCTTCGTCATCTTCGGACGGTACTTGAAAAGCGACCTGCTTCTTGTGAGGACTTGGTCGAGAGCCTCGTCCAGCAGTGGCCTTTTTCTTCAGCAGAGAGGGGCTTGTTGAGAAATTTGGTACAGCTGAAGAACTAGCAGAAGCTCCTAAGGCAATTGAGATGCCTTGTGTCCTTTGGCACGTGGCGAGATGCACAGGTGCTGAGGATTTTGTCGGAGGAGCTGAGGACTTTGGAGGAGCTGCAGCAGCTTGAGGAGTTGGCCGTGAGGGCATTGCTGAGGAACTTGGTCGTGAGGGCATTGAGGGTGAAGCACTTGGCTTATGAGCAGGCTTCTTTTCCATGGCCTTCTTTGGCTTGACTGCAGAGGCCTCAGCAGTGGCAGCAGCAGCAGAGTCTTCATTAAATTTCCTCACTGCTTCTTTTGCCTGTTTGGCCAGTTTAGCCAGGCGCTTGGCCCATTCATCAGGATAGTCCTCACCACGCTTGAGGTCGGTGGGATCTGCTTCTTGGCCAGGTGCCAATGGAGGTCTTGAGCATGGAGGGTTGAGAGCGAATTTCTTCATGTACTTGGGAGTAACATATCTGTACTCCCTCCATTCCCGTGCCCATCTCCTCTCAATCTTTTGAATGCACACCTTGCGCTGATTTTTATCCTCCGCAGGGGGTGTGCAGTACCCAGCATAGATATCATATCATCAGGGATCTCAAACACTGTGTTGACCTCAGGCCTTTTTCCTCCTTTCTATGGCTTCTTACCGTCAGCCATTTTCTTCAGCAGAGGAATATGAACAACTAATTTTTTTGAAGAGGTTTGCAACTTTTCTTCAAGGAACGCTGCAAATGAGTTAAGTTGATGAGAACCTAGTGATTCAGCAGCGGACATGTGTACCCGTGAACAGAGTATAGTTGCGAGGAATTTGGAGAGGTCATATGCGTTCTCAGAAGGTTTTGCAGAACGAACAAGTTTGAGGAATTTGACCAGATGAGTCTTGAAGAATTTCACTAAGTGTTCTTTGTCTTAGGTTCCAGAGTTGTACAGATCAAAAATCCACACAATTGAGGAATCTTGAAGAAAAAAGTTGCTTAGAGAAACAGATCAAGAACAGATGTTTTGTGAGGTGTTTAGTGTGTGAAGATTTGAAGAATAAACACCTTTTGAAGATTTTGTAGAAAACTCGAATCAATGAGGGCAGTAAAAGTAACTTTTAATTACCCTTGATGAAGAACACGACGAACTAGGAAGTGTAGATGTGAAGTTCGTCAGTTCAGATCTTCCACGCCCTAACTCGGCAGAGGAAGACAGCTATGGCGGCGGCAGAGTGAAGTAATCCGTAGCCGGCGCGAGTACGATGGCGATGAGGTCGAGGCAGTGAAGCTCTTCCTCACGGGCGACGATGAAGTAGTGGTGGCGCTAGGTTTTGGGAAGCTCGAGCGAGGGAGAGGTCGAGCGGAGTAAAAGTGAAGTGAGGAAGGGGAGGGGTATTTATAGTCGAGGTGAAAAACTGTTCGCCCGAAGAAATTGGACGAACGTGCCCCTGACCCTTCTCATTCGCTTGACATGTGTCACCCACGTACTGAGAGGTGGCGATCGTGTGAGATCATGGGTGAATAGATAAGTATTATTGTGGGATGCGGAACGGTTTGAGCGGCAAAGCCGAAAATATAGATAAGATAGGTTTTAAAGTACCATTCGCAAAGTCTTTAGTTGACAAGGACACAGTGAAGATTTTGAACAAGTTTCAAATAGAACGCACATGAAGAATTTGTGAATAGACTGGGTTGAGTTTAGCATAGAGTGGGAAGGGTCCGATCACATTCACTTAGCAGAAAAAGCAACTTGAAGAATTAGCAATAAGTGAATGCTGTAGAGGACATAAACTCTCTATATATAAATAGCCAATGAAGAAAAACGATGGAAACTGTGAAGATAATGCAAAGTTGAAGAAAATGAACAACTGAGGAAGTTCAAAAACTGAGGAAAAACTCAAATTGAAGATTTTCAACTTTTGGTGGTGGCGTGACCCACCGTATAAGAAAGATGATTTCAGACACCGCGTACAATTGTCGTAGGGTTCTGAGAATCAAATTCTTCGTTGATTTCTTCACACTTAGAGTGTTAGTCTTCATTGATTGAAGAAAAGTGTTTCTTCGCGTGTTGCACATCTAAGTCATCAATTTTGCATAAGTGTTAGGATGAGTGTCCTTTCAAAAAACATTCGAAGATTCTAGGATATTTAGCTCACACCTCAACTTACTAAATCTCTTCTCATCCAAGGGCTTTGTGAAGATATCGGCTAGTTGTTCTTCAGTCCGTACATGCTCAATAGAGATGTCTCCCACACATGATCACGAAGAAAATGATGACGAATTTGAATGTGGTTAGTCTTCGATTGCTGAAATGGGTTGTGAGCAATCTTGATTGCACTCTCATTGTCACAGTAGAGAGGCACATTCTTCATGTTGATGCCGTAGTCCTTGAGAGTTTGCTTCATCCAAAGCAATTGAGCACAGCAAGAACCAGCAGCAATGTACTCAGCTTCGGCAGTAGACAGTGATACGCAGTTCTGTTTCTTCGAGGACCAACAGACCAAAGATCGTCCGAGGAAATGGCATGTGCCTGATGTTGACTTGCGGTCCACATGATCACCAGCATAGTCAGAGTCTGAATATCCAATGAGATCAAAAGCCGAGCCCTTGGGGTACCATAATCCAAGTGTTGGTGTGTGAGCTAGATATCGAAGAATATGCTTCACAACCTTATGGTGTGATTCCTTCGGTGTAGCTTGAAATCGGGCACACATGCAAACACTAAGCATAATATCTGGCCTAGATGCACATAAATACAATAAAGAGCCAATCATGGAGCGGTATACCTTTTGATCGAAGTCAATACCATTTTCATCAGTGCATAGATGGCCATTTGTGGGCATTGGAATTTTGACCCCTTTGCAATCTTGCATGCCGAATTTCCTCAATACGTCCTTGAGGTATTTCTCCTGAGATATGAATATGCCATTGCGCTGTTGACGAATTTGAAGACCTAAGAGGAATTTCAATTCTCCCATCATAGACATTTGATATTCTTCACTCATCATATAGGCAAATTCATCACTGTAACATTGGTTAGTACAGCCAAAGATAATATCATCAACATAAATTTGGCACACAAACAATTCACCATCATAAGATTTAGTGAAAAGAGTTGGGTCAAGTGAACCGGGTTTGAAGCCTTTCTTCATGAGGAATTCCTTTAAAGTATCATACCACGCCCGAGGGGCCTGCTTGAGGCCATATAGGGCCTTATTGAGTCTGAAGACTTTGTCAGGATGCTTTGGATCTTCAAAACCTGGGGGTTGAGCAACATATACTTCTTCCTCAAGCTTACCATTGAGGAATGCACTTTTCACATCCATTTGATATAAGTGATATCATGATGGTTAGCATAAGCAAGTAATATGCGAATAGCCTCAAGTCTAGCAACAAGTGCAAAAGTTTCATCGAAATCAATTCCTTCAACCTGTGTGTAGCCTTGAGCTACAAGCCGTGCCTTATTCCTCACCACAAGGCCATTTTCATCTTGTTTGTTGCGGTAGATCCACTTTGTGCCAATGATATTGTGCTTGCGAGGATCCGGGCGATTAACCAGTTCCCAGACGTTGTTGATCTCGAACTGATGTAATTCTTCTTGCATAGCTTGAATCCACTCAGGCTCCATAAATGCTTCATCTACCTTAGTGGGCTCTGTGATAGAGACGAAAGCAAAGTGCCCACAAAAGTTAGACAAATGTGAAGCTTTTGAGCATGTGAGATGACCTGGAATGTTGATGTCACTGATGATTTTCTCAATCTGCACTTCGTTGGCAACGCGAGGATGAGCGGGTTGTCGTCGAGGAATTTGATCAGCATTTTCTTCAGCACCATTTTCTTCAGGTGCATCAGCATGATGTTCTTCACGTTCTGGAATGATTTCTTCAACAGATTCTTTGGTAGGAATGACATCCTTAGTAGCCTTGAACTTGATAGTTTCCTCAGGTGACTGTTCATCTAACACAGAAGGTAGGTGCTCTCTTTGCGAGCCATTAGTTTCATCGAACCGCACATCCACAGTTTCAACAACTTTGTGAAGAACGTTGTTGAAGACTCTGTAGGTGTGCGAGTCCTTTCCGTAACCAAGCATAAAACCTTCATGTGCTTTCGGTGCAAATTTAGAGTTGTGATGAGGATCTCTAATCCAACATTTAGCACCGAAGACTTTGAAATAACTCACATTGGGTTTCTTGTCAGTGAGGAGTTCATAAGCAGTCTTCTTGAAGAATTTGTGAAGATATACTTGTTGATGATGTGGCATGCAGTATCAATTGCCTCAATCCAGAAACGATGAGGCATCTTGTATTCATCAAGCATAGTGCGAGCCATCTCAACAAGAGTCTTGTTCTTGTGCTCCACGACGCCATTCTACTGCGGAGTATAAGGAGCAGATAACTCATGAGTAATACCAAGTTCATCAAGATAGTCATCAAGACCAGAATTCTTGAACTCAGTTCCAATGTCACTTATGATGTGCTTGATCTTCACACCAAAGTGGGTTGAAGCCCTCGAGGAAAATCGTTTGAAGACTTCCTGCACCTCATGTTTGTAAGTGACAATATGCACCCTGTGTAACGAGAGTAATCATCAACAATAACAAATCCATATTGAGATGCATCATTTGTAACTGCAGAATAATGGTTAGGACCAAAGAGATCCATATGAAGCAATTCAAATGGTCGAGTGGTAGTCATGATAGTCTTCGCTGGATGTTTGGCCTTGGTCATTTTCCCAGCTTCGCAGGCTCCGCATAAGTGATCCTTGAGGAATTTGACATTCTCAATGCCAATGACATGCTTCTTCTTCGCGAGCGTGTGCAGATTCCTCATGCCAGCATGATCAAGTCGTCAATGCCATAGCCAGCCTTCTGAAGCTTTTGCAAGTAGACATATAGCTGGTTGAGGTCTTGTAGAGAAATCAACAATATACAAGTCTCCTCTCCTAAAGCTTCGAAGACTTTGGAATTGTCAGCTTCCATGATCACAACACAACGATACTTGCCAAAGACAACAACCATATCAAGATCACAAAGCATTCAGACAGACATGAGGTTGTATCCTAAGGACACGACAAGCATGACTTTGTCCATGTGTCGATCCTTTGAGATCGCAACCTTACCTAGACCCAATACCTTACTTTTGCCTTTGTCACCGAAGATGATATGCTTCAGATACGATCGAGATAAGGGAACATCCATCAATAGATTCTTGTCACCAGTCATGTGATTTGTACATCCACTATCGAGGACCCACTCATTGGCTTTGGGTTGATCATCCTGCAGATGAATTAGTGCAGCTTACGAACTCATATACTTCATCAGTGAAGAATATGACATCAATTTCATCAGATCGATTTCATCAAGCAACAAACAGATAAAGCAGTATTAGGACGTGAGAAATGAGGATTCATTTCTTCATGATTAGCCTGCGTCTTTTTAGGCAATTTCAGGTCTCTAGCAAATTTTTCAGACATTTAAGCACGTCTGGAGACCTGACCCTGCATAAGAGATTAGTTCTTTTTCTTCACCACCCACATCTGAAGGGGTGGCAAAGAGTTCATCACTCTGCGAGCTCCATATGAGAAACGTGGCATAGAAGCCAGTCCACTTCATTTCACATAAGAGGAGTTAGGGTAAGCATATGAATAAGCAGAGAAATTCTTCGAGGACTTATGAACATAATGATTAGAAGGATAATGCTCATATCCATAGCCCTTAGCTCTTCCCTGCGAAACAGAAGGATTAGCACGATGATGATCATATGAGAACTTTGATCCTTTTGAGGAATTTGATCCACGTGAGGAATTTGGTCCGTATGAGGACTTGGAACCATATGAAGAATTTGGTCCATATGAAGACTTTGAGCTCGGGTTCCTATTCTTCACATGTGGTGTCATGATGACATTCACCTGAAGACTTTCAAGGCACCTTTTGGGAACCCAGATTTTCTTCACAGGGGAACCGTTCCTGCAGTTAGTGCCAACATATCTAGCAAATGCTTCACCATTCTGATTTTTGAACAGTTTATAGTTGGAGTCAAATGACTCATCAAAAGAATGAGGAGATTCACATGTAAAGCCAGATAAAGTAGATGGATCTACTGGAGGTCCCTTTGCAGAACCCATGAGGTTTTGGGGTACTGCTCAGGCTTCCAATATGTTCCATCAGCATTGATTTTCCTCTAAAAGGCAATACCCTCTTTCCTAGGGTTCCTGTTGAGGATCTGCTTTTTAAGCACATCACAAAGAGTTTGATGCCCTTTGAGGCTTTTGTACATGCCTGTCATGTACAATTCCTTCAGCCCTGCATCATCAGTGATACTAGCAATGTCCTCAGGTGAGGAATTAGTGATAGCAGAGACAGGTGAAGAATTTGTAGCATTAGAATCATTTGAACATTTAGGTGAAGAATTAGCAGATTCACGTTCAATGCACTTCAAACATGGAGGAATGAATTCTTCCTGGGTAGCGCTGATTTGTTGAGCAAGTAATGAATCGTGCTCCTTCTGAAGATCTTCATAACTCACCCTTAGCTTTTCAAGATCTTGCTTTCTTTGAAGAAATTCATAAGAAAGCTTCTCATGATCAGATAAGAGAGTGTTATGATGACCTTGAAGGTTGTTAAATTTAGATTGAAGTCTCTGAATACTTTCAGCCAAAGCTTTCGACTGATCCATTTCTTCACCCAAGATATCATCGCTCTTATTTAGCATGTATTGAACTTTTTCTAAAGCTCTTTGTTGTTTAGTGGCAAGGGAAGCAAGTTTGACATAGCCGGGTCCAAATTCATCACCAGATTCATCATCATTGGATTCGGATAGATAGCATTCAGTTACCTTTGCACCTTTTGCCATAAGGCATGGTGTAGAAGATGATGACTCTGGTTCGAATGTCATCGCTTTGAGAGATTCCTTGAAGTCCTCAAACCAAGGATCATGACGGGTTCGATGACCTTCATAGACCTCAGAGAGACGGTCCTAGATAAGCTTTGCATGATCGAGATGCATGATGTTCCTGAACAGATTTTGAGACAGACAGGAGTAGATGACGTCCTTCGCCGTGAGGTTGAGAAGAGTGTACTTGCGAATGTCATCAGCTTCCGCCATTTTGCACAGATCGGTAAGACCAATCTCAGTGACGGTCCACAACTCGCTGTTCATCGCCATGAGGCGCTTCTTCATCATGGCCTTCCACTTGGGATACTCGTGACCGTCAAAGATGGGGCATGACACGGTCTTCATTCCTGTGGTCGACATAACTAAAACTCTAGGCGGTTAATCCAAAATCACACAGAACAAGGGAGTACCTCGCTCTGATACCAATTGAAAGTGCATTATATCGACTAGAGGGGGGTGAATAGGTGATTTTTATGAATTCTTCACTGAGGAATTTCAGGGTGAGGAAATTCCTAAGCGAAGAACTACTTGCAGCGGAATAAGTACTCAGATGTAAACATAACAGAACACAAGCGTGGTCATCATGATGAAATGAAGACAAGCACAGAGTACAGAAAGCGTTAACACAAGATAACACAGGATGAGGACAAACAGACTGAAGAAATTGAATTGAGGAAATTGAGAAAGTCTTCAGTCAAAGTCTTCAAACATATATGAACAAGCACACAACAACTGTAATGAGGAAATGAAAGAGTTGAAGAAAAATAGAACCAGTAGGCTTGGTGAAGACAATGATTTGGTAGACCAGTTCCAATTGCTGTGACAGTTGTACGTCTGGTTGGAGCGGCTAGGTATTTAAACCTGAGGACACACAGTCCTCACCGTATTCTCCTTGAGCTAAGGTCACACAGACCTCGCCAAATCACTCGTGGTAAGTCTTCAGGTGACTTCCAAACCATCACAAACTCGGTCACTCGGCGATCCACAATTTCCTCTTGGATGCTCTAGACCATGACGCCTAACCGTCTGGAAGATGCACAGTCTTCAAAGGTAACAAGTGTCGGATCCACGCAGGATCAATCTCTTCAGTGATGCTCAATCACTTTGGGTCTTCAAAGGTTTCAAAGTCTTCAGAAAGTCTTCAGAAATACAAACTCTTCAGTCGAAGATATTCATTTTTAGGGGTCGACTTTCTCTGTAAATATCAAACTCCTCATAGACTTATAGACCTGTGTACACTCACAAACGCATCAGTCCCTTAACCTATAAGTCTTCAATACACCAAAATCACTAAGGGGCACTAGATGCACTTACAATGTAGCTGGTAGGTCCCAGCAGTCAGGGGGAAATGTTTTTTTCACGAAATACGGTGGCCCGTCCGGTGGGTCCCCGTTGTCAGGTGCAGGAATAATTATTTTCCGCATAATAAGGAGGCACTTCCTTGCGGCTGCCCTGGACCCAGCTGTCAGCCTCTCCACGTACAGTACTCTTCCGATGGAAGTCTGTCGTTGAACACATTGACCACGTCGCGCCGAGAGCACCAAGGCGGTGGACGACGGTGAGGCCTAGGAAGGGGACGACATGGAGCCAGGGAAGACGCGGCTGTGTATGCCCACGCGGAGAGGAGTACGAGGGTTCACTGGTTCGGCTGCGGTGTGAGGCTGCCATCGCCGCAGAATAACAGGGGGTGTGGTGAGTAGAGGGACGGCCTGGCCGACGGTCGGAGTAGTAGGGGGCGGTGAGGCCTCCGCGGCATCACAGCTGTCCACGGGAGGCAGGAGCATGCGGCCCGACCAGCGCTGCTTTGGGCGGCTGGAGCAAGAAGACCGGAGGTTGAAGAAGCACTACGGTCGTTGGATAGACATCGTACGGTCACTGGAGCTAGAATCGTTCATATCAACTAAGTTGACAAAGCACTCCGTCCCCGTCAACTTAGTAGGCCCACAAGTCAGCCTCCCACCAAGGTGGGTCCCAACTAGCAGGGGGAGTATTCATTTTTTTGTGCGTAATAAGGAGGCACTTCCGGTGGGTCCGAGCTGACAGCGGGGGAACGTTTTTTTCATGAAATACGGTGGCCTGTCCGATGGGTCCCAGCAGTCAGGGGGGAAACATTTTTTTCGCCAAATACGATGGCCCGTCCGGTGGGTCCCTGCTGTTAGGTGGAGGAATAATTATTTTCCGCGTAATAAGGAGGCACTTCCTTGCGGCTGCCGTGGACCCAACTGTCAGCCTCTCCACGACAATACTCTTTCGATGGAAGTCGTTCCTTGACCACATTGACCATGCCGCGCCGAGAGCACCAGGGCGGTGGATGACAGCGAGGCCTAGGAAGGGGACGATGCAGAGCCGGGGAAGACGCGGCAGTGGACGCCCACGCGGAGAGGAGTATGAGGGTTCACTGGTTCGGCTGCGGTGTGAGGCTGCCGTCGCCGCAGAATAACAGGGGGTGTGGTGAGTAGAGGGATGGCCTGGCCAACGGTGGGAGTAGTAGGGGGCGGTGAGGCCTCCGCGGCATCACAGCCGTCCACGGGAGGCAGGAGCATGCGGCCCGACCGGCGCTGCTTTGGGCAGCTGGAGCAAGAAGACCGGAGGTTGAAGAAGCACTATGGTCGTTGGATAGACATCGTACGGTCACTGGAGCTAGAATCGTTCATATCGACTAAGTTGACAAAGCACTCCGTCCCCGTCAACTTAGTAGGCCCACAAGTCAGCCTCCCACCAAGGTGGGTCCCAACTAGCAGGGGGAGTATTCATTTTTTTGTGCGTAATAAGGAGGCACTTCCGGTGGGTCCGAGCTGACAGCGGGGGAACGTTTTTTTCACGAAATACGGTGGCCTGTCTGGTGGGTCCCAGCAGTCAGGGGGGAAACATTTTTTTCGCCAAATACGATGGCCCGTCCGGTGGGTCCCTGCTGTTAGGTGGAGGAATAAATTATTTTCCGCGTAATAAGGAGGCACTTCCTTGCGGCTGCCGTGGACCCAGCTGTCAGCCTCTCCACGACAGTACTCTTTCGATGGAAGTCATTCCTTGACCATGTTGACCATGCGGCGCCGAGAGCACCAGGGCGGTGGACAACAGCGAGGCCTAGGAAGGGGACGATGCGGAGCGGGGGAAGACGCGGCAGTGGACGCCCACGCGGAGAGGAGTATGAGGGTACACTGGTTCGGCTGCGGTGTGAGGCTGCCGTCGCCGCAGAATAACAGGGGGTGTGGGTGAGTAGAGGGATGCCCTGGCCAGCGGTGGGAGTAGTAGGGGGCGGTGAGGCCCGCACGGGAGGTGGGAGCAGGCGGTCCCGCCGGCGCTGGATTTGGCGGCTGGAGCAAGAAGATCAGAGATTGAAGAAACACAACGGGCGTTGGATTGACATCCAACGGTTACGTCTGCTAGAATTGTTTGTTGACGTATATAATAACTAAAAAAATCTTGCATACACGTCAACTTAATAGGCCCATAAATCAGACCATTCCCTCTTTTTTAATAATTTATATATAGCTCATTGCGACTTCTTATGCAATTTATTGCAGTCCGTTTTTTTGGTTGGCCAGGGCCAATTTCACATATTTCTGTGGGTTCCAAACTATTTTTAATACCGAAATGTCGAGCCAGATTTAAAGTACTTTGAAGATATATTTAAATTAGGTTAATGCCCAGTGAAATAGGAATCTGAAAATGTGAAAAAATTCAGAAATTATAAAGTAATTGCCAATTTGTCATCTGTTTTTATATTTACAACCCATTTCATATTACTTTCAAGATTTGCAGGCGTCTTGAAAGAGCAGCCCATCAGGGCGTAGAAAAATAAATAGGCCCGGATTGGGTATTCTTCAGAAAAAATAAACCGGGCTCATTTTCACAAAGAAAAAATAGCTAGGCTGGTCACATGGTGAACATAAAATATAAGCCTGGGCTAGACGGGCCACAGCCCAGTTCAAACCTTGCTCCATCTCAACAATAACAAAAAAATACTGCTCGAGCAGCCACGTCCCAAGTGTCAGCCAATCTTGTGCTGTTCTCTTGTCTATTGACTATATATGCTCACAATGTCATGGGTCCCAGATGTCAGGAAAACACTAGGAGGAAGCATTTTATTTTTCCATACGCTGACATGGTGGGCCCGTACTGTCATCCTCTCCACGTACTTCTGCCGATTCCTATTGTTTGTTGACCATGTTGACAACGCGAGAGGGCGGCGCCGCGGTGAGCGCACCAAAGAGCGCGGAGGACGACGACGAGGCCTCGGACAACGGCGTTAACGATTTAGGAGATGGTGGGGCGGCGATGCGTGCGCTGAGGCGCAACCAGCCGTGGGAGGCAGAAGCAGGCGGCCCCGCCAGCGCTGGTTTGGTTTTGGCGGCTGGAGGAAGACAGGACTGAAGAAACACGACAGACTGTAAAAGCACCAGGAGTACTTAACAACCTTAACTGAAACCAGCAGGGGCACTTAACAACCATAGCTGAAAGCAGTATGAGTACTTATACAGGTTCAACCGTACAAAGCACGCCTCGAACAGTGCTACTTTGCCTACAGTTAAGCAAGGGTGAGGCCGCCAAGCCCCAGGACAAGGCCCAGGTGCCACCCCGCTCATCCACAACCTTCTGAAAGCAGCTTCATCTCGCAATGTGGTCAATAAATAGGATATTTGCTTTAGAGCCATGGAAAAGCAGGAACATAATCTTCTATCCTATTCTCCAAGATGGACGAGCCTTCATTATTTGAGACCACCCATGAATAAGTATCTTTTCACCTCCAAGGGGAATGGAGTAGGTCGACATAAACATCATGTTGTGACCAAGCGAAAGTCTGACCCGACCATGGTCAGGCATTTGTATAGGAACAATAGAACTGGGCAGTTTCTGCTTCAAGAAGATCATAGCTGTAAAACTGTGTATGAGGAATAGTTTATGAACAACATATATAACAGAAAATAGCTCGTACCATAAGGACACAGTTGGACCAGTTCAACGAGAGCAGCAGTGGCACACATATCCCACGTGGCCTTCCACCATTGAAACGCCCCACAAGGACCTCAAGACGATCAATAAAGTGTAGGAACTTGTGGATGTCGTCCCAGTCAACTTCAGTGCCATCAGTAACAGCCGAGTTGTTACAGAATAACAAACGAGCAGCCTGGTTAACTCTGAAAAAACCTACACGTGCCACCAATTATAAGAAAATATTAGTTAGAAGTAGCATCTTCGTGAGAGATTCGTTTCTACTTCTAAAGTTAAATTGTGATTAGTTAGACAGAATAGGTGGATTAAGAACTAATCAAGGAAACAAGCAAGAACTAGATACAAAACTAACATGGATGAACAATTGGAACGACGTCGGGGTGGAAGATCGCAGTGAAGATGAGACCAGGTTCTGCTATTTCCATCAACATTCGTGCGCCAACTTTCAGTCCGTAACACTTGAGAAAGTTTATCCAAGTTCGGCCATAAAAAAAGCAGCGATCTTCTTGGTTCATGAACCCAACTCGGAACTTATATCCATGGCTTGTCTTCACTGTGACCATTAAACTGGTGTATTCAGTTATGGCAAGGCCGAGCATCTTGAGTACATGTGTTCTGGCAGAGCAAATAATGCACTGCAGGAAAAATAATATGAGAACACAATGTATTCCCTATCCATGTCTAGAAATAACTTCCTCCTTCACCTTAGTGTTGACCATCGTACTGGTAGTACCTTTTATCCAAATATAGCAATCCAAATTTCCAAATTAGTCGACAGCATGTTCAAAAAAACCCCACCCTCCCGGATAGAAAAGAGGATTCTAGGAACATACTGTGCGCGTTTTAAAATCCTGTGTTAGGATGAGAAGGAACAAGTGTGGCGTCTCGCCGAGGGCGCAGAAACCTGTAGGGTCCTCACACTTTGGGCACTGCAAATGAAACACACTAGATTCAGTAGGAAGAAAAATGCATCAACGGCGGCGGCTGCCGTCCTAGGATTACCTGCGACCAAGGGACTTGGATTTATCGGGGATGGATGAAGAATTCGTACCTGGTTCTCCATGAGAAAACCCTATGCAATCGCCGAGAGGGGGTTTTCTCTGAACAAGCAAATGAGGGAGAAGGGGATTCAGGCCGAGTGAAATATTGCCGCTTCGTCCGTCCAGCTTACTGCTAAAGCTGGAAAGGGGGGTTTGTGATTTGACGGCTCATTGGGCATTACTGCGGCGCTACGACCGGGGTGTGTCTACCGTGCAGTTGTGCACTCTAATTTGTGCATATGGCACATGGACCCCATTGTCGGATGCCCCACATATTAGCGAAAGGAAGTAGAAAGACAGGAGTAACTAGTTACACAAAAATATATTTTTGACAGAGAGATACTCCCTCTGTAAAGAAATATACAAATCTTTTATATCACAACTTTATACATAAGAAAAATCAAGGGGAATATATATAACGTATATAATTATAAAAAACAGAGTTGTTTTTAACACAGTATAGACGAGTTGGTGATGATGGTGTGCCTGCCATCCTGCAATATAGGCCGTCCGATTTATATCTGACAGATAGAAGGAAACTATGGCAATTTTGCAAAAAGGTACCCACACACCTCTCCACATTTGCAAATAAGGCCTTCCCTCATTCATCCTTTTCTCTCACAAGATAAAATACTCATACAAATGCATCTTGATGTTACGTGCAACGCACATGCATTATGGGGGTTCAGCTGAGAATATAATACTCAGACAGGCTCACGGTTCTGGACTTTGGGCCGCAGGCCCACCCTGCATGTTTGGGGGCCCATGTGTTCTACCTCAGCGCTTTTCATATTGCAAGCGATTGGTACAGCGCTGATTTTAGATGCTGTCGCAAGGCGAATACACAAAATTGAATAAAGCACGACAGCTGTTGGAATGAAATCGAACGACAGTTCCTAACCAGCAATGAGAGTTGCAATTCTATCAACGATATACCAGGTGATAAATAATACTATCGTATTACTTATACACACAGGACACTTGTTTCACCGTGCCAGATTATTACATCAAAATCTCTCGTAGGATAGATCAGTTCGGCAGTTGCGTGCTGCTACTGAAGAATTTCAAAGTTGATTTGGACCAGCTCTCCTTGCCGAGAAAGTTCGATTTTGAGATCATCCCCTACCGCAAGATATGATTTAGATTTGAACCTTGACCATCCTTTAGCATCAATCATCATGTGACCATCCTTTGTACTTACGGTATATTGAGCAGGTTCATTCACACCAAGGCTGCACATGGTAAGAGAAACTTGGCCGCTGTCGCCCGGATTGTTGAACGACTCCCTCGTTGCTCTAGGAATTCTCTGTTTGCAAGCAAGAAGACATACCCAAACAGTTAGATCAACACAGTGAATCATGTGAAACAACATGGAAGGAAAAAAGAACGAAACACTTGGGCGGCCAATGCTTACCAAGAAGGTGGACATGTCGGTTTTTGTAAGGACTTTGGTATATGAAGTGCGAACTGCAGCCCAGTCTGTTGCCGGTGCAACTGCTCGTTCGGTTGCCGCTTCACGGGCCAGAGCAGATGCAAGTGCAAGTGTTGGTGCAGGTGCTGAAGTCGCTGCTGCTGCTGGAGATGGTGCTCCTTGTAGAGCTGGTGCCGGTGTCGGAGCAGGTGCCGGTGTCGATGCCCGATCCTCCGGTAGATTAGCCTGATCCGCTGACGCGGTCGGTGCCCAATCCTTAGCTGGATCAGACTGAGCTGCTGCCGCTGTCAGTGCTAGAGCAACTGCCGGTGCTCGATCCGTTGCTGAAGGTGGTACCAATGTGAGAGACAACGGCGATCGTGTCTGGTCTGCTATGATCAGCTTTCTAACTTGACTAGGCTTCGTGACTGTGATCCAGGTTTTTTCTTCATTTCTTTTAAACGCGAGAAGGACTAATTGTGGCGTTTTTGTTAAACCAAACTTCAGTTCATCATAGGGATTCAGCTTGTACTCAGACAACAGACTGATCCAATTTTTTCCAGTAATATAAGTGATGGACAGTGCCTTCGTTACTGACACGACATAAGAAGTGAAACCTGCAAAAATAGCCATCGTAGAGCAAACCAAACGGTTTATTCTGTGATGAATGTCACATGGCAAAACCTGCATCGTAAAATTGCAGGAAAAGAAAGAAAACATGACATTAAATCAATAAGATTTAGACAGTAAATCAATAAGATTTACTTGATGTGACACGAGTGAATCCTTACCAGGAAATCACTATGTTGAAGTACTAAACAGAAGATTGATCATCCAACTATGGGTGGCATGCAGGGGCCCCGCCTACTCCCACAAGCAGGACAGTCCAAAGGTCATGACAAATCGTATGGACCGAACATCCATGGGACTGGAAATCCTGGTGGGTGCGATAAACCCTGCAATGCATACAGATATTGGAGTGTAACCATAATTGATAAACCGTCCTCACAAAAAATATGATCTGGATACTTCAAAATATACATACTGAATTGAGTGGACAGACATTAACATAGACCGTTCTCAGGACTGACCACACACCAAAAGCGGCAGTACTAATAAACAATACAGGGTTCACAAACACAAATCAAGTACTGAACAATAGTACTTACTACAGACAAGCAAAGTTGCACTAATTAAACTCTGCAGACTATTTCTTGCCACCGACCTACGGGATGAACCCCGCATAACTGACTAGGCCATGGACTTCGTGAGAGATGTCTACATGCACCATCACCATCTCATCAACCTTGGAGAACCTAACAGAGTGGTCTTTCCACTCATAAACATGATCATGAAGACAGGCCGCATCAGATTTGTTGGGAAGCTTTACAAGAACCACACCCTTCGTAATCAAAGGCACAACCAGGAAATTGTTGTGGTCAAGTACAGCCTCAAGAACACGCCTGGCAACAATGCTACAGGAAAACACTAGTTCAGGACACGTGGCGACAAGGACACAACACCTAGATAGTTTAGCAGTAGAACTCATCCTCAGGTCTTCTAGTTCACACGGCATGACTTTGAGAACTTCATCTCCACCGCGGACCTGGTTCTAATTCAAACAGAAACCATATTTTATTACTACCTCCGTTCAGAAATATAAGATGATTTTCGATATTATACTCCATATATGACTACATATACGCACAGAAATAAGTGAACAAAGACACTAGAATGTGTCTTCAAAGGCATGAGAGCAGAGGGATTACTAGCAATATCCATAACACAAGTTACTGAGGCAAATATACCCTCTTCAAAGGTAGCATTGATGTTCATAAAGTACTCCCTCCGTCCCAAAATTCTTGTCTTAGATTTGTCTAGATAAGGATGTATCAAGTCACATTTTAGTATTAGATACATCCGTATCTAGACAAATCTAAGACAAGAAATTTGGGACAGAGGGAGTAGTTGAAAGTAATCTATAAGAAATCAGTGTCAACCTCTCGCATGTTTTGGTCAAAGAGGAATTTAGAACCGTCATTTGGCACACAAAAATCACATGCAAGATCACCCAGAAAGTTGTACTACTAGTACTAGTACTGCGTGTTAGATGAAAAACACGATCAAGATCGAGAAAAAGATCGTCAAGAAGAGATATTACCTGGACTTGCTTAATGAGGGATCCCGGAGAGGGGGGCTTGGATAGGGCGATGGCTTTGAGCTTGTCTGCGGTAGTCTCGGCGGGGTGCTTGCGCTTCTTCGTACCATGAGCCTCGAGTGGTTTTGGCCAGAGCCATAGACATCACTTCAGCCGGTGCTCCAGCGTCCATCAAGAAACTGTCAAGTAGAAATAAAAGAAAAGAAACCATAATCACAAACCCAAAAGAAGAAAAGAGAGGGAGTTATAGGATCAGTCTCGGGGTTGCAAGACCGGGCCTTGGCCAGAATCAACACCATTGATGCGCTCACCTTTCCTTCTTTGGGAGAGAAGAACAATGGCAGAAGCAGGTCGGGGTTTTCTTGAAGAAATGAGGAACAAGATGAGGGAGAAGCGAGTTGGTAGAGAGGAAGCTGAGAGAGAAGAGTGAAATGATGGTTGCTTCGCCCGTCCAACTTACTGCTGGAAAGGAGGGGGTTTTGTGATTTGACGGCTCATTGGGCATTACTGCCGTGCTTCGATCGGGGTAGTCTACCGTCACTCTACTACAGAGTAATTTAGTGCATGGCTGGTGGACCCCGGTGCTGGCTGTCCCACACGTTGGCAAAAGTGAGTAATTTAGTGCATGGCTGGAGGAGGATCCGCACGGTAGAGCGTGTCCACTGTTTTTCTGAAGAAAATAATGATTATAGCAAGCGTTTCCACTCTTACGACGGAGGAGTGCGAAACATGGCAGCCACTTGAACATACACAGTGCTCCTACTCCCTCCTTTTCGGTTTATAGGGCTCAAATCTGAAATCTCATCTATCAAGGCAGATGATGAGTGGAGGAATATATCTCGTACTTTATAAAACTACCCTAATTAAACTAATGCATTAATGTGGATTAATTACACTGCATGGATGCTTGGCCACTAGATGAGTAGGAACATTGCATGCATTGGTGAGTTCCTTTTGAATTATTGCATGCAAAGATTTAATGCGCCTCGGAATCTCAATAGGAGTTGGAGATGAGCCCTTTAAATCGGGAAAACGAAAAATTTGAGATAAGCCTTATAAACCGGAAAGGAGGGAGTACTAGGCATGTGCAGTGGTTCATACGTCAGTACTACATAATCTTGTTGCTAGTGTAGTAAGATATGACGAGAACAAATGATGTTGTGCGCATGTCAACTATATGAACAGTAATGTAGTAACATAGTACCGCTTTCTCGACTGTCCGGTCGAGAATGAACGGTGAGATCAATGTTAACAGAACTAGGTCTACAGCGCACGGAGAGTACGGTGCTACAGTACTCCACGAAACATGAACCATATGAAGCACGAATAGTGTTAGGCAGGGTGTATGAAGGGTGCACGGGATGGGAGCAAAAGTTCCCTTCTCGACCCACTTTTGGGTGTTTGGCAGAGTGCATGAAGGGTGCATGAGTCCACACTAGTAGGTTAACACAAATACATGAAGAGGAAACAACTATATTTAGATGAGAATGCAACCAAACACACCCACACGCTTTGTGCTACAGTGACTGATCTGCACCGTCTGAGTTTGATCCAACGGTCATGTTGCGCCAAGAATGGACATGCCCATGCAGAGGGCGCCTAAACACCACCGAAGTCCCTCTGCTTCTCGAGGCGCACGACGTTGGTGATGTAGGGGGCGAAACGGCTGAAAGGCAATGCAATCTACAGGAAGGCGGAGGGACCCAGCCGAGGAGCGGGGAATCTTTTGGGTTTGACCATGGTAAAACACCAATCGACGACTTCTCACATCAGGGAGCAGTGGGTTTTACAGGCGGAGTCATCATGACTAATTGCTGTCGCGCCTGCTCCCGTCAATCAAAAAATTAAAAATCCTGCCGCGCCTGCTCCCGTCAATCAAAAAATTAGAAATCCTGCCGCACTCAAACACCAGAGCAATGCCGCGGTGGATATTTAAATTTACCTGCCGACAAGTAGATAAAAAAAGGGGTGAAAAAACAAATGTGGCGGCGGCCTAGCTAATCGGTCGAACTAGCCCAACTAGCTAGCCACCGTGCTTCACTGATGTACTCGCCGGGAAAAGTGGTCTTTCGTGATTTGACGACTCATTTACTTGCTTCGGCGAAAACGCGTGGTAGGGCGTCCCACGTCAGGAAGAATATATGCGTGCACCACCCGGGAGGACCCCGAAACCGCGCGGTAGGGTGTGCCATGTCTCGGCACGGAGGAAAAATGTGCGTGTAAAAATATACTGTATCAAACGTAGTACCTATGGTTTGACCTCGCGACCCAGCCAGTCGGTCGAAAACACCCCACTAGCCACACAGCTTCATCATGCTAACGTGGCACGGAGGATAGGTGCGGTTAGCTCTGTCTCGACCAGCCACAACGTCTCTTGTTCTAGGCGATTCTTCTATTTTCCAAGCCTTTTTTAGTTGTAATAACACCACGGCAAGCTAGCGCCGCTCTTCGTGTGTGCCCGTGCAAAGGTTAGACGATGGAGAGAAGAGAGAGATCGCAGACCTGGGACCCACCAGTAAGTGAGTCAACGGTCATGCACGTGTTGACGAGGCACTCCCTCTACTCTACTCAACGTAATGCTGTATAAAATCAAGTTATGGGACAAAGCCAACAACCGTTGTTGTTTCAGGCTATCGACTTACACTTTGTAGTCCAGGTTCCAGTTCAAATCTCGTCTTTCAGATTTGTTAGTTTTAGGTCCAAATTTAATTAATGACAAGTGGGACCCCCGTGTGTTGTTCCGATATTTCAGTGTAGGATGGTTTTTTTGAACAAACACTTTGCGCGGTTAGACAAGTAACAACACAAGTTACACGTATTTTGCAAGTTTACGAACAAAAATGACAGTGGCATAGAATATCACATCCACCCTGCAACTTAGATGCTATGGTGATACGAGTTTTTACACCGTTGGAAGTGAGATCCAATGGCTTGGGAGTAGTCTTTGTAATTATGCGCAATTTCCAAACTCTCCAAAGGTTTTTTTGCAAATAAAACATTCAGGCCTCGTGTGTGCCGCTGCATCTTGGATCCAACGGCTCCCCGTTGCTCATAGTAGGTGCTCCCCGTAGCTTAATTACCCGCTACGGTGATATGAGCATCTAGGTCGTATGATCAGTGATCAGATGGCACATGCGTAGTACTTGTACTTTCTACGCAATTCCCAAACTCTCTCAGCCGTATATTGCAAAAACATTCAAACCTCCTACTATGGGCTGTTAGATCTCCGTGAACTCGTATCACCATAGAAACTACGGTGCGGGAGCACCTCATATTCTCCTGTGCGAGAAAACATAAGGTGCTCTTGCAGCTTGGATGCTACGGTGATATGAGCTTCGAGGTCGTTTGATCTGAGATCCAATGGCATCTGAGCAGTCTTTGTGCTTGTAAGCAGTGGCCAAACTCTTTGGGGGCTTTTCTGCAAAAAACCATTCAAACCACCGAGGAGGTGTTGGGTCACAAATCACACGGCTCCGAAGAGCTTGTATCACCAAAGCGTCTAAGGTGTGGTAGCACATGATATTCTTACATACAGGAGAATATGATGTCCTCCTTCATCTTAGATGCTACGGTGATACGAGCTTCGAGGTTGTTGGATATGGGATCCAAGGGCATCTGAGTAGTTTTTGTACAAATTGTGTGCAATTCTCAAACTCATCAAGGTTTCCTGTAAAAATATTAAGACATCATGTGAGCTGCTATATCTCAGATCTACAAGCTCCAAGCAACTCGTATTGGCATATAGCATCTAAGGTATGGGGCACATGATATTCTTCTGGGGAGGAGGGGTGGGGGGTGCACAACCAATCGGTGGTTGGGAGGGTGGGGACAAATATAATCTAAACAACCCTAAACAGAGCTTCACAATTTTATCTAAGGTCGAGGGGGTGACCCCCGACAATCATAGCTCCGCCTAATTAAACACAACATTTGCATGTACTGTAGTACTAGACTTAATATTCATGTTTCAGTTTCATGTTCGTTTTAAATATTGAATTGAGGACCATGCATGTCTTACATTTTACTCCCTTCGTTCCTAAATATTAGTCTTTTTAGAGATTTCAAGTGGACTGGCACATACGGATGTATATAGACATATTTTAGAGTGTAGATTCACTCATTTTGCTCCGTATGTAGTCGCTTGTTGAAATCTCTAAAAGACTAATATTTAGGAACAGAAGGAGTATTTTTGAATTCGTGTCATACATGCATGATTTGGAAAAATAGATGCACTATACTTATTGGATTGTTGTTGTGTTCATGTGTGGGTGTCTCTCTCTCTGTGTGTGTGTGTCTGTGGTCATATGCTTGATACATACAAAGTTTTCTCACCTCCATATTGTTCATCTTTTAAATTTGAATTTGCATTAAAAAACTTACCAGGGATACCATGAAATGTGAAATCCACGTTGAGATCACTATATCACAAACTCACTCTAATTCAACAACTCATCATAAATCAAGTACCACGTTGAGATTAGTATTTGCAACGAAAATACGGGCATTGTAATACACATAGATTCGTTCGACAATTTAAAAGGTTCCTTTCGTATTCTTGAATGGTAGGACCCAGCGGCGTACCAACTAGACCTTGGCTCGTGTTGATCCTAGAAAATAAAAATTAAAAAAACCGGGCTCGTGTCCTTCTAGTGGCGTGCGTGGTACGTACATTAGGCAACCCCAACCAGTCGAGCCTTCGCGTTTCGAGTCGAAATATGTGGCGGCCAGAATTCCAGCCCTAGGAAATTCCCCTCATGTCCCCGGTCCGTAATGACTACCGATGAACAACGGAGGGATGCTTTAGTAACTAGACAACGTTACCTACCGTGACGAGCACAGTTCAATTCCCTCGGTCGCCGCTCGCCAAGGTCACCCATCAACTGCATTGCCTAGTACTACTACTACTACTACACCTGGATGAGCACAGAATTGAGCCCGTTTGTTCGTGCCTAGTACTTGAGTTAATATATCAGGCAATGCACTGGTACGGATGGATTATCCTTTTGCTCTGCACATATAACTTGTCTGAAGTCTAACTAAGCAAAATGTTTGACCAAATCCTTTCTTAAGAAATACAACAGGACACATCTATGGCTTGAAAATTTATTGCATGATGCAGGTTATGATATTGTTTCCAATCCTGGATCTTAAATTTCAGAAAATCCAAAAGTGGCCATAAATTCTTGAAACTGAGCATGGTCACGTGATATGGCACAAATATTACTTCGTAATTTTTTTCTTCAATTTGAGACAAGCTGCTTATGACAAGTTGCACAAATGAAGAGCCAAGGTATTTTGGAACAAAGACCTGTCACGTTAAGGCGAACGCTTTCACTATTGAAACTGTGGGAGTTTACATGCCACCATGAGTCCCGCTTCTCATCAGCAGGTGCCGTCCGAGCAAGCGTGTGAGTCGACGGGAGGCGTGCGAGCAGACCGCTGTACAGGCTCACCGGGAGGCAAGCCCTTTGACCAGGCCCCACCGCCCACCTTCGTCCCAGCTGCTCCCACTTTTAATGTCGCCGGCGCCGTAGTTTAAAATCAACCCCGCACTACCCGGTATTGCTACAATCTTCTCTCTTCCTCTCCGATTCTCCTGTTGTCTACCTGCAACCAGCCTGACCTAAACGTACGCCATGCCGCATCACGATGGTCTGCCCTTAGTCTTCCAGTTTCCCGAGGAAGATACCCAGCCGGAGTCTCAAGAACATAAGGCACTTTGGGAAGAGCTTGAACTGGCCTTGCGGGAAGACGCCGCGCCTGTCCCCGCTCCCGTTTCGGCTCCCGTCGCCCCGACTGCGCCAACGCCCATCCCCGCGGCATTGATGGGTCGGGAGCCGCACATTGTCGCCGAGCTTGATGCCACGGGGTTCCACGAGGTCCCCGCCGACTTTCACGCGCCCGTGCAGCTGCCAGCGCATGCGCCTGCACGTGCACTGACGCGCACGCCCGTGCCGGTGCCCGTGCACCTGCCAGCGCATGCGCCTGCGCGTGCACTGACGTGCGCGCCCGTGCCGGTGCCCATGCACACGAATGTCTCCGCCGTGCCGTTGACAGCGCCTGTCCCCGCGCGGGTGCTAGTGCCCCCCTCAGCGGCATGGATGGCCGCCGTCGACCGCTTCCTTGAACCAACGCCTGTCGCCTCCTCCCGCCAGTTGACTCGCTCCGAAGTCTAGAACATTTTGGCCTTCCTTGAAGCTAGGCCAACGTCCATGAGTACGCCAACAACGGCGCAAGGCGCCGCCGTCACCGCCAGTCAGTGGTACGACGACACACAGAGCACGGCACAGGAGCCGCTTCCCACCGCAAGACGCCCCCGCCGCCGCCGCGTAATCTAAATTTGCCATGAAAAACGTTCGGATTGCCATGCTTAAAATCCGAACGTTTATCATTTCCATTTATTTTAGATCGATCGTCGTATAATTTAAAGTCGGAGTCAGACTGAATGAAATCTATGGTTTGATCGATTGAATGTTCTGCTAGAGCCATATCAAATTAAATATAAAACGTCATCAAGCCACATGTATTCCTTGTCATCCAACGACCTAGACTGCTTCAATGTCGAGCGCTCAACACGTTTAGCGTGCAGTTAATTTCATGCCAAAATAGTGCTAATCACCTAATAACACGCAAATAATATCCTACTTAATATCCGCATGCACTTAATATACTTCCAAATTAACATTCATTGCACGTACACACTAACTAGTGCTGCTAGCACGTGAAACTGGTGCCGTAACTTGTGAACGCGTCCAGATATGGTCAACGGCAACATCGCCCGCGAGTTCTTCGTGTTTGCTCGTGCATCTAAACACAGAAGGGGAGGAGAGAGAGAGAGCACACATGGAACCCACCAGTAAGTGAAGGCAAATAGTACTAAAAATAATATTACATGTTATCAATTAAATAGGTTGTGGTAATATAAAAACATTATATGAACAAAGGGAGGTACAACAAACATTGCTGTTCTATGTATGTTGCCTATTGACGTGCGGCTTGAAGGCCCTGGTCGCATGTTCGACCCTGTCCTTTATTTTTTGATTTGTATATGGGTCCAAATTTGTTTCATGACATGTGGGCCCCTTGGTGTGTGGTTTGTAGCACTTTAATTTGTGGGTCAAAATTTGTTCCATTCCAAGTGGACTATCGGTGTGTAGTTTTGTAGCTTATTTATAATAATTAAAGAGAACAATAGAGTTTTTTGCAATAACACCATGGTGCGACCTTGAAGGCGAGAAAGGACGTGCGAGAGAGCGATGACCGAGCCAGAGGGAAATCAACTAGGGGAGTTGCGGAGGTTGCAATGGTGTTTTGAGTAGTTGTGGGCCGAATGCTACGAAAATATAATCTAAACCGACCGGAATAAATGCCTACACAAATTAATCCAAGGTTGGAGTGCCCCTCGCAATGTAAATAGCTCCGGCTTTGCGAGGGATGGAGAGGTAGCTTCAATGTGTGGAAGATATGTCGTGAGAAAGCAAGGTCAATCGAGAGACATATAGATAGAGAGACAAAGTGAGTGTGGTCCGACATTCATTGAACAAATATATATGCTCTGGAGAGATATTGTCCGATTGAGCTTTTGGCAAGGGTGAGGGCTGTAAGATAGAGCTTGAGAGATGATCCAGTCATAGACGTGTAGATATATTTTGTGCGTGGGAGGAAGCAAGGTCAATCGATCACATAGGGTCGTCGTGCGATCGAAAGAGTGAGACGGGTTGGAGAGAGTGACCTAGATAGACAATGTGCGTGAGAGAGTATACAATGTGAATAAGTCGAATTGGGCTCAAACATGGTGATATATCATTTTTGTCCGAGAAAGAGCGAGGTCAATCGATACATACAAAGAGAGAGAGAGAGAGAGAGAGCGAGTGTGGCCCACCATGAGGTTGAAAGAGTGGGACGGCTTCGATGGACTGACCTAGATAGACAATCTGCGTGAGAGAGTATAGAGTGTGTCAATCGAGGCCCGAACAGGGAGATATATTATTTGTGTGTGAATGAAAAGGAGGTTAAACGAGACTCAGATAAAGAGAGCGAGATTGAGCGAGTGTGGCCCGCCGTGCGGAAGAAAGAGTGAGACAGTCGCGAGGGAGTGACCTAGATAGACAACGTGTGTGCATGCGCACGAAAGGTTGGGGGGCTAGATAGGCAATGCATGTATTTAGCGCAAGAGGGTGAGAGGGAGAGGGAGAGAGAGAGCTTGATATGGGGTGCAATGGCGGGTGTGTGAGGTAAATACATTTTGTAACAGAGTGGAAAAAGGGGGTTGTGTAGTTAAGAGAGTTAGAGATCGAAACATGGAGAGAAAGAATGGATGTGTGTTGGAAACCGATAGCTTCCTAAGGTGGTTAGGAGAGGAAGATTGACCGATACAGGAAGTATGTAGCGTGTGTGCGGGGGCGGGGGGGGGGGCTAAAAACAACATTTGAATGTAGATAGTATGAGACTTAATATCGATGTTTCAATTCGGTGTACATTGTAAGATTTGAACTGAGGACCATGCATATGGGTAATTATTTCGAATTCGTGCCATACTAGGTTTCAAAAAGTTGACATTGACTCGATTTGTTGTGCCATTTTGTAGGTCATATGTTTGAATCCATCCAAAAGTTTTCTCACTACCATGGTGTTCATCATATACATATGAATTTGTATTAAAAAAGTAGCGTGGATACAGTGAAATGCGAAATCCACGTTAGAATTGGAGATCGCTATGTGACACACACTATAATTCAAATAACTAATTATGTGACACACACTCTAATCCACGTTAGCGTGGATACCGTTTCGATTTTTTTCTTCAAATAACTCCTCATTAATTAATTTATAGTATCTCGTTTCGAATGACTAATTATTGCAAGGAAAACACAGGCATGGTAATACATACAGATTCATTTCCAAATGAAAGAAGATTCGTTTGCATTCCCAAATGTAGGTGCACCAGGCAGACCAGGGTCATGTCGTGGTGGTCGCGTGTGTCGGACGGACGCTTAGCACCCAGCCACCCACCCCCCTCCCTCCCTCCCCCCAAAAAAGGACGATGACAAATAAGTTTGCGCTTCCATGTTTCGGTTTGAAATATCTGGTGGCCCCAATTCCAGCCCTGCAAAATCTCCCTTCTCCACTGTCCCCTTCCACGCCCAGATTGCTCAAATACCTAATTCGCCGCCAACGCAAGCAAAGTTCGAATCGCCCCTCGTCTCGTCTCTTTCCCCACCTCTCTGCCGGACGACGACGACGAAGACGACGGTCGCGCTTCACCACCGCACCGGAGCTACCTCATCTACGCCCTCCTCCACCGCACCGGGTGGTCCACCGACAATGTCGGCCGCCGCAACCGACGTGCCTCACAGACACCGACTTCCACTGCATCAGGTGCGCTTCACCGACGCCGTCTCCCAGCTCACCAGGGCTACTTCACCGAGCACATCATCGCGCCTCCGCCCCCCGAGGCTGCTGGGGCTTTGTCGGCGTTCTGGGAATGGGGGTCCCTAGACTTGCCTGCCTGCGGCCTACAGCGTGGCTCACCAGCGGCCCAGTACGGCCCGTCTTCATCAACCCAAGCTCAAGACCCTCGCGAGGGGCCAAGCCTCGCGGGGCGGATGACGCAAGGCCTCCTCAGGGGCGGCCTCATCAGGTAGACTCGCGAGGAGGCGGAGAGATCAAGGCGGGGAGTACCTCGCGAGGTGCTCATGACGCAAGCCATGACGATCAAGACCAGGCGGGCGCCAGGCGGGCACCAGCCTGCGCAGTGTCCTCGTTTCCTCTTTGGTGCAAAGGGGGCAAGCGCAGGCTCGGAGTCCCGAGGCATCAAGCAAAGCTTTCCTTATCGGTGCAACAAGACCAAGACCAGTAGAGCGGCAGGACGGAGGTCACCGTGGAGCCCAAGACGGCGTCATCACCAGTGCTTTTGGCAGCCGAAGACCACCTTTAGTCAGGATAGCTTGTACTAGCTGCCCCCTTTCAAAATGGCCGTTGTTGGCTCCCTTCCCGCTCAATATTCGGGAAGAGGACCAAGGCCTCTATAAATAGGGCTAGCCACCGTAGTAGGAGGCAACTGGCCGGCAGATCACTCAGATCATCCCCAACCACACAAGCTCACCGAGCTCAAGAACACCCCTCGCGAGGCTGTTCTTCCTCTGTACTGTTCATCATCAGCCCAAGAGGCAATCCACCACACCACACACTGGAGTAGGGTATTACACCACAACAGTGCCCCGAACCAGTATAAACCTCGTGTCTCTTGTGATGTTCATTGTGCTAGCTTAGATCCGCGGCGATGCTTTGGGGCGTGGATCGGTAGGGAGTAGATCTTCGTGCGAACCCCAGAGTTCAAACCTTAAGGGTTTTGCCGCAACCCCACATCCGACATTTGGCGTGCCAGGTAGGTGTGCGCCGGAGCTCTCCCTTCCGTCGATCTGCTCTGCACCAACACCACGCTTCGCCCTCATGGCGGACAACGCACCTCCAGTTCCGGCGGCCGACGCGGGCGCAGGGGCCAGGGGGCTCCGAGCCTTGGCCCCCATCTTGCGGCAGGAGCAGTGGCGGCACAAGTTCAAGCCAGAGATGCCGCCGCGCTACAACGGCGCGGCAGATCCGCTGGCTTTCCTGCTGGCGTACGAGTAGGCCGTCCTCAAGGCCGGAGGCGACGACAAGGTCATGGCAAACTGGTTTCCCATGGCCCTCACCGGCGTCCCACGCATGAGGCTGCTCAACCTGCCGACGTCTTCTGTGGCCTCCTGGGAGGAGCTGCGCAACCTCTTCCTCGCCAGCTACACGGGGCCGGCGCCTCCGGTTGTCGCAGCTCTCCTGGGCGGCTCGCTGGCGCCACCCTCAGACCGCCACGCCAAGCCGTTCTTCTGCCAGATCGGCGCTGCCCTCACGCGGCAAGGAGCTCCTCAGGGTTGGGTGGCACCCGACGCCGACCTGACCTTCAACTCAGATGACCACCCCGTCAACATCGCCTGCTCGGGCGCGCTCCCAATGCTTTGCACGCCCACCATCTGCCAGGTGGCCGTCACCAAGACCCTCATCGACGGCGGTGCCAGCCTCAACATGCTCTCGGTGGAGGCCTTTAGCCTCCTCCACGTACCGCTGGAACGACTCCAACCCAGCAAGCCCTTCTCAGGCATCGGAGGCGGTTACTCCGGCTCCTTGGGGCAGATCCGCCTCCCTGTGACTTTCGGCACCCACGACAACTTCCGCACGGAGCTGGTCGACTTCGACATAGCACACATCGGCCTCCCGTACAACGCCATCCTGGGATACCCCGCCTTGGCTCAGTTCATGGCGGCGACCCTTCCGGGCTACAACCTCATGAAGATGCCCGGGAGCAGCGGCGTCCTCACCGTAGCCGGAGATACCAAGGATGCTCTGCTGGTGCTCAAGCTCACCCTCAAGACAGCCGCGGCAGCGTAGCCTGCCGACGCGGACACCTCCAAGGCCAAGGGGGCTGCGCCAACCAAGAAGAAGCAGCTGTTCACCCAGGACAAGGCCGAGACCAAGCAGGTGCCAGTTGAGGAGGACGGGTCCTCGGGCGCCACCTTCACCATCGGCGGCAACCTCGGCCATGACCAAGAGGAGGCGCTGGTGAAGTTCTTGCGCACGAACAAGGATGTGTTCGCATGGGAACCCAAGCAGCTAGCAGGGGTCCCAAGGGAGGTGATCGAGCATCACCTGAATGTATGCCCCAATGTACGCCCCGTGAAACAGAGAGCAAGGCGGCAGTCCACCGTGAAACAGGCCTTCATCGTCCAAGAAACCTGCAAGCTGGAGGCGGTAGGTGCTATTCGCGAGGTTCGCTACCTCGAATGGCTGGCGAACCCAGTTTTTGTTCCAAAAAAAGGGGGGGAAGGAGCGCATGTGCGTCGACTTCACCAACCTCAACAAGGCCTGCCCTCAAGACCCGTTCCCTCTCCCCCGCATCGACCAGATCGTCGACTCCACCGCCGAGTGCGACCTGCTGTGTTTCTTGGATGCGTTTTCGGGTTACCACCAAATCAAGATGGCGGTAGAAGATGTGGAGAAGACGGCCTTCCTGACCCCATGTGGAGTATACTGCTACACTTGCATGCCGTTCGGGTTGCGCAACGCGGGCGCAACCTTTCAGCGGCTGATGTACATCGCCTTAGGCCGGCAGCTCGGGAGGAACGCCGAGGCTTACGTCGACGACATTGTGGTGAAGTCTCGGGAGGCAAAGAACTTGATCCAGGATTTGGAGGAGACCTTCGCGAACCTCCGCAAGGTGGACCTGTGACTCAACCCGGAGAAATGCGTGTTCGGTGTTCCTTCCGGCAAGCTCCTGGGCTTCCTCGTGTCTCACAGAGGGATCGAGGCCAACCCGGAGAAGGTCAGGGCAATCGAAGACATGAGTCCGCCGCAAACCCTCAGGGAAATGCAGAAGCTCGCCGGGCGTGTCACTGCCCTAGGACGCTTCATCACCAAGCTAGGGGAGCGTGCCCTGCCCTTCTTCAAGCTGATGAAGAAGAAGGGCACGTTTGAGTGGACTCAGGAGGCCGACCAAGCATTTAAAGACCTCAAGAAGTATCTGACCAGCCCTCCTGTGATGGTGGCACCACGCCCTCTCGAGCCCCTGGTGCTTGACCTCGCGGCCACACCCTACTCCGCCAGTGCAGCTCTAGTGGCAGTTTGGGAAGAGCATCAGGTCAAGGCTGCACCACGCCCGGCCACAGCCCCAGCCATGGCGGCACAAGACCAAGAAGGCCTCGCGAAGGTCACGGCCTCGGCAGATGGAAACAAGCCTCAGCAGGAAGATGCCCCTAGGGTTGAAGAGGCCACGCCAGGCAGCCAGGCGCTGGGGGCTCCGTCGTCTCTGGAGGCGTCAAACCCTCCGGAGGGCACGGGCTTCGTCAGCACTCCCACTCTCGTCGAGCACCCGGTGTACTTCGTCAGCACGGTATTGCGGGATGCAAGGGCACGATACCCTATGCCTCAGAAGCTCTTGCTCGCGCTGTTGGTTGCTTCGCATAAGCTGCGGCACTACTTTCAAGGTCACCCCATCAAGGTCGTCTCGGCCTACCCATTGGAAAGGGTGCTCAGGAGCCCCAACTCAGCTGGAAGGGTCGCTGGGAACATTGAGTTGCAAGCGTTTTAGTTGGAATTCAGCACAACCAGGGTCGTCAAGGGAGCCGCACTCGCAGGTTTTGTGGCAGAATGGACAGAGGCACTAGGACTCGAAGCAGGCGAGGATCGGTCGCTTTCCCCAGGAAGTGAAGCACCTGACGGCTGTGTCATGTACTTCGACGGAGCATTCTCGTGACATGGCGCGGGGGCTGGAGCGGTGCTTATATCACCCACTCAGGACAAGCTCTATTACGCCGTGCAGCTCTGTTTCCAGCATGGCGAGAAGGTCTCCAACAACATAGCAGAATTCGAGGGCGTCATAGCAGGCTTGAAAGCTGCAGCAGCGCTGGGGGTAAAGCGCCTCACCATCAAGGGAGATTCGCAGCTCCTCGTCAACTTCTCCAACAAGGTGTACGAGCCGAAGGACGAACACATGGAAGCGTATCTTGCGGAGGTGCGCAGGATGGAAAAGCAGTTTTGGGGCTGGAGTTGCAGCATGTGCCCCACGACACCAACCAAGAGGCTCATGACATCGCCAGGAGGGCATCCAGGCGGCTGCCCCAGGAGCCAGGCGTTTTTGAGGAACGACTCTTCAAGCCATCAGCGATACCGCCACTTTCAAGCACAGCACAGCCTCGGGAGGAACTCCTAAGCCACCTGCCACAGGAGCCCCGGCCTGTGGCCCAACCTCGGGAGCATGACAACTCTTGGCGTTGGAGCCTCAGGAGGGATGCTGGACCATGGAATTCAAGGACTACCTCACGCGAGGGACGCTGCCGAAGAAGGAGGAGGACGCGGAACGCGTGGCCTGGCAGGCCGCGGCCTACTGCATCCAAGATGGGGAGCTTTACCGGAAGCGGCCAAATGACGTTTCCTTACGTTGCATCTCCAGGGAGCAGGGAAAGGAACTGCTGGCTGACATACACGGTGGAGATTGCGGACACCACTCGTCGTCACGGACCCTCGTCGGTAAGGCGTTCCGCAGCGGGTTCTACTGGCCTACGACACTCAACGACGCGATCGAGCTGGTGAGGTCATGCGAAGCCTGCCAATTCCATGCCAAGCAGATCCATCAACCGGCTCAGGGCTTACAAACCATCCCGCTCTCGTGGCCATTCGCGGTCTGGGGGCTGGATATCTTGGGCCCGTTCCCTCGAGTGCCTGGGGGATACCGCTACCTTTACGTCGCCATTGACAAGTTCACCAAGTGGGCATAGGTGGAAGCCGTCCGCACCATTCCAGCTGGTTCCGCGGTCAAATTCATCAAGGGTCCCGTGAGCCGGTTCGGGGTCCCTAACCGCATCATCACTGACAACGGTTCGCAGTTCACCAGCAATCTCTTCAAAACATATTGTGCTAACCTTGGAACGCAGATATGCTACATTTCGGTGGCGCACCCACGGAGCAACGGTAAGGCCGAGCGCGCCAATGCGGAGGTCCTGAGGGGCCTCAAGACCAGGACCTTCAAGAAGAAGCTGGAGGCCTGCGGCAGGGGCTGGTACGACGAGCTCCAGTCCGTGCTGTGGTCCATCCGCATGACCGCCACCAAACCGACTGGTGAGACCCCGTTCTTCCTCGTCTACGGGGCAGAGGCTGTCCTCCCTCACGAGGTTAGGCGTCGCTCCACGCGGGTCCTAGCGTTTGATGAAGCGCAGCAGGACGCCATGCGGGGGACGAACCTCGTGCTGTGGGAGGAGCGCCGCCGAGAAGCCGTGCTACGAGCAGCAAGATACCAGCAGGCGCTGCGGCGGTACCACTGCGGCAACATCCGCTCCAGGACTCTCGAGGTAGTCGACCTCGTGCTCAGGCGGGTGCTCTCCAGGGAAGGGCTGCATAAGCTCTCGCCCATGTGGGAGGGCCCGTTCAAGGTTGTTCATGTTTCCAGGCCTGGCGCCGCGTGCCTGGAGACTCAGGAGGGGGCGCCCGTCCCAAACGTCTGGAACATTGAGCACCTCCGGAAGTTTTACCCTTGAAGAAAGGCCCAGTGCCTGTGAAGAAGGCCCGGTGCCTGTGAAGCTCGCCGCCCATAGAAAGGCCCAGTGCCTGTGAAGAAGGCCCGGTGCTTGTGAAGCTCGCCGCCCATAGAAAGGCCCAGTGACTGTGAAGAAGGCCCGGTGCCTGTGAAGCTCGCCGCCCATAAAAAGGCCCAGTGCCTGTGAAGAAGGCCCGGTGCCTGTGAAGCTCGCCGCCCATAAAAAGGCCCAGTGCCTGTGAAGAAGGCCCGGTGCCTGTGAAGTTCGCCGCCCGTGACACTCTCACGTAATAATGAGTTGGGGTTGTACACGCCCTGGAGTCTCCGGAGTGCCGCCCTCGGGCCTCGGGGGCTCCCGCCCACGCCTAGTGGCAGCACTTAGCTCCGCGCTGGTGAGAAGACGTCGAAGACTAGACTAGGTGCCGGACGCGGCTTTTCATTTGCTTTCCCCAGTTGGCTTGTTCTTTCTCATCCGGACCTTTATTGGATTTGCTTCTAGTGTTGTCTGCCGTCCTCTGCCCCTGTTCTTTGTTCTCAGTTTTTGTCTGACTCGCGCTCTCTCTCGGAAACCTCGCGAGGGGGCTGCGCGGGCGCCCTCGTGAGTCCTTTCTCTCCTGGTTTTCGCGAGGCTCTCTCGTTCGAGTTCATAATGGGAGCACCCCTCCCGGTCCATGCCCCTCGGGCATCGCGACGCAAAGCGCCGGGCGACAGCCAATAGCCCCCACGGCCAAGGTTCGAAAATGATTCTCCCAACTGATTTTTTGCAGCTCTTAAGGCACCCGGTGAGACCTCAAGCGGGCACCTCGCGAGGCGAAAACTACCGCAACGTCCCGAGCTAAGTTGTTCCTACGTGCAAGCACATAACCATGGCACCATCAAACAGCATAACAATGATAAATTTAGCGCGATAATTAGGGAATCATAGTTTGTTGCACGCCCCCACGGGGCTCCATACTTTTCCCTCTCTTAATGCAGGAAAGGGAGAAAAAACAAAAGAAAAACAGTGCACGGTTCGCGAGAAGGGATCTGCGTCACCCTCCTGAGCTCAATCAGACTCCGCCTCGCGCTTCACCGGGGCGCGGCGATGGGACGACCCGCCACCACCCTCGAAGCGGGCGCGGCGGCGTGGCGGCTGGTCGAGGCCACCGCTGGAGGAGCTGTCACCGGAGGAGGAGCCGCTGAAGCTCGACGAGTTGCGGTCACCGTCCGGAGCGGGTTCGCCCTCACCCTCCTCGCGGCCGTCGCCAAGGCCGAGCACCTCGTCGCCATTGTTGTCTTCAGGGCAGGACCCAACACGGCGGCCATCTTCTCCGAACACCCTCACATAGAGGGTCGCGTCGCCGTCGTACTTGAAGTGGAGGGTGCACCGCCTGCCCAGGCCACGCGCGCGGGCAAACGTCTGCCAGCCCCGGGCCAGGGCCACGTTCCTGGCGGCGGAGATCTCCACCGCAACCTAGGAGGCCCTGCTGCAGCAGCCGTCCGGTTGCAGCCAGAGCCCGCCGAGGCCAGTGGCCGGCAGTTCGCCGCCGAAGAAGCGAGGGAGCTGGAGCTAGTTGCCGGTCGGGTTGTCCAACCACACAACAAACTCCGGCAGCACCTCTGCCGAGTGGAAGCACGGCCGTGGGGGCCGCGCAGCCACGGCGCGCATTCCTCCACTAGCTGGGCTGCCTCGGCATCGGCGGCCACCGCCGCGTGAAGGGCCACCACCGCGACCACGGGGAGCCGCAATAGGAGTCGCTGGGTGCTTGCGGGGACGGTCGCGGCCGCGCTTAGGCGGAGGGGAGCCAGGCCCTTCTTGGCGAGCCTTCCCTTTCTCCGCGGCCGAGAACCTCCTAACGGGCGCCATGGGACACTGCAAGCAGCCAGAGCAAGGAGGAAGAAGAAGCAGGCGGTGCGAGGGGAGATGAACAACAGGGGCTCTCGCCCCTCCATACTTATAATCCCAAGGAGGCCAACCGTCGACCCCCACGATCGCAGGTAACGATGACTCTTTTTTGCATGCAGCAGGGACTCGTCAAATCGGGCAGTTTTCGAGGCAGCGTGGGGAAGCGGAGACGCCCACGTCCAGTCAAGTCGGCACGCGTCGACCAAGACCGCAGGCTGTGGGGGCCCGCGGCGCTCCGCACTTGCCCTTTGGCTTCGCTGCTAAGCCAAGTCCGAGCACGCCTTGGGCCCGGGGGCTACTGTCGGCGTTCTGGGAACGGGGGTCCCCAGACTTGCCTGCCTGCGGCCTGCAGTGTGGCTCACCAGCGGCCCAGTACGGCCCGTCTTCATCAACCCAAGCTCAGGACCCTCACGAGGGGCCAAGCCTCGCGGGGCGGACGACGCAAGGCCTCCTCAGGGGCGGCCTCATCAGGCAGGCTCGCAAGGAGGCGGAGAGATCAAGGCGAGGAGTACCTCGCGAGGTGCTCATGACGCAAGCCATGACGATCAAGACGAGGTGGGCGCCAGCCTGCGCAGTGTCCTCGTTTCCTCTTTGGTGCAAAGGGGGCAAGCGCAGGCGCGGAGTACCGAGGCATTAAGCAAAGGTTTCCTTATCGGTGCAACGAGACCAAGACCAGCAGAGCGGCAGGACGGAGGTCTCCGTGGAGCCCAAGACGGCGTCATCACCAGTGCTTTTGGCAGCCGAAGACCACCTTTAGTCAGGATAGCTTGTACTAGCTGTCCCCTTTCAAAATGGCCGTTGTTGGCTCCCTTCCCGCTCAATATTCGGGAAGAGGACCAAGGCCTCTATAAATAGGGCTAGCCACCGTTGTAGGAGGCAACTGGTTGGCAGATCACTCAGATCATCCCCAACCACACAAGCTCACCGAGCTCAAGAACACTCCTCGTGAGGCTGTTCTTCCTCTGTACTGTTCATCATCAGCCCAAGAGGCAATCCACCACACCACACACTGGAGTAGGGTATTACACCACAACGGTGGCCCGAACCAGTATAAACCTCGTGTCTCTTGTGATGTTCATCGTGCTAGCTTAGATCCGCGGCGATGCTTTGGGGCGTGGATCGGTAGGGAGTAGATCTTCGTGCGCACCCCAGAGTTCGAACCTTAAGGGTTTTGCCGGAAGCCCACATCCGACAGGCTTCACCAACGGTCTCGTCCACCGCATCGTAGCGCTCCGCTACCACTCAAGATCTGCATCCGTGCGCGGCCAGCCAACGCCAGCGCATCACCCTCAACGGCTCTGAAGTGACCCGCACTCTAGCTAGGCGAGCATGCCCAAACGTCGGCCCGAACTAGGTATCCACACATCACTCCTTTGTGCACTGTTCCAACGATGTTTGGATATCCTTTCACTGCTCTCTTAGCTTACACGCCTATCCAACTCTGACTTTAACTCTTATTTCTTCTGGAGATATCATATGAAACAAGCAAATCCATTTTTTAGCAAAGCATGACGGCGCTATGGGATCTGGTACACATCCTACACACCCGGATAACCTTGTAAGTATTTGTCCTCCAGTACAACAGCAAGGTCGATTCCACTTATTTGATCAGCCATTCGCCGTGTCAAAAATGTAGAGCAGGATGCAAGGAGCACAAGGCCTGCACATCCAAGCAAGTGGTAACATGGACTTGTACATGGAACATCCCAAGCGCAAGCAGAGCTGCAGCGAGCCTGTACAACGAGCTAGCGTAAGTCCCTGCATTTCATTTAATTCGTATTGGCATTCCTGTATGATTTGTGTGCAGTGGCGGATCCACGAATTCAAGTTACCAGGGGCGAACATTTAACTTAAAAAATACGAAGGCACTTGCACTCCGGAAATCAACATAACTTGAGAAATGTGAAGCTACATGCACTTTGAAAACCAGCTAATGATCCAAAGTAGTTCAGATTATAAACACTAAATGATGCAAGCACCAAAAAACACAAAATGCAACATGGTGTACAAGGACTACAAACATGGTCTGTACCTGCTTGAATTATTCGTTCTCTGGCTGAAAATATCGAAGTGTAATTGCACCTATAACCAGTGCGCAAACTGCATATCAATATATCTATCCTGCACAAGAATGACAATAGTTTCAAACAATAGATTAGAAAAGTAATTATGCTACGTTGTCATGATACGGGGACTTTCTGGTAGATGGCCTCGACGTTTCCTCAAGCCATAAAAATGCACTATAATTTGCTTGTCATCAATGCCTGCAAATCTCTATGTCTCTCTCAACATAGCAGATCATCATTAGACATGAAATCCTTCAATGGGAGCTTGCAAAATGCTTGCATTAGATGCCTCATTAGACACTATATGTTCATCACCAGGAGCATGTAAAATGTTTGCATCAAATCCTTCATTAGTAGTCTGTTCATTAGACACTTCAGGCTCAAGAACAACATGAGCTTGGTTGTTTGCACCGGAAACTTGATTAGATACATCAGATTCAGTCAGTTCAGTATTGATTGGGGGAGTTATAAAATAAGTAGAAATTGGTTTCATTTTCTCATAGATTCCCTACATACAAGCAGTTTTACAACACCGCTGGGTTTAACTATTGGCCAGAAATTAAAGAGTTGAATTAGATATAATCAGGGATGTGATGTACCTGCTCGTTGCGCATGCTACTCTTGCAAGCTGTGACTGTCCGTTTGCGCAAGCTCGATGCCATGCCCGTGCTGCCGCCGCTGCCTCCCACACAGGCTACACCCAGGGTTGGATCTTCATCTTCTTGTCCTTCCATTCGCTTGAAGCCCGGCGACCGCCCTCCAACGAGGGCGCGAGGAAGTTCTGTGTCGGTCTGTCCAGCGGCGGCTAGGTTAGGAGTGAACCAGACTGGAGGCTGGAGCAGATGAATTGGGATTTTTCCTGCTGTCAATCGATATGGGAGGCGCTCATTTGGGCCGCGAGCCTGCTATAGGGCCTGCCTTGCACTTATGTTATTGGCCTATCCAAATTGAAACATTTTTCTTCATTTTTTACATTGCCTGCTCGTGCATTGGGACGAACAAAACTAGCCTGGGCCAACCTGGATGACTCAAACTAGGTGCACACTTTCGAGCCACCCGAGGCGGCCACCCATACTAGCCCCTATGGTGGCGTCACCCCTTTTTGCGTGTATGATAGGGGTAGTGAAAAATATTCCAGTGGCGCTTTTGATTTACCCACAGAATGGTTGAATTGCTTGTTTCTATGAACTGAGTTCACCAATAATGTGAAGGATGCCAGTCTTTTCATCCTATTGTAGATTGCTTAGATCTCGATATGCCAAAAGTAATCGCATGAAATATACAGTAAAAGCCAGTGTGATGTGTGTGGCTACAACTAGTCTGACTACACATCCTCATATAACATATCAAGGATGCACCATCTTACCAGATTAACCATTCGACTTACCAATGCAGTGTGGGAAGAAAGAAGTATTCGTACTGCATATCCAAGCAATTGATGCCATGTACTCCTTTGTACAACCTTGTAAGCGAAAAAGAAGTTGCATTGTGCCTGTACAAAGAACTAGCGTAAGTTCAGTTACCTGCTTCTCGGAATTTTAGTTAGCCACTTATTGCAAAATTGTTCAATTACGTTGCTTGGCTTAATTTAGTTTGCTACTGATTACATAATGCCACAGCCTGTTAATCGTATTATAGACTGCGCCTATCTATGTGTTTGATACTTACTGTTAAGAATTACCTGTTTGCCTGAACTTAAATAGCTACTTGTTTGTTTAACTGCTTTGCTGCTGCAACAACAGGTTACAATGATATTAATAACTACTTTTCAGCATCGAATTGAAACTCTTTAATTCCTTGTTTGTTTAACTGGTTTGCTGTTATAACTCCCAGTTGAGATGTTTTGCTAACTTCAACTTTTCTGAATCCAATCAGAACTTTAATTGCAAAACAGGTTAGCCCAAGATCAAAGAGCGAGGTCCCCATGGACGTTGTATCATCCCACAGCAGTGGCACCAGCCCAATCGTGCATTATGAATTGCCAACTGCTGATGCTCTAGAGGCTAAACTAGTGGTAGAAAGAGATTCTACTTCTGCACTTAGAGATGAAGTTGACATGTTGAGGAAGCAAACAGCACAACCAGTAGCAGTACTCAAGACAACCATTAAATATTTGGTGGATTTCAAAATGAAGCAAGCTGAGACTGACCGCATTGTTAAGGTCCTGAAGGAGAAAAGGAAATTAAATTCCCACTTGGTAAATCATAGGTGAAATGTTCTTTCCATCGTTGAATAACCTTTGTGTTGTTTGTTCATGTAATCAATCAAACCATTTGTTTTAGAGATCATGTAATAATTGTTTTTTGTTTTTTGTTTTTTGGTTTGTAATTTTATTTGAGCACAAGTCTGTATTAATTGATAAGACTCGGAGACATTTCATTTTGATTGCTGTGCTAGACCTACAAATATGCCAATTGGTCTGAATGTGCATTCAACAATAATAGTAGTATAGATGGACCATAAGTGGCATGCATCGGAAAAGGCCAAGATGCTGTAGTAGCTTGGCTAAAAAAAGATGATGTTGTAGCAAAGAAAAGTACAGCGGTCTGGCTTATGTATGTTAGTTGATATTATTGATCCATATACTCTATAAGTGTTTATATGTCTGTTAGTTCTGTACATTCTTGGTTGATTGACTCGGTATTTGAATCTTGATACATCGCTTGTGTACATATCTAAATGGGAGTACACATTATGCTGCGTGTGACATTTGAGTTGGACATGAAGTGTTCCAAATATTCGAATTCACCTTAAACAGGATTCTAGCTTCTGAATTTGAGTATCGGCATTTGTAAACCATATTCATATATGACAGTGGAATACATCTTTGTCGTTCTTTTGAAGATATATAAAAACACATAGAATGATTTATAAAGATTCGTACAGGAATACAAAATGGATTTGAATTTAGTTGCCAGGGTAAACGTGGATGCTTATTGTCCCAAAATTCGAAAGAAGCGGCAAAATGTCCACTCCCACGTCGGCTGCCCGAAGCCAAGTGTTTGGGAGATGGAAATTACTATCTACCCATTACACGGACAATCCATCGGCCCGATTTCCACTGCTGTAAATAGGGGTAGGATAGTAACTTCAATTAGACGTGACACGACCACCTCTGAGCCCATTCCGACATGGTGGGCGCCAAACATGGGCGGCAAAACACATTTGATTCAAGCTCGTCCGAAAGACCTCTATTTCTCCCTCCATTTCCCCATTCATACACGGTGGGCGGCAAAACAAACTCGACTCAACCGAAATCGATGTAGGCAAATATTTTCAATAGGGGCAGGTTTGTAACTTCACTCAGACGTGACGCAACCGCCCTAACTGTCAGCCCCGTTCATACACCGTGGGCGCCAACCATGGGCGCCAACCACCCTCTCCTCGCCCGAAATCGCTCTGGGCAAATATTGGTGAGATGCGAGATTACCGGCGTATCCCCAACCGACGAGACGTCCAACTTTTGAACGGGGGCCAAGTTCGTAACTTTCCCATATTTCAGAAAGGCGCGTCCCAAAAACATGGTTCCCCGTACCTCTCCATCCATTTTCCCATTCATACACCGTCCGCGCTAGAACACCATCCCCACACCAGCCTCCGTCCGCCACCCCATCCATCGCCGCCGTCCTCCACCACATCCATCGCCGCCATCCTCCACCACATCCATCGCCACCGTCCTCCACCATGCTGGAGCGCCTACCAAGACCGCATCGTCCACTGCTAGAGATGGACGTTTCTCATCCACGACGACGGACCAAGAGCCTTGCATCATGTCCTCTCGCTTCATCGGTGCCGTCGTCCTCTTTGTCGGGGCCGCTCACACGACCTTCTCTTCCACCGCAATGGGACTTATCCCCCGCTGAACCCGTCTACTGTCGCATATCTGCTTCAACGCCACCGATAGCCATCGCACCCCCGATGCCTACACGGCGCCGCAAGAGAGGTGGTACTTCATATCTCCTCAACTTTTTGATCTCAACCAGAAAATAGATCTTAACTTGGTTACTCTACTTTCTTTTCAGCTCTTAGAATTTAGTTCTTATTTCGAAGCAAACAATGGCTGCTAAATATCATTTCTCCGGTTTCCCCCGTTTATGATCACTACACGATCAGAATACGTGCTTCGTGTCATAATAGCACTGCTCGACCCATCAAACTAAACAAGCTTAGTTCTTCAAATACGAATCTGATATTATTAAAACAGATTCGTTTAATTGGTCAGCTAAATGTTCCTAAATTAGTTTCGAAAATGCATGTTCGCCGCTCGGGTGTGTATCTCTACAGGGTGCCCACGGTGGGCCGGCCTACCCTAGGATTTTGAGTCGTCCCAGGCCCCGATTCCCCTCTGTTCTGCTGCGCGCTTCCGATCTCTACTCGCCCCCAGCCGCCTGCCTCGCCGGCGACTTGCCGTCCCCGGACGGCATGACTCTAGGAGGAGACGCCGGACTAACAGGAGGTCAGGAGCCGCTCACCCAACAGTGTCACCGCTGCCCGGGCGCGCCGCCGTGCCTACCTTCCCAGTCCGTTCAGGGCTCAGGCGTGCAGCACCCACTACGCCAACCTGATTTATCCTAAGATAAGTCCTCAACACTCAGCAGCCACTCCTCATCACCCATTTTCTAATTGATTCATTACTCATTAGGTAGGACTGTCATTAGGGTTTGTTGTGTGCTCAGTGCTACCTACACTTAATGGTTCAGATGTAGTTCGGTAATCTTTAGTACCTGTAAAGTTCACATGGTTTTCAAAATTCCGGCCCTAGGAACAGACACTAGTCATTTTGGATTGTTGGTCGTAGTGACATTGACCCAGATTACTACTGCAAGCCAGGTTTGTTGACAGTTTTACTTGTCTTTCTTACTCATTCGATATAATATCCAATTATTCACGTCGATTAGTTGCAAACAATAAGTGCTAGACAAACTTCTTGATTCAGATTTTGGACGGTCTCTTACTGCAGTTACAATTCTGCATACTTGTCCTAGTAAGCTCACAAGTAAATGATTGATTCACTACATCTAGCTTGCCTTGTCATATTTGTTGTCAATATTCTTTTAGGGTGGACCACCCTGTTTCTAAATACTGCAATCGTAGACATGAGTGAATAGTATTTCTTCGTGTGATCTCTTCCATCATGTGTGGGCAACGAACACTGCATTGTATAGAAAGAAAGTGTCATTTCCAGCTTTTACATAGGCTTCGATCTTTTACATGGAATACAATCTGCCTACTTGCTTTGTGTCGCACTACCAACACTCCACTCTTGAAGCTAAACATTATGCCACTCATAATTCCTTAGTTTATTTGTTCAAATACGAGTTTCATATGATTCTAATGTTCCTACTTCAGTTTTGAAATGTGTGTTTGCCTGTTATAGAGACATAAGGGGTTTGTATTTCTGTGTGTGGTCTGGTCAGCACGGTTGGGGGTTGAACTTTGCATATGCAGGGGTTTATAGGGAGACACTCTTCGAGTTGAATCTGCAATGCATTCCATAGATAATCTGACTACTTTTTATGTTTTCATGAATCTCAGATTCTGAACAGCATCATAATGATTATGAGCTTGCGCGCATGAAAAGAATAAAGCAGAACAATGCCATGGCTATCAAACTTGGCATTAAGGGACTGAAATCAAGTCTGGATGCAATGTAATGCAAACGCTCTCCACCTACAGATTCATGCTATGAATATGATCCTAACAGTGATTCTGAGCTAGAGGGAGACCTAAGTCAATGTAGCTCCCTAGTGGAGGAGTCAGAGGAAGATGCCCTATCTTATTCACCCATCAAGGTGCTTGCTCTAACTTTCCAAGGTTATATTTGTCGCACATATCTTGCAACTGATGCTTTGCTTTGCTTCTACTTTGTTGAACTGCCATTAGCTTAGTTTACACATCGTGTATGTGAATACGCCCTGCCTATCCATTTGCAGTACATATTCCATCTGTCATCATACCATATTTATCCATTCAAATGATGTTCTTGTGTATCAGATGTTCAAAAGGAAGAGGGCGATTGCTGATCGTGGAGGAGCACAAGCAAAGTATTTGGAAAAGGTAGTGGCACCTGATAAATCAAATAGCCCATTAGGTGAAGTTGCAATATCACCTGACCCACAAAACACCCCAACTCTAGCAGACTCTAGCCCTACTACACTGGTCATTTCTGATGCCCCAACTCAGCAGACCCCAACTGCAGCAAACATTATGATTATGCCAGTTGACATAGCACCAGCTCTACGATGCAAAACCCCCATTCCAGCAAAGAGTACACCAAATCCAGTTGCCAAATCCCTTTTCGAACCAGAGAGAGCCCCAATTGCAGCAAATAGGACCCATGTTCCATCTCTTCCCAGTTTAGAAGACAAAGCTTATATTGTTGTCAGGAACTTTGAGCGCTTCTTTCCTTCATGGAAAGATTATACCACAGACACAGAACAATTTCCAGTCTTCCTCCGCAACTTACGCGTAAGTAATATACTAATGTTATTCATGGTCATTACTGCATATGTTTCTGCTGACAGAAGACACAAGATTTCATTCTTTTAAATAGGCGAGGACCAAACTGGATTGTGAAGACGAGCAAGGGTTGGTTGCGCTTTTCAAGCACTCGTTGATGAAGTATCGTTCCTACCTGAGGCAAGCGCACTTCGATGGCAAGCCTCTAAACGAAATTTCTGTAAAGTCTCTGGTGCTACATTTATCCGACGGTGACTGGAATAATCTTGTTACACATTGGTCTTGGCTGCAGCGTAAGGTACTATCTATGATATCACATCACAATTTGAACTACATTTCTGCATTTGCCTTAACGTCTCACTTGTACGAAAAACTGTTAGCAGAAGAACATTCATTCTCAAGGGACCACAGAATCTCGCAACTATACTTCACACTGCATTGCTCTTGTGAGTACCTCTTGCCTTGTATGATCATACTTACTTTCATAGCTGTTTGATTATGTAGCATCACTTCACATGTTAGCCTCGTTATCATCCATTTGGTGGACATTATAAGATCCGTATGGACTCTTACATAAATTTAGAATCAACCCAATGCTTTTGAAGAGGTTTAGCTCTGCAGTCCTCTTGTAAGGACTGAACGTCGTCTATCACTGTACTTACATTAACAGCTACTCCCTCCGTCCCATAATATAAGAACGTTTTGTACAGTACACCAGTGTTCAAAACACTCTTGTATTATGGGAAGAGGGATTGGTTCATTGTGTAGCATTATGCATCTTATCTCCCTCGCCCACCATCTACTAAAAAGATCAGATCTATATTTAATCTTACCAAAAAGTAGAATACACAGACAATGCCAGTGCAGAAGTGTAGCCCATTGCTCTTGTCAGTACATTTTGTCCTGTAATGCTTGTACTTCCAGGGATTGGTAGTTGATTATGTAGCATCAATTTGCATCTTATCTTCATTATCCTCTATCCCTTCCAGTATTATCATATATATAATTACTCTCTACAAAATGTAGAGTACATGCAATGCTTATGAAGAAGATTCTGTGCTGAAATTCTTGAGTTATCCTTCCCTTGACATGGAGAAGGGCATTATAAAGCCGGTGTTAACTGTTAATGTAAGTCAGTCCTTCTAAAGCCTTTATCCTCAACTGCTGTTTAATTTTCTCATACTCCCTATCGTTTACTGCTGTTTAGTTTGTTGTTTCTACCAAAATGCATATTCGCAAGAACCGTAAGTTCTAAGTTTTACTTGTAAAACCAAATTCCTTATTAATACCATGCACATTACTCAATACTCCCTATATGTATGCTTGTTTTTGTGGATCTATAATCCAATGTGTGGTGAAGCAGCCCACGTTTGCACCTTGTCATCTCTTGTTTTATCTTACTGATGTGGCTGATGATATGAACAACATGCCATGCACATTAACCAAAATAGATACAATGATTTTCTTTGCCCTTCATCTATGCTTGTTATGTTGACATGGTAATCCAGTAGTGTGGTGAAGCTCCCCGCATTATGAACAATGCCAAATTATGCTATTGATATTTTGAACTTACTCTTTATTTTCTAATTTGAAATTGGATGGAATTGACAGCACAGTTATCATCTTTGTTTATACACGTGCAAAACCTGTCATCTCTCTGCTTTGTTTCAGGGTGATATGCCTGATGGCATGCACAAGTCTGCTGAAGGCTGTGAGACAAACCCAACATATATTGCAGCAAAGAAGGCAAAACATCTTGAAGATAGCGAGACAACCCCAAAGTCTTGTCTTGATGCAGTGATCAAGTTACTTGAGACTAGCAGTCAGACAAGCTCACAGAATTCGTTGTCTGAATCAGTTCGACTTCTTCAGTCCCAAGTTCTAGCAGAAAGGCATTCTGCAACTCAACTTCGACTTGAAGTCCTATCTCTAAGAAAGATTGCGGAGAACACCAATGAGAACCTCATCGCTAAACAGCTACACCTGGAAGCTATGACCGACATGCTAGGCCGGTCTCACAGCCTTGCTCAGCAGCTTGCGCAGCAGCTCCTGCGCAAGGCTAACCTTTCTTGAACTGTCTTGGAAGTGGTCTCGATTCAGTATTATTTTGTTATGCTGCAATGGTGCCCAGTTTTTGTAATCTGCTTCTTCGTTGCGCGTTATGATCACTGGTGGCGAACTTCGATGCCCAATGGATGTAATATACCATAAATCCTTTATAGTATAGTGTAGGTTTATTCTTAGTTACTATGCCGTAATTTCTTTATTGTATAGAGTAGGTTTGTTCTTAATTCCTACTAGTTACTGCCATCATTCGCTATCTGAAAAAAAGATCAGATGTAGTCGACCAGGCCGAAACATTCGCCCGGTGTTTAGCGGGCCAAAATTCGGCCGGCCTGCATCTTTCTTGGGCCCGAATCATTGGGGCCTTCACACTTTGCGCGAGGCCCACAACTTACACCGACCTATATTTTAGTTGCGCCTTTTGTGGACCCAGCGCTTAGTTTGGCCCATGTAGCGTTGGGCCATTAACAGGCTGAATATTGCACTGGCCTGTTACGGCCCAGATGAAACCATGGGCCTTTAGCAGGCCGAAATGCATATTGGGCCTCAAATTTTACTAGTCGTCGACGGGCCTTCAGCAGGCTGAAATGTAGACCGGGCCTTTTGGGCCCAGTTATATCACGGGCAGTTACCAGGCCGAAACAAATCTTGGGCCTTAGTTGGCCCACTGATATCATGGGCCTTTAAGAGGCCGAAAGCTTAGTACACACATCAACGAGCCGAATTATGCGACAGGCCTTTAACAGGCCTAAAGTCACGTCGGGCTTAACTGTTGCCACCTTTATCACGAGCCGTTAGTGGGCCCGATGTCCCGTCGGACCATATATGGCCCATGGGCAGCACGGGCCATTCCCAGGCCGAAAGTCACACCGGGCTGAAATGGGCCCATGTCTACATCGGGCCTCTAACAGGCCGAAAGTCACTGGGCTGTAATTTGGCCCAAATATTCGGCGAAAAATTAACGGGCCAGATCTGGCTTCGGGCCGTAAATGGGCCCAAATATTCGGCGAATAATTAACGGGCCAGATCTGGCTTTGGGCCATAAATGGGCCTCTATTAAGCAGGCCATTATTGGGCTGGCCCACTAGTACCTGAGTAAGTACTATGGGCCTTTGACTGGGTCGGCCTTTTTAACCTATATGGGCCTCTGTTGGGCCGTGCCATGTGTCGACGTATCATAGGCGCTTTGGGTCCAATGAGTGGATGACATCTGTCCCAATGGTGAGCCGACACGTGTTCCTCCAGCCAATGATGATTTTACACGTGGAAAATCCCCATTGGCCGGGGCTGTTAACGGGTTATCGGATCCAAAACCGGACCCAATAGCTTAACGGCGTTCCATTACGGTGGATGCCATGTGTCGGTCACCCTTGACGAAAGCACTTCTGTGACGCGCGATTTATCGTCATGGAACTGGACACTTCCGTGATGATAATTTTGGTAATGTCATGGAACACTTCTACAACAGCACAGGTATGACTATCTTGATTCTGTCATAAATTTGTCATGGATGTACATGCATGACAGAAAACATGACCTACTGTGACAAACACGTATCATCACGGAAGTGTATTTTTTTGTAGTGCCTTTTAGGGGGGATATCACATCTAGGGGGAGCTTTACTCAAAATATTGACTTAAAGCAACTCTAATGGTGTGAACACAACAATGCTTTATCTAAAAGTGGTAACCCCACTTGCGCTTAAATGATGAGTATGACATATGATCAAATGTTCTCATTTGACTCCTAAGTCAATATACTCATATATAGATGACCTAGTCATCGCCAATTGCTTGATAGATGCTAGAGTGTTTGTGCATGCTTTGTCACATATTTCATTTGCCATTTTATTGTGTGAGCATGTTGATTGCACATTTTACTCATTCGAGGACATCCATTTGTTGCTTTGATTGTTTGGCTCTTTTTCTTTTGCCAAATTGATGGACAAGAATGCCTAAGAACTTCCTCTAGCTATCTATGCTTTTCTCGTCCCAAACTCTATTCTTGCTACATCACAAAGATTGATCAAGTCAGATTCGAACACTCTGTGTGAGGAGCACTCGGAGTCCCCGATTCATCATAGACTTAAACTTCCAAAACCTCTCTGTGCATTTTGGTCTGACCGATTCATCCTTTTCGGTCTGGCCGAGTTCACTGAGTTGGTCTAGGTTTTCAATCTCGGTGCAACCGATTAGAACATTTCGGTCACACCGAATTGCAGTAACCGCTTGCGATTCTGCATCTCGGTGCCACCGAGTTGTTCCACTCGGTCACACCGACAGGGTCAGAATATATATACCGACGGGTTGAATTTTGGAAATTTCTCCAAAACCCTTCATCCCGCGTGTGTCCTGCTGTGCCGTCTTAGGTCTCCGGATCATCCTCTCATCGCCAGCGACCTCCCGCCACTGGTCTCCATCGCCGTCAATGGAATTCGACCCCGCCATTGCCGCCGTAGCGAACTACGGTATGAGTTCAAAATTTTGTGATGTTCCTTATTCCGATTCCTACCACAGAGCAAGTGCCATGTTCTTTACCACATATGAGATCATCCTGTCCAGCAAGAACATCCCTTAGATTAGAATTGATTCAAAAATTTAGGGTTACATTTCCGCCGAACTCATCTCGGACTGACCGGGTTGTGGAAATCGGTCTCACCGATTTTGCTTAGGCCATTGCACTTGCATTTTTCGGTCTGACCGAAAGTTGCAAATCGGTGTGATCGAGATCAACTCTCTGTAAAAACCTAGCAATCTCAGAGTCACCGAACTGTGTCTCGGTCTGACCGATTTCACAAGTTTAGACTCCAAAAGTTGCTTCGGTGTCACCAAGTTTAACAAATCGGTAGCTCCGAAATGCTTTCTGTGGAAAACTAAAACTAAGTTTTTGACTCATTTGTTTGGCAAAACCTCTGCACTTTGTGATGCTCATCCACTCTACGTCATCTATAACTATTCACAGGGTCAACTGTCAGTTTGCTTTGCCAGTATGTCTGATCAGAGTGATAGCCAAAACAAGTCAGAAGAGCAAGTGAGCATAAGTGAGGGCACTAGTCCCTCTAGCAGCTATGATGAGGGCAGCAGGAGCACCCCAAGCAATTTTCCCAAAGCAGGTACAAGGACAAGGGAGAAGAGAACCTCAGACTCAGAGGATGAGGACTATGTTGCTGCTGAGGAGGAAGTGATCTCCAAGACGAAAGTGCTGAAGAAGGAACATGGAGCTACGGCTGCAACAAAACCTGGAATGCACAAGAAAGTTCCTGCCAAAAGGGTGCCAACATCCAAGCCAAGAAAAGTTCCAACAGGAGAAACCATGCAGTTCACTATAGAACAGTCAGATGATGATGTGGCTGGTGGCAAGAAGAAGAAAAGGGCAAGAACCACAACTGTAAAAGTACTTGGAACATCAACCATGGTAAGAGATTCTGAAGATGAAGAAGAGGAAGAGGATGCTGCTCCAGCACCCAAGTCACAAAAGCTGATGGGAGATGCCATCAAGTCTGGGGCTGCCCCTTCTAAGCCCAAGACAGCTCCCAAGGCTTCTGCTCAAGCTCCAAAGACTTCAAAACCCAAGAGGAGCACAAGAAATATTCCAGCTGCTGACAAGAACAAGGCCCCAGTGCCTGAGATTGAAGAAGAAGATGCTAAAGCCCAAGTGCTTAGGAAGCTCAAACCTAAAATTCCAGATCATGATGATAATCATCCAGTTGCAGAAGACATGAAGATCAGAAAGGATGCAGGTCTCAGACTTTGGAGACAATCATATCCATATGCCGTGAGAAGAAAGACTGTTGTGGACTACATGTTCCATACCAAGGAACAACATGATTTCTATGAGACCATCTTGCTTGACAAGAAGCCTATTGTTTGTGATATGAAGTGGGATGATTGGGTGTACATTGATGAGAATGAAGATCATTTTCCAGGTGTACATGAGAGCTTCAGATCATGTGGAGTGGACAAGTTTGTGGGCCAGAAGCTTACCAAGTGGAATGATGAACTCATTATGCAGTTCTATTCTACAACTCATTTCTATCCTGATGGTAGAATTGTTTGGATGTCTGAGTGTAACATCCCAAAATTCTAAATTTTGGAATGTTATATTAAATAAATAGATTTGATTGATTGTTTGATTGCTGTGTGATTGATTGACTGAAAGTGAGTGAAATTGGAAACTTTTGAAAGTTAAATGAGAGGGAATAAAAGGACTTTCCCAAACTTTCATTTTCTTTTATGATCTCCGTGAATTCAAATTCTTTTCAAATACAAAACCCTAGAGAGAAGATGACATGACTTCTTCCATTTATTTAAAATGAAAAGGGTTCTGCAAATATTTGAATTTCATTGGGAATTTTTTTCAAATTCAGAAACTTTAAGCAACTCAATTATTTTCATGAGAGAAGATAAAATGACTTCTTCAAAACATATGAAATATGAGTTGGGAGTTTAAATGAAATCCAATTTAAAGTCCTTTTGCAAATTATTTTCAATTTGGAGTTATTTGGATTTTATTAAAATTATTTTTCTCCAAAAATAAAATATATGAAAAATAGGGTAACATGATTCCCTACAATTGAAAATTGGAGATAAATAAATTTGAAATCATTTTGGTATTTTTAAAATGATTTTTATTGGATTTTAGTAGGGCAGTAGCACTCTTTTAATTATTTGAATTTTTCTCGGTTTTATTCGACTTGACAAAAATGTCCACGTTGTAGAAAATAATTTTCTAAAATTTTTGATATATTATATGCCTATATAATATTTTAGTTTCTTTTGTTTTTATTTTTTTGTCTGTGTTTAAAAAAAAAACTTTTCCTCCGCAAACTGGGTCGGCCCAGCTCCAATCGGGCCAGGCCAAGGCCAGGCCCAGCGCGTCGCTCGCCCCATCTGTTACCGAGCGGGACTCCGCTCGGGACTCCGCCGCCGGCACGGCCGCGCCGCCGCCGACCTCGCGCCGTCACCCCACACCTCCCCGACCACCGCAGCCACCACCCACCTCACCGCCGCGCCGCGCCGCCCCTCCCCCGATACTCCGCCGCCGCCGCCGTGCCTCGCCGCCACCGGAGCCACTTTGCCCCGCCGCCGACGGAGATGCGACTCGCCGGAGCTCCGCCCGACCTGCTCCGCCGACCCGCCGATCTTTTTCGTGGACCGGTATAACCAAACCATAGAACGGTTTCCTGTTTTCTTTCTTTTTTTCCTTAAAAAACAGTTTTTCTTATTTAACCTAGTTATTTAGAGAACGTTCACTAGTTAAGCCTCTGGAGCGAACGTGTTCATAGATTAGGGTTCAATAATGAACGTTCACTTTCTAGTATTTTCTTTTTCTGTTATTTTCTCGTCAGGGATCTATCCGCGAATTAAAGTTTTTATAGATTAGTCCCTAATCTTAAAACGACCACTACTTCTTACTCGTTAGTCAGAATTAGATGAAACCAACTCCTACTTCTTTGTTATGATCCCCTCTATCCAGATAACCAACTTAAACATGTTTTTGATAATTTAAAATTGGAGTTTAGTTCAGATTAGTATTCGATCTTGTTTCGTCTGTAACTTGAGTTTCGTAACTCCGATTTAGTTGATTCTTGTTGCAAATCAAAGCTCTTGACCTAAACTTTCTGATAAGGCAAAATTCACTTAATTTTGGTACTGTTAGAAATTGTTTTATGTTGCAAGAGTTATTTGTCTGTTTTCGAAGTTTTCCAAAGTGTTTTCTTCGTCTTTCCGATCTTTTGAGTGATTGCTTATGTGTGGTTACTATTGCTTGCTTACGCTAGATTGACCGGAGTGTGACGAGTAGAACTATCAGGAATTATGAGTGCGAATCATCTTCATCAACTGTACAGGCAAGTTCACACTTTGATCATATCCCTTTCATACCCAGTTTTTATGAATTAGTTTCATCCTCAAACAATTGCATGGTTAGGATCTGTTTAACATGTGGGTTTTGGGAAGGAGATGAGGTAGTACCTATTGTCCTGTTTATTATCAAACCTTTGGGAGTTACTTCTACGTTTCTTATGATGCTATGCTATGCAAGTAGACGTGGATTGGGTTTGAGTGTATCCATGACAGATGTGAGATTATTATTTAATGGTTCAACTTAAGGTGGCTACTTAAATACACATCTGGGTGGATTGAGGCACCTGGGGTATCCAGTGTTGCCTGTTTTTTTGGAAATCCCGGGGTACCGTGTGATTTTCCTATGGACCGCCACCCAGGCTCAAAGGGATCATAAGATTATTCATGCTAGAAACTTACGTGTGCAGCCACAATCTATTATGGGCTCTAGCATAGTTGATTAAGTCGTGTGAACTCTTACAGTCGTAGACTAGCAGATGTAGGGGATGTAGGTGGTACTGTCTACCCATCGTAAGGTGCTAACGCTTCTGAAAGACTGTGTCTCGGTCATCCGTTTCTCAAACACCATGTAGTGCAAGAAATCCAACGGAGGCGATCGAGTCTTGTGGGGAAAAGTGCACAAACCTCTGCAGAGTGTACAAACTAATCATGGTTAGCCGTGTCCCCGGTTATGGACGTTTTGAGTATCTGGTTCTTGGGTTATCATATTGATCTCATCACTCTAAATTAATTTGTTGGGTTAATTACTTTTTAATTGGGATTGAGATGGGGTTTACCATTCTCAATGTTTTCAACAAATTTTGTAGTTAATAAAATTTATTCCTTTGCAGTAGGGAAAAATTGGCTTTTCGTAAAAACATTATAACCATAGAGCCTCCACCAGCCATATATGCATGTAGTGATAGCCATTATTCATCATTATCCTATGGTGTGAATTTGCCAGTACATTCAATGTACTGACCCTTTGTGGCTGCAACGTCTCATGTTGCAGGATCTTACGACGAGTAAGTGATACCTTAGGGTTACGATTTCTACACTCAACTTTGCCGGTGGTGTTGATGGGAATCCACAACCTTGTTACTTCCGCTATTTGGATTGAGGTAATTGGTATTTACGTTACTTTATACATGTGATTTACCTCTGTTATAAAACCTCGAGTACTGTGTGTGTCAGCATACCGATCCAGGGATGACACTTAAGCACAGAGACTTGACCATCTGAGGTCGGGTCGCTACAAGATGGTATCAGAGCACATGTTGACTGTAGGACGTGACCCTAGAAACTGGCAAGCCCATAGGAAAGATTTTCTCTACAACTTCACTTTTCAAAAAAGTTCTTTTACCTTTTTTCTCTTCTGAATTTATTCAAACGTTCCCTTTTAGTTAGACTATACCCCTTTCCCCTTTTGACCACACGAAGATTCGACTGATGAGACCACTCCAAGAAGTACAAGGTATCGGACAACTAAGACCACTTCGGAATGAAGAGGATTTTACCGTGCACTATAATGATGGAAACTACAACAGTTGGAGACTCCGAAGACTAGGATAATTTGAAGGCTCTGAAGAATTCCCAGATTGGTATGACCTAGGATAGTTACCCTTATGGAACTTGTGAGACTATGGAAGCTGTCAATACCCGAGATCAAGGGTATCGGAGAAAGACTGGAACATGGAGCATTAGAACTCAAAGTTTTATAAGGAAAACCCTAAGGCAGGAGATATCAACTATGGAATCATAGCTCATGGAAATGAGAAGAGCAGAAACACGGCTAACCATGGTGTTATCGCCCACTTATGCTATTGCCACCGTGCTGAGTTAAGCATGCATTTCTTTGGAAGGATTGGATGACAAGAAGGCTGATGGAGCACCTATCAGCAAGATGATGTTTTAATCTTAGCTGGTGTACCGCCAGTATCTGGAGTGTTACATCAAGAACTTTAGGGTGGATCTTCAGGAAGCCGTATTTGACAAGGAAGTATCTCGTGAAGAACTCAGGACCCAGAAGCTGAAAGTAGCCAAGCTGGAGGAGCAAAACCTCGAGATACCAGAGATTCGTCAGGAACTGAAGGACAGTAAGACTATGGTTCATGCCAAGGATGTTGAAACCCAGAAGTTGGAATGCAACTCAAGAATATTAAAGGACGCCACGAGAGACTTCGCGACAACAGAGATGATCTGGCAAAAGAACTCAATAAGGACAAGCACGATCGGAAGAAGCCATCAGAGACATGAACAAGACCTGAAGAGTTTGGTGACTTTGAAGATTTATTGACCTTTAGAAGACCAAACCCTTGTTATATACCTACGTTAGATGCGACGATTGTGAGCTGTCATTTGTTTGATGTTTTTCCGACAGCCACAATAAAAAAATCAGTCTTTTCAAAACTGTTGTTTGCATTGTGTGTATCCCTCTCTATCTCTCTTATTCCACCCCAAACCCATGGACCCAATAGAGGATGAATGGAGATTGGCTTGTATTTTCTAGACCGATGAGTCAATTGGAGACAGACCAATGGATTCAGAACATGGAGGATCACATGAAGAATAACACTATAGCCGAAAAGGATATGGCCCGGCATGCTCTTCAATGCTTTGAAAGAGGTGCTGCTACTTGGTGGAGGATGTATCAAACCATCAACGGATGGCAAAGAGTAACAAATTGGAAAGAATTTAAGTTGACTTTGCCAAAGTCTCGGTTTGTGTCCCAGAGATTGAAGCCTTATGGAAGTGATATGAAGAAACCTTGTGCATGCAAGTTCTGTGGAGAAATAGGACGCAACCATAAAGAACACAAGGATGAATGCCCTAATTTCGAAGGAAGTCACTCAACTGAAGAATGCCCAACTAGGCAGATTACTTGTTTCTTGTGTGAAGGGACTACCCACTACCCTGCTCAGTGTCACCTTTACCCCATGGATCAAAGAACCGTACAACAGAAGAAAGAAGCAATGAAAGGAGCCCTCATGGAAACTTTAGAAGAACCTGTGGTGAAGGAAGAGGTGGAGGACACACTCAAAGAAGACCCAATTAAACCATGCACTAAGTCATGCTATTCATGTGGAGAAGAAGGACACATCTCCCAAAATTGTCTGAATTGGGATCTGGTAGAATTCCCGACAGAGGAAGTAGAGTATGACCCACAGGAAATAGAAGCCCTGATTGGAACAGAAAAGTCCAGGAAGAGAAGTAGATTGGATTCCAGGAAGGACCTGAGTCATATCACCTGTTTCAGGTGCAAGCAGTCAGGGCACTACTTCAGCAGTTGCCCAAAAAGGAAGCCGAGGACCCAAGGAGGCTTTCTAATCACAAGGAAACCAAGAGACTTGTCAGAAGTAATATGTTTCCGCTATAATGAAGTAGGGCGCTTTGCCAGAGATTGTACCAATGAGAAGGAGGCTTGTGCTAAATAGTTGAGTCTGTGAGAAGTATAGTAGAAGTAGTGAGAACATTTTTATTATTGAGGTGTTGAGTTGAGGCCTGTAATGGAAATACAGGAGATTGTAGTAATTGGAGAATCAATAAAGCTATCATCGTTGGTACTGGTTTGGATTTTTATGAGTTGTTACTCTATGAAGAAAGATTTTGACCATTTTCGAGGATATGAGAATATGGTCTATGGAAGATTGGAGCATTTTAAGGGTGGTAGTACCCTGTGAGGAGACTTGACCCTTGGTAAAGATAATGATATTCCACGGAGTGGATTTTGAACAAAATAAGGATGAGTTTTGTCTCGATAAGTGGGATATCCCAAGAGTATGAAGGAATGAAGTACTACTTGATATAAGGGAGGAAGAATTATTGGATGTAAAGGAGGTATGATGTTGGTAATATGGAGCAATTGTAACTCCATGATGAGTCTAAGTAATCACGTCTTAGTTTGGTGCCAACAGAAGGAAGGGAGATAGTACAATTGGATGGATTTAAGAATGCTAGGAAGCTGGATGTTGGAATAATGATCAGTTGCCCCGATGATGATTTCAAGGTTTGCAAGTGATGAGATGGGCCATAACCCACAGGCTCTAGGACCTGCCAAGAAGCAAGCACACTCATGCTGAAGGAAAAACCCTGGAAGAGGATATGCCTTTATCAACAGAAGATCTTATAGGAGTAACGCAAAACCTGAGATATGTGAAGAAACGATAGATGTTTGTTCGGCTTGCAGAATCCATGGATTTATCCGAACTTGGTTCGTCGACAAGAGAAATTCTGCAATGCTTGTGAGGATGACCGAGTGTTAGAATGCGAGATTCGCTAAACCATATACTAGGTAATGATTTGGGTGCGGGATGGATTGATCACCGTACTGACTTACTCTTATTATTCGCCTTGCTATATGGGATGGTAAATCTGAGTGACTTACCCATAGTAGAGAGACGACGATTAAAACTTGTTTAAACCTTAGAATGGTATGACAATTTTCCCTTGTACAAGGCAGCTGCTGCCAATCGTAGGATATACGGTGAGGTTCAACCCAGACCCATTTCCTGCAGGAGAAACCATAAACTGATGACCACCATGAGATATCGATATTTTTTTAGTATTGGCGCCAGACCCGTCCGCTGAGAAGACCCGATCACAGAAGAACCTTACCAAGAAGAAAGGACAGAAGAATTGCGGTAAAGGTTATGCCACTATCGGAAGAGCCCAGAGAAGGAATTTTTCTGAGAATCTGAGAAGACCGGCCCCGTCAAGAATAAGGATGGAGTATATGAGTATTGATGGGTCCGTAACAATGTTTCTAAGGGTGGTAGCACCCCAGACCCTCTGTGATGATAGATGGATTTTGAGAAGACCCCCAAACCTAACCTATTTCTTTCTAGCCTCTCCGAATCTCGAGGACGAGATTCATTTTAAGGGTGGTAGGTTTGTAACATCCCAAAATTCTAAATTTTGGAATGTTATATTAAATAAATAGATTTGATTGATTGTTTGATTGTTGTGTGATTGATTGACTGAAAGTGAGTGAAATTTGAAACTTTTGAAAGTTAAATGAGAGGGAATAAAAGGACTTTCCCAAACTTTCATTTTCTTTTATGATCTCCGTGAATTCAAATTCTTTTCAAATACAAAACCCTAGAGAGAAGATGACACGACTTCTTCCATTTATTTAAAATGAAAAGGGTTCTGAAAATATTTGAATTTCATTTGGAAAAAAATTCAAATTCAGAAACTTTAAGCAACTCAATGATTTTCATGAGAGAAGATAAAATGACTTCTTCAAAACATACGAAATATGAGTTGGGAGTTTAAATGAAATCCAATTTAAAGTCCTTTTGCAAATTATTTTCAATTTGGAGTTATTTGGATTTTATTCAAATTATTTTTCTCCAAAAATAAAATATATGAAAAATAGGGTAAGATGATTCCCTACAGTAGAAAATTGGAGATAAATAAATTTGAAATCATTTTGGTATTTTTAAAATGATTTTTATTGGATTTTAGTAGGGCAGTAGCACTCTTTGAATTATTTGATTTTTTCTCGATTTTATTTGACTTGACAAAAATGTCCACGTTGTAGAAAATAATTTTCTGAAATTTTTGATATATTATATGCCTATATAATATTTTGTTTCTTTTGTTTTTATTTTGTTTGTCTGTGTTTTAAAAAAAACTTTTCCTTCGCAGACTGGGCCGGCCCAGCTCCCATCGGGCCAGGCCAAGGCCCAGCCCAGCGCGCTGCTCGCCCCCTCCGTCCCCGAGCGGGACTCCGCTCGGGAGTCCGCCGCCGACCTCGCGTCGTGTCCGTCCCGGCCTCCTCCTGCCCCTTCCCCACGCCACTCGTCGCCCCCTTCCCCCTATAAAAGTCGGGCCCTGACTCCCCTCTTCCTCGTTGTCGCGCCGCTCCCGCTGCATCTCGCCGCCGTCTCGCCAGAGTTGCCGCCGTCGCCGAACTTCTTCGCTGTCGCCCCGCACCTCCCCGACCCCCGCAGCCACCACCCACCTCACCGCCGCGTCGCGCCGCCCCTTCCCCGATACTCCGCCGCCGCCGTGCCTCGCCGCCACCGGAGCCACTTTGCCCCGCCGCCGACGGAGACACGACTCGCCGGGGCTCCGCCCGACCCGCTCCGCCGACCCGCCGATCTTTTCCGTGGACCGGTATAACCAAACCCTAGATCGGTTTCCTGGTTTTTTTTTCCGTATTTTCCTTTTAAAATGGTTTTTCTTATTTAACCTAGTTATTTAGAGAACGTTCACTAGTTAAGCCTCTGGAGCGAACGTGTTCGTAGATTAGGGTTCAGTAATGAACGTTCACTTTCTAGTCTTTTCTTTTTCTGTTATTTTCTCGTCAGGGACCTATCCGCGAATTAAAGTTTTTATAGATTAGTCCCTAATCTTAAAACGACCACTACTTCTTGCTCGTTAGTCGGAATTAGATGAAACCAACACCTACTTCTTCGTTATAATCCCCTCTATCGAGATAACCAACTTAAACATGTTTTTGATAATTTAAAATTGGAGTTTAGTTCAGATTAGTATTCGATCTTGTTTCGTCTGTAACTTGAGTTTCGTAACTCCGATTTAGTTGCTTCTTTTTGCAAATCGAAGCTCTTGAGCTAAACTTTCTGATAAGGCCAAACTCACTTAATTTTGGTACTTTTAGAAATTGTTTTATGTTGCAAGAGTTATTTGCCCGTTTTCGATGTTTTCCGAAGTGTTTTCTTCGTCTTTCCGATCTTTTGAGTGATTGCTTATGTGTGGTTACTATTGCTGGCTTACGCTAGATTGACCGGAGTGTGACGAGTAGAACTATCAGGAGTTATGAGTGCGAATCATCTTCATCAACTGTACAGGCAAGTTCACACTTTGATCATATCCCTTTCATAACCAGTTTTTATGCATTAGTTTCCTCCTCAAACGATTGCATGGTTAGGATCTGTTTAACATGTGCGTTTTGGGAAGTAGATGAGGTCGTACCTATTGTCCTATTTATTATCAAACCTTTGGGAGTTACTTCTACGTTGCTTATGATGCTATGCTATGCTAGTAGACGTGGATTGGGTTTGAGTGTATCCATGACAGATGTGAGATTATTATTTAATGGTTCAACTTAAGGTGGCTACTTAAATACACATCTGGGTGGATTGAGGCACCTGGGGTATCCAGTGTTGCCTTTTTTTGGAAATCCCGGGGTACTGTGTGATTTTTCTATGGACCGCCACCCAGGCTCAAAGGGATCATAAGATTATTCATGCTAGAAACTTACGTGTGCAGCCACAAGCTATTATGGGCTCTAGCATAGTTGATTAAGTCGTGTGAACTCTTACAGTGGTAGACTAGCAGATGGAGGGGATGTAGGTGGTACTGTCTACCCATCGTAAGGTGCTAACGCTTCTGAAAGACTGTGTCTCGGTCATCCGTTTCTCAAACACCATGTAGTGCGAGAAATCCAACGGAGGCGATCGAGTCTTGAGGGGAAAAGTGCGCAAACCTCTGCAGAGTGTACAAACTAATCATGGTTAGCCGTGTCCCCGGTTATGGACGTTTTGAGTATCTGGTTCTTGGGTTATCATATTGATCTCATCACTCTAAATTAATTTGTTGGGTTAATTACTTTTTAATTGGGATTGAGATGGGGTTTACCATTCTCAATGTTTTCAACAAATTTTGTAGTTAATAAAATTTATTCCTTTGCAGTAGGGAAAAATTGGCTTTTCGCAAAAACATTATAACCATAGAGCCTCCACCACCATATATTCATGTAGTGATAGCCATTATTCATCATTATCCTATGGTGTGAATTTTCCAGTACATTCAATGTACTGACCTTTTGTGGCTGCAACGTCTCATGTTGCAGGATCTTACGATGAGTAAATGATACGTTAGGGTTACGATTTCTACACTCAACTTTGCCGTTGGTGTTGATGGGAATCCACAACCTTGTTACTTCCGCTATTTGGATTGAGGTAATTGGTATTTATGTTACTTTATACATGTGATTTACCTCTGTTATAAATCCTCGAGTACTGTGTGTGTCAGCATACCGATCCAGGATGACACTTAAGAACAGAGACTTGACCGTCTGAGGTCGGGTCGCTACACTGAGGGTACAAGGTACCAATCAACTGTTGATAAATGGGCCAAATTAATCAATGCCCCTGAAGAGCATGAAGATGACTTGGATGTCTATTCCAAGAAGAAGAAATACCACAACTCAATGGCCAACATGTACAAGGAGATTCCAGAGAAAGCCTTGGAAATGGGTTTGGGTTCAACCATGGGTTTCTTCACTAGAGCAGCAACTGATTTGCCGTTTCATGAAGTATCCCTTCTTGCCCTTGCCCTTCTTGAAACTAGTGGTTTTACTAACCATCAAAAATTGATGCTCCTACATGATTTCTACTTTCGCGGTGTCAAACATCGCGAATAGCTCAAGGATCATCATATCTATCCCTGATATGTTGTAGTTCATCACGAAGCTCTAGTATCTTGGTGGCAGTGACTTTGGAGAACCATCACTATCTCATCTGGAAGAAAACTCCCACTCTATTCAAACGATTGTAGTACTCAGACAATCTGAGCACATGCTCAACGATTGAGCTTTTCTCCCTTAGTTTGCAGGCTTAAGAAACTTGTCGGAGGTCTTACACCTCTTGACGTGGGCACGAGCTTGAAATCCCAATTTCAGCTCTTGGAACATCTCATATGTTCCGCGACGTTTCAAAATGTCTTCGGTGCCTCAATTCTAAACCGTTTAGCATTACGCACTGAACTATCACGTAGTCATCAAAACGTGTATGTCAGATGTTCGCAACATCCACAGACGACACTCGAGGTTCAGCACACCGAGCGGTGCATTAAGGACATAAGCCTTCTGCGCAGCAATGAGGATAATCCTCAGTTTAGGGACCCAGTCCGCATAATTGCTACTGTCAACTTTCAACTAAATTTTCTGTAGGAACATATCTTAAACAGTAGAACTAAAGCGTAAGCTACGACATAATTTGCAAAGACCTTTGGACTATGTTCATGATAATTAAATTCATCTGATTATTTAATGAACTCCCACTTAGATAGACATCCCTCTAGTCATCTAAGTGATACATGATCCGAGTCAACTAGGCCGTGTCCGATCATCACGTGAGACGGACTAGTCATCATCGGTGAACATCTTCATGTTGATCGTATCTGCTATACGACTCATGTTCGACCTTTCGGTCTCTTATGTTCCGAGGCCATGTCTGTACATGCTAGGCTCGTCAAGTCAACCTAAGTGTTTGGCATGTGTAAATCTGGCTTACACCCGTTGTATGTGAACGTTAGAATCTATCACACCCGATCATCACATGGTGCTTCGAAACAATGAACTTTCGCAACAGTGCACAGTTAGGGGGAACACTTTCTTGAAATTTTAGTGAGGGATCATCTTATTTATGCTACCGTCGTTCTAAGCAAATAAGATGCAAAAACATGATAAACATCACATGCAATCAAATAGTGACATGATATGGCCAATATCATTTTTGCTCCTTTTGATCTCCATCTTCGGGGCACCATGATCATCATCGTCACCGGCATGACACCATGATCTCCATCATCATGTCTTCATGAAGTTGTCTCGCCAACTATTACTTCTACTACTATGGCTAACGGTTTAGCAATAAAGTAAAGTAATTACATGGCGTTATTCAATGACACGCAGGTCATACAATAAATTAAGACAACTCCTATGGCTCCTGCCGGTTGTTATACTCATCGACATGCAAGTCGTGATTCCTATTACAAGAACATGATCAATCTCATACATCACATATATATCATTCATCACATCCTTTTGGCCATATCACATCACATGGCATATGCTGCAAGAACAAGTTAGACGTCCTCTAATTGTTGTTGCAAGTTTTTACGTGGCTGCTATAGGTTTCTAGCAAGAACGTTTCTTACCTACGCCAAAACCACACGTGATACGCCAATTGCTATTTACCCTTCATAAGGACCCTTTTCGTCGAATCCGATCCGACTAAAGTGGGAGAGACTGGCACCCGCTAGCTACCTTTATGCAACAAGTGCATGTCAGTCGGTGGAACATGTCTCACGTAAGAGTACGTGTAAGGTCGGTCCGGGCCGCTTCATCCCAAATGCCGCCGAATCAAGATAAGACTAGTAATGGTAAGCAAATTGAACAAATCATCGCCCACAACTACTTTGTGTTCTACTCGTGCATAGAATCTATGCATAGACCTAGCTCATGATGCCACTGTTGGGGAACGTAGCAATAATTCAAAAAAATTCCTACGTATCACCAAGATCCATCTAGGAGATACTAGCAACGAGAGAGAGAGAGAGAGAGAGAGAGAGAGAGAGAGAGGGAGTGCATCTTCATACCCTTGAAGATCGCTAAGGGGAAGCGTTACTAGAACGCGGTTGATGGAGTCGTACATCGCGGCGATTCAAATCGCGGAAGATCTGATCTAGCGCCGAACGGACGGCGCCTCCGCGTTCAACACACGTACAGCCTGGGGACGTCTCCTCCTTCTTTATCCCGCAAGGGGAGAGGAGAAGTTGAGGGAGAACTCCGATAGCACGACGGCGTGGTGGTGGTGGAGCTCGTGGTTCTCCAGCAGGGCTTCGCCAAGCACTACGGAGGAGGAGGAGATGTATGAGGAGGGAGGGGCTGCGCCAAGGGAAGGGTGTGTGGAAGCCCTCCCACACCCCCCACTATTTATAGGATAAGGGTAGAGGGGGGCGGCGGCCAAGGGGAAACCCTAGATGGGTTTTGGGTGCCCCCACCCCTAGGAGACTTGCCCCCCAAGCCAGGAGGGGCGGCTGCCCTAGGGGAGGCGCCCCCACCTCTCCTGGTTACATGAGAGGGGTTGGGAGGGGCGCACAGCCCCTTAGTGGGCTGGTTTGCCCCTTCCCCTTGGCCCATAAGGCCCCCAACGCTTGCCGGGGCCTCCGAAACACCTTTCGGACATGCTGGCCATAGCCTGGTACCCCCGGAACACTTCCAGACTCCAATACCCTTCGTCCAATATACCGATCTTCACCTCCAGACCATTCCGGAACTCCTCGTGACGTCCGGGATCTCATCCGGGACTCCGAACAACCTTCGGTAACCACATACTATTTCCCATAACAACTCTAGAGTCACCGAACCTTAAGTGTGTAGACCCTACGGGTTCGGGAACCATGCAGACATGACCGAGTCGTTCTGCGGCCAATAACCAATAGCGGGATCTGGATACCCATGTTGGCTCCCACATGTTCCACGATGATCTCATCGGATGAACCACAATGTCGGGGATTCAATCAATCCCATATACAATTCCCTTTGTCCACCAGTATGTTACTTGCCCAAGATTCGATCGTCGGTATCCCAATACCTCGTTCAATCTCGTTACCGGCAAGTCTGTTTACTCATTCCGTAACGCATGATTCCGGGACTAACTCCTTAGTCACATTGAGCTCATTATGATGATGCATTACCGAGTGGGCCCAGAGATACCTCTCCGTCATACGGAGTGACTAATCCCAGTCTCGATTCGTGCCAACCCAACAGACACTTTCGGAGATACCTGTAGTGCACCTTTATAGCCACCCAGTTACGTTGTGACGTTTGGTACACCCAAAGCATTCCTATGGTATCCGGGAGTTGCACAATCTCATGGTCTAAGGAAATGATACTTGACATTAGAAAAGCTCTTAGCAAGTGAACTACACGATCTTGTGCTATGCTTAGGATTGGGTCTTGTCCATCACATCATTCTCCTAATGATGTGATCCCATTATCAATGACATCCAATCTCCATGGTGAGAAAACCATAACCATCTATTGATCAACGAGCTAGTCAACTAGAGGCTTACTAGGGACATATTGTGGTCTACGTATTCACACATGTATTACGGTCTCCGGTTAATACAATTATAGCATGAACAATAGACAATTATCATGAACAAGGAAATATAATAATAACCATTTTATTATTGCCTCTAGGGCATATTTCCAATAGTCTCCCACTTGCACTAGAGTCAATAATCTAGTTCACATCACTATGTGATTGCAATGAATCCAACACCCATGGGGTTTGATCATATATCGCTTGTGAGAGAGGTTATTAGTCAACGGGTCTGCACCTTTCAGATCCATATGTGCTTTATAAATCTCTATGTCATCTTGTAGATGCAGCTACCATGCGCTACTTGGAGCTATTCCAAATAACTGCTCTACTATACGAATCCGGTTTACTACTTAGAGTCATCCGAATTAGTGTCAAAGTTTGCATCGACGTAACCCTTTACGACGAACTCTATTACCACCTCCATAATCGAGAAAATTCCTTAGTCCACTAGTTACTAAGGATAAGTTTGACCGCTGTCATGTGATCCATTCGTGGATCACTCTTGTACCCCTTGATTGACTCATGGCAAGGCACACTTCAGGTGCGGTACACAGCATAGCATACTGTAGAGCCTACGTCTAAAGCATAGGGGACGACCTCCGTCCTTTCTCTCTCTTCTGCCGTGGTCAGATCTTGAGTCTCACTCAATGCTCACACCTTATAACACAGCCAAGAACTCCTTCTTTGCTGATCTTATTTGAACTCCTTCAAAATCTTGTCACGGTATGTATTCATTTGAAAGTACTATTAAGCATTTTTTTGTCTATCCTTATAGATCTTGATGCTCAATGTTCAAGTAGCTTAATCTAGGTTTTCCATTGAAAAACACTTTTCAAATAACCCTATATGCTTTCCAGAAATTCTACATCATTTCTGATCAACAATATGTCAACAACATATACTCATCAGAAATTCTATAGTGCTCCCACTCACATCTTTGGAAATACAAGTTTCTCATAAACTTTGTATAAACCCAAAAATCTTTGATCATCTCATCAAAGCGTATATTCCAACTCTGAGATGCTTACTCTAGTCCTTAGAAGGATTGCTGGAGCTTTACATACTTGTTAGCATCTTTTAGGATTGACGAAAACCTTCTGGTTGTATCACATACAACCTTTCCTCAAGAAAATTGTCGAGGAAACAATGTTTTGACATCCTATCTGCAAGATTTCATAAATAATGCAGTAACTGCTAATACAATTCCAACAGACTCTTAGCATCGCTACGAGTGAGAAAGTCTCACCGCAGTCAACTCCTTGAACTTGTCGGAAAACATCTTAACGACATGTCGAGCTTTCTTAATGGTGATACTTACCATCATTGTCCGTCTTCCTTTCAAAATCCATCAATACCCAATAGCCTTACGACCATCAAGTAGTTCTTCCAAAGTCTATACTTTGTTTTCACACATGGATCCACTAGCAGAAAAGAGGGCTTTGGTTCAGGCCGGGTCAGCCCATTAGTCCCGGTTCAGTCCAGAACCGGGACCCATGGGGGCACTGGTCCCGGTTCGTGAGGCCAGGGGCCTGCCGGGCCTCGTGGGGGCATTGGTCCTAGTTCGTCTGGCCCCTTTGGTCCCGGTTGGTGGGACGAACCGGGACCAATGGGCCTCGCTCCTGGCCCACCACCATTGGTCCCGGTTGGTGGCTTGAACCGGGACCACAGGCTGCCCTTTAGTCCCGGTTCATGCCATGAACCGGGACCAATGAGGTGCCTATATATTCCCCTCGCCCGCGAGCAGAGCACTCCAGTGCTCTGTTTTTCTCTGGCCGGCGAGGGGAGGGCTTTGTGGTGCTCTAGCTCACCTCCTATGCACATGAGGTGTTCGATGAAATGCCCGAGCCACACTAGTTAAGCTTTCTCCTCTCGAAGCTCGACCTCAAAGCTCCATTTTCCTTGAGATTTGTCTAGGTTTAGCGGCCCGTCACATCCCATTCCCGTCTTCACCGCCGTCGATCGCCCGCGCCGATCTCGTCGCCGGCACCACCGTGGTGAGCCTCTTGTTCTTATCTTCTTTCTGAAAGAAAAAAATTCTTACTTTAGATGTATGGTTTAATTAATTAGATGCTCTGGAGAGCTATATGTTGTTAGATGAGAACTATGTATGTACTTTGGTTTTAATGTGATGATGAACTTCTATTAATTTGGTCACTTAATTATCTATTCATGATGTTCTGTAATGGTTTTTGACACACTTAATTATATATAATGCACGCAGATGAACCGGCAATGGATGTACGGTGACAGACACACCTCCGAGTACATTAAGGGCGTGCATGATTTTCTGGAAGTGGCTGAGGCAAACAAGCAGAATGGTTTTATGTGTTGTGCATGCCCTAAATGTGGGAATACGAAGTCTTACTCTGACCGGAAAATCCTTCACACCCACCTGCTTTACAAGGGTTTCATGCCACACTATAATGTTTGGACGAGGCACGGAGAAATAGGGGTTATGATGGAAGACGGCGAAGAAGAAGAGGACGATGACAACTATGTGCCCCCTGAATACGGTGATGCTGCAACGGGGGAAGCTGCTGAATATCAAGAGGAACCAGACGATGTGCCCAATGATGCTGCAACGGGGGAAGCTGCTGAAGATCAAGAGGAACCAGATGATGTACCCGATGATGATGATCTCCGCCGGGTCATTATCGATGCAAGGATGCAATGCGAAAGTCAAAAGGAGAAGCTGAAGTTCGATCGCATGTTAGAGGATCACAAAAAAGGATTGTACCCCAATTGCGAAGATGGCAACACAAAGCTCGGTACCATACTGGAATTGCTGCAGTGGAAGGCAGAGAATGCTGTGCCTGACAAAGGATTTGAGAAGCTACTGAAAATATTGAAGAAGAAGCTTCCAAAGGATAACGAATTGCCCGACAGTACATACGCAGCAAAGAAGGTCGTATGCCCTCTAGGATTGGAGGTGCAGAAGATACATGCATGCCCTAATGACTACATCCTCTACCGCGTTGCGTACAAGGATCTGAATGGATGCCCGGTATGCGGTGCATTCACTACAAAAAAAGACACATCCGTGACATTTTGGGCCGAATGAATTTTTTTTTCTGTCATACATATGACACTTCTATGACGATAATTGTGACAAAACCCGGTATCATCATAAATGTGGTGGGCTCCTACTTCTATGATAAAAAATCATGACAGAAAATGGGCTTTTCGTCCTGGGCGCCAGGAGACGCATCTGCATGACATTCTTTGGGCCGTCCATGACGGAAAAAACCATGGTAGAAGCGAGGGCGGGGAAAATTTCGGGGAGTTCCCGGTTACGGTGAGAGGTCGGGGGCCGAGCGATGCGAGTTTCTCTTGTACACGTACGCGCGTGTGTGCGAGGCGTTGGCTCTAACTGAACCCGAGCGAGGCGTTGGGCTCTAACTGAACCCGAGCGATTGTACTGCAGGCTACGCGTTACTGAACCCGAGCGATTGATCGATGACTGTTAACTGAACCCGATCGAGCGATTCCTTCGCTACTGCTGCTAACTGAAGCCGATCGATGCTGCCTCTGGATGAACAGTGAGCGTTGCCGGGGGGTTTGGATGAACAGTTCCCGGTGGGGGTGGATGAACAGGACCCCGTGGTGTTGCCTCTGGATGAACAGGACCCAGATCGATCGAGCCGGTTGGGGCTGGATGAACAGGACCCCGTGGAGGGCAGGATGAACAGGACCACCCCGTGAAGGGCAGAATGAACAGTAGACGGTGGAGGGCTGGATGAACAGTAGCCCGTGGAGGGGTGGTTGAACAGGAGCCCGTGGAGAGAGCTGGTTGAACAGTAGCCGGTGGAGTAGCGCATGGTGGAGGCTGGATGAACAGGAGCCCGTGGATGAACAGTCGCAGGTGGAGGCTGGAGGAGGTCGACGGTGGATGAACAGTAGCCCGTGGAGGCTGGAGGGGGTCGACGGTGGAGATGAACAGTATCCCGTGGAGTCCCGTTTTGCGGTACGCCACACCCCTCCCGATGAACAGGACCCCCGTTTCGACTGTAGCGCTCCAACACAAGTCCGTTTCCTCCGTTTTGCGGTACGCCACACCCCTCCCGATCAACATGACCCCTGTTTCGACCGTAGGAGGTCCGTTTCCTCCGTTATGCGGTACGCCAGACCCGTCCCGATGAACAGGATCCCGTTTCAAACATGGCCGGTCGAACACAAGGCCGTTTCCTCCGTTCTGCGGTACGCCAGGCCTCGTTTCCATCGGCTGTTCCGTCCAAGCCCTCCCGATGAACACGACGACGCATTCCGTTCCGACCCAGCCGGTTGGCTCCCACGCGTTCCGTTGCCTCCCGATGAACACGACGCATTCCGTTGCCTCCCCATGAACACGACGCATTCCGTTGCCTCCCCATGAACACGACGATGACGCTGTTTCTCCGTTCCGACCCAGCCATGTACACGAGCCCTGGCCGTACGTATGCGCGAGTAGGCGTTCGAGACCCCACCCGTATGTACACATACGTGGCCGTATTTTCTTTCTTGCACCTTGGCCGCTGTACGTACGTGTACATGCTACGTGCGCGCCTCTTTTACGACACGTACGCGCCTCTACTACGACACGTGTGCGCCTCTACATCCACCAGTATATATGTACATACACGTTCGCGACCAGAATGACAACGCTACGTACGCTTCGACCAGGTGGGTCCAGACTGTTAGGCACTTCCTTGCCTGCGAAGATGTAGCTGGTGGGTCCCAGCAGTCAGGGGGGCGAATCATTTTTTTTGCCCGGACGCACTTCCTTGCGTGCGAAGATGTAGCTGGTGGGAAACATTTTTTTCGTGAAATACAGTGGCCCGTCCGGTGGGTCCCAGCTGTCAGGTGGAGGAATCATTATTTTTCGTGTAATAAGGAGGCACTTCCTTGCTGTGGCCGTGGACCCAGCTATCAGCCTCTCCACGTACAGTCCACGTCCGATGGAAGTCGTTCCTTAACCATGTTGACCATGCCGCGCCGAGAGTACCAGGGCGGTGGACGACGTCGAGGCCTAGGAAGGGGACGACGGGGAGCCGGGGAAGACGCGGCCGTGGAAGCCCGCGCGGAGAGGAGTAAGAGGATTCACTGGTTCGGCTGCGGTGTGAGGCTACCGTCGCCGCAGGGCCTAGCCAGCGGTGGGAATAGTAGGGGGTGGTGAGGCCTCCGCGGCAGCACAGCCGGCCACGGGAGGCAGGAGCATGCGGCATGACCGGCGCTGCTTTGGGCGGCTGGAGCAAGAAGTCCAGAGGTTGAAGAAGCACTACGGTCGTTGGATGGACATCGTACGGTCACTGGAGCTAGAATCGTTCATATTGACTAAAGTTGACAAAGGCCCCCGTCCAGTCAACTTAGTAGGCCCACAAGTCAGCCTCCCACCATGGTGGGTCCCAGCTAGTAGGGGGAGGATTCATTTTTTTGTGCGTAATAAGGAGGCACTTCCTTGCGTGCGAAGATAGCTAGTGGGTCCGAGCTGTCAGTGGCGGTAATGTTTTTTTTGCGAAATCCAGAGGCCCTTTCGGTGGGTCCCTGATGTCAGGTGGAGGAATCATTATTTTGCACGTAATAAGGAGGCATTTCCTTGCGTGCGACCGTGGACCCAGCTGTCGGCCTCTCCACGTACAGTCCACTTCAGATGCATGTCGGTCGTTGACCACGTTGACCAGGCCGCGCCGAGAGCACCAGGGCGGTGGACGATGGCGAGGCCTAGGAAGGGAACGACACGGAGGCAGGGAAGACTCGGCAGTTGTTTCCCACACGGAGGGGAGTACGACTGTACGAGGGTTTACTGGTTCGTCTGCCGTCGCCGGAGAATAACAGCAGGTGTGGGTGAGTAGAGGGATGGCTAGGCCAGCGATGGGAGTACGGTGGGGCGGTGAGGCCTACGTGGCAGCAGAGCCGGCCGCGGGGAGGAGGGAGCAGGCAGTCCCGCCGGCGCTTGTTTGAGCGGCTGGAGCAGGAAGAGCAGAGATTGAAGAAGCACGACGGCCGTTGGATGGCCATCCAATAGTCACTGCTTGTGCGTCAACCTTTTTTTAGGAAAGCCTCAAATCTGTGGAAAACAGCATACATCCCATCTTCCATTATTTCTAATAATTTACAGCCCATTTGCTAATTATTAAGGATTTTTTGGACCCCATATTCTTTTTGTTAGCATTACATCCCATATTGTGGCCATGGTTAAAAAATTATACGAAATTTTGCATATTTCGGTGCGGTCTGAACTGTTTTTAATCCCGAAATTTTGACTCACATTCAAACTGATTTTAAAAATAAATGTATATCAATATAAAATCCAACAAATTCTCCATGCATAAAAATTAATGTAATTTAAAATCTCGAAATGAAAAAAAAGATATTTGAAACTAATTGCCGGTTTGATGTGTTTTAAAAATGCACAGCCCATTTCTCATTACTGATGGGCCATTTTCTCGGCTAGCCGAATGAAAGCTCTCCTCGTCTTGAAAGATTTGCAGCCCAACAGGCCTGACAAAGCGACTTACTTGGCAAATCACAAAAAAACTGGGCTGTGGCCGTGGACCCAGCTGTCAGCCTCTCCACGTACAGTACTCTTCCGATAGAAGTCGTTCCTTGACCACGTTGACCACGCCGCACGGAGAGCACCACGGCGGTGGACGACGGCGAGGCTTAGGAAGGGGACGACGCGGAGCCGGCGAAGACGCGGCAGTGGAAGCCCGCGCGGAGAGGAGTACGAGGGTTCACTGGTTCGGCTGCGGTGTGAGGCTGCCGTCGCCGCACGGCCTGGCCAGCGGTGGGAATAGTAGGGGGTGGTGAGGCCTCCACGGCAGCACAGCCGGCCACGGGAGGCAGGAGCATGCGGCACGACCGGCGCTGCTTTGGGCAGCTGGAGCAAGAAGACCAGAGGTTGAAGAAGCACTACGGCCGTTGGATGGACATCGTACGGTCACTGGAGCTAGAATCGTTCATATTGACTAAAGTTGACAAAGGCCCCCGTCCAGTAAACTTAGTAGGCCCACAAGTCGGCCTCCCACCATGGTGGGTCCCAGCTAGCAGGGGGAGGATTCATTTTTTTGTGCGTAATAAGGAGGCACTTCCTTGCGTGCGAAGATATAGCTGGTGGGTCCGAGCTGTCAGCGGCGGTAACGTTTTTTTTGCGAAATACAGAGGCCCTTTCGGTGGGTCCCTGATGTCAGGTGGAGGAATCATTATTTTGCGCGTAATAAGGAGGCATTTCCTTGCGTGCGGCCGTGGACCCAGCTGTCGGCCTCTCCACGTACAGTCCACTTCAGATGCATGTCGGTCGTTGACCACATTGACCAGGCCGCGCCGAGAGCACCAGGGCGGTGGACGATGGCGAGGCCTAGGAAGGGAACGACACGGAGGCAGGGAAGACTCGGCAGTTGTTTCCCACACGGAGGGGAGTACGACTGTACGAGGGTTTACTGGTTCGTCTGCCGTCGCCGGAGAATAACAGCAGGTGTGGGTGAGTAGAGGGATGGCTAGGCCAGCGATGGGAGTACGGTGGGGCGGTGAGGCCTACGTGGCAGCAGAGCCGGCCGCGGGGAGGAGGGAGCAGGCAGTCCTGCCGGCGCTTGTTTGAGCGGCTGGAGCAGGAAGAGCAGAGATTGAAGAAGCACGAAGGCCGTTGGATGGCCATCCAACAGTCACTGCTTGTGCGTCAACCTTTTTTTAGGAAAGCCTCAAATCTGTGGAAAACAGCATACATCCCATCTTCCATTATTTCTAATAATTTACAGCCCATTTGCTAATTATTAAGGTTTTTTGGACCCCATATTCTTTTTGTTAGCATTACATCCCATATTGTGGCCATGGTTAAAAATTTATACGAAATTTTGCATATTTCGGTGCGGTCTGAACTGTTTTTAATCCCGAAATTTTGACTCACATTCAAACTGATTTTAAAAATAAATGTATATCAATATAAAATCCAACAAATTCTCCACGCATAAAAATTAATGTAATTTAAAATCTCGAAAAGAAAAAAAAGATATTTGAAACTAATTGCCGGTTTGATGTGTTTTAAAAATGTACAGCCCATTTCTCATTACTGATGGGCCATTTTCTCGGCTAGCCGAATGAAAGCTCTCCTCGTCTTGAAAGATTTGCAGCCCAACAGGCCTGACAAAGCGACTTACTTGGCAAATCACAAAAAAACTGGGTTGTGGCCGTGGACCCAGCTGTCAGCCTCTCCACGTACAGTACTCTTCCGATGGAAGTCGTTCCTTGACCACGTTGACCATGCCACGCGGAGAGCACCACGGCGGTGGACGACGGCTAGGCTTAGGAAGGGGACGACGCGGAGCCGGGGAAGACGCGGCAGTGGAAGCCCGCGCGGAGAGGAGTACGGGGGTTCACTGGTTCGGCTGCGGTGTGAGGCTGCCGTCGCCGCAGAGCCTAGCCAGCGGTGGGAATAGTAGGGGGCGGTGAGGCCTCTGCGGCAGCAAAGCCGGCAATGGGAGGCAGGAGCATGCGGCACGACCGGCGCTGCTTTGGGCGGCTGGAGCAAGAAGACCAGAGGTTGAAGAAGCACTACGGCCGTTGGATGGACATCGTACGGTCAATGGAGCTAGAATCGTTCATATTGACTAAGTTGACAAAGCCCTTCATCCCAGTCAACTTACTAGGCCCACAAGTCAGGCTCCCACCAAGGTGGGTCCCAGCTAGCCGGGGGAGTATTCATTTTTTTGTGCATAATAAGGAGGCACTTCCGGTGGGTCCGAGCTGACAGCGGGGGGAACCTTTTTTTCGCGAAATTCGGTGGCCCGTCCGGTGGGTCCCAGCAGTCAGGGGGAAACGATTTTTTCGCAAAATATTGGTGGCCCGTCCGGTGGGTCCCCACTGTCAGGTGGAGGAATAATTATTTTGCGCGTAATAAGGAGGCACTTCCTTGCGGCCGCCGTGGACCCAGCTGTCAGCCTCTCCACGTATAGTACTCTTCCGATGGAAGTCGGTCGTTGACCACGTTGACCACGCCGCGCCGAGAGCACTAGGGCGGTGGACGACGGCAAGGCCTAGGAAGGGGACGATGCGGAGCCGGGGAAGACGCAACAGTGGAAGCCCGCGCGAAGAGGAGTACGCGGGTTCACTGGTTCGGCTGCGGTGTGAGGCTGCCGTCGCCGCAGAATAACAGGGGGTGTGGGTGAGTGCAGGGATGGCCTGGCCAGCGGTGGGAGTAGTTTGGGGGCGGTGAGGCCTCCACGGCAGCACAGCCGGCCACGGGAGGCAGGAGCAGGCGGCACGACCGGCGCTGCTTTGGGCGGCTGGACAAAGAAGACCAGAGGTTGAAGAAGCACTATGGTCGTTGGATGGACATCGTATGGTCACTGAAGCTAGAATCGTTTATATTGACTAAGTTGACAAAGCCCTTGGTATGCTCCAACTTAGTAGGCCCACAGGTCAGCCTCCGAAACGGTGCGCCCCAGATGTCAGGGGGAGGAATCATTTTTTGGGCGGCTAAAGGTAAGAATATCCGAGATTGAAGAAGAAGCACGACATCCTTTGGATAGACATCCAACGGCCACTGCTGCTAGAACCGTGTGTTGACTATAATAAGTTGACAAAGCCTTGCATACGCGTCAACTTATTTTTTTAGGGTACGCGTCACTTAGTAGGCCCACAAGTGTGTGGCCGAGAACTTATTGCCCATTTGCGTTTTGTAAGAATGTACAACCCATTTTTGAATTCTAATGGAATTTACAGGAGCCCATTTACAGTTTGTTAAAAGTACATCCCATTTTCTAGCTAGGACAACGATTAATAATTTCAACCAATCGTTGAAGACATAATTCAATAAAATTTCCCACATTTTGATGGGATCCGAAATATTTTTATCCCGAAATTTCTGGTCAGATCAAATATAAATTTGTATTACGTAAAAATCCAATGAAACATTGCGCGCGCAACAATGAAAATTTAAGATTTTCAAAATCCATAAATAATATTTTATAAACTAATTTCATGTTTGGTGCATGTTTTTATAGTTACTGCCTAGTTTTTTTAATTACATCCCATTTATTATTTTTTAAAGCTCATTTTCCTGTTAAGCCTAATGCATCGCTCCTAGGAAAGATTTGCAGCCCAGCGGGGCAGAGAATAACGAGTTGACCTTGCCTGGGTATTCCTCAAAAAGTTGTATAGCTGGGCTAGCCATTTTCATCTTGAAAAAATTAGTATCTGGGCTGGATATCTGGCCTGGGCTAGACGGGCCATAGCCCACCCAGTTAATACCCAGCTCTCCTCTGAACAACAACGAAATCATCGCCAAGAAAAACTCTGTAGTGCTCACGCCTCAAAAACACAAATACTGCTCGAGCTGCTTGGTCCCAGCTGTCGGCCGCACCTTGTGCAATTCTCTCATTTATATTGACTACATTGGTTGACAATGGTGTGGGACCGTGTTGTCAGGAAACCAGGAGAAAGCAAAAAAAATATAGTTGTACATAATAAGGAGGCACTTGCGTACGTACGGCTATGGCCCTAGTGGGTCCCTAGTGTCATCCAGTCAAAATAAAGTCATCTCCTGAATCCTCATCTTCGTTGACGATGTTAACAATGCTCGGTGCCACGGCGAGCGCAACAACTCGAAGGACAACAGAGAGGGCCTCGCGGGCCCTACGGATGGTCTGATACAGCACCCGCTACTCATTCAGGAAGCCAGGATCATCGGACACCTATGAGCAACTTCGAGAAACTGAGACGGCATGAAACGGTAAGGCCGCGCTTGGCAGCTCTGGTTTATTTCAAACCTGTATTAACATACAAGTGTAATTTACTCGTCATCGGAAACAACGTGTAAAATACAGGCGTAATGAAACCGAGGGCCCGAGGTCTGTAAGTAAAACCGGCGGGTTACGCGTGTAATTTGAGAGACCAGTGTATATTTTACGAGCACTACTATATGGACGACATTACCAGACGATACATGCACGACGTGTGTATCATGCCATCCATGGGCAGGGCTGAAACAGCAGCTAACGGCTGGATTAGCAATTGTCCGAGTGTCGTTCAGCGTTTTTATCGTGTGTGAAGTACTTTCGATATTTTACTAGTCGAAATCGACCAACCAAGCGCCTTCGCCTGAGACCATCTGCTTTAATTTACAAGCGTCAGTTTTACAAGCGGTTATGGTTGGAAAACGACGATCCAATCACGGCCTAATATCATGAGTTGGTCGGAAGATCATATGGTTTCACGTCTAACCTACCCGACTTGTCGTATAGGCTATGAATGAAACATCAGACGATGAACTTCTTAAGCACGGAAACAACAGAAGAGGATGATCTTCTTAACAAGCAAATCACTGGCATTAGATCGACATGCAAAACAATACGAAGCATTATTCTCAGGAGGCACGGTGAACAGCTCGTGATGCCGCATGCCACAACATTCCAAGCTCAACTTTGCAATCAAACACAAGGCCTGGCATTACATAGACAATATTCAGAACAAACTCTTAACACAGGAATATCTCAGCAGAGTAACTATTTACTTCTAAACTGAACACAGGAATAGGAAAAAACACTCGACGCTGCTCACAACAAGGGTGTCCCACTCAAAAATATCAAATGCATGTCTTCTGCCTAACATCAATGAGCAAATTTTGACAAGGTTTTCCAATTCCAATATATTAAACTAACGTCTTCTTGCTAACATCGATGATTAAACTTTGACAAGCTTTTCCCATTCAAAATATGTAATGCCTATGATTGTGGAGTACTGTCGTAGCTTCTTGTACTTGTTTGGGCACTTTTTGCCCAGGGCACTCCACGTGTTGTTAAATTGCCAATGGTCTCTGCAGACTAGTCATGTCACCGGTGTCTAATAATACTTTGTAAAGCTTCTCGGTCATTCCTTCTGTAATGTAGCGCAAACAGTGATTGCTTCTTTCTGCAAAGTGGAACGACCAACTGGACCCAGTAATGCAGCAGTTTGCCTTGGACACATTGGCTCCTTTTGTGTAGTTCAACTAAAATCAAAGTCAGAATAAAACCGAGCTTTAATTTTGATATCCCTGTAAGCAACAATAGGTATAAGGGAAACAATTACTGAGAAATAACAGTTGATGACTTGTACTCGCAGAAGAAAAGCATCTACTGATCTACTTTATCTTAATGGGAAACAAAGCAGGAGAGTAGAAATTCTCCATCAGTGTGATTCATTCATATTGACTGAGACATTATCTTAACAATGCCTTGTTTCAACATGTATAAAGAACGACAAAGCAGAAAAGTACCATTCCTAAAACAATGCAACTGATTCATTTTAACAGAGACATTATCTTAACAATACCTTTGTTAAACATGTAGAAAGAACTACAAAGCAGGATAGTACCATTCCTAACAAGTGTTGCAGTTTTGAACTAAGATTCAGTAGTTAACTAATTCTGAGAGTGGCATTGCTTAATTTTACCAGCGGCATTAGATTAACGAAAAGCATAAAAAGTTCCAGGGGAGAGTGGGTGCAACAACAGTATGTGCTTCCATCTACTTATAAAGGGGGTGATGCAGAGTTTGTTGTAACAAAGCAACAAGCATCATGTCTGGGTTGGTCCCATTTTTGTTCACTACTTAATGGGAAAGGACAGCAATACAATAGCTTCAATTCAACATTTATTTAAAACAGTACCAATACAAGTAGCACAACATCTCAAAGCACACTGCACAATCATGTGGATGAAGGCCTGTACTGACCTTTCATGAGACGACAAAGATAAAATACGATCTCGATCTCCTTTTGTGCAGTTCCACCAAAATTAAGCAAAATCACCGGTGTGACATTCAAGTTGAACTGCACAAAACACTCTTAAAACATAAGTGTTTCGAGTAGCAAAGAAAAATGTCGCAATAGCAACAAGTTGAATCGATAGCCCTGTTTTAACAGAGGCAAAAAAGGAAACAATTACTTGCCGATAAAGGAGGATGAAACAAACAGTGACAGAAAGAAGCATCTAACTTATCTTGGATGGAAAACAAAGTAGGACAGTAGCATTTCTAAAACGGTTGCATTGATTCATATTAACAGAGACATTCTCTTGAAACAACATTCGTTAAAAATTTAATTTACTTTTAACAGTGGCATTGCTTCAATTTTCCGGCGGCATTCTTAGATTAACAACAGCAAAATAGCTGTATGGGACATGCCAACACCATGTGCGTCCACACGTATAAATGGGTGATGCAGAGTATGTAGCCAAGCAGCATATATGCGCTGGTCCCATATTTGTTCTCTTTGAACCTTCTTCCTATGTGAGGGCAGCAAATCTAGTGCTGCACAAACTACCCGACCCCCCAGTTTCTTTCCCTTTTCAACAAAGAGATCGGTTCCTTACAGATGTGTGTACTGGGTTACCCCCTTTTTCCCTTTTCGACCTACAAAGCGGCTGGATAGCCAGTCTATACTACTTTCCGCCCCTCCTTTCCTCATTGAACCACGTCCTAGATTCTTGCTCCAGCCCACCGCACTCTTCTTTCCTCTTTGAACCAAAACCTAGATTCGACTACAGATCGAAAAAGATCCACATGCAGCTAGAGCAACGACGGTTTCAAAGAAACTTATACCTTAGGGTCGTCGGGATGTGGCAAGGCGTGCGGCGGGAGGCCGGATCTGCCCACACTATGTACGGCAGGGAGGAAGAAGGGGTCTGTGGCCCTCCCGCACAGGCGCTGGGTGAAAGAGAATGGCACAGCTGGTAGTGGATTGCCTCCCTCGCCGAAGGCGATAGAGTGAACGCTGCACCTCCTCCCCTTCCCGGTGCGACGGGATACGGACGCCTCCTTCACCAGCTGTGATGGGGGAGAGAGAGACAAGAGGCCAACGCAGTCTTGTTTAGATCTGGTGAAGAGAGGGTGAGAGACTGTGAATATAGCAAACCCTAGCAAATGAACGTTGAGCCTCCAGCGGTAACATATATGTAGTGTGGCGAGCGTGTGGAGAGTGCAAACCCTAGCGAACAGCGCTGAGGCTCCCGCTTATATATATACTATTGTAGTACGGACTGAGCTCCGGTGCCTTCACTGCACCTGCTTTTGGCTGTATGACAGGTGAGCCAGCCACATTTTGGGCCACCTGCCATAAATCCAAAGGCAGGTGCACTAAGTCAATGAAGCTGCGTCCATATAGTACTCTCGTGTATACGACTAATATATAGTGGAGTGGTTTTCTTATTCTCTCCATAACAATCGTTTTAAATTGTGTAAGTACGAAACGAAACTCTTTATTTAATGTATAGTGAAGAAAACTAGTACTACTTCTGATGAACTAACGATCCACGCCCACGCATCCTGGTCGCACTTCCTGTCCTTCACGTGTGGTACACTACCCTCCCTTAAGTGAACAACCACACATGCGCCAAATTATCGAAAACGTGTGAGAGTGTGTACAAATAAAGAATATTAATTTCAATTATCGGAAAGGTTTGAGAGTATTACAAAGTTTGACTTCAGTCAAATCTAATGTGCGGAGTAAATAAAAATGGAGGGCTACTACGTCCATCCGAGTTTTTAGACCACACCATTTTTTAAATCAAAGTTAATAGCTGGACAAATAAAATTACAGGGGAGCTGGAGACAAAGTTGTGAGAAGGCTTAGAAATCAATACAATACTTATGCTCTTAGTACCAACGTCGATCCTTCTTCGAGGAAACATTTGGTTCATAGCCAATTGTGTGATAAAATTGCACCAACGTGAAAGACGACTGCGTCTCCAACGCAACCAAGGTGAACTGACGAAGGATATCATCTTTGTGCGTAACAAGCAAAGAGCACTGATGGAAGATAGGTTGTTTTTCATTGAAAATCGATCAGCTTCACCAGCTGACGCAACCATGAGGCGCAACCATGAGCATCGATAGGTCATCGTGGTGATGCATCATCCATTTGGCATCAAGTTTGGGTGAGGCACCTATGAAGTTCGATAAATCCTCACTGTGGTCTGTTTCTTCTCAGTAATCAAGCTCGAGGAAGGAAGAACCACGTGGCAGAGGACAGTGAGGCGGAACAACAATGGCCATCCAATTTTGTGCAGTTCCACTAAAATTGAGGAAGACATGCCCGGGTATGGAGACACGCATCGCTGTTCCAAAAATATAAAAAAGGGCTAGCAACGACATCTCAATTGTCAATAAGAATTAATGAAAAGTACACCAACAAACAGAAGCATCATAATTATCTTGATGGGAACTAAACCAGGATACCCGAGAAAAAAAGCATTTCTTCATTTAACTAGTGATAGTACTACCACCATATGGACAATGACCGCACAACCACGATGTACTTTTTGTCGAAACAACATGTATACCTCCACCAAGGCATAAATCAGGACAACTTTTTGAGTAGCATTTCCTCTATAATAGTACTAGTAGGTGATGTTGGACCAGCCGACGAACCCTAGCTACTATGCATGGGGAGCTGGGGAGTAGTCGCATAGAAGAAAACCCGCACGCAACGACCTGGGGAGCTGGACCAGTACAAGAAGTTATACCTCAGGTGGGCGAGATGTCGTTTAGGCGGGCGGGCGGGATCTGCCCACACGACGGCAGCGAACAAGGGCGCGGAGGATCTTCGTCTGCGCCAGCGCCGGCTCCGAGAGGATGGTGCGCATCGGCTTCCTCCGTCGCCGACGGCGACAACGTCAACGCTGCACCTCCTCACCTCCCGCAGTGGACGGGATTCAGCCGGATGTGTGACCACCGGTGAGGAGAGAGATAGGGTGGACACTGTCATCTTGTTTTGATATGGAGAGGGTGAGAGAGCGAGATGCGAGAAACTCTATCAAACAAGAGGCTATAATGGAGTAAAAAAATCTCTCCATAGCAGTGTTTTTAAATAGAATATGCGCGTTCCCGGAAAAAAGAAACGAAAACTGGCGGACAATTTTTCTAACGTACCAAGAAAGAAAAGTCGATCAAAAACACGCCCCCGCTTCCAGGTCGCGAGAGTCGTCACGCACACACACACATAGACATAGACATGCATATCCGTGTTTACATAAAATTCCATTTCTATCTCCATCTCCATCTCCAATCATATTTGTCCAACTGGCACATTATTTACGTTGTTAATTATATACACAGCAATATTAACGTACAACATCTCTTGTTTGTGCACGTCCGGACCGCTGCCACGGCCGGTCCTGACCAACCCGAACCCTCTTCATCACCCGCCCGTGCTTCCCGCCCGAAACGGTTAGTGCCGCATTCATGCCCGGCCAGAGCGGACGCGACCTCTCACTGGCGCCGGCATTGAAGCGGCGCGCCGGCCGAGAGAGCGTCGCCCACGCCGCTTCCGGGTGCACGCGGCTGCTCCGCGTTCAAAGGTCACAATAGCCGGCTACAACATGCATGTAAAAAGTTCTTGGGAGTCCGTGCTACAGCTAGCTGTCCTCCCCCAACTCGTCAATCTCTTCTAGTACTGCTAGTACTCCATGGCGCGATCCATCGACAAGCAGGCGGGAAAGTTATCGTATACTCGGTTTGCGGTGAGTGGCATGCCGAGCGACTGTGTGGGGTCGAGCTGTGGAGGAGGGTGAGACACGAACACGACAAACGTGATTTAAACGTTGGTTTTGCTCGATAGCGCGATCCAACGAAACGAAACGTTGGTTTCTCTCCGTTTCCATTTTTTCTCCGGAAAAACGGAAACTTTCCACTACATTTTCATTCCTATTCCAAGGTTGCCCCGTTACAACATTCCATCAAATACAAAGGAAAACTAACACGCATGCTGATGCATCTCAATGATTCACAGAACATAGCCAATATTTACTTCACAACTAAAGAAAAAAGTTGTGAGAGCGTGTACGAAAGAAAAACTACTGACGGGGTCACTACGACTTAAACCCTAAACCCTAAACCCTAAACATGATTTAATTTCCTGGCTAGGTAGAACCTGTCGAAGGAAAGACGGCTGGCACCCTCGGATCATACGATGCTTTTGTGCAGTTCCACTAAAATCGACCTAAGCATCCCTGATGGCAAAGATATTGAAGAAGTGTGATTAGAATAATAGTACTGGCACTAGTTCATGAGACATAAACTCATCACAAGTAGAAGCCGGTAGAAGTAGAGAAAGATCGACATGGAGATGGAGCTACGGCAGTGGAGCAAGCCGACTCAAGATGGACTACCTGGGACGTCGGGCTGTAGCTAGAAGGGCGGTTGGGACGTGGCATCGGCCCATACCGCGGTGACCCCCGATTGGGACGCACCGACTGTGGGTTTTCTCCCTCGCCAATGTCGACCGCGTCTACGCAGAACATTGTTCCCTTCCCCTAGCTGCGGGATCAGGCCCGTCGTTCTATGCTTGAGAAGAGAGCAACCTAAGCAAGCAGGCTTGTAGCTTAGGCTCCTGCTTGTGTATATATAGTGGTTTTCTTTTTCTCTCCATATCAACCATTTTATATTGCGTACATGTCATTCAAGAGTGAAATGATGGTTGCTTCTTCCGACTAACTTACTGTGTGACTTGACTGCTCCTTCGTGGCCCCTACACGTACTCCCCCTACGTGTATGCAATAGTCACACGTACACATGGGCGCAAAAACGCGCGCGACGCCCTAATGCATGCATGTCCGAGCACACGACGGAACACACACGGTCATGCTCAAGTGCTCAACCTACACGTCCATGCACACACATACTCGGTTAGGGTGAGCTAGTGACCGTATAAACACCGGAAAATATATATATTGAGCGCAATGAGCGTATTATGAAGTCCACTGACCGTATTTTTCAAATATACAGTGACAGACAGTGTATTTATCTCGTTTGAAATTAAGCCATATTAACCGGAGAGGAGGCAGTATGGACTAGCATTACTTTGCTGTGTCCCGTCAACTTGCCGAACGAGGAGAAGGTTGTAGGACGGGAGAAGCTTGCACGCGGTGGCTCGCGGGACAAGGAGAAACTTTTGACTAATGCAAGCTCTCCCTCGCTCAGGCGGTGGACGTGCAAACGTTAATTCGGTGTCAGATTGCCCGAAGCATACACTATACTACTAGTGCTATTATTGTTCGACTTCCCGAATAGGCGAACAGCCAAGCGCAAAGTTTACTAGTACTACTACTATAGTCTATAAAGGTACGTACTATACTAGTACTAGGAACCAGATGGAGGAGCGTCTGCACTCTTATTATAATTTTAAAATGTGATAAAGCAATCTTCAACACATTTGGTTCTCTTAGAGGGTTCTCGCATGTGATAATGGAAGTTGATTGCATGGAACACTCGCCACAATTCTCGCTTAATTCTGGCTCATATCATGTTAAAAATAGTAGCGCTCGGTAATATTTCCTCTTTTTTTGTTATTCAGCATGTAAACAGGTCAGCAAACCTTGCGGCGCATCCTCGTGCGAACCGTGCTTGCTGCACTTTGAATGTGGCCGAGAGCTGGCTTGATGAAACACCTCGCTTCCTACTTCTTTTTTTGCGGGGTACCTCGCTTCCTAGTGACCAGTGTCTTGGCTGATCGTCCTAAGAATGCTTATATATGAATAAAGCTCTCTCATTTACCCGCAAGAAAGATTAAGCCATATTAACCGGAAAGGAGGGAGTATGGACTAGCACTAGTTTTTGGTGTGTCCCGTCAACTCACAGAACAAGGAAAAGCTTGCAGGACAAGGTGAAGCTCGCTTACGCCTTTTGACTAATGCAACCTACCCTCGGTGGACATGCATCAGTCCATTCGGTGTCAGATTGTCAGAGGCATACACTATAGTACCCAACATGCGGAGTACCATCATTGTTCGACTTCATGAAGAGGCGAAGAGCCAAGCGCAGTAGTACGAGTAGTACTACTACTAGAACCGCGTGGTGGAGCGTCTGTACTCTTTTTTATCTCTGATAAAGTACACGTTTATTCCGGAGAAGGGCGGAAAACGGCATCCCAACATGTAATGAATGATATCGATCAACCAACCATTCTCGAATATATCTTGGCCTCCGTGCGAGCCCGTCTATGTGTTCTCGCTCCTCGTCTCTCTCAAGAAACGGCGGGTTGGCTCTTTGCCGTCAATTGAGATCGGTTTGCTCACACTCCTGTCCCACATGTCAGTGATATGCCAAGAGGAGGTGCGTTGACCGACTGGCCATACGCGTACTTGGTTTTGCACCTTCATACTACTCCTCCCTCCGTCACAGTTTACAGGGCGCGCTTCATTATGATGCATTTCTCTCAATGCATTTCCACCACCAGAGAGACTTTAGACGCGTTTGGTTTAATGCTCAATTAATTAGGGCGTGGTAACCGCAATCAAGTCCACAATTTTCTCTCCATGTACTGTACTACTACGGAGTGGAGTAAGTGCATGCATGTGTGTACCCGGGGTGGAAGCACTGCATGCATGTGTGTACGCATTATTCCCTCTAGTAATAGAGGCCGTGCTATAACTACCAATGCCGATCGCTAGTCGCCTTGGTCCCACATATTTTTTTATTTTTTCTGAAGCACGCTGTATAAACAGTGATGGATGGAGTAGTATGAGCGGATTCAAAGAAGAGCGTATTGATGGTTGCTTCTTCAGCGCAACTTACAGTGGGAAAGGTGGGGCTTATGATTTGACTGCTCATTACTCACTATTAATGCGACGCAACGACCGGGCTGAGTCTCCCATGCAGTTGTGCACTACCCCCTCGGTTCTTAAATATACTCCGGAGTATTTGTCTTTCTAGAGATTTCAACGAGTGACTACTCAAATATTTGTCTTTTTAGAGATTTCAAATGGACTGGCACATATGGATGTATATAGACATATTTTAGAGTGTAGATTCACTCATTTTTCTTTGTATGTAGTCACTTGTTGAAATCTCTAGAAAGACGAATAGAATATTTAGGAACGGAGGGAGTACACATACGAAGCAAAATGAGTGAATCTACACTCTAAAATATGCCTGTTTGAAATTTGTAAAAAGACAAATATTTAGGAACGAAGGAGTATATTTTTGTGCATGGCACATGGACCCGGATGATGAAGAGGCTTCTGGCAATGCTATCAAGCTTCCATCATTTGTTTACATAATTGTCGTACTATACAAATAATTTTCCAGCGACATGAAATTGTACAATGGTGTGAGCTTTCAGCTTTTGTTTCGCTTGTCTTGCCATCGATGCTCTTTCGGAAACAATAAAAACCTAACTTCCTTGCTAATGCATGTCACTTATTAGCAGATCAGAGCTAATAATTACAACACAACTGAAGACAGAGTTGTGAGAAGGTGTTAAATTAAAATTGATCCATGCTTTCATTGGCAGCAACGTCCCCCCAGCTCTGTCTAAATCAACAAGGCATGTTGGGAAAAAAGTAGCTGTCTGGAGCATGCAACATTCCGATCATTTTGTGCAGTTCCACTAAAATAGAGCTGAGCGTCCCTGTTCCAAAGATATTAAGTGTGATTACGATAATAGAGGACTGCTGATGAAACAATAAACACACAAATAGAAGCCGGTCACCTTTGCAGTCTCTCTTAAGACTAACTAGTTGGAGAAGATTAGGCTCGGGGTTGGATAAGGAGGATAGAGCAAAACCAATCTCTCTTTGTGCAGTCGCACTGAAATGTAGAGACATTGCCCGTGTGACATTTTAGTACAACTGCACAAAACACTCTTAAGAAAAAAGTGATTTGTGCAGTTCACCAAAAGGTCGCAATAGCAACGAGTAGAAAGGAAACAATTACTGGCCAATAACAGTTGATGACACATGCGACGACAAAAAAGAAGCATATTCCTTGTCCTAAGGGAAGATAACAACACGGTTGTGTTTGTCTAAAACGGTGTGAGGACGAGAATGCAATAAGTACGCCGGACGAGCTACATTTTGGGCAAAGAACTATGGAAGATCCACATGCAGCGACGTGGGAAGACGGGCAGTGGAGCAAGGCCGGAGGGGATACCTGGAGGTCGTCGGGATGTAACTAGGTGAGCGGCGGCGGGCGGAATCTGCGAGCAGGTGGCGTAGGCCCTGCCGCGCCAGAGCTTGGTCAGAGAGAACGGCGTGTACCGCAGATCGGGACGTGCTGCCTCGGCGCCTTCAAACGGAGAAACGATGCACTTCCTCCCTTTCCCCCGGCGGACGGGATGCGGCCGGATCAGTGACCAACGGTGAGAGAGAGAGGCCACCGCACTCCCTTTCCCCCGGCGGACGGGATGCGGCCGGATCAGTGACCAACGGTGAGAGAGAGAGAGGCCACCGCACTCCCTTTCCCCCGGCGGACGGGATGCGGCCGGATCAGTGACCAACGGTGAGAGAGAGAGGCCACCGCAGCCTTGTGTGAGATACTCTGAAGAGCGACAAACCAGGCAGGCAGGCTCCATTGTATATAGTGAGCGTACTACCTTTTTCTCCATAAAAATCGTTTTATATTCTGTGTACGTGCCATTGAGCACTATAACTTTATTTAAAAATAATGCGGCAACGCGTCAAGTCGAACTTTGTTTCGTGCATGCGTGGTACACGACCTCCCTAGGTAAAGAACCGCTACAGGCGTTCAAATTAGCACATGGGCTGCCATTTCGTAAAGAAATGAGCTCCACTGTGTACCCGCGCGGGTGTGGCTGGGCACGAAGCGTGAGTACGTGCACGGTGCACCTATTCTCTTCTTGTATACGTTCACCACCTACGTGGGGTTGTGTGAGAGAGATACAAACCTAGAGAGATATAGTGTGTGGGTTCTTGAGAGTTTTTTTGGGGGGGGGGGGTCAATCAAAAAATGTAACATATGCAATGTGTGTGAAAATGTAACATATGCAATGTGTGTGAAATAGAGTCCTGGATATAACATATATATAGAGGGGGGCGATCCACGAGAAGAGAGTGGAGGTATCATCGGCTTGAGGTGTCCATAGAATCGAAGAGAGGGATGATGTGTGTGTGTGTGCGCGCGCGCGATCGATAAAGAGTGCCATCGAATTTGTGCGTGCCCACGTCAGAGATATAGAGTGGCTGGCCTACTGGAACGTGAGATGGGACATGTGTAGTTTGTCTCTGTGGCATGGATACCTACCTGTAGCGCTCGACTATCGGTGTGTGGTGGGGGAAGAGGGAGGCCCAATTAACTATAGAGGTACAATGGCTGGTATATGTGTGGAGGAGGAGAGAGGCCTACTCATGTATTAAGGAGATCGATCTGCCTCATGTATTAAGGGAGATCGATCGGCATCCATGCATATGTGCAGGAGAGGAATAAGGTTGGGAGAGAGACAGAGCTAGAGTGTTGGAGGGGGTGGTAGTGGAGTTGCTTCTAACAAATGGTGGGATAGGCTTGCTAGACAAACGGAGGGCACGCCCGCAATATCAATAAGAGAGGAGGTGGCTGCTTGTTGTCTGTGCACGTGCGTGTGAGAGACGGGTCAGGAGGCATGTGTCGGGTGGTTGGTGCGACATACGCCAAGGGATGGCTTATCATTGTGGGAACTAATATAACGTCGCCGGTGCCTGGAAACGGGATGAGGCGAACACATGCACGCCGGCGAATCTTACCCAGGTTCGGGGCTCTCCGAGGAGATAACACCCCTAGTCCTGCTCTGCGAGGTCTCCGCATGATCACTAGATCAATAAAGGGTAGCTACAATCGCTCCTAGAGCTGTTGGGCTCAAGGGAGAAGAAGAACAAGGCTAGCTCTTGCTTCCCTCTATCTATGGTGTGTGTGCTATGCGTGGGTGTTAACCTAGAAGCCAACTATGCTCAAAGGCCAACCCAGAAGCGAACCCTTTGCATGGGTGCTCCGGGGGGTTTATATAGGCCTACCCCCCAGGGGTACAATGGTAATCCGACTCGGAACTGGTCCCAGCCGTCAGTGTCTATGCTCGCCGGCTTCTCCGCCGGCTGCTGGGTCCCGCCGGCTGCCGGCTACTTGGCCGACAGGCCGGTCCCACCGCCTAGGGTCTTGTCGGCGGCTGCTTACTGTAGCCGCGCCTCTGATGATGAGGGCTTTGTCGAGGTGAGCGTGGCTATAGTGGGCCGCCTCGGGGGCTATCACTGTAGCCTCACCTCGTCTTGTCTCCTTAATGGGGCTCCTGCTTCGAGGGAGGGAGTACCGGCTTCTGGAGGCCGGCTAGACTCCTGGCCGACTAGGAAAAGCCGGGCCGCCTTCACGCCTCTATCTGGCTGAAGGGGCCCGCAATCCTCGGGCCGTACAGGAGTGGGTCATGGATGACGTCGAGACAAGCGTGGCTACAGTTCCGAGCCGCACGGGAGACGTCCTTCCCGTACGGCCTCCTGTAGCCATGCCTGCCTCGGGCTTCGGGGGTCGTGGGCCGCACTATGGCCACACCCCGTCACGTCGCCGTTATGTAGGAGTGGTTGTGGTCTTGGCCGGCTCCTAGGAGTCGGCGTCCTTCTTGGCCGGCTTCTTGGAGTCGGCCACCCCGTGGTCGTCTTGGGGAGGAGTCGGTGAGGCTGGGTCACCTTCCGGGAGTCGGCTTTAGTGGTAGCCGGCCAGGGAAGGCGGCCCTAATGCTTGGAGTGCTTGAAGGCCCAAAGGCCTGATAAATTTTCCGAAGAGCCAGGGGTAGTCGGTTAGGCTACCCGTGGCCATTCCCTCCGACAGTAGTCCCCGAAGCTGATTGGGCTTCGAGGTGGAGTGGGGTTCAAGAAGCTCGATCAGCTTCCTATCGTGACAAGCCGGCAGCTGGGAGCCGGCCTTGGTCAGGCGCGCCGCATTAGTCGAATTTTCCTGGAGTTGAGGGGGGGTGGCGGGAACCCTGCGGGCACGTGCACCGGGCCGCGGGCCGGCCTCAGGCCGTTGGCGTGCCACGTGGCCGGAAAGCCTGCCAGCCCACGCGCGTGATGGGACGTCGCTGCAGGGAGGGGGCCCGCCACGTCCGCGCCCCGGCCCAGGCGCGGATCCTTTGTATCCCGAAACCGCCCGCACGTTCCGTGCGGCAGTTTCGGCTCGCACTTATGCGTAATAAACGCGAGACGTGGGGGGAGTGGGCGTAGTTAATCCCACGTCTCCCCCCCCACGTCCGGCCTCTTCGGCCACGTGAGGCTATAAGTAGGGGGAGGTGGAGGGCGGCAGGCCCTCGCACGCTCCTCCTACTTCCACCGTCTTCTTGCCTTGCTCGTTCTCGCGACAGCGCTTCGCCGCCGCGCTCTTCCTCCGCCGCCGTGCTAGCTTCCGCTATGCCTCCCCACGTAGAGCAGCTTGGCGGGGATTGGGACGGCTCCATCGTCCATAACGATCACATCGATTTCCTCCGCGACACCCGGCGTCTGCCTAGCGCGGACAAAGTGGAGGTCCGCCTGGCGCCGGAGAAGGAAGTCAGGCCGGCACCGCGGGAGGGCGAGCGGGTAGTCTTCCGCTCGCATTTCCTGCGCGGCTTTGGCCTGCCAGTGAGCGCCTTCTTCTGCTCCTGGCTGGAATTCTATCAGCTCCAGCCGAACCACCTCACCCCCAACGCGGTGGTGCTGCTGTCGGCCTTCGTCACCCTGTGCGAGGGCTATCTTGGCGTCCTCCCCACCCTCGAGCTCTGGGGGGAGTTCTTCCAGTCGAAGCTGGGCACGCGCGTGCGGGGCGTGCCGGCTCAGACCGGCGCCTTCATCGCGTCGCGGAGATCAGGCGCCGACAACCCCTTCCCCATCATCACACTGATCCAATCGGTGAAGAAGTGGCAGAAGTCATACTTCTACGTGCGGAGCATCGCTCCCCGGGGCGACTACCTCAACCTGCCGGCCTACGTGGCCGGCCCACCGGCGGGCAGGGTGCCCCAGTGGTCCTTCCGGGCCGTGACGCTATCGCAGGGAGGAAACGCCGCCATCGCCCGCCTGCGGGTGATGGTCCAGTCGGAGGGCCTGGCGGGGCCCGACCTCCTGGCCGCGTTCGTCACGCGCCGGGTCCTCCCGCTCCAGAGCCGGCCTCATCTGATCTGTCAGATGAGCGGCCAGCTCGATCCAAGCCGAATGTGCACCAAGGAGATGCCACAGCCCGACGCCGCCGACATGGTGAATTACCTCGCCAACTGCCAACTTTCCGAAGACTGGCAATTCGGCAAGGAGCCATACAGCCGCGCCAATCCTCCGCCTACGGTACGCTCCCCTCGTCTCTTTTTCTCTCTCTCTCTCTCAGCTTTGTCGCCGAGTTCCTCTGGGCCGACACTAACTCAGTCGGCTTGCTCTTTTGACAGAGTCCTCTGCTCCGGCCGGCCGGCGGGGCAGACGTGGAGCGCCGCTTCGTCCCCGACCGGACCGAACACGACCAGGAGGACCCCGACCTGGGGGCGGTCCATATGGAGGATGCCGCCGAGCCGGCCGGCCGCCAAGCCGGCGGCGAAGCAGGCGGCTCCGGGTTCACCGCTACCTTCGACGACTGGCCAGACGAGGACGAAGCCGAAGCCGTCCCGCATCGCCAGCCGACATCCGGACACGGCGCGGGCTCCTCCGGCGCGCAGCTTGCTCGGGGTAGAGGCCAGAAACGTCGCGCCACCCAGGGTATGTTCGGTAGCCGGACGAAGAAGCCCAGGGGTGGGGCGGCGGCCACCAGGCGGGAAGAGGCGGCCGCGAAGGCGGCTCGCTTCCGCAAAGTGGTGAAGCAGCCGCAGACTGTGTTGGCGTAAGTTCTCTCTTTCTATTTACTCTCCTTCTTTCTTTTCTTGGGTGGTTCTTGAACCTTCGTCTTCTTTTTTCAACAGTCAGGGCTCCGCTGTCACTTGAGCGGGCGGCTGCCGGCTCCGTCGTCGAGTCGCCAGGGGGCTCTGGGAGCACCACCCGCCGCGTAGATCCCCGCACCGCCCTCCTGGAGGCGACGGAAAGGAACGCGCGGGAGGTGCGGGAGGAGCAGGAAGCACGGGAGGCGGAGGCACGGAGGGCATCCGCTGCCCAAGCAGCTCGGGAGGAGGAGGCGGCGAAGGCGCTCGCCGAGGCCGCAGCCAAGGCCCAGGCAGAGGCCGAGGCCGAGGCGGCGGCAGGGAAGGCTTTGATGGTCACCCCCCTGCGCACCATGGCGCCAGGGGATGTGGATCCCTCGCCAGGGGGAGCCAGCGGTTCCCAGCCGGGGCTGGGAGGAAGCGGCGACGACGTCATCATCTTGGGGGAGGCGCCGGGGCCGACTCCTCCGACTAGGGCGGCCCAAGGCGGCCAGCCTGAGCCTGCGCCCGCACAGTCGGCGGAGGGCGAGCCGGCCGCGGGAGCTGAGGTGGTGGTCCGGGTTCCGCCAAGCCGGCGTGCAGGGAAGGCCGCGTCGGAGCCGCAGAAGGCTGCGTCGGAGCCACAGCCGGCCGTGGGCTCCAGCTCGTCGGCCCGAGACGCGGAGGCGGCCAGCGCTACCTCGGGGTGGACACCAGGCGGAGGGACAGCCGTGGTGAACGTCGCTGCACAAGACGTCCGGACCCGGCTCCAAAGCCAAGCCGCGGCGCTGAGGCAGTTCACCGACGAATTCCTCGCAACGTGGGCAGCCATCTGGGTTAGTATCCTCATCTTGCTCTTTCTTGATCTTGATTTCTCTCGTGGGGGCGCGTCAGCGCACCCACTGGGTGTAGTCCCCGAGTTCCGAGTCGGCTGCTGAGCAGGCGGCTTGGAACTTCTTGGAGATTTTGTCTTTGCTGCTTTTGTTCTCACTTCGGTCTTCTGTCCGTCTTGCAGGACTACCACAACCTCCGAGCGGCCGCCTTCAACTCCCAGGCTCGGGAGCTGACTCAGAAGACCGCCGATCTTACTGAGAGCCGAGGTATGTGACTTGATCTTGATCTCATGTGGGGGCGCGTCAGCGCACCCACTGGGTGTAGTCCCCGAGATTCGGGCCGACTGCTGAGCAGTCGGCTCGGATCTTCCTTGATGATTCCTTATTGTTCTTCTTCTTCTATCTCTGCAGCGGCCAACGCCAGTCTGAGGGCACAGCTGGGGGAATCCCAGACTGCTCTTCGTGCCAAGGACGCAGAGCTCGCCGCCTTGGTGCAGGAGCGCGACCGCCTGGTCAAGAAGCTGGCCGACCAGGAGGAAGGCCATAAGGCTGCGCTGAAGGCTGCGCAGGATCGCGAAGCCACCCTCCAGGCCGAGTTCGAGACGGAGGCGGCCGGCTGGGCAGAGGCCAGGCAGACTCTGGTCTCCGGCTATGGCCAGATTGAGGACCTGGTTGACGGTAAGTCGTCTACCCCTTCATCCTTTCTTGCCATCTGCCACTTCGGCTTGTTTTTCTGATTTTGGTGTTCTTCTTTTCTTTTCTTCTTCGCGCAGAGTACTTCCCTGGCTATTCAACTGCCGCCAACCAGGCCATCGAAGCCCGTCGCCAGGAGAAGAGGCAAGCCGGCTTCGAGATCTCGCCAACCGCCGGCCGCTCGCTAGAGGAGCAGCTCCTGGCAATCCAGGCTCGCATCCAGCCGGCTCACAGGCTGCTCCGCCGGCTTCAGCGTGCCGGGTCGCAGGTCTTGGCCGCCCTCTGGCCCGGCCAAGTGGTCCCTCGCAGCCCCAGTCGGACCGCCGACTGGCTGGAGGTAGCAGTAGGGCGCTTCGAGGCTTGGAAGGCGTCAGCGGCTCACTCCGGTGCCAGGCGGGCGCTGGAGTTCGTCAAGGCCTGGTATCCCGGCCTGAACCTGGACCAGCTGGCTACTTGGAGGCAGCAAGCCGACACGGAGCTGGAGCCGGCGTGGCCGGCCATCATTCGGCGGGCTTCAGCGATCGCCGACTACACCGACACCAACGTCTTCGCCCCCGAGGTGGACGACAACGGAGTCGCCCAGCCGGAAGATTGGTTCGGGCTGGACCCGGCGTACGGCGAGGACTCGGCGGAGGAGATCGACTCCAGCGACGAGGGCGAAGAGGAGGAGGAGGAGGGTGAAGACGCCGAGCCGGCTGGTGGAGTAGCCGGCCAGCCTGGCCGCGCCTCCAGCACTACGTCGCGTGCGAGTGCGTCTCCTGCCGCCGGAGGTGGTCAAGCCGGGACCAGCTAGGCGGCCACTCCTTCAGCCGGCGAGGCCGCCTTCCCCGACCAGATCGGCCCTCGTGTCACGCCTTAGTCTTCTTTCTTTTATTTTCCTGTCTTGTTACTTTTGAACAATGTTTGGTTAAGTCTGCACAATTCCACCCATTGGGTGTATTCAAACTTAAGTCTGTTGCCGGCCTGTGGGCGGCTTTATGTATATAAGTTATGCAATCGGTCTTTCCTTGCACTTTCGCTTTTTGTCCTTCTGCTTTTTTCCTTTGCCGCCCTCCCTTGGTTGCCGCCTCCCCAATCAAACAGTTGCTCTGCAATCTGTAGCCGGGGGGTGCCTGGCCGATTGGGGAGGGGGAAGTACTTTTAGCTCTGCCGGACTTAAGCTAAGTTTTTTAGGAAGCCAGCCAGCCGGCTGCTTGGACAGCCGGCAGGCATATATGGAGGCCGTCTCTTTGCTATATAGGTTAGTTGTTCCTTAGCCGTTTTTCGTGTGGGCGTCCTTTCTGTCTTTCCTCTTGCTAGTCGGACAGTCAGTTCTTTGAGCTGCGACTTTCAACAAGGGAGGACTCGGGAGCCGGCGCACTACTTTGCTGACTTTAGGAAGGACTTTCGATATAGCTCAAGGCGGCCAGTCCCCGGGCCGACTAGTCGGACCCGGTGCCGGACAAGAATTCAAAATGTAATAATACATTCATGGATATGATACTCGTCATTCATAGATAAATAAAAGGCAGTCCCCGAGTACTGTTCGGGGGGCCTGTTGGTTTGTACTTAATACAAAAGGGGTAGCGTGATACATACTGCTTTTCAGCTATAAAATCGTCTTAGGAGGTTTGCGTTCCATGGTCGCTCCGAATCCTTGCCAGAGTCGTCTCTCTTGCGTGATCTTGGCTTTTGCGCGTCGATCAAGTAGTAGGAGTCGTTGCCGAGTGCCTTGCTGACGACAAAAGGGCCTTCCCAAGGGGCCAAGAGCTTGTGCTGGCCGGCTGTTCGCTGGATCAGCCGGAGCACAAGGTCGCCCTCTTGGAAGGATCTTGGCTTGACCTTGCGGTTGTAGTAGCGGCGCAGGCCTTGCTGGTAGATGGTGGACCGGCTGAGGGCTAACAGCCGGCCTTCTTCCAGTAGGTCAACGCCGTCTTCTCTTGCTTCTTTGGCTTCCTCCTCCGTGTACAAGGTGATCCGAGGCGAGTCGAACTCGATGTCTGTTGGGATGACGGCCTAAGCACCGTACACAAGGAAGAATGGAGTGAAGCCGGTTGACTTGTTGGGTGTAGTGTGCAGACTCCAGAGGACAGCCGGCAGCTCCTCGAGCCAGCAGCCGGCCGATCGCTCCAGTGGTACAACCAGTCGGGGCTTGATGCCGGAGAGGATAAGTCCATTTGCTCGCTCGACCTGGCCGTTTGACTACGGGTGGGCAACGGACGCTAAGTCCAGTCGAATGCCCTGCGTCGCGCAGAAACGTGCCAGTGCGCCTTTGGCGAAGTTCGTGCCGTTGTCGGTGATGATGCTGTGCGGCACGCCGTACCGAGTGGTGATGTCGGTGATGAATGTCATGGCAGTCGGCCCGTTCAGCTTTTTGATGGGCTTGGCTTCGATCCACTTTGTGAACTTGTCCACCGCAACAAGTAGGTGTGTCATGCCACCGCGGGCTGTCTTGAAAGGGCCCACCATGTCCAGTCCCCAAACGGCAAAAGGCCAGGTGAGGGGAATGGTCTTGAGGGCAGAAGCCGGCAGGTGTTGTTTGGAACTGAAGACTTGACATCCTCTGCAGCTCTTGACTATTTCTTTAGCATCCTCCAAGGCAGTCGGCCAGAAGAACCCGTGGCGGAAAGCCTTGGCCACGAGGGATCTTGAGGCGGCGTCATGGCCGCATTCGCCTTGGTGGATGTCTTTGAGGATTGCCACTCCTTTTTCTGGCTCAACGCAACGCTGGAAGACTCCAGTGATGCTGCGCTTCACGAGCTCCCTGCTGATTATTGTGTATGCTGCGGCTCGTCGTTGCACTAGTCTTGCTGCGATCTCATCAGCCGGCAGCTCTCTGCTGACTAGGAACTTGACGATGGGCTGGGCCCATGAGGGAGCTGTGACTTCTTCTGCTGTTAATGTGGCCACCATGACTCGGGTGGGTGGGTCGGGTGTTGCATTGGAGTCGACCACCGCTTCTTGTGTTGTTGCAGTCCCCGGGCCGACTGCTGCAGTCCCCGGGTCAGGTTCTGAAGTCCCTGGGCCGGTTGCGACTACGTCAGTCCCCGGGGCAGTCGTCGAAATCCCCGTGCCGCCTGCGGGGTTTCTTGAGCCGGATCCGGCTGTTTCTGGCGCAGGCGGTACGAAGATGGAATCCAACTCTGGAGACGGCTTGATGGACGGCTTGAGGAGGCGCTGGAGGGAGACGCCAGTCGGTATGGCTTGTCGGGTGGAGCCGATCCGTGCTAGGGCATCTGCTTGGTCGTTGTCGGCCCTTGGCACGTGAAGGAACTCGCACCCTTCGAAGTATCCGCTTATCTGCTGGACGAGGAAACGGTAGCTCGCCATGTTCGCGTCCTTGGCGTCCCAGTCGCCAGATGATTGCTGGACTACCAGGTCTGAGTCGCCGTAGCACAGGATCCGGCGTATGCCGAGTTCTTTGGCTAGCCGGAGCCCATGTACGAGCGCCTCATACTCGGCCACGTTGTTGGAGGCGGCGAAGTGGATCTGCAGCGTGTACTTGAGCTTGTCGCCTTTGGGAGAGGTGAGGACGATGACGGCTCCCAAGCCGGTGCGCATCTTGGACCCGTCAAAGTGCATCCGCCAATGGGTAGAGTTGGGAGCCGGCGGTAAGTACTGGGTCTCGGCCCAGTCGACGAGGAAGTCGGCCAATGCTTGCGACTTGATGGCGGTGCGGGGTTGATAGAAAATCGTGTAGGGCGCCAAGGCAATGGCCCATTTAGCCACCCGGCCGGATGCATCCCTGCTGCCTATGATCTCGGCGAGCGGGGCAGTGCACACGACCGTGATGGGGTGCTCTTGAAAGTAGGGCTTCAATTTCTTGGCAGCGAAGTACACCCCATAGCACATCTTCTGGTAGTGCGGGTAGTTTTTCTTTGAGCTGGACAGTACTTCGCTGAGATAGTAGACCGGCCTCTGGACCAGCTGGGCTCGGCCTTCCTCCGGGCGCTGGACCACAACAACAGTGTTGACGACTCGGCTTGTCGCGGCGATGTAGAGGAGCATGGGCTCCTTCTCAGTCGGCGCAGCCAGGACAGGCGGAGTGGTCAACATTTTCTTCAACTCATGGAAGGCTTGGTCGGCTTGATCATTCCACTCAAAGTGAGTGGACTTCTTCATGAGTCGGTACAGGGGGAGAGCCTTCTCTCCTAGTCGGCTGATAAAACGGTTCAGGGAGGCTAAGCAGCCAGTGAACTTCTGCACATCTCGCAGCTTGGTGGGGATCTCCATCCTCTCGATGGCCTTGATCTTGACAGGGTTGCACTCAATGCCGCGTTCGGAGACCAAGAAGCCTAGTAGCTGGCCGGCTGGCACTCCGAACACGCACTTCTCGGGGTTGAGCTTGATCTGGAATCGGCGCAAGTTGGCAAATGTTTCCTTCAGGTCTTCCAGCAAGGTACCGCGCTTCTCTACCTTCACCACAATGTCGTCTACGTAGACGTGGGCATTTCTGCCGAGTTGTTTCAAGAGACATTTCTGCATGCAACGCTGAAAAGTGGCAGCGGCATTTCTCAAGCCGAATGTCATTGTCAGGTAGCAGAAAGCTCCAAAGGGTGTGATGAAGGCAGTCTTCAGGCGGTCAGCCGGGTCCAACTTGATCTGATGATACCCTGAGTATGCATCCAAAAAACTTAACAGCTCGCATTCGGCTGTGGAGTCTATCACTTGGTCAATCCGTGGCAAAGCAAATGGATCCTTTGGGAAGGCCTTGTTCAAACTTGTGTAGTCTATACACATGCGCCGCTTGTTATTCTTCTTCAAAACCAGGACTGGATTGGCAAGCCATTCTGGAAAGAACACTTCCATGATGAAGCCGGCTGCAAGGAGCCGGGCTATCTCTTCTCCCACGATTCTTCGCTTCTCTTCTGATAGTCGGCGGAGGGGTTGCTTGACCGGCTTCGCATCAGCTCGGACATGTAATTTGTGCTCGGCGAAATCCTTCGGGACACCCGGCATGTCCTTCGGGGACCATGCAAAGATGTCTCGATTCTCACGGAGGAAGTCGGCGAGCTCGCCTTCCTATTTACTGTCCAAGTTCGCCCCAATCACGGCGAACCTCTCCGGGTGCTCCGGGTCTAGAGGTATCTTCTTTGTCTCTTTTGCAGGCTGAAAGGAGCCCTGCACATCACAGTCCTTGGGGTTGGGGGACAAGGCCGGCCGCTTGCTGGCCATGGCCACTACCCGCTCCAACATCTTCTTCTCTTCGGCCACCACGAGGGACTCGGCCAGCCGGCTGCAGGCCATGGCACACTCGATGGATTTCTTGTAGTCGCCGGCTACCGTGATGATCCCCTTCGAGCTCGGCATCTTCATCTTCAGGTAGGCATAGTGGGGCACAGCCATGAACTTGGCCAACGCAGGTCGGCCAAGTAGCGCATGATAGGGGCTCTCCAGATCCACCACCTCGAACCATATTGCTTCCCGGCGAAAGTGATCTTTGTCTCCGAAGAGAACATCCATTTTGATCTTGCCGATTGGAGAGCAAGATAGGCCGGGTACGATACCATGGAAGACGGTGCGGCTCGGCATGAGCTGCTTTGCTTTGATGTTCAGCTTGTCCATGGTATCGCGGTACAGTATGTTGATACTGCTTCCGCCGTCTATCAGGACGCGGGAAAATCTGGCAGCTCGCCTCTCCGTCGCAAGGGTGACGTCCAAGACCATAGCATAGGAGCCAGGCGAAGGCATCACCTCTGGGTGGTCAGCCTGGCTCCAGCTGATGGGCTTTTCCGACCAGTGCATGAACTTGGCGGTGCTAGAGGCGACTGCGTTTACTTCTTGGTGCTGCAGGTGTCGGCTGCGCTTGTCGTCGACTTGACTTGTGAAGACGACGTAGGTGTCGTGCGCTTCGGGGAACTCGTCTTGGATGGCGCCGACTGCCGGCCGGGCCACCGGCTGCTGGGGAGCTGGAGGCGGCGGGCCGGGAGGCGGAGGCGGCACCATCCCTTCGCCCTTGGTGATGCGGGTGAGCCAGTGGCATTTCCGTGTTGTATGGTTGGACGGCTTCGCGCCGCTGTGGAACTTGCAGGGAGCATCGAGTGCTTGTTCGTAGGAGAAGGACGGCTGCCAGGGCGGCCGGCCACCCTTCTTCTTGGGAGCGGGCCGCTCGTCGGGCCGCTCGTCTTCAATTGTGGCCACCTGCCGACTGGAGGAAGTCGGCATGGGGCCCTTGCGCTTGTGGTCGTTCTGGTAGGAGCGCCGGTTAGGGTCGCCAGCCGGCGTCTTGGGAGCCGGAGCAACTACCTTCCCCGAGGCGTCCACTCGGAGCTCGGTCTTCATGGAGGAGTCGGCGGTGGCATACTTGTTGGCGATGACCAGTAGTTCGTCGAGGGTAGCCGGCTCGTCGCAGAGGAGTCGGTGCTTGAGGAGGGTGCCCTCTCGGCACCCGGCAGTGAAGTACTCGATGGCCTGAACCTCGTGCACTCCCTCGCAGGAGTTGCGGAGCTCGGCCCATCGCGTGAGGTAGTCGTGGGTCGACTCGTTGGGCCCCTGGACGCAGAGGGAGAGCTGGCGAGGCTTGGGAGGCCGCTTGTAGGTGCTGGTGAAGTTGCGGACGAAAACTTCGGTGAAGTCCAGCCAGCTGTTGATGCTGTAGGGCTTGAGGCTGTTGAGCCATGTGCACGCCGTGCCTTGCAGCATCAAGGGGACATACTTCACGGCGACGTGCTGATTGCCGTTGGCGATGCTGACAGCTGTGGAGTAGTCGATGAGCCAATCTTCTGGCTTCACCGAGCCGTTGTACTTGGGTGTGTCTCTGGGGAGCGAGAACCCTTTGGGGAAGGGCTCGTCGCGGATGCGGGGGCCAAAGCATGGCGGGCCGACATCGTCTTCTTCTTCTAGCGCCAAGGATCGAGCAAGGCGGTCGATCCTGTGGCGGGCGTCGTTTTCGTCGACTCCTTCTCGGCGGCCGAGTCGGTCACCAAGAGTCGGATGGGTGACAGGCGGTGGAGTGAGGCGTCTTTCTCTTCGAGGCGGGGGAGGAGGCAGGTTTCCCTGGTGCTCTATGGCCCGAGGGCGGCCATCCGCGTCGCGCTCGATGGTAACGCGAGTCCGGCTGCGGCTGGCAGCCGGCTCCTTGTCTTTCTTCTGGCGCGCGCCGCTTGCAGTCGGCGAGCGGGACGTCGCGGCGTGCTCCCGGCGCGGGGGATGGCTATCAGCGCGGGGGATGGCTATCAGCGCGGAGGATGGCTATCAGCTCGGGCGCCGGCTTCGTGCCGTTCTGTAGCCGCGTCGATCAGCTGCTGGATCCGTCTTGTCATGTAAGGGAGCTCATCGGCTCCCAGCCCATTGAGCTCCTCTGCTGCCGCCTGAGCGGCTCGCAGGTTCTCAAGCGGGGCGGCGTAGACGGGGCGATCCGCGCCCAGCATGCTGGCAACGGCTGCGCCACGCTTCTGGACGAAGCCGGCTCGGCTCGGGCCGCTAGGCGGCGGCGTCCCGAAGGCAGCGCGGTCGACTTCGCGCTGGTGGGCCTCGGTGAGGCGTCTCATCGAGGCTATCTTCTTGCTCTCCGCGATGAGGGCAAGACGGCGTGCCTCCAGGGTCTCGGCGTCGGCGTCGGTCGGGATGGGGACGGAGAGGTCGTGCATCGCCGCTTGCTGAGCGTCGCGGGCGTTCTCGCCCGAGTTGGAGACGTGGCTGATGACCAGCACTTCGGTGACAGCGCTGCTGCCGCTGTCAGCTCGAGGGAGGGGGTCGTCGAAGACCACCACGTCGGAGGGGTAGGCGTCGAGCGACGCGGTGTCGGAGTCGATGAGCATCCGGTCGGTGGAACCGACAGACTCCATGTCCGCAGCAGGCTCGCTGGAGACGTGAAGTTGGTCGAGGAGGCTGACGAGGCGGCTCTCGGGGTAGTCGGTGCCTGCGTCGGACGCAGGCTCGTCGGAGATGCGAGTCTCGCCGAGCAGATCGGCGAGGCGGCTCGCTGCGCAGGCGTCGTCGACGCCTTGCAGCGCGTTGAGGCAAACGCCATCGGGCGCAGCAGGCTGGCTGCGCTCGCGGGGAAGGAAGAGGGTTCCCGTCCAGAACAGGTCTCCGGACGATGGTGCACCTGGCCCCAAGGTGGGCGCCAAATGTCGGGTGGTTGGTGCGACATACGCCAAGGGATGGCTTATCATTGTGGGAGCCAATAAAACGTCGCCGGTGCCTGGAAACGGGATGAGGCGAAGACATGCACGCCGGCGAATCTTACCCAGGTTCGGGGCTCTCCGTGGAGATAACACCCCTAGTCCTGCTCTCTGCGGGGTCTCCGCATGATCACTAGATCGATAAAGGGTAGCTACAATCGCTCCTAGAGCTGTTGGGATCAAGGGAGAAGAAGAACAAGGCTAGCTCTTGCTTCCCTCTATCTATGGTGTGTGTGCTATGCGTGGGTGTTAACCTAGAAGCCAACTATGCTCAAAGGCCAACCCAGAAGCGAACCCTTTGCATGGGTGCTTCGGGGGGTTTATATAGGCCTACCCCCCGGGGGTACAATGGTAATCCGACTGGGAACTGGTCCCAGCCGTCAGTGTCTATGCTCGCTGGCTTCTCCGCCGGCTGGTGGGTCCCGCCGGCTGCCGGCTACTTGGCCGACAGGCCGGTCCCACCGCCTAGGGTCTTGTCGGCGGCTGCTTACTGTAGCTGCGCCTCTGATGATGAGGGCTTTGTCGAGGTGAGCGTGGCTACAGTGGGCCACCTCGGGGGCTATCACTGTAGCCTCACCTCGTCTTGTCTCCTTAATGGGGCTCCTGCTTCGAGGGAGGGAGTAGCCGGCTTCTGGAGGCCGGCTAGACTCCTGGCCGACTAGGAAAAGCCGGGCCGCCTTCACGCCTCTCTCTGGCTGAAGGGGCCCGCAATCCTCGGGCCGTACAGGAGTGGGTCGTGGATGACGTCGAGACTAGCGTGGCTACAGTTCCGAGCCGCACGGGAGACATCCTTCCCGTACAGCCTCCTGTAGCCATGCCCGCCTCGGGCTTCGGGGGTCGTGGGCCGCACTGTGGCCACACCCCGTCACGTCGCCGTTATGTAGGAGTGGTTGTGGTCTTGGCCGGCTCCTAGGAGTCGGCGTCCTTCTTGGCCGGCTTCTTGGAGTCGGCCACCCCGTGGTCGTCCTGGGGAGGAGTCAGTGAGGCTGGGTCGCCTTCCGGGAGTCGGCTTTAGTGGTAGCCGACCAGGGAAGGCGGCCCTAATGCTTGGAGTGCTTGAAGGCCCAAAGGCCTGATAAATTTTCCGAAGAGCCAGGGGTAGTCGGTTAGGCTACCCATGGCCATTCCCTCCGACAGCATGCACGAATGATGAGGGGGACGATGTGGCTGTGGTAAGCAGACGTAACTACATAGGAAGATCAATCGCCCTTTGTTATAGAAAGGAGAGACATAACTTGTGAGGTACGTCGATCGATGGGGGGGGTAGTTAAAGTCGATCTAGGTATATGTTGGGAGATCGATCGGTATACATGCATGTGTGTGTTAGAAGCAAATGAGGCACGAGGAGAAGGATAGAGAGAGAGGGATGCATGTAGGAGGTGGTACGAGAGGCATACTATATCGAGGGGGGAGGAGTGTGCGAGTACGAGAATGATGAAAAGAGTGGTGGGAGTGAGGCATGGACGGTGACAAGAGAAGAGGGGAAGCTTGTGTTTGTGCTAGGCACACCTGGCTAGAGAGGCATATCGATCGATGTGTGTCGTAAAGAAGGAGCTGGGGGGGCCTACAGACACTGTGGGTGAACGACCTAAAGTGAAAAGACGAATTTGCGCGATGGAGCTAGAGAATGCTGAGGGAGGGTGAGAGGGATGCGGGCGTGTGCATGCACAAGAGAAAGTTAGCGCTGGCTACAAAGATAAGAGGGTTGTGTGGGTGTAAAAGACGAATCGAGATCATATATACTTCATTATAAAAAGCGAATTCGGATATTTGAAGAATTTATCATAGTGTTTCAAACCGACGCATGTGTGAATATATATAATGGTGATACACATGGTGTGGTTATGAACATGTTATACTACATTTAATATATTTTATCTCTACTCTTATTAAAAAACAGAGTTGTTGATGATGGTGTGCCTGCCATCCTGCATTATAGGCCGCCCAATTTATATCTAGCGGATAGCAAGGAAACTATGATGGTTGAAGTTGGCAACAATCATGATTGTAGATTCTTATTGAAATATAGAAACGAATTCAAATTTAGTTCGAATTGCAGCGGTAGTATAGACATTTGGAATGCACTAAAATGTTGGTATGAGTAGGTTACATGCATTATACACCAAGCGAAAAAAAATTAATCGGACATAACATGGATTCATACTCCCTCCTTCCATCTATATAGGGCGTAATGAGATTTTTAAGACCGCCTTTGACTATTGACAAGATTAATAGTACATGACATGCACAATGTGAAAATTATATCATTGAAAGAACCTTTCACAAACGAATTTAACGGTGTGCTTTGTGTAAGTTGCATGTCATATATCATTGCTCTAATATTTGGTCAAAGTTAGCATCGAAAAACGCATTAGGCCCTATATAGATGGAAGGAGGGAGTAGCTTTGAATAGCATTTGTATAGTAAAACGGGGCAAGACTCTCTCTTTGTGTGGTGTGAATAGTTTTATTTTTTTCGTTTTCTTTTTGGTTGAGGGAAGTGCGAATTGATTTGGTACGTACAAGTACAATATTACTACACATTAGGCTTGTCCCTAAAATTCAACCCGCGTCTTGTTATATCCTGAAAATTCAGATATCGTGCTCCCAAAACTGGCGCCTTCACAACCCGCGCCTTGCTATCCCGAAATTACAACGCGCGCGAAAACTCCCTCCAGCTGCCAAATCCCGACACGTGAAATCCGCCTTCTAACCCTGAGCCGAAAGGGCCGCTAGTTCAAATCGGTGGGGGGTACTTTTGTAACACACCCTACATTTTGGACAAGCGCGTCCCTAAGTCATGCTTCACCCCCTCCCATCGCCCCCCTTTTCGCCATTCGAAATCCCAGGCCGCCATAACCTCTCCGCTCCAGCCGCGAAACCCCACCCTCCTCCGTCCGCCACGTCACCGCTGCCCAGCCGGAGCCTCTTCCCCGACGACGTCGTCCACCGCAACAGCTCAACGTCCCTCGTTCACCTCCCCGGATGAGGATCCGTCGTCCATCTCGCCGTCCCGCCGGTTCAGCCGCCCCGTCCTCCACCTCCAAGGAGCTGCTCCGATAATCGCCTCGTCTATCGCGGCTGCTCCATCCCCACAGCGCCGCCTTAACCTACTCCACCGGAACCGCAGCATCCTCACCGACTCCTCGGACGAAGCCGAGGCCTACTCGGCGCCACCAAAGAGGTTGTACACTCATCGGATTGCACCTTCTCCTTAACTCGACCTCCCGGCGCCAACGGTGCTCCATCCCGCACCACCATGGAGCGGCTACCTTGAAGCCGACGCCGCGGGCGACATCTCCACGGCGGCTCTCCCCCAGTGCGAGGCCCCTTCGGCGGCGGCGTCCATACCAGCCGGATCTGCTGCTGCTGCTCTGGCTCTCGCTCGCTCGCTCGTGCTGCTGCTGCTGCTGCTCCGGCTCTCACTCGATCGCTCGCTCGCCCAGCTGCTGCTGCTGCTCTCCCCCTCGCTCGTGCTGCTGCTCTACTCTGATTAAGCCACACTTCAGTCGACTGAATCGACTTTTGGGTCAGTCGATTTTCAGGGGTTGGGGGGCTCGCCGGAGTTAAGGAAGAACCACCCGCAGCGGGGACAGGGGCTCGCGGGAGAGGTACCCCACTATCTATCTTAGGGTTCAGGGTGGGGGCGGGGGGCCTAGAGGGCTGGCCGGGGCGACGGTGGCGAGTTGTTTTGGTGCGGTGAGGCGGCGCTGGGGCCGGCGGTTCGGCCGGCGGTGGCTGGCGGCTCAGGGGGGTGCAGGTTGAAGATGAACTGCAGGCCCTCCCTAAACTACATGTCAAGTGCCTCTCTGCTACCATTGCGTTCAGTTTCGACAGTAGCATTCAGATTCCACAGTAAATTTCAGTTTCGACATTTAGGTTCTGAGTCAACAGTTTGTACCTCATCTGTTGTAGTCAGGTGGTTTTTGGTGATGTTAATTTTACATCCATTTTACATCATCTATTGGAGATGCCATTAGAATCCCACTTGAGATTGACGATGTCTGTCTTGTGCTGCTTCAGCCTTGACGTCTTACGGCTCACCGGAGCTGCTCCAACGACAGAACGATCCATCACAACAGAGCAGTGCCCTGGACGCCGTCTACAGATTCCTCAGATCTTCCTCCACACCTCCGACAGCCACCTCTACCTCAACTGCTTCTGCGACCAACCCAATGATGCTGAGGTCGACACGGCTACGGCAAAGAGGTTGTACACTTGTTGCATCACTTATTACTATATATTCATGTCGATCCATTAGGGCTATTTTGGTTCAACGGAAAAACATCGATCCACTGGTTGTTACCATCACTCTAAATTTTTGCATGCTCTCCTTACATAATCTCACCATATTTTTTTCGTATGCATGTCAGATATTGTACACAGTCATGCTGAACATGTAGAGAAAAAGAGAAGAGTTTTGCGTGGCAATACAATGTCATGCAGACATCGCTCCATGGTGGGTTCAATGGCAAACCCTCCCACCCCTCTCCAGATTGTAATCCAGAGGAAGATATGTGTTCTGAGGCAGATTCAGACGCCGCTGACCACTCCTATTTACCCCCCAAAGTGTTTGCTCTACCTTGGCATGATGATGTTAGTCATATCATGCATATGTTGCCTTGTAGTGCCTACTTTTGACATCATATATGACATCTGCTTAGTTTAGACATGTTCTGTAATGCCACCTGTTTAGTTTCTATATCATATATGGGAATTATGCAGTCTCATGTCTTTTAGCCAGCCAAAATATATGTGAAATGTGCAATGCCATCCTGTTTAACCAGGCATCATATATTTGAATGATATCTTGCCCATCCTTTTCTTCATTACATTTCCATTTGTCGACAATGTTTGTACATTAAACTAATCTTCCTGTAAATCAGCCATTTGGGTGGGAGATGGAAAAATCTGGAGTGAAAACAAGGCCTTCAGAGCAGACAGTGCTACCTGTCAAAGCAGATCTCTTGTTGGGTCCCGATAGCTCCTCAGAGATGGATTCAGAGATAGATAACCAGTCCTATTCCCCCATTGAGGTGTATGCTCTAACTTGGCACGGTTATACTGCTCATATCATGCATACGGTGTCTTGCATTGCATAGTTTAGACATCATATACACAATATTCAACACCATGTTCTTAGTTCAGACATCATATCGAATGCCCTCTGTTTAGCATATAAATCACATATGTGAATTAAATGATACGATCCTGATTACTTAGATAACATGTAGGTGAATTATGTCATGCGATCCTGTTTAGTTATTCATCATATCTTTGAATTATGTTATGCTATGCTATCCAGTTTAGATAGACATCATATATGTGAAATTATGTCATGCTATCCGTTTTAGTTAAACAATATACATGTCAAACTATTTCATGCCCTCTTTTTTCCACACTATCTATTGCATCTGTCTCCCATACAATGTCTGTACATTCAACTATGCTTCATGTTTATCAGCCATTTGAATTGGAGCAGGTGATGCCAGTATCTAGCGGACTAAAAACACAGTCTTCAAATAAAACAGTGCTACCTCTTGGTGGAGATAGCACCCCGGTTGTACATGCACAAGAACCAGCCCTACCACACATAACCCAAACTCTCGCAGATTGTACCCCTACTGCGATGGACAGAGAACCAGCTTCACCCAATCTAACCCCAATCCCAGCCGATAGTAACCCAGTTCCTGTTGACACAGCACCATCTCCACCACAGAGCTCCCAAACAAGAGCAGTTACTAAGGCAGCTCCAGTGCCCAAAGGGCCAGTACTATCACGGCGAACCCCAACTCCACCAGTTAGTACGCCTATTCCTGTGGAGGAAGCACAACCAGCTAGTTGTAGTTTAGCATCTATCGCATTTGATGTTGTTAAATCGTATGTGCGTATCTTCCCATCTTGGAAATATTATACTGAAGATGAAGGAAAATGCCAGTTGCAGGTGTTTGTCGAGGAGTTATGTGTAAGTAATGTTATTCATGGCAATTACTTTGCTTCGTCCCATACATCCTACCTCCATGATGGTTATAATACAGCAAATTTTCCCATTTTTCTCTATAGAGAAGGACCGATTTGGAAACTCAGGATGAGGTAACCTGTGCTAATACCTCTGCTATCTTCAAGAATGCTTGGTGGCAGTATCGGAATTACCTGAAGAAAACGTACTTCACCGGCAAAGAAACTCATCAAATTCCCTTACGTTCTCCTGAGACACATTTACTGGACGATCACTGGGAACGCCTTGTTCTGTACTGGTCCCGAACCAAGAATGTGACAAGGTCTATGAGCTCATTTTCTATTTTTAAGTATTATATTCTTGCGTCTTACCGTACTCTGTTCATGTAGAACAAGTGCCTAAACTGAAGAACAACTGTTCTAATTTAAGATTCCATTGCTATCATAGTTCAAAAAAGCGCTAGGCGTTAATTGTGCGTTTTGCCACCGCCTTGCGCTTTACTGACCAAAGCGCATGCTTATGCGTAGTTATGCACAGATTATGCGTAGTTATGCGCAATGCGTTTTGCCAACGCCTAGAGCCTAGGCGCGCTTAAGCGCTCGCTTAGGCGCACCTTTTTTAACTATGATTGCTTTGCTCTTGTATCTCTGTATTTACTCATACAAACTTATTTTTAAATTGAAGGATCCAATTGAAACTCCAATGGCACAGCAGATATGTTCACGCATGTTTCTTTAACAGGTTTGCTCTTATCAATAGCTCTGTTGATTTCAATTTCAATTGTGTATACAGTTCACTTTCATATCATGCACATTACTAGCATCACAACAGAGCCAATAGTGTTGTTGTACATGTAGACCCGTGGTACCCATCTGAAATCTTGTTGTGCCGTGTAGTTTCCCACGCTTTGTATTCTTTCACTGCTGCTTTGTCTTGAACTGATATGATTTGAATCGTGTCTCTATTTTGATTTGGCAAGACAATGCAGTGACCATAGGACATAGATATATGTTTGTTTGATGCTTTTATTATGTACTAGTACTTGGCAATAGAAGACTTGGTAGTTTAATCCTGTCCACCTTACTAATGAACTGGTTCACCGAAATGAGTTTCATATACTAGTACATGCTAAACTTGTTATGTGTCTGCTTGTTTCTTCTTTTAGAATGCTAATAGAATATTGGGGAAGAGTGCCTTATTAAGCAATGGTAAAGGAAGTAATGCAGATAAGGTTCAGGATAGTGACACATCCTTGTTGGTCTCCAACAAAGCTGATAAAACAGCTAAGGAAGACTATCTTGAAGACAACGAGACAACCCCAAAGTCCTGTCTTGGTTTAGTGTTCGAGTTACTGGCCACTACCGCTTGCACAAGCTATTCAAACTCACTATCTGAATCAGTTCGGTTTCTTGAGTCTCAACTACAAGCTGAAAGACATCGATCAGCTGTGCTGTGACAAGAAGCGGAAGGACTGCGGAAGTCCCTGGAGCATTCAGATGCAACTTTCTAGTGCAACAGCAAGCGTTGGAGGATTTTTAGCGCCAAACAGGACAAAGCTAATCAGCTTGCTAAGCTTATTGCCAGCATGGTGGATACCCAGGATAACGTTTCTTGAGCTCTTCTGAAGTTATTTCAGTTATGCTCTTGTTTTGCTGCCGCGTTTATTTGCACTGGTGGCCAATTTTGACGGCCAGTGTATGTACTGTGCTTCTTTGTTCCCTATATTTGCACTGGTGGCGAACTTTGATGCCCAGTGGATGTAATATGTGTAATAGCGGTAATAGGCTAGCGTTAATTGCTTGCTTATTTATTTCCTTATTGTCTTGTTTAGTTGTTTGCTGGTAGTCACTGCAGTTCTTTTTCTGTTTTTTTCTAGTGGCCACAATAGCCTATTTTTGGTAACTAGGCCAAAATAATCGTGGCAACACACGGACTGTTGTAACCATGGGCCTCCTGCAGGCCGTATGATCCATGGGCCTTCGTCCGGCCGTAGGATCCATCGGCCTTCTATACGGGCCTTAGGGTCCATGGGCCTTCTACGGGCCGTAGGGTCCATGGGCCTTCTACGGGCCGTACGATCCATGGGCCTTCTTCGGGCCGTACTATCCATGGGCCTCATACGGGCCGTAGGATCCATGGGCCTTCTACGGGGCGTATCATCATTTCGCCAATCATGGGCCGTACTATTCGACCATAACGGGTCGTTAATAGGCCGTATTTGATAACTCTATGAAAACAGCCCAACGGGTTTTTTTGACATGAAAACGGCCCAACGTATTAACGGTCCGCAAACGGGCCGACTGTAACGACGGGCTGAATTTGGCCCACAAGCAGAAAATGACAGTAACGGGCCATATGTAACCGAATGCTGCAAATGAGCCCAAGAATCAATGGGCCCTGAGAAGGCCGAAAGATAACTTGGGCTGGAAACGGCCCAATGGAATAACTGGCCGTTAATGGGTATAAAGTGATACACTATTTATTACGGGCCAGTTTCACCACGGGCCGTTAATGGGCCAAGAGTTACAAAGGTCCTCATATGGGCCGAAAGAAGTCATGGGCCACACATGAGCCGGAAGTTAAAACGGGCTGAATCATATTGGACGGCCCAGATGACGCTACTGGGCCTAATTCGGATAGGGCGTAACGGGCCCTGGGTTAGCGGGCTGTAAATGGGCTATATGCGAACAGGCCGTTAACAGGCTTTCCGTGGGCCGGCCCGCCAACTTTTGACCAAGTCAAACGGGCCGGCCTGCCACCTTTTGACCAAGTCAAACGTGCCGGCCTTTTCATAGGAATGGGCCTCTATTGGGCCGTGCCACATATCGCCGTATCATAGGTGCCTTCGGTCCAATGAGCGGATGACATCTGTCCCAACGGTGAGCCCACACGTGTTTCCTCCAGCCAATGATGATTTTACACGTGGAAAATCCCCATTGGTCGGGGCTGTTAACGGGTTATCGGATCCAAAACCTGACCCGATAGCTTAACGGTGTTCCGTTACGGTGGATGCCACGTGTCGGTCACCCTTGACGAAAGCACTTCTGTGACGCGCGATTTATCGTCATGGAAGTGGACACTTCCGTGATGGTAATTTTGGTAATGTCATGGAACACTTCTAAGACAGCACAGGTATGACTATCTTGATTCTGTCATAAATTTGTCATGGATGTACATGCATGACAAAAAACGCGACCTACTGTGACAAACACGTATCATCACGGAAGTGTATTTTTTTGTAGTGATTGCGGTATAAGATCAGACGAGATGACCCTGGTGATGTTGACGGTGAGCCCCCCAGGAAGAGGGTTCCTGCGAAGGTGATGTGGTATGCTCCTATAATACCACGGTTGAAACGTCTATTCAGAAACGAAGAGCATGCTAAGTTGATGCGATGGCACAGTGAGGACCGTAAGAAAGACGGGAAGTTGAGAGCACCCGCTGATGGGTCGCAGTGGAGAAAAATCGAGAGAAAGTACTAGGCTGAGTTTCCAGGTGACCCAAGGAACGTATGGTTTGGTTTAAGCGCGGATGGCATTAATCCTTTCTTGGAGCAGAGCAGCAATCACAGCACCTGGCCCGTGACTCTATGTATGTATAACCTTCCTCCTTGGATGTGCATGAAGCGGAAGTTCATTATGATGCCAGTTCTCATCCAAGGCCCTAAGCAACCCGGCAATGACATTGATGTGTACCTAAGGCCATTAGTTGAAGAACTTTTACAGCTGTGGAATGGAAACGGTGTACGTACGTGGGATGAGCACAAACAGGAGGAATTTAACCTACACGCATTGCTGTTTGTAACCATCAACGATTGGCCCGCTCTCAGTAACCTTTCAGGACAGACAAACAAGGGATACCACGCATGCACGCACTGTTTAGATGACACTGAAAGTATATACCTGGACAAATGCAGGAAGAATGTGTACCTGGGCCATCATCGATTTCTTCCGACCAACCATCAATGTCGAAAGAAAGGCAAGCATTTCAAAGGCGAGGCAGATCACCAGAAGAAGCCCGCCATGCGTACCGGTGATCACGTACTTGCTATGGTTAATGATTTACACGTAATCTTTGGAAAGGGTCCCGGCGGACTAGCTGTTCCGAATGACGCTGAGGGACACGCACCCATGTGGAAGAAGAAATCTATATTTTGGGACCTACCCTACTGGAAAGACCTAGAGGTCCGCTCTTCAATCGACGTGATGCACATGACGAAGAACCTTTGCGTGAACCTGCTAGGCTTCTTGAGCGTGTATGGGAAGACAAAAGATACACCTGAGGCACGGGAGGACCTGCAACGTTTGCACGAAAAAGACGGCATGCCTCCGAAGCAGTATGAAGGTCCTGCCAGCTACGCTCTTACGAAAGAAGAGAAAGAAATCTTCTTTGAATGCCTGCTCAGTATGAAGGTCCCGACTGGCTTCTCGTCGAATATAAAGGGAATAATAAATATGCCAGAGAAAAAGTTCCAGAACCTAAAGTCTCATGAATGCCACGTGATTATGACGCAACTGCTTCCGGTTGCATTGAGGGGGCTTCTACCGGAAAACGTCTGATTAGCCATTGTGAAGCTATGTACATTCCTCAATGCAATCTCCCAGAAGGTGATCGATCCAGAAATCATACCAAGGCTAAGGAGTGATGTGGCGCAATGTCTTGTCAGTTTCGAGCTGGTGTTCCCACCATCCTTCTTCAATATCATGACGCACGTCCTAGTTCATCTAGTCGACGAGATTGTCATTCTGGGGCCCGTATTTCTACACAATATCTTCCCCTTTGAGAGGTTCATGGGAGTCCTAAAGAAATACGTCTGTAACCGCGCTAGGCCAGAAGGAAGCATCTCCATGGGCCATCAAACAGAGGATGTCATTGGGTTTTTTGTTGACTTCATTCCTGGCCTTAAGAAGATAGGTCTCCCTAAATCGCGGTATGAGGGGAGACTGACTGGAAAAGGAACGCTAGGAGCAGACTCAATAATATGCAGGGACGGGCATTCTTGGTCTCAAGCACACTACACAGTTCTATAGAACTCTACCTTGGTGACCTCGTATGTCGATGAACACAAGAACAGTCTACGCTCCAAACACCCGGAGCAGTGCGACGACTGGATTACATGTGAACACATCAGGACTTTCAGCAGTTGGTTGGAAACACATCTCAGAGGTGACAACACTGTTTGTGATGAGCTGTACTCGTTGTCCAGGGGACCATCTTTGACTTTATTGACTTACAAAGGATACGAGATAAATGGGAATACATTTTACACGATCGCCCAAGATCAAAAGAGCACTAACCAAAACAGCGGTGTCCGCTTTGATGCAGCAACCGAGAGGGGAAAGGACACATATTATGGTTACATAGTGGACATATGGGAACTTGACTACGGACATGATTTTAAGGTCCCTTTGTTTAAGTGCAAATGGGCCAATCTGTTAGGAGGCGGGGTACAGGTAGACCCATAGTACAGAATGACAACAGTGGATCTGAAAAATCTTGGGTACACTGACGAACCGTTCGTCCTAGCCAATGATGTGGCACAGGTTATCTATGTGAAGGACATGTCTACCAAACCGAGAAAAAGAAAAGATAAGGAAGCGAATACATCATACGATGATCCAAAGCGCCACATAGTTCTTTCAGGAAAAAGGGACATCGTGGGAGTGGAGGGCAAGACAGACATGTCTGAAGATTATGAAAAGTTTCATGAAATTCCTCCCTTCAAAGTCAAGGCTGACCCAAGCATCCTGATAAACGATGAAGATTATCCATGGTTACGGCACAATAAGCAAATGACACAAGCGAAGAAAAAGTGAAGACTTTCTCCCGCAACTATTATGATGATACCATGCCAACTTTGTAACAGACGAGTATGATACCATTGTCCATTTTGGACATGAAGTGCATCCAGTTTTTGCCGTAACCCTCTCAACTTTCTTGCACATGCTATGTGGAGGAAATGATGATACCATGCCAACTTTCAACCTTTTCAGAGTTCATTTGAAATGCTTTTCAATTTCAGGGTCTTATAGCTCAAAATAATCAATAAATGCATGAAAAATAACAAATGAAGTCAGAAAGGGTTGAAAATTGATGATGTGGCTTTGAATGGTGCATTTTGAACACACAAAAAGTTAGGAGTTCAAATAAGTTTAAAAAAATGAAATCCCTTTGTAACAGACGAGTTTCCGTATGAAATCCTGATACTTCGAAACAGATTGTCCGTTTTGTACACGAAGTGCATCCAATTTTTGCCGTAACCCTCTCAACTTTCTTGCACATGCTATGTGGATGAAATGATGATACCATGCCAACTTTCAACCTTTTGAGAGTTCATTTGAAATGCTTTTCAATTTTAGGGTCTTATAGCTCAAAATAATCAGTAAATGCATGAAAAATGGTGCATGAAAAATAACAAATAAAATAAATAAGTAATTAGAAACAAAATAATATAAACTTTAATAAAATATATAAGTAGAAACAAAATAAAATAAACTTTAATAACATAAATAAAATTTATGAAACTAAAATTATCAAAGTATTTTCTGTTCAAAACATTATAAGCAACCTCTAGTATTATTGAAACTAAAATTATATAAAATTGATGCAACTAAAATTATCGAAGTATTTTCTGTTCAAAATCATTGAAAGCAAAAAGAATTTTCATAAAGAACTTTTTTTGTTAGAAACTTTAATAGCAAAAAGAATTATCATAAAGTAAAATAAATAAGTAATTAGAAACAAAATAAAATAAAATAAATAAGTTTTTTGTTGTAAGTAGAAACAAAACAAAATAAATAAAGCAAAAAAAACAAAAAAACAGGCAAAAAATAAAAAAAATATGCCACCTACTGGGCCACCACGGCCTGAATACGACTAGAAACCCATCGATGGGCCAGGATTGAGGCCCGCAGAAGGCCCAGTAGGCCCATCAGGCAGAGCAGTGACAATTAGGCCCGTAAGTCTGCAATGGAGAGGAGCTCGAGAGGGGAGCGGCAGTGGGGCTTATAAACCACTGCGCGCCCCTCTCAACTAGCGAGGTGGGACTAAACTTTCGACGCGGGTGCAGCAGCACAAGGCCTTTGGTCCCGGTTGGTGGCACCACCGATACTAAAGGGGTGCATTGGTACCGGTTGGTGGCACTAACCGGTACCAATGCCCCCCCTTTAGTCCCGGTTGGTGCCACCAACCGGGACCAAAGGCCACCGCTTCCCGCCCTTTGGGCTGCTGAAAAGAGGCCTTTGGTCCCGGTTTGTGACACCAACCGGGACTAAAAGGTGGCATTGGTACAGGTTTGTGCCACCAACCGGTACCAATGGGTTTGCTATATAAGCCAGTACTTTTGAAAATTTCGTCAGTTCTTTGATCCCTCTGACGCCGCCGCCAGGCTGCCCGAGCTCGCCGTGCCTCTGCCGCGCCCCCGACCACGCCGCCGTCGCCCCTGCCCCCCGACCACGCCGCGCGCCCTCGTCGTGCCTCTGCCGCACCCCCGACCCGCCCCGCCCTCGCCGTCGCCCGCGCCCTCGCCATCGCTGCGCCCTCGCCCGACGTCGTCGCCGTGCGCCGTCCCTGCCCCAAAGCCCCGCCGCCGTGCTATTTTTTACATGTTTTTAGATTTTCATATATGTATGTATGTATTTTTTAGATATATGTATTTTTTTGATGTATGTTCATATATGTATGTATGTATTTTTTTACATGTTTTTTGTATGTATGTATGTATTTTTTCAATTGTAATGATGTTTTAAAAATACATATATGCAAAAGTTAGATTTTTAGAAAAATTTTATCTATATATGTTCTCTGATTTACTACATTTTAGGTTAGTTTCATTTTTAGAAAAGTTTTATATATTTAGGAAGAAGGAATAGAAGGAAGAAGAAAAAGTTTTATATATGCAAAAGTTACATTTTTAGAAAAGTTTTATATATCTAGCTAGGAAAGGAAGAAGAAGAAAAAGAATGAGAGGAAAAAGGAAAATAAGAAGAAGAAGAAGAAGAAACGAGAAGAAGAGGAGAGGAAAAAGATGAGAAATAAATAAGAAGAAGAAAAAAGAAGAAAAAGAAGAGGAGAAGAAGAAAGGAATAAGGGAGAAGAAGAGAAAATAGAATATTCTTCTCCTCTTTTTTTTCTTCTTTTTTTTCTTCAATCTTCTCCTCTATTAATATCTTCTTCTCCTCTTTTTATTTCTTCTTCGTCTTCTTATTTTTTATCGGATATGTCGTTGTCGATATACCCCGTGTCCCGATAACTTCAACACGAGGGGGGGGTTCGACCTACCCCCTCCCCGATAACATTATTTTCCCATGTATGTATATCGTCGTTGTCGATATAACCCCCTCCCGGATAACTTCGACCGTGATAACTTATACCACGGGAGCACCCCCCCGGCCCTCTCGCTCGACCAAAACTCTCCAGGACACCCAAACCCTAGAAAAAAACGATGTCGGTCTCCTACCCCCTCCCGCCGCGCCCCTACCCTTGAAGCGTTGCCGAGGCCACCCCAAACCCAGAATAAGCTAGGTCTACATTTGCACTAATATATCCACCTGATGTCATGTTTGAGTAATAATTGCCATGTTGTAATATTTGCAGAAACAATGGAGCACGGACGAGATGAGGAAGCAGAAGAGGTGTTGGGGGACATAATCTTAGCCGGAGGTGATGTCTTGTCGTATCTTAACGACAATGATGGTATGGAAGAATAGGGTGAAGAAGCAGGCTACGGTGATCGAAGAGTGGAGGAGGAAAGACATGATTATGATTGCTCCGGTGACCCAATGCTGGTGCAAGAAGGAGCCCGTGGTGACGGCTCCGGTGACCGAACAGAGTCCGGCCAGGTAAATATATTAGTTAAGCCTATGCTGACTAGCTAATTGATGCATTCATTGTTTTGGTATGTACACATATTAATTAACTCTCGTCTTTCTTCTTTTTTCTAGCCCTCCGGATCGAGCACAACTTCGGTAAAGAGACGAGGCCCGAAGAGAAAGTTGTGCTCGGATGAATGGTTTGAGATCACAGCAATCGCGCGCGACGGCCAACCGATTGAACCCATCTGGACAAAGGAAGCATTTGCTGCTCAGTGCGGGGTTCTTGTTAGGGACAAGATCCCGATCAGCATCCACCAATGGTATAAGCCTAAGAAGGAAGACCCTGAGGTGTCTTATGTCAATGATATGCAGAAAGATGATCTTTGGACTGAGCTGAAGGCAAATTTCACCCTACCGCCAGAGGAGGATCTAGAGAAGCCAGTTAAAGAGCAATTAATCAAGTCTCATGCTCTTAAGAAGATGGCAGACCTATTCAGGATGTGGAAGAATGAGCCGAAAATGTTTGTCGACAAAGAGGAGACACCAGAATTCATCGGCAAATATGAGAAGATCAGAGATCACTGGCCCGCATTTGTGGCCCACAAGACATCGGAAAAGAGTAAGAAGTTGTCAGCGACAAACAAGAAAAGTGCTGCGAAGAAGAAGCTTCACCGTCGCACGGGGTTAGGTGGCTACCTCAAAGCCCGGCCTAAGTGGGCCAAGGCTGAGAATGATCTGCTTGATAAAGGGATCGAACTAGAGACAATGAACTGGCCAGACCGTTGCCGGACATGGTTCTTCGGGGCTGGCGGAACCTTGGACCCTGTATCAGGGAAGTGCGTTTGGACGGACGAGCTTTTGAGAATACCAGTCAAGAGGCTTCAACACTATATCGATGCAGCGCAGCAAGGGATGTTCGTTCCAGACAGAGAGAACGATGAGCTCACAATGGCCCTCGGGAATCCTGAGCACCCTAGACGGACACGAGGCACGCCAGGCTCCATTCCGTGGATGGCTGGTTTTCCGGACGCATGCGGTTACAAATGCCAGGAGAGGAGGAAAAAAGTGGAGCAGACCCAAATTCAGAAGCTGCACGAAAGGGTTCAAGCGCTAGAGGAATGAGACGTAGCTCGCATCAAGCGACCTGCCGAAACTACCCCCGAAGCTACCCCGCCATCTCAGCGGAGAAGTAGCGTGGCTTCCACTGGGCTGCTTCAGTCGGAGCATGTCTTGACGGCTCCTGCTAGCTACCCCGTGGATGCTATCATGGAGTCTCAACATTGCCACCTTATGACGCAATGGCAGAACTTCAAAGTCAAGGTGGCTGTCGGCTCTGTTTGACCTCCTGAACCCGGTGCAACTTTTCACTGTCCTCCGATTCTAGAAGGATATGCTAGGGTGACGGTGGACGAAATAACGGAGGGATTTGAGGACCTCCAGCTTGACCACCCTACTGGTGAAGGGGCGACTCGGCTGGGTTCTGCTCTGAAGACTCCATGCCTATGGTGGAAGGAGCTCATCAACCTTCTGAACTGGACGCCTCCGCCTCCTCCTCCTCCTCCGGCGAGTAAGGGCACTCCGCCTCCTCCTTCGGCGAGTGATCAGGGCACTCAGCCTCCTTCTCCGGCGAGTGATCAGGGCACTCCGCCTCCTTCTCCGCCTGCGCCGGCGCGCCCGAGCAGCCAGCCTCCTCCTTCTCCGCCTCGTCAACAAGTGCGGAAGAGATCCGCCGCCACTCCAGCTGCTCCGGCGCGTCGTAGTCCTTCTCCTCCGCCTCGTAAGCAAGGAAAGAAGACAGCCGCAGCCGCTCCGTCTGCTCTGCCGGCGTCTAGCAGTACAGCCAGAGGCGGGAGGCAATACAGATTCGGTCCTTCTCTGAAGACTCCAGAGAAGTTACCATACAAGAGGACCGAGGAGGAAACCACGAAGATCGTGCGAGCCGAAGTGACAAACTTCTTTGAAGGGGTGAAAGCAAAGAAACATCCACCTCCAGAGGAGAAGGTAGATCCGATGAAAGCGAAGCGCACTCTGGCTGCCCAGACAAAACCACCAAAGTCTCCGCCAAAAGGCAACTATGAGCGCATTATTGCAAAGACATTTGTCGAAGCGGAGCGGTCGGGAAGTACTGCCAGTGATCAAAGGTTAAAAGAACGACGAGCTGGGAAAAAATTGCCCAGCTCGGCGAACAAGCGAACCAATCGTGCCCCCCGCTCAAGGTGTCTAGCGACATCGTTGCTAATGATCCGAGGATGGTGCCCGGTTATAGCAATCTTGGAGATTACCTGCCCGATGATGTACATTATGATTTCTTGGAGGTGGACGGACACAAATACCATTATGGGAAGCCTCTCGTCAAAGATGAAAGATCTCTAACAACGATGATGCGAAGATTACATGATTGGTACATGAATACCTGCAGAGAGTCTGGGGGGGGAATACTTTGACGCTGAGAGTTAAAGAGGAGCATGACCTCGTTGGAATTGAACTGTTGAATGTTCCATTTGAGGAGTTCTTCCAGTTTTTCAATCAAAAGGCCCTCGATAAATCAACGATCACTTGCTACTATCTGTAAGTAGTACTACTTCTGTCATTAAGTCTCTCTATATAGGTCAGCTCTTTCATTGCATGTATTTATAATTATCCTCACTATATTATGCAGATTGAAGATCGCCGAATTAAAGAAAAGACAAATCGGTGATATTGGATTCATTAACACAAATATCATAGATGCAACTGAGGTTAAATATCATGCCGAAAATACCGAGGCCAACTTGCTACGATCGTTGGTAATAAATGAAAACAAAGATATAATACTCTTTCCTTACAACTTCAAGTGAGTGTTACTGTCTTGTGCATATTCGGTTTCCCTTATTAGTCCAGGTTATAGTAATGTAATTGATGACTTATGCATGCGTGCGCAGCTTCCACTATATTATCCTAGAGATTAAGCTTGAGCAGGGACTAGTAACCGTCTTAGACTCGAGACGAAAAGATCCCCAGGACTATGCGGACATGACTCAAATGCTCGAGAAGTAAGTTAAATTGATCATTATCCACCATATCAGCAACTTTGTTCATTTCCTGATATCAAGTAATTGTTTTCTTTGTCTGGCAGGGTTTGGAGAAAATTCACCAAAAAAGCTCCGGGACTGCCGAAGAAGCTGCAATTTAGACACCCGAAAGTAAGTACTATAGTAGCATGTTCCTTGCATCTCCTAGTGATTCAAGCGATAGTTTCATCAATACCATTTAGCATGCTTGCTTATCAGTTTGATTGACCTCTATTTCTTGTAAAGTGGTTGTGGCAGGAACAAGGGAATGATTTCTGTGGATACTACGTTTGCGAGTCCATCCGCTACACGACCTGTGAGCGGGGCTACTCTGACGAACAATATGAAGTGCGTAAGCAATAATATTCACAATTTTATTTTATTACCATCATTTGTGTTGAGTTTCATTTATTCACACATATATATATATATATGTATGTATTGACCCCTTCTTCAAATTAGATCTTTCGGATGCGGGATGAACTCCTACCACCAGATCGTATGTGAGCAATTCAAGAGGAATTGGCGGCATTCTTCCTTGACCACGTGATCGCTGAAAACGGAGAATACTATGTGGACCATGTGTTCATATATAATTAGGAGATTATATTGTAAGAGATAATTATTGTATATATGTAGCCGGTAGTGTCTGATAGATATACGAGAACTTGTTGTTCGACCAATCTCTCGGATAAGGAGAGGTGGTCGATATCATTTCTCTCTGTATGCATATATATGTTCATGACGATCTTCTGTTTCCTTCATTTGCTTACTAGCTAGCGTGTCTAGTCCTCTCTATACGTATATAGTACGTAGCGTCGACCAAGCACGGAGATAAGAGAAGACACTTCTCTCTATTAATTAGCTAGCTAACACAATATATGAAACACCTAAATTAACCCCCCAAAACCCCCAACCCCCCCCCCCTTAAAAAAACAAAAACCACAGCCCTTGAAATGCTGACGCGTGGATGCCTATTGGTCCCGGTTAGTGCCACCAATCGGGACCAAAGGCCCTCCTGCCTGGGCTCGCCGCACCGGCCACATGGAGGCCCATCTGTCCCGGTGCGTGTAAGAACCGGGACTAAAGGGCTAGGGCATTAGTAACGACCCTTTAGTCCCGGTTCAACAACCGGGACAAAAGGCCCTTACCAACCGGGACATGTGACCCTTTTTCTACTAGTGATCCTCTCGGATTTTATGGCCACGAGCCATTTGTCGGAATCTAGGCCCACCATCGTTTCTTCATAGCTCGTAGGTTCATTGTTGTCTAGCAACATGACTTCCAAGACAGGATTACCGTACCACTATGAAGTAGTACGCATCCTTGTCGACCTACGAGGTTTGGTAGTGACTTGATCTGAAGTTTCATGATCACTATCATCAGCTTCCACTTCAATTGGTGTAGGCGCCACAGGAACAACTTCATGTGCCCTGCAGCACACTAGTTGAAGTGATGGTTCAATAACCTCATCAAGTCTCCACCATCCTCCCACTCAATTCTTTCGAGAGAAACTTTTCCTCGAGAAAGGACCCATTTCTAGAAACAATCACTTTTGCTTCCGGATCTGAAATAGGAGGTATACCCAACTGTTTTGGGTGTCCTATGAAGATGCATTTATCCGCTTTGGGTTCGAGCTTATTAGGCAAAAACTTTTCAGATAAGCGTCGTAGCCCCAAACTTTTAAGAAACGGCAACTCAGGTTTCTCTAAACCATAGTTCATACGGTGTCATCTCAACGGAATTACGTGGTGCCCTATTTAAAGTGAATGCGTTTGTCTCTAATGCCTAACCCATAAACGATAGTGGTAATTCAATAAGAGACATCATGGCATGCACCATATCCAATAGGGTGCAACTATGATGTTCGGACACACCATCACACTATGGTGTTCCAAGCGATATTAGTCGTGAAACAATTTCCACAATGTCTTAATTGTGTACCAAACTCGTAACTTGGATATTTATCTCTATGATCATATCATAGACATTTTATCCTCTTGTCACGATGATCTTCAACTTCACTCTGAAATTACTCGAACCTTTGAATATTTCAGACTTGTGTTTCATCAAGTAAATATACTTAGAATCTACTCAAATCATCTGTGAAGTAAGAGCATAACGATATTCACTGCGTGCCTCGGCACTCATTGGATTGCACACATCAAATGTTTTACTTCCAACAAGTTGCTCTTTTGTTCCATCTCACTGAAAACGAGTCCTTTCAGTCATCTTGCCCATGTGGTATGATTTGCATGTCTCAAGTGATTCAAAATCAAGTGAGTCCAAACGATCCTTCTGCATGGAGTTTCTTCATGCATATATACCAATAGACATGGTTCGCATGTCTCAATCTTTTCAAAAATGAGTGAGTCCAAAGATCCATCAACATGGAGCTTCTTCATGCGTTTTATACCAATATGACTCAAATGGCAGTGCCACAAGTATGTGGTACTATCATTACTATCTTATATCTTTTGGCATGAACATGTGTATCACTACGATCGAGATTTAATAAACCATTCATTTTAGGTGCAAGACCATTGAACGTATTATTCAAATAAACAGAGTAACCATTATTCTCCTTAAATGAATAACCGTATTGCGATAAACATAATCCAATCATGTCTATGCTCAACGCAAACACCAAATAACAATTATTTAGGTTTAATACCAATCTCGATGGTAGAGGGAGCATGCGACGTTTGATCACATCAACCTTGGAAACACTTCCAACACATATTGTCATCTCACCTGTAGCTAGTCTCGTGTTTATTCCGCAGCTTTTATTTTGAGTTACTAACACTTAGCAACCGAACCGGTATCTAATACCCTGGTGCTACTAGGAGTACTAGTAAAGTACACATTAATATAATGTATATCCAATATACTTCTGTCGACCTTGCCAGCCTTCTCATCTACGAAGTATCTAGGGTAGTTCTGCTTCAGTGACCGTTCCCCTCATTTCAGAAGCACTTAGTCTCGGGTTTGGGTTCAACCTTGGGTTTCTTCACTAGAGCAACAACTGATTTTCCGTTTCATGAGGTATCCCTTCTTGCCCTTGCCCTTCTTGAAACTAGTGGTTTTACTAACCATCAACAATTGATGCTCCTACTTGATTTCTACTTTCACGGTGTCAAACATCGCGAATAGCTCAAGGATCATCATATCTATCCCTGATATGTTATAGTTCATCACGAAGCTCTATTATCTTGGTGGCAGTGACTTTGGAGAACCATCACTATCTCATCTGGAAGAAAACTCCCACTCGATTCAAGCGATTGTAGTACTCAGACAATCTGAGCACATGCTCAACGATTGAGCTTTTCTCCCTTAGTTTGTAGGCTTAAGAAACTTGTCGGGGGTCTTACACCTCTTGACGTGGCACGAGCTTGAAATCCCAATTTCAGCTCTAGGAACATCTCATATGTTCCGCGACGTTTCAAAATGTCTTCGGTGCCTCAATTCTAAACCGTTTAGCATTACGCACTGAACTATCACGTAGTCATCAAAACGTGTATGTCAGATGTTCGCAACATCCACAGACGACGCTCGAGGTTCAGCACACCGAGCGGTACATTAAGGACATAAGCCTTCTGCGCAGCAATGAGGATAATCCTCAGTTTACGTACCCAGTCCGCATAATTGCTACTGTCAACTTTCAACTAAATTTTCTCTAGGAACATATCTTAAACAGTAGAACTAAAGCGTAAGCTACGACATAATTTGCAAAGACCTTTGGACTATGTTCATGATAATTAAGTTCATCTGATTATTTAATGAACTCCCACTTAGATGGACATCCCTCTAGTCACCTAAGTGATACATGATCCGAGTCAACTAGGCCGTGTCCGATCATCACGTGAGACGGACTAGTCATCATCGGTGAACATTTTCATGTTGATCGTATCTGCTATACGACTCATGTTCGACCTGTCGGTCTCTTGTGTTCCGAGGCCATGTCTGTACATGCTAGGCTCGTCAAGTCAACCTAAGTGTTTTGCATGTGTAAATCTGGCTTACACCCGTTGTATGTGAACGTTAGAATCTATCACACCCGATCATCACGTGGTGCTTAGAAACTATGAACTTTCGCAACGGTGCACAGTTAGGGGGAACACTTTCTTGAAATTTTAGTGAGGGATCATCTTATTTATGCTACCGTCATTCTAAGCAAATAAGATGTAAAAACATGATAAACATCACATGCAATCAAATAGTGACATGATATGGCCAATATCATTTTTGCTCCTTTTGATCTCCATCTTCGGGGCACCATGATCATCATCGTCACCGGCATGACACCATGATCTCCATCATCGTGTCTTCATATAGTTGCCTCGCCAACTATTACTTCTACTACTATGGCTAACAGTTTAGCAATAAAGTAAAGTAATTACATGGCGTTATTCAATGACACGCAGGTCATACAATAAATTAAGACAACTCCTATGGCTCCTGTCGGTTGTTATACTCATCGACATGCAAGTCATGATTCCTATTACAAGAACATGATCAATCTCATACATCACATATATATCATTCATCACATCCTTTTGGCCATATCACATCACACGGCATATGCTGCAAGAACAAGTTAGACGTCCTCTAATTGTTGTTGCAAGTTTTTACGTGGATGCTATAGGTTTCTAGCAAGAACGTTTCTTACCTACGCCAAAACCACAACGTGATATGCCAATTGCTATTTACCCTTCATAAGGACCCTTACCATCGAATCCGATCCGACTAAAGAGGGAGAGACTGGCACCCGCTAGCCACCTTTATGCAACAAGTGCATGTCAGTCGGTGGAACCTGTCTCACGTAAAGAGTGCGTGTAAGGTCGGTCTGGGCCGCTTCATCCCATAATGCCGCCGAATCAGGATAAGACTAGTAACGGTAAGCAAATTTAACAAATCATCGCCCACAACTACTTTGTGTTCTCCTCGTGCATAGAATCTACGCATAGACCTAGCTCATGATGCCACTGTTGGGGAACGTGGAAATAATTCAAAAAAATCCTACGTATCACCAAGATCCATCTAGGATATACTAGCAACAAGAGAGAGAGAGAGAGGGAGTGCATCTTCATACCATTGAAGATCACTAAGCGGAAGCGTTACAAGAACGCGGTTGATGGAGTCGTACATCGCGGCGATTCAAATCGCGGAAGATCCGATCTAGCGCCGAAAGGATAGCGCCTCCGCGTTCAACACACGTATAGCCCGGGGACGTCTCCTCCTACTTGATCCAGCAAGGGGAGAGGAGAAGTTGAGGGAGAACTCCGATAGCACGACGGTGTGGTGGTGGTGGAGCTCGTGGTTCTCCAGCAGGGCTTCGCCAAGCACTACGGAGGAGGAGGAGATGTATGAGGAGGGAGGGGCTACGCCAAGGGAAGGGTGTGTGGAAGCCCTCCCACCCCCACTATTTATAGGAGAAGGGTAGAGGGGGCGGCGGCCAAGGGGAAACCCTAGATGGGTTTTGGGCGCCCCCACCCCTAGGAGACTTGCCCCCAAGCCAGGAGGGGCGGCTGCCCTAGGGGAGGCGCCCCCACCTCTCCTGGTTACGTGAGAGGGGTTGGGAGGGGCGCACAGCCCCTTAGTGGGCTGGTTTTCCCCTTCCCCTTGGCCCATAAGGCCCCCCAACACTTGCCGGGGCCTCCGAAACCCCTTTCGGACATGCTGGCCATAGCCTGGTACCCCCGGAACACTTCCAGACTCCAATACCCTTCGTCCAATATACCGATCTTCACCTCCAGACCATTCCGGAACTCCTCGTGATGTCCGGGATCTCATCCGGGACTCCGAACAACCTTCGGTAACCACATACTATTTCCCATAACAACTCTAGCGTCACCGAACCTTAAGTGTGTAGACCCTAAGGGTTCGGGAACCATGCAGACATGACCGAGTCGTTCTCCGGCCAATAACCAACAGCGGGATCTTGATACCCATGTTGGATCCCACATGTTCCACGATGATCTCATCGGATGAACCACGATGTCGGGGATTCAATCAATCCTGTATACAATTCCCTTTGTCCACCGGTATGTTACTTGCCCGAGATTCGATCATCGGTATCCCAATACCTCGTTCAATCTCGTTACCGGCAAGTCTCTTTACTCGTTCCGTAACGCATGATCCCATGACTAACTCCTTAGTCACATTGAGCTCATTATGATGATGCATTACCGAGTGGGCCCAAAGATACCTCTCCGTCATACGGAGTGACAAATCCCAGTCTCGATTCGTGCCAACCCAACAAACACTTTCGGAGATACCTGTAGTGCACCTTTATAGCCACCCAGTTACGTTGTGACGTTTGGTACACCCAAAGCATTCCTATGGTATCTGGGAGTTGCACAATCTCATGGTCTAAGGAAATGATACTTGACATTAGAAAATCTCTTAGCAAACGAACTACACGATCTTGTGCTATGCTTAGGATTGGGTCTTGTCCATCACATCATTCTCCTAATGATGTGATCCCGTTATTAATGACATCCAATGTCCATGGTCAGGAAACCATAACCATCTATTGATCAACGAGCTAGTCAACTAGAGGCTTACTAGGGACATATTGTGGTCTACGTATTCACACATGTATTACTGTCTCCGGTTAATACAATTATAGCATGAACAATAGACAATTATCATGAACAAGGAAATATAATAATAACCATTTTATTATTGCCTCTAGGGCATATTTCTAACAAAGATGCCAAGTGTTGAAGAGGCATCTCAAGTGTTTCTGAAGACCAAACAAGATCAACTTGCTCATCTGATTCAAGCAACCTTGAGGATTGAGAAGGGCTTGGCCACCCTGACTCAGAACCAAGAGACCCTGGAGAGGATCATTGAGACGAAGTTCTATGATCTTGATCTTAAAGTGACAGAGATGCAGAGAGCTGTTGAGCAGCTCCAGGAAGAAGCTGAGGAGACGAAAGGGCAGGCTACCACAGATGCCTTTCAGAGAGTGCACAGAGGTCAGAGGTCTGTTGCAGTGCCCATGGCTGACACTCGAGCTACTACATCAGCACTTGCAGCCACATGATCAGTGCCAGCTCCAGTTGCAACTCCACCAACTCCAAAAGCTTCAACCGATGCATTCGTCCTTGGAGCCCTCTAAACACCACCTCCCGAAGATCAAGCCTAGAGAGACGCATAGCACTATGCATTTTCAAACTTTTTGGTAACTTGTTGCCAAAGGGGGAGAAATGTATAGATCATAGGCTGAGAGAGAGAGAGAGAGTGTTTGCCACTTTTGTCTCTTTTGCTATTTGATAATTAATTGTGTGCTTGCTTAATACTCTATGTCTTTGTGTGTGAGATACTTGTATGATCATGTGTTTGATCATATCCTACATTAATGCTTGCGCTTGAATGATGTTATCTTTTATATCTCTTGTATGATCATTCACTTTGCCTTGGTGATGAGTGCATGTTTTTACTTTCTATCATTTTGAGCGCTCCACCAAGATGTATGTGACATGGAAGAGTAACCCATGATCCTAATCGATTGTGCATTTGCATTCAAAAGCAAATTTTAAATAATGCACAAATTTTTGGGGAGCTCTTACTTATCACATACTTCTCAAAGCGACGATGTATTTCAATCTGATTATCATTTGTCGAAGCTTTGATCTATATGTTGTCATCAATTACCAAAAAGGGGGAGATTGAAAGTGCAACTATCCCAGTGTGGTTTTGGTAATTCCTAACAACATATAGCTCATTGAACTAATGCTATTTCAAGATGATCATTTCAGAAAGTTCAATGATTGGCATGGCATGGACTAGGAATGTGGACCCCTCAAAATGCTAAGGACATATATTGGCTCAAGCTCAAGACTCTAAATTTTCATTTTAGTGAGCCAAGATCACATTGAGTCCATAGGAAAAGCCAATACTATTAAAAGGGGATGAGGTGTTGCTTAATGGCTTGCTTGCACAAAGTCCTTAGTGATATGCTCCAAAAGCCCTCAACCACTTTCTCATTTCCACATATGTCCCAAACCAAAAGTCAAACTCGGCCCCACCGATTGGATCTATCCGGCGCCACCGAGTTCATTTGACATAGCCACTGCCAGAAACCCTAGTCACTTCGGTCTCACCGATAGGGATCTCGGTCTCACCGAGATGGGATTGCAAACTCTCTGTTTCCCTTCGTAACGTTTCGGTCTAACCGAGATGAGCGATCGGTCCCATCGAGTTCGCAATGCAAACTCTCTGTTTCCCTTTCATAACGTTTCGGTCTCACCGAAATGAGCGAATCGGTCCCACCGAGTTTGCCTGACCAACTCTCTGTTTTCCTATTATAGAAATCGGTCTTACCGAGTTTATGTGATCGGTCTCACCGAGATTACGTTAAGGCCTAACCCTAATGAAATCGGTCCCACCGAGTTGACATGTCGGTCCCACCAAAAATCCTAACGTTCACATTTTGAACTAAATCGTTCTGACCGAGTTTCATGATTCGGTCTCACCGAGTTTGGTAAATTGTGTGTAACGATTAGATTTTGTGTGGAGGCTATATATTCCATCAGAAGGTTCCTACACTTCCAACATACATTTTCTAAGAAAGAACCACCTACTCATGTGTTGAGACCAAGATATTCCATTCCAACCACAAGAATCTTGATCTCTTGCCTTCCCCAAGTTGCTTTCCACTCAAATCATCTTTCCACCAAATCCAAATCTGTGAGAGAGAGAGAGAGTTGAGTGTTGGGGAGACTATCATTTGAAGCACAAGAGCAAGGAGTTCATCATCAACACGCCATCTATTACCTTTTGGAGAGTGGTGTCTCCTAGATTGGTTAGGTGTCACTTGGGAGCCTCCGACAAGATTGTGGAGTTGAACCAAGGAGTTTGTACGGGCAAGGAGATCACCTACTTCGTGAAGATCTACCCTAGTGAGGCAAGTCCTTCGTGGGCGATGGCCATGGTAGGATAGACAAGGTTGCTTCTTCGTGGACCCTGCATGGGTGGAGCCCTCCATGGACTCACGCAGCAGTTACCCTTCGTGGGTTGAAGTCTCCATCAACGTGGATGTACGACCACCTATCGGAAGCACAGAAAAAATCTCCGTGTCTACATTGCGTTTGCTCCCTCCAAACTCCTCCCTTTACCTTCATATGCAAATGTTTTACATTCCGATGCTATACTCTTAGACTGGCATGTGTAGGTTGATTGCTTGACTTGTGCTAAGTTGCTAAAATCTGCCAAGACTTAAAATTGGGAAAAGGCTAGATTGTTATTTGGTCAAGTAGTCTAATCACCCCTGAGGGAGTCCTGGATAAAGGCGTCCTCGGGCGTCCGCCTGGGTAGCATGGGCCGGACTGATGGGCTATGAAGATACAAGACAGAAGACTTCTTCCCGTGTCCGGATGGGACTCTTCTTTGCGTGGATGGAAAGCTCGGCGTTCGGATATGTAGATTCCTTCCTCTGTAAACTGACTTCGTACAACCCTAGGCCCCTCCGGTGTCTATATAAACCGGAGGGTTTAGTCCGTAGAGGTGATCATAATCATAATCATACAGGCTAGACTTCTAGGGTTTAGCCAATACGATCTCGTGGTAGATCAACTCTTGTAATCCTCATATTCATCAAGATCAATCAAGCAGGAAGTAGGGTATTACCTCCATCGAGAGGGCCCGAACATGGGTAAACATCGTGTCCCCCGTCTCCTGCTACCATCGACCTTAGACGCATAGTTCGGGACCCCCTACCCGAGATCCGCCGGTTTTGACACCGACAACCCCCCCCCCCCTCTAGACATACTTTCGATCCTAGAGCGCCCCTTGCCTTTTTCCTACTCCCTCTCTCTTTCCATCTTTCCTTCTCTCCTACTCCGAAAAGGAAAGGGATTCCTACTAGGACTTGGAAGTCCTAGTAGGACTCCATACTCTTGGCGCGCCCCTAGAGGGCCGTCCTCTCTCCCTCCCTCCTTTATATACGTGGGAGGGGGCACCCCAAAGACACACCAAGTCTTCTCTTAGCCGTGTGCGGTGCCCCCCTCCATAGTTACACACCTCGGTCATATGGTCTTAGTGCTTAGGCGAAGCCCTGCGCCGGTAACTTCATTACACCGTCGTCACGCCGTCGTGCTGGCGAAACTCTCCCTCGTTCTCAACTGGATCAAGAGCTCGAGGGACGTCATCGAGCTAAACGTGTGCTGAACATGGAGGTGTCGTACGTTCGGTGCTTGGATCGGTTGGATCGCGAAGACGTTCGACTACATCAACCGCGTTACTAAACGCTTCCGCTTTCGGTCTACGAGGGTACGTGGACACACTCTCCCGTCTTGTTGCTATGAATCTCCTAGATAGATCTTGCGTGATCGTAGGTAATTTTTTTGAAATACTGCATTCCCCAACAGTGGCATCCGAGCCAGGTCTATGCGTAGATGTTATATGCACGAGTAGAACACAAAGAGTTGTGGGCGATAATAGTCATACTGCTTACCAGCAACGTCTTACTTTGATTCGGCGGTATTGTTGGATGAAGCGGCCCAGACTAACATTACATGACCGCGTTCATGAGACTGGTTCTACCGACGTGCTTCGCACACAGGTGGCTGGCGGGTGTCTGTTTCTCCAACTTTAGTTGAATCGAGTTTGACTATGCCTGGTCCTTGTTGAAGGTTAAAACATCACACTTGACGAAAAATCGTTGTGGTTTTGATGCGTAGGTAAGAACAGTTCTTGCTAGAAGCCCGTAGCAGCCACATAAAACTTGCAACAACAAAGTAGAGGACATCTAACTTGTTTTTGTAGGGCATGTTGTGATGTGATATGGTCAATACGTGATGAGATATAAATTGTTGTATGAGATGATCATGTTTTGTAACTGTTATCGGCAACTGGCAGGAGCCTTATGGTTGTCGCTTTATTGTATGAAATGCAATCACCATGTAATTGCTTTACTTTATCACTAAGCGATAGCGATAGTTGTAGAAGCAATAGTTGGCGAGACGACCACGATGCTTCGATGGAGATCAAGGTGTCAAGCCGGTGACGATGGAGATCATGACGGTGCTTTGGAGATGGAGATCAAAGGCACAAGATGATGATGGCCATATCATGTCACATATTTTGATTGCATGTGATGTTTATCCTTTATGCATCTTATTTTGCTTAGTACGGCGGTAGCATTATAAGATGATCCGTCGCTAAATTTCAAGGTATAAGTGTTCTCCCTGAGTATGCACCGTTGCTACAGTTCGTCGTGCCGAGACACCACGTGATGATTGGGTGTGATAAGCTCTACGTTCACATACAACGGGTGCAAGCCAGTTTTGCACGTGCAGAATACTCGGGTTAAACTTGACGAGCCTAGCATATGCAAATATGGCCTCGGAACACTGAGACCGAAAGGTCGAGCATGAATCATATAGTAGATATGATCAACATAGTGATGTTCACCATTGAAAACTACTCCATCTCACGTGATGATCGGACATGGTTTAGTTGATATGGATCACGTGATCATTTAGATGCCTAGAGGGATGTCTATCTAAGTGGGAGTTCTTAAGTAATATGATTAATTGAACTTTAATTTATCATGAACTTAGTCCTGATAGTATTTGCATATCTATGGTGTAGATCAATAGCTTGCGATGTAGCTCCCTGTTTTTTTATATGTTCCTAGAGAAAAACAAGTTGAAATATGGTAGTAGCAATGATGCGGACTGGGTCCGTGATCTGAGGATTATCCTCATTGCCGCATAGAATAATTATGTCCTTGATGCACCGCTAGGTGACAGACCTATTGCAGGAGCAGATACATACGTTATGAATGTTTGGCAAGCTCAGTATGATGACTACTTGATAGTTTAGTGCGCCATGATTTACGGCTTAGAACCAGGACTTCAAAAACGTTTTGAACGCCACAGAGCATATAAGATGTTCCAAGAACTGGAATTAGTATTTCAGACTCATGCCCGAGTCGTGAGGTATGAGACCTCTGACAAGTATTTTGCCTACAAGATGGAGGAGAATAGCTCAACCAGTGAGCATGTGCTCAGAATGTCTGAGTACTACAATCGCTTGAATCAAGTGGGAGTTAATCTTCCAGATAAGATAGTGATTGACAAAGTTCTCTAGTCACTATCACCAAGTTACTAGAACTTCGTGATGAACTATAATATGCAAGGGATGATGAAAACGATTCCCGAGCTATTCGCGATGCTGAAATGGGCGAACGTAGAAATCAAGAAAAGCATCAAGTGTTGATGGTTGACAAGACCACTAGTTTCAAGTAAAAGGGCGAGGGAAAGAAAGGGAACTTCAAGAAAAATGGCAAGCAAGTTGTCACTCCCATGAAGAAACCCAAAGCTAGACCCAAGCCTGAAACTGAGTGATTCTACTGCAAGGGAAATGTTCACTGGAAGCGGAACTGCCCCAAATACTTGGCGGATAAGAAGGATGGCAAAGTGAACAAAAGTATATATGATATATATGTTATTGATGTGTACTTTACTAGTATTCATAGTAGCCCCTGGGTATTTGATATCGATTCAGTTGCTATGATTAGTAACTCGAAACAGGAGTTACAAAATGAGCAAAGACTAGTTGAGGGCGAGGTGACGATGTGTGTTGGAAATGATTCCAAGGTTGATAAGATCACCGTCGCATACTCCCTCTACCTTCGGGATTAGTATTGGAACTAAATAAATGTTATTTGGTGTTTGTGTTGAGCATAAATATGATTGGATCATGTTTATTGCGAGACGGTTATTCATTTAAGTCAGAGAATAATTGTTGTTCTGTTTACATAAATAAAACCTTCTATGGTCTTACATCCAATGTAAATGGTTTACTGAATCTCGATCACAGTGATACACATAATATTGATGCTAAAAGATGCAAAGTTAATGATGATAGTGCAACTTATTTGTGGCACTGCCGTTTAGGTCATATTGGTGTAAAGCGCATGAAAAAACTCCATGCTGATGGGCTTTTGGAATCACTTGATTATGAATCACTTGATGCTTGCGAACCATGCCTCATGGGCAAGATGACTAAGACTCCGTTCTCCGGAACAATGGAGCGAGCCACTGACTTATTGGAAATAATACATACTGATGTATGCGGTCCGATGAGTGTTGAGGCTCGCGGCGGGTATCATTCTTTTCTGACCTTCACAGATGATTTAAGCAGATATGGGTATATCTACTTACTGAAACACAAGTCTGAAACATTTGAAAAGTTCAACGAAATTCAGAGTGAAGTTGAGAATCATCGTAACAAGAATATAAAGTTTTCTACGATCTGATCGCGGAGGCAAATATTTGAGTTACGAGTTTGGCCTTCATTTAAAAACCAATGTGGAATAGTTTCACAACTCATGCCACCTGGAACACCACTACGTAATGGTGTGTCCGAATGTCATAACCGTACTTTATTAGGTATGGTGTGATCTATGATGTCTCTTATCGATTAAACTCTATCGTTTTGGGGTTATGCATTAGAGACAGCTGCATTCACGTTAATAGGGCACCATCTAAATCTGTTGAGATGACACCGTATGAACTGTGGTTTGGCAAGAAACCTAAGTTGTCGTTTCTTAAAAGTTTGGGGTTGCGATGCTTACGTGAAAAAGTTTTCAAACCAATAAACTCGAACCTAAATCGGAGAAGTGCGTCTTCACCGGATACCCAAAAAGAAACTGTTGGGTACACCTTCTCTCACATATCCGAAGGCAAGATATTTGTTGCTAAGAGTGGATCCTTTTTAGAGAAGGAGTTTCTCTCGAAAGAAGTGAGTGGGAGGAAAGTAGAACTTGATGAGGTAATTGTACCTTCTCCCGAATTGGAAAGTAGTTCATCACAGAAATCAGTTCCAATGATTCCTACACCAATTAGTGAGGAAGCTAATGATGATGATCATGAAACTTCAGATCAAGTTACTACCAAACCTCCTAGGTCAACCAGAGTACGATCCGCACCAGAGTGGTACGGTAATCCTGTTTTGGAAGTCATGTTACTAGACCATGACGAACCTACGAACTATGAGGAAGCGATGATGAGCCCAGATTCTGCAAAATGGCTTGAGGCCATGAAATCTGAGATGGGATCCATGTATGAGAACAAAGTATGGACTTTGGTTGACTTGCCCGATGATTGGCAAGCCATTGAGCATAAATGGATCTTCAAGAGGAAGACAGACACTGATGGTAGTGTTACTATCTACTAAGCTCGAATTGTCACAAAAAGGTTTTCGACAAGTTCAATGTGTTGACTACGATGAGATTTCTCACTCGTATCTATGCTTAAGTCTATCCGAATCATGTTAGCAATTGCCGCACTTTATGAAATCTCGCAAATGGACGTCAAAACTGCATACCTTAATGCATTTCTTAAAGAAGAGTTGTATATGATGCAACCAGAAGGTTTTGTCAATCCTAAAGGTGCTAACAAAATGTGCAAGCTCCAGCGATCCATCTATGGACTGGTGCAAGCATCTCGGAATTGGAATATACGCTTTGATGAGTTGATCAAAGTATATAGTTTTATACAGACTTGCGGTGAAGCCTGTATTTACAAGAAAGTGATTGGGAGCACTACAACATTTCTGATAAGTATATGTGAATGACATATTGTTGATCGGAAATAATGTAGAATATTCCGAAAAGCATAAAGGAGTGTTTGAAAGGAGTTTTTCAAGGAAAGACCTCGGTGAAACTGCTTACATATTGAGCATCAAGATCTATAGAGATAGATCAAGACGCTTGATAAGTTTTTTCAATGAGTACATACCTTGACAAGATTTTGAAATAGTTCAAAATGGATCTCGGGTAGGGGGTCCCGAACTGTGCGTCTAAGGTCGATGGTAACAGGAGACAGGGGACACGATGTTTACCCAGGTTCGGGCCCTCTTGATGGAGGTAATACCCTACTTCCTGCTTGATTGATCTTGATGAATATGAGTATTACATGAGTTGATCTACCACGAGATCGTAGAGGCTAAACCCTAGAAGCTAGCCTATGGTTATGGTAATGGGTGTCCGCCTATCCGGACTCTCTCCGGTTTATATAGACACCGGAGAGATCTAGGGTTACATGGAGTCGGTTACATAAAAAGGAATGTACATAATTGATCGCCAAGCTTGCCTTCCACGCCAAGAAGAGTCCCATTCGGACACGTAGAGGGTCTTCGGTCTTCGTATCTTCACGGCCCATCAGTCCGGCCCATGGTTAATAGGCCGGACGCCCGAGGACCCCTTAGTCCAGGACTCCCTCAGTAGCCCCCGAACCAGGCTTCAATGACGAGGTGTTCGGCTTTCGGATTGTCTTCGGCATTGCAAGGCGGGTTCTTCCTTTGATGACGTCCACATTACGTATTCGGCCGCGGCTTTAATGCTTCTCGCCTCGGCTTCTGCACGTTTAATAACTTCGTCTTCCACATGTCGAGAGAATGCGGAAGCTTAGGGCATTTTTGCAAATAACACCCTACCCTTGCAAGGCAAAGTGCCTATTTAAAGAGATTGGATCCTAGATCCATTTGACACCTCACCGAGAAAAATCCCCAGAGACGGCTAGGAGAAACCATTCCAACATGGCTAGCGTTCCCAGTTCCTTCTCACGTTCCGGCCTAGAAAAAGGCGAGTGGGAGAAGTGTTTTGTGACCCATAATCACTTGGCGGAACTGCAAACGCAGGGATTCCTTCCTCCCGCGCTTCTGGTCCCCGTTCGAGCATTGCTGGCCTCTTTCGATGGCGAGACCCAAGCGGAGGACTTCCCCAGCCCATCTGGGGGGGGAGCGAGTGTGTCTTGTTCCTTTTCTATTAAGAGGCGTCGGATTTCCAATCCATCCGTTCCTCCGAGGGCTCCTGGAGTACTACGGCCTCCAGCAGCACAACTTCACTCCCGCTTCCATCCTGCATATCGCAGGTTACGTCACTTTATGCGAATTATTTCTGGGCGTCGAGGCTCATTTTGAACTGTGGAGAAAATTGTTTTGCCTTGTCCCGCGTAACCACGAGGGGTCGATATTTGATGTGGGCGGAGGCAAAATATGGCGCGTCGCCAGTACCGGATACCCGTCCGGCACACTGAGGAGGGCATCCGAAAAATGGCCTTCCGAATGGTTCTACGTCGAGGACGTCGCACTTCCCGACCCAATTCAAAAGGGTCTTCCCGAGTTCGTCAGCGTTCCGCTGAAGAAGCGCCACAGTTGGCGTCCCCAGAGTCTTGAAGAGGATGACAGTGCGGACGTTGGTCAGCTCCTGGGCAAGATAAAGACGCTTGCCCAGTCCAGATTAACAATAGTTGAGGTAATGGCGAATTAGTACGAGGGGTTCAGCCGCTTCAATATAGAGGGCTCCCAATGTGGCACTACAACGGGGAGGATGACGCCTCCCTCTGTGGTCGAAAGGGTCCGGACACCCCTACCGCTTTAGCCAAGATACTGGCCGAGCTGTTCGAAGGGGAAGAAGAGGAATTTCTCCGGATCAATCGCAGAGAGGGGTATTCCATGTATAATCCTCCCAGTTGGGTAAGCCCCAACTCTTCCACTTTCCTCATTCCGCCTCCCGGGTCACCTTTTACAGATATCTAATCCGTTTATAATAGCATTGGCGAAAAATCACCGAGGGGCTCTACAGCCCTGCCCCACATCCGGACCTATTCGTGGTCCTTGAGGAAGGGGTGTTTTACCAGGCAAGCTACGACGGCACAGAAGTGGCCATTATCGCCAATTATCCTGGTCTTCTCCCTGCTTCCCACATAAGTCATCAAGAAAAATTCTCCTCGAAAGAGTTTCCTCGCACTGCCTCACCCGCCGCACTACTCCGTGTTTTAAAGGGGAGGTGTTCGGCTCGTCATGCTACTCCGGGGCGACTTCAAAGAGAGCGGCTCCAGCGCCAAGCAAGGCTTGCAAAAGGAAGGTCAATGAAGACCCAACCGGTCCCTCGTCGAAGAGGTACAGATTTGAAGGTGCACTTTGGTAGTTACGTCCAACCGTAACTTGTACATTTGTCTTGTAGCAGGAAAAAGGTTCGTCGGACTATGTCCGGGGGTTCGGCTAGCCGTACTCCCAACAACCGGGACGTAGATCCCGTTGGAGAATCGAGGGCCGGTATGAGGACAACGCCGGACTGTCCTTCAGCCGAGGGTTCGGAAGATATGTCCGTTACCAACTCGGAAGTAGAGAGCGCCATGAATCATCGGCGCTGCGGGGCTGTTTTACGAGACCACCAGTTCTCGGAAGAGGCGTTCAAAGCCTTTGGTTCTGCTGACGCCTATATCCGGGCTGCTCGATCTGGGCTTAATGTAGCCACAAAGCAGTATTTAAAAGACGTGCAGGTAAATTTTCTTTGTCTGAATAGGAGACCATATGTCAGTAGCCCCCAAGACTGAAAGCAGTTGGTACAACTGATTTAAGGATCATTGTATAACCAGGTTCTTACCGAGAAGAACAAACTGCTAACTCAAGAGCTAGAGCAGTGTCGGGCACAGCTAAATGCTGCCACCGCCGAGCTGAAAAATTCCAAGAAGGCATCCACTGGTAATGCTCCCTGCCGTATAAAAACAATTATAATGACCGTACATCCGTCGGACTAATATTGTTGCTGGTCTTATAACAGGGTCATCAGATCAATATGATGAGAAGCTGGCCGCTGCTCTGGAAGGAAAGAAAAAAGCAAAGAAGATGCACGCCGCGGGCGAGCACATATTGACTCAAGCCATAATAGAGAAAAACAAGCTTCAGGATGCCAAGACCAACTTGAATATGTGCGGGGCCAGCTAGCCGACTCCGTGAAGGAGAATAAGGAACTGCGAGGTGGTATATTCGGTATGTGTCCGAACTAACCTTTATAGTGAGTTGGTGACGAATGGAACTAGCACGGTTATGATTGCAGGTATTTTGACGGGCCGTCCTGAAGGGGAGGTGTCCGAATCATCAAGTGACCTTCTGCAGAGGCTGTCGCAAGTGCACGAGCGGGCTCGGCTGGCCATGCGGAGTGTTGCCAAGGCTTTATGGCCGTCCGCCTCCCCTCCAGGAAGTATGGAGGAGCTTGTAGAGCTTTTCAAAGGAGCACGGAGGCGCATCCGATTATGGAAAATATCGGCCTGCCGGGAGGGTGCGCGAGAAGCCTGGGCCATGGTGAAAACACGATACATGAAGACGGATCCTAACCACATGGCTCGTGTTGGACCTGTAGGGTCAGATGGGGAAGAAATTCCCGTAAGTTTAGTATATGACCAAGTAGAATTGGCCGCAAAATACTCTCAGCAGGATTGTAAGTTAGACCGCCTGCTGGACGGTATAGAGGAGGAAGAATTTGAGTCCAAGTGACTATGTATTGTCCGTCTTGCCGAATTGTATATCATTTGTCATGGAAGACCTTTTCGCCTCCGCCTTCGGACCCTAGGGTGCGGAGTGTTTCCGAATACCGTCATGGCCAAATAGACCAGGGTATGCGTGGAAAACTAGGCGTAGGGGTCATCGTTGCTTGAACAGTGTAACGCCCACGATGCGGCTATATCTCCCACGTGTCGAGGCACGACTTAGAGGCATAACCGCATAGTGGTTTTGTCGCAAGAAGGGTCATCTTCACACAATCCCATGTAATGAACAAGAATGGGATAAAGAGTTGGCTTACAATCGCCACTTCACACAATACATAAATATCATCATACATCATCCAAAGTACAATCATATAGACCGACTACGGTCAAAATCCAGATGAAAATAAGACAACCCCAAATGCTAGATCCCCGATCGTCCCAACTGGGCTCCACTACTGATCATCAGGAAAAGACACATAGTAACGACCACGTTCCTCGTCGAACTCCCACTTGAGATCGACGCCATCATCTGCACTGGCATCGTCGGCACCTGCAACTGTTTGGAAGTATCTGTGAGTCATGGGGACTCAGCAATCTCACACCCGCGAGATCAAGACTATTTAAGCTTATAGGAAAGGATGGTGCAATGAGGTGGAGCTGCAGCGGCAAAAGCATATATGGTGGCTAACTTGCGCAAACGAGAGCGAGAAGAGAAGCAACGGAACGGACGTCATCTAGCAATGACCAAGAAGAGGTCCTGAACACCTACTTACGTCATACATAACACAGACCGTGTTCAATTCCCGGACTCCGCCGAGAAGGGACCATCACGGCTACACACGCACTTGGTGTATTTTAATTGAGTCAAGTGACAAGTTATCTACAACCGGACATTAACAAATCCCATCTGCCTCATAACCGCGGGCACGGCTTTCGAAAAATAATACCCTGCAGGGGTGTCCCAACTTAGCCCATCATAAGCTCTCACGGTCAACGAAGGATAAACCTTCTCCCGGAAAGACCCGATCAGTCTCGGAATCCCGGTTTACAAGACATCTCGACAATGGTAAAACAAGACCAGCAAAGCCGCCCGAATGTGCCGACAAATCCCGATAGGCGCTGCACATATCTCGTTCTCAGGGCACACCGGATTGTCCAAGCTTCTGATAGGCCAGCCCAGAGTTGCCCCTGGTGGCCACCGGCGACTGACAGTTTGGACCAATACTCAGAGGAGCACTGGCCCGGGGGTTTAAAATAAAGATGACCCTCGGGCTCTAGAAAACCCGGGGGAAAAAGGTATAGGTCGCAAATGGTAAAACCAAGGTTGGGCCTTGCTGGAGGAGTTTTATTCAAGGCGAACTGTCAAGGGGGTCCCATAAATCACCCGACCGCGTAAGGAACGCAAACTCAAGGAACATAATCCCGGTATAACAGTAACTAGGGCGGCAAGAGTGGAACAAAACACCAGGCATAAGGCCGAGCCTTCCACCCTTAACCAAAAATATATAGATGCATTAATTAAATAAGAGATATTGTGATATCCCAACATATCCATGTTCCGACATGGAACAACTTCAACTTCACCTGCAACTAGCAACGCTATAAGAGGGGCTGAGCAAAAGCGGTAACATAGCCAAACAACGGTTTGCTAGGAAAGGATGGTTAGGGGCTGACATGGCTGAAATAGGAGACATGATATAGCAAGTGATAGGTAGCGAACATGGCAATAGAGCGAACAACTAGTATAGCAAAGATAGAAGTGATTTCGAGGGGTGGTCATCTTGCCTGCAAGATTCTCAGAGTTGTCGAAAGCTTGATCCTCGTAAGCGTACTTGTCGTGGAATTGTCACGGCAGATGTCCTTAAGCTAGGACTTAGTCGTGGAGCCATCGCAACTAGGAAGCTTGAAGGGGTTATGCTGGACAAGGAACACGAGGGTTATACTGGTTCAGCCCCTTACAGTGAAGGTAAAAGCTTACGTCCAGTTCGAGGTGTTATTGATTAGGGTTACGATCGCCAGGGAGCTAAACAGCTATGCTCGGTTCTCGATGAGGTTGTTGTTGCCCCTAAACCGCTGCCGGGTCCTCCCTTTATATAGGGAGGCTGACGCCCAGCAGCCCTTAGAGTCCCGGCCGGCTCATAAGAGCGTCCGGCTCGGACTCTAAACAATACTTGCCTTACACTACAAGTCTACTATAAAAATGATGATAACTACGGGCTTTAAGCCATATCCGGGTCTCAGCCCATCTCTGGCCCATTATCTTGAAACTTGGCTCCGGGCTTCTGGCAACGACCCTACGAGTAACCCGGCCCCTCCTGGCGGGTGACTCTAAGGTCTATATCCTCAACATTAGGCCCCAGATTGATTTGAGCCGGCTCGTGTCAATCTTCAGCTCTGCAGACAGAAAAAATCTCCAGCTTACCATTCATGAGAAGGTCATAACCCGGAGTGACGTCATCCCCTGGACTCCGGATAATCCGCCGTGACGTCATCCTCCATTAAGTCCGTTTTTTACTCCGCCAGATCCGCAACGGATCTTTGCTTTTACTGTCGTTCCGAAAATCGAGGCGCCGTGAGGGGGAGATATCCACGCCGTGGCCTCCTTGAATCCCGCGCCCACTTATGACTCTGCCTTACAAATAGGCCGGCCCAGCACTTTCTTCTCACACTCTCCCTCTTCCTCCTCACGCCGTCGCTCCTCTGCTCGAGCTCCGCCACTGCCACCGCCGTCGCGCCCCTGGTCTTCATCAACCCGGCCGCTGCATCACCCTGATTCGGACCAGACTCACGGCGGCGACCTCCGCTCCTTCCAACTCCGGTGAGTCTCCTCTGCCTTGCTAGAACAGATCTGTGGTAGGGTTCTTTCAGTTATTCATGTTCATCACCATTGCCCACAGACTCGGTAGTTCTTGTTGCCACTGTAGTTAGTTGATCTTTAACCTTGCGTAGAACCACTGCGGTAGACGTTTGGAACCCATTTCATCTGCAAGAAATCCTCTTTTTACTGCATAAGAACTGTGTTCAACCTCAAGAACTTCTCCTGCCTCCGCTTTTTAGGTCTAGAAAATTTTCTCTGCTTCAACTATTTTGATCCAAAAAAGTTACGGTAGTCTGTAAACCTGTTTTACCACACTTAGAAAAAACTGCAACCATTGAATCTCGGCGGCTTACATGTCCGGCTTAAAGAAAACACGCGCCGTAGAACTTTCCGATTTAAGGAGAACCATGCTCCGTAGACTCTCCCGGCTTAACTGTAGTAACCCGTAGATGACTAACTTATTCTGAACGCTCCTATGGCTTAGATAACCCACCATATCTGAATACATATCATTAGTCCCCTTCATAAGCCGCCATATTAGTTTGAACATTAGATCCCCGGCTTATAATTGACCCGGATACTTTTCTCCTTATTATAGACCACCAACCTTCACCATGCCTCCCAAGGCTCCTATCACTTGCAACTGGATGAGATCCAACGTCACTGACGAGACCCTGGCCAACTTCGTTAAGTCCGGATATCTGCCCAAGAAGGAAGTGATGTCCTACCGTGCCCCTAACCCGTCAGAAGAAAGACCGCAGCCGAGGGACGGGGAGGTAGTGATCTTTGCGGACCATATGAGCCGGGGCTTCGCACCGCCCGGCTCAAAATTCTTCCGGGACGTGCTCAATTTCTTTGACCTCCGGCCTCAGGATATAGGACCCAATTCCATATCCAACATCTGCAACTTCCATGTCTTTTGTGAAGTATATCTTGGAGAAGAGCCGAGTCTGCTGCTCTTCAGAGAGCTGTTTTATTTGAACCGCCAAAATGAGTGCGGCAACGGGCCAAGTCTAGAGTTAGGCGGCATCTCCATCCAGCGACGTAGGGATTGTCTGTTCCCTTACGCAGAGCCGCCAAGTCACCCCAAGGATTGGAATATGACTTGGTTCTACTGCCAAGACACATCCCCGGCTGACGAGAGCCCGCTGCCCGGCTTTCGCCCAACCCGCCTAGAGCCGACTCATCCGTTAACCGACAAGCTGACTGCCGCAGAACGTCAGCCTCTGCTTCCAACGATCAACAAGATCAAAGCTCTGCTAGGCAACGGTCTGAACGGAATAGACCTGGTCCGGGTCTGGATCACATGGCGGGTGATCCCATTGAGCCGCCGCCCCGGCTTAATGTGTGAGTACACCGGGCGAAAGGATGACCCGTACAGGCACAGCCGCAATGATCTTCCAGAAGATGTTGCTGAAGAAGAGACCAAGGCTCTGTTAAACGAGAGCTTGGCCGACTGTGGAAAGACCGGGCTAGCCCCGTTCTGCAAGACCAATCCAGCCCCTGCGGTAAGCCGCTGACTTTAGCCTTTCCACTTCTTTTACACGTCACCTTGCTCTGAACCGTTTTAAGAGTTTATTACTGTACTTCTTAGGCTGATGACAAGTTCTGGCGGGTCAAGTATGACCATGAGGCGGCCAAGAAGGCGAGGAAGGCAAAGAAAGCCGCCAAGAAAGCCGCCCCTCGTAAAAAGGGAAGCAGACCCACTGCTTCGGAGCTGCTGCAATTAAGCGACAGCTCCGAGTCTGAGGTAACCCTTAAACCTTTAATCTCTTGCCATATTGGTTGTTTATTGATGTCCGCCTTATCAACATTTTGCTTATTAACAGGACGACACCGGCGCCAGTAACCCGGTGATTGAAGAGGTAACATCATTTTCCTCCGACTCGGAGCCTTTACCACAGCTGAAAGTCCGAAAAGTAACCCGGAAAGTAAGCTTTTCTCATCCATTAGCTCATCAAGACCCTCAATTTCTTCTGAAGCAGCAGGTTCACAAAAGCCGGCGTCACACCCGGGCCCGCAAAGACACTGATCTCTCCGCCGGGTTACCCGACGCAACAAGGAAGCGTCGCACTGAGGTTTTTTCTCATCTGTACCCTTTTCATCCGTTGGCGGGTGTCATCCGTCAGCCACTCAACTCTTCTGACTCCAATTATCAGGAGACCTCCCCCTCTTCGGGTGACTCCATGCAGTCAAGTCTGCCGGCCTTCAAAACTGCACCCGGGTAATAACAATCTCCTTACATTATCTGTCCGCACTTACTCTTTGTATACCTAACACTTCTGCCTTTTCAGTGCCCAGGCAAAGCTCACCAAAAGAGCAAAGAAGACCAGGTCAGCCGGAGTGCCAGACTTACCTGAGCCGGAGACGACAGCTCAAGAGCCGCCAGCCGCCTCCGCCGTCGAATCCACCATTCCCATGGACACGGCGCCTGAAGCCCCTGCCCCGACCACCAAGACAACGATCGAAGCATCAGCTAACCCGGAGGCCTCCGGCTCAGCCCCACCAACTAACGACCCGGACGTGGTAATTACCCGGACGGAGTATGTTGAGCCGGGGAGGCCGACCGCGCTGGCCAAATGCTCCGCCAAGGGGGAGTTGCTACAACCCCACCGGGTGAATCTGGATCTCTCCAGCTACACCGACTTAAACATTGGAGAGCTCGTCTCAGGCTACATCAGCCAGGTTCACAAGAGCCAGGACGCCGAGATCGCCATGGTCAACCAGATCCAACAAAAATCTGAGGTAACCTTCTGCTGTCTTCTTACTTTCCGCATAGTGATCCTTGTCATCCTAGCCCCCAAGTCTATGACTTATACGTGAATATGTCGTAGACTTAGATTCCGGTTTACTTAACTGAACCGGTAGTACGTAGATAGATACATTCAATATGCATTAGCCCCCAAGTGCCAAGTGTCTTTGCTTGGAAAGTGCTTGGGACTTATAGAATGACTGTTAATAACCCGGAAATATATGCAGGCTGCTGGCAAGAAATTTGAGTCGGACCTTGCGGATCTCAAGAGCCGGCTAAAGACACAAGAGATGGAGACCCGGAAGGCCAATGCCAAGTTTGTCTCCAGCATCGCCGCTCAGGAGAAACTGAAGACCGAATTCGATGCTGAGCAGAAGGCCTGGGCTGAGGAGAAAGCCGCACTGGTGACCCGGGCAGAACAGGCAGAGAAGGCCCTCACTGAGAAGACCGCTGAGCTCTCCGGCCTAAAGCGCCAGGTTTCCCAAATGGTGGCTGCTATTTTCGGTAAGTCGCCTCGCCGGCTTTCATCAAGTCTGTATATGTTATGATTCATTCGTGTCACCGGCTTACCTGATCTTAATTTAAACAGGTCCTAGGAGTGCCAACTTCAACCAGAGCGTGGTCACCAAGTTAAAGGCCGTATACACCCTGGTGGAACAACTCTACACCGGGTCACAGCGCGCCTTAGCTGTGGTGGCCCTATCCAACGAGATGCCAACCCACCTGGCCGAAGTCCTGCGCCGGCTCGCGGTTCTTCCACAGCGGATCCAGGAGCTACGCCGAGCCTCCGCAAGATCCGGGGCCATTGCCGCGCTGAGCCGGGCCAAAGCATTCCTGCCGGAGCTAGACCCGGCAGACATCGCCCTGGGTTACCCAAGCCTAAAGGAAGACGGCTCCGCCTTCAACCAGAAGGACTTCGCAGCATGTGTGAAGGCTGTGCGCCCGGTGGCCACCATCATTGGGAACGACACCGACTTAACCAAGTATCAGCCGGGGTACAACACGGAGAATCAGAGGATTCCAACCCCTCGCTATGAGGCTCTTGGTCTGATTCCTCCGGCTCGCCAGCACACCTTCGCCCCCGAGATTGACCTGGCCGGGCTAATTGACGAAGAAGCCCAGTTCGAAGCTCTCAGCGGCATCAACTGGAAGTCGTCAACCTTCGAAGCCTTGGGATCAGCCGGAGCAGAAGACGAGCCGGGAACTTCGACTTAGCAGGCGTCATAAAGCGGCTGGCGGTTCACCGAACAACGCTCCACCCTTTAGATTTTGAAAGATTTTTGTAATAGCATAAGTGCAACAATTTATCTCTGCCATGCCATCGTGTACGTAATGAATGCTGAAACCCCTCGAAGTTATTCTTCAGGTGCTCCTCCGGGTCATAGTTATCCCTTTACCCTTCTCCACCTTAAAAAGTACCTTCAAGTATCTGTATAGAAAGGCAAATCACAAGTCTCAAGGCGGCTTACCACCCTGAGAATCAGGTGTTTGAGATGGATAACCCGGAATACGAACCAAAAAAGACTGGTCGTTAACTATACTCTGATCATAGCCGTGATAACACACTTAACGGCCTGTAAGCATACTTCCGGTTTAAATAACCCGGTTAACTTGGTTGGTACCTTAATTCGAATTTACCTGTCTTTGATGACATCCATTATGCTCAACTAACAAGATAAACCAAAATTAAACCGGCAAGTGAGACCCGGCAGCACATACCTTGACATGATCAGAGTAGACTTGTGATAAAGTATAAAAACTTGGGGCTTCCGGTTCGAATACGACCAGAAACCCGGTCCAAAGGGGTTAAGCTAAGGTTCGGATGTGAACACATAGCCCCCAATGGGTGTGGCGATGCCAATCAAAAGGGTATCGACAGCTATGTTCTCTTCGGTTCGAATACGACCCATGTTTGAACAGGAAGCCCCCAAGTGACTCTGAAAATTGTTTAACGACGCCGATTCGAATACGATCCACGTCGGTTCTCAGAGGGGTTATACTATGATTCAAATATGACCAAAGACAACCTCCCAATGAGCTCGGCACTTTTGCCAATCAAATGGGTATCGACACCTATGTTCTCTTTGGTTCGAATACGACCCATGTTTGAACAGGAAGCCCCCAAGTGACCTTACTGTACGGCTAGATTCGAATACGATCATAAGCCGGATCCTCCTTTCAATTTAGCATGTAAAAAATGACACACATATAATTGGAGGAGAAAAAGGACAGAGGTCCTGCTTTATTGCTTATCATAATATATACATGTCTGAGATAAATATGTACATCACGAGAGCCGGCAGCTCAAGTATAGTAAGGCCGAAGTTGAGCTATATTCCATGGCCGACGGGTCTCCTCCTTAGATTTACGCGAATCCTTATGTTCCCGAATATCAATGAGATAATATGACCCGTTGTACAAGTTCTTACTGACCACAAAGGGCCCTTCCCAAGGTGGGGATAACTTGTGTGCATCAGTTTGATCCTGGATAAGCCGGAGCACAAGGTCGCCTTCCTGGAAGACCCAGGATTTGACCCGGCGGCTATGATAACGGCGCAGGTCTTGTTGGTAAATCGCCGACCGGGCTGCCGCCACATCTCGTTGTTCGTCCAACAAGTCCAGAGCATCTTGGCGCGCTTGTTCATTATCCATCTCAACATAAGCCGCCACACGAGGCGAATCGTGACGGATGTCGCTGGGGAGGACTGCTTCTGCTCCATAAACCATGAAGAAAGGCGTGAAACCAGTAGACCTGTTAGGAGTAGTGTTAATGCTCCATAAAACGGAGGGCAGCTCCTCCACCCAACAACCCGGCGTCCGTTGCAAAGGGACCAAAAGCCGGGGTTTGATGCCCTTCAGAATCTCCTGGTTAGCTCTCTCAGCTTGACCATTGGATTGGGGGTGAGCCACGGAGGAAACATCAAGTCGGATATGCTCCCGTTGAAAAAATTCTTCCATAGCGCCCTTGGATAAATTGGTGCCATTGTCAGTTATGATGTTGTGCGGAAAGCCAAAGCGGAAAATCACCTTTTTCATAAACTGAACCGCCGTGGCTGCATCGCACTTGCTAACTGGCTCAGCCTCCACCCACTTCGTGAATTTGTCAACGGCCACCAAGAGGTGGGTCTTCTTATCCTTGGATCGTTTAAAAGGCCCAACCATATCAAGCCCCCAGACCGCAAAGGGCCAAGTGATTGGGATCATCCTCAACTCCTGAGCCGGCACATGAGCCCGCCGTGAGAACCTTTGGCAACCATCGCATTTACTGACCAAGTCCTCTGCATCAGCGTGAGCCGTCAGCCAATAAAAACCATGACGGAAAGCCTTGGCTACAAGAGATTTTGAACCGGCATGATGGCCACAATCCCCTTCATGGATCTCACGCAAGATCTCTTGACCTTCCTCAGGGGAGATACAACGCTGAAACGCCCCTGAAACACTGCGATGATGCAACTCGCCGTCGATGACAAACATTGACTTAGCCCGCCGGGTTATTTGCCTGGCCAGAGTTTCATCCTCAGGCAACTCTCCCCGGGTTATATAAGCCAGATATGGCATTGTCCAGTCTGGTATGACATGAAGAGCCGCCACCAGTGGTGCTTCTGGGTCAGGGATAGCCAAGTCCTCCTCTGTAGGCAACTTGACCGAGGGGTTATACAAAACATCCAGGAAAGTGTTAGGCGGCACCGGCTTACGCTGAGAGCCTAGCCGGCTTAAAGCATCAGCCGCCTCATTCTTCCTGCAATCAATGTGCTCCACTTGGTATCCCTGAAAGTGCCCAGCAATGGCATCAACCTCGCGGCGGTAAGCCGCCATGAGAGGATCCTTAGAATCCCAGGTGCCTGATACTTGTTGAGCCACCAAATCTGAGTCCCCAAAGCATCTTACCCGGCTCAAGCTCATCTCCTTAGCCACCCGAAGACCGTGAAGCAAAGCTTCGTATTCAGCCGCATTGTTAGTGCAAGGAAACATCAACCGTAGCACATAATGGAACTTGGCACCCTTGGGGGAAGCCAATACGACACCAGCCCCTGAGCCTTCCAACTGTCTGGACCCATCGAAGTGGATAGTCCAATAAGTGTTATCCGGCTTTTGCTCAGGTACTTGAAACTTCGTCCAATCATTGATGAAATCCACCAAGGCCTGAGATTTAATAGCAGTGCGTGGCACATATTTGAGGCCGTGAGGTCCAAGTTCTATAGCCCACTTAGCAATTCTCCCTGTAGCCTCTCTGTTCTGGATAATATCACCAAGGGGAGCAGAACTGACCATAGTGATGGGATGACCCTGAAAATAATGTTTGAGCTTCCGGCTCGCCATGAACACACCGTATACGAGCTTCTGCCAATGCGGGTACCGCTGCTTGGACTCAATGAGCACCTCGCTGGCATAATAAACCGGCCGCTGAACCGGATGCTCCTTACCCGCCTCCTTGCGCTCCACAACAATAGCCACACCGACAGCTCGTGCATTTGCCGCTACATATAGCAGCAAGGGCTCCTTATCAATCGGAGCAGCAAGGACGGGGGGCTCTGCCAGTTTTTTTTTCAAATCCTCAAAAGCGGTATTGGCTACATCATTCCAGATAAAGTTATCAGTCTTCTTCATCAACTGATATAGGGGCATAGCCTTCTCACCCAAACGGCTTATAAACCGGCTTAAAGCAGTGATGCGACCCGCCAAACGCTGAACGTCATTCATACATGCCGGCTTAGCCAGGGAGGTGATAGCCTTGATCTTCTCCGGGTTAGCCTCAATGCCTCTGTCAGAAACCAAGAAGCCCAATAGTTTGCCTGCAGGAACATTAAAAACACACTTGGCCGGGTTAAGCATCATCCTGTAGACCCGGAGATTATCGAAGGTTTCCCTTAAATCATCTATCAGGGTTTCCTCCTTGATAGATTTAACCACAATATCATCCACGTAGGCATGAACATTGCGCCCAATCTGTTTATGAAGACAATTCTGCACACAACGCTGGTAAGTCGCCTGCGCACACTTGAGTCCAAAAGGCATAGACACATAGCAGAAGGCTCCAAAGGGAGTGATGAACGCCGTCTTCTCCTGGTCCTTGACTGCCATCTTAATCTGATGATACCCGGAATAGGCATCCAAGAAACTTAAGCGCGCACAACCTGCCGTAGCATCAATGATTTGATCAATACGGGGGAGAGCAAAAGGATCAGCCGGGCACGCCTTGTTCAAGTCCGTGTAGTCCACACAGATCCGCCAGGTGCCGTTCTTCTTGAGTACGAGCACCGGGTTAGCCAACCACTCCGGGTGAAAAACCTCAACAATGAACCCGGCCGCCAAGAGCCGGGCCACTTCTTCGCCGATAGCTTTCCGCCTCTCTTCGTTAAACCGTCGAAGGAACTGTCTGACCGGTTTAAATTTTGGATCAATGTTGAGAGTGTGCTCAGCGAGTTCTCTAGGTACACCTGGCATGTCAGAAGGTTTCCATGCGAAGATGTCCCTATTCTCACGGATGAACTCGATGAGCGCGCTTTCCTATTTCGGGTCCAGATTTGCACTGATGCTAAACTGCTGAGACGAGTCACCTGGAACAAAATCAACAAGTTTAGTCTCATCAGCTGATTTAAACTTCATTGCTGGTTCATTCTCTGTGGTTGGCTTTTTCAGAGAGGTCATATCTGTTGGGTCAACATTGTCTTTATAAAATTTCAACTCTTCTGTAGCACAAACAGACTCTGCATAAGCTGCGTCACCTTCCTCACACTCCAAAGCCACTTTCCGGCCACCGTGAACCGTAATGGTCCCATTGTGACCCGGCATCTTGAGCTGTAAGTACACATAACACGGCCGTGCCATGAACTTGGCGTAAGCCGGCCGTCCAAATATAGCGTGATATGGACTTCTTATCTTGACCACCTCAAAGGTCAACTTCTCCACCCTGTAGTTGTTCTCATCCCCGAAAGCCACTTCCAGTTCAATCTTGCCAACTGGATAAGCCGATTTACCACGTACCACACCATGGAAGATAGTATTTGACTGGCTGAGGTTCTTATCGACTAGCCCCATACGACGGAAAGTCTCATAATAGAGGATGTTGATGCTGTTGCCTCCATCCATGAGTACTTTTGTGAACTTATAACCTCCCACCTGAGGAGCCACCACTAAGGCCAGGTGGCCCGGGTTATCCACCCGGGGGGGTGATCCTCCCTACTCCACACTATGGGCTGCTCAGACCACCGTAAGTAGCGTGGAACCGCCGGCTCAACAGCATTAACCGCCCTCTTGTGAAGCTTCTCGTCTCGTTTGCACAAGCTAGTGGTGAACACGTGATACTGTCCACCGCTAAGCTGCTTCGGGTTAGTCTGATAACCCCCCTGCTGCTATTGGTGACCCTGACCAGACTGTTGATTAAAGCCCCCTTGACCGTTCTGAGGACCGGAATTTGAACCGCCGCCCGGGCCATGAAAGCCGCTGGCGCCTGAGCCGCCACCCGGACCATTGCAGTTTTTAAAGGCCTTCATAATAGCACAATCCTTCCACAAATGAGTCGCTGGCTTCTCTCTAGAGCCGTGTCTCGGACAAGGTTCATTCAATAGCTGCTCCAGAGAAGGTCCTGACCCGCCGCCTCGGGGAGGGGGTCTCCCCTTGCGTCGCTGGTTATTACCTTGAGAGTTGGTGTTGGCCACAAACTCTAGGCTGCCATCGGCCTTGCGCTTGCCTCCTCCTTGGTTCCCCGGGTTAAACTGAGGACCCTTGCCATTACCGTTCTTCCTTCCCTTCCCTGTCCTTTCACCGTCTGAAGGGTGATCCTTGGTACCGTCAGAATCGGCGTACTTGACAAGAGCCGCCATTAGTGTCCCCATGTCAGTGCAGTCCCGTTTAAGCCGCCCAAGTTTCATCTTTAGGGGCACAAAACAATAGTTTTGTTCCAACATTAAGACTGCAGAGCCGGCATCCATCTTATCCGATGAATGTATGATCTCCTTGACCCGGCGAACCCAATGAGTCGTGGATTCACCCTCCTGCTGCTTACAGTTAGTCAAATCCACAATTGACATAGACTGCCTATAGGTGTCTTTGAAGTTTTGAATGAACCGGGCTTTCAGCTCAGCCCAAGACCCAATGGAGTTTGGTGGAAGCCCTTTCAACCACGTACGGGCAGTTCCATATAACATCATGGTGAAATATTTGGCCATGGCCGCCTCACTGACCTCCAGCAATTCCATAGCCATCTCGTAACTCTCAATCCAGGCTGCAGGCTGTAAGTCTGCTATATAGTTAGGCACCTTCCGAGGGCCCTTGAAGTCCTTAGGTAAACGTTCATTGCGGATGGCTGGCGCCAAACAAGGGACACCCCCTGTCCTGGTAGAAATACCCACATCAACGGACGCCGTCGGATAAGCCGGGGGGGTCTGGTAAGCCGTTACTTGCGGCGCCTGCTCCGCCTCTTGTCGCGCTTGGTCTGCTGCATAGAAGGCTCCAATATGAGCCGGGCCATGGCCAGGGGCCGGGTCATGGCGTCGGACATTACTTGAGCCGGTCGCTGAGACCATGTGCCGGCTGTAACTCGGGCTCTGGCCTGGACGAGGGGTTGAGTGGATCATGTCCCGGCTGTAGGAGTACGCCTCTTGCTGTGCTAGCGCCGTCTGCAGGAGTTCCCTGACCCGGCGGGTTTCGATGGCCGCCGGAGAATCGCCGTCAACGGGGAGAGCCGCCAGCCGTGCTGCTGCAGCCACCATGTTCTCTAGCGGGTTATCATAATGACCCGGGGTATTGGCACATACTGAGGCGGGGCAGGGGGCACCTGGGGAGGCCCCATCATTCGTGGCTGAATAAGGGGTCCAGACCCGGGCGCAATGACTCCTGGCGGGTTACTAGACCCTGCACCCGGCGTGTTAAAGAGATTGCGCGGATCGTAGACCGGCGGGAGTCTAGACTGGGCCTTCTGATGCCTCCTTCTCATAATCTCGTTGGCCGCGTTCTGGTCCATCGTGAGTTGGAAGGACTGCGCCTGAATTAGCTGAGTCCGGGCATCGAGGGCCGCCCGCTCCGCAGCCAGCCTGATTCCTTCCGCTGCGAGATCCTCTTTAGCCTTTATCAGATCTAATTTTAACTGCGCCACCTCCGCATCATGCTGAGCTTGATCTGCCGGGTCGACCGTGGCGGTTAACAGGGCCGTCATCTTGTCCGTGAGATCCATCAGCACCTGGGCCGGAGAAGGCACCGGGTTTCCTGCTCCAGCAGTGGGGTTCTGAATAGGCTGCACACCGGCCATAAAATCTCCAACCTGACTTGGCGGCTTAAAAAGGTCCAGAATACTGTCGCCATCAAAACAACCCATGAGCCTGCTATCTTGGAGTTGGTACAACGAGTTTGATTCATCGGTGGCCGACTCGCCGTCAGAACCGGCGGCCGCCTCATCACGAGACCCGGAAGGATCAGAGGACCCTCCATGGATACATCCCACAAAAGCGCGCCTTAAGGCAGGCGGGGCCCGAGCGGGTCGTGCGCGCTGAGCTGTTTCGACGAGATCGGCGCAGAGATCCGGCTCGGGGCCCGGCTCACCAACCTTGCCAATGAAGACATGAATTCCGCCAAAGGGGACCCGGTACCCGTACTCAATTGAGCCGGCGCCGGGGCCCCAGTCCTTGTCGTCGATGTAGAGCTTGCCGCGACGACTCTTGGTCATCCGGCCTACGGCGTATCCCTTGAGCCCTTCGAAGCTGCCCTTCAAGAACTCGAATCCACCGTGCGCTGGCCCCACGGTGGGCGCCAACTGTCGTGGAATTGTCACGGCAGATGTCCTTAAGCTAGGACTTAGTCGTGGAGCCATCGCAACTAGGAAGCTTGAAGGGGTTATGCGGGACAAGGAACACGAGGGTTATACTGGTTCAGCCCCTTACGGTGAAGGTAAAAGCTTACGTCCAGTTCGAAGTGTTATTGATTAGGGTTACGATCGCCAGGGAGCTAAACAGCTATGCCCGGTTCTCGATGAGGTTGTTGTTGCCCCTAAACCGCTGCCGGGTCCTCCCTTTATATAGGGAGGCTGACGCCCAGCAGCCCTTAGAGTCCCGGCCGGCTCATAAGAGCGTCCGGCTCGGACTCTAAACAATACTTGCCTTACACTACAAGTCTACTATAACAATGATGATAACTACGGGCTTTAAGCCATATCCGGGTCTCAGCCCATCTCTCGCCCATTATCTTGAAACTTGGCTCCGGGCTTCTGGCAACGACCCTACGAGTAACCCGGCCCCTCCTGGCGGGTGACTCTAAGGTCTATATCCTCAACAGTACTCGACAGGTTCCTCGTTCACGAACTCGTCTCCCGGCTCTACCCAAGACAAGAACACAAACAAACGGAACCACAATCAACAACGAGAAATGCACAAGCAACATGATGCAAGACATGTATGATATGCAAGATATGATATGCGATGCATATGCGTGCTCCAGAAGGAAAATGATGAACATGGCAGTAACTTGGCAAACCAAGCATGCCACTGGAAAGATGAGATGATTTCGGTCGAAATCGATATAAAGATCACCGGAATCGGATGCACGGTTTGCAAACGGCGAGCAAAACAAGAATGACACTAATCTGCGATAAACAGCAAGATAGCACTTAGAATGCAACAAGTAACAATGCTACAGCACCCCAACATAGCAACAAAGCACATGGCAGTAATCTACAGGCGATGCTTGACAAAAGATGAACACTGAGCTATGGCTAGTTCACAACATATCAAGCTCAAACAAGCATGGCAAAAGTGCAAAAGATTACAGGTTCACAGACTTGGTGAAAAACTGGACATGGCAGAAATCAGCATCAGGTAGCAATGTTCAGAGCACGAAATCAACATGCTACAGGAAATTAACATAGCAAAACAAGGCATGGTAGTGTTCTACTAAATGCACATGACAAAAGTCCCTGACTGACCATAAGCCAAAAAGATCAGAAGATATGATGGCAGAAATATTAATATGTACGCCTCTTTGTGACCTTGATGCACTCACTACAGAGCAATGCATGACAAACCAAGCATACCTACAGCAAGATGGCATGTTTATGAAGCTAACCATGGCAAGAACAATTACATAGCATGTATGGATCAACTACAATAAGCCTGGCAAAAATGCATCTCATGTTAAGAATCTGCTAGAAATATTTTATAGCAAAAGTAGAGCAAGATTGAGTCATGCTATCGCACTCTAAAATTGCAAACAATTGCAGGAATGGATCCATTACAACTATAGCTACAAAACATCCTTACTGAACATCTCCAAAATATGCATGGATCTCTCTGTAGCATCAAGTTTACATGGCAACAAAATTACAGCAGACAAGGACTTAGAAATCACCAAGTCCCTGAAATCAGAATTATTACGGGACCTACTTTGCATGCTTGTGCTAGTCACCACAGAGATCACAAAAATACATGGACTATACCACTGGAAAGATGGCATGGCATACTTCAAAACACATGTAGAGCTCATGCTCAAAAGATGCATAGAATAAATGATACAAAAATGACAAATCTCCAAGTTCTGATAAGAACCAGAGATTAACAGCAACTAGCCCTCTTCCAACGAAGATTTGGGCATGAAGATGACCTCTAATGAAAATGGTGCAATTGAACCAAATGAAGAGCATCACGAGACGAACAATTTGACATATTATACGCGCGAATCGAAGCTACATGCACAAAGTTACGGCATCGGGAACAGAGCAAGATGCTGAAGATTTATTATGACTTAGAAGAAAAACGGGCTCGGGGAAAAAGTCAACTCGCCCGAGCGAGATCCAGATCGGGGAGCTCCGGTGGGTGGCTCACCGGCGAGAGGAGAGGAGAGGCCGGCGGGGCCTCTGGCGGAGGGAGGAGGCGGTCGCCGGCGGGGCGGCGGGGGCCGGCGATGGCGCGGCGGCGGGGCCGGGATCCGGCGGGCGGCGCGGGGCCGGTGACGGCGGCGGCGGCCGGCGGGGCTCGTGGCGGCGGCGGCCGGTGGCGAAGGCGGCGGCGGCGGGCCGGCCGGCGACGGGAGAGGCAGCGGAGACGCGGTGCGGACGCGGGCTCGGGCGGAGGCGCAGCTCGGGCCGCGGGGGCTAGGAACGGGCCTGCGGGCCGGCGGCGGCGGCGGTTGGACGTTGTCCGGCGCGGACGGACGCGTCCGGCGGCGCGGTGGGAAAAATCTCTAGGGTTCGTCTGCGAATCCGTTTTTCGGGATGCCCACATATAAATAGGTAGAGGGAGCTAGGAAGCTCCAAATGAGGTGCGGTTTTCGCCCACACGATCGTGATCGAACGACCTAGAGCATGGAAGAGAGTTTGGTGGGTTTTGGGCTGGTTTTGGATGGGGTTTTTGCTGGGCACTCGAAAGGACATTGTGGAGGCCCGGTTAACCGTTGGAGTACCAAACGACCTCCGAATGGAACGAAACTTGACCGGTAGTCTCCGGGTGGTATATTAAGACCACTTGACAAGCCTCGGTCCATTCCGAGAAAGTTTGACACACGCACATGAAAGAAAACAAGAGGGGTGCACCGGAGGAGATAGGAGCGCCGGATTGGAAAACGGACAACGGGGAAAATGCTCGGATGCATGAGACGAACACGTATGCAAATGCAATGCACATGATGACATGATATGAAAATGCATGACATGACAAAATACAAAACGAAAGACAAAACCCGACAACGGAGGGAAAAACATATCACATAGCCGGAAATGGCAAGAGTCGGAGTTACAAATATGGCAAGTTACATGCGGGGTGTTACAACACTCCACCACTACGAGAGGATCTCGTCCCGAGATCTAGGACTGAAAGAACTCCGGATATTCGGAACGGAGATGGTCCTCGCGTTCCCAGGTGGCTTCCCGGTCGGAATGGTGCGACCACTTCACTTTCAGGAATTTGATAGACTTGTTGCGAGTCTTGCGCTCAGCTTCTTCAAGAATAGCAACGGGGTGCTCATGATAAGACAAATCTTCTTGGAGGTCAATCTCTTCGAAGTTGATAGTGCGCTCAGGCGTTTTGAAGCACTTGCGGAGCTGTGACACGTGGAACACATCGTGCACGTTCGCGAAGTTGGAAGGAAGTTCAAGTTGATAGGCGAGGTCGCCTCTTTTACCAATGATCTTGAAAGGACCCACGTATCTAGGGGCAAGCTTCCCTTTGATACCGAAGCGACGAGTGCCTTTCATTGGAGAGACGCGGAGGTAGACATGGTCTCCGATCTCGAAAGCCAAATCACGATGCTTACTATCATAGTAACTCTTCTGGCGCGATTGCGCAGCTTTGAGATTATCACGGATGACTTTACACATTTCTTCAGCTTCAGTGATTAAGTCATTGCCAAGAAGTTGGCGTTCACCAGTCTCTGACCAATTAAGAGGAGTACGGCACTTTCTGCCATAGAGAATCTCGAATGGGGCCTTGCCCGAACTCGCTTGGAAGCTGTTGTTGTAGGAGAATTCAGCATATGGAAGACAATCTTCCCATTTCATGTCAAAGGAAATGACACAAGCCCTGAGCATATCTTCAAGAATTTGATTGACTCGCTCAACTTGGCCACTAGTTTGAGGATGGAAAGCTGTGCTGAAGCGAATGTTTGTGCCCATGGCCTTCTGGAAGAAGTCCCAGAACTTAGAGGTGAAGATGCTTCCACGATCAGAAGAAATCAATTGTGGAATGCCGTGCAAAGAGACAATTCTGGAGGTGTAGAGCTCTGCCAGCTGAGCTGTTGTGATGGATTCTTTGATAGGAAGGAAATGAGCCACTTTAGAGAGCTTGTCGATGACAACAAAGATAGCGTCATTTCCGCGCTTGGACTTTGGAAATCTAGTCACGAAGTCCATTTCGATATGATCAAACTTCCATTCCGGAATAGCAAGAGGTTGGAGGAGACCAGCTGGTCGTTGGTGTTTTGCTTTCACTCTTCGGCAGACATCACATTCATTCACGAATTGAGCAATTTCTCGCTTCATTCGAGTCCACCAATACGACTGCTTGAGGTCATGATACATCTTCGTACTTCCAGTATGAATGGAAAGGAGAGAATTGTGCGCCTCGTTCATTATGACTTTCCTTAGATCACCTTTCGGAACCACAATCCGGTCCTCGAAGAACAAAGTGTCTCTGTCATCAATGCGATAGCACTTGTATTTGGAAAGACCCTTGTCGATACCACGTTTCACCTTCTTCACCATGGCATCAAGGAGTTGTGCCTCACGAATTTGATCTTCCAAAGTAGGAGATACTATGAGGTTGGCAAGAAAGCCTTGAGGAACAACTTGGAGATTCAGCTTGCGGAAAGCTTCACAAAGATCCGGTTGGAAAGGCTTGAGAATTAAGCTGTTGCAATAAGCTTTCCTGCTTAAAGCATCTGCAATGACATTTGCTTTGCCTGGAGTATATTCAATACTCGGATTGTACTCTTGAATCATTTCAACCCATCGAGTCTGCCTGAGGTTGAGGTTGGGCTGAGTGAAGATATACTTGAGACTCTTGTGATCAGTGAAAATGTCCACTTGTCTTCCCAACAAGAGATGTCTCCACGTAATCAATGCATGGACAACTGCCGCCAACTCAAGATCGTGAGTGGGGTAGTTCTTCTCGTTGGGCTTCAACTGCCGAGAGGTATAGGCCACAACTTTCTTCTCTTGCATTAACACAGCACCGAGACCTTGAAGAGAAGCATCACAGAAAACTTCATACGGCTTGGATTCATCGGGAGGAGTCAAGACAGGAGCTGTGACTAGTTTCTGTTTGAGAGTGTTGAAAGCAACGTCACACTCAGGAGACCAGACATACTTCACATGCTTCTGTAGGAGGTTGGAAAGAGGCTTTGCAATCTTGGAGAAATTCTCAACGAATCTTCGGTAGTAACTTGCAAGACCCAGGAAACTGCGGAGCTGCTTGACATTTTGAGGAGGTTCCCAATCCAGAACTGCTGACACCTTCTCGGGATTAACGGCGATGCCTTTGGCAGAGATGATGTGACCAAGGAAAAGAACTTCATCAAGCCAAAACTCACATTTGGAGAACTTCGCATAGAATTGATACTCTCTGAGCTTGTCGAGCACCAATCGCAAATGTTTGGCATGATCCTGCTTATTCTTGGAGAAGACCAAGATATCATCGAGATACACCAGAACGAATTCATTGGTATAGGGGTTGAAGATGAAATTCATCATCCGAGAGAACACCGGAGGAGCATTGACAAGGCCGAAAGACACGACAGTATATTCATAAGAACCAAAGCTTGTTCTGAATGTTGTCTTGGGAATATCTTCTTCACGAATGCGAATCTGATGATAACCCATACGAAGGTCAAGCTTCGAGAATACTTTAGCACCTTTGAGTTGCTCAAATAGCTCATTGATGTTGGGAAGTGGATACTTGTTCTTGATTGTCTTCTTGTTCAATGGACGGTAGTCGACACAAAGTCGGTCCGTGCCATCCTTCTTCTTGACAAAAAGAACACCACAACCCCATGGAGAAGAACTCGGTCTGATCAAACCCAGACGTTCTTGTTCATCGAGCTGCTTCTTCAATTCCTTCAGCTCGTTTGGTCCAAGCTTGTATGGACGCTTGCAAACGGGTACAGTACCAGGCTCTAGTTCGATAACGAACTCAACTGGCCGGTGCGGAGGCATACCCGGAAGCTCTTCTGGAAAGACATCTTGATACTCGCAAACGACTGGAATTTGAGAGATGGCATCCAATTCGCCCTTCTCATTGAGAGAGAAAAACCGAATGGTTTCATCACGAGCGGCAAAAACAATCACATCCTCAGACGAGTGTGTCAATTGAATTTCTCTGGCAGCACAATCAAGTTGAGCCTTGTGCTTAGAAAGCCAGTCCATCCCGAGAATAAGATCAATATCCGAGTCACCAAGAACAATTGGAGAAGACAGAAATGCATAATCGCCCATCTTGATGGTAACATTCGGAACCATGGAACTTGCATTCATGCATTTGCCCGGAGAGACAACTACTAACGGCCTAGGCAATCCTTGGAAATGCAATTCATGCTTGGATGCAAAAGGTCTTGATATGAAAGAAAGAGATGCACCAGTATCAAAAAGAACTTTTGCAGGAATATCATTAACAGGAAGATTACCCATTATCACATCAGTAGATTCCTCCGCTTGAGCTGCATTCATCATGTTCACCTTTGCAAACTTTGGATTATGCTTGACCACTGCATTGCTGGAAGATCTGACAGGAGGAGGAGGAGGAAGACGCCTCTGGTTGAAGCACTTGTTAGCATAGTGACCTTTCTGCTGACATTTGTTGCAAGTCACCTCTGAGAGTGGACGGTGATAAGGAGCATTGGACTTGGGAGCTTGATTCTGAGACTTTTTCTGATAGCCAGAGTTGGAAGAGTTTGAAGAACCATGGCCACCTTTGTTCTTCTGCTGGTAAGGCTGACGAAACGGAGGAGGAGGAGGCAACCAGAACTTCTGTTGCTTAGCTGTCACAAGTGAGGAAGAAGAAGACTGAACTGCGTCCCTGACTCTCTTCTTAGAAGCCTCACACTTGAGCTGAGCAGCCTCTTGCTTCAGTGCCATATTGTAGAATTGATCAAAGTGAGTAGGCTCAACAAGAACGAGAGCTAACTGCAGATCCTCTTTAAGGCCACCTCTGAAGTGATAGATCATGCTCTTCTCATCAGGAACGTCTTGTTTAGCGAAGCGAGCAAGTTTCTGAAACTGAATGTTGTATTGATACACAGACATGTTTCCTTGCTTGAGATTGCGGAACTCCTCACGCTTGCTCTCGACAACACTTTGTGGAATGTGGTGCGCTTTGAAGTCCCGACAGAAGTCAGTCCAAGTAGTCACACGACCTCCTCTGGAATCTTTGTATTGCTGAAACCAATCAGCAGCTTGGTCCTTGAGCTGGAAAGAAGCGAACTTGACAAAGTCCTCAGGCCTGACATTGCTACATTCAAAATGCTTGTTGATGTCCACGAGCCAATCATCGGCATCCGTGGCCTCGGCACAGTAGCTGAAAGACTTGGGCTGATTTGCGAGAAACTGATTGAGAGTGGCAAAGTGAAACTGATTGTTGCCTTGACCTTGATTGCCTTGATTGCCTTGCCCTTGAGTACGTTCTTGCAAGAGTTGCAGAATCATCTGAGCATTGGCGTTGGTGGCTGCCATGATTGCTTGCCATGCCTCCGGAGGTGGAGGTGGTGGCGGAGGGTTCGCTTGACTCCCTTCATTGCGATCCGGATTCTGACGCGTTGGCGGAGCCATCCTGAAGAGGGTGACATCCGTTAGCATCTTGATAGACAAAAGATAAGTAGAATCAACGGACAGAAATTGCAACATATAGTCTTCACAATAAACATTCGAACGAAGATGAACGAATGAATTCCGTAGTAAATCATCACACTTCCATAAGTTGAGAAGCCACTTGAAAAAGATATGGAATGAACATATGAATTCGAAGCAACTCGAATACCACAATACAAAATAAAACAAAGTATTGGCTTGCAGAATAAGCCGGAACAAACATATGATAGATATTTCGTCCGAAGTTTTCGTGGTGGGGCCCACACGGGCTCAATCGTACAGCACCATCATGTACAAGGCTGTGCACATGACATACGAAGCGTCCCCGAGTCGGCAAAGCCATGGACTCTTTAAGACACAACGAGACCACTGTAAAATCAACCGTATACAGGCGGACCACTAGACGTCGAACCCCAATCTCATATCATGCGTCTGTCGGAAAGATATCCTAAGGCTACTAGAATTCCCACTTATAAACTCCCGAAACTTTCTAGTTATGCAATCTGGTGTAGGGGATACAGGGGACATAAATATATATCACCCAAACTAGCAATCCCTAGATCCAGCTGTATCCATCCGTGAACACATAACCAAGAAACCTTCGGAAATCGTTTACCTCAACCTTCGAAAAACATCCGTTATACAAGTTATGGCAATACTCCCGAACTCCCGCCCCAGTACTGGGTGGCGTCGAGGTGATCTCACCAACAACTGCATAAAAGAGATTTCGATGTCGGCGAAACTCAGGTATTCCAGAACTGCAACGATAAAATTGTGACGACAACACCTCGGAGCTCAACTCCCCGGGACACTGCCACAACCCCTAAATGACAGGAGGCACCAAGAACAATGTTCTCGTCACAAATCGATCGGAACGATTCCAAGATACCCGCGTGATCCTAAAAAAAAATTTAGTGAAATTTGAGGAGAGAGTAGTCAAAACTTCTACGCCAGGAGACCTCACCAGAGCGACGAAGAGACTGAGGAGTAAAAAGAATCCTACTCTCCGATATATATAATCCTAAGACTCAAAATATTTTTGTTCTAGACTCAACAACGCCAGCGATTCGATCAAGCAGGGGGCTCCTAAGTCGGGGATGGCTCTGATTACCAACTTGTAACGCCCACGATGCGGCTATATCTCCTACGTGTCGAGGCACGACTTAGAGGCATAACCGCATAGTGGTTTTGTCGCAAGAAGGGTCATCTTCACACAATCCCATGTAATGAACAAGAATGGGATAAAGGGTTGGCTTACAATCGCCACTTCACACAATACATAAATATCATCATACATCATCCAAAGTACAATCATATAGACTGACTACGGTCAAAATCCAGATGAAAATAAGACAACCCCAAATGCTAGATCCCCGATCGTCCCAACTGGGCTCCACTACTGATCATCAGGAAAAGACACATAGTAACGACCACGTTCCTCGTCGAACTCCCACTTGAGATCGACGCCATCATCTGCACTGGCATCGTCGGCACCTGCAACTGTTTGGAAGTATCTGTGAGTCATGGGGACTCAGCAATCTCACACCCGCGAGATCAAGACTATTTAAGCTTATAGGAAAGGATGGTGCAATGAGGTGGAGCTGCAGTGGCAAAAGCATATATGGTGGCTAACTTGCGCAAACGAGAGCGAGAAGAGAAGCAACGGAACGGACGTCATCTAGCAATGACCAAGAAGAGGTCCTGAACACCTACTTACGTCATACATAACACAGACCGTGTTCACTTCCCGGACTCCGCCGAGAAGGGACCATCACGGCTACACATGCACTTGGTGTATTTTAATTGAGTCAAGTGACAAGTTATCTACAACCGGACATTAACAAATCCCATCTGCCTCATAACCGCGGGCACGGCTTTCGAAAAATAATACCCTGCAGGGGTGTCCCAACTTAGCCCATCATAAGCTCTCACGGTCAACGAAGGATAAACCTTCTCCCGGAAAGACCCGATCAGTCTCGGAATCCCGGTTTACAAGACATCTCGACAATGGTAAAACAAGACCAGCAAAGCCGCCCGAATGTGCCGACAAATCCCGATAGGAGCTGCACATATCTCGTTCTCAGGGCACACCGGATTGTCCAAGCTTCCGATAGGCCAGCCCAGAGTTGCCCCTGGTGGCCACCGGCGACTGACAGTTTGGACCAATACTCAGAGGAGCACTGGCCCGGGGGTTTAAAATAAAGATGACCCTCGGGCTCTAGAAAACCCGGGGGAAAAAGGTATAGGTCGCAAATGGTAAAACCAAGGTTGGGCCTTGCTGGAGGAGTTTTATTCAAGGCGAACTGTCAAGGGGGTCCCATAAATCACCCGACCGCGTAAGGAACGCAAACTCAAGGAACATAATCCCGGTATAACAGTAACTAGGGCGGCAAGAGTGGAACAAAACACCAGGCATAAGGCCGAGCCTTCCACCCTTAACCAAAAATATATAGATGCATTAATTAAATAAGAGATATTGTGATATCCCAGCATATCCATGTTCCGACATGGAACAACTTCAACTTCACCTGCAACTAGCAACGCTATAAGAGGGGCTGAGCAAAAGCGGTAACATAGCCAAACAACGGTTTGCTAGGAAAGGATGGTTAGGGGCTGACATGGCTGAAATAGGAGACATGATATAGCAAGTGATAGGTAGCGAGCATGGCAATAGAGCGAACAACTAGTATAGCAAAGATAGAAGTGATTTCGAGGGGTGGTCATCTTGCCTGCAAGATTCTCAGAGTTGTCGAAAGCTTGATCCTCGTAAGCGTACTCGACAGGTTCCTCGTTCACGAACTCGTCTCCCGGATCTACCCAAGACAAGAACACAAACAAATGGAACCACAATCAACAACGAGAAATGCGCAATCAACATGATGCAAGACATGTATGATATGCAAGATATGATATGCGATGCATATGCGTGCTCCGGAAGGAAAATGATGAACATGGCAGTAACTTGGCAAACCAAGCATGCCACTGGAAAGATGAGATGATTTCGGTCGAAATCGATATAAAGATCACCGGAATCGGATGCACGGTTTGCAAATGGCGAGCAAAACAAGAATGACACTAATCTGCGATAAACAGCAAGATAGCACTTAGAATGCAACAAGTAACAATGCTACAGCACCCCAACATAGCAACCAAGCACATGGCAGTAATCTACAGGAGATGCTTGACTAAAGATGAACACTGAGCTACGGCTAGTTCACAACATATCAAGCTCAAACAAGCATGGCAAAAGTGCAAAAGATTACAGGTTCACAGACTTGGTGAAAAACTGGACATGGCAGAAATCAGCATCAGGTAGCAATGTTCAGAGCACGAAATCAACATGCTACAGGAAATTAACATAGCAAAACAAGGCATGGTAGTGTTCTACTAAATGCACATGACAAAAGTCCCTGACTGACCATAAGCCAAAAAGATCAGAAGATATGATGGCAGAAATATTAATATGTACGCCTCTTTGTGACCTTGATGCACTCACTACAGAGCAATGCATGACAAACCAAGCATACCTACAGCAAGATGGCATGTTTATGAAGCTAACCATGGCAAGAACAATTACATAGCATGTATGGATCAACTACAATAAGCCTGGCAAAAATGCATCTCATGTTAAGAATCTGCTAGAAATATTTTATAGCAAAAGTAGAGCAAGATTGAGTCATGCTATCGCACTCTAAAATTGCAAACAATTGCAGGAATGGATCCATTACAACTATAGCTACAAAACATCCTTACTGAACATCTCCAAAATATGCATGGATCTCTCTGTAGCATCAAGTTTACATGGCAACAAAATTACAGCAGACAAGGACTTAGAAATCACCAAGTCCCTGAAATCAGAATTATTACGGGACCTACTTTGCATGCTTGTGCTAGTCACCACAGAGATCACAAAAATACATGGACTATACCACTGGAAATATGGCATGGCATACTTCAAAACACATGTAGAGCTCATGCTCAAAAGATGCATAGAATAAATGATACAAGAATGACAAATCTCCAAGTTCTGATAAGAACCAGAGATTAACAGCAACTAGCCCTCTTCCAACGAAGATTTGGGCATGAAGATGACCTCTAATGAAAATGGTGCAGTTGAACCAAATGAAGAGCATCACGAGTCGAACAATTTAACATATTATACGCGCGAATCGGAGCTACATGCACAAAGTTACGGCATCGGGAACAGAGCAAGATGCTGAAGATTTATTATGACTTAGAAGAAAAACGGGCTCGGGGAAAAAGTCAACTCGCCCGAGCGAGATCCAGATCGGGGAGCTCCGGTGGGTGGCTCACCGGCGAGAGGAGAGGAGAGGCCGGCGGGGCCTCTGGCGGAGGGAGGAGGCGGTCGCCGGCGGGGCGGTGGGGGCCGGCGATGGCGCGGCGGCGGGGCCGGGATCCGGCGGGCGGCGCGGGGCCGGTGACGGCGGCGGCGGCCGGCGGGGCTCGTGGCGGCGGCGGCCGGTGGCGAAGGCGGCGGCGGCGGGCCGGCCGGCGACGGGAGAGGCGGCGGAGACGCGGTGCGGACGCGGGCTCGGGCGGAGGCGCAGCTCGGGCCGCGGGGGCCGGGAACGGGCCTGCGGGCCGGCAGCGGCGGTTGGACGTTGTCCGGCGCGGACGGACGCGTCCGGCGGCGCGGTGGGAAAAATCTCTAGGGTTCGTCTGCGAATCCGTTTTTCGGGATGCCCACATATAAATAGGTAGAGGGAGCTAGGAAGCTCCAAATGAGGTGCGGTTTTCGCCCACACGATCGTGATCGAACGACCTAGAGCATGGAAGAGAGTTTGGTGGGTTTTGGGCTGGTTTTGGAGGGGGTTTTTGCTGGGCACTCAAAAGGACATTGCGGAGGCCCGGTTAACCGTTGGAGTACCAAACGACCTCCGAATGGAACGAAACTTGACCGGTAGTCTCCGGGTGGTATATTAAGACCACTTGACAAGCCTTGGTCCATTCCGAGAAAGTTTGACACACGCACACGAAAGAAAACAAGAGGGGTGCATCGGAGGAGATAGGAGCGCCGGATTGGAAAACGGACAACGGGGAAAATGCTCGGATGCATGAGACGAACACGTATGCAAATGCAATGCACATGATGACATGATATGAAAATGCATGACATGACAAAATACAAAACGAAAGACAAAACCCGACAACGGAGGGAAAAACATATCACATAGACGGAAATGGCAAGAGTCGGAGTTACAAATATGGCAAGTTACATGCGGGGTGTTACAAACAGACAAGTTATATCCAGCTAGTTATGTTATATTATAGTTGTAAGAAAAATCTTCCAGAGAGAATAGTTCCGTTAAGGATTCCTTTCCCAGGGTGTGCATGCATTTAATGTACATGTCTGAAGTGTGATGAGAGAATCACAGTGTATGTAACTTCTGGGGGTTTGCAATGGGTGCAGAAACGTCTTTAATTCACCGACCGAATATTCCCTTAAGAACGCTAGCTTTCGGCTTCACCCAGTCTGAGGTACACATCCGGATGACCCGGCAGTAGCAATCGCAAAGGTGCTCCCATTATGCCCTAGCCGAATTAACAGGAACGTAGGGCATAAGCACAGGAGCTAGGCAACCCAGCTTGGCCAAAACTTAAGTCATATCGATGCATATAGTGGCAAAGAAAAGGTACATATGTGGAGAGCTTGATGCTCGAATAATAATAATAATAATAATAATAAGCTTCTATCGAAGAAGCCCCCAGGCATGATGGACGGACATATTTTAAAATGTATGCATCCGTGGTGTACGGTCTAGCCGTTCGAAAGCTTTAAGGCGAGAAAGGGAAAAAATAAACGAAAAAGAGAGAACAAATAATGGAGACTAAAAGTGAGGAGGACAAACACAAAGGGTTCGGCGCTAGGCGCAGAATCGTCGGAGTCTGGCTGCGTTCCAGGGGTTCGGCTCGAGGTGATTGTTGGATGCATCACGAAGACGGTATGCTCCTACGATGAGAACTTCATCAATTATGAAGGGACCCTCCCATTTTGGCTTGAGTTCGCCAACGTTGTAGGTCTTGGCCCGTACTTCTCTGCTTTGGTATCTTCGAGCCTGTTGTTGATAAAATGTGGAACGAGCTTTGGTGATGCCGCGTTCCTCCTCCAAGGCATCTAGGTTGTCCTGCCGATCTAACTCAGCTTCTCTCTCTTCGTACATGCGGACTCTGGGCGAGTCATGAATGATATCGCAAGGTAACATAGCCTCAGCGCCGTACACCATGAAAAAGGGTGTATCCGGTAGTGCGGTTAGGCATGGTCCGCAGCCCCCAGAGTACAGAGTCGAGCTCCTCAACCCAGTGCTTGTCTGACTCTTTCAAAGACCGCACCAGTCTGGGTTTAATGCCGCTCATAATAAGACCATTGGCTCGTTCAACTTGACCATTTGTTTGCGGGTGGTAGACAGAGGCGTAATCGAGCTTAATGCCCAGCTTAGCGCACCAGGTTTTCACCTCATCAGCTGTGAAATTGGAGCCATTGTCGGTGATGATGCTATGCGGGACACCATAATGGTGCACCACGTCGGATATGAATGCAATCACCGGTCCGGACTCGGCCGTTTTAACTGGTCTAGCCTCTATCCACTTGGTGAATTTATCCACCATGACCAGCAGATATTTTTTCTTATGGCTTCCCCCTTTAAGGGGTCCAACCATGTCCAAGCCCCAGACCGCAAAGGGCCATGTAATGGGGATTGTTTGTAGGGCGGTTGGGGGCATATGGCTTTGGTTGGCGAAGAGCTGGCATCCAACGCAACGCTGGACGAGGTCCTGTGCGTCTGCTCGGGCCGTAGGCCAATAGAATCCTGTACGGAAGGCCTTGCTGATAAGTGCCCGGGCTGCGGCGTGGTGCCCGCCGAGACCGGCGTGAATATCTGCCAAAAGTTGCCGCCCCTCCTCCTCGGAGGTACATCTTTGAAGGACTCCGGTAGTACTTTTCTTGTAGAGCTCTCCTTTGTGAACTTTATAGGCCTTCAAGCGCCGAACAATGCGGCGAGCCTCGTTCTGATCTTCTGGGAGCTCCTTCCTATTAAGGTAGGTCAAGAATGGTTCGGTCCACGAGGCAATTACTGCCATGATGAGGTGGGCCGATGGTGTCCTTTCGGTGGCTGAGCCTCCGATGATGTCAGCGTGTTCGGCATCTATGCTCGAGTTTGGAGCGGGGTTGTCGTTGATGTCTGCCCCTTGCCACACCACAGATGGCTTAAACAGCCTTTCCAGGAAGATGTTAGGTGGGATGGGGTCGCGCTTAGCGCCGATGCGAGCAAGGACGTCCGCTGCCTGATTACTTTCGCGGGCGACGTGATGAAATTCAAGCCCCTCGAACCGAGCTGACATCTTTAAGATGGTGTCGCGATAGGCTGCCATCTTTGGATCTTTGGCATCAAAGTCTCCATTAATTTGGGATATTGCAAGGTTTGAGTCCCCGCGCACCTCCAGGCGTTGTATGCCCATTGATACGGCCATCTGAAGGCCATGCAACAAGGCCTCGTATTCGGCTATAATATTTGGAGTACGTACTGGACGATATCTCCCGTGGGGGACGTTAATACGACACCCGCTCCTAGCCCCGCCAACATTTTGGAGCCGTCAAAATGCATAACCCGGTTGGAATATGTGTCGTACTCTTTAGGGAGTTCGGCCTCTATCCATTCGGCGATGAAGTCAGCCAATACTTGGGATTTAATGGCTCGACGTGGTTTGTACGTGATGTCAAATGGAAGGAGCTCAATGGCCCATTTGGCAATCCGGCCCGTGGCGTCCCGGTTATTTATTATATCATTGAGGGGCACTTCGGAAGCCACCGTGATCGAACACTCCTGAAAGTAGTGTCGTAGCTTTCGGGATGCCATAAAGACTGTGTATGCTATCTTTTGATAGTGGGGGTACCGGGACTTGCATGGTGTGAGGACGGTGGATACTTAGTATACAGGCTTCTGGAGCAGAAACTTGTGTCCGTCCTATTCTCGTTCGACGACGAGTACGGCGCTCACCACTCGGTGTGTTGCTGATATGTATATGAGCATTGGTTCGCCCACGTTTGGCACAGCCAGGATTGGGTTGCTTGCCAGAAGGGCCTTTATTTCTTCCAGTCCGACCGTCGCCGCGTCTGTCCATTCGAATTTATCGGTGCGCCGTAGAAGGCAATAAAGTGGCAGTGCCTTCTCCCCCAATCTGGAGATAAAGCGGCTTAAAGTTGCCACGCACCCAGCGAGCTTCTGGACCTGTTTAAGTTCGGTTGGCGTAGCCAATTGTGACAGAGCTCAGATTTTGGCTGGATTTGCTTCAATTCCTCTGTTAGAAATGATGAAGCCCAGCAGTTTTCCGGCGGGGACGCCGAAGACGCACTTTTCCGGGTTAAGCTTGATGTCATATGTGCGAAGTTTGTCAAATGTGAGACGCAAATCGTCTATTAGTGTTTCGACGTGTCTAGATTTGATGACGACGTCGTCCACGTAGGCTTCCACTGTTTTGCCGACCTTTGTCTTGAGGCATGTTTGGATCATGCGCTGGTAGGTGGCGCCGGCGTTCTTGAGCCCGAAAGGCATGGTATTGAAGCAAAACGGCCCATATGGCATAATGAATGCTGTTGCAACTTGATCGGACTCCTTCATTTTGATTTGATGGTATCCGGAATATGCATCGAGGAAGCACAGCGAGTCGTGTCCTGCGGTAGCATCAATGATTTGATCAATGCGAGGGAGGGGGAAGGGATCCTTCGGGCAAGCCTTGTTAAGGTCTTTGAAATCAACGCATAGGCGCCAGGATTTGTCCTTCTTTGGTACCATTACCAGGTTTGCCAGCCAGTCCGGATGTTTAATGTCTCTAATGAATCCGGCCTCAATGAGTTTGGCCAGCTCTTCCCCCATAGTTGGTCGTTTGGGTTCGGAAAAGCGCCGAAGTGTTTGTTTGACAGGTTTGTATCCCTTCAGTGTGTTGAGGCTGTGTTCGGCCAACCCGCGCGGGATTCCTGGTATATCTGAGGGGTGGGCAGGCGAATATATCCCAATTTTCGCGCAGGAAGTCTCGTAGTGCGGCGTCGACTGTGGGTCTGAGTTGTGCTCCGATAGACGTTGTCTTCTTCGGGTCAGTTGGATAAACCTGAAATTTGACTATTTCTTCTGCTGGCTTGAAGGAAGTGGATTTGGGTCGTTTGTCCAGGATCACATCGTCTCTATCCACAGTGGAGCGTAGTACGGTTAATTCTTCGGCCGCAAGGGCCTCGGACAATGCCTCGAGGGCCAGGGATGCGGTTTTGTTCTCAGCGCGGAGCGCTATATCCAGATCACTCACGAGAGTGATTATTCCATTGGGCCCGGGCATTTTTAGCTTCATATACCCATAATGACGTATAGCTTGAAAGCGCGTGAAGGCCTCTGGCCCTAACAGGGCGTGATATCCACTGTTGAAAGGGGCCACTTGGAAAGTTATTTCTTCAGACTGATAATTCTCCGGTGTGCCGAACACCACATCAAGTGTAATTTTTCCCGCACACCGCGCCTCCCGACTGGGAATGATACCTCAAAAGGTTGTGCTGCTTTGCTCGATGCGGCTCCTGTCTATTTCCATCTTGTGGAGCGTGTCCTCGTAAATGAGGTTTAGTCCACTGCCGCCGTCCATGAGGACTTTAGTAAGCCGAAAGCCGTCCACGATGGGACTAAGGACTAATGCGGCTGGCGCTCGGGCTGTTTTGTATTTAGGTTCATCACTGGCATTGAAGGTTATGGCCGTGTCGTTCCAAGGGTCAATTGCAACGATCTGGCAGACTTCGGCGAGGTCGTGCAGTGCCCTTTTAAGCTTATTGTTTGAAGTGAATGTCTCGATGACCGTCAGTACTCTGGGGTCGTCGTCTTCTCGAAGGTGTTGTTTTGCGGCGATTTTGGTAAGGATATCTTCACCGCTTTTGGCTACCTGCTGGAGTATCCAACATGCTCTAAGGCTGTGGGTTGATATTGTATCCAGTGTTGTGTGAAGTTTGCATGGCCCATCGAGCCATCCTTCCAGAACGGTTCCGTGACGCGTAATGGGTTTATATTTTTTGGCTGTTGTGTTGGGCGTGCCACGAGGGTGCGCCCTTTTTGCCTGACGAAGGGGTTGCGTTGGGACCGATGGTTCCCAGCGAGCTACCTGAATTCTCCAGGCACTTTCCATTGCGCTGTACTTTTGCACAATGGTTGCTAAGTCGTTGAAGCGTAGGATGCGGCGGCGTTTGATGGCGTTGAGAATTCCTTCGTCCGCACAGATGTTGCAGAAAGCTGATATTGCGTCCTCATCGCTGCAATCTTTTATATTGTCTTTGACGAGGAGGAATCTGGCCCAGAAGTGATGGACCGTTTCCTGAGACTGCTATTTTATGTTGGTGAGATCGCTTATGTCTGGGTGGGTGGGCGGCGTAAAATCCGGCCCTTGACCCAATCGACCGTTCGAAATCTGGAGGCCTTCCGGACTCAACAGCATGGGCGCCGGAATATCTTCCGATGGTCTAGGCCGGCCATCCGACTCTATGTTCGGAGGACAAGTCACATCCTTTCGCAGGTGATCAACCGGCTCTTCAAGATTGGCGGCCTGAACACAGTTCGGCTTCAGTATAGAAGCAAAGCCGCCGTCTTGTTCTTCGACCATTGCCACCTGGTGGGTGATCGGAGGAGATTTGATCTCTCTTTTGGTCAGGTTTAAGCCCGATCCGATCATAATCCGTAGCGATTCCCAGGGCGGCGATGCGATCTAGAAGCTCGTTTAAGGACGAGAGTTCCGCCGGGTCCATCTGCTTGGAGTGTTCGGGGTTGATACGAAGGGGATTTTCGATGGCTCGAGAGGTCATCGTCGGCTTAACGGCCGAGTGGGCGGTCATGGTGAAACTGCCCGGCCGAAGAGTTTGGCCTGGGGCCAGAGCTCCTCCGGCGGTGGTATCGTCTTTAAGGACGAGGCGGGTCATCGAACCCGTCGTCGACACCACAGTGGAACTCTCAATGAAAGCACCAATGTCGGTGTAAAAACCGGCGGATCTCGGGTAGGGGGTCCCGAACTGTGCGTCTAAGGTCGATGGTAACAGGAGACAGGGAACACGATGTTTACCCAGGTTCAAGCCCTCTCGATGGAGGTAATACCCTACTTCCTGCTTGATTGATCTTGATGAATATGAGTATTACAAGAGTTGATCTACCACAAGATCATAGAGGCTAAACCCTAGAAGCTAGCCTATGGTTATGATAATGGGTGTCCGCCTATCCGGACTCTCTCCGGTTTATATACACACCGGAGAGATCTAGGGTTACATGGAGTCGGTTACATAAAAAGGAATCTACATAATTGATCGCCAAGCTTGCCTTCCATGCCAAGAAGAGTCCCATCCGGACACGTAGAGGGTCTTCAGTCTTCGTATCTTCACGGTCCATCAGTCCGGCCCATGGTTAACAGGCCGGACGCCCGAGGACCCCTTAGTCCAGGACTCCCTCAGTCACTCCGTGTATCAGAGAGGTATCTCTAGGCCCTCTCGGTAATGCTCATCACTATACGCCTTGCAAGCAATGTGACTAATGAGTTAGTTGTGGATGATGCATTACGGAACGAGTAAAGAGACTTGCTGGTAACGAGATTGAACTAGGTATGATGATACCGACGATCGAATCTCGGGCAAGTAACATACCGATGACAAAGGGAATGACGTATGTTGTTATGCGGTTTGACCGATAAAGATCTTCGTAGAATATGTAGGAGCCAATATGAGCATCTAGGTTCCGCTATTTGTTATTGACCAGAGATGTGTATCAGTCATGTCTACATAGTTCTCGAACCCGTAGGGTCCGCACGCTTAACGTTCGATGACAATTGGTATTATGAGTTATGTGATCGGATGACCGAAGTTTGTTTAGAGTCCAGGATGAGATCATGGACAAGACGAGGAGTCTCGAAATGGTAGAGAGGTAAAGATTCATATATTGGAAGGCTATATTCGGACATCGGAAAGGTTCCGAGTGATTCGGGTGTTTTTCGGAGTACCGGGGATTTACGGGAATTCACTAGGAGAAGTAATGGGCCTTATTGGGCCATACGGGAAAAGAGGAGGCAGGCCAAGGGGAGGTGGAGCGCCCCCCCCCCCCATGGGTCCGAATTGGACTAGGGGAAGGCGGCGGCGCCCCCCTTGCCTTTTTCCTACTCCCTCTCTCTTTCCCTCTTTCCTTCTCTCCTACTCCGAAAAGGAAAGGGATTCCTACTAGGACTTGGAAGTCCTAGTAGGACTCCATACTCTTGGCGCGCCCCTAGAGGGCCGGCCTCTCTCCCTCCCTCCTTTATATACGTGGGAGGGGCACTCCAAAGACACACCAAGTCTTCTCTTAGCCATGTGCGGTGCCCCCTCCAAAGTTACACACCTCGGTCATATCGTCGTAGTGCTTAGGCGAAGCCATGTGCCGGTAACTTTGTTATCACCGTCGCCACGCCGTCGTGCTGGCGAAACTCTCCCTCGTCCTCAACTGGATCAAGAGCTCGAGGGACATCATTGAGCTGAACGTGTGCTGAACACGGAGGTGTCGTACGTTCGGTGCTTGGATCGGTTGGATCGCGAAGACGTTCGACTACATCAACCGCGTTACTAAAGCTCCCTCTTTCGTTCTACGAGGGTACGTGGACACACTCTCCCGTCTCGTTGCTATGCATCTCGTAGATAGATCTTGTGTGATCATAGGTAAATTTTTTGAAATTCTGTGTTCCCCAATAGAAACTAGTGAGCAGGAGTTCCAGAAGGCCACGTACACCATGCGCATTGACGAAGGTGCATCCTTGCATTCCTCCCACCACCAGCTTAAATAGTGGGCGCGTGAAGTCATTGTTGTGGAGCCAGTGGCAGATTCTCGGAAGCCACTCAAGTGGTCACGCACGCCCATCGTCTTTGATGAAGAGGACCACCCTGACCGCACCACCGCGGTGGGGTGTTTGCCATTTTTGGTCTCATCAACGATTCACAACCTCAAGGTCACAAAGATATTGGTCGATGGTGGGTCCGGGTTGAATCTGATATCTCCCAAAGTCATCAGCAAGCTCCAGATAGCAGACGAAGAGCTGAAGAATACTGGTACTTTTCAAGGGATCAACCTCTGCATCAGTCGTCCTAAGGGGAAGATCACACTACCGGACTGAGAAGATCGTGTTTGATGTGGTTGACCTCCTCTTGCCGTACAATGGAATCCTTGGTCGCCCAGCCCTGGCCAAGTTCATGGCAGCATTCCACTATGCCTACAACATGTTGAAGATGCCAGGACCAATTGGCGTCATTTACTTTCCATCAGATAAGAAAGACGCAATCATATGCATGGACAAGATGTACTGGGAATCAGTCGCGGCAGAGGCCGCGGAAGCTGCTGCTCCCGCCAAGGATAGCAAGAAAGGGAAGAAAGCTAGCAAGGATGCCAGCAAGGAGTCTGGGAAGCGCGCCTCTTCGGAGTGCGTTGCGCCTGTTGATGACTTGCCGGAGAGTTCTAATAGCAAGAAATCAAAGGTTGCTGCACCCACTATGAAGAAGGTCCCGGCAGGGCTGGTTGGCACTGATGGTACATTTACTATCAGCACCACCGTCGACGACAAATAGGAAAGCATGCTCGTTGCCTTCCCGCGAGCGAATGTCGATGTGTTTGCTTGGCAACCATCTGAAATCCCTGGTGATCCCAGGGAGGTAATCGAGCACCACCTTGTTGTCTGCCCACATGCTCGGTCTGTCAAACAGGAGGTCAGAAAGCAAGCTTTGGAGCGAAACAGTTTATTGCCGAAGAGATCAAGAAGCTTGAGGCAGCTGGTTTGGTAAGAGGGGTATTGCATCCTACTTGGTTGGCAAATCGAGTGGTAGTGCGCAAAGCGAATGGGAAATGGAGGCTTTGCATAGATTTCACAGATCTAAACAAAGTGTGCCCGAAGGACCCATTCCCCTTGCCGCGCCTCGACCAGATCATGGATTCCACCTCCGGGTGCGACCTGCTTTCCTTCTTGGATGCCTACTCTGGGTACCACCAGATTTTCATGTCCAAGGAAGATGAAGAGAAGATCGCGTTTATAACCCCATGTGGCACGTTCTGCTTTGTACGGATGCCCTTTGGGTTAGAAAGCGCTGGATCCACTTTTGCAAGGGCAGTACAGATTGGCTTTGAGTCTCAGCTGCACAGAATATTGAAGCCTACATGGACGACATAGTGGTCAAAACCAAGAACAAGTCAACTCTCATTCAGGACTTGGAAACCTTTGCCAATCTCCGCAAGATCAACTTGAAGCTGAATCTAGAGAAGTGTGTGTTTGGTGTTCCTTCCGGCAAGCTACTTGGATTCTTTGTGTCCCACCGGGGGATAGAGGCCAACCCCGACAAGATCAAGGTGATTGAGCAGATTCAAGCACCCAAGATAGTTAAAGATGTGAGGCATTTGACTGGATGTGTTGCCGCGCTAAGCAGGTTCATTTCCAAGTCCACCGAGCGCACCCTCCCGTTCTTCAAAGTCTTGAAGAAGGCATGGCCCATGGAGTGGACCCCAGAGGCAGACGCTGTGCTACAAGATTTGAAGACCTACCTTTCCTCTGTTCCCACCTTAGTCGCTCCTAAACCACAAGATTCGTTGCTGCTGTACCTGGCGGAAACCAATCAAGTGGTTAGTGCAGCGCTGGTGGCACAGCGGGAGGTGGATGAAGCATTAGCCACAACCACCATCCCCTCTAGCGAGGAAAGCGGATTCATCCCGGCAAGGTCAGTTGCATATCAAAACAAGGAAGAATGGGGAGATGGAAACAGTTCCAAGGTCGTGGCAAGGAAGAAGGTGGTGCAGCGGCCAACGTACTTCGTCAGCTCCCTGCTGCAGGGTGCTAGGTCGAGGTACTCTGGCGTGCAAAAGTTGATTTTTGGCCTCATCATGGCCTCAAGGAAACTTCCAAGCCCACGAGATCATGGTTGTCACCCGCTTCCCCTTGCAACGCATACTGAGGAACCCTGAGGCCACCAGCAGAATAGTGGAATGGGCCTTGGAGTTGTCCAGCTTTGGTTTGAAGTTTGAGAGCACGTCAACTATTCAAAGCAGGGCACTGGCAGAGTTTATTGCAGAATGGATGCCTACCCCTGATGAGGAAGCACTGGAGACAGTCATCCCCGGCAAGGAAGCACCCCAAGAATGGATCATGTATTTTGATGGTGCCTTCTCCCTACAAGGTGTAGGAGCTGGCGTGCTTCTCGTTTGTCCCAGTGGGGAGCACCTCAAGTACATGGTTCAAATGCATTTCCCCCGGGAGAAGGCTACCAACAATACTGCAGAGTATGAAGGACTCCTTGTCGAGCTCAGGATTGCAACGGAATTGGAAATCAAGAAGTTGATCATCTGTGGAGATTCACAACTGGTGGTAAGGCAAGTGAACAAGGATTATCAAAGCCCATTGATGGAGGCGTACGTAGAGGAAGTGAGGAAATTGGAGGAGCACTTTGATGGATTACAAATAGAGCACGTACCACGTGTGGAAACATCATTGCTGATCATCTATCAAAGTGCGTTGCGCAAAAACTCCCTGTGGAACCAGGGACTTTTGTTCTCCATCTGACTCAGCCCTCCTTATCCCCGGCAACAATGGCCAGCAAGAGGAGGAAACTGGACTCTGGCAAGCCTCTCCCTGGAGAGCTTCCCGAAGCCCCCGGCAGAGAGCTTGGCAGGAACAACTCCCCATCGATCGGCGATATGCACCCTCCCGCCAAACTACCGGTCTTTGAGGTTGAGGCATGAGCTCCCATCAACAAGGAGGTGCCACTAGTCCTTGTTGCCGAGCCTCAGGCTCCAACTTGGGCATGGCACATAGTTCATTTCCTCCAAACAGGAGAACTTCCCGAAGAGAAAGAAGAAGCTGAAAGAGTAACCCGGAGGGCCAGTATGTATCATTTCATGGATGACACACTGTATAGAAGAAGGCCCAACGGCATGAAATTGAAGTGCATTTGCCGGGCAGAAGGAAGGGAACTATTGACAGAGATACACAAGGGTATGTGTGGCTCCCACATTGGATCGTGGGCCCTGGTTGGAAAAGCTTTCCGGCAAGGTTTCTACTAGCCCACAACCCTCCAAGATGCAATCAAGCTAGTTACCAAGTGTGAAGCCTGCCAGTTCCACTCCAAGAATATCCATCAGCCTGCTCAAGCTCTTCAAACGATCCCTTTGTCATGGCCATTTTTGGTCTGGGGGCTCGACATCTTGGGCCCCTTCCCCCGTGCTACCGGGGGCTTTGAATACTTGTTCATCGCAATTGACAAGTTTACAAAGTGGCCGGAAGTGGAGCCCGTGAGGAAGGTGACCACACAGTCAGCTATCAAGTTCTTGAAAGGATTGGTGTGCCGTTTAGGAGTACCCGCCAGAGTCATCACTGACAATGGCACCCAATTCACAAGTCGCGCCTTCATGCAATACATTCATGCCCTCGGAAGCAAGGTCTCATTTGCCTCTGTTGCCCATTCCAGAAGCAACGAACATGCTGAAAGGGCAAACGCTGAAGTGCTGCGAGGACTCAAGATAAGAACATTTAATAGGCTGCAGAAGTGTGGCAGGCGATGGATCGACGAGCAGCCGGTGGTTCTTTGGTCCCTCCGTACGACACCAAATTGAGCTACCGGCCAGACTCCCTTCTCCCTAGTCTATGGGGTAGAAGCAGTAATTCCCATGGAACTCATATTCGGATCACCTCGAGTGCTTGCCTACGATGAAGTAGCGCAGGAACAACATCGGCATGACGACGTTGTGCTACTTGAGGAGAACCGTCTCCGGGTTCCTACGCGTGCTGCACGCTACCAGCAAGCCCTGCGTTGCTATCGTAGTCGTAGGGTTCATGCCCAGAGCTTTGAGGAAGGCTACCTTGTCCTTAGGCACGTTCAGTCCACCAAGGGTGCAAAAAAGTTGACGCCAAAGTGGGAAGGCCCTTACCGGGTGGTACGAGTCACTAGACCTAGCACAGTCCGTCTGGAGACCGGAGATGGCATTCAATTGCAAAACTCATGGGACATCAAGCATCTCTGTAAGTTCTACCCATAAAGCGCTGCTGTCGGGCCCTGCCCGACAGCCACCCTTTTGTACAAGCCTTGCCGAAGTTGCATGTAACCCTTTGTACAAAGCCAGGCGCAGACCCTGAGCACCAGATAAATAAACGAAGCGCTAGGGGGCCCCAAAACTTTCATGCATGCATAAGCATATCATGAGCATAACATGTTCATGTAGATAAGGTCACACGTAGCTCTGTCTTCATCTGCACTAAGCTGCAGGGTTCTTGCCGCAGACTTGGTCCCGAAGAGAAGAAATGGAGACAAGTGTCAGATTTAGCGTTCCGGCAAAACCCTTGAGGTTCGAACATTGGGGTGCACACGAAGATCTCTCCTCCCTCTAGCACTCACCCTCACTGCGATCTCAAAGCTTAGCGCGTCGAACTCGCAGAACTAAGGGACACAAGATTATACTGGTTCGGGCCACCGATGTGGTGTAATACCCTACTCCAGTGTGGTGTGGTGGATTGCCTCTCGGGCTGAGGATGAACAGTTACAAGGGAAGAACAGCCTCCTGAGGAGAGGTGCTCTTGTGCTTGGTGAGCTTGTGTGGATGAGGATGATCTGAATGGTTCGAGATCAGTTGCCTCCTACCGTGGTGGCTAGCCCTATTTATAGATGCCCCGGTCCTCTTCCCAAACGCTGGCGGGAAGGGATGCCACAATGGCCAAATTTGAAGGGACACAACAAGTACAAGTTATCCTGGCTAAAGGTGGTCTTCGCCTGCCAAAGGCTCTGGTGGTGACGCCATCTTGGGCTCCACGGTGACCTCCGTCCTGTTGTCCCGCTGGTCTTGGTCTCGTTGCACTGATATGGAAACCTTTACCTAATGCCTCGGGACTCCTCGCCTGCGCTTGCCTCTTTAGCACCAAAGAGGAAATGAGGACACTGTGCGCGCTGGCGCCCGCCTGGCCCGGGCGTCATGGCTTACGTCACAGGAACCTCACGAGGTGCCCCTTGCCTTGATCTCTCCACCCCTCACGAGCCAGCCTGGTGAGGCCGCCCCCGAGGAGGTCTTGCGTCACCCGCCTCGCGAGGCTTAGCCCCTCGCGAGGGTCTTGAGTGTCCACTGATGAAGATGGGCCGTACGGGGCCACTGGCGGAGCCACGCTGTGGGCCGCAGGCAGGCAAGTCTGGGGATCCCTCTTCCGAGGACGCCGACAGTAGCCCCCGGGCCCAAGGCGCGCTCGGACTTGGCTTCGAGGTGAAGCCAAAGGGCAAGTGCGGAGCGCCGCAGGCCCCAACAGCCTGCGGTCTCGTTTGACGCGTGGCGATTGATTGGACGTGGGCGTCTCCGCTTCCCCATGCTGCCTAGGCAACTGCCCGACTTGATGAGTCCATGTTGCACGCAGAGAAAAATCATCATTACCTGTGATCGTGGGGATCGCCGGTTGGCCTTCTCCCGCTATAAATGAGGAGGGGCCGGAGCCCCCGTCGCTCATCTCTTCCTGCTCCGCTCGTTTCTTCTCCCTTGCTTCACTGCCAGCAGCGACACCCATGGCGCCCGCGAAGAGGTTCTCGGCCGTAGAAAAGGGGAAGGCCCGCCAGGAGGGGCCCGACTCACTGCCGCCTAAGAGGGGGCGTGGTCGTCCCCGCAAGCACACCGCGGCCCCCGCCGTGGCCCTTCGCGGCCGCGGCGGCGCCTCTCCACGCGGTGGGAGTCGTCCAGGTCGTGGCAGCCCCGTCGATGAGGGAAGGCGCACCATGGTCGCGCGGCCTCCCTGTCCGTGCTTCCACTCGGCGGAGGTGCTGCCGGAGTTCGTCGTGTGGTCAGAGAACCCGGCTGTCACCTGGCTTTAGCTCCCGCGCTTCTTTACCGGTGAGCTGCCAGCCACGGGTCCAGGCGGTCTCTGGCTGCAGGCGGACGGCTGCTGCAGCAAGGCTTCATGGGTTGCGGTCGACATCTCCGTTGCGGGCAATGCAGCCCTGGCCCACGGCTGGCAGACGTTTGCCCACGCGCGCGGCCTGGGCCGGCGGTGCACCCTCCACTTCAAGTACGATGGCAACGGAACCCTTTATGTGAGGGTGTTCGGGGAAGATGGTCGCCGCGTCGGGTGCTGCCCTGAGGACAACGACAGTGGTGAGGTGCTCAGCCTCGGCGATGGCCGCGACGGGCGAAGGCGGGCTTGTCCTTGGTGCCGGCCATGGCTCGTCCAGCTACGGCGGCTCTTCTTCCGGTGACAGCTCCAGCAGCAGCGGCTACGACAAGCCGCCACGCCGCCGCGCCCGCTTCGAGGGTGGCAGCTAAGTCTCGAACGTATCTATAATTTTTTAGTGTTCCATGCTATTATATATTCTGTTTTGGATGTTTAATGGACTTATTTATACACTTTTATATTATTTTTGGGACTAACGTATTAACCAGAGGCCCAACCCAAATTGTTGTTTTTTTGCCTAATTCAGTGTTTCGAAGGAAAGGAATATCAAATGGAGTCCAAACGGAATGAAACCTTCGGGAACGTGATTTTCTGAACAAACGTGATCCAGAGGACTTAGAGTGGACGTCAAGCAACCAACGAGGAAGCCATGAGGCAGGGGGGCGCGCCTACCCCCCTGGGCGCGCCCTCCACCCTCGTGCGCCCCTCGTGGCTCCACCGACCTACTTCTTCCTCCTATATATACCTACGTACCCCCAAACCATCGGAGAGCACCACGAAAACCTAATTCCACAGCCGCAACCTTCTGTACCCGTGAGATCCCATCTTGGGGCCTTTTCCGATGCTCCGCCGGAGGGGGCATTGATCACGGAGGGCTTCTACATCAACACCATAGCCTCTCCGATGATGTGTGAGTAGTTTACCTCAGACCTTCGGGTCCATAGTTATTAGCTAGATGGCTTCTTCTCTCTCTTTGAATCTCAATACAAAGTTCTCCTCGATTCTCTTGGAGATCTATTCGATGTAATCTTGTTTTGCGGTGTGTTTGTCGAGATCCGATGAATTGTGGGTTTATGATCCAGATTATCTATGAACAATATTTGAATCTTCTCTGAATTCTTTTATGTATGATTGGTTATCTTTGCAAGTCTCTTCGAATTATCAGTTTGGTTTGGCCTACTAGATTGATCTTTCTTGCACTGGGAGAAGTGCTTAGCTTTGGGTTCAATCTTGCGGTGCTCGATCCCAGTGACAGTAGGGGAAACGACACGTATTGTATTGTTGCCATCGAGGATAAAAAGATGGGGTTTATATCATATTGCATGAGTTTATCCCTCTACATCATGTCATCTTGCTTAAAGCGTTACTCTATTCTTATGAACTTAATACTCTAGATGCATGCTGGATAGCGGTTGATGTGTGGAGTAATAGTAGTAGATGCAGGCAGGAGTCAGTCTACTTGTCACGGACGTGATGCCTATATACATGATCATACCTAGATATTCTCATAACTATGCTCAATTCTATCAATTGCTTGACAGTAATTTGTTCACCCACCGTAATACTTATGCTATCTTGAGAGAAGCCACTAGGGAAAAACCAACGCAGTGCTCAAGAGGTAGCAAGAAGGATTTCTGGCGCCGTTGCCGGCGAGTCTACGCACAAGTCAACATACAAAGTTCCCATCACAAACTCTTATCCCTCGCATTACATTATTTGCCATTTGCCTCTCATTTTCCTCTCCCCCACTTCACCCTTGCCATTTTATTCGCCCTCTTTTCCGCCCGCCTCTTTTTCGCTTGCTTCGTCGTTATGGCTAGTCCTCTATCTACTCCTTTGTCTCCCGAGTTCGAAGTTCTTCACTTCAAACAAAAACAAGGAGATAATCTAAAAGATGCTTGGTATAGGATGATAGAATCCTATCGTGGTTGCACTATAGAGGGAGATTTCAAGGTTTTACTTCACAATTTTTATGTTGGTCTAACCGTATCCCATAGACAACTCCTTGATTTTGCCGCCAAAGGGAATTTTACTGAAACTGATCCTAGTTTTGCTTGTGAAATTATAGAGGGGATAGTAGCAATACTTCCACCACAAAAGGGACCAACTCTTACTCAAGAGGGAACCCAAATCTTAGAAAAACTATGAGAATTGCAAAAGTCTTTTGAACCTCTTAAAAATGTTGGAGGAAACCTTAATCGCATGAATACCTTGATTACACTTTCCAACAAACGGTTGGATGCTCTAGATCTAACAATCTCCGAGTCTGAAGGGAAACGTAAGGAACCCCCCGGATTCGAGCATAACTCCACTAAAAAGATAAATACCAAGGATGGCAATACCTAGATCTATCTTCGCTTTTATGCCTAGCTAGGGGCGTTAAACGATAGCGCTTGTTGGGAGGCAACCCAATTTTATTTTGATTTTCTTGCTTTTTATTTGTGTTTAGTAATAAATAATCTTTGATCGAGCCTCTGGTTAGATGTGTTTTATGTTTTAATTAGTGTTTGTGCCAAGTTAAACCTATAGGATCTTCTTGGATGATAGTTATTTGATCTTGCTGAAAATTTCAGAAACTTTCTGTTCACGAAAACAATTGTTTAAAATCACCAGAACCTGATAAAATACAGATTCCAATTGCAGTAGATCAATAAACAAATTATCTAGGTCTTCCTATTTTGGTAGATTTTTATGAATTCCAGAAGTTTGCGTTTGATACAGATTACTACAGACTGTTCTGTTTTTGACAGATTCTGTTTTCCGCGTGTTGTTTGCTTATTTTGATGAATCTATGGCTACTAAAAGAGGTTATAAACCATAGAGAAGTTGGAATACAGTAGGTTTAACACCAATATAAATAAATAATGAGTTCATTATAGTACCTTGAAGTGGTGTTTTTTTTTCTTTCGCTAACGGAGCTCACGAGATTTTCTGTTAAGTTTTGTGTTGTGAAGTTTTCAAGTTTTGGGTAAAGATTTGATGGACTTTGGAACAAGGATTGGAAAGAGCCTAAGCTTGGGGATGCCCAAGGCACCCCAAGGTAAAATTCAAGGACAACCAAAAGCCTAAACTTGGGGTTGCCCCGGAAGGCATCCCCTCTTTCGTCTTCATCTATCGGTAACTTTACTTGGGGCTATATTTTTATTCACCACATGATATGTGTTTTGCTTGGAGCGTCTTGTATGATTTGAGTCTTTGCTTTTTATTTTACCAAAATCATCCTTGCTGTACACACCTTTTGAGAGAGACACACATGATTCGGAATTTGTTAGAATACTCTATGTGCTTCACTTATATCTTTTGAGCTATATAGTTTTTGCTCTAGTGCTTCACTTATACCGAGCACGGTGGTGGTTTTTATTTTATAGAAATTATTAATCTCTCATGCTTCACTTATATTATTTTGAGAGTCTTAAACATCATGGCAATTTGCTTCAATTGTGAAATTAATCCGAATGTGATAGGCATCCAAGATGAGCATAATAAAAACTTCCATATTGAGTTCATTGAATATCATGAGAAGTTTGATACTTGATAAGTGTTCTGAGATATAAAGGTGGTAATATTAGAGTGTGCTAGTTGAGTAATTGTGAAATTGAGAAATACTTGTGTTAAGGTTGGCAAGTCCCGTAGCATGCACGTCTGGTAAAAGTTGTGTGACAATTTTGACATATAAGGTGTTCTTTTATTGCTTTCCTTATGAGTGGCGGTCGGGGACGAGCGATGGTCTTTTCCTACCAATCTATCCCTCTAGGGGCATGCGTAGTAGTACTTTGCTTTGAGGGCTAATAAACTTTTGCAATAAGTATATGAGTTCTTTATGACAAATGTGAGTCCATGGATCATACGCACTCTCAACCTTCCACAATTTTCTAGCCTCTACGGTACCGTGCATTGCCCTTTCTCGCCTTGAGAGTCGGTGCAAACTTCGCGGGTGCATCCAAACCCCGTGATATGATACGCTCTATCACACATAAACCTCCTTATATCTTCCTCAAAACAGCCACCATACCTACCTATCATGGAATTTCCATAGCCATTCTGAGATATATTGCCATGCAACTTTCCACCGTTCCGTTTATTATGACACGCTCCATCATTGTCATATTGCTTTGCATGATCATGTAGTTGACATCGTATTTTTGGCAAAGCCACCATTCATAATTTTTTCATACATGTCACTCTTGATTCATTGCATATCCCGGTACACCGCCGGAGGCATTCACATAGAGTCATATTTTGTTCTAAGTATTGAATTGTAATTCTTGAGTTGTAAGTAAATAGAAGTGTGATGATCATCATTATTAGAGCATTGTCCCATGTCAGGAAAGGATGATGGAGACTATGATTCCCCCACAAGTTGGGATGAGATTCCGGACTAAATAAAAAAAGAGGCCAAAAAAAGGAGAAGGCCCAAAAAATGAGAGAAAAAGAGAGAAGAGACAATGTTACTATCCTTTTCCACACTTGTGCTTCAAAGTAGCACCGTGATCTTCATGATAGAGAGTCGCCTATGTTGTCACTTCCATATACTAGTGGGAATTTTTCATTATAGAACTTGGCTTGTATATTCCAATGATGGGCTTCCTCAAAATGCCCTAGGTCTTCGTGAGCAAGCAAGTTGGATGCACACCCACTTAGTTTCTTTTTTTGAGCTTTCATATATTTATAGCTCTAGTGCATCCGTTGCATGGCAATCCCTACTCCTCTCATTGACATCAATTGATGGGCATCTCCAGAGCCTGTTGATTAGCCGCATCAATGTGAGACTTTCTACCTTTTTGTCTTCTCACATAACCCCCGTCATTATACTTTATTCCACCCATAGTGTTATATCCATGGCTTGCGCTCATGTATTGCGTAAGGGTTGAAAAGGCTGAAGCACATTAAAAAGTATGAACCAATTGCTCGGCTTGTCATCGGGGTTATGCATGATGAGAACGTTTTGTGTGACGAAATTGAAACATGGCCTAACTATATGATTTTGTAGGGATAAGCTTTCTTTGGCAATGTTATTTTGATAAGACATAATTACCTGATTAGCATGTTTGAAGTATTATTGTTTTTATGTCAACATTAAACTTTTATCTTGAATCTTTCAGATCTAAATATTCATTCCACAATAAAAATAATTACATTGAAAATTATGCTAAGAAGCATTCCACATAAAAAATTCTATTTTTATCATTTACCTACTCGAGGACAAGCAGGAATTAAGCTTGGGGATGCTTGATACGTCTCCAACGTATCTATAATTTTTGAGTGTTCCATGCTATTATATATTCTGTTTTGGATGTTTAATGGGCTTATTTATACACTTTTATATTATTTTTGGGACTAACCTATTAACCGGAGGCCCAGCCCAAATTGCTGTTTTTTGCCTATTTCAGTGTTTCGAAGGAAAGGAATATCAAACGGAGTCCAAACGGAATGAAACCTTCGGGAACGTGATTTTCTGAACAAACGTGATCCAGAGGACTTGGAGTGGACGTCAAGCAACCAACGAGGAAGCCACGAGGCAGGGGGCGCGCCTACCCCCCCTAGGCGCTCCCTCCACCCTCGTGGGCCCCTCGTGGCTCCACCGACCTACTTCTTCCTCCTATATATACCTACGTACCCCCAAACCATCGGAGAGCACCACGAAAACCTAATTCCACCGCCGCAACCTTCTGTACCCGTGAGATCCCATCTTGGGGCCTTTTTGGCGCTCCGTCGGAGGGGGCATTGATCACGGAGGGCTTCTACATCAACACCATAGCCTCTCCGATGATGTGTGAGTAGTTTACCTCAGACCTTCGGGTCCATAGTTATTAGCTAGATGGCTTCTTCTCTCTCTTTGGATCTCAATACAAAGTTCTCCTCGATTCTCTTGGAGATCTATTCGATGTAATCTTGTTTTGCGGTGTGTTTGTCGAGATCTGATGAATTGTGGGTTTATGATCCAGATTATCTATTAACAATATTTGAATCTTCTCTGAATTCTTTTATGTATGATTGGTTATCTTTGCAAGTCTCTTCGAATTATCAGTTTGGTTTGGCCTACTAGATTGATCTTTCTTGCAATGGGAGAAGTGCTTAGCTTTGGGTTCAATCTTGCGGTGCTCGATCCCAGTGACAGTAGGGGAAACGACACGTATTGTATTGTTGCCATTGAGGATAAAAGATGGGGTTTATATCATATTGCATGAGTTTATCCCTGTACATCATGTCATCTTGCTTAAAGCGTTACTCTGTTCTTATGAACTTAATACTCTAGATGCATGCTGGATAGCGGTCGATGTGTGGAGTAATAGTAGTAGATGCAGGCAGGAGTCGGTCTACTTGTCACGGACGTGATGCCTATATACATGATCATACCTAGATATTCTCATAACTATGCTCAATTCTATCAATTGCTTGCTAGTAATTTGTTCACCCACCGTAATACTTATGCTATCTTGGGAGAAGCCACTAGTGAAACCTATGGCCCCCGGGTCTATTTTCCATCATATTAATCTCCCGTCAACTAGCGATTTCTATTACCGTTTGTTTTGCAATCTTTACTTTTAATTTTATCATAAAAATACCAAAAATATTATCTTATCATCTCTATCAGATCTCACTTTTGCAAGTGGCCGTGAAGGGATTGACAACCCCTTTACCGCGTTGGTTGCAAGGTTCTTATTTGTTTGTGTAGGTACAAGGTACTTGAGCGTGGTCTCCTACTGGATTGATACCTTGGTTCTCAAAAACTGAGGGAAATACTTACGCTACTTTACTGCATCACCCTTTCCTCTTCAAGGGAAAAAACAACGCAGTGCTCAAGAGGTAGTAGCAGCGGGTCGTCTCGTTGCCGTGCCCCAGTGAAGCGCGATGAGGGGTCTGGCTGAGCCCAGGAGAGCGCCATGGGCCCATCCTCGCGAACTGCTGCAGGAGCACGCGCCACTTTTCTTTCGTTCTTCCTTTTCTTCCTACATTAAGAGAGAGACAAGTATGGGGCCCCGCAGGGGCGTGCAATGAACCATGATTTCCAAGTTGCTATGCTATGTTTATCATTCCTGTGTCATGTTGCAGCATCGACGTTTTATGTAGGCGCATAGGAATAACTTAGCTTGACGCGCTCGAAGTAGTTTCCGCCTCGTGAGGCGCGCATTTCCCAGTACCTGACAAGGCCTCCTTGGCTTGGGAGGCGTCTAGGAACTGCAAAAATTCATTAGGAAACTCTTATTCTTTCGAGCCCTGGTCGCAGGCGCAGCCGGCCACGACCCAGCACTTCGCATTGCGGTACCCGAGGGGCACGGATTGAGAGAAGTGCGCCAGCTTGCGAGCTCGAGCACGGGTGCCTCGTGAAGAACAGGAAAAAACGCTCACGAGGGCACCTGTCCAACCCCCTCGGGAGGCATGCGAGGGAGAGTACGGGTCAAAACGAGGAACCGAGGGCACAAAAGGAGGCAAAAGGCGATAGAACCAAGCCGGCAAGGAACACCAGAAAGCAAATTTTCATTAAAGAGGGGAAAGCCAACTGCGGAAAGCAAATGAAAAGCCATGTCCGGCACCTAGTCTAGTCTTCTCACCAGCGCGGAGCTAAGTGCTGCCACTAGGACGTGGGAGGGAGCCCCCGAGGCCCGAGGGCGACACTCCTAAGACTCCGGGGCGTGTACAACCCCACTCATTATTACGTGAGAGTGTCACAAGCGGAGACCTTCACATGCACTGGGCCTTGCTTCACAGGCGTCAGGCCTTGCTTCATGTGTAGAACTTCCGGAGGTGCTGGATGTTCCAGGCGTTCTGGATGGGGACCCCGTCTTGCGTCTCCAGGCGCGCGGCGCCAGGCCTGGAGACATGGGCGACCCTAAACGGTCCCTCCCACATGGGTGAAAGCTTATGCAACCCTTCCCTAGAGAGCACCCGCCTTAGGACGAGGTCACCCACCTCGAGCGTCCTGGAGCAGATGTTGCGGCTATGATACCGCCGCAGCGCCTGCTGGTATCTTGCCGCTCGAAGCGTGGCTTCGCGGCGGAGTTCCTCCCCCAGCACAAGGTCCATCCCCCGCATGGCGTCCTGCTGCGTCTCATCAAACGCCAGGACCCGCGCGGAGCGATGCTTGACCTCATGAGGGAGAACTGCTTCTGCTCCGTAGACGAGGAAGAACGGGGTCTCGCCCGTTGGCTTGGTGGCGGTGGTGCGGATGGACCACAGCATAGACTGGAGCTCGTCGTGCCAGCCCCTGCTGCAGGCCTCGAGCTTCTTCTTGAAGGTCCTGGTCTTGAGGCCTTTTAGGACCTCCGCGTTGGCGCGTTCGGCTTGACCATTGCTCCTGGGGTGTGCCACCGAAGCGTAGCAGATCTATGTTCCAAGGTTAGCACAATATGTCTTAAAGAGATTGCTAGTGAACTGCGAGCCGTTATCGGTGATGGTGCGATTGGGGACCCCGAACCGGCTCACAAGACCCTTGACGAACTTGACCGCGGATCCGGCCGGGATGGTGCGGACAGCTTCTACCTCCGCCCACTTGGTGAACTTATCGATGGCGACGTAGAGGTAGCGGTAGCCCCCGGGCGCTCGGGGGAACGGGCCTAAGATATCCAGCCCCCAGACCGCGAATGACCACGAGAGCAGGATGGTCTGGAGGCCTTGAGCCGGCTGATGGATCTGCTTGGTGTGGAATTGGCAAGTCTCGCAGGACTTCACCATCTTGGTTGCGTCGTTGAGCACCGTAGGCCAGTAGAACCCGCTGCGGAATGCCTTGCCGACGAGGGTTCGTGATGATGAGTGGTGTCCGCAGTCTCCGCCGTGTATGTCAGCTAGCAACTCGTTCCCCTGTTCCCTGGAGATACAACGCAAGGAAACGTCATTTGGCCGCTTCCTGTATAACTCGTCATCCTGGATGCAGTACGCCGTAGCCTGTCGGGCCACGCGCTCCGCGTCCTCCTCCTTCTCCGGCAGCGTCCCTTGTGTCAGGTATTCCTTGAATGCCTTGGTCTAGCACCCCTCCTGAGGCTCGTGCGCCAGGAGTAGTCGTGCTCCCGAGGTTGGGCCGCAGGCCGGGGCTCCCGAGGCAGGTGGTTGGGGGAGTTCCTCCCGAGGCGGTGCCGGTCTTGAAAGCGGAGGTGCTGCCGAAGGCTTGAAGAGCCGCTCCTCAAAGACGCCAGGCTCTTGGGGTTGTCGCTTGGACGCCCTTTTGGCGATGTCGTCAGCCTCCTTGTCGGTGCCACGTGGAACGTGCTGCAATTCTAGACCCAGGAAATGCTTTTCCATTTTGCGTACCTCCGCGAGGTATGCCTCCATGTGCTCGTCCCTCGGCTCGTATACCTTCTTGGAGAAGTTGACGAGAAGCTACGAGTCGACCCTGATGGTGAGGCGCTTCACCCCCAGGGCCACCGTAGCCTTAAGACCTGCTATGAGGCCTTCGTACTCCGCTATGTTGTTGGAGACCTTCTCGCCCTGCTGGAAGCAGAGCTGCATGGCGTAGTAGAGCTTGTCTTGAGTAGGCGAGATGAGCACTGCTCCAGCTCCCCCGCCCTGGCGTGCGAACGCGCCATCGAAATACATGACCCAGCCATCTGGTGCTTCACTTCCTGGCGAGAGGGATCGGTCCTCGCCTGCTTCAAACCCCGGGGCGTCAGCCCATTCTGCTACGAAGTTGGCGAGCGCGGCTCCTTTGATGACCCGGGTTGTGCTGAACTCCAACTGGAATGCTTGCAGCTCGATGTTCCATTCGGCGACTCTTCCCGCAGCGTTGGGGCTCCTGAGTACCCTCTCCAGTGGGTAGGCCGAGATGACCTTGATTGGGTGACCTCGGAAGTAGTGCCATAGTTTACGCGAGGCCACCAAGAGCACGAGCAAGAGCTTCTGAGGCATGGGGTACCGTGCCCTTGCATCCCGCAGTACTGTGCTACCGAAATACAGTGGGTGCTCGACGTGGGTGGGCGCGTCGACGGAGCCAGCGCCTGTCGGAGGTTGAGGCGCCTCTGGAAGCGATGGAACCCCCGGAGCCCGGTCGCTCATTGGGGCCTCTGCAGGCCCAAGGACGCCGTCTTGCTGGTCCTGGTCATCCGTTGGCGTCGCTGCAGCTCTTGCGGTGCCCTTCTAGTCTTGTATCACCCCGACTGGGGGCGTGACTCGGCGGGATGTGTCCTTGGCCTGGCGTTCTTCCCGAACCGCCACCAGAGCTGCCCTGGCAGAGTAAGGAGTGGCGGTAAGGTAGAGCGCTAGGGGCTCGAGAGGGCGGGGTGCCACCATCACCGGAGGGCTGGTCAGGTATCTCTTGAGGTCTTGAAACGCTTGGTCAGCCTCCGGGGTCCACTCAAAAGGGCCCTTCTTCTTCATCAGCTTGAAGAATGATAGGGCGCGCTCTCCCAGCTTGGAGATGAAGCGCCCGAGCGAAGTTAAGCAGACGGCAAGCTTCTGCATCTCCTTGAGGGTTTGCGGTGGGCTCATGTCTTCGATCACCTTGACCTTCTCCGGGTTGGCCTCGATCCCCCTGTGGGACACGAGGAAGCCCAACAGCTTGCCGGAAGGGACGCCAAACATGCACTTCTCCGGGTTGAGCCGCTAGTCCACCTGGCGGAGGCTCGCGAAGGTCTCCGATCAGGTCCTGAATCATAGTTCTCGCCTCCCGAGACTTTACCACAATGTCGCCAACGTAGGCTTCAGCGTTCCTCCCGAGCTGCTGACCCAGGGCGATGTGCATCAGCCGTTGGAAGGTCGCGCCCGTGTTGCGCAGCCCGAACGGCATGCAAGTGTAGCAGTACACACCGCACGGGGTTAGGAAGGCCGTCTTCTCCACATCCTCTACCGCCATCTTGATCTGATGATAGCCTGAGAACGCATCCAGGAAGCATAGCAGGTCGCACTCGGTAGTGGAGTCAATGATCTGGTCGATGCATTGAAGTGGGAACGGATCTTGGGGATAGGCCTTGTTGAGGTTGGTGAAGTCGACACACATGCGCTCCTTCCCACCTTTCTTTGGCACGACGATGGGGTTCACCAGCCACTCGGGGTACCGAACCTCGCGAATGACACCTACTGCCTCCAGCTTGCGGGTTTCCTGGACGATGAAGGACTGCTTCTCCGTGGACTGTCGCCGCGCTTTCTGCTTCACAGGGCGCACATTGGAGCACACCTTCAAATGATGCTCGATCACCTCTCTTGGGACCCCTACCAGCTGCTTGGGTTCCCATAAGAATACTTCCTTGTTTGCGCACAAGAACTTCACCAATGCCTCTTCTTAATCCGGTTCGAGGTTGGCACCTATGGTGAAGGTGGCTCCAGAGGACCCGTCTTCCTCGACCGGCACCTGCTTGGTTTCTGTCCGATCTTGAGTGAACAACTGCTTCTTCTTAGCTGGTGCGTCCTCCTTGACTCCGGCGGTGACCTCGTCAGCCGGTCGTGCTGCCGCGGCGGTTTTGAGGGCAAGCCGGAGCGCTGCCAGAGCTTCTTTGGTATCTCCGACTACGGTGAGGACGTCCTTGCTCCCGGGCATCTTCATGAGGTTGTAGGCCGGATGGGTTGCCACCATAAACTGAGCGAGAGCCGGGTACCTGAGGATGTCGTTGTACGGGAGGCCAATACGGGCGATGTCAAAGTCGATCAGCTCAGTGCGATAGTTGTCGCAGGTGCCGAAGGTCACCGAAAGACGGATCTGCCCCAGGGGGCTGGCGGAGCCGCCGGCAACCCCGGAGAAGGGCTTGCTAGGGCGGAGCCGCTCGAGCGGCACGTGAAGGAGGCTAAAAGCCTCCATAGAGAGCATGTTGAGGCCGGCGCCGCCGTCGATGAGGGTCTTGGTGACAGCTACGCTGTAGATGGTGGGTGTGCAAAGCATTGGGAGCACGCCTGAGCCGACGGTGGTGACTGGGTGATCCCCCGAGTCGAAGGTCAGGTCGGCCTTGGGCGCCGCCCAACCCGGGGGAGCTCCCTGAGGCGTAGAAGCGGCGCCGATCTGGCGAAGGAACGGCTTGGTGTGGCGGCCCGAGGGCGGCGCTTGCGAGCCGCCGAGGATGGCCGCGACGGCGAGGGGCGCCGGTGCCGCGTAGCGCGCAGCAAAGAGGCTGCGCAACTCCTCCCAAGATGCCACCGTAGATCCTAGAAGGTTGAGCAGCCAGGGGCGCGGTGCACCAGTGAGGGCCATGGGAAGTCAATTCGCCATGACCTTGTCGTCGCCCCCAGCCTTCAGGACGGCCTCTTCATACGCCAGCAGGAAGGCCGACGGGTCCGCCGCGCCGTCGTAACGCGGCGGCATCTCTGGCTTGAACTTGGGTGGCCACTGCACCCGCCGCAAGGTGGGGGCTAAGGCTCGGAGCCCCCTGGCCCAGCCACGGGCATTCGTCATCGCAGCCGGAAGAGCAACGCCGGCCATGGTGGAAAGGCGCGGTGATGGCGGAGCGTGGATCAACAGAAGAAAGGCTTCTGCGCACCCCTACCTGGCGCGCCAAATGTCGGATTTAGGGTTCCGGCAAAACCCTTGAGGTTCGAACACTGGGGTGCGCACGAAGATCTCTCCTCCCTCTAGCAGTCACCCTCACCGCGATCTCAAAGCTTAGCGTGTCGAACTCTTAGAACAAAGGGACACCAGATTTATACTGGTTCGGGCCACCGATGTGGTGTAATACCCTACTCCAGTGTGGTGTGGTGGATTGCCTCTCGGGCTGAGGATGAATAGTTACAAGGGAAGAACAGCCTCCTGAGGAGAGGTGCTCTTGTGCTTGGTGAGCTTGTGTGGATGAGGATGATCTGAATGGTTCGAGATCAGTTGCCTCCTACCGTGGTGACTAGCCCTATTTATAGAGGCCTTGGTCCTCTTCCCAAATGCTGGTGGGAAGGGATGCCACAATAGCCAAATTTGAAGGGAGACAACTAGTACAAGTTATCCTGACTAAAGGTGGTCTTTGCCTGCCAAAGGCTCTGGTGGTGACGCCGTCTTGGGCTCCATGGTGACCTCCATCTTGTCGTCCTGCTGGTCTTGGTCTCGTTGCACTGATATGGAAACCTTTGCCTGATGCCTCGGGACTCCTCGCATGTGCTTGCCTCTTTAGCACCAAAGAGGAAATGACGACACTGTGCGTGCTGGCGCCCGCCTGGCCCCCGTCGTCATGGCTTACATCACAGGAACCTCGCGAGGTGCCCGTTGCCTTGATCTCTCTGCCCCTCACGAGCCAGCCTGGTAAGGCCGCCCCCGAGGAGCTCTTGTGTCGCCTGCCTCGCGAGGGTCTTGAGTGTTCGCTGATGAAGATGGGCCGTACGGGGCAGCTGGCGGAGCCACGCCGTGGGCCGTAGGCAGGCAAGTCTGGGGACCCCCATTCCCAGGACGCCGACAACAAGCCTACATAGCGGTCCCCAGCAAGCCAAACAGATAAGTTCCTTCTTATCCATACTTGTTCTGTGAAGTGAAAACTTGTGCATATGAAAACCTCGTCACCTTCGAAACATAGGTGCTCCCCTCCTTCGTCCCGAACGTTGCTTCGGGCAAGGTGGTCGCAGTGGCCTTTGATGGAGAGGGTTCAACGAGGGGCTGGTCCTTTTTTTATAGTTTTATGCCCGACAGGCTTTGCCCCGTGGCAACAAACTAAAGGCACCGGCAGGATAGCTTGCCGGGGGGAACTTGTTTACTTGAACGTATAGAGGCACCTCACCTCTGCATGGACATGATACATGTACAAGTACCTGACAAGGCTTTTATTTTTCATTAATATGCTGGTAAGAAAGTACAGATCTTACAGAACACAAACATGGGTAAAGAAGTTTACATTATTTAGACTAAAGTTTGGCAGATGCCTGCACATTTTAGACTGAAAAAAGATAAGTGACCCGTGACCCCTTTCTTTTCCCTCTCCTCCTAGGAGCTACAGTAGGAGGTGGAGAGGACAAAAGGAGTACCTAAGCAGAAGCCCGACAAGATCCCGTCAGGGCCTGCCGGGCGTAGCCTGACAAGTTCGGGAATGGCGAGGCTGCGAAGGAGAGGGGCGGAGGGAGCAGCTCGACGGTGCCCTGGTCACCACCCCCAGGACCAGCAAGAAGCCCTAGCACAAGCACCGGCAGGGAGAAGCGCCGGAGCTTAGCTGGAAGACTGCTGGAGGAGGCAAAGGCACAAAGAGAGTGACCCCTCCCCCGGCAACCGTCCCGGAGAAGCCGGTGATGATGGCAACAATACAATACGTGCCTCGCTGCCCCTTCTGTCACTGGGAGAGGACCCCACAAGATTGAACCCATCACAAAACACCTCTCCCGTTGCAAGATGGATCAATCTAGTTGGCCAAACCAAATTAATAAATCAGAGAGAAATACAAAGCTATCAAATCATGCATATAAGAATTCAGAGGAGACTCAAATAATATTCGTAGATAATATGATCATAAATCCACAATTCATCGGATCTCAACAAACACACTGCAAAAGAAGATTACATCGGATAGAACTCCAAGAACATCGAGGAGAACATGGTATTGAAGATCAAAGAGAGAGAAGAAGCCATCTAGCTGCTAGCTATGGACCCGTAGGTCTGTGGTAAACTACTCACACATCATCGGCAGGGCAGCAAGGTTGATGTAGAGGCCCTCCGTGATCGAATCCCCCTCCGACAGATTGCCGGAAAAGGCCCCAAGATGGGATCTCATGGGAACAGAGACTTGCGGCTGTGGAAAAGTATTTTTGTGGATGCTTCTGATGTTTGGGGAATATTTTAGAATTTATAGTGCAAAGATTAGGGTTGGGGGACTCCCGAGGGGCATACAAGCCAGGGCACGTCCTGAGGGCTTGTGGTCTCCTCGGGACTCTTCCGGCCCTCTCTCCAAGTCACGTAGATGTCTTTTGGTCCAAGAAAAATCATCGCAAAAGTCTTATTCCGTATGGACTTCATTTGATATTCCTTTCTGAAAAAGCCAAAAACAAGGAAAAAAACAGCAACTGGCACTGGGCACTAGGTCAATAGGTTAGTCCCAAAAAAGATATAAAATAGTATATTAATGCATATAAAACATCCAAAACAGATAATATAATAGCATGGAACAATCAAAAATTATAGATACGTTGGAGACGTATCAGTGAACAAGCTTGTGAAGGTTTTGGAAGTCTACCTTGAAGACTTACCACAAGTGATTGGGTGAGGTCTGCGGGCCTTAGCTCAAGAGGAATACGGTGAGGACTGTGTGTCCTATGAGTTGCAACTCAGCCACCTCAACCAGACGTACAATTGATGCAGCAACTGGAACTGGTCTACCAAATTGCATTGTCTTCACCGAGCCAACCTGGTTTCAAATTCCTCAACCCTCTCTTACATTATTATGCTGCTGAAGAATTTGTAATCCATGCTCTGACGAATTTGAACTGAATAATTTCATCACGCTATCTTTCATTTCCTCAGTTCATATTCTTCATGCTTGTATGACTGTATGATTGCATGTTCTTCACTCTTACGTATCCTGATTGCATGTACTCTGATTCTATGATTAACTTAGTTTCCCTTGCGTTTATATTTCTTCACTCTGATCTTCGTCAAATTGCTCAGAGTTTGACGAATTCCTAAAAATCTCCCATTCACCCCCTCTGGGAGATAACCTGTGCTTTCATAAACAACCTCCCGCTTTGTTAATCCTAAGAAACCTAATCATCTTTACAAACTTCACAAAGCTCTTTATGGTCTTAAACAAGCCCCTAGAGCTTGGTATAAATGCTTGACTAAAGGGCTGTTCGGAGGCCCTCCGCTCCGCGCCTCCGCTCCCGGAGCGGACGGAGCTGCGACTAGAAAATTCAGAGCAGCCGAAACGGTACTCCCTAGCTCCGCGTATTTTGAGGAGCTGGTGGATCCCCGAACGAGCCCTAAGTTTCTTATTGAAAAAGGCTTTGAAATTGGGAAAATTGATTCAACTCTCTTCACTAAAAGGGTTAATAGAGAATTATTTGTGTGCCAAATTTATGTAGATGATATCATATTTGGTTCTACTAACCCCCATTTTAGTGAAAAGTTTGGAAGGTTAATGTCGGAGAAGTTTGAGATGTCTATGATGAGTGAACTCAAAATTTTCCTTGGTTTGCAAATATAACAAACTAAGGAAGGTACCTTTGTCTCACAAACAAAGTGTACCAAGAATCTTTTCAAGAAGTTCAACATGCAAGAAAGCAAAGGTATGAAAACACCCATGCCTACTAGTGGACATCTTGACTTGACTAAGGATGACAAGCCGGTTGACCAAAAGGTTTACCGATCTATGATTGGTTCATTATTATATCTTTGTGCCTCCCATCCTGACATTATGCTAAGTGTGTGCATGTGTGCACAATATCAGGCTGCTCCTAAATAATGTTATCGTAAGGCCGTGAAAAGGATAGTGGGATATTTAATTCATACACCAAATTTTGGCATTTGGTACTCTAAGAGGTCATTATTTGATCTTGTTGGCTATTTTGACTCGGACTATGCCAGCGACAAGGTTGATAGAAAATCCACTTTGGGTACATGTCAATTTCTTGGTAGATCCCTTGTCTCTTGGTCCTCCAAGAAGCAAAACTCGGTATCATTATCCACCGCCAAAGCAGAATACATTGTCGCAGGATCATGCTGTGGTCAATTACTTTGGATGACCCAAACTCTCAAAGATTATGGGATACATGTGAGACATGTACCATTGCTATGTGACAATGAGAGTGTTATTAAGATTACACACAATCCCGCACAACATTCACGAACTAAGAATATTGAAGTTCATCATCATTTCATTCGTGATCATGTTGCTAAAGGAGACATGAATCTTAAGCATGTTTGCACCGACAAGCAATTGGCAGATATCTTCACCCAAACTCTTGATGTGAAGATATTTTGTCGATTGAGAAGTGAATTGAACATCATTGATGCCTCAAATTTGGAGTAGAAAATCCTTTGGATACATTCAAGGCATGAGCCTATGTGACTAATCCCAGATGTTGCTTTTATGATGATGATAGTTTATCTTGGATATATTTGCAACCTTGTATGGTATCTAATCCTTGTAGGTACTTGGACGAACCTCATTCCACGAAATTGCATCTCACTCATATCTTGAGCAATCTTGTCATGACCAAGTATCTATGCTTTGGTTGTTGAAATCAAGGAAGCATGAGCACATTCAACATATTCTTTGACGATATCTATATGATAAATTTCACTCTTGTCAATTTGGATACATAAGTGCCATCCCTTGCAAGACTAACCCATGTAGGAAGATGGGCTTCAAATTCCAAGGGATGCTTCCAACTCTTGATGGACAACATCAACATTGAGAATCTACCACAAGTTGAACTACATGATCAGGTTCAGCAACAAACCCAAGGTATGTCTTTCCATCTTAGAGAAGCTTTGCTCCAAGTCATGAGCTAAAGCAACTCAGCAAGATGTGAAAACATTAAAACACTTAAATGAAAAATGGCAATCCCATTTCGAGCTTAACGATGAGTATGACCTATGATCAAGTGAACTCATTTGACTCCTAAGTCAATATACTCTAATATAGGTGACTTTGTCGCCGATCATTTCTAGATGAAGTTCTCTAGTGTTCCCTTTTCTTAGTTGCATTTTCTTTGCTAGAGTGTTTCTCTTTTAAAACTTCATCTAGATCTCCTTTCTATATCTCTTTTGTATTTTCTCTTAAGTTTCAATTCATTGCAAATCTTATGCAAATTCCTTGAAAATCCTTGTGAATATCCTATTGCAAGTGATCTAAGTTGATTTTTTTCTTTCTGCTTTGAGCTCGGTCCCACCAATCCAAAGCTACTCAGTTAGACCAAAGTATGAGTGCAACTTGTACACAGTTCATCAGTTCCACCGAAATGGACTAATTCGGACTCACCGATAGGCTCTATCTGTGACTTCACCATCTCGAAGTCACCGATTGACACAAATCCGGGCTACCGATCTCACTGCTGAGAGAGAATTTTTTGCTAGATTTTTTGTTTATTATTATTTCCAGCTCCACTCAATGATTCTTTCCCTCTACATGCATCTACACCATCATGATACGTCTCCATCGTATCTACTTTTACAAACTCTTTTGCCCTTGTTTTGGACTCTAGTTTGCATGATTTGAATGGAACTAACCCGGACTGACGCTGTTTTCAGCAGAATTGCATTGGTGTTATTTTTTGTGCAGAAATAAAAGTTCTTGAAATGACCTGAAAATTTACAGAGAATAGTTTTGGAATAAATAAAAAATATTGGCGAAAGAATCAACCAGAGGGGACCCACCAGCTGACCACAAGGGTGGAGGGCGCGCCCTACCCCCCTGGGCGTGCCCCTGCCTTATGGGTCCCCTGGACCTCCTCCGACCCTAACTCCAACTCTATATATTCACGTTCGGGGAGAAAAAATCTGAGAGAAGGATTCATCGCGTTTTACGATATGAAGCCGCCGCTGCCTCCCGTTCTTCATCGGGAGGGCTGATCTGGAGTCTGTTTTGGGCTCCGGAGAGGGGAACCCGTCGCCATCATCATCAGCAACCTTCCCAACCTTCCTCCATCACCAATTTCATGATGCTCACCACCATGCGTGACTAATTCCATCGTAGGCTTGCTGAATGGTGATGGGTTGGATGAGATTTATCATGTAATCGAGTTAGTTTTGTTAGGGTTTGATCCCTAGTATCCACTATGTTCCGAGATTGATGTTTCTATGACTTCGCTATGCTTAATGCTTGTCACTAGGGCCCGAGTGCCATGAGTTCAGATCTGAACCCTTTATGTTTTCATGAATATATTTGTGTTCTTGATCCGATCTTGCAAGTTGTAGACACCTATTACGAATTATGATCCACATACCCCAAGGTGACAATAATTGGGATTCTTACCGGCGATTACCGTAGTTTGAGGAGTTCATGTATTCACTAAGTGCTAATGCTTTGTTCTAGTTCTCTATTAAAAGGAGGCATTAATATCCCTTAGTTTCCATTAGGACCCCGCTGCCATGGGAGGGTAGGACAAAAGATGTCATGCAAGTTCTTTTCCATAAGCATGTATGACTATATTTGGAATACATGCCTACATTATATTGATGAATTAGAGCTAGTTCTGTGTCACCCTAGGTTATAACTGTTGCATGATGAATGCCATCCGACATAATTATCCATCATTGATCCATTGCCTACGAGCTTTTCACATATTGATCTTTGCTATCTTACTTTGCCATTGCCACTGTTACAATCACTACAAAACTGCTACTATTACTTCTGCCACTATCACCGTTACTTCCATACTACTTTGCTACTAAATACTTTGTTGCAGATATTAAGTCTTTCAGGTGTGGTTGAATTGACAACTCAGCTGCTAATACTTGAGAATATTCTTTGGCTTCCCTTGTGTCGAATCAATAAATTTGGGTTGAATACTCTGCCCTCGAAAATTGTTGCGATCCCCTATACTTGCGGGTTATCACATCACTATGCTTAGTTGTGTCTCTCACGGACCACCCTCACTTGACACTCATATCCATGAAGTCTACCCTTCTTTGAAATTGATGTCAAAGGGGGAGAGAGAAGCAAATCAAAGCTTATCCTTACCAAGATGCACCATTATAAGAGGAGAGAATTCACATGTCTTTAAGAAGGGAAAGACATGTCAGTTAAGTCTACTTGAGCCTTTGTCATGCTCTAATTCAATTTTTCTCTGATTGTATCTCACCCTACCTACTCCCATCATCCAATGCTAGATTCAGGGGGAGAGGAAGTTTAAGTTTAGGGGAGAAAAATCCTTGGAAATTCATTGCAAATTCTTAACTCTTTGGGGGCATGTATACATTTAAGAAGTACTCACTCTGTTATACTATCCCATTACATGTCATTCCAATCTTAGTACTCTTGTGGATCTTGAAGTCTCTTTCTTGTTTGAAGTTCTCTTGTGTTATCTAACCCTGTTTTCTTAAGCTTGCTTATTCAAGAGTCAGTTCAAGGACCACAAGGTAAGTATATGCATATCACTCATGTGCATGAATGATCTCTTGCTTTTGCACATATTGTTTGCAAGAGGGAATCATAAACATTAAGATACATTTCTCATTATTTTTCGCTCTGATGCATATAGCTAAGATACATGTAACTCTTTGCTTGCTCTATCATGTTGTGCATTCACATGTCTTTCAATTCTATCATTCCATGATTGCACACTTGTAGGGGGGGCATGTGCAAGTTACATGGTTCTCCAAAGCTTTAATGTACTACTCATCATATCTTTACTTGAAGCTTTGATGTATGTTGTCATCAATTACCAAAAATGGGGAGATTGAAACCATAAGTGCTCCCTTGATGGTTTTGGTAATTAATGTCAACATATCTTTTGTTGGACTAATAGTTTCATCTAGTATATTTAAGACAAGTTCAACAGTGGCATGGCAAGGACAAGAGGATGTGGACCCCCTTCTAAATGCTAAGGAAATGGATTGGCAAAAAGCTCAAGACTCTTCATTTTTGTATAAGTGATCCAAGATCACATTGACTCCATAGGAAAGCCAATACTATTAAAAGTGGATGAGGTATTGCTTAATGGTCTACTTGCTAAAAGTGCTTAGTGATATTGCTCCAAAACCCTCAGCAACTTTCTCTGCCAAATATGTCCAAACCCCACATTCCAACTCAGCCCCACCGATATTGCCTATCCAGAGCCACCGAGTTCATCTGGACTTAGCCACTGCCAAACACTAACAATTCGGATCCACTGATATGGATCTCGGTCTCACTAAGATGGCCTTGCCAGCTCTCTGTTGCTTGTTGCAATTATTTTGGTTCCACCGAGAATGCAATCGGTCTTACTGAGATGGCTTGACCGATTCTCTCTTGCCTTGTTGCTTCACTTCGGTCCCACCGAGTTGATGCAATCGGCGCCACCGAGATGAGGTTTGCCCTAAGGCCTTGCACATCGGTCCCTCTGAGTTTTTCCCGTCGGTCCCAAAGGGATTCCTAATGTTCATATTTTTACACAGATCGGTGCCACCGAGTTTTTTGATCGGTGCCACCGAGATGGGTCAAAAGTGTGTAATGGTTGGATCTTCTGTGGAGGCTATATATGTTGGGGAACAAAGTATTTCAAAATTTTACCTACGATCATGCAACATCTATCTAGGAGATGCACATCAACGAGCGGGGATAGTGTGTCCATGTACCCTCGTAGACCGAAAGCGGAAGCGTTTAGTAACGCGGTTGATGTAGTCGAACGTCTTCGCGATCCAACCGATCCAAGTACCAAACGTACGGCACGTCCGCGTTCAGCACACGTTCAGCTCGATGATGTCCCTCGGGCTCTTGATCCAGTTGATGACGAGGGAGAGTTCCGTCAGCACGACGGCGTGGCGATGGTGATGATGAAGTTACCGGCGCAGGGCTTCGCCTAAGCACTACGATGATATGACCGAGGTGTGTAACTGTGGAGGGGGGCACTGCACACGGTTAAGAGAAACTTGTGTGTCTTTGGGGTGCCCCGCTGCCCCCGTATATAAAGGAGGGAGGAGGAGGCCGGTGGCTTGGGAGGAGGTGCGTGATAATCCACAAGTATAGGGGATCGCAACAGTTTTCGAGGGTAGAGTATTCAACCCAAATTTATTGATTCGACACAAGGGCAGCCAAAGAACATTCTCAAGTATTAGCAGTTGAGTTGTCAATTCAACAACACCTGAAAGACTTAATATCTGCAGCAAAGTATTTAGTAGCAAAGTAGCATGGAAGTAACGGTAACGGTGGCAAAAGTAACAGTAGCAGTTTTTGTAGCAATCGTAAGAGTGGCAGCGGAAAAGTAACTAAGCAAAGATCAATATGTGAAAAGCTCGTAGGCAATGGATCAATGATGGATAATTATGTTGGATGCGATTCCTCATGCAACAGTTATAACATAGGGTGACACAGAACTAGCTCTAGTTCATCAATGTAATGTAGGCATGTATTCCGAATATAGTCATACTGCTTATGGAAAAGAACTTGCATAACATCTTTTGTCCTACCCTCCCGTAGCACTGGGGTCCTATTGGAAACTAAGGGATATTAAGGCCTCCTTTTAATAGAGTATCGGACCAAAGCATTAACACTTAGTGAATACATGAACTCCTCAAACTACGGTCATCACCGGGAGTGGTCCCGATTATTGTCACTTCGGGGTTGCCGGATCATAACACATAGTAGGTGACTATTGACTTGCAAGATAGGATCAAGAACTCACATATATTCATGAAAACATAATAGGTTCAGATCTGAAATCATGGCACTCGGGCCCTAGTGACAGGCATTAAGCATAGCAAAGTCATAGCAACATCAATCTTAGAACATAATGGATGCTAGGGATCGAACCCTAACAAAACTAACTCGATTACATGGTAAATCTCATCCAACCCATCACCGTCCAGCAAGCCTACGATGGGATTACTCACGCACGGCGGTGAGCATCATGAAATTGGTGATGGAGGATGGTTGATGATAACGACGGCGACGGATTCCCCTCTCCAGAGCCCCGACCGGACTCCAGATCAGCCCTCCCGAGGAAGATTAGGGCTTGGCGGCGGCTCCGTGTCGTAAAATGCGATGAATCCTTCTCTTTGATTTCTTTCTCTCCCCGAACGTGAATATATGGAGTTGGGGTTGAGGTCGGTGGAGTCCCAGGGGGCCCACGAGGCTGGGGGCATGCCCCAGGGGGGTGCGCCCTGCACCCTCGTGGACAGGGTGTGGGCCCCCTGATGCTGGTTCTTTCGCCGATATTTTTTATTAATTCCAAAACGTGTCTCCGTGGATTTTCAGGTCCTTCCGAGAACTTCTATTTCTGCACAGAAATAACACCATGGCAATTCTGCTGAAAACAACGTCAGTCCGAGTTAGTTCCATTCAAATCATGCAAGTTAGAGTCCAAAACAAGGGCAAAAGTGTTTGGAAAAGTAGATACGTTGGAGACGTATCAACTCCCCCAAGCTTAAACCTTTGCTTGTCCTCAAGCAATTCAGTTGACAAACTGAAAGTGATAAAGAAAAACTTTTACAAACTCTGTTTGATCTTTTTGTTGCAAATATGTAAAGCCAACATTCAAGTTTTCAGCAAAGATTATGGACTAACCATATTCACAATAACATTTAGGTCTCATGTTTACTCATATCAATGGCATAATCAACTAGCGAGCAATAATAATAAATCTCGGATGACAACACTTTCTCAAAACAATCATAACATGATATAACAAGATCGTATGTCGCTAGCCCTTTCTGAGACCGCAAAACATAAATGCAGAGCACCCTTGAAGATCAAGGACTGACTAGACATTGTAATTCATGGTAAAGAGATCCAGTCACAGTCATACTCAATGTAAATTAATAGCAATGCATGCGAATGACAGCGGTGCTCTCCAACTAGTGCTTTTTAATAAGAGGATGATGACTCAACATAAAAGTAAATAGATAGGCCCTTCGCAGAGGGAAGTAGGGATTTGCAAAGGTGCCAGAGCTCGAGTTTTGAAATAGAGATTGACTAATATTTTGAGTGGCATACTTTCATTGTCAACATAACAACCAAGAGATCCCGATATCTTCCATGCTACACACATTATAGGCGGTTCCCAAACAAAATGGTAAAGTTTATACTCCCCCACCACCAACAAGCATCAATCCATGGCTTGCCCGAAACAACGGGTGCCTTCAACTAACAACAATCCTAGGGGAGTTTTGTTTGCAATTATTTTGATTTAAGCATGGGGCTGGGCACCCCGGTTACCGGCCATTTTCTCGTGAATGGTGAGCGGAGTCCACTCATCGTGAGAATAACCCACCTAGCATGGAAGATATAGACAACCCTAGTTGATAGATGAGCTATTCGAGCATACAAAACATAATTTCATTTGAAGGCTTAGAGTTTGGCACATACAAATTTACTTGGAACGGCAAGTAAATACCGCATATTGGAAGGTATGGTGGACTCATATGGAATAACTTTGGGGTTTATGGAAGTGGATGCACAAGCAGTATTCCTGCTAAGTACAAGTGAAGGCTAGAAAGAGACTGGGAAGCGACCAACTAGAGAGCGACAACAGTCATGAACATTCATTAAGATTAATCAACAATGAGTGCAAGCATGAGTAGGATATAAAGCACCATGAACATAAAATATCGTGGAGGCTATGTTGATTTTGTTTCAACTACATGCGTGAACATGTGCCAAGTCAAGCCACTCGAATCGTTCAAAGGAGGATACCACCCTATCATACCACATCACAACCATTTTAATAGCATGTTGGCACGCAAGGTAAACCATTATAAACTCCTTAGAAAATTAAGCATGGCATGAGCAACTATAATCTCTAATTGTCATTGGAAACATGTCTCATTCATAATAGGCCGAATCAGGAACGATGAACTAATCATATTTACAAAAACAAGATAGGTCGAGTTCATACCAGCTTCTCTCATCTCAATCAGTCCATCATATATCGTCATTATTTCCTTTCACTCGCATGACCGAACGGTGTGGATAATAATAATAGTCCACGTGCATTGGACTAAGCTGGAATCTGCAAGCATTTAATACAAGGGAGAAGACAAGGTAATATGGGCTCTTGGTTAAATCAACAATAATGCATATGAGAGCCACTCAACATTTTCATCATGGTCTTCTCCTCTCGACCCCCAAAGAAAAGAAATAAAACTATTTACACGGGAAAGCTCCCAACAAGCAAAAGAAGAACAAGAAATCTTTTTGGGTTTTCTTTTAATTACTACTACTACAGGCATGAAAAGTAAACTAGCTAGAAGCTACACTAATTTTTTTGGTTTTTCTTAAGGTTTTTCAGACACACAAGAAGAAGGCTTAGAAAAGAAAATAAACTAGCATGGATAGTACAATGAAAAAGTATGAGCACCGACAACTAGCATGTGTGTGTGAACATGAATGTAATGTCGGTGAGAAATACGTACTCCCCCAAGCTTAGGCTTTTGGCCTAAGTTGGTCTATGGCCACTGCTGGCCTGGCAGATATCCAAAGTCGTAGCTAGGTTCGTACTGAGATGCAGCAGCTACTGCCTGACGAGTTGCAGCTTGGAGGCGAGCTGCCTCTGTCCTCCTTTCCTACTCGTTCACCTCCTCCCTGGTTATAACATTTCTCCTTTTTGCCTGAAAGTCAAAGAAAGTAGGAGCAGGGAGGGCAACATGGACAGTGCGCCGTCTGTCAAAGATTAGTCGGTGCTGGAGGAATTGTTCATTCCTCTCAACAAACTGATGGCGTACCATAGCACTATAATCTAGATAAGCAGGAGGCAATTCCATATCATTTTCATGTATGGGTACATCAAGATAATTAGCTACACGAGTTGCATAAATTCCACCAAACAAATCTCCACTTGTACCGTTAAGATGCAACCTTCGTGCAACAATGGCCCCGAAGTTATATTGTTTATCACCTAATACCGCACTCTTGAGGACACTAAGATCTGGAACGCACATGTGACAAGCCTCATCTTTACCGTTAATGCATCTACCTATAAAGAGAGCAAAATAATGTATGGAAAGGAAAGGAATGCTCCCTATGGTAGCTTGTGTGATTTCTCTAGATTCCCCCACAGTGATACTAGCAAGAAAATCTTTATATTCAGATTTGCGAGGTTCACTAACATTGCCCCACTGCGGGAATTTACAAGCAGTATTAAAATCTTCTAGGTCCATGGTATATGATTTATCATAAAGATCAAATAAAACAGTGTGAGAATTGTGCGAGATTGTAAATTTAAACCTCCTCACAAAGGAATCAGTTAGGTAGCGGTATTGTAGGCACTTATCTGACACAAAGCCCTCAAGATCATTGCTACGCACATACATGTCAAATTCATCCTTGATGCCTGCTTGGACCATAAACTCCTCTGACGGCCATTCACAGGGCCACACTTGAGCTTCCCTCGGTGGTTCATCGTCCGGCTCACGTATCACGAGCCTTGGTCCTTGCTTCCTTGAGGAACCACCTTGGTACATTTTCCTAAACATTTTTCTTTTTCTAAAAAATTTCTGAAATTTTAGTGACCCAAAATAAAAGTGAACCAAACTCAACAAGATTGATAGCAACTACTCCGACAAGTGCCTAGAGGCTATATCATGCATTAAAACTACTTTGGACCATATAAATTTGACATGCAAGCTCAAGAACAGGGTCGCCTTAGCAGCAAAAATTTGCAATAAATAAAGCACTAGAACAAAAACTAATTGGACCATTGGAGGAGTCACATACCGAAGAACAATCTTCCCAAACAGTTTTGTGAATGGAGCTTTGAGCAAAGAGATCGAAAATGGTAGCAAGATGAGCTAGAACACGAGTTTGAGCTATTGGAGAAACTTTTTCTGGAGGAAGACGAAGTGAGTGGGTGCAGGAATAAGTGGAGGGGGTCCATGTGGGGCCCACGAGGCAGGGGGGCGCGCCCCAGGGGGGTGGGCGCGCCCTGTGCCCTCGTGGCCAAATGGTGAGCCCCCTTGGTGTGTTCTGAGTGCCAGAAATTCTTAAATATTCTACAAAAAATCATACTTCATTTTTAGGACGTTTGGAGAACTTTTATTTTCGGGGTATTTTTATTGCAAGGATAATTCAGAAAACAAACAGAAAATACTATTTTTGCTTTATTTAATCTAAATAACAGAAAGTAAAAGGAGGATACAAAGAGTTGTGCTTTCTAACTTCATCCATCTCATGCTCATCAAAAGGAATCCACTAACAAGGTTGATCAAGTCTTGTTAACAAACTCTTTCCGAAGCGCATGAAACCGTGAATAACACTAGGTTACCTCAACGGGGATATGCATCTCCCCAACAATAAGAATATCATATTTCTTTTTGACAGTAGGAAGAGGGAATTCCAAACCTCCAATAATAATCGTTGAAGTTTTTCCAACAGAATTGATACTGTGGACTTGAGGTTGTTTCCTCGGAAAATGTATCATATGTTCATTACCATTAACATGAAAAGTGACATTGCCTTTGTTGCAATCAATAACAGCCCCTGCAGTATTCAAAAAGAGTCTACCAAGGATAATCGACATACTATCGTCCTCGGGAATATCAAGAATAACAAAGTCTGTTAAAATAGTAACGTTTGCAACCACAACAGGCACATCCTCACAAATACCGACAGGTATAGCAGTTGATTTATCGGCCATTTGCAAAGATATTTCAGTAGGCGTCAACTTATTCAAATCAAGTCTACGATATAAAGAGAGAGGCATAATACTAACACCGGCTCTAAGATCACATAAAGCAGTTTTAACATAATTTCTTTTAATGGAGCATGGTATAGTTGGTACTCCTGGATCTCCTAGTTTCTTAGGTATTCCACCTTTAAAAATATAATTGGCAAGCATGGTGGCAATTTCAGCTTCCGGTATCTTTCTTTTATTTGTAACAATATCTTTCATATACTTAGCATAAGGATTCATTTTAAGCATATCAGTCAAACGCATACGCAAAAAGATAGGTCTAATCATTTTAGCAAAGCGCTCAAAATCCTCATCATCCTTTTTCTTGGATGGTTTAGGAGGAAAAGGCGTGGGTTTCTGAACCCATGGTTCTCTTTCTTTACCGTGCTTCCTAGCAACGAAGTCTCTCTTATCATAACGTTGATTCTTTGATTATGGGTTATGAAGATCAACATCAGGTTCAATCTCTACATCATTGCTATTGCTAGGTTGAGCATCAACATGAACATCATCATTAACATTATCACTAGGTTCATGTTCATTATCAGATTGTGTTTCAGCATCAAAAATAGAAATATCATTGGGATTCTCAGGTGTGTCAACAACAGGTTCACTAGAAGCATGCAAAGTCTTATTGTTTTTCTTCTTCTTCTTCTTCTTCTTCTTCTTCTTCTTAGAAGGACTAGGTGCATCAACATTAGTTCTCTGAGAATCTTGCTCAACTCTCTTAGGGTGGCCCTCGGGATACAAAGGTTCCTGAGTCATTCTACCCCCTCTAGTCATAACTCTAACAGCATTATCATTTTTCTTATTATTTAATTCATTGAGCAAATCATCTTGAGCTTTAAGCACTTGTTCTACCTGAGTGGTAACCATAGAAGCATGTTTACTAATAAGTTTAAGGTCACCTTTAACTCTAGACATATAATCACTCAAGTGTTCAACCATATAAGCATTACGTTTCAATTGTCTACCAACATAAGCATTGAAGTTTTCTTGCTTAACAATAAAATTATCAAACTCATCCAAGCATTGGCTAGCAGACTTATTACAAGGAATATCACCTTCATCAAATCTATAGAGAGAAGATTAATTCTGCTCTTTCATCTCTTCTTTCTTTTGCCATGTGTGTCCTCAAACTCCCGTTGAAGTTGATTGACATATTTGATCGGGCAAGGCGCCACTGTCTGTGGAGAAAACATACCGATCGAGATGCTAAAACACATTCCTTGGCAGCGTGGGACTTGGTCTGCCGCCCTAAGAAAAAAGGTGGTTTAGGGGTTCTGGATCTTAAAGCTCAAAACAAGGCGTTAGTGCTCAAATACCTTCACAAGTTTATCCACAAAGTTGACGTTCCTTGGGTCATGCTCATTTGGAATGCATATTATTATCAGGGTGTGCCTCATGCAAAAGCAGCTTGTGGATCGTTTTGGTGGAAGGATGTTTTTTCCTTGATGGATATATTCAGAGGCATCATGATATGCATACCTAGAGCTGGTGACACTGTGCTTTTTTGGAAAGACTTATGGCATGGAGATACAGTCCTCTCAATGTCTCATAATCATCTTTTCTCCTATGCCCAAGATGAAGATATTTCATTGACTCAAGTTCACCCCAATTTAGACCCAGCTACACTGTTCCATCTACCTTTGTCTATTGAAGCAAGATCAGAACTTGATGACATTCAGCCCGTAATAAACTCTATGGCTTTACAACAAATGGGTGTTGATGAATGGATTTTATGTTGGGGAGATGAATAATACAAACCCGGAAAATTCTACAAGTTCCTTTTCAGAAATGTTGCAGCCCCAACCTATATAACTTCAATATGGAAATCTAAATGCATCATGAGGCACAAAGTTTTTGCGTGACTCATGTTGATGGACAGGGTCAACACAAGAGATATGCTCCTTAGAAGACACTTTAATATTGGAGAAGATCATTCTTGTCTGTTGTGCAACCTGGGTGAGCTTGAAACAAACAAACACCTTTTCTATGAGTGCCAATTTGCTAAAAGGTGTTGGGATACAATTGGAATTCAATGGGGGACTGACAATGATATCCAAATAATGTTTGATTCATCTCACACAGCTTGGCACAAGCCTGCATTCAAAGAAATCACAATTCTTGCAGCTTGGAATATATGGAAACAAAGAAATGAAGTTGTATTTGATGGTGAGATGGCCTCACATTTGGACTGGTTGAGGATGTTTAAGAAGGACCTGGAGATTCTAACATTTAGGACAAAGGGGGATATCAATACCTTCATCCAAGGACTGATTCAAGTCTTGGTTCTTCACCAAAACCCCTCTGTATAAAATGTAGCCTTCTTTTTCCTTTCTTGTTTAGCCCTTTGGCTTTGTACAAATTGTAAAATGTAATTGCCCCTCCTTTTAATAAAGCAACAGTAGGAGCCTCTCCTGCTGTTTTAATGTTCAAAAAAATCTATAGAGAGAATTTACCTTTACTTCCTGTGTCGGGTTATCAAGACCATGTATTTCTTCAATAGGTGGTAAATTCTTAACATCTTCAGCTTTAATACCCTTTTCTTTCATAGATTTCTTTGCCTCTTGCATATCTTCAGGACTGAGAAATAGAATACCCCTTTTCTTCGGAGTTGGCTTAGGAGTTGGTTCAGGAAGTGTCCAATCATTATCATTACTCAATATATTATTCAATAGCAATTTAGCTTGCTCAACAGTTCTTTCCCTGAAAACACAACCAGCACAACTATCCAGATGGTCTGTGGAAGCATCGGTTAGTCCATTATAAAAGATATCAAGTATTTCATTTTTCTTGAGAGGATGATCGGGAAAAGCATTAAGTAATTGGGGAAGCCTCCCCCAAGCTTGTGGGAGACTCTCTTCTTCAATTTGCACAAAATTATATATTTCCCTTAAGGCAGCTTGTTTCTTATGAGCGGGGAAATATTTAGCAGAGAAGTAATAAATCAATCCTGGAGACTACGCACACAACTAGGAGCAAGAGAATTAAACCATATTTTAGCATCACCCTTTAATGAGAACGGAAATAACTTAAGGATATAGTAGTAATGAATTTTTCCTCATGAGTGAATAGGGTGGCTATATCATTCAATTTAGTGTGCCACAACAGTTTCAGATTCATAGCCATAAAAAGGATCAGATTCAACCAAGTAATTAACTCAAGATCGACAGAGAAATCATAATCCTTATCAGAAATACAGATAGGTGAAGTAGCAAAAGCAGGGTCATATTTCATTCTAGCTTTCAAGGACTTTTCTTTCAGCTTAGCTAACAGTTTCTTAAGATCATATCTATCTTTGCAAGCAAAAAGGTCTCTAGCAGTTTCTTCATCCATAACATAACCCTCAGGCACATCAGGCAATTCATATCTAGGGGGAGAATCTTCATCATCACTTTCATCAATATTATCAGTTTCAATAATTTCATTCTCTCTAACCCTAGCAAGTTGTTCATCAAGAAATTCACCTAATGGCACAGTATTATCAAGCATAGAAGTAGTTTCATCGTAAGTATCATGCATGGCAGAAGTGGCATCATCAATAACATGCGACATATTAGAATCAATAACAGGAGTAGGTGTCGCAAGTTTACTCAAAACAGAAGGTGAATCAAGTGCAAAGCTAGATGGCAGTTCCTTACCTCCCCTCGTAGTTGAGGGATAAATCTTGGTTCTTTCATCTTTCAAATTCCTCATAGTCATCAACAGATATAAATCCCAAGTGACTCAAAGAATAAAGCTATGCTCCCCGGCAACGGCGCCAGAAAATAGTCTTGATAATCCACAAGTATAGGGGATCGCAACAGTTTTCGAGGGTAGAGTATTCAACCCAAATTTATTGATTCGACACAAGGGGAGCCAAAGAATATTCTCAAGTATTAGCAGTTGAGTTGTCAATTCAACCACACCTGAAAGACTTAATATCTGCAGCAAAGTATTTAGTAACAAAGTAGTATGGAAGTAACGTTAACGGTGGCAAAAGTAACAGTATCAGTTTTTGTAGCAATCGTAACAGTGGCACGGAAAAGTAACTAAGCAAAGATCAATATGTGAAAAGCTCGTAGGCAATGGATCAATGATGGATAATTATGTCGGATGTGATTCCCCATGCAACAGTAATAACATAGGGTGACACAGAACTAGCTCCAGATCATCAATGTAATGTAGGCATGTATTCCGAATATAGTCATACTGCTTATGGAAAAGAACTTGCATGACATCTTTTGTCCTACCCTCCCGTGGCAGCGGGGTCCTATTGGAAACTAAGGGATATTAAGGCCTCCTTTTAATAGAGTACTGGACCAAAGCATTAACACTTAGTGAATACATGAACTCCTCAAACTACGGTCATCACCGGGAGTGGTCCCGATTATTGTCACTTCGGGGTTGCCGTATCATAACACATAGTAGGTGACTATTGACTTGCAAGATAGGATCAAGAACTCACATATATTCATGAAAACATAATAGGTTCAGATCTGAAATCATGGCACTCGGGCCCTAGTGACAAGCATTAAGCATAGCAAAGTCATAGCAACATCAATCTTAGAACATAATGGATGCTAGGGATTAGACTCTAACAAAACTAACTCGATTACATGGTAAATCTCATCCAACCCATCACCGTTCAGCAAGCCTACGATGGGATTACTCACGCACGGCGGTGAGCATCATGAAATTGGTGATGGAGGATGGTTGATGATGACGACGGCGACGGATTCCCCTCTCCGGAGCCCCGACCAGACTCCAGATCAGCCCTCCCGAGGAAGATTAGGGCTTGCCGGCGGCTCCGTATCGTAAAACGCGATGAATGCTTCTCCCTGATTTTTTTCTCCCCGAACGTGAATATATGGAGTTGGGGTTGTCGTCGGTGGAGTCCCAGGGGGCTCACGAGGCAGGGGGCGCGCCCCAGGGGGGCGCCCTGCACCCTCGTGGACAGGGTGTGGGCCCCCTGATGCTGATTCTTTCGCCGATATTTTTTATTAATTCCAAAACGTGTCTCCGTGGATTTTCAGGTCATTCCGAGAACTTTTATTTCTGCACAAAAATAACACCATGGCAATTCTGCTGAAAACAGCGTCAGTCCAGGTTAGTTCCATTCAAATCATGCAAGTTAGAGTCCAAAACAAGGGCAAAAGTGTTTGGAAAAGTAGATACGTTGGAGACGTATCAACGCGCCATAGGGGAGTCCAATTAGGATTCCCAATCCTAGTTGGAGTCCCCTCCCTTTTCCAAGAGGGAGAGAGAGGGAAGGAGGAAGAGGGGAGAAGGAAAGAGGGGGCGCCGCCCCCCTCCCTAGTCCAATTCGGACTGGCCATGGGGGGCGCGTCCTCCCTTGTGGCCCTCCTCTCCTTTCCACTAAGGCCCATGAAGGCCATGAACTTCCCGGGGGGTTCCGATAACCCCCGGTACTTCGAAACTCATCCGAAACAACCCGAACCATTCCGGTGTGCGAATGTAACCTTCCAGTATATGAATCTTTATGTATCAACCATTTCGAGACTCCTCGTCATGTCCGTGATCTCATCCGGGACTCCGAACAAACTTCGGTCATCAAAACACACGTCTCCGGTCAATAACCAATAGCAGAACGTGGATGCTCATATTGGCTCCTACATAATCTACGAAGATCTTTATCGGTCAAACCGCATAACAACATACGTTGTTCCCTTTGTCATCGGTATGTTACTTGCCCGAGATTCGATCGTCGGTATCATCATACCTAGTTCAATATCGTTACTGGCAAGTCTCTTTACTCATTCCGTAATGCATCATCCCGCAACTAACTCATTAGTCACATTGCTTGCAAGGCTTATAGTGATGAGCATTACCGAGAGGGCCCAGAGATACCTCTCTGAAACACGGAGTGACAAATCCTAATCTCGATCTATGCCAACTCCAAACACGGAGACACATGTAGAGCATCTTTATAATCACCCATTTATGTTGTGACGTTTGATAGCACACAAGGTGTTCCTCTGGTATTCGGGAGGTGCATAATCTCATAGTCAGAGGAACATGTATAAGTCATGGTGGAAGCAATAGCAATAGAACTAAACGATCATTAATGCTAAGCTAACGGATGGGTCTTGTCCATCACATCATTCTCTAATGATGTGATCCCGATCATCAAATGACAACACATGTCCATGGTTAGGAAACTTAACCATCTTTGATTAACGAGCTAGTCAAGTAGAGGCATACTAGGGACACTCTGTTTGTCTATGTATTCACATATGTACTAAGTTTCCGCTTAATACAATTCTAGCATGAATAAAAACATTTATCATGATATAAGGAAATATAAATAACAACTTTATTATTGCCTCTAGGGCATATTTCCTTCAGTCTCCCACTTGCACTAGAGTCAATAATCTAGATTACATAGTAATGATTCTAACACCCATGGAGTCTTGGTGCTTATCATGTTTTGCTCGTGGAAGAGGCTTAGTCAACGGGTCTGCAACATTCAGATCCGTGTGTATTTTGCAAACTTCTATGTCTCCCTCCTTGACTAGATCGCGGATGGAATTGAAGCGTCTCTTGATGTGCTTGGTTCTCTTGTGAAATCTGGATTCCTTCGCCAAGGCTATTACTCCAGTATTGTCACAAAAGATTTTCATTGACCCGATGCACTAGGTATTACACCTAGATCGGATATGAACTCCTTCATCAAGACTCCTTCATTTGCTACTTCCGAAGCAGCTATGTACTCTGCTTCACACATAGATCCCGCCACGACGCTCTGCTTGGAACTGCACCAACTGACAGCTCCACCATTCAATATAAATATGTATCCGGTTTGTGACTTAGAGTCATCCGGATCAGAGTCAAAGCTTGCATCGACGTAACCATTTACGACGAGCTCTTTGTCACCTCCATAAACGAGAAACATATCCTTAGTCCTTTTCAGGTATTTCAGGATGTTCTTGACCATTGTCCAGTGATCCACTCCTGGATTACTTTGGTACCTCCCTATTAAACTAATAGCAAGGCACACATCAGATCTGGTACACAACATTGCATACATGATAGAACATATGGCTGAGGCATAGGGAACGACTTTCATTGTATCTCTATCTTCTGCAGTGGTCGGGCATTGAGTCTGACTCAACTTCACACCTTGTAACACAGGCAAGAACCCTTTCTTTGACTGATCCATTTTGAACTCTTCAAAACTTTATCAAGGTATGTGCTTTGTGAAAGTCCAATTAAGCGTCTTGATCTATCTCTATAGATCTTGATGCCCAATATATAAGCAGCTTCACCGAGGTCTTTCATTGAAAAATTCTTATTCAAGTATCCTTTTATGATATTCAGAAATTCAGTATCATTTCCGATCAATAATATGTCATCCACATATAATATCAAAAATGCTACAGAGCTCCCACTCACTTTCTTGTAAATACAGGCTTCTCCAAAAGTCTGTATAAAACCATATGCTTTGATCACACTATCAAAGCGTATATTCCAACTCCGAGAGGCTTGCATCAGTCCATAAATGGATTGCTGGAGCTTGCACACATTGTTAGCACCTTTTGGATTGACAAAACCTTCTGGTTGCATCATATACAACTCTTCTTTAAGGTATCCATTAAGGAATGCAGTTTTGACATACATTTGCCAAATTTCATAATCATAAAATGCGGCAATTGCTAACATGATTCGGACAGACTTAAGCATCACTACGAGTGAGAAGGTCTCATCATAGTCAACTCCTTGAACTTGTCAAAAACCTTTCACAACAAGTCGAGCTTCGTAGACAGTAACATTACCGTTAGCGTCAGTCTTCTTGAAGATCCATTTATTCTCTATTGCTTGCCGATCATCGAGCAAGTCAACCAAAGTCCACACTTTGTTCTCATACATGGATCCCATCTCAGATTTCATGGCCTCAAGCCATTTCACGGAATCTGGGCTCATCATCACTTCCTCATAGTTCATAGGTTCGTCATCGTCAAGTAATTAACATGACCTCCAGAACAGGATTACCATACCACTCTGGTGCGGATTACTCTGGTTGACCTACGAGGTTCAGTACTAACTTGATCAGAAGTTTCATGATCATTATCATTAGCTTCCTCACTAATTGGTGTAGGAATCACTGGAACTGTTTTATGTGATGAACTACTTTCCAATAAGGGAGCAGGTACAATTACCTCATCAAGTTCTACTTTCCTCCCACTCACTTCTTTCGAGAGAAACTCCTTCTCTAGAAAGGATACATTCTTAGCAACGAATATCTTGCCTTCGGATCTGTGATAGAAGGTGTACCCAACAGTTTCTTTTGGGTATCCTATGAAGACACATTTCTCCGATTTGGGTTCGAGCTTATCAGGTTGAAGCTTTTTCACATAAGCATCGCAGCCCCAAACTTTAAGAAACGACAACTTGGGTTTCTTGCCAAACCACAGTTCATATGGTGTTGTCTCAACGGATTTAGATGGTGCCCTATTTAACGTGAATGCAGCCGTCTCTAAAGCATAACCCCAAAACGATAGCGGTAAATCAGTAAGAGACATCATAGATCACACCATATCTAATAAAGTGCGGTTACGACGTTCGGACACACCATTACGCTGTGGTGTTCCAGGTGGCATGAGTTGCGAAACTATTCCACATTGTTTCAAATGAAGACCAAACTCGTAACTCAAATATTCACCTCCACGATCAGATCGTAGAAATTTTATTTTTTGTTACAATGATTTTCCACTTGACTCTGAAATTCTTTGAACTTTTCAAATGTTTCAGACTTATGTTTCATTAAGTAGATATACCCATATCTGCTCAAATCATCTGTGAAGGTCAGAAAATAATGATACCCGCCACGAGCCTCAACACTCATCGGACCGCATACATCAGTATGCATTGTTTCCAACAAGTCCGTTGCTCGCTCCATTGTTCCGGAGAACGGAGTCTTAGTCATTTTGCCCATCAGGCATGGTTCGCCAACATCAAGTGATTCATAATCAAGTGATTCCAAAAGCCCATCAGCATGGAGTTTCTTCATGCGCTTTACACCAATATGACCTAAATGGCAGTGCCACAAGTAAGTTGCACTATCATTATTAAACTTATATCTTTTGGCTTCAATACTATGAATATGTGTATCACTACTATCGAGATTCAACAAAAATAGACCACTCATAAAGGGTGCATGACCATAAAAGATATTACTCATATAAATAGAACAACCATTATTCTCTGATTTAAATGAATAACCGTCTCGCATCAAACAAGATCCAAATATAATGTTCATGCTTAACGCTGGCACCAAATAACAATTATTCAGGTCTAAAACTAATCCTGAAGGTAGATGTAGAGGTAGCGTGCCGACGGCGATCACATCGACTTTGGAACCATTTCCCACGCGCATCGTCACCTCGTCCTTAACCAATCTTCGTTTAATCCGTAGCCCCTGTTTCGAGTTGCAAATATGAGCAACAGAACTAGTATCAAATACCCAGGTGCTACTACGAGCATTAGTAAGGTACACATCAATAACATGTATATCAAATATACGTTTCACTTTGCCATCCTTCTTATCCGCCAAATACTTGGGGCAGTTCCGCTTCCAGTGACCAGGCCCTTTGCAATAGAAGCACTCAGTCTCAGGCTTAGGTCCAGACTTGGGCTTCTTCACTTGAGCAGAAACTTGCTTGCCGTTCTTCCTGAAGTTCCCCTTCTTCCCTTTGCCCTTTTTCTTGAAACTAGTGGTCTTGTTAACCATCAACACTTGATGCTCCTTCTTGATTTCTACCTTCGCAACCTTTAGCATCGCAAAGAGCTCGGGAATTGTCCTACCCATCCCTTGCATATTATAGTTCATCACGAAGCTTTTGTAGCTTGGTGGCAGTGATTGAAGAACTCTGTCAATGACACTATCAACAGGAAGATTAACTCCCAGTTGAGTCAAGTGGTTGTGGTACCCAGACATTCTGAGTATATGTTCACTGACAGAACTATTCTCCTGCATTTTGCAGCTGTAGAACTTATTGGAGACTTCATATCTCTCAATCCGGGCATTTGCCTGAAATATTAACTTCAACTCCTAGAACATCTCATATGCTCCATGATGTTCAAAATGTCGTTAAAGTCCCGGTTCTAAGCCGTAAAGCATGGCACACCGAACTATCGAGTAGTCATCATCTTTGCTCTGCCAGACATTCATAACATCTGGAGTTGCTCCTGCAGCGGGTCTTGCACCTAGCGGTGCTTCCAGGATGTAATTCTTCTGTGCAGCAATGAGGATAATCCTCAATTTACGGACCCAGTCCGTGTAGTTGCTACCATCATCTTTCAACTTAGCTTTCTCTAGGAACGCATTAAAATTCAAAGGAACGGTAGCACAGGCCATTGATCTACAACAACATAGACATGCAAAATACTATCAGGTACTAAGTTCATGATAAATTAAAGTTCAATTAATCATATTACTTAAGAACTCCCACTTAGATAGACATCCCTCTAGTCATCTAAATGATCACGTGATCCAAATCAACTAAACCATGTCCGATCATCACGTGAGATGGAGTAGCTTTCAATGGTGAACATCACTATGTTGATCATATCTACTATATGATTCACGCTCGACCTTTCGGTCTCAGTGTTCCGAGGCCATATCTGCATATGCTAGGCTCGTCAAGTTTAACCCGAGTATTCTGCATGTGCAAAACTGGCTTGCACCCATTGTATGTGAACGTAGAGCTTATCACACCCGATCATCACGTGGTGTCTCGGCATGATGAACTGTACAACGGTGCATACTCAGGGAGAACACTTATACCTTAAAATTTAGTGAGAGATCATCTTATAATGCTACCGCCGTACTAAGCAAAATAAGATGCATAAAAGATAAACATCACATGCAATCAAAATAAGTGATATGATATGGCCATCATCATCTTGTGCCTTTGATCTCCATCTCCAAAGCACCGTTATGATCACCATCGTCACCGGCTTGACACCTTGATCTCCATCGAAGCATCGTTGTCGTCTCGCCAACTATTGCTTCCACGACTATCACTACCGCTTAGTGATAAAGTAAAGCAGTTACATGGCGATTGCATTTCATACAATAAAGCGACAACCATAAGGCTCCTGCCAGTGGCCGATAACTTTTACAAAACATGATACTCTCATACAACAATTTATATCTCATCACATCTTGACCATATCACATCACCGCAAGCCCTGCAAAAACAAGTTAGACGTCCTCCACTTTGTTGTTGCAAGTTTTACGTGGCTGCTACGGGCTTCTAGAAAGAACCGTTCTTACCTACGCATCAAAACCACAACAATTTTTCGTCAAGTGTGTTGTTTTAACCTTCAACAAGGACCGGGCGTAGTCAAACTCAATTCAACTAAAGTTGGAGAAAGAGACACCCGCTAGCCACCTGTGTGCGAAGCACGTCGGTAGAACCAGTCTCATGAACATGGTCATGTAATGTCGGTCCGGGCCACTTCATCCAACAATACCGCCCAATCAAAGTAAGACGTTGCTGGTAAGCAGTATGACTATTATCGCCCACAACTCATTGTGTTCTACTCGTGCATATAACATCTACGCATAGACCTGGCTCGGATGCCACTGTTGGGGAACGCAGTATTTCAAAATTTTACCTACGATCATGCAAGATCTATCTAGGAGATGCACATCAATGAGCGGGGAGACTGTGTCCACGTACCCTCATAGACCGAAAGCGGAAGCGTTTAGTAACGTGGTTGATGTAGTCGAACGTCTTCGCGATCCAACCGATCCAAGTACCGAACGTATGGCACCTCCGCGTTCAGCACACGTTCAGCTCGATGACGTCCCTCGGGCTCTTGATCCAGTTGAGTATGATAGAGAGTTCCGTCAGCACGACGGCGTGGCGACGGCGATGATGAAGTTACCGGCGCAGGGCTTCGCCTAAGCACTACGACGATATGACCGAGGTGGATAACTGTGGAGGGGGCATCGCACACGGTTAAGAGAAACTTGTGTGTCTTGGGGGTGCCCCCCTGCCCCCGTATATAAAGGAGGGAGGAGGAGTCCGGCGGCCAGGGAGGAGGCGCGCCATAGGGGAGTCCAACTAGGATTCCCAATCCTTGTTGGAGTCCCCTTCCTTTTCCAAGAGGGAGAGAGACGAAAGGAGGAAGAGGGGAGAAGGAAAGAGGGGACGCCGCCCCCCCCCCTCCCTAGTCCAATTAGGACTGGCCATGGGGGGCGGCCTCCCTTGTGTCCGTCCTCTCCTTTCCACTAAGGCCCATGAAAGCCCATGAACTTCCCGAGGGGGTTCCGGTAACCCCGGTACTCCGAAACTCATCCGAAACAACCCGAACCATTCCGGTGTCCGAATGTAACCTTCCAATATATGAATCTTTATGTCTCGACCATTTCGAGACTCCTCGTCATGTACGTGATCTCATCCGGGACTCCAAACAAACTTCGGTCATCAAATCACATAACTCATAATATAAATCGTCATCGAACGTTAAGCGTGCAGACCCTACGGGTTCGAGAACTATGTAGACATGACCGAGACACATCTCCGGTCAATAACCAATAGCGGAACCTGGATGCTCATATTGACTCCTACATATTCTACGAAGATCTTTATCGGTCAAACCGCATAACAACATACGTTGTTCCCTTTGTCATCGGTATGTTACTTGCCCGAGATTCGATCGCCGGTATCATCATACCTAGTTCAATCTCGTTACCGGCAAGTCTCTTTACTCGTTCCATAATGCATCATCCCGCAACTAACTCATTAGTCACATTGCTTGCAAGGCTTATAGTGATGAGCATTACCGAGAGGGCCCAGAGATACCTCTCCGAAACACGGAGTGACAAATCCTAATCTCGATCTATGTCAACTCAACAAGCACCATTGGAGACACCTGTAGAGCATCTTTATAATCACCCATTTACGTTGTGACGTTTGATAGCACACAAGGTGTTCCTCCGGTATTCAGGAGTTGCATAATCTCATAGTCAGAGGAACATGTATAAGTCATGACGGAAGCAATAGCAATAAAACTAAACGATCATTAATGCTAAGCTAACGGATGGGTCTTGTCCATCACATCATTCTCTAATGATGTGATCCTGTTCATCAAATGACAACACATGTCTATGGTTAGGAAACTTAACCATCTTTGATTAACGAGCTAGTCAAGTAGAGGCATACTAGGGACACTCTGTTTGTCTATGTATTCACACATGTACTAAGTTTCCGGTTAATACAATTCTAGCATGAATAATAAACATTTATCATGATATAAGGAAATATAAATAACAACTTTATTATTGCCTCTAGGGCATATTTCCTTCAATATATACCCCTCCACCCCCTTCTTCTCCAGAGAGAGAGCCATCAGAATGTGCCTACACTTCCACCATTCATTTTCTGAGAGAGAACCACCTACTCATGTGTTGAGATCAAGAGATTCCATTCCTACCATTTGAACCTTGATTTCTAGCCTTACCCAAGTTGCTTTCCACTCAAATCCTTCTTCCACCATAGCCAAATCTGTGAGAGAGAGTTGAGTGTTGGGGAGTCTATCATTTGAAGCACAAGAGCAAGGAGTTCATCATCAACACACTATCTATTAGCTTTTAGAGAGTGGTGTCTCTTAGATTGGTTAGGTGTCTCTTGGGAGCCTCCGACATGATGTGGAGTTGAACCAAGAAGTTTGTAAGGGCAAGGAGATCGCCTACTTTGTGAAGATCTACCCGAGTGAGGCAAGTCCTTCATGGGCGATGGCCATGGTGGGATAGACAAGGTTGCTTCTTCGTGGACCCTTCATGAGTGGAGCCCTCCGTGGACTCGCGCAGCCGTTACCCTTCGTGGGTTGAAGTCTCCATCAACATGGATGTACGATAGCACCACCTATCAGAACCACGCCAAAAATCTCCGCGTCTCCATTGCGTTTGCACACTCCATTTCCCTTCCCTTTTACATTCTTGCAATTGCATGCTTTACTCTTTCCGCTGCTCATATTCCTGTCGTGCTTGTTTAAATGTATTGGGTGCCCTTTAATATGTACTAAACTCAACCTTAACTTGAATAAACTAAAAACTTCCACCTTTGTTCGTTAAGGGTCTAATCATCCCCCCTCTAGACCCCTCTTCTTGATCCTTTCAACAGTCTACGACTACACTGTGTTGACGTTGGGCAAGGGGAAGAGGCCTCGATGTGGAGGTTGAAGAATGGTGTGTTAGCCATCCAAGCTGCTTACCAGCAATTTCTTGTCATATCTTATGAATCTCAACTCTGTCGGCAGAGGTCAGCGCACCGGACAAAGAAGAATGAAGCTCGTAGATGCTAACTCTTAACTCGTAGAAGGACACACAAAAGAATTAAACTCATTTGAAGAACATTTATTTTCCATTTATAAAATAGTCCTAATTAATTAATTAATGCTTATGCAATGTAAATGATGCACAATCATTATACAAGGCAATATATATCTGGGGTATTATTCCCGAGCTGTTAGTAGGATAGACTACAAAGAAAAAAGGGACACTTCTCCCAAATTTTAGTTTCCTTGACAATTTTAAGCTTTTGTATTAATCTATCGAGCACCGTACACATGCAAGTCTACAAGAGTATTGGCAGTGGAAAAATAAAGACATGCAAGTGTAAGCAACAAGTTAGATTTAGAGAGATACAAACATAGATTGACTCGGTGAAGATTTTCCCCTGGTTCGAATAGTTGGTGCTATCTTACATCCACATTGACGAAGGCTTTAATCCACTAAGGATCTAATATCACAAGGACCGCAGTTGCGAGATCCCACTGGGTACAGTCCACGGAGGACAGTCACCCACGAAGGGTCCACAAAGGAGCAACCAACCTATTCCATCATGGCTTATGCCCATGAAGGACTAGCCTCACTATGGGTAGATCTTCACGAACTAGGCGATCTCAGAACCCTTACAAACTTCTTGGTTTCTGCACAAGCTTGAAGACTCCCAAGCACACCTAGCGAGACTAGGAGGCGCACACCCGCCCAGAATAACATGATGGAGGTTGCTTGGTGATGAATCTCTTGCTCTTGTGTTTCAAATATCCTCAACACTCAAAACTCTCACAAGATCTGACTTTTGGATTGGAGATGTAGGAGCGGAAAAGCAAGAGGGGATTAGATCGCAAAGGATTGACTTGGATTCTTGGTTTAGAAAGCCCTTTGAAATAAGCACAAAGGAGGTGGAGTTCTCTCTCAGAACATATATGATCTGAGTGCGGTTTGCTTTGAGTGAACATGTGGGATAGGTAGGGCATAAATAGGCTGGACAAGAAATTTGACCATTACCAATTTTATTACACAACTCGAAAGCTCTAGAGTTATGAGCTTGGAGGCTCCGACATGTACAGAAAGCGTCAACTTTCAAATGACCCGGTCAGTCCGAATGGAAGCGGCTCGAAGGCTCCGAGGTACATACCTTGGCAGACTCACATTCTCCATAACCACTTAGGAAATTTTGGTTGGAGAGCTTTAGAAATTCTGAGAGGGCAACATAAGGTTTGACATGTGCTTCGACAGTTCCGAGCGGAATAGTTGGCACACTTGAAAAGCTAGGCTTTTGCAACAACTATATCTGGTGAACTACTTGACGGTTCCAACTTGAAGAGCTCAACAACTTCGAAGTATGAAAGTTGGGTAGATATAGTGGAGAAATCTGGGCTTTTGGGGGCTTTTGGAAGTTGATCTTTAAACACTCAAAGAAAAAAAGTCATCATAATATCCTTATCCCCTTTTGATAGTGTCAACATGCCTATGGACTCAATGTGATCACTTCAATGAAATGAAGAATCCTTGGGCTTGGCCAACACATGTCTTCATGTAAAATTATGGGGCCACCCTTCCATTTCCTTTATTGCAACCTGAAGAACTTTCCTGAGATGAAGTTGTAATAGGCATTAGTTCCTTGAGATATATTGACATTAATTATCAAAATCCACCTAGGGGATGAGATGCACTTTCACAGGCACCACGAGAGGGCGATGAGGAAGCGTCGAGGCGACCACAACCTTCTTCTTATTCGCACCGACGTCGTGCTGTTCACCGCATTGGTCGACGATTGACTCTCAAGTTTGCTAGTCGGCTGGGAAAAGGGCGGTCGGGAGGTTGTGGCGGCGCAATAGTTGCGACAGCCGCTGCCGACGAATCGCTGTCGATGATGTTGTTGCCTTGCCGCCGGCTTTTTAGTGGTTGTGACTTGTGACACCTAATTTGTGGCCGACGGTGGGTCTCCAATGCTGGCGAGGGTGGCCAGAGGTGCAGCAGGGGTGGGGCTTTCCATCCTGCCGGTCATCGGGGCCAGGACGGCCCGCAACATCGGGGTTGGGCGGAAAAGCTCCACAAAAGTGGGAGGCAGCGCAAAACGATTGTGGCTGGACGACGTAGGATCTTATGTTGAGATCCGTGCAAAATATTCTTTTTCTTTTTTTTTTCTTACATGTTATATCACTTGACTTAGACTTGGTTAAGTGTGACCTAGACCTAGACACACCGATATGGTAGATAGGGCTTAAACCCCTTAATAGTTTTTTCCCTCTTGCTTAACACGCATCTCTCGCCGACTTGTGGATCCGGCCACAGCATGCCTTTCGAAGCAAAGTTGCCACCCTTTTCTCCTCCCAAAGCAACCAGTCACACATCCAAAGTCAAAAGTAGTGTGCCTCAAAGCTTCACTTGTAATTTTGTAAACCCCGGATTAAATTGTCAGCCACCGTTTTGACATGCATGTCAGATGCAGATGCATAATGAACTGAAGTAGCACGTACACTGGGTAGCAGTTTCCGGGTGCGATAATGCGGAAACAGCGTAGCGTAGCAAGGGGAGCATCGCCGATCTCGAGGAACACTACTAGACTGCTAGAGCTAGTTGTTGCCGATCTTCAGACCGCGAGCGCGCAGCAAGTGTGGTCATGCACGGGACAAAGCACCGGATCACCACCACCTCGCAGCAGCAACAGCTCGGCGCGGCGATGGGCGGCGGCGTGGACAGCCACGGGCACCGACCGGCGCGGCCGGCGATTCGGCACGCCAAGCTCAAGATGCTCTTCGTCGTCATCGCCACCAACCTCGTCTCGGTGTACCTCTTCTCCGGCGCGTCGCTGTCGCTCAACATGCCCGCCTCCGCGCCGAGCATCCACCTCTGGGACTCCACGGCGCTCCTCCGGGATCTCAACGCCACCCGCGACGCGCTCTCGCTGGCACGCGCGGAGCTGGCCTTCCTCCGGGGGCAGTGCGGGACGTCTTCGCTCCTCCTCGAGTCCGTGCTCGCCAAGCTCGGCGCCGTCCACGGCGATACGCCGGCGGTCCAGGACTTCAATGGCTGGCCCGAGGAGCCCTCGGGCGAGCTCAAGATGGCCATCGAGCCCCACCGGCTCCCCCTCGGCTACTCTGTCAACTTCGGCACCGACGAGCTCTTCCCGGGCCTGGGCTTCGCGTGCCGCAACTTCCAGGAGGAGCTCACGCAGTACATGACGTACAACGCCAGCGCCGAGTGCCCCGACGATGAGGCCCTCGCACTGCAGCTCATGCTCAAGGGGTGCGAGCCGCTGCCACGCCGGCGCTGCCGGCCGCGATCCCCGGCGAGGTACGTCGAGCCGAAGCCGCTCCCGGCGAGCCTCTGGTCAATCCCGGCCGACACGACCGTGAACTGGTCCCCATACACGTGCAAGAACTACACCTGCCTCGTGGAGCGCGCGCACAGCAGGGGCGGTTCGTACGACTGCAAGGACTGCTTCGACCTGGCGGGCAAGGAGCGGCGGCGGTGGCTGACCGACAACGGCGGCCCTGGGTTCAGCATCGACGGCGTGCTGCAGTCCAGGCCGCCGGGCACCGTGCGCATCGGCCTGGACATCGGCGGCGGGACCGGCACCTTCGCGGCGCGGATGCGCGAGCGCAACGTGACCGTGGTGACCACGACGCTGGACCTGGACGCGCCCTTCAACCGGTTCGTGGCGTCGCGCGGGCTGTTGCCCCTGCACATCAGCCTCGTGCAGCGCCTCCCCTTCGCCGACGGCGTGCTGGACATCGTGCACTCCATGCACGTGCTCACCAACTCGGTGCCCGCCGCCGTGCTCGAGTTCGCGTTCTTCGATATCTACCGGGTGCTCCGGCCCGGCGGTGTCTTCTGGCTCGACCACTTTTTCTGCCTCGGCCCGCAGCTCAACGCCACGTACGTGCCCATCCTCGACCGCGTCGGCTTCCGCCGGCTCCGGTGGAAGGCCAGCCGGAAGCTTGACCTGGGCGCGGAGAGGAACGAGTGGTACGTCTCGGCGTTGCTAGAGAAGCCCATGACATGACCCCATAAAGCCTTGTGTCACGTTGGTATTTTGTTTAATGACTGCTTACTGTATCTTGGGTGCTTATAATTGAGAAGAGATGCCGAAACTGTGGCGAATTTTACATGGTTCCTGAGACATTCACAGAGAAATAATCTAGCGCAATTGTTGGATAATAACACTTCCTGCTACGTTGCACGGGTAGCAGCGTAATTCATGTCAGACGTTATTACCAGGAGAACTGCAACAGATGCAGCACATGTGAATGCATTCTTGTATATACTGTCTGCGACATATATACTTAAGTCTCACCAAATCAGTATAGAACAATGTATATAACATATTTAGATACCTACTGGCTTCGTTGTGAGTTATACGAGTACTAAGCATCATCAACTCTGTTTAATGATCAGCCAAAAAAGAAGCACCTTGACTTCGATCAGAAATCTGCATCAGCAAACGCATGGCTGACGAATTCACATGATCACTTGTTCATCAGTCACAAGCACAATAGAACATACGACCCAGAACCATAAAAGAACAGAGTAGCCACACAGGAACCACACAAGACAGTAACTGAAAGGGAATGCCATAACAGCATTAACAACTCTGACAAATACTATGATAAATGTTAGGCCCAGTTTCAACACTGATGGAAATCCCAAAGATATAACAGCACAAGTTCAACATACCAACCAAAGCAAGTGAGAGAACTAATGATTTATGTTTGGACAAGCTAGTGTCGGTACATCCACCACATAAAAACAACAAATTGGTCCAGTTCATGAACAAGATGGATTTTTCTATGATCCAATATAACGACCAACATGCAAAATCAAGTGCCAATATGCAGGATTACATGTCTTAAAGACAGCAAAGGAACTGAAAAGGCTGAACCCATACCAAACAGCCTATCACATGCTTAGCAACCTTCAAGCCATGATCTTAGCCGACCTCATGTAAAGACTGTCCACGACCTTTCCGACATTTGAAATGGTTTCTAGTGTAGCAGGGAAGATGGCCTCAGTCTTCTGATCCTCAAAGATAATGAGGCAACCAGCACCTTGATCCAGAGTACCAGCAAATTTCTTGTCTAGAATCATCTGCGACAGCTTCTTCTCAACATCATCAACCGCCAATTCAATCATCTGTGCAACATGCCCAATCTCCACTCTCGAGTAGGGCTCAATCAACCTGCACAGATTCTGCTCCAGGAGGGTATCATACAAAGAGGAAAGATGCCTGTGAACAATAGGGTCCTCCTCAAGCTGGGCTTTGAAATCACGGAGGGCAGTTTCAAAGTACTTGAGAGATCTTTTAGAGTAGGCATCAGCTACAGCTTTCATAGCATCAACATCCGGACCAACATACTTTAGGCTAGCCTTAGATGAGATTATTCCAGCAACATCATCAGCTTGGTTAACCATTATCTTGCACAAGAGCATGTACTTCAAGCTGAAGATAGCTCTTGGGTCATCCAGTGCATTGAAAGCTTCAAATGCTTCAAAGAAGTAGCTGTAAGCAGTTTTGTAATCCTTTTCTTCTGCGTGAAGGATTCCACTCTGCAGATCAATAGTGCCCTGCTGAGCTGGTGGAACATAGATGGCATTCGCCGCTGTCCTTGCAGCAGTCAACGAAGCTTTGGCCTTTGGCAGGTTTCTCAGAGAGAAGTGGAGCTTGCTCTCCAACAGGTCTATGTCCACAAGGAGCAACTTGTCATCAAGTCTCCTGACTTCCTTAATAAGACCAGTAAGGAGAGTCAGGGCTTCAGTGTACTCCTGATTCTCTAGCAGAAGTGCCGCTAACCTTGCTTCCACACGCTGCCTAAGGAACGTACGCTTCTCTGCACGGGTCCATTCCACCATCTCTTTGCACAGCGAGATCTGGAGATCAGATGTTCCAGGAATCTTGGAAACAGCATCAATGATTCCACGGACAATTTTTGCAGTCTTGGCCTTGGGAATCAGTGAGAAAAACGGCCTGAGCTGGGTCAAAAGGTTTCGCAGCTCCTCAGCTCTGCTCTCTTCAGTGAGGTAATTTGTAAGGTTAGTAATTGCAAGTTCTTTTGTTCTCAGTGCATCTGCAGAAGAAGATGGGTCTTGAATCACACGGTAAAGGATCGAAATTGACTCCGAAGCATCCTTAGCCTCCTGAGCCATTGCAATTGACTCAGTAGTAGCAGGAAGGTATGATGACTCCATTGAAGGGCCACACGCTGAACTGACAGTAAAATAAACAGAAGTTACTTAGTATTATAAAATATTAGAGTAAATCAGAATTTTCTAGAACAAAGGTATGGGGATGTCAAAGTAACACAAGGAACTAGATAATGCGGAGTGCACGCATGAATTTCCTACACGATGCCTCCAACTAAAGGACAGACCCGGTGCATAGAAGCTCCCACACAAGGTGGGGTCTGGAGAGGGATTATAGGAACCTAGTCTTGCCCCTGCAAAGTGCAATGCAGAGAGGCTGGTTCGAACCTAGGACCTCTTGGCACAAGTGGGGAGGACTTCACCACTGCGCCAGGCCTGCCCTCACGATGCCTCCAACTAATAGAGGAAAAAATGGAAACATATCGGCGTGCATGAATTTCCAATCAATACATATGCCTTCTTCTGAAAGCAAGGAAAATATAGTTTAGCAATTATCTAAGACAGGTCTATCACTATCTGGAATATCTAAGCGGGCACATGATCTTGACATTTACAAATTCAGCCACATTGCAACTGCATGTGGGGAAGACGCTCACCTTGCAGCTCCATAATAATAGTTCTAGTCAAAAGAAGCTACTACATGCAAAGCTCATCCACTTTTGTTAAGTTAGGTAGTGTAACCATGTTCTTCAGATCTGCAGGGTAATTCCCAGAGTGCAACAGTGGGCAGAATCAACCGTCTCTCAACAGTGTCCCAAGATCTAACTGGACAAAGAATCATCCGGGGTGTTAAGTTGGAATAAATCAAAATTGATATGGTGTACGATTCAGCACATCACGGTAAAACACAGTGCTACCAGTGCCTCTTATAACTCAGTAGAACTGACAATACACTTCACCAAGCTAGGTCGTAACAAGAATTCCTAAGTCTAATTACCACCATAACCAGAATCCCTAAACCCTAATATCAGAATAAACAGCCAAGACAGGGGAAAACCATGCTGCCCTTAGCGAGATCCAATATCTCCACTCTAACAAAGCACACAGGCTTGCAGCACACACCAGGTCGAGCCAGCACCTGATCTCTGCGTAGTAGTACTAACAAAGACCACTCAGGCCGCAACAGTGAAATCCAGAACAAACTACCCACCAAAGCACAGATTTATTTATTTTTGCGTCAGATTGCTAACGCGATGGGAAATCATACACTAAAAGTCTCGAATAATCCAGGGAAGTTAGGGTTCGTTACCAACAGAAGGAAGCGATCCGAGCACGGATGGATCTGTCCAGTAGCGCGGAGGTGGACGACGACGAATGGGAGAGGGGGGATTCCTTCGAGGTGGCGTGCCTCCGGGGTCGGAGACCAGGAGGCGTTTTCCGGTTTTCCGGGGGAGAGCTCGGCGGTGTTGGCGTGAGAAATCTGGGGGAGACGAACGGGGAAGCCAGTCGAGCTAACGAAGGGAGAGAAGGTGCGAGAGTAATAATCTTGGTATTTCCGGGAGTGTTTCCGCACAGTTAGAGCGGGCCGAATAATCGAATACGTTCTCAGGTACAGCCTACAGGATTGTTGGGCTTACTAGTACCAAGGCCATGTAAGCCCAAAGGATTGCATGCAGGCGACTATTTAGAAGCCTACAATAGCGGGAGCTTTTTACTCAAAAATAAATAAATAGCGGGAGCTATATCCGAAAATTCTTTTTTTGAAAAACTTTCAATCTATTCATCTTCAATCATGGCAGTACAACAAACACCAGAAATAAAAATTACATCCAGATTCGTAGACCACCTAGCGACGACTACAAGCACTGAAGCGAGCCGAAGGCGCGCCGCCGTCATCGCCCCTCCATCGCCGGAGTCGGGCACAACTTGTTGTAGTAGACAGTCGGGAAGTCTTCGTGCTACGCCCATAAGACCAGCACCCCAGAACAACAACCGCCGCCGATGAAAAATAACGTAGATCGGAAGGATCCAAACCGAAGACACACGAACGTAGACGAACAATGACGAGATCCGAGCAAATCCATCAAAGATAGATCGGCCAGAGACACACCTCCACACGCCCACCAACGATGCTAGATGCATCGCTGGAACGGGGGCTAGGCAGGAAGACCTTTATTCCATCTTCAGGGAGCCGCCGTCGTCTCGCCTTCCTGAGCAGGACACAAACCCTAACAAGATTGAAAAAATTGACTAAAAATGGAGCCCTCCCGCCGGCCCTTGCCAGGATCCACCGCGCCTCCATGGCCCTAGGGCCACCGGAGACGAGGCGGACTTGCACCGGCGCCAGCGAGAGGCACAAACCCTAACTTTCTTTCTTGGAGGAAGAGGAGGAGGAGGCGGCTTCCGGGCTCATCTATACCTAGTGAACAGTATCCTCGTAAAAAACCTAATGAATAGCAAAAAAACATTTTTTTTTTGTGATGCAAGATGCTCAAATGCATGATATTTCTGCAAAATTTCAGGGTGTTTGAACATTCAAGGAGATCTTGCAAAAAACAAAAAATCAGGTGTGAACAACGTTTTTTCAATAAGTTTATCACACATCCGGAAATTGTCTTTTTGCCATGAGCTTCTCGAATGACCAAACTTCATCAAATTTTGCATGGACATCACGTCCATAAGCATGTTGCACCACAAAAAAACTTGGATTTTTTGTAATTTTTACTATTTCATTTTTTTACTGTTGCACACCTGGACTTATCTGAGCCCGGGCTCGCTTCACGCGAGATGGTAGCTTCTCTCGCCTGAGGCGCGGTGCGAGCGAGAATTCCCTATTCGCCGCTAACTGCGGCAAGTAGTCGCCGTTTCGCACAGGGCGCAGCTCACCCTGGGCTGGCCCATTTGAATGGTTTCGCTTCGCGATATTAAAAACAGCAAAACTGGTCTGTAAGAAAAACAATGCTAAACTTAAAGAACCTAAAAGCGACGACAAACTTAAAACCAGTTTACGGTAATTCCAAAAAACTTTTGTTCCTTCTACTGGTTCTTTTTGGTTTTTCTTCAGTCTTATTCTGTTCTTTCTTTTTTCACGTTTTCTTTATTTTTTATTTTTTAATATTTTTCCTTTTTCTTTTTAAGCTTTTCAAAAAGTTCAAATATGGTTCAGAATTCTAAAAAATGTTCTTTTTATCAAACTTTGTTCGTATTTTTGAAAAGTTTTCACATTTTCAAAATTTTGTTCACAATTTCAAAAAATGTTCCTGATTTTTTGTTTGTTTTCTTTCTTTTTCCTTTTCTTTTTCTTCTCTTTTTTTCAAAAGAAATTCAAAATATTCAAATTTTGTTCGTATTTTTTTAAAATTTTCAGTTTTCGAAAAAATGTTCTCCAAATTCAAAATTTGTTCCCGTTACACAAAAAAGTTCAAAACTTTCGAAATGCAGAAAATATACCGGATTTCATAAAATGTTCGCGCTTCCAAATTTGTTCGGGATTTTTCAAAATTGTTCCCTATTTCAAAATTTGTTCTCAAGATTCAAAAAAATGTTTGTGCTTTAAAAAATTGTTCGTGCTTCCAAATTTGTTCGGGATTTTTCAAAAAATTTCCCTATTTCAAAATTTGTCCTCGAGATTCAAAAAATGTTCGTGCTTTAAAAAATTGTTTGCGATTCCAAATTTGTTCGGGTTCAAAATTTGTTTTCAAGATTCAAAAAATGTTCGTGCTTTAAAAATTGTTCGCGCTTCCAAATTTGTTCTTCATTTCTAAATTTGTTCTGAAGATTCAAAAGATGTTTGTGCTTTAAAAATTTGTTCGTGCTTCCAAATTTGTTCTCCGTTTCAAAATTTGTTCTCAAGATCCAGAAAATGTTTGTGCTTTAAAGAAATGTCACAAATTCCAAAAATGTTTGGGAAATTCAAAAGTTGTTTGTGTTTCCAAATTTTGTTTTGAAATTTGAAAAATTGTTCCTGTTCAGTTATTTGGGTAGTTTAAAAAATGTTTCCGTTCTAAAAAATATGTTCGCGTCTCCAAAATTCGTTTGTGTGTTGAAAAATGTTTGAGTTATCTCAAAATTTGTAAAAAATACTAATCATGTTCGCGTTTGATAAAACATTCACATTTTGTTTTTGCTATTTGGAAAATCGTAAACGATGTTTTTCAAACAGTCTTATACTTTCTTTAGTTCTTGTAGGTTTCCGCTGTAGTTTGGTCAACTGAGCTCTTCCATCCTAGTGGCTAGTAGCGCGCTAGTGCAAGTCGCCAGTGCTCTGTGTTCGATTCCCAGCCATCACGCCCTGCTAATTTTTGCAATTTATCACCAGGTATTTGCAGCACATTCCAATGGGCCGGCCCAATCGGCGCACCGCGGCGACGTGCCTGTGCGAAAGTCGCGTCGCCCCCTGTGGCCCCTGTGCGTCGGCACCCTGTTGGACGCAACGAGCGTCCAGTAGGAGCTCCCGTGCGAGCGGGCCGGACCATCACTGTAGCAGCGCGTCTATTTTTATTTGTTCTGTGTTTGTTTTCACTGTTCTGGCTGTTTTTTTTTTCTGTGTTGTGTTTTGTTTTGTTTTCACCGTCTCCAGGTCGTGTTTTGTGTTTTTCTCTTTTCTTACGGGGTTTCTTTGGTTTTTTACTTCTTCATCGATTTTCTTCCGTTTTTCCTTTCTTCTTCTTTGTACCTTGTTTATTTGGTTTTTCCTTTTTGTCCTTTTTTTACAAGTTGGTTTATTTTTTTCTTGGTTTCTTCGTTTTTTCGCTATTCCTTTTGTTTCTTTGTCGGGTTTTATTGTTTTTTTTTCTTTTATTTCTTACTTTTCTTCGGTTTTGTTTCTTTCCTTTGTTTTTTCTTGGTTTTCACTATTTTCCAAATATACACTCAACACTTTGTTTTAAATACAAGTTTTGAACACTTATTTGATTGCATGTTCAACATTTTAAAAATACATGGTGAACATTTTTAATAGGAATAAATATTTTTCACACACAATGTATATTTTTTATATACATCAGAAACATTTATATATATATATATATATGTGTGTGTGTGTGTGTGTGTGTGTGTGTGTTTAACATTTTTTAAATACATAATTTACTTTTTTAAATAAAGGTGAGGGAGCCGAAAACGAGTCTCTACCCGACGCGAGACCGCTGGTCCTGATGGAAGATCCAATCTGGAGTCGGTCTCCGGCCGAAGCAGGCCATGCCTAGCGCGCCAACTGATGGTGCAGAAACCCGTCAATGCCCTCGGTAGGGTGGAAAGTGTATCCAGAAAGTACCAGAGGAGAGTTCGCACAAAGATTGTACCCAGGTTTGGGCCCTCATGATTGAGGTAACACACTACTCCTGTTTTGTTTTAAATTGATGTGAGAGCACCTCGTGAGACGATGTTACAAGAGGGTGATGATAATGACTACTGAGGTCTATCTCCAATGGAATAGATCCCTCGAGCCATGTAACACCCCGATAATCATGGTACAGTAACTCCTGCTAATGATGTTAGGACCGAGAGTATATCGACCAGAGGGGGGGAGGTGAATGGGAGATTAAAATTTTCTTTCGAAATCTTTGAAACTTAATCCACACAACGCAGCAGAATAGGGTATTGAGAGAAATGCACTGAATCAGATTTCTTCGTCAGAGGCATATTCATCAAGAAAAGCATTTACAACAGAGCGAGCTTGAATGATAATGGGTTTAACTACAATGAGGGTTATGCAACATGCAAACATGTGGAACAGAATGATGCAAAACATAACTAAAACTGAAGTAAATGCAACAGGAGGGACACACAGGGAACAAGGATAAAAACTTTCAACTGAGAAATAAAGACGAAGATAAGTGAAGTAAATGACATGACATAGAACAATCAATGATCAGAGAATCTAATGGCATAGAGCACGAATAATAACTACTGAAAGAAATGCAGTAGAATAAATAGAACCAGTGGTGCTCTATGGCGACAAGAGATTTGGTAGACCAGTTCACCCTTCTGCCAAAGGGCTACGTCTGGTTGGAGGGGCTGTGACTTAACATGGAAGATAAACTCTCTTCACCCTATTCTCCTTCAACACAGAGTTGATCAGATTCAGGTTGATTTCACTAGTGGTAGATCCTTGTCGGCGATATCCAAACCTTCGGTCGACCTTCGCAAACCACAATCACTCTTGGTTGATGAAGATCAGGCTTGGTGAAGACAACAACTCTTCAACACTCGAAGCCAAACCTATCCGTCTAGAGAGTGCGCAGCTCTCATGAGTAATAGGTACAAGAACTCTCACTCAGAACTGTTGTGATGCCAAACCACTGTCTAAGTTTGTGCTCTTGGTTTTCTCTCCGTGGATCTTAAACTCAAATCACTCGGAGAGGGGTTGCTCAAAACAATCTTCTCAAAAATCTCAAGCGGAGCAGCCAAGGGATAACGTTGGAGCGGGGTGGCTATTTATAGCCGCAGCCTTCGCAGGAGGGAAATGACCAAATTGGACATCGGTCTCAGCCAATGGCCTAATGACGCGATTCCAAAGGTCGGATTTGAGCACAACGGTAACATTTCTTGAACAGCAAAAAATGCTAACTCTTCGGTCCGAGGCAAATCTCTCGCAGTGAAGAATATCACAGGCTCTTGCTGGCGAGTATTTACTTGGAGCACAAAGATATTTCTCTCGCATCTTTCATAGGTTGTAGCTAAGCATCACAGCTGATCTAAGCATCGAGAACCTATACCCCTCTTAATAGTACGGAGGTCCTATGACTCAAAAGACTCAAAGATGAAAAACTAAATGAATACTATGTCTTCACTTTGTCTTTGACTTCAATCGTTGCAGTCATTTTCTTCGAACGATGGTTTTCGAGGCAAAAGCTTCGCTATAGCAGAAAACTTTCGAGGGGTCAATTTCTTCACATTAATCTTCTCGACTCTATCACTTCAATAGATATAGCTTGATCTTCTCTGCAGCACAGATATGCTTCGGTGAAGTTCCTCGAACTCAGCACCAGAGACAACATTCTCTTCGGTTGTGTATGGACTTTTCTCTCTGTGTGCACTAGCAAACAAATTAGTCCATACCTGTTTCTGTCAACAATCTCCAAAACACAAGGTAGGAAGATATTACACCAACAAATGACTGCCAAGTCATCACAATTAATTTGCTAATCATCACTTTGTCCCAAATCAAACTTAGATTCAAATTGCATGCCAAATTATTTCATCAAAATTTAAAAGGCCAAAAATGTTCGTTGGGTTGCAAATATTCTCTAAGTAATTAACATATAAGAACCAACCTTTTATAATGCCCTAAAAAATTTAAAACAGGGTGTACGATCGAAAGTAGGTCTAGGGGGGTGATTAGACTACTTGACCAAATAAAAATCTAGCCTTTTCCCAATTTTAAGTCTTGGTAGATTTTAACAACTTGGCACGAGTCAAGCAATCAGCCTACACATGCAATTCTAAGAGTATAGCAGCGGAATGTAAATCATTGCATATGAAGGTAAATGGAGGAGTTTGGAGTGGCAAACGCAATGTAGACACGGAGATTTTTGGCGTGGTTCCGATAGGTGGTGCTATCGTACATCCACGTTGATGGAGACTTCAACCCACGAAGGGTAACGGTTGCGCGAGTCCACGGAGGGCTCCACCCATGAAGGGTCCACAAAGAAGCAACCTTGTCTATCCCACCATGGCCATCGCCCACGAAGGACTTGCCTCACTTGGGTAGATCTTCACGAAGTAGGCGATCTCCTTGCCCTTACAAACTACTAGGTTCAACTCCACAATCTTGTCGGAGGCTCCCAAGTGACACCTAACCAATCTAGGAGACACCACTCTCCAAAAGGTAATAGATGGTGTGTTGATGATGAACTCCTTGCTCTTGTGCTTCAAATGATAGTCTCCCCTGAAGGAAATATGCCCTAGAGGCAATAATAAAGTTATTATTTTATTTCCTTATATCATGATAAATGTTTATTATTCATGCTAGAGTTGTATTAACCGGAAACTTGATACATGTGTGAATACATAGACAAAACAAAGTGTCCCTAGTATGCCTCTACTAGACTAGCTCGTTAATCAAAGATGGTTAAGTTTCCTGACCATAGACATGTGTTGTCATTTGATGAACGGAATCACATCATTAGAGAATGATGTGATGGACAAGACCCATCCGTTAGCTTAGCATTTTGATCGTTGAGTTTTATTGCTATTGCTTTCTTCATGACTTATACATGTTCCTCTGACTATGATATTATGCAACTCCCGAATACCGGAGGAACACCTTGTGTGCTATCAAACCTCACAACATAACTGGGTGATTATAAAGATGCTCTACAGGTGTCTGCGATGGTGTTTGTTGAGTTGACATAGATTGAGATTAGGATTTGTCACTCCGTGTATCGGAGAGGTATCTCTGGGCCCTCTCGGTAATGCTCATCACTATAAGCCTTGCAAGCAATGTGACTAATGAGTTATTTGCGAGATGATGCATTACGGAACGAGTAAAGAGACTTTCCGTAACGAGATTGAACTAGGTATGATGATACCGACGAGCGAATCTCGGGCAAGTGACATATCGATGACAAAGGGAACAACGTAAGTTGTTATGCGGTTTGACAGATAAATATCTTCGTAGAATATGTAGGAGCCAATATGAGCATCCAGGTTCTGCTATTGGTTATTGACCGGAGATGTGTCTCGGTCCTGTATACATAGTTCTCGAACCCGTAGGGTCCGCACGCTTAACATTCGATGATGATTTGTATTATCAGTTATGTGATTTGATGACCGAAGTTTGTTCAGAGTCCCGGATGAGATCATGGACATGATGAGGAGTCTCGAAATGGTCGAGAGGTAAAGATCGATATATTGGAAGGCTATATTCGGACATCGGAAAGGTTCCGAGTGATTCGGATATTTTTCGGAGTACCGGAGAGTTACGGGAATTTGCCGGGGGAAGTAGTGGGCTTTAATGGGCCATACGGGAAAGGAGAGAAGGGCCTCAAGGGGTGGCCGCCCCCCCCCCCCATGGCAAGTCCGAATTGGGCTAGGGAGGGGGCGGCGCCCCCCTCTCTTTCCTTCTCCCTCTCCTACTCCTTCCCTCTTTCCCCTCTTGGAAAAGGAAGGGGACTCCAACTAGGATTGGGAATCCTAGTTGGACTCCCCCTATAGGTGCGCCCCTCCTAGGCCGGCCTCCTCCTCCCTACTTTATATACGTGGGCAGGGGCACCCCAAAGGCACTCCAAGATTTGTCTTAGCCGTGTGCGGTGCCCCCCTCCACAGTTAGACACCTCGGTCATATCGTCGTAGTGCTTAGGCGAAGCCCTGCGCCGGTAACTTCATCATCACCGTTGCCACACCGTCGTGCTGCCGGAACTCTCCTTCGGCCTCAACTGGATCAAGAGCCCGAGGGACATCATCGAGCTGAACATGTGCTGAACGCGGAGGTGCCATACGTTCGGTACTTGGATCGGTTGGATCGCGAAGACGTTCGACTACATCAACCACGTTACTAAACGCTTCCTCTTTCGGTCTACGTGGGTACGTAGACACACTCTCCCCGCTCATTGCTATGCATCTCCTAGATAGATCTTGCGTGGTCGTAGGTAATTTTTTTCAAATACTACGTTCCCCAACAGTGGCATCCGAGCCAGGTCTATGCGTAGATGTTATATGCACGAGTAGAACACAAAGAGTTGTGGGCGATAATAGTCATACTGCTTACCAACATGTCATACTTTGATTCGGCGGTATTGTTTGATGAAGCAGCCCAGACCGACATTACATGACCGCGTTCATGAGACTGGTTCTACCACCATGCTTCGCACACAGGTGGCTAGTGGGTGTCTGTTTCTCCAACTTTAGTTGAATCGAGTGTGACTACGCCCGGTCCTTGTTGAAGGTTAAAACATCACACTTGACGAAAAATCGTTGTGGTTTTGATGCGTAGGTAAGAACGGTTCTTGCTAGAAGCCCGTAGCAGCCATGTAAAACTTGCAACAATAAAGTAGAGGACGTCTAACTTGATTTTGCAGAGCATGTTGTAATATGATATGGTCAAGACATGATGAGATATAAATTGTTGTATGAGATGATCATGTTTTGTTAAAGTTATCGGCAACTGGCAGGAGCCTTATGGTTGTCTCTTTATTGCATAAGATGCAAGTGCCATATAATTGCTTACTTTATCGCTATTCGATAGCAATAGTTGGCGAGACGACCATGTGACGACACGTTGATAGAGATCATGGTGTCATGCCGGTGACGATGGAGATCATGACGGTACTTTGGAGATGGAGATCAAAGGCACAAGATGATGATGGCCATATCATGTCACATATTTTGATTACATGTGATGTTTATCTTTTTATGTATCTTATTTTGCTTAGTACGGCGGTAGCATTATAAGATGATCCCTCACTAAAATTTCAAGGTATAAGTGTTCTCCCTAAGTATGCACCATTACGACAGTTCGTCGTGCCGAGACACCACGTGATGATCGGGTGTGATAAGCTCTATGTTCAAATACAACGGGTGCAAGACAGTTTTGCACGTGCAGAATACTCGGGTTAAACTTGGCGAGCCTAGCATATGCAGATATGGCCTCGGAACACTGAGACCGAAAGGTTGAACGTGAATCATATAGTAGATATGATCAACATAGAGATGTTCACCATTGAAAACTACTCCATCTCACATGATGATCGGACATGGTTTAGTTGATATGGATCACGTGATCATTTAGATGACTCGAGGGATGTCTATCTAAGTGGGAGTTCTTAAGTAATATGATTAATTGAACTTTAATTTATCATGAACTTAGTCTTGATAGTATTTGTAAATTATGTTGTAGATCAATAGCTCGCGATGTAGCTCCCCGTTTATTTTTGATATGTTCCTAGAGAAAAATAAGTTGAAAGATGATAGTAGTAATGATGCGGACTTGGTCCGTGATATGAGGATTATCCTCATTGCTGCATAGAAGAATTATGTCCTTGATGCACCGCTAGATGACAGAACTATTGCAGGAGCAGATGCAGACGTTATGAACAGTTGGCAAGCTCGATATGATGACTACTTGATAGTTTAGTTCACCATGCTTTACGGCTTAGAATTGGGACTTCAAAAATGTTTTGATCTCCACGGAGCATATAAGATGTTCCAAGAGTTGAAATTGGTATTTCATACTCATGCCCGTGTCAAGAGGTATGAGACCTCTGACAGTACTTTGCCTACAAGATGGAGGAGAATAGATCAACCAGTGAGCATGTGCTCAGATTTTCTGGGTACTACAATTGCTTGAATCAAGTGGGAGTTAATCCTCCAGATAAGATAGTAATTGACAAAGTTCTCTAGTAACTATCACGAAGTTACTAGAACTTCGTGATGAACTATAATATGCAAGGGATGACGAAAGTAATTCCCGAGCTCTTCACAATGCTGAAATCAGTGAAGGTAGAAATCAAGAAATAGCATCAAGTGTTGATGGTTAAACAAGACCACTAGTTTCAAGAAAAGGGCAAAGGGAAGAAGGGGAACTTCAAGAAGAACGGCAAGCAAGTTGCTGCTCAAGTGAAGATGCCCAAGTCTGGACCTAAGCCTGAGACCGAGTGCTTCTACTGCAAGGGATTAATCACTGGAAGTGGAACTACCCCAAATAATTGGCGGATAATAAGGATGGCAAATTGAACAAAAGTATATTTGAATACATGTTATTGATGTGTACTTTACTAGTGTTCATAGTAACCCCAAGGTATTTGATACTAGTTCAGTTGCTATGATTAGTAACTCGAAACAGGAGTTTCAAAATGAACAAAGACTAGTTAAGGGCGAGGTGACGATGTGTGTTGGAAGTGATTCCAAGGTTGATAAGATCATCATCGCACACTCCATACCTTCGGGGTTGGTGTTGGACCTAAATAAATGTTATTTGGTGTTTGTGTTGAGCATTAATATGATTAGATCATGTTTATTGCAATATGGTTATTCATTTAAGTCAGAGAATAATTGTTGTTCCCTTTATATGAATAAAACCTTCTATGGTCATACACCCAATGTGAATGGTTTATTGAATCTCGATCGTAGTGATACACATATTCATAATATTGATGCCAAAGATGCAAAGTTGATAATGATAGTGCAACATATTTGTGGCACTACAGTTTAGGTCATATTGGTGTAAAGCGCATGAAGAAACTCCATGCAGATGGACTTTTGGAATCACTTGATTATGAATCATTTGATGCTTGCGAACCATTCCTCATGGGCAAGATGACTAAAACTCCGTTCTTCGGAACAATGGAGCGAGTTACAAACTTATTGGAAATAATACATACCGATGTATGTGGTCCGATAAGTTTTGAGGCTCTGACCTTCACAGATGATTTGAGAAGATAGGGGTATATCTACTTAATGAAACACAAGTCTGAAACATTTTGAAAAGTTCAAAAATATTCAGAGTGAAGTGAAGAATCATCATAACAAGAAAATAAAGTTTCTATGATCTGATCGCGGAGACGAATATTTGAGTTATGAGTTTAGCCTTCATTTAAGACAATGTGGAATAGTTTCACAAACTCACGCCACCTGGAACACCACAGCGTAATGGTGTGTCCGAACGTCGTAACCGTACTTTATTAGATATGGTGCGATCTATGATGTCTCTTACCAATTTACCACTATCGTTTTGGGGTTATGCATTAGAGACAACTACATTCACTTTAAATAGGGCACCATCTAAATCCGTTGAGACGACACCGTATGAACTGTGGTTTGGCAAGAAACCTAAGTTGTCATTTCTTAAAGTTTGGGGCTGCGATGCTTATGTGAAAAAGCTTCAACCTGATAAGCTCGAACCCAAATCGGAGAAATGTGTCTTCATAGGATACCCAAAGGAGACTGTTGGGTGTACCTTCCATCACAGATCCGAAGGCAAGATATTCGTTGCTAAGAATGGATCCTTTCTAGAGAAGGAGTTTCTCTCGAAAGAAGTGAGTGGGAGGAAAGTAGAACTTGACAAGGTAATTGTACCTTCTCTCGAGTTGGAAAGTAGTTCATCACAGAGATCAGTTCCGGTGATGCCTACACCAGTTAGTGATGAAGCTAATGATGATGATCATGGAACTTCTGATCAAGTTACTACCGAACCTCGTAGGTCAACCAGAGTAAGATCCGCACCAGAGTGGTATGGTAATCCTGTTCTGGAGGTCATGTTACTTGACCATGATGAACCTACGAACTATGAGGAAGCGATGATGAGCCCAGATTCCGCGAAATGGCTTGAGGCCATGAAATCTGAGATGGGATCCATGTATAAGAACAAAGTGTGGACTTTGGTGGACTTGCCCGATGATCGGCAAGCCATTAAGAATAAATGGATCTCCAAGAGGAAGATGGACGCTGATAGTAGTGTTACTATCTACAAAGCTCGACTTGTTGCGAAAGGTTTTCGACAAGTTCAAGGAGTTGACTACGATGAGACGTTCTCACCCATAGCGATGCTTAAGTCTGTCCAATTCATGTTAGCAATTGCCGTATTTTATGATTATGAAATTTGGCAAATGGATGTCAAAACTGCATTCCTTAATGGATTTATTAAAGTAGAGTTGTATATGATGCAACCAGAAGGTTTTGTCAATCCGAAAGGTGCTAACAAAATGTGCAAGCTCCAGCGATCCATCTATGGACTGATGCAAGCATCTCGGAGTTGGAATATACGCCTTGATGAGTTGATCAAAGCATATAGTTTTATACAGACTTGCGGTGAAGCCTGTATTTACAAGAAAGTGAGTGGGAGCACTACAGCTTTTCTGATAAGTATATGTGAGTGACATTATTATTGATCGGAAATGATGAAGAAATTTCTGGAAAGCATAAAGGAGTGTTTGTAGAGATAGATCAAGACGCTTGATAAGATTTTTCAATGAGTACATACCTTGACAAGATTTTGAAGTAGTTAAAAATGGAACAGTCAAAGGAGGAGTTCTTGCCTGTATTGCAAGGTGTAAAGTTGAGTAAGACTCAAAACCTGACCACGGCAAAAAAATAGAAATAGAATGAAAGTCATTCCCAATGCCTCAGCCATAGGTTCTATAAAGTATGCTATGTTGTGTACCAGACCTATTGTGTACCTTGCCATGAATTGGGCAAGGGGGTACGATAGTGATCCAGGAGTGGATCACTGGACAGCGGTCAAAGTTATCCTTAGTTACCTAAAGAGGACTAAGGAAATATTTATCGGTTATGGAGGTGATAAAGAGTTCATCGTAAAGAGTTACGTCGATGCAAGCTTTGACACCGGTCCGGATGACTCTGAGTCTCAATCTGGATACATATTGAAAGTGGGAGCATTTAGCTAGAGTAGCTCCATGCAGAGCATTGTAGACATAGAAATTTGCAAAATACATACGGATCTGAATGTGGCAGATCCATTGACTAAACCTCTCTCACAAGCAAAACATGATCACACCTTAGTACTCTTTGGGTGTTAATCACATGACGATGTGAACTAGATTATTGACTCTAGTAAACCCTTTGGATATTGGTCACATGGCGATGTGAACTATAGTGTGTTAAATCACATGACGATGTGAACTATTGGTGTTAAATCACATGGCGATGTAAACTAGATTATTGACTCTAGTGCAAGTGGGAGACTGAAGGAAATATGCCCTAGAGGCAATAATAAAGTTATTATTTTATTTCCTTATATCATGATAAATGTTTATTATTCATGCTAGAATTGTATTAACCGGAAACTTGATACATGTGTGAATACATAGACAAAACAAAGTGTCCCTAGTATGCCTCTACTAGACTAGCTCGTTAATCAAAGATGGTTAAGTTTCCTGACCATACACATGTGTTGTCATTTGATGAATGGGATCACATCATTAGAGAATGATGTGATGGACAAGACCCATCCATTAGCTTAGCATTTTGATCGTTGAGTTTTATTGCTATTGCTTTCTTCATAACTTATACATGTTCCTCTGACTATGATATTATGCAACTCCCGAATACCGGAGGAACACCTTGTGTGCTATCAAACGTCACAACGTAACTGGGTGATTATAAAGATGCTCTACAGGTGTCTCCGATGGTGTTTGTTGAGTTGGCAGAGATCGAGATTAGGATTTGTCACTCCGTGTATCGGAGAGGTATGTTTGGGCCCTCTCAGTAATGCTCATCACTATAAGCCTTGCAAGCAATGTGACTAATGAGTTAGTTGCGGGATGATGCATTACGGAACGAGTAAAGAGACTTGCCGGTAACGAGATTGAACTAGGTATGATGATACCGACGATCGAATCTCGGGCAAGTAACATACCGATGACAAAGGGAACAACGTATATTGTTATGCGGTTTGATCGATAAAGATCTCCGTAGAATATGTAGGAGCCAATATGAGCATCCAGGTTCCGCTATTGGTTATTGACCGGAGATGTGTCTCGGTCATGTCTACATAGTTCTCGAACCCGTAGGGTCCGCACGCTTAACGTTCGATGACGATTTGTATTATGAGTTATGTGATTTGATGACCGAAGTTTGTTCGGAGTCCCGGATGAGATCACGGACATGACGAGGAGTCTCGAAATGGTCGAGAGGTAAAGATCGATATATTGGAAGGCTATATTCGGACATTGGAAATCTTACGAGTGATTCGGGTATTTTTCAGAGTACCGGAGAGTTACGGGAATTCGCCGGGGGAAGTAGTGGGCCTTAATGGGCCATACGGGAAAGGAGAGAAGGGCCTCAAGGGGTGGCCGTGCGCCCCCCATGGCAAGTCTGAATTGGACTAGGGAGGGGGCGGCGGCCCTCTCTCTTTCCTTCTCCCTCTCCTACTCCTTCCCTTTCTCCCCTATTGGAAAAGGAAGGGGACTCCAACTAGGATTGGGAATCCTAGTTGGACTCCCCCTATAGGCGCGCCCCTCCTAGGCCGGCCTCCTCCTCATCCCTCCTTTATATACGTGGACAAGGGGGCACCCCAAAGGCACTCCAAGATTTGTCTTAGCCGTGTGCGGTGCCCCCTCCACAGTTACACACCTCAGTCATATTGTCGTAGTGCTTAGGCGAATCCCTACGCCGGTAACTTCATCATCACCGTCGTTACGCCGTTGTGTTGACGGAACTCTCCTTCGGCCTCAACTAGATCAAGAGCCAGAGGGACGTCATCGAGCTGAACGTGTGTTGAACGCGGAGGTGCCGTACGTTCGGTACTTGGATCGGTTGGATCGCGAAGACGTTCGACTACATTAACCGCGTTACTAAATGCTTCCGCTTTCGGTCTATGAGGGTACGTAGACACACTCTCCCGCTCGGTGCTATGCATCTCCTAGATAGACCTTGCGTGATCGTAGGTAAATTTTTCAAAATACTGCGTTCCCCAACATCCCCAACACTCAACTCTCTCTCACAGATTTGGCTATGGTGGAAAGATTATTTGAGTGGAAAGCAACTTGGGGAAGGCTAGAGATGAAGATTCTTGTGGTTGGATTGGAATGTCTTAGTCTCAACACATGAGTAGGTGGTTCTCTCTCAGAAAATGAATAGTGGAAGTGTAGGCACATTCTGATGGCTCTCAAATGGAGAGGAGGGTGGAGGGGTATATATAGCCTCCACACAAAATCTAACCGTTACACACAAAAGAGACAACTCGTTCAGACCGAATATATGAATTCGGTGAGACCAATTCAGTCCAAAATGTGAACGTTAGGTTTTTCGGTGGGACCGACATGATCGACTCGGTGGGACCGATGCGCTAGGGTTAGGGCACAACTTGATCTTGATTTGACTGATTACTTCAACTCGGTGAGACCGATTTCAGTAATAGGTTAACAGAGAGTTGGTCAGGCAAACTCGGTGGGACCGATCGCTCCTTTCCGTGAGACCGAAACGTTACGAAAGAGAAACAGAGAGTTTGCATTGCGAAATCGGTGGGACTGATCGCTCATTTTGGTAAGACCGAAACGTTACGAAGGGAAACAGAGAGTTTGCAATCCCATCTCGGTGAGACCGAGATCCCTATCGGTGAGACCGAACTGATTAGGGTTTCTGGCTATGGCTATGTCAAGTGAACTCGGTGGCGCCAGATGAATCAAATTGGTGGGGCCGAGTTTGACTTTAGGTTTAGGACATATTTGGATATGAGAAAGTGGTTGAGGGCTTTGGAGCATATCACTAAGCATTTTGAGCAAGTAGACCATTAAGCAACACCTCATCCCCTTTTAATAGTGTTGGCTTTCCTATAGACTCAATGTGATCTTGGATCACTAAAATAGAAATGAATCGTCTTGAGCTTTTGCCAATATTTGACCTTAGCAATTGGAGGGGTCCACATCTCTAGTCCATGCCATGCCAATCATTGAACTTTCTGAAATAATCATCTTGAAAGATATTAGTTCAATGAGCTATACGTTGTTATGAATTACCAAAACCACCCAGGGATTAGTTGCACTTTCAATCTCCCCATTTTTGGTAATTTATGACAACATATAGATCAAAGCTTCGACAAATGATAATAAGAATGAAATACATCGTCGCTTTGAGAGGTATGTGATAAGCAAGAGCTCCCCCTAAATTTGTGCATTATTTATGATTTGCTTTTGAATGCAAATGCACAATCGATTAGGCTCATGGGTTACTCTTCCATGTCACATACATCTTGGTGGAGCGCTTAAAATGATAGAACATATATAACATGCACTCATCACCAAGACAAATATGATAGATCATACACAAGATATAAGAGATATCATCATTCAAGCATAGCACAATAAAGCATAGTAATATCCATCACGTGATCATAAAAGTATCTCACACATAAGCACAAATATTGTAGCAAACACAACCAAACAAGTAGCAAGAGAGACCAATAAAAAGCAAAACACACACTCTCTCGAAGCGTATGATCTATACACTTTCTCCCCCTTTGGCAACAAGTTACCAAAAAGCTTTAAAATGCATAGTGCTATGCGACACTCTAAGCATGATCTTGCGAAGATGGCATGGAGAGAACAACATCTGCGAAGACTTCGGCTGACGTGTGAGGAACTGGAGGGGTTGCCATTGGAGGGGCAACTGAAGCTGTGGCTGCAGGAGCTGAAGTTGTGGCTCTAGTGTCAGTGACTGGCACTGCTGACGACCTGTGTGCTCTAGGAACCCTCTGATAAGCATCTGTGGTTGTCCTGTCACTCCTGTCCTCAAGGTCTTCTTGTATCTTCTCAACTGAAGGCTGAATCTCAGTGACTTTGACATCCAAGTCATGTAGCTTTGTCTCAAAGATCCTTTCAAGGCTCTCTTGATTTCGACTGTGCTTTCTCTGTCTTCTCTTGAGCCTCAACAGAAGTTGAATGTGAAGCATCCATAATAACAGTGTTGTCCTCAAAATTAGGCCTCAAGGGAAGGTGCTCTCTATCTAGCAAGTAAGTGCTTGTGCCCATCTTAGAATTTATGAGCATCTGAATATGTGGAGCATAGCCACATGATCTCTTCTGGTCAGCTGCAGTCCTCTTAATTGCTTCAACTATTAAGCTCATCACTTTGAATTTCTCTGGCACATCAAACATGTGTAGCAAGTTGATGGAGTGCCCTCTGATCATCCTGTGATTGAGGGAGTCCTGGATTAGGGGGTCCTCGGACAGCCGGACTATATCCTTTGGCCGGACTATTGGACTATGAAGATACAAGATTGAAGACTTCGTCCCGTGTCCGGGTGGGACTCTCCTTTGCGTGGAAGGCAAGCTTGGTAGTTCGGATATGTAGATCTCCTCCCTTGTAACCGACTCTGTGTAACCCTAGCCCCCTCCGATGTCTATATAAACCGGAGGGTTTAGTCCGTAGGACAACAACAATCATAATCATAGGCTAGCTTCTAGGGTTTAGCCTCTATGATCTCGTGGTACATCAACTCTTGTAATACTCATATCATCAAGATCAATCAAGCAGGAAGCAGGGTATTACCTCCATCGAGAGGGCTCGAACCTGGGTAAACATTGTGTCCCCCGCCTCCTGTTACCATCCGCCTTAGATGCACAGTTCGGGACCCCCTACCCGAGATCTGCCGGTTTTGACGCTGACATTGGTGCTTTCATTGAGAGTTCCACTGTGCCGTCACCATAAGGCTTGATGGCTTCTTCGATCATCGGCAACGATGCAATCCAGGGTGAGGTTTTTCTCCCCGGACAGATCTTCGTATTCGGCGGCTTCGTACTGCGGGCCAACTCGCTTGGCCATCTGGAGCAGATCGAGAGTTACGCCCCTCGCCGTCAGGTCAGGTTTGGAAATTTAAACTGTACTGCCGACATCCGCGGAGATTTGATCTTTGACGGATTCGAGCTTATATCAGGTGCGCCATCCGAGGACGGGTGGATGGACCCCGCCACGGAGGCCGCACACTCGGTGGCGATAGAGCCGAATACTGATTTCACCTCCTATGAGACCCGTGTTGCCGGTCACTTGGATTCGTCCCCGGCCACGGGCTCCGAACCGCCTGCGTCCGTACCTATCGAATCTGATTGGGCGCCGATCATGGAGTTTTCCTCCGCGGATATCTTTAAGCACTCGCCCCTGGGCGACGTACTAAATTCATTAAGGTCTCTCTCCTTGTCAGGAGACCCTTGGCCGAACTATGTCCGGCTTGAGTGGGAAGCGGACGACGAAGAAATCCGTTCCCCACCCACCACCCACTTAATAGCCACTGTCGACGACCTAACCGACATGCTCGATTTTGACTCCGAAGACATCGACGGTATGGACGACGATGCAGGAGAGGAATAGGAACCACCGCCCACAAGGCGCTGGACAGCCACTTCATCACACGATATATATACGGTGGATACACCCAAAGAAAACAATGATGAGGAACAGAAGGATGCAGCGAAGGATAGTTCCCTCGAGAAGCAACCAAAGCAGCGACGTAGACGCCACTCCAAATCCCGCCTCGGCAAAAACAGCGAAAATAGTGCAGGAAAAAACAATACCCCGGTCGACTCCAAAGGAAACGACGACCACATAGATCCAGCGACAGAGCAGGATGAACTAGCGGACGGCGAACATAGTACGGAGCCGCCGTCCGATCACGGCGACGCCAAGGGTAAAGCTAATCAACCTGTCTCCGGAGAAGAGAACAGTTCGGACGACGACGCACACATCATCCCGGAAAGGCACTTGGAGCAAGAGAACCTCCATAGAAGGCTTATTGCCACCGCGAGGAGTCTGAAGAAGCAGAAGCAAAGGCTTAAGGCCGCGCAAAATACACTCAACAGTAGATGGAACAAAGTGCTTGACACTGCAGAAAAGTACGGTGGCAGTCGCCACACAAAGAGCTATCCAAAGCGCAAGCTGCTGCCTGAATTCGATGACGAGGCTATAGAGCCCATACAGCCGAAAAATAAAACGGCCGATCAGCCGGATCGACCACCCCGTGGCCGCGATAGGGCGGCTAACAATGTCGCGCATAAGTCAGCTCACGATCTACATGAAGACTTGCACAAAAAATCTGGTATGACCAGGTCCATCTACGGATCTAGGAAGCGAGCCCCGGCATAGAAGCAAAACCGAACACTACAACCGTCAGAATGCCATGACACATCCAAATACAGGGGTGCCGCGCACCCCCTATGCTTCACCGATGAGGTGCTGGATCACGAATTTCCAGAGGGATTCAAACCCGTGAACATAGAGGCATACGATGGAACGATAGACCCTGGGGTCTGGATCGAGGACTTTATCCTTCATATCCACATGGCTCGCAGAGATAATCTCCACGCCATCAAATACTTACCCCTAAAGTTGAAAGGACCAGCTCGGCACTGGCTGAAGAGCCTCCTCGAAAACTCAATTGGGAGTTGGGAAGAGCTTGAAGATGATTTTAGGGCTAATTTTCAAGGGACTTATGTCTGACCTCCGGATGCAGATGATTTAAGTCGTATAATTCAATAGCCCGGAGAGTCAGCCCAAAAGCTTTGGAATAGATTCCTCACTAAGAAGAATCAAATTGTCGACTACCCGGACGCCGAAGCCTTAGCGGCTTTCAAACACAGTGTCCGGGACGAATGGCTCGCCAGACACCTCGGCCAGAAAAAACCGAGGACAATGACAGCCCTAACAAGCCTTATGACCCGCTTTTGCGCGGGCGAAGATAGTTGGCTGGCCCGTAGCGGCACCAGTGACCCAGGCACATCCAAAGTTAGGGATGGCAATGGAAAACCACGACGCAATAAAAGTAAGCATCGAAACAATGAAGACAACCCAGATAACACGGCGGTAAACGCCGGATTCACGGGCTCTCGACCCGGTCAACGGAAAAAGCCATTCAAAGGCAGCAGAGATGGACCGTCCAGCCTAAACAAGATTCTAGACAGATTATGTCAGATGCATGGCACCTCCGACAAACCTGCAAATCACACCAACAGAGAATGCTGGGTCTTCAAGCAGGCTGGCAAGCTAAATGCCAAACACAAGGGGAGAGAGATACCAAGTGAAGACGAGGATGAGCCTCGCCAGCAAAACACTGGGAGACAGAAAAAATTCCCACCAGAGGTCAAAACAGTGAGCATGATTCATGTAACGAAGAGGAGGAGCAAATGCGCACTCCGAGACTTATGCGCCATAGAGCCCGTCGCCCCCAAGTTCAGCCCTTGGTCGGTCTGCCCGATCACTTTCGATCGCAAGGATCACCCGACCAATACCCGGCACGGAGGATCAGCCGCCTTGGTGCTAGACCCAATAATTGACGGATACCATCTCACCCGAGTCCTTATGGACGGCGGCAGTAGTCTTAATCTGATATATCACGACACAGTCCGCAAAATGGGGATAGACCCGGCAAGAATCAGCCAAAGCAATACTACCTTTAAAGGAGTAATACCAGGCCCAGAGGCCCGCTGTACGGGCTCTCTAGTACTAGAGGTTGTATTCGGTTCTCCCGACAACTTCCGAAGTGAAAAGTTAACCTTCGACATCGCTCCATTCCGAAGCGGCTATCAAGCACTACTCGGAAGAACGGCCTTCGCTCGTTTTAATGCGGTACCGCACTACGCTTATCTTAAGCTTAAGATGCCCGGTCCACGTGGCACCATCATAGTTAGCGGAAGCATAGAGCGTTCCTTAAGTACGGAAGAATGTGTGGCGGCTTTAGCAGCCGAACACTGAACGGCCTCTCCAACCAGAATAAATGATCGGTCGTCAAGACCGCGGACACGGCTAGACGAGTCCGGCGCACCCCTAGCTGTAACAACTCGGATAAACCTGAGACCGGGTTAATGGATATACCCCCATAGGTGGTGCTAGGGGCTTCCCGCATGTAAAAAGAACTATAGTTCGGCTTAACCTCATTTAGCTTGAATTTTAATGGTTCATTAAGAATAACCAATTTTTCCGCACGAAGACTTTCACCTGGGTTTTTCTCTTTTGCAGATGATCATCGTGCTACACCCTTCCAGGATACAGCACAACGGAGACACATGCGCAGACGTGCAGCAGGGCCCCGTTCAAAGGTTTCTTTTTAGATTAATACCCTGCGTAAACCTTTTTTACTGTCTCTTGTTGCTTCACACCCTCCGGATACTAAACACAACCGAGAGGGATGCTGGCGTTAGTGGCATTTCGCCACGTCTGACTAATACACGTACCTGGAAATTCAGGGTTCATTATCAAGGGCGTTACTCAGCCCGGTATATGTTGTAAAGTCCAAATACCTTAGGGAGTGTTCGGCGTCGCGAGTTTGGCCTTATATGCATCAACTCCGAATCATGTCTTTGGTCAATAGTTGGGTTTGCCCGGCTCCTGTGTTTTGCTACCTTACGTTCCGCTCTATCGGCTAAGGTGGCACCGGGAGAACTACTGCGATTGTGCCCTGGTTCATCTGGATGAGCACCTCAGTAGAGAAAGCCGAAAATTGACTGTCATGATAAAGCGCGAGACTAGTCAATCGATGACCCAGCGGAATCTTCGCGATTCCTCCGCATTAACGAAGGGCCGTTTCCCGGTCATGTATGTACGTGCCCCGTATTCGGATGAGCGCGGAAGCACCAGGGGCTATATAGTAGCCCCATCGCCAAACTCCTATGGCTAAGTGAAAGTGTTAAAGCTATATAGTCCGATTGCCTTGTTCGCCGCGCTATCACCTCCTTAATGGATCAAGACGTTGGGTCAAGTATGAATACGCGCTTTTTTCGAACACCCCCGCATTATATGCGTGGGGGCTGAAGTCGACGACTGCAAACTTTCAGGTTATATATATACATAAACGGCCGCACAGGAGGCATCATAATACTTTCAGGCAAAAGTATAAACACAGCCTTTATAACCCAAATAGCATTGTTCTTACAATTGGGATACATGTCACTCAAACATGATACTCTTCGAGCACTGAGCCTCTATTGAACGAGCACCTTCTAGGACTTCCTCAAAATAGTGCTCGGCCGATACCTGGCCTACGGCCGGACCCTGGGTTGCAACAGCGGTGGCCTCCATCTCTGCCCAGTATGTCTTAACACGGGCAAGAGCCATCCGCGCACCCTCTATGCATGCCGACCTCTTTACAGCGTCGATATGCGGCACAACACCAAGGAATCGTTGCACTAAACTAAAATAACTATTCGGCCTTGGTCCTTCCGGCCAAAGATGATCCACGACAGACCTCATGGCAAGTCCGGACAATCTATGGAGGTCAGCCCACTCGGTCATTTGTTCATTTAACAGCAGCGGACGCGTTGGAGCATGAACTGCGACCAGAACAACTTTTCCACTTCGTGATCTTTTTGATCCTTGAAAAACTCAGTCGCATCAGCAACACTCGTTGCCAAGTCCGAATACGCGTCTGCAGCACTCCATAACTGATCCGGAGGGGCATACTTCGGATCTCCAAACTTCGACCGCAACAAAAAGGGCTTCCCAGCTGTGATATCTCCGGCTTGACGAAGCTCCTCCTTCGCCGCTCTGATTTTAGAGCGGGCCTCCTTGGCTGCTACCATGGCTTTCTTCAGGTCCGCCGCTTTAGCCTGGCTTTCCTTTTCAAGAAGCTCATACCGGTTGGCAGCATCCTTCAGCTCAACAGCCATCTTGGCTATTTTATCTTCGCTCTGGCGATGAGCAGCCTGTTCGGCTTTTAACTCTTCGGCCGCCCTAAAGGCGGCCACATCGCTGCTCCTGGCTTGTTCCTTGGCTTGGGCAAGTTCCGCCCGAAGGGTCTCCACGGCGGCAGCTCCATCTGCAATAAATAACATATTATAGATACTAGCATTATGCTCCTCTTAATATTTGTTGACCACCCGGAAATACATACCCTATGCCTCGTCAAGCCGCTTGTTCACAAGCGTGATGTCGGCATCTGCCGCGTCAAGCTGCCTCCTCAGTTCGGCAAACTCAGCAGTCCGGCCAGCCACCGGACCCTCAGCCGCCTGCACACGAAAGCAGCATGATCATTACCTCGGACTATGATCCTCTGTTTGCCGCCTTTGGACAGCAACCAGAGTCTCAGGGGCTACTATCTGCATAGGGCACACCTAGCGTGTGCGGTATCATCAAAAAAAAATATACACATTACTTTGCGTACCTCAAAGCCTCTTAGCAGGCTCATAAAAGCTTCATGCAATCCACTTTTGGCGGATGAAATCCTCTCAACCACCGTACCCATTAAAGTACGATGCGCCTCTGAGATAGCCGCTTGCTCCAGAAGACCCGTCAGCGCGTCCGGTCGTGCACCGGACAGTCCCGGACTCTTTTTGTTGCTCTCCTTAGGAGCCGAATACTCCGGACTTCGGGTGGCCGAAGGGTTACCTTCTGGCCTTGGCGGATCAGGAGAAAGCCTCCGTGACGACACCTCAGGGTCATCCGCCCCTCATGGCGGGGAGACAAGGGGAGGTGTTTCACTCTCCATCATCTCCGGAAGAAGATCCCCCGAAGACAAACTCTGTTGAGAAGGGCTACGATCCGAACTACAAGACATACGTCTCGGTTATTGTCCTCAGAAATAAAGCAGGATATATTTACTATAAAGCACTCTTGTTTACTTACAGCTCGGTGGAGGGCTGATCCCCTTGCGGGCATTGTGCGGTAAGAAAGCCCTCCGGGGCAGGGCCCCCTGGCGAAGGTTTCTTCCCTCGTTTGGAAACCCTTGTTTCCAAGTCTTCAGAGGCGGTCCTTTTCCTTCCTTGGGGAGAGGGAATTTCAGATTCTTCTCCCCGATTATCCTCCTTCGCGGAGACACTAATTCCCCCGGTTTGGATGAATAATGTGTGAGGCCCACTTGTAGCTTCTTCATTCCTCCCTTTATCTTCCCCTGATGGCGCTTGATAAGGCGCAAGCTCAAGCATCCTGGATAGTACAGGATCCGGTGAGCCTTCGGGAAGGGGGGCCGAACACCTGATCATCTTTGCCTTTTTTATCCAGTCCTGGTCAAAGAGCGACTTTTCAGAATGATGTTGTGATAAATAAAAAGACAGCGTGTTCGGTCACGGAATTACTTACATGGGTATCTGGACGATTGCAGCTCAGACCCGCATCCTGGGTGGTGTCCGGACACTTTATTCGTGATCCGAAGAACAATCCATACATCTCTTCGAGCGTCACGCCGAAGAATTGCTGAATAGTTCGCGGTCCTTCCGGGTTGAACTCCCACATACGGAGAGGTCGACGTTTGCAAGGCAGGACTCGATGAACCAGCATGACTTGCATTACCTTGACAAGGTTGATATCTCTCTGGAGGAGATCTCGGATGCGACTCTGTAATGTCGGCACATCATTTACTGGCCCCCAGTCCAGCCCCTTGTTGACCCATGACGCTAGTTGTGGCGGGGGGCCCGAGCGGAAGGCAGGGGCGGCTACCCACTTAGTACCTCGGGGAGCTGTGATATAAAACCACTCCCGTTGCCATAAGCTGGACACCTCCGGGAAGGAACCATTTGGCCATGGGGCATCAGCGCCTTTGCTTATTATGGCACCTCCGCATTCTGCGTGTCACCCATTAATCATCTTCGGCTTCACATTAAAGGTCTTGAGCCATAAGCCGAAGTGCGGGGTGACGTGGAGGAAGGCCTCACACACAACGATAAACGACGAGATGTGAAGAATGGAATCCGGAGCTAGATCGTGGAAATCGAGCCCGTAATAGAACATAAGCCCTCTAACAAAGGTATCAAGACTAAAGCCTAGCCCTCGGAGGAAGTGGGAAACAAATACGACACTCTCGTTGGGTTCGGGAGTGGGGATGACCTGCCCTTGAGCGGGCAGCCTGTGCGACATTTCGGTGGTCAGATACCTGGCTTCTCTTAGCTTCTTGATGTCCTCCTCTGTGATAGAGGAGGCCATCCATCGGCCTTGAAGGTTGGATCCGGACATAATTGAAGGTCCGAAGCACTTAGCCTGAGCCTTGGATGTTGGAATTCGAGGTAGGGGAAGGGAAGGATCGAGCGCGAGAAGAAAAGGACAGGCCTTGGCCCCTTTATAAAGAGGGTGAATATCAAGCGTCCTCCGCATGGCCGTTTGGAACTTGCCTAAAATCGAGGAGTCATACCAATAGGCACGGTTGGGTTACCCATACCCGTATTGATGAGAATCCCGTGATAAGGGGACACGATCTCTGCTTCGACAAGACGTGCCAAGAAAACCGCCTCGCAATATGTGCAGTAGCTGGTTGAGAAAAATGGTTCGAATAATGACCGGGCCGTGGCGTGATGTCACGTTATGAAAAGTTGTCAGCAGATTAGATTCGTGGAAATATTTTACTCTCTACGGTGGTATGTGGAATTTGTTTTGCAGAGCCGGACACTATCCTTGTGTTCAAAATCTTCTATGGAGTATTCGGAGGAAGAACCCGCCTTGCAATGCCGAAGACAATCTGCGCGCCGGACTCGTCGTCATTGAAGCCTGGTTCAGGGGCTACTGAGGGAGTCCTGGATTAGGGGGTCCTCGGACAGCCGGACTATATCCTTTGGCCGGACTGTTGGACTATGAAGATACAAGATTGAAGACTTCGTCCCGTGTCCGGGTGGGACTCTCCTTTGCGTGGAAGGCAAGCTTGGCAGTTCGGATATGTAGATCTCCTCCCTTGTAACTGACTCTGTGTAACCCTAGCCCCCTCCAGTGTCTATATAAACCGGAGGGTTTAGTCCGTAGGACAACAACAATCATAATCATAGGCTAGCTTCTAGGGTTTAGCCTCTACGATCTCGTGGTAGATCAACTCTTGTAATACTCATATCATCAAGATCAATCAAGCAGGAAGTAGGGTATTTACCTCCATTGAGAGGGCCCGAACCTGGGTAAACATTGTGTCCCCCGCCTCCTGTTACCATCCGCCTTAGACGCACAGTTCGGGACCCCCTACCCGAGATCCGCCAGTTTTGACACCGACAGTGATCTACAGACTTGGGCAAAAAGTATGCCTGAGGATAGTGTTGATTGTTGGCAGCCCTGATAGAAGGTAATAAACTGAGCCAAACTTATGTGTTTCCAAGGCATTATCTGGAATTTCCTTGTACATGTGTGCCATGGAGTTGTGATCTTTTCTGGGCTTGGCATACACATCAGTATCATCATCTGCCTCTCTGGAGCATTTATCAACTTTGCCCACTCTGCAATGGAATATTGGTACCTAGTACCCTCGGTCATCTAGACAATCTTGCCATCTGGGTAGAAGTGAGTTGTGAAATAAAACTGCATGATCAACTCATCATTCCATTTTGTCAATTTCTGACCCACAAAAGCATCAACTCCATTCATTCCGAAGCTCTCATGAACTCCAGGAAAGTGATCTTCATTGTTGTCAATGAACTTCCAATCGACCCATTTCATGTCACAAACAATGGGCTTCTTGTCCAAGAGGACAGTCTCATAGAAATCTTGTTGTTCCTTAGTGTGAAACCTGTAGTCTATAGCAGTCCTTCTTGTAGCATAGGGGTCTGACTGTCTCCATAATCTGAGACCTGCATATTTCCTTTCCTTCATGTTCTCAGCAATAGGATGGGTGTCATCATGATCAGGAATTTTGGGCTTGAGCTTTCTAAGCACTTGGGGCTCTTCCTCTTCCTGAACCTCAGGCACTGGGGCCTTGTTCTTTTCAGCAGCAGGGATGTTCCTGGTAGATCTCTTTGGTGCAGATTTCTTGGGAGCAGTCTTGGGCTTGGGAGCAGCCCCTGACTTGATTGCATCTCCCATGAGCTTCTGTGATTTGGGATATGGTGCAGCATCCTCTTCTTCATCATGATCCTCTTCCTCATCAGATGAGTGCTTCTCAAATTCAGCCATAGAATCTACAAGCTTGCACCACCTTCCTCTTTTCCTTTCCTTCTTTTCCTTTCCAGCACCACTTGCTGGCTGGGCTTTCTCCTGAGTTGAAGCTCTGGCTTTAGACATAGGCACTCTTCTTGCATGAGCCTTCTTCTTCATGCCTGGCTTGATGCCAGCAGCAACTGCAGCAGCTTACTCTTTCTTGAGCACTTTCTTCTTTGAGGCGACCTCCTCATCAACAACAAAATCTTCATCCTCTGAATCTAAATTTATCTTCCTCCTTGTCCTTGTTGCAGCTTTTGGCAGGTTGCTTGGGGTGCTTTTGCTATCCTCATCATAACTGCTATTGGAGGGAAGTGACAATTCATTCACAAGGTAAAGTATTAATCAGAAACTTCATTGAAAATCAACAAACTATGATCTTAGTCATTGAAGCAATTGCAATTTATCATAATATTGTAAAGATTCAATGTAAGAGCTTTTGTATAGCAAGTCCACATACTCAACTATCATTTAGTCTTTCACAATTGCTAATACCCACGCGATACTTAATGGTTCAAAGCCTCAGTCGGACACAGAGAAAGATAGGGGCTTATAATTTCGCTTCCCAATCTTTTACCTCAAGGGTAATGTCAACAATAATACTTTATGCTAACCTACATCTGAGTGGATATATATATCTGGATCTTTCCCCAACATATAGTGCTTGCCAAAAAGAAAAGGTGCAAAAAGGAAAGGTGAAGATCACCATGACTCTTGTATAAAGGTAGAAAGTAAAAAAAAATAAAAGATAGGACCTTCACAGAGGGAAGCAGAGGTTGTCATGCACTTTTATGGTTGGATGCACAAAATCTTAATGCAAAAGAATGTCACTTTATATTGCCGCTTGTGATAAAGAACTTTATTATGCAGTCTGTCGCTTTTATTTCTTCCATATCACAAGTTCGTATAAAGCTTATTTTCTTCACACTAATAGATCATACATATTTAGAGAGCAATTTTTATTGCTTGCACCGATGACAACTTACTTGAAGGATCTTACTCAATCGATAGGTAGGTATGGTGGACTCTCATGGCAAAACTGGGTTGAGGGAAGTTTGGATGCACAAGTAGTATCTCTACTTGGTGCAAAAGGTTTGGCTAGCAAGGGGAGAGAAGCAAGCTCAACATGTTGGAGGATCCATAATAATATAACTTCTATTCGGATATAAATAAACGTAACCCATTACGTTGTCTTCCTTGTCCAACATCAACCTTTTAGCATATAATATTTTGATACGTGATCACAATCACAAAAGATGTCCAAGATAGTGTATTTATATGTGAGACCTCTCTTTCTTTATTACTTCCTATTAATTGCAACAATGACCAAAACTATATTTGTCAACTTTCAACAAATTTCATGCATCATACTCTTTATATGTGAAGTCATCACTTCCCATAAGATCATTATATAATCTTTTATTTCTTTTATTCCGTTTCTTTTTTCTTTTTCTCATGATCATAGCAAGAAAGCAAAGCCCTCAACTCAAAACTAATCTTTATTATATCTCTCTCAGACTCGACTACATAGAGGAAACGTAAAGCAAAACTCAAAGCTAGATCATACTAAAAACTTTATTCTACTATATAAAGATATAACCAAAAGTATCAAATTAAGAAAAATGATAAAGGTAAAGATGTGATAGTGATACGATACCGGGACACCTCCCCCAAGCTTGGCACAAGCCAAGGGGAGTGCCCATACCCATGTATTTAGATCTCTTTCTTTGGAGATGGAGATGATGGAGTTGTTGATGGTGAAAGAATCTTATCCTCCATATTCCAAGGCATAGGTTCACCATCGTAAAAAGATGATCGAGTCTCCAGGATCCTAAAATCTACAGCCAAACTCATCTTCTTAAATCTGTATTCATACTCACAGTTTTGGTTTTGCAGATCATAGATCTGGGCTTGGAGATGCTCGATTCTCTCATGAAGCTTGAAGATGGCCTCTCCGATATTCTTGGCGTCCAGCTTGTGGTCACGGGTAAATTCCGTGGTCATCAAGTGATTGGCATTGAGTCCACGTTCCACCATACCTTGGCACTTGAAGACTTGCTACTCCATTGCTTCGAGCCTTGCCTCCACGCTTCTGGTCGTCTTTGGCCCTTCAACATCGCGGATGTGCAGCACCCCCTCGCGCATCTCAATGGTTTGAGGGTGTTGCAGCACCTCCGCGAGGTAAGGGTTGATGAACTTCTCGAAAAACTTGTCCTTGGGGGCGCTTGGAGACGTCATGGCGATCTAGAGCTGTCAGAAAAACAACTCAAAACAAGAACAGAGGGTTTTGTCGTGGTACGATGGTCAAAACCTTCGGGAGATTATATAATGATTTTTTACCAACCAAAAGGAGTATTCCACAAGAAAACGGAGTCTGGAGGGCACACGAGGTGGCCACAAGCCACAGGGGAGCGCCCAGGGGGGTAGGGCGCGCCCCCAGGCTTGTCGCCTCCTCGTGCACTCCTCGGACTACTCTAAACTTTCCTAATTTTTTAAATATTCCAAAACGGAGAAAAATGCCATTGGAAAAGTTTTGGAGTCGGTTTACTTACCGTACCACATGCCTATTCCTTTTCGGAGTCTGAAACGTTCTGTTAGGTCTCCCTTATGTACTCCTCTGGTGTTATAGTATTAATAATATTGGTTTCAACATTTATGGGAGTACCTGAGATATAATGTTTGATTCTTTGCCCGTTTACCACCTTCGGGTTATTCCCTTCGGCTTGTTAATCTTGATGGCACCGAAACGATAAACTTCCTCGACAATGTAAGGCCCTTCCCATTTAGAGAGAAGCTTTCCTGCAAAAAATCTTAAACGAGAATTGTATAGCAAGACATGGTCACCTACATTGAACTCACGCTTTTATATCCTTTTATCATGCCATCTTTTAACTTTTTCCTTAAACAACTTGGCATTTTCATAGGCTTGGGTTCTCCATTCATCAAGTGAGCTAATGTCAAATAGCCTCTTTTCACCGACAAGTTTGAAATCATAGTTGAGCTCTTTAATTGCCCAATAAGCTTTATGTTCTAGTTCAAGAGGTAAGTGACATGCTTTTCCATAAACCATTTTATACGGAGACATACCCATAGGGTTCTTATAAGCAGTTCTATAAGCCCATAATGCATCATCAAGTTTCTTAGACCAATTCTTTCAGAGGAATATGTATAAGTTATGAAGAAAGCAATAGCAATAAAACTTAACGATCATTATGCTAAGCTAACGGATGGGTCTTGTCCATCACATCATTCTCTAATGATGTGATCCCATTCATCAAATGACAACACATGTCTATGGCCACGAAACTTGACCATCTTTGATTAACGAGCTAGTAAAGTAGAGGCATACTAGGGACACTCTATTTTGTCTATGTATTCACACATGTACTAAGTTTTCGGTTAGAACAATTTTAGCATGAATAATAAACATTTATCATGATATAAGGAAATATAAAATAACAACTTTATTATTGCCTCTAGGGCATATTTCCTTCAGTCTCCCACTTGCACTAGAGTCAATAATCTAGATCACATCGCCATGTGATTTAACACCAATAGTTCACATCACCATGTGATTAACACCCATAGTTCACATCACCATGTGACCAACACCCAAAGGGTTTACTAGAGTCAGTAATCTAGTTCACATCGCCATGTGATTAACACCCAATGAGTACTAAGGTGTGATCATGTTTTGCTTGTGAGAGAGGTTTAGTCAACGGGTCTGCCACACTCAGATCCGTATGTATTTTGCAAATTTCTATGTCTACAATGCTTTGCATGGAGCTACTCTAGCTAATTGCTCCCACTTTCAATATGTATCCAGATTGAGACTCGGAGTCATCTGGATCAGTGTCAAAGCTTGCATCGACGTAACCCTTTACGACGAACTCTTTGTCACTTCCATAACCGAGAAACATTTCCTTAGTCCTCTTTAGGTACCTAAGGATAATTTTGACCGCTGTCTAGTGATCTACTCCTGGATCACTATTGTATCCCCTAGCCAAACTCATGGCAAGGCACACCATAGGTCTGGTATACAACATGGCATACTTTATAGAACCTATGGCCGAGGCATAGGGAATGACTTTCATTCTCTTTATATTTTCTACCGTGATCGGGTTTTGAGTCTTATTCAACTTTATACCTTGCAATACAGGCAAGAACTCCTTCTTTGACTGTTCCATTTTGAACTACTTCAAAATCTTGTCAAGGTATGTACTCATTGAAAATTCTTATTAAGCGTCTTGATCTATCTCTATAGATCTTGATGCCCAATATGTAAGCAGCTTCACCAAGGTCTTTCTTTGAAAAACTCCTTCAAACACTCCTTTATGCTTTACAAAAAATTCTACATCATTTCCGATCAACAATATGTCATTCACATATACTTATAGGAAAGGCTGTAGTGCTCCCACTCACTTTCTTGTAAATACAGGCTTCACCGCAAGTCTGTATAAAACCATATGCTTTGATCACATTATCAAAGCGTATATTCCAACTCCGAGATGCTTGCACCAGTCCATAAATGGATCGCTGGAGCTTGCACACTTTGTTAGCACCTTTAGGATCGACAAAACCTTCTGGTTGCATCATATACAACTCTTCTTTAAGAAATCCTTAAGGAATGCAGTTTTGACATCCATTTGCCAAATTTCATAATCATAAAATGTGGCAATTGCTAACATGATTCGGACAGACTTAAGCATCGCTACGGGTGAGAATGTCTCATCGTAGTCAACTCCTTGAACTTGTCAAAAACCTTTCGCAACAAGTCAAGCTTTGTAGATAGTAACATTACTGCCAGCGTCAGTCTTCTTCTTGAAGATCCATTTATTCTCTATGGCTTGCCGATCATTGGGCAAGTCAACCAAAGTCCACACTTTGTTCTCATACATGGATCCCATCTTAGATTTCATGGCCTCAAGCCATTTCGCGGAATCTGGGCTCATCATCGCTTCCTCATAGTTTGTAGGTTCGTCATGGTCTAGTAACATGACTTCCAGAACAGGATTACCGTACCACTCTGGTGCGGACCATACTCTGGTTGACCTATGAGGTTTGGTAGTAACTTGATCTAAAGTTTCATGATCATCATCATTAACTTCCTCACTAATTGGTGTAGGCATCACTGGAACTGATTTCTGTGATGAACTAGTTTCCAATTCAAGAGAAGGTACAATTACCTCATCAAGTTCTATTTTCCTCGAAACTCCTTCTCTAGAAAGGATCCATTCTTAGCAACAAAAGTCTTGCCTTCGAATCTGTGATATAAGGTGTACCCAATAGTTTCTTTTGGGTATCCTATGAAGACGCATTTCTCTGATTTGGGTTCGAGCTTACTAGGTTGAAGCTTTTTCACATAAGCATCGCAGCCCGAACTTTAAGAAACAACATCTTAGGTTTCTTTCCAAACCACAGTTCATATGGTGTCGTCTCAATGGACTTAGATGGTGCCCTATTTAACGTGAATGCAGCCGTCTCTAAAGCATAAAACGATAGCGGTAAATCGGTAAGAGACATCATAGATCGGACCATATCTAATAAAGTACGGTTACGACATTCGGACACACCATTACGCTGTGGTGTTCCAGGTGGCGTGAGTTGCGAAACTATTCCAAATTGTTTCAAATGAAGACCAAACTCGTAACTCAAATATTCGCCTCCGCGGTCAGATCATAGAAACTTTATTTTCTTGTTACGATGATTTTCCACTTCACTCTGAAATTCTTTGAACTTTTCAAATGCTTCAGACTTATGTTTCATTAAGTAGATATACCCATATCTGCTCAAATCATCTGTGAAGGTCAGAAAATAACGACACCCGCCGCGAGCCTCAACACTCATCAGATCGCATACATCAGTATGTATTATTTCCAATAAGTCAGTGGCTCGCTCCATTGTTCCGGAGAACGGAGTTTTAGTCATCTTGCCCATGAGGCATGGTTCACAAGCATCAAGTGATTCATAATCAAGTGATTCCAAAAGCCCATCTGCATGGAGTTTCTGCATGCGCTTTACACCAATATGACGCAAATGGCAGTGCCACAAATAAGTTGCACTATCATTATTAACTTTGCATCTTTTGGCTTCAATATTATGAATATGTGTATCACTATGATCGAGATTCATCAAAAATAGACCACTCATCAAGGGTGCATGACCATAAAAGATATTACTCATATAAATAGAATAACCATTATTCTCTGATTTAAATGAATAACCGTCTCGCATCAAACAAGATCCAGATATAATGCTCATGCTCAATGCTCGCACCAAATAACAATTATTCAGGTCTAAAACTAATCCCGAAGGTAGATGTAGAGGTAGCGTGCCGACGGAGATCGCATCGTCACCTTGTCCTTAGCCAATCTTCGTTTAATCCGTAGCCCATGTTTCGAGTTGCAAATATGAGCAACAGAACCAGTATCAAATACCCAGGCGCTACTATGAGAATTAGTAAGGTACACATCAATAACATGTATATCAAATATACCTTTCACTTTGCCATCCTTCTTATCCGCCAAATACTTGGGGCAGTTCCGCTTCCAGTGACCACTCCCTTTGCAGTAGAAGCACTCAGTTTTAGGCTTAGGTGCAGACTTGGGCTTCTTCCTGGGAGTAGCAACTTGCTTGCTATTCTTCTTGAAGTTCCCCTTCTTCCCTTTGCCCTTTTTCTTGAAACTAGTGGTCTTGTCAACCATCAACACTTGATGCTCCTTCTTGATTTCTACCTCCGCAGCCTTTAGCATCGCGAAGAGCTTGGGAATTGTCTTCTCCATCCCTTGCATGTAATAGTTCATCACGAAGCCTTTATAGCTTGGTGGCAGTGATTGAAGAACTCTGTCAATGACACTATCATCAGGAAGATTAAATCCCAACTGAGTCAAGTGGTTATGGTACCCAAACATTCTGAGTATGTGTTCACTGACAGAACTGTTCTCCTCCATCTTGCAGCTATAGAACTTGTTGGAGACTTCATATCTCTCAACTCGGGCATTTGCTTGAAATATTAACTTCAACTCTTGGAACATCTCATATGCTCCATGACGTTCAAAACATCTTTGAAGTCCTGATTCTAAGCCGTAAAGCATGGTACACTCAACTATCGAGTAGTCATCAACTTTAGTCTGCTAGACGTTCATAACGTCTGGAGTTGCTCCTGCAGCGGGCCTTGCACCTAGTGGTGCTTCCAAGACGTAATTCTTCTGTGCAGCAATGAGGATAATCGTCAAGTTATGGACCCAGTCCGTGTAGTTGCTACCATCATCTTTCAACTTAGCTTTCTCTAGGAACGCATTAAAATTCAAGGGAACGGTAGCACGGGCCATTGATCTACAACAACATAGATATGCAAAAACTATCAGGACTAAGTTCATGATAAATTTAAGTTCAATTAGTCATATTACTAAAGAACTCCCACTTGGATAGACATCCCTCTAGTCATGTAAATGATCACGTGATCCATATCAACTAAACCATGTCCAATCATCACGTGAGATGGAGTAGTTTTCAATGGTGAACATCTCTATGTTGATCATATCTACTATATGATTCACATTCGACCTTTCGGTCTCAGTGTTCCGAGGCCATATCTGCATATGCTAGGCTCGTCAAGTTTAACCCGAGTATTCTGCACGTGCAAAACTGGCTTGCACCCGTTGTATGTGAACGTAGAGCTTATCACACCCGATCATCATGTGGTGTCTCGGCACGACGAACTGTAGCAACGGTGCATACTCAGGGAGAACACTTGTACCTTGAAATTTAGTGAGGGGTCATCTTATAATGCTACCGCCGTACTAAGAAAAATAAGATGCATAAAAGATAAACATCACATGCAATCAATATATGTGACATGATATGGCCATCATCATCTTGTGCCTTTGATCTCCATCTCCAAAGCACTGTCATGATCTCCATCGTCACAGCCATGAAACCTTGATCTCTATCAACGTGTCGTCACATGGTCGTCTCGCCAATGATTGCTATCGAATAGCGATAAAGTAAGCAATTATATGGCGCTTGCATCTTATGCAATAAAGAGACAACCATAAGGCTCCTGCCAGTTGCCGATAACTTTAACAAAACATGATCATCTCATACAACAATTTATATCTCATCATGTCTTGACCATATCATATCACAACATGCTCTGCAAAAACAAGTTAGACGTCCTCTACTTTGTTGTTGCAAGTTTTACATGGCTGCTACGGGCTTCTAGCAAGAACCGTTCTTACCTACTCATCAAAACCACAATGATTTTTTGTCAAGTGTGCTATTTTAACACAAGGACCCGCCATAGTCAAATTCGATTCAACTAAAGTTGGAGAAACAGACACCCGCCAGCCACCTGTGTGCAAAAGCATGTCGGTAGAACCGGTCTCATGAACGTGGTCATGTAATGTTGGTCCGGGCCGCTTCATCCAAACAATACCGCCAAATCAAAATAAGACGTTGGTGGTAAGCAGTATGACTATTATCGCCCACAACTCATTGTGTTCTACTTGTGCATATCATTTACGCATAGACCTGGCTCAGATGCCAGTGTTGGGGAACGTAGCATGCAATTTCAAAAAATTTCCTACGATCACGCAAGATCTATCTAGGAGATGCATAGCAACGAGAGGGGGAGAGTGTGTCCACGTACCCTCATAGACCGAAAGCGGAAGCGTTAGGTTAACGCGGTTGACGTAGTCGAACGTCTTCACGATCCAACCGATCAGTACCGAACGTACGACACCTTCGAGTTCAGCACACGTTCAACTCGATGACGTCCCTCAGACTCTTGATCCAGCAGAGGGTCGAGGGAGAGTTCCGTCAGCACGACGGTGTGGTGATGGTGATGGTGATGTGATCCGCGCAGGGCTTCACCTAAGCACCACGACGCTATGACCGGAGGAGTAAACTGTGGAGGGGGGCACCGCACACGGCTAAGAGAACAATTGATGTGCTATGGGGTGCCCCCTTGCCCCCGTATATAAAGGAGGGGAGGATGAGGTGGCCGGCTAGGAGGGGCGCGCCATGGGGGGGTCCTACTAGGACTCCACTCCTAGTAGGATTCGCCCCCCTCTTTTCCTTTCTTAACGGAGGGGAAAAGGAAGGAGAGGGAGAGGGAGAGGGAAAGGGGGCCTGCGCCCCCTCCACCTTGTCCTATTCAGACTCCCTTAGAGGGGGGGGCGCCACCCCTCGCGGGCTGCCCTCTCTTCCCCTAAGGCCCATGTAGGCCCAATACTTCCCCGGAGGGTTCCGGTAATCCCTCGGTACTCCGGTAAACTACCCGAACCACTCGAAACCATTCCGATGTCTGAATACTACCTTCCAATATATGATTCTTTACCTCTTGACTATTTCGAGACTCCTCATCAAGTCCATGATCTCATCCGGGACTCCAAACAAACTTCGGTTACCAAAACACATAACTCATAATACAAATCGTCATCGAACCTTAAGCGTGCGGACCCTACGGGTTCGAGAACTATGTATACATGACCGAGACACATCTCCGGTCAATAACCAATAGCAGAACCTGGATGCTCATATTGGTTCCTACATATTCTACGAAGATCTTTATCGGTCAAACCGCAATAACAACATACGTTATTCCCTTTGTCATCGGTATGTTACTTGCCCGAGATTGGATCGTCGGTATCATCATACCTAGTTCAATCTCATTACCAGCAAGTCTCTTTACTCGTTCCGTAATGCATGACCCCGTAACTAACTAATTAGTCACATTGCTTGCAAGGTTTATAGTGATTACCGAGAGGGCCCAGAGATACCTCTCCGATACTCGGAGTGACAAATCCTAATCTTGATCTATGGCAACCCAACAAACACCTTTGGAGACACCTGTAGAGCATCTTTATAATCACCCAGTTACGTTGTGACGTTTGATAGCACACAAGGTGTTCCTCCAGTATTCGGGAGTTGCATAATCTCATAGTCATAGGAACATGTATAAGTTATGAAGAAAGCAATAGCAATAAAACTTAATGATCATTATGCTAAGCTAACGGATGGGTCTTTCCATCACATCATTCTCTAATGATGTGATCCCGTTCATCAAATGACAACACATGTCTATGGTCAGGAAACTTGACCATCTTTGATTAACGAGCTAGTCAAGTAGAGGCATACTAGGGACACTCTGTTTTGTCTATGTATTCACACATGTACTAAGTTTCCGGTTAATACAATTTTAGCATGAATAATAAACATTTATCATGATATAAGGAAATATAAAGTAACAACTTTATTATTGCCTCTAGGGCATATTTCCTTCAGCTACAACATGCTATTAAATATTAACTGCTATTATGTACTCTTCTGAATCCTGCAAGATGCTTGTAGCTGCTTGGGAGAGGTTGAAATTGATGATAAGAAATTGCCCTACTCATGGTTCATCAATTTCAACCTCTCCCAAGATTGTGCAACATGTTCATGATCAAGTTTCTTAAAATTCATTATATCGTTCCTAAGGGATATGATCTTAGAGGGAGGAAAATACTTGGAAATAAAAGCATCTTTACACTTATTCCATGAATCAATACTATTTTTAGGCAAAGATGAAAACCAAGTTTTAGCATGATCTCGTAGTGAGAACGAAAATAGCTTCAATTTAACAATATCATTATCCACATATTTTTTCTTTTGCATATCACACAACTCAATGAAAGTATTTATATGGGATGCAACATATTCATTAGGACTACCAGAAAATTGTTCTTTCATAACGAGATTCAACAAAGCGGCATTAATTTCATAAGATTCTGCACTAGTGGCGGGAGGAATTGGAGTACTAATAAAATCATTATTATTAGTGTTGGAAAAGTCACACAACTTGGTTTTTTCTTGAGACATCGTGACAAAGCAAGCAATCTAGCACACAAGCAAATGAAAAGACGAACGAAAGAAGGCGAGTAAAAAGGAAAATATTTTTGTGTTTTTCTGAAAACGTTTTAGAAGTGGGGGTGAGGAAAACGAGAGGCAAATGGCAAATAGTGCAAGTTCAAGATCGGTACTTGGTAGGCTTGATGTAGAAACTCCCCAGCAACGGCGCAAGAAATTCTTCCCGCTACTTCTTGAGCTTGCGTTGATTTTTTCCCTTGAAGAGGAAAGGGTGATGCAACAAAGTAGAGATTGATTGCTTGTATCTGCATTGGTATTTCCCTGAAGAGGCGAGGATGATGCAGCACAACAACGGTAAGTATTTCCCTCAGTTATGAAATCAAGGTTATCAATCCAGTAGGAGAACCAAGCAACACTATGTAAACGGTACATGCACACAAAGAACAAATACTTGCAACCCAACACGTAAGAGGGGTTGTCAATCCCTCCTCGGTATTGAGATAGATTAAATTGTATGAGATTGGATAAATAGATCTGACAAAAACACAAAATAAAATAAATAAAGAAAAATTACAGCAAGGTATTTTTGGGTTTTTGGAATAATAGATCTAAAAACAATGTGATAGAAAATATATCCGGGGGCCGTAGATCTCACTAGTGGATTCTCTCAAGAAAATAGCATACGGTGGGTAAACAAATAATTGTTGGGCAATGGATAGAAGAGCAAATAATTATGATGATATCCAAGGCAATGACCATGTATACAGGCATCACATCCAAGATTAGTAGACCGAAACAATTCTGCATCTACTACTATTACTCCACACATCGACCGCTATCCAGCATGCATCTAGTGTATTAAGTTCATGGAGAAACGAAGTAATGCAATAAGAACGATGACATGATGTAGACAAGATCTATTCATGTAGGAATTAGAAACCATCTTTTTATCTTTAATAGCAACGGTACATGCGTGTCATTTATCCTTCTATCACTGAGATTGAGCACCGCAAGATCGAACCCATCACAAAGCACCTCTTCACGTTGCAAGAAAAATCAATCTAGTTGTCCTAACTAAACCAAAGTTTCGGAGAAGAAATACGAGGCTATAATAATCATGCATATAAGAGATCAAAGAATACTCAAATAATATTCATAGATAGATCTGATCATAAACTCGCAATTCATCGGATCCCAACAAACACACCGCAAAAAGTCATTACATCAAGTAGATCTCCAAGAACATCGAGGAGAACATTGTATTGAGAATCAAAAAGAGAGAAGAAGCCATCTAGCTACTGCCTACAGACCCGTAAGTCTGTGGTAAACTACTCACGCATCATCGGAGGAGCACCAATGAGGATGATGAACCCCTCCGGTCGTGTTCCCCTCTGGCAAGGTGCCGGAAAAGGGCTCTAGATTGGATCTCGTGGTTATGGAACTTGCAACGGATGGAATTGTGCTTCGTCGACTCCCCTAGGGTTTATGTAATATTTGGGTATTTATAGAGCCGAGAGGCGGTGGAAAGGACTCCCGTGGGCACCACCACCCACCTGGGCGTGCCAGGGGCCTCTGGCGTGCCCTGGTGGGTTGTGGGCCCCGCGGGTCTCTCCCCTCTGGCACTTCCTTGGCTCCCAAGTTGTCTTATGGTCCAAAAAAAATCTCCAAAAAGTTTCGTCGCATTTGGACTTCGTGTGGTACTGATATTCCGCAAAGTAAAAAACAAGCAAAAAACAACTAACACCGGGCACTATGTCAATAGGTTAGTCCCAAAAATTGATATAAAGTTGCTATAAAATGAATGTAAAACATCCAAGAATGATAATATAACAGCATGGAACAATAAAAAAATTATAGATACGTTGGAGACGTATCAACATCCCCAAGCTTAATTCCTGCTCGTCCTCGAGTAGATAAATGATAAAAACAGAATTTTTGATGTGGAATGCTACCTAGCATGTTCATCACATATTCTTTTTAGCATGGACATTTGGACTTTTAGATGGTTCAAAGCAATAGTCTATATTTGACATGAAGACTTCAATACTTAAGCATATCAACAAGCAACCACGTCTTTCAAAATATCAACACTAAAGAAAGTTATCCCTAGCCCATCATGCTCAATCATTGATCCATTCATGAAACACACTCGAATATTAGCTACATCCAATGCATAAATATGATCATAGTGCACCCTAGTTGGTGCTTTATAAGAGAAGATGGAGACTCAAATAAAAATAAAAATTGCATAAAGTAAATAGAGAGGCCCTTCGCAGAGGGAAGCAGAGATTTGTAGAGGTGCCGGAGCTCAAAGCTAAAATTGAGATATAAATATTTTGAGAGACATGATTTTCCCATCAACGAAAATAACCAAGTAATTCCCAGTACTTTCCATGCTGGATATATGATAGGCGGTTCCCAAACATAAAATAAAGTTTATTCCTTTTCCACCATTCTTTCACAATCCATGGCTAGTCGTATCCACGGATGCCTTCCATACCAACACTTTCCAAGGAATTTATTATTTGATAACATAAAGTAAATTTCTTTTTCATTTCAGGACTGGGCATCCCTATTACCACCACACTCTTGTGCAATGAAAAGTGAATAAACACTCATCTTGAGAATAACACATCTAGCATGGAAAAATATTAGCCACCACCGCCACTTCATGAGTGGTACGGGCACACAAAAAGGCAATTCATTTTGAAAATTAGAGATGGCACATACAAATTTACTTATAACGGCACGGAAATACTAAATATAGGTAGATATGGTGGACTCATATGGCATAACTGGGTTTAAGGATTTTGGATGCACAATTAGTATTCCCACTTAGTGCAAGGAAAGGCTAGCAAAAAGATTTAGAAGCAACCAACCAAGAAATGAAAATTCTCATAAACGAGCATTAAGCATAACTAACACTGAATAGTGCACCACAAGTAGGATGTAATTTCATTGCATAACTATTGACTTTCGTGCTTGCATAGGGAATCACAAATGTTAACACCAATATTCTTAGTAAAGTATAATTACTCACCAACAAGACTCACACATTACTATCATCATATCTCAAAACAATTACAAAGAATCAAGTTTATTTTTCCCAATGATCTTCATGAAAGTTTTTATATATCCCTCTTGAATATGTATCACTTTGGAACTAGTTTCATATATTTCCAATGCTCATGACAAGCTCAAATAAATTTATGTGACGAACATGAGCATAACAATTTTCATCTCTCAAAATAATATAAAGTGAAGCATGAGAGAATTTCTTCAAAAATTTACTAACTCTCAAATTAATCTAAGTGAAGCATGAGAGTATTTCTTCAGAAATTTAAATCACCACCATGCTCAGAAGATATAAGTGAAGCACTAGACCAATTCCATAGCTCAAAAAATTTAAGTGATGCACATAGAGCAATTCTAACAAATCATAACGTCATTATGGCTCTCTCAAATAGGCGAGTCCAGCAAGGATGATTGCGACAAACTAAAAATAAAAACAAGCAAAGACTCATATAATACAAGATTCTCCAAGCAAAACTCATGATATGTGACGAATAAAAATATAGCTCCAAGTAAAATTACTGATGGTTATTAGAAGAAAGAGGGGATGCCTTCCGGGGCATCCCCAAGCTTAGTTGCTTGGTTGTCCTTGAATATTAACTTGGGGTGCCATGGGCATCCTCAAGCTTAGGCTCTTTTCACTCCTTATTACTTCATCCATCATGATCTGACCCAAAAGTTGAAAACTTCAGTCCGACAAAACTTAACAAAACCTTCGTGAGATATGTTAGTATAATAAAGCAAATACCACTTTAAGTACTGTTGCAAACCCATTCATATTTTATTATTGCATTATACCTACTGTATTCTAACTTTACCATGGCTTATATCCTCCAATACAATCCATAGATTCATCAAATAAGCACACAATGCAGCGAAAACAGAATCTGTCAAAAACAGAACAATCTATAGTAATCTGGACATTGACCATACTTCTGTAACTCCAAAACTACTAAAAAATTAGGACACCATAGGCAATTTGTATATCAATCTTGCATTAAAAATTCAGAATTTTATCACGCTTCTGTGATTTTTAACATATCTGCTATTGGGCGCAAAAGTTTCTATTTTTCAACAAGATCAAATCAACTATCACCCAACATGATCCCAAAGGCTTTACTTGGCACAAACACTGATTAAAACATAAAAACACAATCATAACAGTAGCATAATTGTATGAACACATAAAAACAGAAAGAAAAAAAGAAAAATATTTTATTCATTGGGTTGCCTCCCAACAAGCTCTTTCTTTATAGCCATTAAGATAGGCTTAAGATTTCAACGATGCGCATACGAAAGATAATAATTGAAACACAAAGAGAGCATCATGAAACATATGACAAACAAATTTATGTCTAACATACTTCCTATGCATTTGAATTTTATAAGCAAAAATTATCAAGACAAGGAACATCTAACATATTCAGAGAAGAGGAATAAAAT